>NC_142868.1:120647500-121897500 GCF_051225735.1 Oryctolagus cuniculus
CTTTAAATAAGTAAATCTTAAGGAAAAAAAAAGTTCTCAGCTACTGGCTCTGCCCCGCCACCCCCAGCTATTGTAGACTTTTGGGCTTTTGGAGCAGATGGGAGCTCTCTCTTTTTCTGTTTTTCTGTGTCACTTTGCCTCTCAAATAAGTAATGATAGTTTTTTTAAGACAAGAGAATTGAGTAGTCTACCCATGTAGTGCAAAATAGAAGGCAAACTTATTCTGATAGCCAGAAATGAACCAGAGAGCAAGAATAGAATACTTTCCTCTCAGCTGTGAAGAGTGACTGAGTGGTGGTAAAATCTGGTATTTGAGTGACACCAAGTGAAAGAAGACCTTACAGTATCTTGAAGGAAGATTGAGAACTAAATCTTGTATTTGAAGTCTTGAGTTACTAATGGTAATGAATGGGGTGGCCTTGAAGGTTTCTTTTCTAGCCTTATTACTTAGGGAATAAAGGAAAAGATCTCTACGTAATGAAAAAGAAAAAAACAAGGGGCCACTGTAGTGGTGTAGCGAGTTAAGCTGCTGCCTCCAACCCCGGCATCCAATGCAAGCACCACTTGGAATCCCGGCTGCTCCACTTCCAAACCAGCTCCCTGGTACTGGGTCTGGGAAAGCAGCAGAGGATGACCCGATGCTTGGGACCCTGCCACCCATGTGGGAGACGCAGGTGGAGTTCCGTTGTGGCCATCTGGGGAGTGAACCAGTGGATGAAAGATCTCTGTCTCACCATCTCTCTCTGTTACTCTGCCTTTCAAGTAAATAAATAAATAAATCTTTTTTAAAACAGAAAGAAAAAGAGAAAATAAGGCAAAGGAAGATATTTGAAATGAGATAAGGAGATGAAACTTTTTTGACAAGGACTTAATGTTGTAAGTCATAGGAAAATAGTTTTGAACAGTTGAAGGTATTTTGATTTACTTTTTTAAAGAAAACACCCTTGTCATGTTTGTCTTTGAAGATAATGGCTACTATCTGCCGTATTACAAGAGGGAAAGGAACAAACGGAGCACCCAGATCACAGTCAGGTTCCTGGACAACCCCAGCTACAACAAGAACATCCGCAGAAAGGACCCCGTCCTCCTCTTACACTGGTGGAAGGAAATCCTGGGGACAATTGTGTTTTGTATCGTAGCAACAACCTTTATTGTGCGCCGACTTTTCCACCCTCATCCTCACAGAGTAAGGCACTGCTGAGACCCTCAGATACTTCAGAGTGTTGAAAGTATGGCACACTGTGGAGGGGTGGGGAGGAGGGTACGTGCACGCCAGCCTTGCCATAAAATCACCGTTGCTTTTGCAGACAGCTGTCGCTAACTGATAGGGATCCTTCTGAGAAATGCGTCATTAGGTGACTCGATCATTGTGCAAACATCATAGAGGACACTTACTCAAGCCTTCCTGCTGTAGCCCACTACACACCTAAGCTATGTGGTATAAGCAACTGCTCCAAGGCCACAAACCGTACAGCATGTCACTGTGCTGAACCGGGTAGGCAGTGTAACACAGCGCTAAGTATTTGTGTCGACATAGCAGATGTACAGCCAGCATGCTGCGTGACAGGGGTCTTTCAGCTGCATTGTAACCTTGGGCCACTGCAGTGTATGTAGCGTGTGTGTGTCTGTGGCCAGCCACATTTGTGGTACCCAACCCCACTCTCACTGCCACTCCTTCACTCCCCGTTCGCTCAACCCATCCCACCGAAGCTGATCTTGCCGAAGTTTTTGGTGATCTCTTTGTTGAATGTGAAGGACACGTTCCAGTCCTTACCTAACCAAACCTCTCCAACCTGACGCCACTGAACAGCCCCCTTTCACCATTCTAGCTGGCTTCCTGGACACCGTGCTGTCCTGGTGTGATGTGGTGTGGGTGCCTCGGGCCTCACCTTCCTCCTCTTCTCCTGGTAACATCCGTGTTCCTCAGGGCTGTCTTCTGCTCATTCCCCAAACCCTCCTCGACCAGCCCCCCTACTTGCCCAGCTCCAGTGGTTTCCAGATCTGCTTCTCTGGAGCACCTCCCTGGCGGGTGCAACACAGATGCCTCAGATGAGCCATGGCTCAGACTGCACTCAGTTCTGCCCCTCTTCTGCCCCCAGCTTGTTCTGGTGCAGTCACCAAGCACTGTCAAGCTCTTCTCTCTGAATGTCATTAAATTTGCCACCTTCCCCATCTCCCAGTTTCCTTCGCATCTCTCTTGAATTGCTAAAGCGGCCATTGCGCCTGCACACCCTGACTCTCTGGCTGCATTTCATGACTTAAAACCTCAGACAGCTGACTCCTTGTTGTTGGGGTAAAGTCCGGTCTTCTTAGAGCATCCGAGGTTCTGAATGAGTTGCACCCTGCCTTACCGTTACTCTCCCTTCACTGTCACCCGGCCCCTGCTCCCCACCCCCAGGCCCGGTCACCGTGCAGAGCTGCTTTCAGCCCTCCTGTGAGCACGCTGTCCCTTAGACCTGGACTCTGAAACTGTTCCCTGCCTCCTGTCCATTCCCTGCTGTGCCTTAGAACACCGTGGACTCCCCGTACAGAAGGATTTAATGGTGATTCCTAATTTTGCCCCCTGCCACTGGACTGTGCATTCTTCAGGACAAGAACCCAGTCCACCTTGTTTACTACCATGTCCCTGTCCTCTCCTAAGTGCCTGGCATGTAATCAGCACTCAGAAAAGATTTATTGAAAGAATCAGTGATGAAACAGATAAATCTCAGTGCCTCCTGTGTCCATATTAACCATTCATGTCCCCTGGAAAATATTTTAGGAGATGTTAGTAATGAGACATTGCCAAATTAAGTTTCCTGTTGTTGGACGCATTTTTAAAGCATCTACAGAGTTGGCTGGGAAAGAGATACCTCTGGACCTGCCTGGAAGCTGGCACTCCTGCTTACTTGCATGTACTGTCTTTTGTTTATGTGTAGGGGTGTATTATACTCACACTCTGCCTGTAACATACTCACAGCACAAAGAAACAAAACCTTGGTAGAGACTGGGGGGAATGGCAGTGGGAAGGTAAAGTTTTTCTCCTTAATAAGGAGAAATGCTACATTTTGTGCTTTTTTAACTTTTATTTTTCCTGATGCTATTTATTTTCCACTGTTATTTCAGTTCAGCTTTATACTGGTAATAATTTTATTTTCTACTCTGTCAGCAAAGGAAGGAATCTGAAACTCAGTGTCAGACAGAAAATAAATATGATGCTGTAAGTGGTGAAGCCAATGACAGCACCTGGAGTGATCTGAAAAGCTCTGGATATGTGTCGCGGTAAGAGTCTTATGATGCACTCTGTGTGCCATCCCCTCTGCTGGCAGCCATTCGAGTCAGAGAGAAAGTGACCCCTAAGGTCTTGCTTAAATGTCTTTTTCTTTTGTATGTGTGAATATCTAGATAAAATATAGTCTTAACCCTCAAGTAACTTAAATTTATTAAAGTGCCACGTACTCCAAGAGGGACGAGGAGAGACTTTTATAGGAGTTTAGAAGTCAAATCACCAACTTCAGTTTTTATTTGAGTGACTTCATTATTTAGGGTCTGACATGTACTGGATTGGCATTAATAGTACCAAATAACATTTGTTATGTTTATTACAGTATTATATGTCTCTATATTTTTCATAATCCTTACTACTTATTTCAGCTTTTATTTTGTCTGGAATAAGAACTAGAAATGGTAGGAAAATACCGATTAAAGACCAATAATTTGGGGTGGGGGCAGCATTGTGGTTCAGCCACATCATGCAACACCAACATACCTTATGGGTGGCAATTCAAGTCCCAGCTGCCTCACTTCCAATCCAGCTCCCTACTAATGCATCTGGGAAAGCAGTGAGAGATGGCCTAAATCTTTTTAAAAAAAGATATATTTTTTAAAAGCAGCAGAGGGAGATGGGTTAGCTAAAAGTAGGCATTTCAAATAATTTGAAAGTAAAATAAAAGTAGCGAAGCCCTTAGCAATCTGTCGAGTATAAAATGTTCCCTTTGACACTTTGTGGTGCAAGCAATGGTGTCATGGTTCATTTTTCACATCACAGAGATTATCACTACTTTCCTCCTTGCCTCAGTAGTGTACCCCATCACTCTAGTGATATGGCACAAGAGGAGACTTTACTGAGTAATGTCTAGGGTACTGGTTTGGTGACAGAGGAGATGGAAAGTAATAGATGTATTATGTGTTAGAACTCTGTAATGAGGTAGGCTCAACAGGAGATACATACAGGTACTTCAGAAAGTTCATGGAAGATGGAATTAAAAGATAATACATAGCATGGTCTTCAAAAAACTCATGGAAAATGTGTATTTAGGGAAAAAACTATACATGAAATTAAAAAATTTTTGTACCAAATAAACTTATCCTTCCCCCACCCCCTGCTTCCCCCCCCCCCCCATTTTATTTGAGAGACATCCAGATTCATCTTCTATTTGCTGGTTCACTCCCAAATGCCTGCAATAGCCAAGGCTGGACCAGGCTAAAGCCAGGAGTCCAGAACTCAGCCTGAGTCTCTCATGTGGGTGGCAGGGAGCCAAGTCCTGGGCCATCATCGGCTGCCTCCCAGGAGCATTATCAGAAAGCTGGGCTAGAAGCAGAGGAGCTGGGCTCAAACCAGGCTTTCTGATTTGAGATTGGAGTGTCCCAAGTGCTGGCTTAACCTGCCTACCCCATGGGTCCACTTTTAATGGTTACCATTACTTTTTTTCCTTTGATTTACAATA
This sequence comes from Oryctolagus cuniculus, assembly GCF_051225735.1. Lineage (NCBI taxonomy): Eukaryota > Metazoa > Chordata > Mammalia > Lagomorpha > Leporidae > Oryctolagus > Oryctolagus cuniculus. The sequence goes on from NC_142868.1 coordinate 120,652,207, forward strand.
CTAATTCCTTTTTTAAAAAAGCATTCTCTCTCCTGTAATCCACATCCACAAATATGTTCATAACAAATTAAGGAAGAAATGCTCAGGACAGCTGCAGACCTCGTTTCTGTAACTGGCTGGCCATGTGCTTGTAGCTGGTAGTCACAGCCACCTTCTTCCATGCCCACCCCATGTTCCCTCCGCATTCACCCTGCACCTCAGCTGTTGTTCTTCACCTAATGGGGTGACTCAAATCAACCCTGAAGGGTCTGGGCTGTTAGTAGTCCTGCCTGGATTGGGTGTTGTGGTCGTCCAGTGACCTTAATCTCAGGCATGGTAGTACTAAGAGGCCCTCTGAGGAATTCCTGTCTGCCACGCACACTCCTCCTTACTTTCATTGTGGAACAGCAGCAGCAGTCCAGTTTCCCCTCGACAGTCAGGCTGCATCATCCCGGCCTACACACAGAATCCACGCTCTCTGCCAGTGGATTCAGAGGCACTGGGTGGCAGTGCTAACTTCCAGTTCAATGGAAATTACCCCGTCTCCTGGTGAAAATATTCCTCTCTGGAACTAAGAGCTCCAGGCCAACAGTGTGTAAGGTGGGGGAACAAGAAACAAACGTTTTGCATGTGAGTCCGAGGGATAATGGTGAGTGGTGGCACTCCCGTTCCCAACCCTTGTTTCCTAGACCCGTGATTCCTGGCTGTGGGAGAAGCAGCACCATGTACTGGTTGCTGACGGGGGCATACACAGCCTCCTGGAGAACCTCGCCCCAGCCCTGCAGGTATTGCCACCCTGGCCGGTGCTGCATCTGATTCCTCCGAAGGCCAACCCCACGTTGTATCAGTCCAGCTGCTTTAGGATGGTGGGGGATGGGTAAAATGCCCTTGAATTCCTGCCAATGAAGAGCAGTTACTAGGTGCCTAACGAACGGTAAGGGGTGCTTTAATATGCTTGTTAAGGAAGATGCTGGCTGATAGACCAGTGCGCAGTGAGAGGGGAAGCAAGGGACCCAGCAGCTCCCTGGCAGCAGCCCCTGCTGAAGCCGTTTATTGCCCACTCAGCACTGACCCTGAACAGGAGTAGTTCAGGCTTTGGGAGAAGTCAAGCTTGGCCTTAAAGTCTGTAGGGAAAGGGATGCTCAGTAAAACACAAGCGTAGAAGGAAGAGCAGCCGTGACCTAAGAGACTAAATCTGGCTGTGATGATTCAGGAGGGCCTCATAAATGAGGTCATGTTGGAATTGAATCATAAGTTTTAAGAGTTAGACAGGCAGCAGTGGGATGGGAGGAGTGGGGTTTCTTAAAGTGTCAAAGATGCAGTTGCAAGGCTGCTGCCAGAGAATTAGAAAGATGATTCTATTTCTAGGGCCTAAGATCATGGAAGATGCTACTTCTTTTTTTATATATATAAAATGTACCCATTTTTCTTTTTTTTTTAAGATTTACTTATTTATTTGAAAGAGTTACAGAGAGAGAGAAGGAGGTGCAGGGAGAGAGAGAGAGATCTTCCATCTGCTGTTTTACCCCCTCAATTGACTGCAATGGCCAGAGCTGCACCGATCTAAAATCAGGAGCCAGGAGCTTCTTCCAGGTCTCCCACAGGGTGCAGATGCCCAAGGACTTGGGCCATCTACTACTGCTTTCCCAGGCCATACCAAAGAGCTAGATCGGAAGTGGAGCAGCTGGGACTTGAACCAGCACCCATATGGGATGCCTTCACTGCAGGCGGCAGTTTTACCCGCTACACCGCAACGCCGGCCCCCTCATTTTTTCTTAATAAATGAAAATAATTCAGTCGGCCCTCAAGGAATAGAAAGTTAACTTTATGGCTTTTGCCTCTGGGGAGATGGATTTATAGGTTGTACCTTGACTAGCTATTCTGAGGAATGCAGATTATCCCTGTTTATTCTCTGACAGTAATTGGTCTGTGGAGGGTGGAGAGCTATTGCCTCTCCTCCTAGCTCCATGCTTTAACCAGTTGAGACAACTCCTAAATTAGCGGGAATGTGTAAGCCGTAAGGCAATAACCTTTATAAGAGACATCAAAGACTGGGTAATTCAACTCTCCCACATGGCTAGAATGATCTCCACCTCATACACGCACTCATGATTTAATTCATGAGGTTATCCAACTGACAGCTGTTAGAACTTCCTTTTGCCAGGTGGTACCTGCAGATACAAAGGGAAATAAGCATGCCCTCCTCCTCCGTGGTGCCTTGTACAGCTGTGGAGGGACAAGCCAGCTGCATGCAGACAGCTGCCGACTGTTGAGATGCAGTCTAAAGAGTCCCAAGTATGGTGTGCACAGTGCTGGGGAACAGAAGACACAGGGCTAGGAAAGCTTCCCAGAGGTGGGGAGTGGAGCAGAAGGAAGAAGCGTGGGGTTCACCAAGTGCAAAGAAGGCCCTCCCTGTACAGCCAACAGCAGAAGCCAAAAAAACCAAAGTTGTGAGCGAGCAGGGTGCAGGTGCTGCGACGTGGAGGCCCAAGCCTAAGTGGCAGAAGGCGTGTTGGTGTCCCAGCACTCTTGGTGCTGAGCATTCTGACACGTGAGGCAGTCCTGCGCTGTCAGCTTCGGCTCCCACAGGCCCTTTTTCTGGCTTAAAAAGTCTTAACTAGAATAGGATTGTTTTTCTTCCGTAAAATTTACAAGCAGTAACACTGAAATACATTTTCTTTTGAGTGAAAATGCCAAAGGAAGTGAAAGGTTAGAGACTTATTATTCTGGTAACTGATAGAAAGTTTTGGATGCAACAAATCAGTAGTACAGTTGCTTTAAGAGCAAGTGCTTTACAAGTGATACCCAATTAAACAGAACTTTTTTGTTTTTAATTTTGTAACCTAGGAAATTTACAATAATATGTTTTGCTTCATTTATACAAACAAAAGAACTCTGAATGTTACCACTATAACAAAATTCAAACTATACTCTTTATCAACATAAGTTCTGGGTTTACTGAGTTTATACATTTTTATATCTGCTAAGATTGAACTGATTTTTACCTGCTCACCAAATTTGAAGCTGTTGCAAACTTTTTAAAAAATTTACTTTTCATTTTTCTTTTCTTTTTTTTTTTTTAAGATATCTGACAGATTTTGAACCAATTCAGTGCCTGGGTCGTGGAGGCTTTGGAGTTGTCTTTGAAGCCAGAAACAAAGTTGACGACTGCAACTATGCCATCAAGAGGATCCGTCTCCCCAACAGGTAACGGTGCCACTGTTAGCAAACACGGAGCTAGCGCTGCATGATCTAACCTAACTGTCCAGTGTCCGCACTATACCCGCACTTCCTAGACACTGTAGAGAATGGTGTCCAGCCTGCAGAATCTGAGGCTCCCGGCACAAGCAGGTAACCAGTTTTCTAAAATTGTGATCTGTATAGATCGCTTTGTATACAGTTTAAAAACTGTCCTTAACAACTCAGGACTTTTCCAAAGTGACACATGGGAACTATAGACCTTAATAAAATTATGGCATTTTAAAATAATCTGTATTTATTGTAGCAAATAAGGAAAAGTACTCATATTAAAATAAAAGCCATTTATATTATAATGTGTCTACGCAGTGATGACACTGTTGATACTTCCAAGTAGTTCCTCATGGGTTTTTATCTTGGCCATAAATTTACCTACAGTTTTATCATTGCTCCCTTCACTGTCTCATCAGCACTTCCCATTTTATTAAGAATATTTTATTAAAATACTAAAATCCATTAGAAGTATGTTTTTGGCTTGGGAATAGTGCATTTAATACACATACCATGTTTTGTTTAACTACTTCTTATTGTTAAACAACTTGTCTTCTAAATTATTACAACTGGAAATAACTGCAATAAAAACCAACTTCAACTATTGATGAGCACCTCAGTGTTCATCTTTACCCTGAATCTGTGGCCGCCTCTGTTTCCTTAGCCACTCAGAACAGTGTGGTGCTTATGACCAGCAGAGGAACTTAGATTTTATTCTGTAGACAGCTGGGCTGCCAAGGAGAACAGCAGTGACACCAAGTAGACATGTGGAAACGGCTGGTGGGAAGAAAGGGCACCAGAGCGTTTGTTAGAAGATTGTTCTGCGGGGCGGCACTGGGGCGTAGTAAGTTACGCCTCTGCCTGCTAGTATCTCATATGAGTGCCGGTTAAGTCCCAGCTGCTCCTCTTCCAATCCAGCTCTCTGCTGTGGCCTGGGAAAGTGCTTGGGCCCCTGCCCCAGCATGGGAGACTGGGAAGAAGCTTCTGGCTCCTGGCTTCAGATTGGCCCAGATCTGGCCATTGCGGCCATTTGACACCTTTCTGTTTGTCTCTTCCTCCCTATTTGTAACTCTGCCTCTCAAATAAATAAAATCTAAAAGGAAGAAGATTGTTTTGCAATAATTCAGTCCCAAGTTAAAGGGATTGAAAAGATGGGGCTGATAGGATTAGGTGTCTGTGTGTGGGGACCTAGAAGCTGGAGAATTAAAAAATGTGCTGGGATCCTTAGAGAGAGGGAAAATGCTGGCGTAGCTGCCATCCTCCTGGGGAGAGAAGAGGATACACTTTGCACTTACGGATGTTGTTGGAAGGGATGGTGGGATCTTTAGCTCTACCAGAAAAGCTGTCAGAGCCAAAGAGGAAGTCCAGATGCCTTCCTAGAGACACGCCATCGCCCGTGCTGCTGAGTAGAGGCTTCTGGGAAGCAGCAGTGTGCTGGACAAACTTCCTGGGCTGGAACGTGGCCCCTGTCAGGGTGGGCTTCCTCTGTCCTGAGCAGGGAGGCTAAGCTCTCTTCTCAATACGTCGCCTAAATACACTCAGCCTATTGACTACGTTAAGCAGTGGTCTTATTTAAGAGTCAGTAGTGATTCATTTTCAGTAAGCCAGGAAAGCTTTGTTTTCATAAGGCTTGGGACACCTATTTGCAGAAGAACAGATTGCTAAAATATATGTTTGTTTGTTTCATGCAAGACTTTCTGTGTGGCTTTTCAGAATTCAAGGGAGAATCCCACCCCGTTATTCTTCTGTGCTCACTGTGGAATCGGAATACTTCTTCAGAGATGAATAAGCTCGTCACCTTGTTTTCTCTGTTTCAGGGAGCTGGCTCGGGAAAAGGTGATGCGGGAAGTGAAGGCCCTCGCCAAGCTTGAGCACCCGGGCATAGTTAGGTATTTCAACGCCTGGCTGGAGGCGCCGCCGGAGAAGTGGCAAGAAAAGATGGATGAAATCTGGCTGAAAGATGAAAGGTAAGTTTACTTGTCGGACACACTCTTAAAATCTAATAGTTTCTAATTTCAGGCAAGTGTTTTTCCTTATGAGACACAACATCGTTTCTATAACTTTACAAGTAGGAAATTTAAAAAAATAAATAAATAAAAAGAAGCAGGGACTGCTCTCCCAGGCCGTAACAGAGAGCCGGAGCAGCAGTGGAGCAGCCAAGCAGCCAGGACTGTTGTGGCACAGCAGATACAGCTGCCACTTGGGATGCCAGCCTCCCATATGGGTGCCAGTTCTTGTCCTGGCTGCTCTACTTCCAATCCAGCTCCCTGCTAATGGCCTGGGAAAAGCCTCAGAAAAGGGTGCAAGTGTTTGGGCCCCTGTACCCACATGGGAGACCTGGATGAAGCTCTTGGCTCCTGGCTTTGGCCTGCCTCAGCTGTGGCTGTTGCAGCCACTTAGGGAGTGAACCAGTGGATGGAAGAGCCCTCTCTCTCCCTGTCTCTCCCTTTCTCTCTGTAACTCTGACTTTCAAATAATAAATAAATAAATCTTAAAAAAAAAATAGAGTTTTACATCATCATGTTTTGGAAAATTCTCTCACCATTTACATGGAGAAATTTTGTTAAGTTTTCAAACTGTAACTTTTAAAAAATTATTTACCAGTAGTGCTGTTGGATCAGGGTTGAAGAAATGACAGTCGCTTTTCTCAATATGAAAATTCTCTGCTTCTATTTGTCACCATTCTTTTTTTCTTAATTTTATTTAGTTTTCTCTTAGCAGTTAACCTGTATAACTTTTTTTTTGAGGTTTATTTATTTATTTGGAAGGCAGAGTTACAGAGAGGCAGAGAAAGAGAAATGTCTTTCATCTGCTGGTTCACTTCCCAAATGGCTGCAATGGCCAGAGCTGCGCCGATCTGAAGCCAGGAGCTTCCTCTGGGTCTCCCACGTGGGTGCAGGGGCCCAACTGGGCCATCTTCCACTGCTTTCCCAGGCCATAGCAGAAAGGTGGATCAGAAGTGGAGCAGCCGAGCCTCAACCGGTGCCCATATGGGATGCTGGTAATGTAGGCAGCAGCTTTACCTGCTACACCACAGCGCCGGCCCTATAACTTCTTTTTAAGTAATTTTAAACTGTTTGGTCTTGAGGCTGGCACTGTGACGCATTGGGTTAATGCCCTGGCCTGCACCCGCGTTGGGAGACCAGGACGAAGTACCTGGCTTCTGGCTTCGGATCGGCGTAGCTTCAGCCATGGCGGCCATTTGGGGGTGAAATAACAGAAGGAAGACCTTTCTCTCTGTCTCTCTCCCTCACTGTCTAACTCTATCTGTCAAATAAAAAAAAAAAAAATGTAAGCTGGGGCTGGTGTTCTGGCCAATGGATGAAGCTACTCCTTGCAACAGCATAAAATTAAGTTTTCAAATTCAGTTTTTTAAAAATGTGTTTGTTTGAAAATCAGAGCAGTAGAGAGGGGGAGAAACAGAAAGAGAGAAATCTTCCATCCACTGGTTCACTTCCCAAGATGGTCACAACAGCCAGATCCGGGCCAGGCTGAAGCCAGGAGTCAGGAACTCCATCTGGGTCTCCGACGTGGAAGGCAGGTCCCAAGTGAGCCATCATCTGCTGCTTTCCCATGAGCAGGATCAAGCAGAGTAGCCAGACTAGAGCTGGCATGGCAGCACAAGTGGCAGCTGAACCCACAGTGCCAACCCTGAAGTTCATAGAAGCAAACGATGGGATGTGATGCTCTTTGTCTTGCATAGCATGTTTTTATTGAGTTTGTTTGTTCTATGTCATTTGGTGACTGGCTTTGCTATAGTTAAAACCTTTCAAAGACAGGCTGCAATTCAAACTATTTAAGCAAAGCATGAATGTTTACTGCCATCTCTTTGTTTTCTCCCAATTTCAGCACAGACTGGCCACTCAGCTCTCCCAGCCCGATGGACGCACCATCAGTTAAGATACACAGAGTGGATCCTTTCTCTACAAAAGAACGCATTGAAATCATAGCTCCTTCACCGCAAAGAAGCAGGTCTTTCTCGGTGGGGATTTCCTGTGGCCAGACGAGTTCGTCCGAGAGCCGGTTTTCTCCACTGGATTTCTCGGGGACGGAGCACGGGGACGTCAGTGGGTCTGTGGATGCAGCCTCCAACCTCCGGGACAGTTGCCTCACAGACTGCGAGGGGGAAGACGGGACCATGGACGGCAATGACGAGGGACACTGCTTTGAACTGTGTCCTGCGGAAGCCTCTCCTTCCGTCAGGTCAAGGGAGAGAACCTCCTCTTCGATAGTGTTTGAAGATTCTGGCTGTGATAATGCATCCAGCAAAGAAGAGCCCAGAGCTCTCCGGCTGCCACTCGGCAACCACTGTGCTGATAAACTGACCCCTTTCCAGCCCTCCAGCAGCAGCTCCTCCTCGGAAGCTACCCTGTCTGTTTCTCCTCCGAGACCGACCACGCTGAGTCTGGATCTCACGAAGAACACTACGGAGAAGCTCCAGCCCAGCTCCCCGAAGGTGTACCTGTACATCCAGATGCAGCTGTGCCGGAAGGAGACCCTCAAGGACTGGATGAGCCGGCGCTGCACCATAGAGGAGAGGGAGCGCGGCGCGTGTCTGCACATCTTCCTGCAGATCACCGAGGCCGTGGAGTTCCTGCACAGCAAAGGACTCATGCACAGGGACCTCAAGGTCTGTATTGTGCAAGGGCACGCACAGCTTGCGGTCTGTCATCTGGTGAGCCAGAGCACCCCTGGTGTACGTGGCTTTAACCCGCAGACCCTTAGAGCAGGGCGGGGCGTCACAGCCTGGGAGCCCGGAGGTATGAGGAGGTAGCCCCTCAGAGCTTGGAGGTCTGAGGAGGTAGCCTGAGGGTGCCCACTGCAGAAATAAGAAGGCTCGTGTTTGAAAACCAGGCGAATCCTGCATTCTCCTCCGACGGGTGCATGTGTGTGTTTTACTGGGAAAGGCATTCGCAGAAATCCTGACGGCAGACAAGAGTCTTTGTGTAAAACTCACCCTGAGCAGATTCGCCCTCTTTCTTCCGTAGCTTTGAGTAACCCTGACACAAGGACACCTAAGGCCCTGAAGTAACATGGTGACAAAGGGACCCGGGTGGAGGGAGAGGCAGGAGCTCCTGAGTTACCTGCTCGAGTTGGAGCAGCTGGAGCAGACGCCTGCTTTTCAGCCCGGCTTCTGAAGCACTTAGCCTGGGGGAGGGAGGAGAAGCTGGCTGGACAGTGCTTCAGCAGCTGGTTGTAACTCAGCCTTGGGCTCTGGTTTTGACTTATACAGTATTGAGTACTGTAGCAGGACAATATGCAAAACTGGGTCCGATTCTTACTAACATGTGCAGCATTTCCTTAGAACGTGTTTCTGAAAATCCCTATTTAGCTGATTTCTGTACATTCCATCGGCCGATCACAGTCACCAGTAGAGAATATTTTTCTGATGAAAATAGCATAAACTTTAAATACTTTCAGTGTCATTTTATGTAACACAAAGTTTTGTTTCAGGCACCAAGGTAACTGGGCCAAAGTTATTTTCTTCTGACATCAGCTGTAGGGTTTAAAGTTTTGTCAGAGTTTCGGATAAGAGGAAGGAGAATTAGAAATAATTCCTGCGTTCCAGCATACTTGTTACCTGGTTGAATATAACCATAACCACCCTGCTTCAGGGGTTGTGACAGGGCTCCGACTGATTGCGGAGAATTGCTGTTTTGGTTGGCATGGAAGGGACAGCTTCGGGGAAGCCAGAACCCCTCCTTGAGAGGCTGCAGCTGTGCAGGTTTGAATACGGCACGTGCTCTTCAGGTGGTGGGAAGCAGCTAGCTGCTGCACACACAGTCTGCTTGGACTTAACTCCTGCTGTTCACAGAAGTGCTCACTTGGAAGAACATACTTATGTTTTTTCCTGCTAATTTTATGATGTAAGAAAGATTTTGGTGAATGTTTCATGGTACAATACTATTTAAAGATTTTTCTCCCCAAATGGCTACAATGGCCAGAGCTGGGTCGATCCAAAGCCAGGAGCCAGGAGCTTCTTCCAAGTCTCCCACCATGGATGCAGGGGTCCAAGCACTGGGGCTATCTTCCAGTGCTTTCCCAGGCCATAGCAGAGAGCTGGATTGGAAGTAAAGCAGCTGGGACTCAAACCGGCGCCCATATGGGATGCTGGAGGTTTAACCTACTACACCACAGTGCCGGCCCCAAGATTTTTCTATATTTGTGCATCAAAAAACTCCAAGGTGAAAATTTTCTGTTTTTCTAGAAATCAAACAAATTTTATTCTTTTCTAAAAACAATTCTTTTTAAAGATTTCTAGTGTGCCCCAAAGAACTGCCAGGAATTTTATTCTTTCTTGAAAAGCTCATACATTTTCTGCATCCTGACCTCGTCCTCCAGCCCAGTGTTAAACTTCTTGGGCTCCCTCCCCCTTTTGTATTTGGGTCACATTTTTGTCCTCAGCACTGTCTGGCTCCAGCTTTTCCAGACTTTGGGTATTTTATCCCCTCTACTCTAGGCTTCTCTCAGTTCCTCAGGACACAGAGTTCTCCTTTGTCACTGTCGTCACATTCGGATTATTTGTCCTCTAGTATCCATGGGGGCACGAACTGTGTCTGTTTTATTTACTCATCTCAGCCTCAGTGCAATGCCTGATGTTTTCTACATGCTTGTATCATTTTATTTGGAATTTTCTTTTGTTTGCAACCAAAAGCATGCATACTGATTTCACTGCAGAAGGAACTCCTGTTGGCTCATGGGATTAAACTCTTGTAAAGATTCAGGTGGAGCTTTCGCTAGGACCCAGCCATCCAGCCAGAACCTCATTTCTCTCCTCCCATTTCTTATTTCCAGTTGCAGACAAGTGCTTCCCCTCATAGTCTCAGGATGGCTGCCAGGGACTTGCAGGGCTGTGTGGTTTTCTTTGTAAGCCATTTGGGTTGGTGGGGTTGGGATGAGGAGAAAGTTACCTCTTCCCAACTATCGATCGGAAATCACTGGTCACATTCTGCTTGATAAACCAAAGACGCCTCCCCATCCTTCAAGCGGTCTCCTGGGCTGGGAGGAGATGGTGCCGATTGGCCTGGGCAGCCTCTGGAGCCAGGGTGAGTTCTTTAGGAACCGTGGGGTTCCTGCACCTTCAGGAAGAAGGGTCACCAAGGTGGGATCCTCTGGTGCAAACCCAGGGGGAGAGATGCTGGAGAGCCGAGGAGCTGTCTGTCACAGGGCCCGATGACTTACTAGAGTGGGGAGGAAGATTAAGCAGCATGGTCTACTGTTGTCTCCGGCCCAAGGTTTTGTATGAGAGAGCTGCTGATTATTACTGTGTATTTTATTTTATTTTTAAAGATTTATTTATCTATTTGAAAGGCAGAGTTACAGAGAGGTGGAGGCAGGGAGAGAGAGAGAGAGGTCTTCCATCGCTGGTTCACTCCCAGGATGCCGCAGCAGCCGGAGCTGTGCCAATCTGAAGCCAGGAGCCAGCAGCTTCTTCCGGGTCTCCCACGTGGTGCAGGGGCCCAAGGACTTGGGCCATCTTCTACTGCTTTGCCAGGCCACAGCAGGGAGCTGGATTGGAAGTGGAGCAGCCAGGACTTGAACCAGCGGTCATATAGGATGCCGGCACTGCAAGCGGAGGCTTTACGCGCTTCGCCACAGTGCCGGCCTCTACCATGCATTTAAGTGATACACTGCCACCTCACTGCTCCAAAGTCAAAACTGCATAGTGTCTTTTGGAGTTTGGGAAATAAAAATGGTATTTTCTGGAAATATCTGAAGCATGATGAAATTCACTTTCACAAGCTAAATGGCTTCCGTCCTCCTTATTTCAAGGGCGTGAGTGGTGGTCATGTTAGCTACAAGTAGAGTTGAGTATGAAGAAAAGATGGGGGTTTCAGGTTGGGCGTCTGGTTTTGAGGAGCCCGTGAGACAATTGGGTAGGCGTGTCCTATGAATAGCATGCAGAAGTTGGGACAGAGGGCTAGGAGGAGGTGTGGTCTTAAGATATCTGGGTTTTAGAAGGGGCAGCCAGGGGCAGTAGTTGAGAGCTCTGATGCCCCTGATTCCCCCTCTCAGACACCCACCAGATGAGTCTGCTTCATTCATTCTTCAAGTAGCAGTTAGTTCCCAGAGAGCAAGAGATGTTCTGAACGCTCCTGGACACGTGGCAGTGATCAGAAGGTCCTTTTCTCATAGAACCAGACTGCCTGGGTTTCAGTCCCTGCTCTACTCTTAATGATTGAGGAAGCTTGGGTAGTTTGTTCAACTTCTGGGTCTCAGTTTCCCTATCTGTCAAGTGGAAACTATTAGCTCAACTTAGCAAACTGCTAAGAAGTGCACCTGGCCCATCACAAGCACTATATATGCATTTACTGTTTCTACTATTATTATATTACTATTATAATTATTATGGCTTGACCAGGGAGAATAAACAGAAAAATAAGATTGAGGATTAAATGCCCAGAATCCTAGAGAATGTGCCTCTCTGGAGGTTTAAATAAATGTCCAGTAAATGCTGGTTCTCTTTGCCTTTTACTTACAGTGTTTGGCATACAAAAACTTTTATCTTTTTATATTGGCCCATTTTTAAAGAGAAATATGCTTGAGAATATCTAGTCTCTTGCATTTCTTTTCTGTAATCATTTAAATCACTCTTGTCTTTCTCTCCTCTGCACACACTCACTGTACTTCTGCCTGTCTTATTTTTCCAGCCTTCCAACATATTCTTTGCAATGGATGACGTGGTCAAGGTTGGAGACTTTGGATTAGTGACAGCAATGGACCAAGACGAGGAAGAGCAGACGGTTCTGACCCCAATGCCAGCTTACGCCACACACACGGGACAAGTAGGGACCAAACTCTATATGAGCCCGGAGCAGGTGAGTTTTCTGTGCTTTTAGATAGCTTGACAACAAGCTGACTGTGCCCAACGGGTCTCCTCCCTGGTGTAGCAGGGCATCCTGGGAGCTTCAGAAGAGCAGTCCCGGCCATCTCCAGGCCAGTGATCTCACAAGGTTTTTTATGCTTAGATCAGTGGGTTTCAAACCTTTGGGTCACAGTACCTGTTTACACTTGTAAAAATGATTATGAACCCATAAGTTGTGTTTATAGGATTTTAGCTGTCAATATTTGCCATGTTAGAAATTCATACCGAGACCTTTATTCATTTTAATTGAATTTTACTGAATCAAATGAAATAATAGCAAACCAATCACATATTGAGATGTTTTATGAAAAAAATATTTAAAAAATGAAACTATTGAGAAGAGTATTTGCGTACATTTTAACAAATCTCGCGAATATATGACTTACAAAAAAGCCAGGTTCTTGTATCTGCTTTATTTTTTTTTTAAAGGTTTATTTATTTTCTTGAAAGGCATAGTGACAGAGAGGGAGAGAGAAAGAGGTCTTCCATCCACTTGTTCACTCCCCAAATGGCTGCCACACCCAGGGCTGGACCAGGCCAAAGTCAGGAACCTGGAACCCCATGCAGGTCTTCCACGTGGATGGCAAGGATCCAGACACTGGGGTCATCATCTGCTGCCTTCCCAGGCGGATTAGCAGGGAGCTGGACGGAAAGCGAGCAGCCAGGATTTGAACTGGTGCTGCTACACGGGACACTGGCGTTATATGCAGCAGCTTAACTCGCTGCTATACAATACCAGCTTCCCTCATACTGCTTTGCATTCAGACCATTCCAAGAAGTTATTTGGCTAAAGTATGTCAGAAAATCTTGGAGCTGGTGTTGTGGTATAGCAGGTGAAGCCACCGCCTGTGGCACTGGCATCCCATATGGGTACCAGTTCAAGTCCCAACTGCTCCACTTCTGATCCAGCTCCTTGCTAATGTGCCTGGGAAAGCAGCAGAAGATGGCGCAAGTCCTTGGGCCCCTGAACCCATGTGGGAGACCCAGAAGAAGGTTCTGGCTCCTGGCTTTGGATCCGCCCAGCTCTGACCATGGCAGCCATTTGGGGAGTGAACCAGTGGATGGAAGACTCTGTCTCTCCCTCCCTCTCTCTCTGTAACTCTGCCTTTCAAATAAATAAATATCTTAAAAGAAAAAGAAAGAAAGAAAATCTGGCCCCAACACTGTTACACGGTTAAAAAAGAGACCAGTGTTTCATTTCAGATAATTGTCAAAATTCTTCCTTTATAGTACCTCAAAACTAAATAAGCAGCAGTTTCTTAAGACATTTATACTGTGGAACCCCAAATCATATCAGTTAATATTTTGTAATCTGTTATGTTACCATCCCTTGATCATTTTGCACTTTAAATAGATCTTTTCACCTGTGCATGATTTTGTACCATTGTGCATTGCTATTTGGAAACTACTGATCTCCTAAGTTAGGCAACTGTTCCAAAAGTTGCCGCAGTTCATTATACAGTTAAAAACAAGACAGTATCACCACCAGTCTCCCCAGAAAAGTTTTAAGTATTAAGAAGTTGTGCCAGTGATGGACGCAGATTTTCCCAAAATTCTAACTTCCACTTGAAAGCTCAACTTTTATCATCGGCAGCAAATGCTGTCAGTTTCTCTTGAATGCCGTCTCACATCACTCCTCTTTCAGAAACCGCCTGTCGTTGGTGTTCACTGCAGGAGCAGCGTGCGCGTGCTGTGACTCAGTCGCACGGTGCTTTTTCTTGTGGCGACCATCATACTTTGATGTGGGCAGAATTGCTTCCTGTGGTGCAGCAGTCAAGCATCACCTGGGACGCCTACCTCCCATGCTGGGCAGAGGATGAGATCAAGTCCCACCTCCCCTTCAGTTCAGCTGCGTGCTAATGAGCCTGGGAGGCAGCAGATGAAGGTCTAGTCACTGGGGTTACTGCCATCCATCCATAGGAGACATCTGGACGAAGGTCTTGGCTCCCAGCTTAGGCCTGGTCCAGCCCCAGCTGTTACAGTCATCTGGGGAATGAACCAGTGGTTGGAAGATGTCTCGCTGTCTGTCTCTCTGCCTTTCAAATAAATAAAGCTTTAAGAAAAAAATAAAATAGAAACAGGTAATAGCCAGAGAGCTTGGGTTCTGTTGTCACATAGGTTACTAAAGAGATGTGGATTTAAAGGCTGAGACTTAAAATAGCTTTCACTGCTCAGCAGGACACTTGAAGTGAAGTGTGTCTCTTGTTCTTTGCTTTTGTAACCTGTGAGTTCCTTGGCACTGAAGAACCTAATTACTACCAATAGAGTTTGGTGCTGCTGCCCTGATTAATGCTCAGATCAGTGCAGATGGCAATGCAGAGGGAAGACAGATTATGCTGTAGTATTGTTATGAAAATAGCCTTGACCTGGCCAACCCCCTGAAAGGCAGATCTGCAGGGATGCCTGGACCACACCTTGAGAACCACTGCCTTAGATCACCTTTGGAAGGCTACATGGGGACCAGTAACAGGAAATCCTCTGGGGAGGAGACTTTATTTTACTGTTACACCTTTTCCAAGTGCTTCTTTTCATTGTTGTACATTTTTATTTTTATGTGTTTTTAAAAATGGTTTGAAGAATCCCAAGACATCTTAAATTTCAGAGATAAATGAAAAATGGTTTTAAGTACTTAGCTAGGAACTAAATAGGTTACAGCCAAAGAGTGGGTTTTCTATGGCACTTAACTCCGGAAGACTATAAAGTGACGTACACTGATTTGAAGGAAAATAGTTGTGACTCATGACTCTCGTCTCTGGCCCTGGATGTAAGCAAATACAAAAGAAATCAGGTATTTTTAGACAGGTAGGAGTGAACAAAATCTCCAGTTAAAAGCAATGTGCAAAAATATGTGCATAGGGTAGAACCTTTTATGGAAAGAACAGAAAGACCAGTGTTTGCGTAAGTTTATGTAAAGAAAATTCTGGAAAGATGTGCAACAGCAGAGGGAAGTGGCTGGTGGGTGGGCCTGCACAGATAAGGGACAGAGTGGGCAGGAAGCTTTACTGTGACTTCTCTGGGGCCATGTGGATCAATTTCCTAGTAAAAGTGAATTTAAGAGGAGAAACATAAAGATTGGCAAAAGACATCAAAGCCAATTAACAGTGTGCACCAGTGGCTCTTGTAAAAATGAATACCAAATGGGAATTGAATATAAACTCCAAAATATGTTCTTCATAAAAAGCTTACAGTTTTAACTGTAGACGTCATAGTAAGCTGGGTGTGTAATTCCCGTTACATTAACAAAAATCAGAAACGGAAGATGGTAAGAACAGGGCAAGCAAAGATGGGAGTAGAGGTTTGTTTTTGATGGGCTCTTGCCATCCACGTGGGAGACCTGGAGGAAGCTCCTGACTTCAGCCTGGCTCAGCCCTGGCCATTGTGGCCATCTGGGAAATGAACCAGCAAGTGGAAGACCGCTCTCTGTCTCTTCCTCTATCTCTATAAATCTGACTTTCAAAATAAATATTTAAAAAAAGTACAACAAAAGGAAAGGGTGTAGAAACACAAAAAACAAAACCTAAGTGACACTGAAGCCAAACACCAGTTATAATAATGAGTAATTCAATGTGTTTAAGTTCTGTGGGAAGGAAGAAAACTTCATTTTTTTTTACCCAAAAAAAGGTTAAATAGAGAAAGATACTAGGCTTTGTCTGTAGTTAGTGTTTGAACATTTATCCATGGTAAATCAAAATAGGATCTACTTGCATTTCATACCTCTGTGCCACAGAGAAACATGTGTGAAACATACATGCAGAGTGCAAGTGTACATGATGATAATCAGCAACCAAAAAGGCTTATCGTGGTTTGTTTTGATTTTGGTTTTGGTCTGTTTTTGCTTCTGTTTTGGCTAGCTAAAAATTCTAAAAGCCTCCTAAACACCTCTCAGGTGACTAATGAGGTAAAATGTACTCATAGAAAGTGTTAAGAAGTAATGAAAAGAAAGAAGGACACTGAAATCCAAAATGAGACAGTTGGGTTTTAAAGGCTGTCCTTCTCAGGTGGAGGCCGGGGGAGCCCCAGAAGAGGTCAGAGCAGCCTACCCGCTCCCTGAAACAGCACATAGTCCTCTCCAGCAGATCTGAGGAAGAGGGAGAAAGCCACAGAAAAGTTCAGAAATTAGAAAGATACCGCAGAAATTTTAATTTTACACGTCCATGGTTTGCGACCAAAGGTATCCAAACAGACTTCAGTAGGAACAGAGAGCTACCGGCCCAAGTCGTTGAATCACCTCGTTCAAATGTTGGGGTGAGGACCTGGCGAAAAACTCTATGGGATCTCGAAATACCACAGGTAGATATTTATACCAGAAGACAAAAGAGCACAGGAGCCATGAAGTACCAAGATCATGGCTTCTGAGCAGTGGACCTTGAGTGACTTCTACTCTGTTATTTTGGATTTTCCTGTATTTCCTGCTTTTTCCACCCAGCATATGTCAGAAATCGATACTAAAAAGTTTTTAATATTTTTCAGAATTCATCACTATTTTAAGAGGCTAGAAACAGTATTTCTGCATGTTGAGTATTGTGAAAACAAGGAATTCTATCTGGATGCTTATGAATGAAAAACTCACTACATGGAAAAGTGTCCCCAGCAGCCCTGTTTAAAATAGATGATGACCACAAGCCTAATATATTGTATATTCTTTTTCTCACCTGTTTAATTCTCTGACATCTTTTTTTCTTCTCTGAAATATAAACCATCAAAAACAGGGCCACAGATCATTGTTGTTGTTACTCTTATCTCTAACACCTACAACAATGCCTAGAATGTGGCCGATGGCCTTAGCCTTCCGTGGATGAGTAAAGGTGAAGGAGAATGAAAAGGTGAACATCCAGGTAGTGGGATCACCAACCTCCCCCCACCCCCACCCCGTCCTGTAGCACTGCTGTGCTGGTGGACTTCGGCTTGTGCCTACTGAGAGGGAAGAGCCTGTGTGTTCTGTGGGAGGCAGGGACATAGGAAGAGGTTACAGCGGATTCTCTCTTTGATACTGCGGAAGCTACTAGAAAATCAGGATAGCTGTAGAAATTTTGTCATAGGAATATATAGAAATTAAAATATGGTAGTTAAAAATGACATGTTAATTCTCTTAGTAAATCTTTTAAATAGAGAAACTGTCACTTTGTTAAATGTCCCTTAAAAATATCTCTCAAAATACTTTGGCTGTATGAATTGTCTTAGCCAGGCTTCAGAAGCTGTACCAAGATAGGGTTTTAAAATATTTGTTATCCAAGTTCTTTCTTTTCTTACCCTCTGAGTAAATGAGCGGGGCCCACAGTTACTTTGTTCTTGGTTGTAATTACCAAGAAATACAGTCCAAGTTCAAGTATTGCACACTTATGAAAGTTATTTTATTTCTTTAAAGATGTATTTATTTATTTGAAAATCAGAGTTACATAGAGAGAGGAGTGGCAGAGAGAGAAAGAGAGAGGCCTTCCATCCTCTGCTTCACTCCCCAGTTGGCCGGAACAGCCGGAGCTGCGCCGATCCGGAACCAGGAACCTCTTCTGGGTCTTCCCATGCAGGTGCAGGGGCCCAAGGACTTGGGCCATCCTCTACTGCTTTCTCAGGCCATAGCAGAGAGCTGGATCAGAAGTAGAGTAGCCAGGACTCACACCGGCGCCCATTTGGGATGCCAGCACTGCAGGCAGCGGCTTTACTCACTATGCTGCAGCACCGGCCCTAAAAAACAGTCATTTTAAACTCTAAAGCATATTCTGCCTCTCATGAGATTTTTACTGAATTTCTTGTTTTTAGATGTTTTATTAAGATAACTTGTCATGTGTTCATGAGATGACATTATTTTTAAAATGTATTAGTAGCCTTAAAAATAATAGCATAATTAATCATGCTTTTTTCTCATTATAGATTTATCTGGCCCATATGTAGGAAATATGGAAATTATGGGAAACATAGAAAAAGTAAAAATCTCTAAAACATTAATAGTAGTTATTTCCTTTTATGTCTATATGTGCACATCGTATAACACATTTGTACCTTACTTAGGGAAACAAAATTGGGATTCTACTCCATAAAATTTTGGATGCAATATTAAAATGTAAGCATTTCCCATAGTTTAAATATTGTTAGAAAAGTTGGTATGGGCCGGCGCTGTGGTGAAGTGGGTTAACGCCCTGGCCTGAAGCACCGTCATCCCATATGGGCACCGGTTCGAGACCCGGCTGCTCCACTTCCTGTCCAGCTCTCTGCTATGGCCCAGGATAGCAGTAGAAGATGCCCCAAGTGCTTGGGCCCCTGCACCCACATGGGAGACCTGGAAGAAGTTCCTGGCTCCTGGCTTTGGATTGGCGCAGCTCCGGCCATTGCGGTCATCTGGAGAGTGAACCATCGGATGGAAGACCTCTCTCTCTCTCTGCCTCTCTTCTCTCTGTGTAACTCTGACTTTCAAATAAATAAATAAATCTTAAAAAAAAAATGGTTTGTTATTTGTATGGGTGGTATTTGCTCAGTTCAGCAATTTATCCAGCATTTTTAGGGGGTCATTTTATTTATTTGAAAATTTTGGTTTTAGGAGTATCACTCGGGTAACTATCCCTGCTCCCAAATCTCTGTCTAGCTTCCCATCTCCTTTAGGGTAGATGGGATTGAAGTGGGAGTAAACATTTACAAAGGCCAAGTTGCTTCTCATGAATTTGTGTCCATTTGTAGTCTATGAATATTGTGCGAGGATATCCTCCTCACCCCAACTCTGTAGGCGCTGGGGTTTTTTTTGTTTGTTTTGTTTTGTTTTTTGACAGGCAGAGTTAGACAGTGAGAGAGAGAGAGAGAAACAAAGGTCTTTCTTTTTTCCGTTGGTTCACACCACCCCACCCCACCCCCAAATGGCTGGACTGGAAGAGGAGCAACCGGAACAGCATCCCATCCGGTGCCCCAACCGGGACTAGAACCCGGGGTGCCAGTGCCGCAGGCGGAGGATTAGCCAAGTGAACCGCAGCGCTGGCTGGCTCTGTTTTTGAGCAGTTTCTTTGAATACTTCCCAAACCCCAGGATGAGGGAGGGTTCCAGTCACTGCAGTCACTTAGGACAGAGGAGGGCGACAACAGCTGGTGTCTCTGAAACTTTCCATCCGCCCTCGTGTATAAGCACAGTGGCAGGTGGCTGCATGAAGAACCCAGGAGACCGATCTCAAGTACTGCTTAGAGGAGGGTTGTGAAGGGCTCAACAACCCGGCAACTGCCTTGTGAAACCCCCCAGCCCATCCTCTCCTCCCGCTCCACCTGCCCCTGTTAACAACTCTGATGTGACACCCTTCTGTGGCCCTTTGCCAAATGCCAAGTTACAGTCCTCAGGAAGTTTTCACAAATCAAAGGGCTCTCCCAAGTCACCAGGAGGCTGCTTGTCATTTGAATGAGGCTGTGTTTAATGGAGTAGTTCAGTTGTGATTCATTTGTTCATTTTAACAAATAAGTATTTATTGAGGGCCTGCTCTGTGCTTAACCCAGTGCTGGATGTTGGGAACACAAAAGCAGCAGTTCCCTTCCCTCCCCTCCGGGACTTTATAATCTAGTCATGAAGAATAAGAATATACACATGAAAATACAACTGAGAATGCAAAATAGTCCATAATTAGGGGCCATAATGATGGCTAACCACAGTTGATTAATGGTTTGGAGTAATGAAGATTTTCTCATAAAAATGGGTGAGGACAAAGATGATTAGAAATGAGAGATTTGCTTAGATAGGGTTCCCTTTGAAAAACCTCACCTGGGGGGAGTCAGCGGCCCTTGCCGGCTCCAGGTTTCTGGGGCCTATTTGACTGATGCATATCTCAGAGCTGTACCTGGGCTTCCCCTCTGTGATGCTGAGTAGTTTAATTACTCCAGGGGAGCAAGTGGAGGAGAGGCGGCTCTGGGGATTAACTCTTTGCTAACACTTTTACCCATGCCTGGAAACCAAGAAATGACCCAGTGAACTCTGGGCTTCTGTGCTGCTATCATATCCATTGTACTCTCGCTGTGTTAAATTTTTATTTAATGTCTTCTTCCTGTGGGATTTCAGATTCACGGAAACAACTACTCTCATAAAGTGGACATCTTTTCGTTAGGCCTGATCCTGTTTGAGTTGCTGTACCCCTTCAACACGCAGATGGAGAGAGTCAGAGTGAGTACCCTCCCCTCTCGAGAAAAGATTGGAAAATCAAATAATCTAAGAATGAACAAAAGAAAGAGGCTTTCAAAAAAATGTCACATTGCTGTTCATACCAGCGGACTGGTTAGCTAGAAGGGAAAGGGTTCATGAGAGCCACACCGGGAGGGTTTATAGACTATTTTTGCTTCCGTTTGAAGCTAGTTTGGGGACTTGGGGACGGGTGTTGTGTTGCAGAAGGTTAAGCTGCCAGTTGACACCCACGTCATTGGAGTGCCTGGTTCCCATCCAGCTTCCTGCTCACTCACATGTCCAGGAGGCGGCAGAGGATGGCCCAAGTAGCTGGGTCCCTGCACCCTCACGGGAGACCCAGCTGGAGTTCCAGGCTGCTGGCCTCCATCAGGACTAGCCCCAGCTCTTACTGCCATTTGGGAAGTGGACCAGTAGATGGAAACCTGCCCCACCTCTATCACTCTGCCTTTCAAATGAATAAATCTTTTAAAAATGAATAAATAAGTAAAAGCCCAGCTCAGTCTTTACAAAATTGTTCAGCTGGGTGGTTTGTACATTGTTTTTGCCTGCACTCATCGTAGTTCAGCAGCAAGTGCCCAGAGACAGCACTGGGCCGCTGTGGGAGTGGGTTGGCCGCTGGAAGGCCGCCGCCTCCGCCCTCGTGGCTCGGTGTGGCTGCCCTCGGGCTTACCTCCAGGTCTCCAGAGCCTGTATTCTGATCACCAGCTCTTGATTCCTCAGTTGGAGACCTTATCTTTTGACTTCTGGTCACGGTGATCAGATGTAAATCTCATCCAGAATCAAAGGACTTGTAATCGAAAGATCTAGCAAGTAGTCTGTACAATAAATGGAAAAAAAGAAAACAAAATTATCCAAATTGCAGAACACCAGAAACAAAGGCCCTAAAGCTTCTAGAAAAGAAAAACCTAAGTGAAGGATCAGGAACCAGATGGTTCAGAATTTACACAGGTGTGGGGCTGGGGCTGACTTTGCAGTACCTCTAGTTAAGCCACCGCTTACAACACCAGCATCCCATTTGGAGCACTGGTTCAAGTCCCGGCTGCCCCACTTCTGATCCAGATCCCTGCTGATGCTGCCTGGGAAGGCAGTGGAAGATGGTCTGAGTACTTGGGCCCCTGTACCTGCGTGGGAGACCCGGATGGAGTTCCTGGCTCCTGGCATCAGCCTTGGCCAGCCCTGGCTACTGGAGCCATTTGGGGAGTGACCAGCAGATCGAGGAATCTCTCTCTGCCTCTCCCTGTCTGTTGCTCTGCTTCTCAAAGAAATAAAACTTTCAAAAATAAAATAAAAACTTTAAGAAATAGATAAGTAAATAAATAAAATAATGAGCCTAAAATAAGTAGCACTTCTCTTTCCTTTTAGACCTTAGCTGACGTGCGAAATCTCAAATTTCCACCGCTGTTTACTCAGAAGTGTCCTCGTGAGGTACGTGTAAGTCCTGGATTCCCGAGTGTCCAGACGAGGGGACTGCTGCACCAGCTCAGTGTTAGACCAGACACCGGCCCTGGGCCTGGCTCCCTCAGCCCAGCGCCCTCAGAGGAAGAGACCTGTGGTTCTGGTCCCGCCATTAATCTCTCCAGCTCCGTGAATTTGATGGCAGTCTGAAAGAACAGGCTTATTCCAGCAACAGTTTTTTAAAAGGCCCTGATTTCCACTGATTCTGTGTATGGGAGTTTTATCACGAGGCAGGTGATTCCAGAAGAGTGGGAGGGCAGTTGAGCGGGCCTTGAGGGAACACGGTGAGCCGAACCTTTGAGGTTAGAGGTTGTCCTTCCTCTTACAGTCTGTGTTTACTACGTCTGGTCCAGAAACACATCACTCTTAACTTCTTACATTGGTAAATCCAGACTTTTCTTAAATAATGAAGTTGAAGCAAATTAAACAGTGTTATGTTAATTATCAAATGTAAAAAGTCAAATTTTATTTCAGTGCATTAATTATAACAAAAGATTACATTAAAATAAGATTTATAATAATATACTTAGCTATGCTAACCTGAAATGCCTTAAGAAAAATTGTTATATGCAGCTCCTAAGAGTGGGTGTTAAAAAATAAATAAATAAATAAATAAATAAATAAATAGTAGATGTTACATTAAAGGAGATTCAGAACAAAACCAAGAAAAAGTGTTGAGTGCCGTTCTGCTGTGTGTTTTTTAATCAAAATTTTCAAGCTGTAGATCCGTATGCACTTGTAAGATAATTTATTTTCAAGATCAGATGATGTCTGTGTTTCCAGGATGTGATTTAAAAACACTTTATGTCAGAAAGTCGCGAATGACCTGAAAATAGTTCATGTTTATTTGGAACTCGGGCTGGCAAGCTGGGGCCCACAGGTGGAATCCAGCCTGCAGCCTATTTGCATAATGAGGATTTGCTGGAGCACAGCCGTGCCCATCAGTGTACCTGTGGTCTGTGGCTGTTGCGCTGCAGTGGCGGAGTTGAGTAGCTGCATCAGAAACTGCAGACCTGCAATCCTATTTAGTATTTACAGAACATTTTTACTGACACAGATCGCAGCCTGTCTGTTTTATCACCAAACCATCTTTGTGTTTCAGTACGTGATGGTCCAAGACATGCTCTCCCCATCCCCCATGGAACGGCCCGAAGCAACAAACATCATTGAAAATGCCATATTTGAGGAGTTGGAGTTCCCAGGGAAAACCGTGCTCAGACAGAGGTCGCGCTCCGCGAGTTCATCAGGAACAAAACATTCAAGACAGCCCAGCAACTCACAGAGCCCTGTGCCGGGCAACTAGCCTGGTGGCAGCGGGCAGCCCACTGCCCAGGCCGGTGGCTTTCCCAGACCACAGCCTTGAACAGACTGGGCTGCTTTCTCTAAGTCCCATTTAAACTGGATTTGGGGCGCTGCGTGATTGGAGCAGCTCTTCATTTCAGCTGTACTGAAGAGGAGAGCCGTGGAAACCACCAGGGGTCATCATCCCTGCTGGTCTCTCGAAGCCCTTGGCCGAGCTTCAGGGCCCTCACCTTTTGCCTGGGGAGGTAGAAGCCATCCTTGTATCAGGTGGAGATTTTTAAATGGAGATATTTTTATAGTTCAGAAGAATGAAAGCCCCCCTGCCCCCACATGTGGTAACCACATGGTTCTAGAAATAGGCTTTCTAGAGACACGATGGTTTTAAAAGTGAGTTCCCAAAAAGCTGACTCCGTGTTTTGTCCCTAGTGGGTGAAGTAGGAATCTGCACTCTTTGGGAGGAGAAGCAGCACAAATTGCATACTGGTTTCTGTCTGTAGTTTTCTAGGCGTTTTTGTAGCATTAAATAGCTTTATCCCTTAGAAAGTTCTAGGGAGAGTTTAAGAGCTTTTTGTACTTTTTACTTCCAATGAAGGGGAAAATGAAGCTTTTTAGGTAAATTGGTCAAAAGTTCTGGGTTGGGGAGGAAAAAGCTGTAGTGAGAAATGGCTTCTATATTACAACTAACTTCTTCAATTGTGGACTCTGACCTAACTCGAGCCTAAGCACCTTCTTTGTAATCCTGTAGATCGGTACTTCCCCCAGACTGATTATAGATAACAGTTTAATCATCTCACTTGCTAATGTGTTTTTTTCTTTTTCACTGTAAATATGTTTATTTTTTATTTATAAAAATCCCAGAATCAATCCGTTTGGGTTGGTGGTGTACAGAACGCACTTCAGTGTGTTAACTATTGTGACTTCTTTCAAGTCTAAATGATTTAATAAAACTTTTTTAAATTAGTTGTGACTGAGTCTTCCTTCGGGAATGAGTCTTACAGTGGGGTGAGGTTTACAAGGTGGGATCATGGTCCAGGAAGGGTCCCGAGAACGTGTTCCTCACCGACTCCAGACAAGGGTCTTCTCTGTTGTTGCCCAGACACGTGGCAGGTCCCTTTCAGAATTCACAGGACTCCGAATCCAGACGCTTGCCCAGTGCCTGCTGAGTGCCACGGCGGGGACTAGACAGAGGGCCCTGTCCCAGACGGGGACTTGCAGAGAAAGGAGCCATGGCGATGCTGGTTGTGTTGATAAGGCAGCATGTCTGATGCATGCTCTGTGGGTGAGGACTTGGCACAAACTGACCAGATACAACCTCAAAGGGGCAAAAGGCACGAGTGCTTCCATCTTACAGACAAACCATGTGTGCCGCACGAAGTTACGAGCAAATTGTAAGCTGGGAAAATAATTCCCAGATATTCGGGGACCATATCCAGGCCCTTGGATACCAGCGTCCTTCCCAAGCGCTGCTTGGCGCCTGGCCAGCCCGCCCCATCTTCACCTCTCTGCCAGCCTGCTCTACCTGCTGCTCCCTACTCCCCTCAACCCCAGCAGGGATCCTGTTGCTGTCTTCCCAGCACACACCACTCAGTCCGCCCAAAGATCCCTGGCCACCAGCAGGCACCATTACTGCCACTCCCTGTGTGGTCAAACTCAGGTCCAGAAAGCTATGATGGGTCCAAGATCACAAAGCCAGAAAGAGCAGAACCAGAACAAAAACCAGGTGTTCCCATCTCCATTCAGTGTCTTCTGTACTCCTGTGCCAAGCTAAGGATCTGGCCTTTCATCTGAATGTTGGGTATGCCTCTGCTGGCTGCCAGCGGGAGGGTAGGCATGGGGATGGGGAGGTTTGGCGGCTGGGCTGGTAACCCTGAAGTCCACGTGGAGTCTCCTGTGTTCTCACCCAGAGCTCTTTTTACTAACCCTGAACCCCACCACCTCCTCCGGGTGCCACTGTTTTCCAGGCATTGCTCCAAGTGCCCCCACCCCCTCGTGCCTCTGACTTCAGCGCTTTGTACCTACCAGCCCCGTTGTCAGCCTGCAGAGGAGCCCATAACTCTGATGCCTGTCAGCCTCCCTAGTCATCTCTAAGCCTCCAGAGGGTGAGCATGCCTCCTCTTGTAATCCAGCAACACACATAAAGTCTGGGACTTGATTACGTATTTGCAGAATTTGAATTTGAGGAACGTAGGTGTGACCTCAACATTATGTGCGGCCTTAGGAAATACATAACAAATGAGGAGGAAGAGGAATGTGCTAGTCACTGCAATAAATATTTGGCAAAAGTGAAGCAAGAAAGGTGGTTTAAGAATCCTGATGCTGGGACGGCACTGTGGGGTAGTTGGTTAAGCCTCTGCCTATGGTGCCGGCATTGGTTCATGTCCCGGCTGCTCCTCTTCCGATCCAGCTCTCTGCTATGGCCTGGGAAAGTAGTAGAAGATGGCCCAAGTCCTTGGGCCCCTGTACCCATGCGGGAGACCCAGAAGAAGCTCCTGGCTCCTGGCTTTGGATCAGCCCTGTTCTGGCCATTGCAGCTGTTTGGGGAATGACAGATGGAAGACCTCTCTGTCTCTACCTCTCTAACTCTGCTTTTCAAATAAATAAACATTCTTTTTTAAAAAATGAATCCTGATGCTAAATACACAAACGTCTCAAATCCTGGAAGTTTTCTAAAGGGAAGGGAACTTGGTGCTTCAGTTTCAGTGAGGGAAGAAATGGGCTGGGATCCTGGTTGGCACCACGTGGCTGTGCCTGGCGCCGTGCTCATTTAGTGTTAGCTTGCTCTCCACCGTGGGAGGGATAAGGGTGAGGGAGCCACACGTGCCTATGGACAGGATGCCATGAGGAGTCACGTGTGTCCATCTCCCAGCCTGCCATCCAGGAGGACAGGAGCACTGAGCCGAGTGCCCATCACCGGTCAGGAAGCCTGTGGGAAATTGTTATTAGCCCTTTGCCTCCTAAGAGCACAGAAATGTAGACACTTTCAATGTTCGGACGGGGTTTATTTCCATGTGTTTTCGCATAACCTTTCTCGGGTGCGTTTACAAGGAAAGCTGTTCTATTTCCCTGTCCCTTTTCTCCTCCCAACCACCAGCCACAGGGAGAAGTCAAGAGCTGAGCCGGGACTGCGTGCTCTGGCGTAATGAGACTTCCCCAGGCTTCCCTGCCTGCAATGACAGCGGCTGGCACCAGGGGGCTCATTTTCACCTTTTTTCCCAAGAAGGACCGAGGAGGAGGAAGAGGTTGGAGGGCTAAGAGCAAGAAGACTGTAAAACCTGTTAAAGTACTCGCCCCCCCACCCCTCCACACACCCACCGTGCACCAAAACGTCCCACACGTGAGAACAACAAGCACACCAACAGGTAACTGACCTCAACATACCACAATCACAAACCTCAACCATTCAAAGTCTCGTAATGTTTTTGCCATGAACTGCTTTCAAGTTCCTCACATGACGGCCAGGCCTTTGGAGCAGTGGTACAGGACTCTGCTTATGACGCCTGTGTCCCCTGAGTGCCTGTTAGAGCCCCTGCTCCTCTCCTTCCAATCCTGCTTCCTACAACTGTGCACTCTTGGACACAATACTTGGGCTCCTGTGCCATGCCAAAGCCAAGAGCCTGGAACCCTATCTGGGGCTCCCACATGGGTGTCAGGGGCCCAGACAATTGGGCCAGCTTCCGCTGCTTTCCCAGGTGCATTAGCCGGAGCTGGATTGGAAGCGGAGCAGTTGCACTCCAAGCTTAACCCACTGTGCCCCACGCCAGCCTGTATGTTGGCTTTAAGGGGGAGGGGTGTTCCCATCTGCTGGTTCACTCCCTAAATGCCTGCAACAGTTGGAGCTGGGCAGGCTGAGGCAGAGAAGGCAGGGGACCCACACATAATCCAGGTGGGAAGCAGGGACCCAACTACTTCAGTCATCTCTGCTGCCCACTCCCTCTGCCTGGATGCAAAGCTACAGTCTGAACCCTGTGAGGCCGGCGCTGTGGCGTAGTGGGTAAAGCCACTGCCTGCAGTGCCGGCATCCCATATGCGTGCTGGTTCAAGTCCCAGCTGCTCCTCTTCCGATCCAGCTCTCTGCTATGGCCTGGAAAAGCAGTAGGAGATGGCCCAAGTGCTTGGGCCCCTGCACCCACGTAGGAGACTTGGAGGAAGCTCCTGGCTCCTGGCTTCAGATCAGCGCAGCTTCAGCCGTTACAGCCATCTGGGGAGTGAACCAGCGGATGGAAGACCTCGCTCTTTCTCTCTGCCTCTCTGTAATGCTGCCTTTAGAATGAATAAATGAATAAATAAATAAGAACTGAACCCTGGGGCCTCCCCCTCTAGGCTCAAGGCCCACCCTTGATGTTGGCCTGTAAAGAGTCCCCATAAAGGACCACCGCCACTTCAGGAGCAGCTCCCCTCGCCAGCAGCAATGATAGGGGAGAGATTGGAGAAGGGCAGAGTTCTGGGGCCTCCCGGCAGAGGCCTGGGAGAATTTCCACCAGCCAGAAAGGTCAGAACCTGCCCGGAGGGGGTGAGGAAGTTTGATGCTCAGAACTAAAAATGGAGAAGAGGTGTCCTTTCTCCCGGAGGCTCTTTGGAAGACACTTCAGGATAATGGCTGAATAAATGAAAAAGCCACTCACACTATAGGTATTACGCAACTTTTAAAGCAACCTAGTCAGCAAGCAGTGCAGGTGGAAAAATCAAATGGCTATTTAGGCAGATAGGGGATGGAAGCAAGGTGCAGAGAAAGTGCGAGGAGTATCATTGCAGCCAAACCAGAAACAGCTTCTATCTGTTGAAAAGGAATTTTCCCCAGGGCATGGAGAAGTTTGAAAGGGACCCACACCAAGTGCTACAGTATTCCCGTGGGGGTGGGCTGGGGGCAGAAAGCATGACAGATCATTCACTTCAATCTGCTTCTCAGTAGTTTGACTTCTTTCCAATAGATCTAATACTTCTGACATTAACAATATTAAATGAGCAAAATATGGGAAGAGAAACCAATAAACAGCATGTGGAATATTTGAATTCTTCTATTTGTATTCCGCCCTAGAGTTTGGAAAAATTGAATAGGGCTTTTGCAAAGCAGACAGCACGGTTGGTATTTTCCCTGTGATGCAACATAACTACAGTAACCTAACAAGCAAGTTGTAACAATTCACTTATCTTTCCACCACCCCTATCTGCATAACAATGCGCACTTCTCTGCATTCTCTCCAATCCAGAGGGCATTTCAGAGGAGTGACAGGTGACAGGAGAGAGCTGGGTTTGCAATCACAGCCCTAGGCAGTGCTTCTTGTTGACAATTTTCCTTCAGCTGCTTCCTCAATTGCAAATAGCACGTTGTGAAGATTAAGCAATTTATAACGTTGGGGACTAATCTGGTTAGACTTCCCAGGAAATCACAACTTCAGTTTCCTGGTCTCTAAAATGAGCACAGTCCCTGGCGGGGTGACCCTGAGGACGGAATGACACTCGTGGTGTAGAGCATCCCAGAAGTGTTAGCATGTGTGCAAATCGGTGATGACGCGATCATAGAGAGTGTCGGGAACGCAAACCCAAGCTGTTGGCAGTGATGTCTCAAGGAGGAAAACAGAAGACAAAGGAAGCAGATAACAATAATTGCACGCTACAGTCCGCAGCAAATAAAACAATGCTTCTGCCGCAACGGTAGACATTGCAAAAACACACGCCGGCGAGAAGAGGCTGGCCTGTGACCACGTGAGGATGCGTGCTAGGCCACTACCCAGTGTGGCTGTCAGGGAGGCAGCCCAGAGGGGCCTTTGTCAGGTGTGGGGCAGGGGCCGCCTGGTGGGGGAGGAGCCGGGACTGACCCTCGGCTGCGGGGCAGCTGGCCTGGAGTCGGCCCTCCCTGGGCTCTGCGGGGAGCCGGGCCGCGGCTGGCCGGAGGGTCTGGAGATGAAAGATCCAAGGGTGCAGGATCCATTGTCTGGGCCGGGGCCAGGAATCTGGCTCCAGCGCAGCCGGGAGCGGCGCCAGGAGCTGTTGGTACCCCGGGAGCCAGAAGAGCTCGGACTGGCTGGGGACACCGGCCCGAGGCTGGGGCTCCGCGGCGCTGGGGGAGCTGGGTGTCCTGGAGCCCGCGCGGCGCCTGGGGGCCGGCCCCTGGGTGGGGCAGACGCGGTGGGCTCGGGGGCTGCGGGCCGCGAAGGCGCAGCGGCGTGGGGCGGTGGGCGGGCAGGAGGGGCGAGTCCATCCCGCCCGGGGCGCAGACCTGCGCGGCGGTCAGAGCGTGGGCGCCTGGCTGCGCTCAGCAGGCAGACATTGGGGCGACACCTGCTGCAAGCCCCGTAGGGAATCTCCCCAAATGCCTTCAGCAGCGCTGAGCGACGCGGCCGCCTCTGTTTTATAGAAAAGGAAACTGAAGTTTATTAAACCTAAAGATTTACCCCCAGCGGGGCGAATCAGGCAAATCACAGGTGAATTGTAAATAGTTTCCCTCGAAGAAAAAAATAACTTCATCTGGCAGCTCGTTAGAGAAATACAAATGAAAACAATAATGGAATCAAATTTTTCCACTATTTGATGGCAAAAAAAAAAATTAAAGATTTACCGATGTGAGCAAAAATGTAATGGCAAAAGTCTCTTATGCTGTTAGGAACGCCAAACAGACTGGTTTAATGAAGGTTTGTCCCCCGTTTGTCTACGTTGGAAAGCCTATTCCCCTCCACCTCTGCGATTCTACACAAGCGATCTGTTAGAAAGAATCGCACAAATATGTGCCCTGGTGACCTCAGTGGGAAAGGAGGGAGAGGGCCTGGTTTTTCAAGTGTGGTTTACCCACTGTAACCAGGCTGCTAGAAACCAAGAGCCTGGAGGTCCAGTGGGCTCCTAAGGACAATGGCACCTGTGACAACCACATCACTGCCCTAGAATTTAGATTTTATTTTATTTTTAAAGATGTATTTGTTTGCAAGGCAGAGTTACAGCAGGAGAGGGAGCATGCATCTGAAGTGGAGTAGTTGGGTCTTGAACCAGCACTCAAATGGGATGCCGATGACAGTGTCGTAAACACCAGCCCCCAAGAACTTACATTAAGGACATTTCTGGGGCCGGTGTCCTGGCGCACTATTTTAATCCTCCGCGTGCGGCGCCGGCATTCCATATGGGCACCGGGTTCTAGTCCCAGTTGCTCCTCTTCCAGTCCAGCTCTCTGCTGTGGCCCGGGAAGGCAGTGGAGGATGGGTCAAGTGCTTGGGCCCTGCACCCCATGGGAGACCAGGAGGAAGCACCTGGCTCCTGGCTTCGGATCAGCACAGCGCACTGGCCGTAGTGGGCATTTGGGGAGTGAACCAACGAAAGGAAGACCTTTCTCTTTATGTCTCTCTCTCTCACTCTGTCTGTCAAATTTAAAAAAAAAAAAAAAAAGCTCCCAGGTGATTCCAAGGTGCAGTCAAGGCTCAGAAAACAGGCTTTGTACTCTTACGGCTGCTGGACCAGGAATGTGGGGAGAAATGCAGAGTCTTGGGTTCTACCCCAGACCTGTGGCGTCAGAATCCGTGTTTTATCAGAAGCCTCAAGGGGTCAGTATGCACATTAATACTTGAGAAAAACTGAGGTTTCACACTTACTGCAAGCCTTCTGTCCTAGCCCTGCCTGACTGCTTCTGGGGCTGACTGGCACTAACAAGATAAAATGCAATTGGCACTCTGGACAAATCAGGCTGAGAGAGCTTGCCTGGAAGCATTTAAGTGCCATCGGAACTCTCGGTGGACTAAAAGCTTCAAGCAAATCAGCAATGGGAAGCATTTAAACACAGAACTGCAGATGCAAGCAGGCTGTAGTCACTGGAGCTCAAAAAACTCCTCTCCCTACGTCTCATCTCAGACCAACTCGCACTGTCATGACACAGATGGTTTACAGCAGAAAACCGTCCTTGCTGTTTATTCTCTGCTTGACCTCTTCTGAAAGCTCCAGCTCCTTCTCAGGCTGAAAGTGAAACTCATGGGCTTGGTCTACAAGGCCGCACCCTCCGCCAGCTGACCCAGCTGAGCCTCAACTCTTGATAATCCCCATAAGCCTGCTCTGCTGTCCAGGAATCATGAACGAACCATGGGTCTTTCCTCCAGAGGCCACGCCCCCTCTCTCTTCTGTTTGTCACCTCCTCTCTAGCCCCTACAGCCACATGAACCCTCACTTCCTGGATGCTCCTCCTCCCAGGCTGTCTTGAGATCACAACCCCTATGAGTGCCCTGTGGTCGGCCCGCATCCCAGGGACGGGCGGGGCGTCCCTAGGAGGATCTGCACCACTGGTCTCTTCCTTGGTGTGTAAGACTCCACGTACTCCTGTCATTTGTCTTGTGACTATTTTCCTAGCTTGTTCTTTGCTTTTTGGCTTGGTTTATGGCATAGTTTAATTCTTATATATGCAATTTCTTAATGTTTATTTATTTTCATCTTGCTTGAAAGGTAGAGAGAAAGTGATTTATCCATCCACTCCAAGTGCTGCAACAGCCAGGGCCTGAAGCTAAGAACTCCACCCAGTGGCCGGCGCCACGGCTCACTAGGCTAATCCTCCGCCTGCGGCGCCGGCACACCAGGTTCTAGTCCCGGTCGGTGCGCCAGATTCTGTCCTGGTTGCCCCCCTTCCAGGCCAGCTCTCTGCTGTGGCCAGGGAGTGCAGTGGAGGATGGCCCAAGTCCTTGGGCCCTGCACCCCATGGGAGACCAGGAGAAGTACCTGGCTCCTGCCATCGGATCAACGCGGTGCGCCAGCCGCAGCGCGCCGGCCGCAGCGGCCATTGGAGGGTGAACCAACGGCAAAGGAAGACCTTTCTCTGTCTCTCTCACTGTCCACTCTGCCTGTCAAAAAAAAGAACTCCACCCAGAGCTCCCACGTGAGTGGCAGGGACTCAAGTACTCGAGCTAGCACCAGCAGGGAGCTGGTATTGGATGCGAGCCCAGGACTAGAACCCAGGCATTCCCACATGGGCTGCGTGCATCCTAAGTGGTGTCCCACTGGCCAGGCCAACCACCCGCCCCCACCCGCCCCCTGCTGTTTTAATGTATTATGGCAACTTTTTTAAAAAAATATTTATTTGTTTATTTGAAAGGCAGAGTTACAGAGAGGCAGAGAGAGAGACAGACAGAGACAGACAGACAGAGGTCTTCCATCTGCTGGTTCACTCCTTTGAAGGCCACAACGGCCGGAGCTGGACCTATCCGGAGCCAGGAGCCAGGAGCTTCCTCCAGGTCTCCCACGTGAGTGCAGGGGAACAAGCACTTGGACCATCTTCCACTGCTTTCCCAGGCTTTAAGCAGAGAGCTGGATTGGAAGAGGAGCAGCCAGACATGAGCCAGCATCCCATACTAGACGCTGGCGCCACAGGCAGAAGCTTTGCCTAGAGCACCACAGCGCCGGCCCCTCCATGTGGCCTCTTGATGCAACTGAGAAAACCAAGAGACAGGAGCATTGTGAGGCTGCCGCCAGCCTAGCCCAGCACTCGGCTTTACTGTGAATTTTTTATAAGTAGAAGGAATACACTGTAAAATAACAACAAAAATAGAGTCTAGCAAATACACAAAGGAGTAACACAGTTTTTATTACCATTATCAAGTAATCAGCCCAGGACATAATTTTATGTGCTTTGCTTTTATGTGACTGGCAGTAGTAGATCTGTTCACACCAGCATTACCACAGCACATGAGTGATGTGTTATCAGGGCTGTGACGTCAGGAAGTGACAAGACTCTTCCAGCTCCCTCATAAACGTACAGGACCCGAGTCGTAGACCCAAATGTCATTCTGCAGTACATGGCTATGTGTGTTTCAAAGGTCCACTGAGTGGTCTCTCTCTATCTCAGGGCCTGTATGTCAGTGCTCACTCAAAAGATAGGAGCGTTATTAATGCTTCCTATGGATGAGGGAGTTTCTGTTCAGAGAGATTAAGTAACATTCCAGGATATTTCTCTCTAGTGACCAGTAAACTCAGGCATGGGTGCAACAGCTTTGTCGGACTCCTTTGCCCAATAATTTAACCATTATTCTGCCACTCTGGCAGCAAAATGTAACAGTAGTGATTGCTCTCTGAGCAGTGGTGGTTTCCTTTTCTTCTTCACACCAGTCTTTTATTTGAGAGTTACAGGGAGAGGGGGAGGGAGAGGGGGAGGGGGGGGAGGGGGAGGGGGAGGGAGATGGTTCACTCCCCAAGTGGCTGCAATGGCCAGGGCTGGGCCAGGCTGAAGCCAGGAGCCTAGAGCTTCAGCTGAACCTTCCAAATGGTTGCAGGGGCCCAAGGACTTGAGCCATCCTCACTGCTTTCCTAGGCACATTAGCTGGGAGCTGGATTGGAAATAGAACAGCCAGGTCTTGAGCTTGCACCCATATGAGAAGCAAGCATCACAGGTGGCGGCTTAAAACACTGCATCACAGTGCCAGCCCCGAAATCAAGTTAAATGAAGAACCTCCCTTTTTTACCCAAATCTGGCCCAGCCACGCCACTCTGGTGAGAACCAGCTCCTCCTCCTACTAACTACATCCTTTTCTCTGAACATTGCCGACACTCTTGCAGGTATCTATAACCACTACGCCACAGCGCCAGCCCCTTCACACCATTCTTACTCTGCAACATTTGCTAATGAAGGTGTTATTAATATTGTATTATGAAAATGTGTTCACTTTGCATATTTTACATTGCATACTTTAAAGAGAGAACATATTTTCAGTTTATGCTAAATGTCACCAGTGGGCAAAGAGCCCCATAAATTGATGAGCAAAAGATAACTCAAGGGAAAAAGGAAACCCCCTGAACAAAGAAATAACAAAGATTCTACATCTTGTGAGTAGCCAAGTAATTGTAAACTGAAACCATGACAAGATACCATTTTCCAACCATCAAACTGGAAAAAATTAAATATTGATCACTAAGAAAGAGTTTTGCATATTTGCGGGATGGAGACTATCTTTCCCTTAGGAACAAATTCTGCTGGTATCTTTCAGCACTAAACACCCCTACTGTTTGCCCCAGCATTCCCACTTAGAAGATTCCATCTTGTGGAAATAAAGGCATCGAGGGGCCCATGTTGTGGCACAGCAGGATCAACCACCACTTGGGACACCAGCACCCCATATGGGCGCTGGTTCAACTCCCAGCTGCTCCATTTCTGATCCAACTCTCTGCTGATGCAGCTGGGGAAGCAACAAATAATGGTCCACATACTTGGGCCCCTGCCACCCACATGGGAGACCCAGCTGGACTTCCTGGCTCTTGGCTTTGGGCTGGCCTAGCCCCAACAATTTGTAGCCATTTGGGGAGTGAACCAGCATATGGAAGATATTTTTTTCTCTCTGTCTCTCTCACTCTCTCTGTAACTCTACCTTTCAAATAAATTTTAAAAAATCTTTAAAAAGGCATCAATATTCAAGAATATATGTTCATGAATAGTTATTACCATATTATTTGTTATCTACTAATAAGGAAACAGTTGAATAAATCGGTATCAACCATTTCAGTGGACTATCAAGCAGCCATGAAAGAATACTTTGATCAGGGACAGTGTTACGATATAACAGGTTAACCTGCCAAGCCAGCATCCCATACAGGTGCTGGTCCAAGTCCCAGCTGCTCCACTTCCAATCCAGCTCCCTGCTAATGCACCTGGAACAGCAGCAGAAGATGGCACAAGTGGTTGGGCCCCTGCACTCATGTGAGAGACCCAGATGAAGGACCTGGCTCCTGACTTCAGCCTGGCCCAGCCCCAGTTGTTGTGGCCATTTGGGGAGTGAACCGGTGATTGGAAGATATTCTCTCTCTCTCTCTCTCTCTCTCTCTCTCTTCCCCTCCGTCCCTCCCTTTCTCTGTAACCCTTTCAAATAAATAAAATAAATCT
Organism: Oryctolagus cuniculus; assembly: GCF_051225735.1. NCBI lineage: Eukaryota > Metazoa > Chordata > Mammalia > Lagomorpha > Leporidae > Oryctolagus > Oryctolagus cuniculus. Next base: position 120,687,027 of record NC_142868.1, read on the forward strand.
TTAAAAATAATACTTTGACCTCTATGCAATGCGCTGTGGGGAGAAAATGAAGGCGAAGAGTGCTATGCATATGCACAGCCTTGATGGTCAAGGGCGGCTGTGGTCCAGCTCCTCAGGCCTTCCCTGGAGGCGTGCAGAGTCACCCTCACCCCAGACTTGCTGGACAAGAATCTGGCCTTTGACAGAATTCCCTAGGGAAAGCACCGATGCTCCATGAGATACCAAAGGGAAAGGTAATCTGTCACCTCCACGCACTCTCCTCTCCTGGCACACTGACAACCCCCTCATTTTCAACTGGTCCTATGACCACCAGAATAAAGACGATGTTTTCCAGCCTTGTCAGTGGTTTAGTGTGGACATGAGGCTGAGCCCTGAACAAGGGGACGCGCCTGGAAGTGGAGAATGTCAGCATCGTGTCCCTAACGGGGAGTGAGCCTATACTGCCCCGGATGTTTCCTGCTCTCTGCTAACTGAATAGTGTCAACAACTCAATCAGCCACGGCTTGGCTGGCGTAACAAATACCCCAGGCTCGGGGGCCACAGTAACAGCAACTTTCTCACCAATTGGAGGCTGGAAAGTTTTGGATCAAGGTGCAGCTTGATCTGGCGAAGGGAGTTTTCCTGGCTTGGCGATGACTGTCCTCTCACTGTGCCCTCGTGTGGATGGTTTATCAGCAATAGAAGTCTCTGACGCCTGGCTCTGGAGGCTGGGAAGAGCAAGTCCCTGGTGTCTGCTGGCATCTGGTAAAGGCCTTCTGGCTGTATCATGATGTGAGAAACGGCCTCACCATCCACTCGAAGGATGGACGCAGACTCAGGAAGTGCAGGGACAGCAAGGCTTTAGTAACGATCCTGCGAGACTGGGTGCCGGGTGCCGGGTAGGCCAGCACACCCGGGATGGTTTACAGCAAGCCTGCGGGTTCCTCTCCCTGCTCCTCACTGGCTAAGTAACTGCAAGGTTACAGTCTTCCTGGCATTTGCTTCAGCTACTTTGGCCACTAGTATTCTGTTTGCCTAAGGCCTTACAGGCGCAGGTAACCAGCTGTTACACTAGCTAGTTGTCTACTCATAGCTAAACATCTTACTTTGAAAATGAACCAAATATTTCCCACAGTGACGTGGGGAGGGCGAACCATGGAGGACATGGAGCAAGCGTGCTGGCTCGGGTGTCTCTTGCTGTGCTGTGACAGCCGCTGATAACATGCTGGGGGTCCCATCTTCACGACCTCATCTAACCCCAATCACCTCCCAAAGGCCTCACCATCAAATGCCATTCACATGTGGATTTGCAGGTTAAGTTTCCAGCATATGAGCTTTTGGGGGACACACTGAAACCATTGCATCCTCCAAACCCTCCATCAGAGCCTTCTTCCTTCCATACCCCTCAACGAGGGCATGGTGTCTTACTCAGAGATGAACCTTCTTGCTGGGCTCCCACTGCCCCACCAGGTGCTCGGGTCCAGCTTCTCAGGTTGCAGGCAACTGCTCCTCTCGGTCATCCTGACATAAATGTTCTAGCTCTCTGCAAATCCAGTGACTGGTTTTCTAATTTACCAGGACTTCTGTAATCATCTCCTCTCTCCTGCATCTGAATCTGCTGTTCAAGGACTGTTCACTGAACTGTTGTCTGTTTATTACAATTCATGATTTCTTTCATCACTGCACGAGCTACGTCCGCAGGTGAGAAGCACACATAGGGAAGAGCTGCAGGGGTGCAGATTACGAGAACAGTTCAGAGGCTCCCTGTGTTGGTGAGGAGGTCAGCGGGTCTGCGTCCTGCTTCTCCATATCTGCTGCACCCACATGTGAAGCCTGTGTCTACAGTTACTCTGTCCAAGTCAGAGACCTGGGAACCACTTCCAATCTCTTACCATTTCCTTGTCATCCCACGAGCAGTTAAGGTTTTACTAGCTCCTCTGTACGGTACACTGAGATGCCTCTCTTACCAATCTCTTTCCATCTCTGGCTTACAACAAGCCCTCCTCTTCTCTCATGTGAACTTTGGGGGACATTTGAGCCAGAGCAGTAAGTAAATGCCTAGGGGCCGGCGCTGTGGTGTAGCAGGTAAAGCTGCCACCTGCAGTGCCGGCATCCCATATGGGCACTAGTTTGAGTCCTGGCTGCTCCTCTTCCAATCCAGCTCTCTGCTATGGCCTGGGAAAGCAGAAGAAGATGGCCCAAGTCCTTGGGCCCCCTGCACCTGTGTGGGAGACCTGGAAGAAGCTCCTGGCTCCTGGCTTCGGATTGGCACAGCTCCGGCTGTTGTGGCCAAATGGGGAGTGAACTAGGGGATGGAAGACCTCTCTCTCTCTCTCTGCCTTCCCTTCTCTCTCTGTGTAACTCTGACTTTCAAGTAAATAAATAAACCTTTTTGGAAAATGTAAGTAAATGCCTAAAGCGGTGAAGTCCTCCACACGCGGTGACTTTTCCCTGCCCCTGTGCAGTGGGGAGGATGCCGTGAGCTGGCAGGGAGAGCAGAACCACGACCGCCCGGTGCTGTTGAGCATCCCCCCGGCTTTATTATCAGTCTCCCTCTCTGTGCTCCAGGGACAGAGCGGTGGGCATGGATTTCCACGTGACCTTGGAAGGTGTTCACGGCCTCCCTACTGGTAAAACGGCATCAAGGGTCCCCACCGGTACAAGACGGGCACCTTGACTGCTGGGTGATGATGAGGGCAGGAGCAGCCAGGCAGGAGGAGGTAGCCTGTGCCCTCCTCTGAAGCAGGCTGGCGCTCGGGCTCCAGGAGGCAAGGAAAGTCTGCGCTCTGGTGAAGCCGGTTGGGATCACCCTGGGCCAGGTACAGGGCGTGGGAAGCCGGGTAGGTGTGAGGGCAGGTGCTGGTGAACCTGTCTTCGTGCTCCACTGTGGCCACGGGGCCCTGTGACGGGAAGAAGCCAGGGAGTCCCAGGTCTCTGGCAGTCATGTGGGGTCTTTTGAAGGCAGCGTATCCACCAGACAGCTTGGGGTTGGGGCTGGGGGCGGGCCTGTAGAACTCTCTGTCCCGCAGCTGGGAGTCAAGCTTCACCTGCTGGGGAGACAAAGCACACGTGGATGAGGCTGAGCCGTGGAAGAGGACGCAGCTTCCCCCGGGAGCACCGCGCTGAGCACACTTCGCTTCGTATTTACCGATTTAAATTAGTTTCTGGGTGGTGATATGAGCAGACAAATGCTGAAATACTGCAGAAGGGCCTATAGTGAAAGGCTAAGTCTCTTTCCCGCTCTCCTCTCTCAATTCTCATCTCCAGAGGAAACTCTCCTTCTCTCTGTGTGAAACTCTGACTTTCAAATAAACAAATAAATCTTTAAATAATGCTGTTCTACACATTTGGGGAATGTACCAACAGGTGGAATCTCTTTCTCCCTCTCTCTCTCTCTCTCTCTCTCTTTCTCTCTCTTCCACCCCCTTACCTCCCACTGCCACTCTGCCTTCCAAATAAATAAATAAGTAAGTAAATAACTAAGCCTTTAAAGAATGAAGAAATAGGGGCTGGCATTGTGGTGCAGAGGATGAAGCCACCGCCTGCAATGCTGGCATCCCATATCAGAGTGTCGGTTCATGTCCCAGCTACCACACTTCTAATCCACCTCCCTGCTAAGGCACCTGGGAAAGCAGAAGAAGATGGCTTAAGTGCTTGGGCTCTGTCACCCATGTGAGAGACCCAGATGGACATGTGGGCTCCTGGCTTCAGCCTGGCATATAGCCCCATTTGTTGAGACCATTTCAGGAGTGAACCAGTGGGTGGAAGGTCCACCCCAATCCCCAACATTCTTGCCTTTCAGATAAATAATTTTTTTAAAAAAAGAAGAAACTATATTGATGGATATACAGAGGTCAAAGACAGATCACAAACTGGAAAGTGTTCTATTACGTGTATGAGGGACTTCAAAAAAATTGGCGGTAAAAGGGAATTAAAAGTTTAATTTGGGGCCGGCGCCACGGCTCACTAGGCTAATCCTCTGCCTGTGGCACCGGTACTCCAGATTCTAGTCCCGGCTGGGGTGCCAGTTCTGTCCCAGTTGCTCCTCTTCCAGTCCAGCTCCCTGCTGTGGCCCCAGAGGGCAGTGGAGGATGGCCCAAGTGCTTTGGCCCTGCACCCGCATGGGAGACCAGGAGGAAGCACCTGGCTGCTGGCTTTGGATCAGCGTAGCTCTGGCCATGGTGGCCATTTGAGGGGTGAACCAACGGAAGGAAGACCTTTCTCTCTGTCTCTCTCTCTCTCACTGTCAAAAAAAAATTTTTTTAAAGTTTAATTTGGTGCAAAAACTTTTTGAAGTCCTTATGCAATTTCATGATACTGCATGTTTTCCATACCCTCACATAACTGAGAAACAAAAGATGTCCAGAATTTTTAAAGAACTCCTACAAACTAGTAAGAATAAAAGAAGTAGCACAAAAATAAAGAGGGGCAAAAGATATGAACAGACATCTCACAGAATAAAAAAAATCTCTGCAAAGGAAAAGATGTCCACCATCTTCAATAATGAAATGAGATTTATGAACACAAGAAGGCATGGTATAACACCCACCAAACTGGCAAAGTTTTTAAGTCTGGCTTAACAGCAAGGATTGCGCAGCAATAGAGTGGCCTTCCATGGCTGGTGATAACATAAGTTGGTGCAACCGTTTTGGGAAACAATGATTTCAAATTCCCTACAACGAGCAACTCCACCCCTGGGTTCGATAAACTCTTGCACACTGGGATGTATCTCATCGTCACTGCAGCATTTGCTAGCGGGAGAATAGGAGAAAAGTAAATAACCCAAATGTCCCTCAATGGAAGGGACAAATATATCATGGCAAATTCATGCAGCATAACACTACACATCAGAAAGTAAAACACACACCATCACGTTTAGCAAAAGTCATGCAAGGGTACAAACAGTATGTGATCTAGTATATGATGAAGTTCAAAAGCAAAAATAAGTAATTTGCTTAAAAGGATATGTGCAAACAAGGTAAAACTATTTGTTAGTAAAACACACAGAAGGGAATGATTGACCTAAAACTCAGAATACTGCTGCCTCTGGAAGGGAGGGGAGGTGTGAGTCTGAGCCTTACGCAGGAGGGTTAATGTGCTGGGTACCGTGTCAACTAATAAGGCATACTTCGGTATTTGCTCAATCTGTGTTGCTCGAATTGTAAATGTGTATTTCTTTTACCATCTATTTTATCCATGACTTACATTTATGTACTTTTTATTATTATGTGCATTTTCTAAAAATTATTATGTATTTATTTATTTATTTGAAAGGTGGAGTAACAGAGACAGAGGGAGAGAGAGAATTTCACCTGTTGGTTCACTCCACAAAGACCACAACAGCCAGAGCTGGGCCAGGCCAAAGCCAGGAGCCAGGAACACCATCGTGGTAGAGACCCAAGCACTTGAGCTGCCTCAGAGGCACATTAGCAGGAAGCTGGACTGGGAGCATGCAGCAGCCGGGTCTGGAGCCAGGCACTCCAACACAGCACGTAGATGTCCCAAGCTGCGGCTTAATCTGCTACACCACAACGCCTTACCTTGGAATACACTTTAACACATGCACACACATACACGCATGCACACATAGAAGACCTCTAATGGGGCTGGCATTGCGGCATAGCAGATTAAACCACTGATGTGATGCCAGCATTGCATTTGGGAGTGCCAGTTCTATCTCTGCTGCTCTGCTTCCTACCCACTGTCCTTCTGTTACACTTGGAAAGGCAATGGATGACAGCCCAAGCCCTTGGGCCCCTGCCTTCTAGGTGGAAGACTTGATGGAGCTCCTGGCTCCTTGCTTTGGCCTGGCCCATCCCTGGCTGTTGTATCCATTTGGGGAGTGAAACAGCAAATGGAAGATGTATTTCTCTGTGTCTCTACCTCTGTGTGTCATTCTTCCTTTCAATTAAATGAATAAATCTTTAAAAACAAACACACACCTTTAACATCCTGGCAATGGATGCTGTCATTAATAAATGGCCCCAACATCCACATCCATAATTAAACTGAATTGGAGATGATTTCAGTGGACAACTGAACAGAGGATGTGGGTGCCCTCCTACCTCTTGCGGCGTGACCCTGGAGTATTTATGCTTCCCGTAGGGTTTGTAGTCGACCATGTAAGAGCTTTGGTATATGTCTAAATCCACAGGGGCCTGAAGGACAAGGGAGAACACAGAACAAGAGACCCTGTCTCGCCATTCTTCCACTTGAAGCCAGTCAATGGCGTCTTCTTATTTGCAGGACAGGGGTTGACCTCGGTCTGACTTCTGCCCGCTGATCGCCTCCCGCCCTCCCACCCCACATGTCCTCTGTCCTCCAGCCTCCCTTCTTTCTGCTGGCCACACGTCCCTGCACTCATCTTCCTCCTGCTGGAAACACGAGCTGCATTTCTCACCCAACAGCAGACTCCTCCACGTCCTCCAAGACCCGGATTAAATGTCATTTCCCTAAAAACTTCTCTCCCACTCTTCAATTCTCCTCCACCTCCCAAGAGGTAAACCCTTTGCCCTCTACTTTCCCAGCACATTAGCAGCACTTATCGGGATGTGCTGTAATGGTCTTGAAGCAAGCACACCAGATCAGAAACATCTTAGGCGCCTCCAAAGCCCCAGAGCCCAGGTCAGTGCTGGCTATACAACAGGTGCCTAATGAGTGCCTGCTGAAGGAATAAACAAGCCCCTGGGAAACTGTAAACAGATGGGAGTGTGGCACAGCAGGTAAGCCGCTGCGTGGGGTGCCCTCATCTCCTACATATTGAAGCACCTGGTTCAAGTTTCAGCTACTCTGCTTCTGATCCAGCTAATCAGCTAATCAGGCAGAAGGTGAGGTCAGTCTGTTTCTACCTCTCTCTCTCTTTCTCTGCCTTTCAAGTAAATGAAAACAAATTAACTTTTGTCTATTGCCAAAAAAACATCATCCCAGAATGATGACCAGAGGGAGCCCCAAAGAGCACAGCCCTCCCTGTGGCTGCTTGCTAAGGTGGGGACAGAGGAAAGAAACCCACATCACTCACCTGTCCAGGGTACACCACACCAGCCATGGCAAAGGACCTAGACAGACAAGGTGGTCAGCCCTGCACTGCTATGGGTAGAAGTAGCCACTAACCCCACAGTGTGCCAACCCAGCACAGCTGTCCTGGTCCTCTGAACCTACTGTTCCCATCAGGCACACGACTCCATCAATCAGGGCTTGGTGGTGGCCCCAGGGACAGATGAGCTGGTGGACTGGGGTCGTCCTGGGACAAAAGGGCTAGAGCAGGACTCAGGCAGGTTTACAGTAGTTGCCAGTTCCTGCCGATGAGGACACTGTTTCATCCCCCAGGAGACCTTTCCACCCTGTCCAGCCGGCCATGGCCCAGCAAGGGGGCGGTCAGACCTCAGCCAGCCCCTGTGCCCTCTCTGTGCCCACACAGCTTCTCTCCCCGGCTGGGGAGCGGTTGCAGGCAGACAGAACCTACCCTGTCCTCTGCCGAGGCGTGACGGTACTCCTGCCCTTCCAACTCCAGGTGCCCCTGTGGCATGGAGTCCAGCAGCCCCCACCACACCTGGCTTTGAGATGAGCCCTGGTCTGTGTGGTAGGAGTGACAGTTTGGTCACAGGCCCTGGGCATTGTGATGTGAGTGGCTGCTCAGCCCACCTGAGTGTCAGTTCCCCTGCCCCTGGTTCCAGCCCAGGACCTCTGGCAGCGCTGGATGGCACCAGGGGTAGATACTTTCCGAAACTCATGGACTCTGTCTATTTCCGGGAGAGGGAGGTAAACAGGACCAGGGTGTGACTAAATCCATCTTGAACCACAACCCCTCCAGGACTCAGCTGCTTGTGAGCCTGGCTCATTCTGTTTGTCAAAATCCCACCCTCTTTCATGTGCATCAGGGCTGAGATTATCAAAAATTGGAAAGTAACAAGAGGTGGTGACGATGTGGAGAACTAAAAACCCTTGCACGTGGAGCAAGCATTGTGCACAGCAGGTTAAGCTGCCGCTTGCCACACAGGCATCCCATATCGGACCAGCGGTTCGAATCCTGGCTGCTCCACTTTTGATCCAGCTCTCTGGTAGGAAAGCAAAGGAAAATATCCCAGATACTTGGGTCCCTGCCACCCACATGGAAAACCTAGATGGTGTTCTAGGATCTTAGTTTTGGCCTGGTCCGGCCTTAGCCATTGCAGCCATTTGGGGAGTGAATCAGCAGATGGAAGATTCTCTCTCTCTGTCTCTCTCCCCTTGTCGTCCAGTCTTTCAAATAAATAAATAAATCTTTAAAAAAAAAAAAACTTGCACATTGCTGATGGTAATTTAGAAAAATGTATATTTATTTATTTGAACAGCAGAGATGCAGAGAGAGACATCTTCCATCTGCTGGTTTACTCCTCAAATGGCCGCAAAGCCAGGGCTGGATCAGGCTGAAGCCAGGAGCTTCTTCCCAGTCTCCCACAAGTGTACAGGGGTCCAAGGACTTGGACCACATTCCGCTGCTTTTCCAGGTGCATTACTAGGGAGCTGGATCAGAAGTGGAGCAGTCAGGACTTGAACTGGTGCCCATATGGAATGCCTGCTCTGCAGGCGGAGGCTTAACTTGCTATACCACAGCACTGGCCCTGCTGGTGGTAATTCAAAATAGTTTAGCTTCTGTAGAAAACAGTTTAGGCCGGCGCCATGGTTCACATGGCTAATCCTCTGCCTGCGGCGCCGGCACACCGGGTTCTAGTCCCAGTTGGGGCACCAGATTCTGTCCCGGTTGCTCCTCTTCCAGTCCAGCTCTCTGCTGTGGCCCGGGAAGGCAGTGGAGGATGGTCCAAGTGCTTGGGCCCTGCACCTGCATGGGAGACCAGGAGGAAGCACCTGGCTCCTGGCTTCGGATCGGCATAGCACGCCAGCCATAGCAGCCACTTGGGGGGTGAACCAACGGAAAAGAAAGATCTTTCTCTCTGTCTCTCTCTCTCACTGTCTAATTCTGCCTGTCAAAAAAAAAAAAAAAAAAAAAAAGAAAGAAAAGAAAAAAAAAGAAAGAAAGAAAGAAAGAAAGAAAAGAAAAGGAAAACAGTTTAGTATTTTCTGAAAAAGTTGGAGAGAATTAGCATATCATCCAGAAATCATCGATTATAATCAAATGGATTAAAATAGGTACACAAATCGATACATGCATGCCAGCATTCATAGTAGCAGTCTTCACAATGGCCAAAAGGTGGAAGCAAAACAAAAGCAGCAGATGCATGGATAATGCAAGTGTGCAGATACACACAACGAAACATTGTGCAGCCTTAAAAAGCGAGAAATGGGCCAGGTGTTGGGCCTAGCACTTGAGACACTGCTTCGGATGCCATATGCCCTATGGGAGTGCCTGGGTTCAAGTCCTAGCTCTGCTCTGATTCCAGCTTCCTGCTAATGCAGACCGTGGAACGCAGCAGGTGTCAGCTCAAGTACTCGGGTCCCTGCCACCCACTTGGGAGACCTGTACTGAGAAAGAGCGAAATCAGCACAGTGAACAGAAAGTTCAGCAGACTGGGGAGGGTGCTGTGCTACAGCAGGTGAGGCCACCTCTTGGGATGACTATATCCCACATCAGAGTGCCTGATTTGAGTCCTGGCTGCTCCACTTCCCATCCAGCTTCCTGCTGATGCATCCTGGGAGGGTGCAGATGATCCAAGTGCTTGGGCCCCTGCCACCCACGTGGGAGATCCCGACAATGTTTCTGGCTCCTGGCTCAGGCCTGGCCCAGCTCCAGCTGCTATGGCCATTTGGGGAGTGAACCAGCAGAAGGAAAATTCTCTCTCTCTCTCTGTCTCCCTTCTCTCTATCACTCTGCCTTTCGAATAAAGAAATCATAAAATAAATATTTTAAATAAAAAATTTTAAATACTTTAAATAAAAAGATCCCAGAGATAAGAGTGACAACACCACTTGACCACTGGGCCCCTGGATACAACCATGTCTAAAGTTTGACCAATATTTACACTATGCAGTTCATGTGAGCCAATATTATTTTATTGGTAACTCAATTGCTTTTTTGCTAACTTAATTTCAGTTGAATGTCTGTATTATACAGCTGAAACAGTTCTAACAATTTCATAGGAGAGCTAAAGTTATTATTTCTCATACCAAATGTCAGAGTCCTTAAAAATAAAAATTATTTATTTAATTTTTTAAAGGGGAGGCTCAACCTGCTGGGCTTCCGTCACCCTATTTATTTATTTTAAAGTGTTACAGAGACAGACAGAAATCTTCCATCCACTGATTCACTCTCCAGATGGCTGCAATGGCCAGGGCTTGGCCAGACTGAAGCCAGGAACCAGGAGTTCTTCTGGGTCTACCACAGGGTGCAGGGGCCCAAGGACTTGGGCTATCTTCTGCTGCTTATCCCAGGCCATAGCAGGAAGCTGGATCAGAATTGGAGCAGCTGGGACTCAAACTGGAGCCCATATGGGATGCCGGCACTACAGACAGTGACTTAGCCTGCTGCGCCACAGCACCAGCTCCCAGATGTGAGATTCTTGAGGCAACAAACCTGGATCTTACTCAGTGCACTGTCAAATGTAGAGATTTAAGGAGCGCCTGTGAATTTAATAAAAGTGAAAAAGGCGTCCAAGAACAGCAACATTAATGCAACAACTTGCAAAACAGGCTGGGCACTCAGCTTGGCACAAGTAACTGCATTCCCAGGAGCCTCGACTTTTTCCTTTCTTTATTGAAAACTGAAATGCTGGGGGCTGGCTTGCGGCACACAACAGGGCAAGCTGCTGCGTGTGACACTGACAATCTGTATCAGAGCACCCGTTCTTGGCCCTGCTTCTCTGCTTCTGATCCAGCTCCCTGGTAGCAAAGATGGCCCAAATGCTGGAGCCCCTCCTTCCCAGGTGGGAAACCCTGATGGAGTTTGTTCTCAGCTCCTGGGTTTGGCTTGGACCATTGTAGCCATGTGGGGAGTGAATCAATGAGTGGAAAATCTCTCTAACTCTGCATTTCAAATAAATCTTAAAAAAAAAAAAAAAAAAAAAAAAAAAAACAAAGAAACTGAAATTCTGGGTAATGCAGACAAATCTTCCTCCACCTGACTAAGCTTCATTCACAATGAAATCTTGCAAAATGTCACCGTGGACCAGTTTTTAAGTTTTTGCAGTGTGAGATGCATCACTTTTCTGAAGCACAACACACTGGTAACTTCTCCAGGATTCCTGTCTGTTTCAGCAGCATGCAAGGAAGAATCTTTTTCTACCTTTGTAAGAGATGAAACATAGATCATCTGTTTGCGGAGTTTCAATCACATGCAGTTTTGGGTTTCAATTGTGGAGGGTAAGATAAACGCGATTGCATTGTATAAATCAAGATGAGTCTGCTTCTCGAAGCTCGGTTCGGGTGCAATGGTGTTGCTTAAGTAAGGAAGATAGATTCCCCAGGGCCTCTCGGTGAGGATACCCGCCTCTCAGCCCTGCGTTTCCGTGTTCAGAAAATGGTTAGCCTCCATTACAGTCACAGGGAGAGATGGGAAAACCAAAGGAGCAAAACACGAACTGGTGATCACTGGGCACCTTAGGCTGTGGGCGCGCGTGGTGCGGGGATGTCCCCAGGGCCTTCTGAGAGCCTCTCCGGGCTGCGCGCACTGGAGCTGTGGGGAAGCTGGGGCCCCAGGTTCTGTCCATGCAAATGCAGTGTGTTAATATTGTTAAATCACGGGAGGAAATTCTTCTCCCAAACCAGAAGCCCCCGAGTTCCTCCAGGCTTATATTAAAGGGATTACAATCCATTTCCTTCCTAATTCGGCTAATGCGCGCTATGGGAAGCCCTCAGGCCAGGGATTAAGGCATTTACGCCTTTAATTAGGAGCAAGCCTTCGCTTCTCAGGGCCCGAAACACAAACAGCGAGCCCACACTACAAAGGCCTCGTCCCGGCGGCGCGCTGGGCCACTGCTCCCTTCCCGGGAGCCAGGAGCCTCCGAGGGCTTAGCAGCCTGCGCGCCGAGAGCCCCGCCAGAAACAGAGCCCCTCCGCGCGAAGAACAAACAAACAAACAAAAACAGATCCGCCGGTGCCTTCAGGCTCAGGCTGGCCGGAGGAAGCCTGGGCGGGGCGCACCGCTCCAGGCGCGAGGGTAGGGGGTGCAGGTCTGTCCCCCGGTAGCCGGCGCCCTGGGTCCTCAGCCTGCTCCTGGACGGCTCTGAAAATGAAGATGGCATTCGCGTGTCGGAGAAGTCCGTCCCCGGCTCGCAGGCTCCGTCGTTCCAGAGGAAGAAGCTGGATCACCAAATGCTGGGTTTCTCACTGGTCCTGGGCGTCACAGTTCCCCGGGATCCGCATCAAAATCCAGGCTCCTGCCCCTACCCTGGGAGGTGGAAGCAGGCCTGGAATCTGCCCCTGGGAAGGCGTCTCTGGCAAGTCTAAGAGCCTTCCCCCCCCCCCCCCCTTTCTTTTCTCTTTTAAGATTGTATTCATTTATTTGAGAGGCCGTTACAGAGAGGGCAAGACGGAGCCTGTTCTTTTTTTTTTTTTCTTAAAATTTATTTTATTTATTTGAAAGGGAATTACAAAGAAGGAGAGACAGATCTTCCACCCGCTGGTTCACTCCCCAAATGGCTACAAGCCAGCCAGGAGTCTGGAGCTCCATCCGGGTCTTGCATGAGGGTGGTAGGGTCCCAAGCATCCCAGGGTGCACACTAGCAGGAAGCCGGATCAGAAGTGCAGCAGCTGGGACTTGAACTGATACCCACTGGGACAGCAAAGGGAACCTTGGTGGGGTCAGCCCCTGCTGTTTACAGGGGAGGGAGCTGAGGCCCAGAGACGTCCAGGGCCTTGGCCAGAGGCAGACAGCAGATCTGGGTCTGGGTCTGGAATGCAAACAGCTGGTGGATGTCCCCAGGACATGACACATGATACCAAAAAAGAAATGATTAAACTTGGATGATTAAACTCAGGGTCTTTGACTTCATTTGTCCAACACACATGTTTGGTGGTTGCCCCTTATTCTTAGAGGATACATCCCAAGACCCCTACCTGTAGGGGATGCCTGAAACTGTACTTGGTCCCCAGCCCTATATACACTGTTTTTTCTTGAAATATAATGGATGAATTAGGTACATGAAGAGATTAACAACAACAATAATAAAACAGAATAATTATAATAGCATACTCTAATAAAAGCTATTTAAAACTTGCACATTTCTGGGATTTTTCTATTTAACTCTTCTGCCTTTGGTTCACCGTGGGTACCAGAACTCACAGAACACAAAACTGCAGGTAAGGGGGGGACCATTGTATTGAGTGACTTGGGTGAGAAGGACGTGACACATGCTCAGTGTGTGTGGCAGGAAGCAGGGAGTTGGTGGAGCAGCAATAAAAGGTGGAAAATACAAGATTCCTGCCATCTGGTCTTTTGCAAACTTGATTGGGTGGAGGAAGTTCAGAAAGAGAGGAAGCAGCAAGCGCAGGTGGAGGAGTGCAGAGGTAGGGGAGGAGAACCTGGTGTTGAGAGAAGACTGACAAAGACATGGAGAAGAGGTCAGGTTATGGAAGCAAGCCTCTCTTTAAGTTTTATTTATTTGAAAGGCAGACTTACAGAGAAAGAGAGAGAGAGGGATCGATCTTCCATCCACTGCTTCACTCCCCAAATGACAGCAATGGCCAGGGCAGGGCCAGGCTGAAGCCAGGAGCCTGGAACTCCATCCGGGTCTCCCACCGGGGTTCAAGTGCTTGGGTCAGTCTTTACTACTTTTCCAGGCGCATCAGCAGGGAGCTGGATCAGAAGTGGAGCAGCTGGGACTCAAACCGATACCCATATGGCATGCCGGTATCACAGGCAGCAGCTTAACCCACTGTGCCACAATACCAGCCCTGAAATCAAGTCTTAAATGAGGAAGCTCCCTCCCTCCCCCACCTCTGGCCCGTGCCTGCAGTCCCAGCCGCTCCTCTCAGGCGAGGACCACCTCCTGCCCATGCATGTTTGCCCACATCCTTTTCTCTGACCGTTTCTGGCACTCTAGCACATATCTGTCACTTCCTTGATGCCATTTCCGTGGCTTTATTTACATACGCACTTTTTAACTTCCCAAAAAAGATTTGAACTGGATTTTCCTCACAATTTTCTCTGAACTTTCCAGACGTGACTCGGACGTGCCAGATCCTTAATAAAGCTCTTTGGTGGTTTGATGGGTGGGGCTGGACGCTGCCCACCTTCTGTGTTGGCCTCAGGAGTGTGCGTGTTCATATGAAAGACAGTGCTGGGAGGCACAGGTGTTGGACTGAGATGGTTTGGCATTGGAACTCAGCTCTGCTGTTTGCACACTGGGCTGAGTCGGTCCTAGTCGCGTCTCGGTTCCTTCTGAAGTGGTACGATGGAGATGGACGTCGCTGAGATGCAGGAGAGCGGAGTAAACTGTGCAGGTCTTAGCCAGCCCGACAGCTGACATACACTACGTGCGCAGGAAGTGAAGGTGAGTGTGAGACGTGTCAGTGAACAGTACCACGACGACAAGGACCTCAGGAGACCAGGGTGCAAGAAGTGTGGAGCGTGGGCCGGAAAGAGGAGAACACAGCAGGAATAGCAATGCCAGAGGCTCCGCATCACCCAGGCCCCCGAGGATTGACTGGACGTTTGATGGGAACGGCAGTAAGAGATCGCGACTGCTCTGCTGCATGCCCACAGCTTTTTGTGTATTTACTCCATTTAATCAGCGCCCTAACCAAACAGTGTAGGTTGTTTACTTCTCTCCATGCTGTCAGTGGGCGACCGAAGCACAGCAAGCTTAAGTCAGGATTCTCTAGAGAAGCAGAACCGAGCGGGGGTGTATACAAGGGCGTGTGTTATAGGCACCCGCTGACCTGCACAGCAAAGGAAACAAGCAACAGAGTGAAGAGACATCCAACAGAAAGGCAGAAAATATTTACAAGTTACTTATCTGACAAAGAATTAATTTCTAGAATACATCAGGAACTCAAAAAATGTAACAACAACAACAAAAAACCACTCCAATTAAGAAATGGTCAAAGGGCCTAAACACAAAGTTCTCAAAAGATGAAATATGGGGCCAGCGCTGTGGCATAGTGGGTAAAGCCTGCCCCATATGGGTGTCAGTTCAAGTCCTGGCTGCTCCACTTCCAATCCAGCTCTCTGCTATGGCCTGGGAAAGCAGTAGAAGATGACCCAAGTCCTTGGGTCCCTGCACCCGTGTGGGAGACCCGGAAGAAGCTCCTGGCTCCTGGCTTCGGATCAGTGCAGCTCTGGCCATTGCAGCCATCTGGGGAGTGAACAAGCAGATGGAAGACCTCTCTCTCTGTGCCTCTGCCTCTCTCTTTAAATTTGCCTTTCAAATAAATAAATAAGTCTTTAAAAAAAAAGAAGAAGAAATACAAATGACCAACAAATATAAGAAAAAAATGCTCAGTATCACTAGCCATCAGGGAAATGCACATTGAAACCACGATGAGATATCACCTCACCCCTGTCAGAATGGCTGTTATCAAAGGTTGGCAAGGATGTGGAGAAAGAGGAACTCTTCTGCCCTGTTGGTGGGAATGTAAATCAGGGCAACCACTTTGGAAAACAGGACGGAGAGTTCTTTAAAAACTAGAAAAGGAACTGTGCCATAGGATCCAGCAATGTCACGCCTGGGTATGTACCCAAAAAACATGAGCTCATTGTATCAAGGAGATACCTGCTCGACCATACATATCTCAACACCATTCACAATAGCCAAGAGATGGAATCAGCCAAGGTAATGTGGTAAATATACACAATGGAATACCAGTCAGCCACTGAAAAAAAAAGAAAAATGAAATCCTGCTATTTGCAGCAAAGTGGATGAAACTGGAGCACATCATGTTGGGTGAAATAAACCAGAGGGGCCAGTGCTGTGGCGTAGTAGGTAAAACCACCACTTGCAGTTGCAGGCATCCCGTATGGGTGCCGGTTCGAGTCCTGGCTGCTCCACATTTGATCCAGCTTTCTGCTATGGCCTGGGAAGGCAATAGAAGATGGCCCAAGTGCTTAGAACCCTGCACCCTTGTGGGAGACCCTGAAGAAGCTCCTGGCTTCTGGCTTCAGATTGGCCCAGCCCCGGCCATTTTGGCCATCTGGGGAGTGAACCAGTGGATAGATCTCTCTCTCTCTCTGCCTCTGCCTCTCTATAACTCTGCCTTTCAAATAAGTAAATAAATCTTTAAAAATAATAAGCCAGACACAGAAAGACAAATACCACATGTTCTTCCTTATATATGAGAACTAAAAAACAAAAACAAACAAACAACAAAAAAAAGAGGAGAAATCCTCAGTTTGAAAACAGAATGGTGATTACTAGAGGCTGAGAGAGATGAGGCACTTGGAAAAAAAAATAATGAAACAAGGTTCTACTGTAGGCCTGAGTGGTTGATGTTGAAATGGACAAGTTCATGAAATCTGGGATAGTAGTGATACTCAGAACACAAAGCCGTCATCATGAAGCACACTGATTACAGCACCTCAGATCACCCCGACCGCCATGCTCCGGCAGCTGGAATTAACCACTATCCCTGAAAAGTGCAGCTGCCACAGCATGAAGAAAATTGCTAAAAGGTCAAAGATCAAGTCTTTTGTGAAACTTTATAACCAAGATCACCTCATGTCTACTAAATATTCTGTGGGTATTCCCTTGGACAAAACTGTGGTCAACAAAGGTGTCTTCAGGGACCCTGCTCTTATATGAAAGGCCTGCAGGGAAACCAACATCAAGTTTGAAGAGTGTTTTATAAAAGAATGGCAAAAACAAGTGGTTCTTCCAGAAACTGTAGTTGTAGATTTTTTTTTTGTCATTAAATTAAAAAAAAAAAAAAAAAAAAAACCAGGGGAAGGTGATGTGGTTCATTAATTGTGACAAATATGTCATACTTCTATGAGGTGTCAGTAACAGGGGAAGCTGAGTGTGGTTTATTGGTTGTGACAAGTGTACCATGGTAATATATTAACAAGAGGGGAATCTGGGTGTGGGGTATATGGGAATTCTGTACTATTTCACAGTTTGTATTTTGTAAATTTAAAACTATTCTGAAATAAAAGTTAAAAAAAAAAAGGCATTGTTGACATAATTATAAAGAAGTCTTACCAGTTGCCATCCAAGCTGGTGAACCAGGAAACCAAGAGGCATAATTTATTCTGAATCTAAATTCCTGAGAACAAGGAACACCAGTGTGCAAGCACAGAAGGTGATGAATGGCCAGCTCAACAGAGAAGAGATCTACACTTCTTCAGCCATTTTGCTCTATTTGGGCCCTCGATGGATTAAATCTTGCCTGCCCACATTGGGAAAAGCAGATCTTCCTTACTTAGTCTACCAATTCAAATTTTAATATCTTCTAGAGATACCTTCACAGACACATCTATAATGTTTTACCCACTATCTGAGCATCCTTTCACATAAAACTAACCATCCAATAACTGACAGCCACTGAGGGACAGGAGCATGATTCCAGCCTCAGCTGCTTCAGATTGGAGTCCACGTTCTAAATCCTGTGTCATAGGCCATCTCTATACCTGCTGGGGAAAAGGATGGGGCTCCAAAGAGGTCAATCTATATGCTGGAGTTTGGGGGTTAGTTTTTGTTTTAAATAATGTCCTGAAATTCTCTGAGAAAAGTGATTTCTGAGCTGGAAATTGGCATCACAGAACATTGACATCAGACAAAGCTGCTGTAACCATGGTGAATGAGGACAAGACTTCCCTATAATCAGATCTCAACACAGACAAAACCTGAATATTGTCCAAGACAGACACAAAAATGACCAAACACCTCCCTATCCCTGCTACTAATGACTGCTGATTCATTAGCCTCATTTTATTCCTCCTGCTTGACAGACAAGAATTATTAAGATAGCCAATCATAGAGATACACCTGCTTCCCAACATCAAATCCAGAGCCAAGCCCCACTCCCCTGAATCCTTCTCCAAATCACCTTATACAAGCTCAAATTCTGTAATACTTTCTAACATCCCATTCTAAAAGCTTCTCCCATTGTGTGTGTTCTCTCTCTTCACAACTTGAATAAACTCATTGGCTCAGTTCCCGATGGTTTCTTCATGGGCTTTGCCTAGAAGTCATTGACATCTTGTTGAAAATCCTGATGTTTCAATATTGTAATTATTTTTCAGATTGCCTGCCCTAGTCAAAAGTTAAATTCCTTTGCCAGGCTATGTCCTGGTTGGGATCTGAGAAAGGGTTACCATAATCATGTTCATCTGCTTTATTTTTATGTTTGATCTCTTCAACAAAAACGGGAGAGAATTCTCTGTAAAAGGGAGGGTGAAAATCATATCAACAGCAAAGAATTCTACAGAAGATTCAACAGTGGAGCATGTGCTGTGCCTAGCACTGTGACTGGAAGAGGGAGCTCAGACTGCAATTTGTAATTTGTTTTTATTTTATTTAGAAAAGCTTCAGTTTTTTAAGCAAAGCTTAAAAGCATTTTATTTTTTATTGCTTTTTAATTTGAAAATTTTAACAATGTTTAACATTTTGTCCCATTCATTTCATCTGTAGATATCACCTATGTATTCCTGTATGCTATTTTTTTCTTGAAAACAGAGATATTAGTATCACAAAGTGAGGGACTCATGACAATGATCAAAACTTGGGGGAAGGTATATTATTACCCAGAATGTATAAATCAGTGAAGCCCTCGCCTGCCGTGCCGGCATCCCATTTGGGCGTTGGTTCAAGTCCTGGCTGCTCCACTTCCAATCCAGCTCTCTGCTATGGCCTGGGAAAGCAGTAGAAGATGGCCCAAGTCCTTGAGCCCCTGCACCCACGTGGGAGACCTGGAGGAAGCTCTCATGGCTCCTGGCTTCGGATTGGTGCAGCTCCGGTCATTGCAGCCAACTGGGGAATGAACTAGTGGATGGAGGACCTCTCTCCCTCTCTCTCTCTCTGCCTCTCCTTCTCTCTCTGTGTAACTCTGACTTTCAAATAAATAAATAAATCTTTAAAAAATAAATAAATCTTAAAAAATATTTAAAACTACCTGCCAAATGATATGCAGCCATATAACTTTTATACTCTCAGTATATTAACTTTCACAGTAAAGAAAACATGTAATACTTGTCTTTCTGGGTTCAAAACCATTTTTAAAAATTCATCCAAATTATCAGTTTCTCTTTACTCTATTACAGTAAGGTTCAATTACTGACATAAGCAAGGAGAGGTATTCAGAACCTTCAAAGCATACAATTTTCCCAATGAGTGAAGCTTATTACTTTAAAAATTAAATAATTTTAAAAATTCTACCTGTTTAAAAAAAAGAATTTTAACATTTCCATATGTTTTGCAGAGGATTGGGGAGTTTTCAGAATAAAAATACACAAATGATCAACAAGCACGACAAGCAAACCAAAGAAATGCAAAAAAGAGACAATTTTCTACCCATTAAAGTGGCAAAAATTGTTTTAATATGATTTCTAGTACCAACATGAGGAAAAAGGCACTCGCTCCTACACTATTGCCACAAAGATCAACTGGGGGTACTTGCCTGAAAATCCAGTGGCTGTGCCCTTTGACTTAGCAACTACACTCCCAGCTGTCGGTATTGCATCGACGAGCCTTCATCCGTGCAGACGGGCCTGGTATGGCCTGTGATGGCATTGCTTGAAAAAGCAGAAGTCTGCAACAACCTAACTGCTTCAGCAGGAACTGGTGAGACAAATAGGATTACATACATGCTCGGAGGGACTCGCTCGTTTTTAAGGAAAGTCAGATAGATCTGATGATGTCTGTGTCCATGATAGGGAGACATCATCTAGGGGAAGAAATTAAAAGACAATTTTAACAGCTTGCTGCCTAAAATCATTGCCTACGGAACTGGACATGAAATGGAAAGTAATAGCCCTTAGGGTCTCTTTTCCATTAAAAACAAAAACAACAACAACAAAAAAACTCTGTCATTAGTCCTACGAGTGCGCAGCAATATTGATTGCTGTTAATGGCATTGTTGATGATGATGGGGTGGTGATGAGAGTGAAGAGTTGACACCCAAAAGAATTTGAAGAAAGATATTGACCCTAAAAGCTCTCACTCTAGCAGTCAATGCAACATCAGTGGAACTCACTTTGTCTCCTCCGTCCTTTGTCAATTTTCCTAAATTCTTTCAGATGCTTTTTGGGACTGGAGCTGAGGGTCAGGGCTGGGTCGGGCCATTGAGATGTTGAAAGGGCAAGGTGATCAGTAAGTCACACCCTCCTCCCTGCCTGCCTGACCTGGCACCACAGGCGTAATCTGCAGGAGAATCTCCCGTCATGCCATCACGTTGGAATGAAGTGCAGAGAGGAGCATCTTGCCCAGGAATCGCGTTGACAGATCAGTCAGTCACTCTGAGGTCAGCCCCCCACCCCACCCCGGACCTCATAAACGCAAGTCTGGCAGGGGTTGTGGAGAAAGAGACGGACTGTTTTTGTTCATGAAGGCTTTCAGGATAAGTTGGTGGATCTTTAAGTGTGGTCCGTGAACTTCCGGCAGCAATTGCTTGGGACACAGAATCCCAAGGCCCCACTCCTGTCTTCCTGATCAGGATCTGATGAGGGAGGCTGGAATGAGGCCTGGGAGCCAGCATTTTAAGAAAGCTCTCAAGGGAATTAAAAAATCAGTTTTTTTATAATTTTTTATTTTATTTGAAAGGGAGAGAGACAGAGACAGATATCTTCTGTCTGCTTGTTCATTCCCCAAATGCCCACAGCAGCCAGGACTGGGCCACTCCAAAGCCAGGAGCCCAGAACTCCATCTGAGCCTCCCACATGGGTGGCAGGGACCCAAGCACTTGGGACACCATCCGCTGTCTCGCAGGGTGCGCCTTAGCAGGCACTGGAATTGGAAGCAGAGCCAAGAGTCAAACCAGCACTCCCATAGGGGATGTAAGTGCCCCAAGCGGCATCTTAACCACCCTGCTAAATGCCTACCCCTCAAAGGAATTCTTTTGTTCTCTGAAATTTGTGAACAAACAGCTGGGGAAGACTTGGTACTATTTTGCCCACAGGCAAACCTTTCAGGATCCCATTACGGCTGATTATGTCTTTGTGAGAAGCATTTTTGTAAGCAGCCAAGTGACCTTAAATCTATTCCATCACCCTGCGATAGAAAATCATTGGAAGTAAATGAAGATTGATTTTAAAGGGGTCTTCTGTATATATTTCAGCAAGATCAGACATAAGAAAATAACAAAAGCAGTAAAAATACAAAGGAAAAGCAAGAGAACTTCACATTACATGCATTTAGTGATTCATATTATTAGCAAATATTCATTAAATAATTCTTGTTTTCCTTACTTTTTCTACTGAATTTTTAACTGTGTTGTAGGTTAAAACTAATTAACAACACCTGGAAGAATTCACCATCTCCTCCCTCCCTTCCTTCCTTTTTCTTTTCTACCTTTCTCTTTCCTTTTTTTTTTTTTTTTTTTTAAACATTTACTTATTTGAAAGTCAGAGTTTACACAGAGAGAGGAGAGGCAGAAAGAGAGAGACAGAGAGGTCTTCTGTCCGCTGGTTCACTCCCCAATGGCTGCAGCGGCCGGAGCTGCGCCGATCCAAAGCCAGGAGCCAGGAGCTTCCTCCAAGTCTCCCACACAGGTGCAGGGGCTCAAGGACTTGGGCCATCTTCTACTGCTTTCCCAGGCCATAGCAGAGAGCTGGATTGGAAACGGAGCAGCCAGGACTCGAACCAAAGCCCAAATGGGATGCCGGCACAGTAGGCGGCGGCTTTACCTGCTACGCCACAGCACCCGCCTCCTTCCTTCCTCCTCCTCCTCCTTCTTCCTTCTGTCCATCCTTCCATCCATCCTTCCTTCCTTCCTGCAGATACTTACTGAGCACTTGCTATATGCCAGGCATTGGTATTACATTGATGAACAGAGGACATGCGCTTTCCTTAGGGATTCCACTCTCGGGATGAGTTTGGTACATACTTACACAACCTGGCTCGTGTCCTGCAATGGGGGACCCGGATTCGATTCCTGGCTCTGGCTTCTGACTCCAGCTTCCCATCAGTGCAGACCCTGGGAAGCAGCAGTGATGGCTAAAATAACTGGATGCCTGTTCCCTTGTGTAAGACCCGGATTGAGTTACTGGCTCCCTGCTTGGGCTCAGCTCGGTCTGGCCGTTTTGAGCATTTGGGGAGTGGACCAGCAGATGGAGGATATCTCTAGCTCTCTCTCTTTACCTACCAAATAAATGCTGAAAAGTTTTTTTTTTTCTTTTAATTTGCAAGAATCTCTTGGAAGGCTTGTTAAGCACAGATTGCTAATCTCAGAGTTCTAATTCGGTGTCAGATTCTGAGGATTTAATTTCTAACAAAGTTCCAGAGGATATGGAATGCTGCTGGCCTGACCCTCACACGTCGATCAGCACTGTCTTAAACCAATCAGAGCATCTTACTTCGTTAGCCTTAGGACTGAGTCAGATGTAACCCACTTACTCTGGGTTTCCCCAGGACCCTGTCTGTGGCTAAGCCTCATTCCCCACAATGGGAAAAAGAAGTTGAAAAGAGACCTCCAAAACAAAACAAAAAAATCTCAGTCTCAAAAATGCCAATCTCAAAGAGTCATATACTGCCTGATCACATTTAAATAACATTCTTAAAACCACAAAAATATGGTGATTGATGGTGATCAGGGGCTGGGGAGAGGTGAGGCAGAGCAGACTGGCTTCAAACTGAAGGGCCACACATGGGACCACTGTGCAGGTGATGGGATAATGTGCAGGTGATGGGATAACTCTACCTTGATTGTGCATGGATCCAACCAGTGCTGTGGCTCAGTAGGTTAATCCTCTGCCTGAGGTGCCTGCATCCCATATGGGCGCTGGTTCGAGTCCCGGCTGCTCCTTTTCCAATCCAGCTCTCTGCTGTGGCCTGGGAAAGCAGTAGAAAATGGCCCAAGTGCTTGAGCTCCTGTACCCACGTGGGAGACCAGGAAGAAGCTCCTGGCTCCTGGCTTCAGATTGGTGCAGCTCCGGCTGTTGCGGCCATTTGGGGAGTGAACCAATGGAGGGAAGACTTCTCTCTCTGTCTCTACTTCTCACTGTCTGTAACTCTCTCAATTAAATAAATAAAATCTTAAAAAAAAATAAGAACTGCATGGATCACACACACACCACAGATGAGTGCAGGTGAAACTGTGAAATTTATTTAGTTATTTCTTAAAGGGTTTAATTATTTGTTTGAAAGGCAGAGTTATACAGGAGAAGTAGAGACAGAGACAGAGAGACAGAGAGAGAGAGAGATCTTCCATCCACTGGTTCACTCCCCAAATGGCCGCCATGGCCAGGGCTGGGCCTGTCTGAAGCCAGGAGCCAGGAGCTTCTTCCAGGTCTCCCACATGGGTGCTGGGATCCAAGGACTTGGGCCATTTTCCTCTGCTTTCCCAGGTGCATTAGCAGGGAGCTGGATTGGACCAGTACCAAATGGGATGCCGGCATCACAGGCAGCAGCTTTACCTGCTATGCCATAACGCCAATCCCAATTTATTTATTTTAATATTTAGTTATTCATTTGAAAGGCAGAGTGACTGAGAGGGAGAGACAGAGAAAGAGAGATTTTCCATCCTCTGGTTCACTCCTCAAATGCCCACAACAACCAGGGCTTGGCCAGGCCAAGGCCAGAAACCAGAAACTCCATCTGGTCTCTCAAGTAAATGGCAGGGAGTCAAGTACTTGGGCTATCACCAGCTGCCTCCCAAGAACATTAGTAGGAAGCTGGATTGGAAGTGTGGAGTAGCTAGGGCTTGAACCAGGAACCCCAACATAGTATGCAGCCATCCCAAGCAGCAGCTGCCTAACACATTTCACCACACTGCCTGCCCCATGACTGTAAAATCTGAGTCAGCTCCATGGGTTGCACCCATAATGATTTCCTGGTTATTGATAATATAATAGAGTTACATAACACAGCTACCCTGGAGAAACAGGGTGAAGGGTATACAAGAGCTCTTGGCACTGTTCTTGCAGCTTCCTGTGCACCTGTCATCATTTTCAAAAGAAGCAACTTTCTGAAAAGTTCGTTAGTCTCTGAGTGGGGAGAAGAGTGGGCATGGGGAGCCCCGGTGATGACAGTGACAGCAGTGCACATGGGTGGCCTTGTGGTGGGGGGAGTGTTGCTGTGGATTTGTTCTGAGAGGAGGAGTGTGGTGGGGGCAAGAGGCACGGACGGAGTCATGCATAATCATCATAGATCAGTGGGTACACAGGGCATCTAGGCGTGTTCTGTTGGTTCTCAGTATCAGAGATGTGGATGGGTGAATGCAGGCTGTTCCTGCCCTGACCGCCCCAATCTCACCGGAAGACAAGGCTCAGCCAAGTGACTAACTGAAAGACTCTGTCTCCAAGGAGCACCATCTAAGGAAAGGCATTTACACGGATACCACCACTAAGAGCCAGAGAGATGGACTTGTTGCGCTGGGAGGTGTCACGAAGGAAAGGCACCCTACTGTTAACTTGAGGGGCACAGATTGGGCCAAAGAGGCATAGCCTGGCCTATCTGGCTTCAGGAAGGGGTGGGAAGTTCTGCAATTCTGAGGCTGCTCCTTTGAAACTTCCTCCCAACAGCGCCTTAGGCAAACCTCCCAGCTAGCAAAGCCCTGATGGGATTGCTGCAGGCTGGGCTCCTCAGAGTAAGTGCCCTGCCCCTCTCACCACCGCAGCTGTTGAGAACGTCACTGTGCTCCACGTGCCTCCGACCTACTCTGCTTCAAAGATGTCCTTCTGTCTGCCTAGTTCTAGTTCATCAGAGTTACACGGCCAAGTCCCTCACCTGCAGTTCCAGGTTCCCAGCATTCCAGGAAGGAACCAGCAGATGGAAGATCTCTTTCTCCTCTCCTACTCTCTCTGTCACTCTGCCTTTCTTCCTTCCTTCCTTCCTTCCCTTCCTTCCTTCCTTCCTTCCTTCCTTCCTTCCTTCCTTCCTTCCTTCCTTCCTTCCTTCCTTCCTTCCTTCCTTTCTTTCTTTCTTTCTTTCTTTCTTTCTTTCTTTCTTTCTTTCTTTCTTTCTTTCTTTCTTTCTTCCTCTTTCTTTCTTTCTTTCTCTTTCATGCTTGTTCTTTCTTTTCTTTCTTTCTTTCTTTCTTTCTTTCTCTTTTCTTAAGTTTTTATTTATTTATTTATTTATTTATTTGAAAGAGTTACACAGAGAGAAGGAGAGGCAGAGAGAGAGAATCTTCTATCTGCTGGTTCACTACCCAATTGGCCGCAATGGCCAGAGCCAGGAGCCAGAAGCTTCTTCTGGGTCTCCCACATGGGTGCAGGGGCCCAAGGACTTGGGCCATCTTCCACTGCTTTCCCAGGCCATAGCAGAGAGCTGCATCGGAAGAGGAGCAGCTGGGACTCAAAATGGTGCCCATATGGGATGCTGGCACTGCAGGCGGCGGTTTTACCCGCTAAACCACAGCACCAGCCCCAGTCTCTGCTTTTCAAATAAATAAATCTCCCTTTTTTATAAAAAAGGTACTCATTGATGAACTATAATATGAAGACTATTCACAGTCAACTTTAATATTTTGGACTTACAGGTAACAAAAACCCATTTGAAAATGTTTTGAAAAAGTCACTATTTAAGGGGAAAATCATTGGCCATTCCCACACTTTTTTTTTTTCTAATTTGATAAAAGTCATGGAATCTTTATGGCTATTTTCATGCAAAAAAAAAAAATCATTCCTGCCCCAGAGTTCCCATAGCTCCTGGGCTCTTCCATGATAAGAAGTCCTATGGATTTACAAATAGGTAGATGTTGTGAAGTAAATGTTCTTTCTCTGATTTGATTCACTGTCTCCTTCTATGCATATGTCATGGTATATTCTCTCAGGAATTGTCACCCATCACTTTTATCATCAGGGTAGTTGTCCCTTTCTTTTATTTCAAACAAGTGCCACCATCACACACCCTTCGGTCTTACAAAACACAGACAAATTTTAGCTACATCATTTGGCTAAACTGATACTGCAGCTAATGGGCACACCTTTAATTCTGAAGCCTGGACTTGCCTGGAAGTGATTTATAGATTAGTAGATTTCCAACAGAACATGGTCAGCGTCACTATAGTCATTGAACTACAACTTGAGGTCTATTTGAGGGAACAGTGAGTAGGGCATGCCTTGCTACAAAAAAGTTCACTTATTCAACCAAGAAAGCTACAAAATGTTGACAATAAGGTCAGGTCTTCTGGTTACCATTTGCAGGGGACTTTGGATTTAAGAGTGTTTCATGTGCGCATCACTTACAGCATAAAATCTAAGTGGTGAGTCAAAAATGAATCCAAAGGTACAGCTCTTAGGATCCCCAAATTCACTGAACTTGTAGTTAAAATTAGGGTGCTCGTGTTTGAACTATACTATGGCATAGCCCTGAGAGTATGCCATTGTTGCAATCTTCTTTATCCAAGGTTACTTAAAAGAGTGACCGTGGAGAGAAGCGTTTGGCACGGTTACGTCACTGCTTGGGACGCCCACATTCCATGTCAAAGCGCCTGTGTTTGAGTGCTGGCTCTGCTTCTGACTCCAGCTTCCTGCTGGTGCTCACCCTGGGAGGCAGCAGGTGATGGCTGAAGTAGTTGGGTCCCTGAAACCCCTTGGGAAACCCAGACTGAATTCTGAGCCTCAGGCTTCTGCCTGGCCCTGCCTCAGCCCCAGCGGTTGTAGGCATTAGGGGAGTGTCTCCTCTTCACTCCCTGTCTCGCTACCTCTCAAATAAGTAGAAATTATTTTATTTTATTCATTTGAAAGGCGGAGTTAGAACAATAGATTGACCTTCCATCTGTTGGTTCACTCCCCAAATGGTGACAATGGCCAAAGTTGGGCCAGATGAAAGCCAAGAGCTAGGAGCTTCTTCCAGGTCGTCCATGTGAGTGCAGGGGTCCATGGACTTGAGCTATGTTCTGCTGCTTTTCCCAAGGCAATAGCAGGGAACTGGATTGGAAATGGAGCAGCTAGGACTCAAACAGTGATTCATATGGGATGGTGGCATTGCAGATGACAGCTTAACCCACTACTCTACAACCCTGGCCCTGAAATAAGTAAATTTTTAAAGAATAAAAATCACACTTTCAATTACCATGGTTTCAGCTTCCTAGGCCATTGAACTGGACTGCATTTGCCAAAATGCCTCATTGTCCTTAAAATTTAAAGCTAACACAGGGGACGCTCAAGGAAAACTAGCAGAGAATTTTTTAGGTCAATGTCCTTAACACTGACACAGTAGAATCTTTTATCTTTTTCTTTTTTTTTTTTAACTTAAGTATCAAGTCCTAACTTGAAAATATTCGGCCTATATTCCATATGCCTAAAAAAAAATGTTGGTTCTTAAGGATCATTCCAATATGGATACTTAATTCTAGAGTTTCCTGCCGCTGGCCCATTTCTGCTACTGGGAAGCATGAATCTATCCCGGATACGAAAAAGCACGGTACTAAACAACCAGCTGCCCATACTGACGGACAAGCAGAATAAGACCTGGCCTTTCACATGCAGAGATAATTAAACAACTGGACTGTTTCAGCTGTGTCAAAAGTCACCCTCTCCCTTTGATCTGTACTTTGGGTGAGGTGCATCACGGCCCTTCGGGTCATGGGAGAAGGCGGGCAGGGCAAGAGAGAAATTTCAGTCCACCTTGAAGTGTGAAGTGTTTGTTTTTCCCCAGACATCTCAACTCACTTCCTCCGCAGTGAAAATCTACCCTCCACAGCCCTTAATGGAACTACCCTGGCAGGCGTCAGCCAACTCTCCTAAAACTTCAGGAAGCCCAGAAAGACACCGTTGCTCTGCGAAACACTTCCGGTAAGAAAGCCCGTATGCAATCCATGGGTTCTGAGACAGGCAGTGGGTTTTTGGGAGGCGCCTGTGATTATTTTTTAACATAGAAAAATTTCAGTCTTCTGGTACCAGAATCTAAATGTGACAATCTCTGTGCTAGCAGAAATCATCATCACCGCCATATTAATTAAAGTCACGGCATTTCACTTAAACCCTCAACCACAACTTCCTCCTTGGTCCTTCCTCCGAGAAAAAGCAGCTCCTACCAAAGAGCTTGCAGATGACGTGTGTGTGCAAAAAAGGGGCTTTGATCTGACCTGGGAGGCTGAGGGGAGAGCTGGAGGTGACTGCTACTACTTAGTCCTGGTTTACCATTTCCTTTGTTCCTCTCCCGCAACTTCATACCACCACAGTGCCTGCACATCTGAAATGCTCTCAAGGGCCACCCCCAATCTCCTGGCCTTCAGGTCCCAGTCATTCCAAAGTGAGAGATAAGCCCCTGGGCAACAAAGCTACTCTCCCAGGGATCCTTGCCCCACCTGTTGGTTTTTTTTTTTTTTTTTTTTTTTTTTTTTTTTAGTCAAAAGCACTCTTACTCTAACCGTATAAATCAACAATCCAACAAAGCAGCCAAGCTGCATCCTTCCAGAAGCAGCAGCAGGCAGCCAATGCCTTAGTGCTCCAGGACTCAAGCCCTCTGTTTCTCGGCTTGCACATGTGCAAAAGATATTTGGGATGACCATTTGGAGGTGACACTGACTCAAGCTACTCTTTGTAGATTTAGCTGGCTAAAACCTGGAGGGACTGCTCTTTGATTTAGAGATTTGGGGAAACCCGATAGTGTGACTGACACTTTCTCACGCCCAACAATAGCACAGCAATTAAAGGCCAAGTGGAAACATTTCTTTATTCTTTTAAAAAATTTCTCTTTAAAAAAGATTTATTGGCCGGCGCCGCGGCTCACTAGGCTAATCCTCCGCCTAGTGGCGCCGGCACACTGGGTTCTAGTCCCGGTTGGGGCGCCGGATTCTGTCCCGGTTGCCCCTCTTCCAGGCCAGCTCTCTGCTGTGGCCCTGGGAGGCAGTGGAGGATGGCCCAGGTGCTTGGGCCCTGCACCCCATGGGAGACCAGGAGAAGCACCTGGCTCCTGGCTTCGGATCAACGCGGTGCGCCGGCCGCAGCGCGCCAGCCGTGGCGGCCATTGGAGGGTGAACCAACGGCAAAAGAAAGACCTTTCTCTCTGTCTCTCTCTCTCACTGTCCACTCTGCCTGTCAAAAAAAAAGATTTATTAGGGTCAGCGCTGTGGCGCAGTGCTGGCATCCCATATGGGTGCCGGTTCAAGTCCCAGCTGTTCCACTTCCGATCTAGCTCTCTGCTATGGCCTGGGAAAGCAGTAGAAGATGGCCCAAGTCCTTGGGCCCCTGCACCCATGTGGGAGACACAGAAGAAGTTCCTGGCTCCTGGCTTCAGATTAGCTAAGCTCTGGCCATTGCAGCCATTTGGGGAGTGAACCAGGGGATGGAAGACCTCTCTCTCCCTATGGCTCTACCTTTCTCTTGTAACACTGTCTTTCTTTTTATTATTATTATTTATTTGACAGGTAGAGTTATAGACAGTGAGAGAGAGAGACAGACAGAGAGAAAGGTCTTCCTTCCATTGGTTCACTCCCCAAATGGCCGCTACAACTGGCACTGCACCAATCCGAAGCCAGGAGCCAGGAGTTTCTTCCTGGTCTCCCATGGGGATGCAGTGGCCCAAGCACCTGGGCCATCCTCCACTGCCTTTCCAGGCCACAGCAGAGAGCTGAACTGGAAGAGGAGCAACAGGGACTAGAACCCAGCACACACATGGGATGCCAGAGCTGTAGGCGAAGGATTAACCAAGTGAACCACGGCGCTGGCCCCACACTTTCAAATAAATAAAATAAATATTTTTTAAAAAGATTTATTTATTAAATTGTTTACTTAAAAGGCATAGTTACAGAGAGAGAAGGAGAGACAGAGAGATAGCAGTCTTCCATCCTCTGGTTCACTTCCCAGACAGCTGCAACAGCCAGGGCTGGGCCAGGCTAAAGCCAGGAGCCGGGAACTCCATCTGGGTCTCCCACATGGGTGTCAGGGGCCCAAGCCCTTGGGCCATCCTCCACTGCTTTCCCAAAAGGCAAAGAGGTGACAAGGAGTCTATTCCCTGTTCGGGAGAAGCAGTCGGTTCCTCTGAGGCTCCCCCAGGCCTCCCTCTGCCACCCCACCTTGGTCAGAAGCTGGAGAAAGCAGGCCAGAGGGGTAGTTTGGTCCTGCTGGGGCTTTTACAATGGGGAATCTTATATCTTTGTGCATTAACCACACAAGATTGTTCTAGAAGTTGAGAGCAATGCTTATTTTACCTCTAGCATGTCTACAGATCCTCCAGACTTGGCACTGTTCCCTCCTCACTGGTCCTCTGTCAGCTGGTGGCCACAGACACCTTCCCTGGACTCCCACTGAGCTAGTGCCTGCTCACTGTCACATGCAGTGCCTTAGAGCATGCAGGATCTTTAAGTGACCTCGTGCTTAGCACAGTACAGACCCCAGAGCAGGGACCAGAGAATTCTGGCTGAGGAAAGGAAGGCCAAGTTCATTTCCATTTTAAGGCATCTGGAGATCAACTGTGTCCTGAAGCCGGATGGCTTACAACAGCTAGGCCAAAGCCAGGAGCTCAAAAATCAATCCAGGTCTTCCATATGGGTGCAGGTACCCAAGTACATGAGCCTTTACTTGCTACTTTCCCAGTATATATATTCTATATAAGCAGGAAGTTGAAATTGGGTTGGAGCCAGGACTCAAACCCAGGCATTCTGATGTGAGATGCAGATGCCCAAGGCAGCATCTTAATCTTGCTGTCAATCACCAGCCCCCTCTTTCTCAATTCATATTTTCTCGAGGGGGATCCTAATATCAGGTAAAGAGTGAAAAACTCACCATCAGAAGCCTGTTTTATTGAACAGTGAATGACTATACTATTTGTGAGATACATTGAATTATACAAGGACTAAAATAATAATAATAATAATAATAATTAAAGACCTTGGGCTCAGTTTTGAATGCCAAGGAGCTGCCACACAGAGGTACAATTTTAAGGCTGCAATTCAGAAAGCCCAACATCCCTCCTCCTCTTCGTGTGTTTGTTCCTGGATTTGGAGCGGTCCTGTTTGGTATCACATAAACATCTGCCCCAAGTGATGCCTTGAGACAATCTCTGCATTAGTGTCACTCACACAGAAAACGGAGCAGCCACCGGGCTGCAGAAACGCGACAAATCAGGCAGAGAGGTAGGAGAAGCATTGCCAGCGTGCCTGCTGCCTCCTGCACCTGACATCCTACCTGTGGCTCCTCTTCCATCACTGCAAGTTGTCAAGGTGCTTGTGGATAAACAGAGCCCTTCTCGCGGTGATCTGTCTTCTCACACCGCTTGATTAGTGCACGGGTCATTGCCCACCCTCGGTGAAATGCCCTAGAAACCTCAACAGGCTTTTTTTAAAAAATTAATCAAATGCTGATTTAACTGCTGTGCAAGCCAAGGTATTGTCTCTGGGTCTCCGTATGGTTATTAGACCTTAGGTGAATGGACAGGGTCCCCTTGCTGACCAAAGCGACCCTGGCTTCCCATGACTTTTTAATTATCCCAGCTTCCTCGCTTTGCAGTCTCAACTGCCACTTCCATCCATCCTTTCCTCTCCCAGCTGTCGTCTTCTGTTACCTGTGTGCTGCTCATTCCGACTGAGCAACGCATCCTTCCTTCTTCCGAGGCCACCCACCTCAGATGCCACCTGCTCCCCAGGCCACTGCTGATTGCCCCAGATTTGTACCCAGTCGTCTGTGCGTGCACCTGACTCCTAGCTCCCATGGGCTGAGGCTGTGTTACAGATCCCTTGAGCTGGAGATGCTACAGAGTCCCTGCCACTAGCATGTTGAAAATAATCTTATTGACATGATGTACACATATATTTAAGAGCAAAAGGCAAAAAAAAATTTTTAATCTCCAGTGCTTCAGTGTTCAGCGATACTCTTTCCTGTGGCTCCTTCTCAGGGCCGGCTTTGGAAGCTGGGATTTCCCATCCATCCCAGCAGCCAGAGAGCCAACACTTGAGAATAGTTTCTTCCCTTTGTGAGCCCAAGCTGTAACTTCTCCCCCTCACGTGACACCTGGCTTCCGAGACTGATTTGTTGTAACCTCAGGTGTCCTGCAGGCCAACTGGCTGAAAGTCACTTTACCAAATGACCAGCTTGCTGAGTCAACTCTAGCTCCATAGTAAGTGTGGAAAGGTAGACTTGTGGAAAGAGGGATATTCAGGTTGGATCTCAAAGAATGGGCAGATTTGAATGATCCACCACAAGAGAGAGCCAGGAAGGGCCATTCCAGATCTTCCACTGCTGCTTCACTCCCCAAATGTCCACAGGAGCCAGACCTGGGCCAGGCAGCCAGAGCCAGGAGCTTCATTTGGGTGTCCCATAAGGGTGCAATGGCCAAGCACTTGGGCCATCTTCCACTGCCCTCCCAGGCCCACCAGCAGGGAGCTGGATTGGAAGTGGAGCAGCCTGACTCAAACTGGTGCCCACATGGGTTGCTGGTATCACAGGCCGCAGCTTTACCCACTACACCATAATGCTGTCCCCATTAGGTAAAAATTTGACAAAATATGTGCAATGTCTGTATGCTGAAAACTACAAAACCATAAAAAAATAAAAATAAGCAGAGATAAACCTTGTGTTCACAGATTGGAAGACTTGATATTGTGGAGATGGCAATTCTCTAAACAAATCCGTAGCTTCGCTGCAATTTGCATCAAAATGTCAGCAAGTGGTTTTTGTGAAACTCAACAAGCTCTTTCAAAAAAGTTTATGGAAAGGCAAAGGAAATGAATCACCAAATCATTTTATTTTAAAAATAACCAAGTTGGGGGACTCACACAACTTGATTTTAAAGCTTATTATAAAGCTATAGTAATCAAGACAGATCAGTGGAACAAAATTGTGAATACAGAAGATGCCCACTTAGATAATCTACAGGGCGGCAAAAGTAATTCAGTGGAAAAAGAAAAGACTTTCTAGGGCAGACACAGCGGGTTGAGCCGCCACTTGGGATGCATGTATCCCACATGGAGTGCCAGTTCCAGTACCAGTTTGAGTCCTGGTTGGAGATCTGACTGCTCCATTTCTGATCTTGCTTCCTGGCTCCTGGCTGTAACGTGGCCCACTCCTGCCTATTGCAGGCATACGGGGAATGAATCAGTAGATCTGACTTCTCTCTTCTCAATCTTTCCCTCTCAGTCACTCTGCCTTTCAAATAAAAGGAACGGGGAGGGGAGAGAAGGAAGGAAGGAAGGAAGGAAGGAAGGAAGGAAGGAAGGAAGGAAGGAAGGAAGGAAGGAAGGAAGGAAGGAAAAGAAACAAAACAAAATTTTGAACATGGTGCTGAAACAATTGGATATCCTAATGCAAGGGGAAAAAAAAAACACCTTTAGGGCTGGCGTTGTGACCCAATGGGTTGAGGAGCTGCTGCCTACAACTCTTGCATCCCATACGGGTGCCAGTTCAAATCCCAACTGCTCCACTTCCAATCCAGCTCCCTGTTAATATGCCAGGGGAAAGCAGTGGAAGATGGCGCAAGTGCTTGGAGCCCTGCATCTGAGACCTGGATGAAGCTCCTGGCTCCTGGCTTCAGCCTGGCCCAGCTCTGGTCATTGCAGCCATCTGGGGAGTGAACCAGTGGATGGAAGATCTCTCTGTGTCCGTCTCTATATCTCCTTCTCTCCCTAACTCTGCCTTTCAAATAAGTAAATAAATCTTTAAAAAGAAAAAAAAAAAGCCTTCAATCTCTGCCTCACAATATAAGCAAAAGAAACTCAGAATGGGCCCTAAAACCGAACACTATAAACATTCTAAAAATTTCAGGAAAAAATCTAGTACAACATGTTTGTGAAGTCAATCCAGATCTCCCACATGGATGGCAGAGACCCACATATCCCAGCCATCCCTGGCTGCCTCCCGGGGTGCTTACTAGCAGGAAGCTGGCATCAGAAGAGGAGCGGGACTCTAACCTAGGCTCTCCGATATGATAGCAGTGTCTCAACCACTGCACCACATGTCACCCCTTCCCAATGCCATTTCAGTCATTCCGAGCAGCAGCAGGGAAGCTCCTGCGTGTTCTGAAACTGGCCCCACGGGGCTGGTTTGGTGGGGACGAGGCTTTGGGCCCAGGGTCAGATGGGCAGCTCCCCTTTGAGACAGCTACAGGGAGAGTGCTGCTTCAGCCGCTCAGCTGCTGCTGATCCGTGAGTCACGGGGTGTGAACACCTTGGCAGTAGACGGGATAGGCTGAATGGGGGCCGCCACAGGCCTTCATCCTGATGGGGAGCCTTGGCTATTGCCTTACATGGCCCAGGGGATTCTGCAGGTGGGAGAAAGTTCAGGCTCTTGAGATGGGAGATTCTCCTGCTTCAGGCAGCCCATTGTAATCAGAGGGGTCTGAGAGGGAAGCGGGGGCGTCAGAGCCAGGAAAAATGGTGAGGACCCAGCAGAGGCTGGAGCGATGCTTCCCCAAGATAGGATAAGGGACCACAAACCTCAGAGGGCAGGGAACCTGCAGAAGCTGGAAAAGCCAAGGGAATGGATCGTGCCCTGAGACCTCCGGCAGCAGCACAGCACGATGGCCGCCTGGAGTTTAGACTTCTGGTCTCCAGCACTGTAAGAGAATATATTTGTGTTACTTAAGCTACTAAGTTTGCATAACTCATTAAAGAAGCAAAAAGGAGAGGCTGGCGCTGTGGCGTAGTGGGATAAGCCTCTGCCTGCGGTGCTGACATCCCATATGGATGCTGGTTCAAGTCTTGGCTGCTCCACTTCCGATCCAGCTCCCTGCTAATGCATCTAGGAAATCAGCAGAGGATGGCCCGAGTGCTTACCCACGCGGGAGACTTGGGAGGAGATTCTGGCTCCTGCTTCCGATTGGCCCAGCTCTGGCCATTGCAGCCATCTGGGGAGTGAAACAACTGATAGAAGACCTTTCTGCCTCTCCCTCTCTCTGTAACTCTACCTCTTAAATAAATAAATATTTTTTTTAAAAAAAAGAAGTAATAGGAAACTAATTTGGGGGCACTTTTGAAAGTTCATGAAAAACAGGATATAAAGGTAAATTTATGTTGGTGCAAGAATATTTTGAAACCCATGCCTAGTTTTTCCATAATGCGCGTTTTTCCATGAACTATTTGAAGACTCCCCCCCCTTATATGGGAGGGGAGACCAATAAATTTTTTTAAAGATTTATTTATGTATTTGAAAGGCAGGGTCACAAAGAGAGAGTGAGAGATTTTCCATCTGCTGGCTCACTCCCCAAATGGCCACAAGAGCCTGGGCTGGGCCAAGATGAAGCCAGGAGCCAGAAGCTAGGAGATCCATCTGGGTCCTCCACGTGGGTGACAGGAGCCTGAGCACTAGGTCATCTGCTGCTGCTTTCCCAGTACCAGGTGCATTAGCAGGAAGGTGGATAAGAAGTGGAACAGCCGGGACTTGAACTGGGGCCCATATGGAATACTGGAGTCACAGGTGACTTAACCCACCATGCCACAACACCAGCCCCTGAACACTGACATTTTGGAAGTAGGTGTATTCAGAAAACTTAAAGCCAATGATTGCTTTAATTATTTTCCTACACTTAAAACAGAGCAAAATACACACACACACACACACACACACACCCCTCTATCGGTGGCATAATCAATATCATTCATCTGTGCTACAATAAGATGATCATAATTTTGCTGTGTTTAGGAGATATTGTTTAACACAAAGAAAATTTTAAAACTATTCACTCCAGAATCCCAAATGCACTGGGAACACATCACCTGGAAGCCTTGTTTACCTTGAACTAACTGTGCAGAAATGAACAAATTACAGGGGGTAACTGTGATTAATGCAAACCCATTTTGGGGGACAAAATACTGAGCTGATGAAAAGATCTGACCCCAACATTGGTTGGAGGTTTGAATGCTTTTGTTCATGGTTTTCTGCCTCAACTTCAAATGTGCCACTCTTATCTCAACAAATAGACTTTTTGGGTGCAGAGTTTTGACTCAGAAAATCTATCCTTGGCTCTCCGCAAGTAACTATTGAGAAATCTTCGGATTTACAAGAAAGTATATATTGGGATCGAAACGTGCTTTTCACGCTGGCAATTCGTGTGCCATCTGTTTGAGCCCTGTCCTGGCTTTGAGAGACACCCACTTGCTCCATGGCCCTAAGCAAGAGTCTCGTGGTCATCCCGGTGTGTTAACAGACGGTGACATCATCGGCAAGCAGGAAATGGCTCTCAGGTTACCGTATAAATTGACTTAAGCTTCGGAGAGGATTACAGGGCCGACCTCTGCTAAGTGTGGAGATGCCATTACAGCTAAATCAAAGGTACCCGTGAGGTCTGGCAGGCACCTGTCAACAGGTAAGGGAAGGAGAAGCCCCAGAAGGAGCCCTGAGCCAGGCTTCCATTCTCCCAGCTTTATTTTCATTTCGGGTTAAAGGGTCAGACAGAGCAGCCCTTCTAGGGGCTCTTTATTTATGGTTCTCAGAGACCTGGCTGGGGAAGCGTCATGAGGAAGAGGGATGGGTCAGGTGGCCTGCCCGTGTCCCGCCCTGCTGATGACAGACTCGTGAGAGCCCAGCTATTTATTAATGTGCATTAATGTTTGCAGGCGCAACAAGAGAGTGGGGTTGAGTGTGTTTTCCATCCCCCTCCCCTCCACCACCTCTTGTTGGCCTTTCTGTTACATTGTGTGGAAGTTATAGGAATTTCATGTGTTTCCTGAATGCAAATTTAGGGACCTGTCGTCAGCCTGTGAGAGCCCTGAGGGCAGGTACTTGCACCTGGACTGGCAGGCGTGGCTGGAGGAGAGTCTCACTTACCACCCGCCAGCCACTCTCCAGCAAAGGATGCCTGCTAACTGATGTGTTGTTAGTATAAAGTGTACCCCTTCCAGAGGCGGCTATAGTGGCATATCTGCGGAAGCTGCCACTTGGGATGCCCATATTCCATACTGGAGAGCCAGTTCAAGTTCAAGTCTCAGCTTTCTGCTTCCGATCCAGCTTCCTGCTATTACACCTGGCAGGCAGTGATGCCCCAACTTGCCACCAATGTCAAAGACTCAGATGGAGTTCTGGGTTCCTGGCTTCACCTGGCTCAGTGGATGGAAAACACCTCTCTCTGTCTCTCTCTTTCTCTGTCTCTCTGCCCTCTCTCTGTCTCTCTTTGTCTTTCTGTCACTCTGCCTTGCAAATAAATACATATTTTAAAAATACAAATAAAACATACCCATTCTAAAGGATGTTTCCATTTGGTCTAATGGCTTTTGAGAACAAGGGGTTTTCTTTTTTGTAATGTTTTTAAATTGAAATTTTTATTTAGTTATTTTTATTTTGTTTGAAAAGCAGAGAGAGAGAGAGACAGAGAGAGAGAGAGAGACAGAGAGAGAGAGAGAGAGATCATGTATCTGCTTGCCCACTCCCCAGATGCTTGCAAAAGTCAGGACTGAGTAAGGCCAAAGCCAAGAGCCTAGAACTCAGCTCAGGTCTCCCAAGAGGGTGGTAGGCACCCACATGTTTGAGCCATCACCTGATGCCTTCCAAGATGCACGTTAGCAAGAAGTAGGAGCCTGGACTCAAACCAGGCAATCAGATATAGGGTGCAGCATCCCAGGTGAGGATTTAACATCTGCACCAAATGCCTGCCCCTGAAAACAAGAGATTTTTGTACCTGAAACAACAAAGTGACAATGGTCAACTGAGTAGAAGTGATATTTGGGACAGCGAGGGGACCCTGGAACTCAGTTGAGAACATTTTCATCACCCCAAAAATGAAACTCCCTACACTATCCACCAGCAGTCACTATCCACTCCCTCTATCTGCACTCATCACTCGTCCCCATGGCAACCCTCATCCGCTTTCTCTGTGGGTTTGCCTATTCTAGCCCACACATATGGATGGACTCCTACAACATGAAGTCCTGTGGGACCCCTTTCTTAACATAATGTTTTCGAGGTTCATCCACATTGTAGCACATATCAGCACTTTGCTCCTTTTTACTGCCAAATAACATTCCCTTGTACCATTTTCATTTGTCAGTTACCGGACACGTGGGTTGTTTCCCCGCTTTGGTCATCCCTCCCTCTGAATTCTGACCATGTTTCTCTGTCCCTCTCCCTGCTATCCAGAGTTGTTATTGCTGTCTGATGCAGTCTTTTGTCTATGGCTTTTGACTTCTACTCTACTAGCGTTCGGAATATTCTCTCCGTTCCTCGTGCTGAAATTTCACATTGGTGTGCTTGGTGGGTTATCACTCAATGATCTGATCTTGCAACCAACCCTTTTAATTTAGAAATCTGATACTTCAAAACTGGGAAATTTCCTTGATTATTTCTTTATACTTTCCTTTCTTCCGTTTTCTTGGCTATTTCTGGAATTCTTATTTTAGTAGGTTGGATGTTCTGGCTTGAGAGTCTAATTTCCTCACCTATTTTGTTCTATTTATTTTTATTTCTTTGAAAGGCAGAGTTACAGAGAGAGATAGAGACAGAGACAGAGAGATCTTTTTATTATTATATTATATTATTATTGTTATTATTACTTATTATTTATGCTTTCCCAGGCATATTAGTAGGGAGCTGGATCAGAAGTGGAGCAGCCAGGACTAGAACCGCTGGTCCGATATGGGATGCCTGTGTGGCAAGCGGCAGCTTAACCTGCTGTGCACAATGCTTGCTCCACGTGCAAGGGTTTTTAGTTCTCCACATCGTCACCACCTCTTGTTACTTTCCAATTTTTGATAATCTCAACCCTGATGCAAGTGAAAGAGGGTGGGATTTTGACAAACAGAATGAGCCAGGCTCACAAGCAGCTGAGGCCTGGAGGGGTTGTGGTTCAAGATGGATTTAGTCACACCCTGGTCCTGTTTACCTCCCTCTCCCGGAAATAGACAGAGTCCATGGAGTTTTGGAAAGTGCCTACCCCTGGTGCCATCCAGCGCTGCCAGGGGTCCTGGGCGTGAACCAGGGGCAGGAGAACTGACACTCAGGTGGGCTGAGCAGCCACTCACATCACAATGCCCAGGGCCTGTGACCAAACTGTGACTCCTACCGCACAGACCAGGGCTCATCTCAAAGCCAGGTGTGTGGGGGGGCTGCTGGACTCCGTGCCACAGGGGCACCTGGAGTTGGAAGGGCAGGAGCACCGTCACACCTCGGCAGAGGACAGGGTAGGTTCTGTCTGCCTGCAACCGCTCCCCGGCCGGGGAGAGAAGCTGTGTGGGCACAGGGAGGGCACAGGGGCTGGCTGAGGTCTGACCGCCCCCTTGCTGGGCCATGGCCGGCTGGACAGAGTGGGGTTCAGGGAAGGGTCCCCCAGGGGATGAAACAGAATCCTCACCGTGAACCTAAGCATCACGCACACAGTGAGGCCTCTCCTAAGACTTCAGGGTCGAGGGTGAAGGGCAGGATTGAACCTAGAAGCTGGTACTGTTTAACTGGGACTACAGGACCCTCACGCTCTCCACTTCTGCCAGCCCACTCCTGCTGAACCGTAGTGCCTGAGTCCTAGGCCTGGGTTTTGCTTTTAAGCAATTCTGAACCCAGGTCAGCCAGGGGCCTGGAATTCAACCCAGGTCTCCTCTGTGGTTGGCAGGAACCCAAGTACTTGAGCCATCACCTAGTTCCACCAAGTATGCACATTAGCAGGAAGCTGAGATCAGAAGCAGAGCTGAGACTTGACCTCGGGAGCTCGGATGGAGATGTGGGTGCCCCAGGTGGCACTTTAACATCATAGCATATTTATTTTGTTCTGGGCACGCATTACTCACTAAACAAGCTTTGAAATAAAATTTTAGAGGAGAGTCAAAAGCTGATTTTCACTCCTAAAGGATGCCTTGCTTCTGGTTAAACTGTAGGCACCTTCTGCGGCTTCGTAGCTCATAACCCAATTTATGTGCAATCAGTTCCCAGAGGCTTGCTCTTTCGTACTTGGGTAAGTTGGTTTCTGCGGCACAGGGCAGAGGGATACTGGGCAAACTGCTATCACTTTTGTCCATCGGTTTGTGGAAGACGATGGTGAAGCCGCAGAGTAAATTGCGCTCTAGGAGCAACGTGTGGCTTTAAGGCTCCCTCTCACCGAGCATTCCAGCAGGAGAGTGCGGTGGTCTAGTGTGCACACTCCATGGCCAGAGATGCTCGGTCCTCACCAGAAACCAGCCTTTGCCTTTAACCCCTTCGGCCCCAGTATGCCCTTCTGTAAAATGCACGCGGCAGCAGAAGCCACTGCTGTTGGAGTACTGAGTTTCAATGTGTGGAAAGCAGTTGGAAGCAGGCCCAGCCACGCCTTCGGTAAGCGCTGCTGTGCCCCCAGCCTCTAGTATCAGTGCTCTGCTGCTGCAGTGACAAATTCCTGCAACGTGTTGGTCTGAACAATACACATTTGTCCTCTTACACTTCGGAGACCGGAAGTCCTAAAGTCAAAGGTGAGAATCTGTTCCACCACCATCACCATCACCATCACCACCACCATCACCATCACCATCACCACCACCATCACCATCACCATCACCACCACCATCACCATCACCACCACCATCACCATCACCATCACCATCACCATCACCATCACCACCACCCCGTCGCCACTTCCAGCTTCTCGAGGTCGCCCGCATCCTTTGGCTCCTGGACCTTTCCTGCATCTTCCAAGCGCATCCCTCCACTCTGCCTCTGTTGCCAGTTTCCCTTTCTTGCCTCTGACACCGTGGCTTCCTTTCCTAAGGACTCCTGTGATTACACTGGGCTCACCCAGGCAATCCAGGGTCATCTTCCACCTCAAGATCCTTAACTCAATCACATCTACAAAATACCAAGTGAAGAAGCACTCAGAAGCTGCAGGAGGAAGCGGAGGGGATCTCTTTGGAGGCACATTATTTGGCTGCCTCAGCTCTCTCGCCAGGTTGGTGGGAACAGTGTCCGTCTAAGTTACATAGCATATGCATGATTCTCCAGGCTAGCTAAATACAGTGCACACATTGATAGGATGAAGCTGTTGATAAAACTTCTTACCGGGGCTGGCACAGTGGCACTGTGGGTTAAAGCCACAGCCTGCAGCACCAGCATTCCATATGCATGCTCCACTTCTGATCCAGCTCCCTATTAGTGAGTCTGGGCAAGCAGTGGAGGATGGCCAAGTCTTTGGGCCCTTTTACCCACGTGGGAGACCCAGAGGAAGCTCCTGGCTCCTGGCTTTGGCCTGGTCCAGCCCCAGTTGTTGTGGTCATTTGCAGGGTGAACCAGAGGATGAAAGGTCTCTCTCTCTCTCTCTCTCTCTCTCTCTGTTTCTCCTCTCAATATATAATTCTGCCTTTTTTTTTTTTTTTTTTTTTTTGGACAGGCAGAGTTAGACAGTGAGAGAGAGAGAGAGAGAGACAGAGAGAAAGGTCTTCCTTCCGTTGGTTCACCCCCCAAATGGCTGCTATGGCCAGCATGCTGTGCCGATCCGAAGCTAGGAACAAGGTGTTTCCTCCTGGTCTCCCATGCAGGTGCAGGGCCCAAGGACTTGGGCCATCCTCCACTGCCTTTCTGGGCCACAGCAGAGAGCTGGACTGGAAGAGGAGCAACCGGGACAGAATCCAGCACCCCAACCGGGACTAGGACCTGGTGTGCCGGCGCCGCAGGCGGAGGATTAGCCTAGTGAGCCACAGCGCCGGCCTCTGCCTTTCAAATAAATAAATCTTTGTTTAAAATCATATTGATACAAATATCTTGTTGATATAAATAACTCAGAGTATCATTTTTCAGGGTCAGTATTGTAGTATATCAGGTTAAGCTAGCATTTGCAACACTGGTATCCCATATGGACACCGGTTCAAGTCCTGCCTATTTCACTTCCCATCCAGCTCCCTGATAGTGCACCTGGGAAAGCAGCAGAAGATGGCCCAAGTCCTTGGGCCCCTGCATCCGTGTGGGAGACCAGAACAGAGTTCCAATATCCTAGCTTCGGCCTGGCCCAGCCTCAGCCATTGTAGCTATTTGGGTAGTGAACCAGCAGATGGAAGATCTGTCTCTCTGTAACTCTGCATTTCAAATAAATAAAATAAATCTTTTAAAAAAAAATGTCTGGGAGGCAGCAGATGATGGTTCAACGGGTGGGGTCCCTGCAATCCAAGTAAAAGAGCCAGATTGCGTTCCAGACTCCTGGTTTCAGCCTACCCAGCCTCAGCTGTTTCAAGCAGCTGGGAGTAAACCAGCAGACAGAACATCTCTCTCTGTCTCTGTTTCTCTCTCTCTCTCTCTCTCTCTCTCTCTCTCTCTCTGTGTGTGTGTGTGTGTGTGTGTGTGTCACTTGCCTTTTAAATAATTAAGAATGAATAGGCTGGTGCCGCAGCTCAATAGGCTAATCCTCCGCCTGCGGCGCCGGCACACCAGGTTCTAGTCCCGGTCGGGGCAACAGATTCTGTCCTGGTTGCCCCTCTTCCAGGCCAGCTCTCTGCTGTGGCCTGGGAGTGCAGTAGAGGATGGCCCAAGTGCTTGGGCCCTGCACCCCATGGGAGACCAGGAGAAGCACCTGGCTCCTGGCTTCGGATCAGTGTGGTGCGCCGGCCGCGGCGGCCATTGGAGGGTGAACCAATGGCAAAGGAAGACCTTTCTCTCTGTCTCTCTCTCTCTTTCACTGTCCACTCTGCCTGTCAAAAAAAAAAAAAAAAAAAAGAATGAATAACATTTAAAAAATACTTAATTAATGTATAATTCTAAAGTTCTTTGACCTTTGTAGTTTCCAGAAATATACTGGCTTGCCCCTGATGCCAAATAAGGAATGTCAGAAATGCCAGGAAGTGAATGCACACTTCTGAATTAACCACACCGAAAGCGGCAGAGACATACACTGAGGTTTGCCAGCAGCTTCAGCCACCTGCTCCTCACAAGTTTACAAGGAGATGGCTGAGAGGCTGAAACCGGAGCATACATCATTGGCAGCATGCCTTTCGCAATCAAAGAAAGAGGACGTTAGCATTCCAGCCTGAGCTCCTATATATTTATTTAGTTAAGAGGCAGAGAGACAAAGAGCTCTCCCATCTACTGGTTTACTCTCCAAATATGCACAATAGCCAGGGCTGGGAACTCAACCCAAACCTCCCATGTGGGTGGCAGGGACCCAATTACTTGAGCCCTTGCCTGCTGCCTCCCATGGT
Organism: Oryctolagus cuniculus; assembly: GCF_051225735.1. Taxonomy (NCBI): domain Eukaryota; kingdom Metazoa; phylum Chordata; class Mammalia; order Lagomorpha; family Leporidae; genus Oryctolagus; species Oryctolagus cuniculus. The sequence goes on from NC_142868.1 coordinate 120,729,981, forward strand.
GTGCATTAGCCGGAAGCTGGAATCAGAAGCAGAGCTGAGGCTTGAACACCACTTTGATATGAGATGCGGGTGTCTCAGAGACACACATTCTCTCACAAGATCCTCATCTTTTTTTAAAAGATTTTATTTAGTTACTTGAGAGAGAGAGGTTACAGACAGAGAGGTGAGACAGAAAGGTCTTCTATCCACTGGTGCACTCCTCAAATGGCCACAATGACTGGAGATGGGCTAATCTGAAGCCAGAAGCCAGGAGCTTCTTTGGGTTCTCCCATGAGACTACTAGGGCCCAAGTACTTGGGCCATCCTCTGCTGCTTTCCCAGGCCATAAGCAGAGAGCTGGATGGAAAGAGGAGGAGCTGGGCTTGAACCAGGGCCCATAGGAGATGCTGGTACCATAGGCAGAGACTCAGCCCAGTACAACACAGCATAGGGAAGGAGAGAGGGAGAGGGAGGGGGAGGGCCCAAGAGGGAGGGAGAGGGAGGGAGAGGGAAGGGGAGGGGCCAAGAGGGAGGGAGAGGGAAGGGGAGGGGCCAAGAGGGAGGGAGAGGGAGGGAGAGGGAAGGGGAGGGGCCAAGAGGGAGGGAGAGGGAGGGAGAGGGAAGGGGAGGGGCCAAGAGGGAGGGAGAGGGAGGGGGAAGGAGAGGGGGAAAGGGATAAGGAGACGGGGAGGGGAAGAAGGGGAGAGGAAGAGGGGGAGGGGAAGAGGGGGAGGGGAAGAGGGGGAGGGGAAGAGGGGGAGGGGAAGAGGGGGAGGGAGAGGGAGAGGAAGTGGGTAGGGAGATGGGGAGGGGGAGGGAGGGGTCAAGAGGGAGAGGGAGGGGGAGGGGCCGAGAGGGAGAGGGAGGGGGAGGGGCCAAGAGGGAGAGGGAGGGGCCAAGAGGGAGGGAGAGGGAAGGGCCGGTGCTGTGGCGCAGCAGGTTAACGCCCTGGCCTGAAGCGCTGGCATCCCATATGGGTGCCGGTTTGAGACCCGGCTGTTCCACTTCCAATCCAGCTCTCTGCTATGGCCTGGGAAGTTCGAGACCCAGCTGTTGCACTTCCAATCCAGCTCTCTGCTATGGCCTGGGGAAGCAGTAGAAGATGACCCAAGTCCTTGGGCCCCTGCACCTGCGTGGGAGACCTGAAAGAAGCTTCTAGCTCCTGGCTTCGGATCAGCGCAGCTCTGGCCGTTGCAGCCAATTGGGGAGTGAACCATTGGATAGAAGACCTCACTCTCTCTCTCTGCCTCTCCTCTCTTTGTATAACTGTGACTTTCAAATAAATAAATAAATCTTAAAAAAAAAAAAAAAAGAAAGAGAGAGAGGGTGAGGAAGAGCAAGGGAGAGGGAGAGAGGAATCTTTCATTTCATCTGCTGGTTCACTCCCCAAATGGCTGCAAAGGCCAGGGCTGGGCCAGGCAGAAACCAAAAGCCTGTAATTCTAACTGGGTCTCCCACGTGGGTGCAGGGGCCCAAGCACTTGGGCCATCTTCCGCTGCTTTCCCAGGTGCACTAGCAGGAAACTGGATTGCAAGTGGAGCAGTTGAAAGGGAATGAGAGAGAGAGAGAGAGTGCTCCCAGCTGCTGGTTCATTCCCCAAATGCCTCCAACAGCCAGGGCTGGACTAGACTTAAGACAGGAGCCTAGAACTCAATCTGGGTCTCCTACATGGATAGCAGGAACACAACTACCTGAGCCTGGGCCATCATTTACTGCTTCCCAGGAGTAAGCATTAACAGGAAGTTGGTTTGGAAGCAGAGGAGCCATGTTTTAAACTAGACCCTCTGATATGGGATGCAAGCACCCACAGTGGTGGCTTAAGCCCTAATTCTCCAGAATTTTTATTTAGGCACACACCTGGACAGTTACATGCACTGAAAAACACACAAAAATAGGACCCATGTTCTTCACCAGGCTGTGCACCTTGCACTTTCATTAATATACTTTGGAGAGCTTTTGAAAATTTAGGCATGGATTTTTCATAATACACATAACAGTTCTTATCTCATGAGATTTGGGGGTGAGAATTCTATGAGATCATATATAGGACGTGCTTTGCACAATATCAGGTATGTAGCGTGTGTCCCATGGCTCTTTGCTCTTCTAACAAGTGAGCAACAAGAGACCCAGTCCCGGTTCTCATGGACCATGGAGGATAGTGGGTGGCTGAGCTGGAGAAGAAGGGTTGGTTATGGAAATGAGCAGTCAGGCATTGGATGAGTCATCCAGGTGGATGTTGGCTCCACCCAACATGGCACCGTCCGGTAGATTGTGAATGAGATGGGTAGGCCATGGACCCAAGAGTGAAGTTTAACGAAGAAGGAGGAGGGAAAACTGGAGGAACAGCTTAGAGACTTGGGGTTTATTAATAAGATGGTCAGGCAGGGGCAATGGTGGGCAAAGTGGAGACTAATCCACTTGTAGGCGGAGCTAGGAGGAGTCGGGGGAAGTTCCCTTCAGATGAGATCTCCCAGGGAGGATTCTGTGGGAGGCTCCTGGGGCAGTCAGGATCTAGTTCCCAGGGAGGCAGCCTCCCAGGGAGGCTGGTCTGAGAGTAAAAGGAGAAGTGTGAGAAGTTAGCCAAGGAAGCTCAAGAATGGGACCGATTAGCTACAGCCAGAGGCCAAGAAGCATTCCAGAGGCCTGGGAGGGGAGGGGGATGCAACAGGAAGGGACTCGAGGTTCCAGCTCAGCCTCACTTTAGTAACCTAGGATGGAAGTGCTGAAGCAGCTCCATTGTAGCAGGTGGCTTTTTTCTCTTATTTTCTGGACTAAGTACCTTGAACTTCTGCAGAGCTTCAGATGTTTGAGGCTCCTAGAATCCTCAGGATTCACTCTTTCTGCCAGCTGCCTTGTGTCTGATGTTCCCAGGGGAGTGGTGTTGTGGGGGTCAGCTGGCTGTGTGATCCCTGGCTCCCCTCCTGCTTCTGAGCCCTCCTAGGTTTCATGTGTGCCCCACTTTGCATTATAGTCAGACTCCCAGGGCTCCCCGGTGTCAGAGTGGGCTGACTGGCACAGGCCCTTTGGCTAATGTCAACATCAAGGGTTCAGAATGAAAAAGGATTTCTTGGCCCAGAGACCAAATGCAACATGGTAGGAAGCTTGCTGTCATGGGGAAAGGGGCTGCCTCGGTTTCCCACCAACAGTTAGAAGAAATAAAGCCTTAGGTATTTGTGGAAGTTGCAGGCGAGTGGTCTGCAGGCGGCTCTGTGGCATCCAGGGACCAGCAAAGGCGAGCAGCTGTGCAGTCCGTGGCATAGTGGGTAAAGCAGCCGCTGGGGCACTGACATCCCATACGGGCGCCGGTTTGAGTCCCAGCTGCTCCACCTCCATCCGATTCTCTGGATGGCCCAACTCCTTGGGCCCCTGCACCCATGTGGGAGACCCAGAAGGAGCTCCTGGCTTTGTTGTGGCCAATTGGGGAGTAAACCCAATTCCAGCGGATGGAAGACCTCTCTGTCTCCCCTCTTCTCTCTGTGATTGGAAGTCAGACAACAGGACGTGAGGGATGAGGAAGTGGCTCCAGCTCCTGTTGCCCGCCCCCTCCTCCCCGTGTCGGCTTAACTAAGTCACCCTTCCTTCAGGAAATGCACTTATTAACGACTTTCACGTATTCTGTCCTATGTCATAGGGCTGCTCTCACCTCTGACTCTAAACACTGGATTCTCCAACGATGATCTGGACTTCTTGCATTCTTTCCTCACGTCCTTTTTCATCTCTGCTTGTCTCACAGCTCCTTGACTTCTCATCTTATTCTGATTTCTTGCTGCATCAAGGCCAGACTCTCACATCTTCCCGAAAACAAAAGGATGTTTTCTAAAATCTTCCTTCCGTTATTCTAGAAGCATCGCTTTAGAGTTTGGCTCATTTTTCACACCTCGGTGGCGTTTCTGGTCTTTGCTGCTACAGGAGTTTTCCCCAGGTCTCGTGCTCGGTTGTTGGGTTTTGCATGTATACATATATGCTTACACATATCTGAATGGCTTATTTATATGATAATGCGGCATTTGTGGGGTCATTCATTAACTTAGGTACTGACTTTTCCATAATCGATATTTGTTCTCCTATGGCATACAAGGTATTTTTTAAAAAATAAATTATTTAAGGATTCATCTTCAAAGAGCTTCCAATTTCTTTGAAGAAGTGAGATAGGTGTACTAACTATGGTGCATGCAGAAGGCCAGATAGGAGACTTAGGTAGTTATGGTGATTTCCACTTGTGGGTTTTTCCATAGATGATGGGAGACAAAACACAGTGTCTGGATAGAAAGGATTGACACTGGACAGGACGAGGTTGGTTCAAAGCGGCAGCCATGCAAAGTTAAGAGCACTGAGGCTGGGGTCCTGGCTTTGGGTCAGCCCAGCTCTGGCCGTTGCAGCCATATGGAGAGTAAACCAGCAAATGGAAGACCCCCCCCCCCTTTCTCTCTGCCTCTGCCTCTCTGTAACTCTGCCTTTCAAATAAATAAATATTTTTTAAAATGACCAAATGGCAATGGAAAACAAATGCAATCTTTTCTTTGTTGTTGACTAATTTCCCAAAATATTTTATTTTTCATGATGAAAACGTGTCACTGTTTATCTTTATTTCACACTGCACTGGCATAGCTGAGTTAATCAATCATCATAATTATATGATCTAATGAAAAGGCAATTTAACATAGGGAGCTTGTATTCTAAGCACCATTTTTTTCCTGCTTATTTTTTAAGTATATCAAATGCTTTTTAAGTTTACCTTTTTAAAAAACAAGGATAAATATTATTTTGACTGTGAATAGCTCAGAAGGTGACTAACAGTAATTTTAAATTTATCGAATTAAACTGTGATGGAATTAGATAAGGATATGTGTGTGACTTCCAAATCCCTTAGAGGGAGTGTCCACCCTACAGATCCCTTTAGGGATGTGTGCTGTAATGGAGGCAAAGAGTCGCTAGGTGGCTCTGCATTTTCAAATAAAACCGAAGTCTGAAAAAGAGGATGAGTGCCGTCATTAAGGAACCCTACCATGTAGTAACTTTAATCAAAACATGAAATAATAATCAGCAATCATGGCCTCCCATTCAGAATAATTGGAAGTTATTGGGTCAAGAATTAAGACGCTACACAAAAACTGCAAAACTGCGAAGTATGTGTGGGTAAGTCATTTGCTAAAAGAATTATATTTTTAAAGACATCAATTCCTAAAAAGACGGTTTCAAACTTTTTGTAATTTATTGCCATTTGGGTTTCCCACTTAGGATTTTCTCTTTTGAGTGTAGACCTTTAGATATAAAAACAAATATTAAATTATAGCATCATTAAAAATTGGGTTCAAACTCCCTGCGTCATAGCCGTCATCCTTAGTAACAGCCCATGAGAAACCTCAAAACAAAACCACTCTTTGCTTTGAGCTCTTGGAGAAGAAAATGATTAATAATAATAAGCACCATGCTTATCTAAATTAAGGAACCATTTAGATCCCTAAACACACATGCAAGTAGGACAAACAGCATTGGCCAGGAGGCGGACAGAATGTGGCTTAGAGCTGACATTAGCGTTCCAGGACATACAAGTAGTCACATTTGAAGTGTGACTTGCATTTTAGGTACTGAAATTTGCGAGTTAAATATGCCTGGCTTTCATTTTTTTAACCGATGAGATACTGGAAGAAAATCGTTTCCCTCCAAGAACACAACAAACTTTATCGTCGAAAGAAATGCGGCACTGCGGGACAGGAGAAAATTCAGAATTATTAAATATTCTGAACTGCCAGTTTGCAATTGGCAACTAGTCATTTTCTAAAAAAGCCGCCTTGAGAAATTTAGACTTATCACTAATTATTAAGAACGCAGCTAGGAATATTTTCAATTGTAAAATAAATTATTTCCTTATTATTGTTTTTGAGCCAATATGTAGTGATTGCGCGGCAAGTGGAGTCGCCGTTGAATTTTAGGGGTTGCTTTGTTCAGGAGGAGAGCCGCATTTGAAGACTTCAGAGGACAAGTCGTAGACCGTACTTACAGGAGATAGGTTTTTTTTTTTTTTTTCTTTTTTTCTGTAAATGACAGCTTCTTGCGCCGTCTAAAAGACTTTAAACTTTCGGCTTTAAAATGCTAATTCCAAAGTCACTCCCTTACAAGTCTTTGTAATCGTTCACCGTTCTGTCTCTGAAGGCGTCACATCACAGCAAGACCGTACACAGCGATTGGGAACGAACAAACAGCTTGGTTAGAAAAAAATTAAACGCCAATTTCGGCTTCTCCGTTCAGTTGGGCAGAGACTCCGAGAAGCAGGGGGCATCCAAAGAGACCGGTCCTACCCTAGCAGAACATCCGACCGGGAGCCGGCCCGTCCAGACCCAGCGCGAATCTCGCAAGGGGACCCCAAAAGGTTCAGAGGCTTGGGGAGGAGAACCCAGAGAGGCGCTGGGCAGGCGGCCTCGGCAGGTGGCCTGGGCGGCCACCCAAAGTTAACTCGCGGGCTTTTTCGAAGACGCTTGTGCGGTCTGGTTTATCTTGTCTTCTCTTTAATAAAAGTTTCATCCGTGCGTTAAGAGTACGTGGGCTAGGAACAGAGAGTTTTGCCCCCCTTCTACCTGGGGGCGGCCAGCCGTCCCCAAGCCCCCGGAGCCGAATCCCGGACTCCCTGGCCCGGCGAGAGGGCACTGCAGCGGCTGCAGGGGCTGCGGAAGCCGGGCAGGGAAGCGCCGGGATTTGGGCGCGCTCGGAGCCGGTGCGCGGCAGGAGGGCGTGGCGGGGGCGTGGAGAGCCCGGGAGCGCCGGCCACCGCCCAGCCCTGGCCCGTCCGGGAGGGAGCGCTTGGCGCGCGGTTATAAAAAGCCGAGTCGCAGGCGCTCGCGATCACCTGCCCGAACCCGGTCTGCGGGGCCGTGCGCCGAGCCAGGGCTGAGGAGGGGCCGCAGGGTTGGCCCCCAAAGGGATGCTCTCGTCCGAGCGGCGAGACCAGCCCCGCTCGCCCCTGGCTGCCGCCGCGCCGCACCCGCCCGCCGACATGGCCCTCTACTGCGGGGACAACTTCGGCGTATACTCGCAGCCCAGCCTGCCCTCGGCCGCGGCCACCACCGTCCCGGGCGCGCCCCCGGCCGCCAGGACGCCCTACGGGCTGGCCGACTACACCGCGCCGCCGGCCGCCGCCGCCAACCCCTACCTGTGGCTCAACGGCCCGGGTGTGGGCGGCTCGCCCTCCGCCACGGCCGCCGCGTACCTGGGCGCCCCGCCGCCTCCACCACCGCCACCGCCCCCCGGCGCCGCGGCCGGGCCCTTCCTGCAGCCGGCGGCCGCCACCGGCTCCTTCGGCTGCGCGCAGCGGCCTTTCGCGCAGCCGGCGCCCGCCGCACCCGCCTCTCCCGCGGGGCCCGCCGCCCCGGCAGATCTGGGCTGGCTGACCGGAGCCAGCCGCGAGGACTTGATGAAGATGGTGCGACCTCCCTACTCGTACTCGGCGCTGATCGCCATGGCCATCCAGAGCGCGCCCGAGCGCAAGCTCACGCTCAGCCACATCTACCAGTTCGTAGCCGACAGCTTCCCCTTCTACCAGCGCAGCAAGGCCGGCTGGCAGAACTCCATCCGCCACAACCTGTCGCTCAACGACTGCTTCAAGAAGGTGCCCCGCGACGAGGACGACCCAGGTGAGCGCGGCCGGGCAGGTGCTTCCCGGCGGCGGCGGGCGGGGGGCTCTCTGCGCGTGGCTGGCCCAAAGGTCTACGAGGAGTTTTCTTGGCCCTGGGAGTGGGAGCAGGTGGAGGAAGATGGGAAGCAAGTGGAGACCGCTGCGGTCTCCGATGATGGAGCGAGAGGATCCAGAGGACCAGGTTGGGGGGGATCCGAGCTTTGAAGGGAGCACCCGCAGTTAGTGTGGCTGCTGGCCGGTTCGAGAAAGAAGGACAGGCCCTGGCCGCGGACAGGACGCTACCCCCGGGCGCAGTTCTTCGGGCCATTTGAAGGGAGGGTTTGGTGATAAAGAAGTAGCTGAGGAGTAGGAACGCCGCGCCCTCGAGTAAGTGGTGATTAGGCAAAGATGCAGGTGGGGCGAAAATCCCATCAGGCCCCTCGGAAGCGGCCGGGAGAGCCGAGCGCACCGCCGGAGGCTCGGGCCGTCCAGGGGTGCACTTCTCTCTGCGCCCGCGTAGCGAGGTGATTTGAGACAGCAGCCCCGGCGTCGAGAGCTGGGACGGAGGTGGGAGACCAGGAGTAGGGCCGCGCTAGCCCGGCTCCAGAGAGCAGCCTGGAAGCAGACAGGCCTGCTTGGTTGTCTCAACGACCCTGAGAGAAGGCAAGGGGAGGCGACTTTGGTAGGCAAAGGAGAAGAGGAAGAAATCCGTGGTAGCGCGCCGCAGAGATGCAGGGTTTTGTGTAAATGATGTATGGTTCTGAGGCTCAGAATACCCTCCTTCCTGAAGTCCTCACTCTGGAGGGCTTTCCAGAACCAGCTCAGGGCAAACCACCTGTGCCTGTAAATGCCCTCAACCGGACTCAAAAGTGAAACACCGGTGACATTATTCTTCCTAATATTAAATAATTCAAAACATTGTCTCTACATAGAACATGTTTAAAAGTTATTAGCGAGGTTGGTGGTTTTTTTATGTTATTTCTTGTTACTGAATCTCCAAAATCCAGTATTTTATACCACTTCTCAATGAAGGCCTACCATATTTCAAATGCCCAATGCCTACATGGGGCTACTGGTTACTGTATTGGATAAGCCTTGTAGTTCTAGAAGATTAACTTTCCTGGTTTGGTCTCTGAATCACCTAAGATTATCATGTAAATTGTCACAAACTGCTATGAACTTAAAATAAGTTCAAGGTCAAAGGTCTCTTGTCAAAACTTTTGGTACTGGGGCCGGAGCTGTGACATAGCAGATAAATCTGCCACCTATAGTGCCAGCATCCTATCTGGGCGATGGTTCAAGTCCCGGCTGCTCCACTTGCGATCCAGCTCTCTGCTATGGCCTGGGAAAGCAGTAGAAGAGGGCCCAAGTCCTTGGGCACCCCCACACCCATGTTGGAGACCTGGAGGAAGCTTCTGGCTTTGGATTGGCACAGCTCTGGCCATTGCAGCCACCTGGGGTGTGAACCAGCAGGTGGAAGACCTCTCTCTTTCTGCCTCTGCCTCTTTGTAACTTTGCCTTTCAAATAAATAAATTAAAAAAAAAAAAAAACTTTTGGTTTCAAGGTGGCACAATATAAACATATAGTTAAATGCAAGTTATTAAACAGTAAAGTTTTATACAACAGTTTTGCAGAAGATGTATCGGGGAGCTAGTGAGTGCAGGGGAGTGCGTGCTAGGGTGTGGAGACTGTTTAACACGACAGTTAGTAAACACTGCTGGATCTGGAACCAGCCTGATGAAATCCTGGCTCTACCATGGCTTCCTGGGGATGGCAAGTTACTACGCAATCTGCACCTCAGTCTTCCCATCTGAAAAGGGGGGGCGGGGGGGCAGGACTATTGCCTATTCCCGTAGAGCTGAGCAGAGTAACGGAGGTGAGCTGTGTAACGCACTCGCTACAAGGCAAGTGCTTAACAATACTTTAAACATCAGAAGGTTTTTTTTTTGGCAGAAGTGGAAAAAGCTATGAGGAGATAAAATCCTCCAGGATGATTATATACTTAAAACTGTATGTATGAGATGCATGAAATTTGTTCCATTTATATAAATTTTAAAAAATCCTCCAAGATGATCTTTTCTGCCTCCATTTGGTAGGTGGGGAGACTTTCTAGGCCAAGCACTGTCCTTGCATGCCTTCAGGGACTCCTGGTCTCTGATATGTGCCCAGTGGACAGGAAGGTTGGAAGATCTGCAGCAGCACGCTCTGCCTGGGATGAGGGGAGGATGTGGACTTGGAGCTTCCTTGTTCTCCAAATGTGCCATCTCGTGCATTCTTCAAATAATTGATTGTTCAGTAATAATTGTTGTCATTTCAGAGTTAACATTTTTTCCAGTGGGGTCTCCCCCCCCCCCCCCAGGAATATGGAGTTTGTACACTTCCAGCAAATAATAATTATAATAAATACTATTTTTTTCACTGCTTATTGTGTGCCAGATACAGTATTTAATTAAACAGTATTTAATCCTCCCAGTGAACCTACTACGTGGGTACTATTCTTATCCCTATTATGTATAAAGAAACGAAGGCTTAAACGAAGTTTAAGTAACTCCAGAATTCCGTGATTTGGAGAGATTGCACAGTTGGTATAGAGTAAGATTTATTTCTTTATTAGAAAGGCAGAGGCAGAGAGGTCTTCATCTGCTGGTTCACTCCCCAGATGGCCACAACGGCCGGAGCTGTGCCGATCTGAAGCCAGGAGTCAGGAGCTTCCTCCGGGCCTCCCACGGGTGCAGGGGCCCAAGGACCTGGGCCATCTTCTACTGCTATCCTAGGCCACAGCAGAGAGCTGGATCGGAAGAGGAGCAGCTGGGACTAGAACCGGTGCCCATATGGGATGCCGGCGCTGCAGGTGGAGGATTAACCTGTGCCAGTGTCCCCCAAGAGAGGATCAAAAACAGTAGAGTGCAGTGAGCATCTGTCAGCAGCATTTACAGTGTGTGCCATCCCCCTTCCCGACTCGGCTGAGTAATCTCTCCTCATCCAAGGTTTCAGCTACCCACGGAAAATACGACATGGAAAATTCCAGAAACAGAGACCACATTCACATAACTTTCACAGCACTGTTGTAACTGTTCTGTTGTGAATTTCTTATTGTGGGTACTTTATGAATTAAACTATCGTAACTATGTATGTTTAGGAGAAACTGTGGGTATACAGTTCGGGTTCTCTGCCCCTTTGGGCATCCAGCGGGGGGTCGTGGAATGTACCCCCCCTACGGATAAAGGGGGGCTGCTGTACACAGGCACAGAAACGGGTCCTTCTCTAACTCGTCTTTCTCACCTCCTCAGGGAAAGGTAATTACTGGACTCTGGACCCAAACTGTGAGAAAATGTTCGACAATGGCAACTTCCGCCGGAAGCGGAAGCGCCGCTCTGAAGCCAGCAACGCCTCTACCGTGGCTGCAGGGACAGCAAAATCAGAAGAGGGGCTCTCCTCCGGATCCGGGGCCGGCGTGGGCGGGAAGCCCGAGGGGGACAGCCCCTCTCTGTTGAGGCCCTCCCAGTCCCCGGAGCCTCCCGAGGGCACCAAGAGTACTGCCTCGTCCCCCGGGGGGGCCATGCTCACCTCCACGCCATGCCTCAACACTTTCTTCAGCAGCCTCAGCACCCTGAGCGTCGGCAGCAGCGGGAGCACGCCGCGCGCCGTGCCGGGCGGCCGCCACCTGGGCCTGCAGGGCGCCCAGCTGGCCCCTGGCGGCCCCTTCCCCGCCACCTCCATCTCCGAGGCCTCGCCTGATGCTTTGCAGCTGAGCGGCGGCGGCAGCAGCAGCGGCGGCCAGCGGCCCTCCTACTACAGCCCCTTCCCTGGCGGCAGCGGCGGAGGCCAGAGCAGCCCGTTCAGCAGTCCCTTCTACAACTTCAGCATGGTCAACAGCCTCATCTACCCGCGCGAGGGCTCCGAGGTGTAGGGCAGTGCCTCTGAGACTCTGCTAGGCGCGCCTGAGACTGGAGAGAACGCAGGGGCCAAGCCAGCAGCTCTGGGCTAGAGCCCACGTGGGTCCTGCAGCCCTGGCAAGCTCCTGGGGTGGTTGTGCGGCCGGTTGGCTGTGCTGGGAGTGACATGGGGTATGATCCATAACTTCCCGTAGCCCTGCGAGCTGCTTCTACAGGTTTCTCTGGATACCGCCCTGTGTTCTGTGAGCCCTGTGAGGGCAAGCGACCATGTCTCGTTCATCACTCACTGCATGCCAGGGTTGCGTATGTGTGCAGGGGACTTAAAAACGTTAGCCCGTAAAGTAAAGCTGTGGGGCGGGGGACCGCGGAATCCAACAGCAGCCGGCAGCTGAGGCAGTCGAGGGTTTGGGGCTGGCGCGCTCTGATTTCTCTAGGAAAGCCAGCTGTCTGGGATTTTAATAGGAAACCCCAGCTTTGTGTCCTTTGTCTCAATTCAGTTTTGCTCCTACTGTCCTAGGACCAGTTCACAGGTCACCTCTGCTCATTCCTGGCGTCTGGTACAAGGTCAATACTAATAGTGCAGCCGGAAGCCACCCTGTCTGCCAAGCAGCGCTGTAGACACTTGACAGGTGTCAACCCACTAAACAGCAGCCTTGGGAGTCGGGGGTGATGGCGCCCCCTCATTTTCTACCCCAGGGAAGTGAAACCCTGAGATGTTAGATAAACTGGCCTGGGGTCACACAGGAAGCTGGCGGCAAGATGGGATGCAGGCAGTCTGGCTTCAGAGGCAGCAGCTCGGAACCTGTGTGTTCTAGTTCCAGAAGAACAAGCCAGCTTCCTCAGGCAGGCACAAGTGTTGAAGGGGTAGGAATGGAGCACAGCTCTCCTTGGACCACGGATTCTGGTTGAAATCAACATCCCGAGCCATAGGCAGCCCCTGTAAGAACTGCTGGGGCTGGGGTGGCCACTGCCTGCTTCCCATCTCAGCCTGCCATCCTCGCCCTCCCAGCTTGTGTCCTGGATATTTCATCTTCCGACCAAGTATTATCAGAGTTTTATTAACAAACAGCTTTTAAGTGGGATTTTTAGTTTTTAATGCAGTAAACCATCTGATCAAATTTGTGAAGAATATATATGGTGTTATTTATTTTAGCATTCCCTTTTACTCCTCAGAGCTGTCTTCAAATTGTTTTTATAGTCACCTCCCAGTGTCCCGACAGAGTACCTGGGACCCGGGACCCGCTCAGCCACTGGTGGGTGACACCTTAGGGTCTGTTAGGATGCAGATGAATTTCTGGGGACATTAAGATTAGTCTTTTGAGTTGCCTTTCCTAACATGTGTCTGAGTCGCTGTGAGCGTTGCTAGTTCAGGGTTTAAGTTTTTTTAGAAACAGGAACTCAAGTACATTGTAAAAGTTACTTTAACTCTTCCCCGTGAATGATTTTTGGAGATTCACAGCATTATTTTTTAAAAATGCTTTATTTTGAAATATACAGGAAATTATTTTTTTAAACAGCTTTTTGAGGTGCAAATGATATCACATTACTGGTATGCAGAAAAATGACCAAAGAAATGACCATACTATGTGTAAAAAATTGGTTTCTATGGATATTTTTGTATGTGAAAAATCATGTGGACTTTTATAAATATTGTTTCTAGCAATTCTATATTTGTAAATTAATTTATAATGTGAATGGGGCAGTAAAGGTGTTTTGTTATTATTTCTGAAGAAAGTGTACTGCATGCTAAGAAGAATCATGTGAAATAAATTTTAAATGGGACAACTCCTGGCCACTTAGGAGTAGGGATCGGAGGGTGGGCCCGGAGTCACTGATTGTCACTGCATTTGTCCGCATCTGAAAGGGCTGAGGCAGCTGTGTATCACAGAAAGCTTAGCAGAACCCCTGCACCCCCACCCACCCAGCTCAGTCGGAACCCAAAGGATCCGCGGTCATTGCCCAAAGTCCCCTGGGTGGAGTGACAGATCAGCTCCAACTCTGGTTGAGAACCACTTCAACACCACATTTGCCATGGAAGAGACACCCACACCCGGCCAAGCCCTAAACCCTAGGGCAAGTAGTTGAATGAGTCGGACTCAGGGCTTCTTTCATCCTCTAGAAAGGTCTGAGAGCAGCAGCAGGGGTCTTGGGTGTGCCCCAGACTGAGGTCTCCTGGTTTGGGCCTGTCATGTGCCACATAGAGGCTGATGGTATTTTCATTCCTAATGATAGGTTTTTTTAGGGTTGATTTCTTGCCATCCAGTTTTTCATGTATTTGTTTATTTTCATTCTACTTGAAAGGCAGAGAGAGACAGATCTTCCAGCCATTTGTTTGCTTCCCAAATGCCCATAAACGCAGGACTGACCCAGCTCAGGAGCCTAGAATTCCATCCGGGTCGCCCATGTGGGTGGCAGGGGCTTAAGTTCTTGAGCCATTGCCACCTCCTGGGGTGCCCCTAAGCAGGATCAGAAGCAGAGTAGCTGGGGCCCAGGGATTGTGATATGGGATTTGCTGACCAAATTTGGGGGAGGGGGCAGGTCACAGGCATGAGGGCTTCTTGGGAAGAAACAATGTGATTTAAATAAGTCCATTGAAAATGTGAGTTTCTGGACCTGGGTAGGTGGTAGATGTTAAATGGCAGAATGATGCCATTTATGAAGACAAGGACAAAGAAGACTGCATCCGAGCACAAGGGCCAGTGGCTGGCTGAGTCCCCACTCCCAGCACTGAGAGCCGGGTTAAGGCCTCGCTCCATCAGGGCGCTGAGGCCTTGGCTCCCAGGAAAAGGGCCAAAGGTGCCAGCGCCCCTGCGGCTTCCAGGTCAAAGTGCACACGAGCGCTGCATTGGCACCAGCTTCCGGCCCCAGGACAGACAGCTTCTGCCTGGGAACGAGGTTAGAAGTTCTGAAGGGAAAGGGGTGGCCCCGCAGCACGCAGCCAGGGGCCCTTCCCTCCGGGGTCTCCCTGGGGACCCACATCAAGTGGCAGCCAAGGCTGAGGCCTGCTAGGCACATCTAGAGAAGTTTCTAAACGGACACCTGGTGTCCCCATCAGAGAAAGGGCCGGAGAGTTTGTCATCAGCAGGTGTCAGGTGCCTTCCTCACACTTGTCAGATCCTTCATCTCCTTCTTGAATTTACTGGAAAGAGGCAGCAGGCAGCCCAGAGGCTTGGAAGACCACGTGCCTGTGCCCCCTCCCCTCCCTGCAGCCCCGCACCCCCGCTGACACCCACACCCGGGCAGGCCCAGGGCGCTCACCAGCCCTCCCAGGGCAAAGTGGGCCAAGTTCTGACAGCAAAGGACCATCCCTGAACCTCAGAGCCGCTTCCCTTCGACCCTGAGACTTCCTGAGACTTGGAAGGATCCTTGTCTTCAGGGCCTAATTGGTTTTTGTTTTCTTTAGCGGCTCTGCTAGCTAAAACCTTGAGGTTGTTAATGAACAAGAAACCCCCCCTGGTTCTTTCCTGGGGCAGGAGAATTAGTGGCTTCGGGACTAGAGACCCTAGGCCGCCAGGTCTTTGTCATGGAAAGCTGTCAGCTGGGCTGTGTGGCCAGGCGGCTGCGACCTCTGAAAAAAGAAGGCATTTCCTGTCAGATCTGAAAACAAAAAAGGCCCAGAGACCAGAGACCTCCTGAATTCCTTCCTACATTTTTATTCATGATGTCAGGGGATCACCCACACCCTGGGAGGCAGGGAGCGCAGCCCCTTTATCATTTTAAAAAAGATAAACATTATAATAATAATAACTCCCTCACTGGGTGCGGGCACTGTCCTAAAATCCATAGGCTAAATATCACAAGGCTCCAGCCTCAGCCAAGTCGGTGACTGTCGCTACCTGGTTCACCGGAACCCAAAGGCCACAGTCACAGCTCTGAGTAAAACCTGCACTCAACGCTGGGCCGTCTGATGTCACGGCCCGTCTGTCTTCCACCAACTAGGCTGCCTCTCCAAAGAGGAGAAAGGGGAGAGGCCCAGAGAAGGAAAGTGGCTTACCCAAGGCCACACAGCCAGTTGGCTGCAGACTTGGGCCTGGGACCCCTTGCCAGCTCTATGCCCCAGTTTGGTGATGTTTCCCTTGTGTGTCCCCTGAGACTGGATCTTGTGTCTCAGCTCTCTTTCACCAGCACAGGGAGGTAAGTTAAGTGGCGGGAAGGGGAAGCCACTCTTCAGTGGCCTGTTCTCCGGAACAGCGGGCAGATAGGTCGGAGGCCTGGGTCTTGCCTCCGAAGCTGCCCAGGGAAGGCAGATGTTGGGGACAATGGCTGGGAACCTGGGACCTTCAGGGAATGCATGCACTGGCCCAGCGAATCCCCTTGGGGCACCACGCCCTGTGCTGGACTTTGAAGATACTGAGACAACTAAGACCCATTTTCTGACTTAAGAAGGGAGACCGTCAGACACTGGGGCGAGCAGGGCAGAGGGATCCCCAGGGCTGCACTGTGCTTCTCCCCCTTTGGCTGTGAGCCCCTAATGAGGGAGGGAGCATGGTTTCCTCCTGGGAAGAGCAGGGGACAGCTGCCTTGGCCTGGGCTGAGAGGCTGCAGCTTGCCCCTAGCTCCTGCTAGAAGGGACCACAAAGCCACCGTGCGCCCCGGGAGGCCCAGGCCTTTGTGCCCGCTGCAGTCTGCTCCCTCATGCTGTTGCAGCTAAGCCGACCCAGCGGCCAGGAAGAAGGAGAAACTGATCTCTTTGTATTGCACTTCACAGGGAGTTCAAGGCTCCGAGTGTGCTGGGCTTTTCTCCTCCCCTTTTGGGCTGCTTTAAGTAAACCACAACACAGGGATCCCTGTGCCCCATGCCGGGATCAGAGACAGGGCATTGACCAGCCCGGGGACTCTCCCTCGGATCTCCAAGGGTGAGGCCCACTGAGCCCATTCACCCCTGCTCACTTGCAACTCTCCACACCTGAGCCAACCCACAGGCACTGGGGCTGTGCCCCCACCACACAGCCTCCCTGGGCCTCAGTCTCCTCTTCAATGAAATGGATGACGGCAACATCTACTTCATGAGGTTGTCCCGGGGAAGGGGCAGGCAGTGAATCTGCTTTGGATGCAATCTGTCTTCACCCACCAGGAACATCAAGAGGGCCCCCGAGTCCACTTGTAGAGTCTCACTTGTCTCTTAGTGGGGCGTGGGGGCCCGTGTGCTGGTGTAGTGGGTTAAGCCACTACTTTGAACACCTGCATCTCACATCTGAGTGTCTGCGTTTGAGTCCTGGCTCAGCTTCCAATTCCAGCTTCCTGCTAATATGCACCCTGGGAGGCAGCAGGTGCATCCCTATAAAACACATGGGAAACCTGGGTTGAATTCCTGGTTCTTGGCTCCAGCCTGGCCAGCCTCAGCTATTTTGGGCACTGGGGAATGAACCAATAAATAGAAAAATCTCTTTCTCTCTCTCTGCCTTTCAAATAAATAGGAAAATATTTTTGAATGATCCAAGTATATTATCCATTTTGTTTACCCAGTGTCCATGAGAGATACGTGTTAGCCTCATAATACAGAGAAGTAGTGACAGGGACGGAGTCTTGGCAGAGAGCCAGCAGCCAGGGAGCTGTGGATATCTCACGGAAAAGGAAAGCACATTCACACGTCAACAGCCCGTCACCAGGTGAGTCACTTAATAAATGAACCAGACACCTACTCGTTCTATTTTTGCCTCCTCTGTTTCTTTCACACCCCACATCCCAGCCTGAAACAAGAGTTGTTGGTTCTCATAGCCACAAGAACTGTTGGCTCTCCTTCCCAGTGCTGGTCTCTGGCCTCTACACTCTTGCTCATTCTGCCGCCCTCACTGCATGTCTGGCCTGGCCTCCTACCTGGGCTCCCTCCTAGTTCACATTCCAGTCAACCCTGCTGCTCCAGAGCCATCCTCCTCTTGAAAGCCAGTATGATAGTTAGACAAATCAATACAGTTATATCACTTTTCCTCTTAGAACTTTCTAGAAAGTTCTATTACTAGCAAACTCCCAGTTCTTCTGTGGCCTCTGCACAAAGTGGCTCCCGCCCTTATGCACCTGTCTTGCATGTCCCAGCCACTCAACACCTTGTGGCCCCTCCAACACTCCAAACTCTTGCAATTCAAGGCCTTTGCTGTTGTTCTTTCCATCACTAGAGAGAGAGATACAAATCCCAGATCCTCTTAGGCTCCTGCTCTCTGGCCTCTGTTTCCAGCGGCTGCCTTGAGCCTGCTAACACCTCTCCACCTCCACTAACTCCACACAGGTATCCTTAACTAAGCTTTTGCTTCAAAATAAAATGGAAGCATTTTATTAATAGAATAACTTCCGAGGCTGATGCGGAAGCCGCCAGAGGGGGGTCTGGTGTGATTCACCCGGGTGGACTCAAAGGTCACCTCATTCATGTCTGTCTCAGCCTATCTTAAGGAGACAACCAGGGGCTGGCACTGTGGCAAAGCGGGTAAAGCCTTAGTCTGTGATGCCAGCACCCTAGTTCAAGTCCCGGCTGCTCCATTTCCAATCCAGCTCCCTGCTAATGTGCCTGGGAAAGTAGCGGTGGTGGTGGTGGGGTGACTCAAGTGCTTGGGCCTCTGCACCTACGTGGGAGACCCGTATGAAGCTCCTGGCTCCTGGCTTTGGCCTGGCCGAGCCCTGGCCGATGCCGCCACTTGGGGAGTGAGCCAGCAGATGGAAGACCTCTCTCTGTCTCTCTCCTTCTCTAACTCTACCTTTTAAATAAATAAAAAGCAGCTTCCTCATGGAATCACTCTTGCTGATCCTAAGAGAAAGGTGCATTACTCCTCTTCCCCAAGTGAGGTACAAGGCTCAGAGACACACACTGGCAGACCATGGCATCGCCGGGAACAGAAAATAGAAAAAGTGGTCTTTCTCCTTTGGTTCAAAATAGGCAAAGTCCCAAGAATTTTTGCTATGTTTAGCCTGGATTTAGCACTCCGCCATCCCCATTTCCCCACACACTGCTTCCCCCTTCCCACCTTCATACCTCCCCTGCGTTCTCCCGGAGACAAGAGTCTCTGCCAAACACCTGGAGTCTTTGATCAGCAGCCCTTCAGTTGCCCCCAGCATTCGAGGCAGTGAGAAGACTTTCAAGTTCTCCCCCTTGCCTAGGTTTCCAGAAAGTAAGGAAACACCCGAGGCAGCTGCTGCGATGCCCCTTTCTCGCAGACCGATGGGAAGAGCCAGGGGCTTGCGACTCCAGCAAAGGCTGCATCGCCGCCGTTCCCCCCACCGGCTTAACAGCTGTGCAGTCAACAATGCCCACCACACAGCACAGCACAGGGGTCCCCGCCCACCTGCAGTTTCACTTGCTGTGGCTCTAGTGACCTGCAGGCAGAGGCACAGCAACACTATTAAATGGAAAATTCCAGAAACAAGCAATCCATACACTTTTCATTGCATGGCATTCTGAGTAGAAAGAGGAAATCCCAAGGGATCCCTCTGTCCAGCAGGTCCATGCTGTGTTCGCTGCCCTCCTGGTAGTCACTTTCAGAGTGACTGTTACCCTATGGAAGAGCTTGTGTTCCAGCGATCCTTGTTTTACTTTGTAATGTCCCCCAAAGTGTTATTATTAGTTGTTCTTAATCTCTTGATAATTTATAAATTAAACTTTAGCATAGGAACGTGTGTGTAGGAAAAGTATGTATTGAGTTGGGTGTTATCTGTAGTTTCGGCCATGCCCTGGGGGCCAGACAGGATCCGCCATAGATGTCAGCCTCTCCCACCAACTGCTCATGAGGTGTGCTGATGTCTGGCTAACTACTTCTACCTTTCTGACACAGGAATTAGTGAGAGCTGTTGTCCGACCATTACAGGATTTTTGCCACTACAGAAGTTGTCGCCACTTGCGTGCAACACTCATCCTTTTCAGCATCTCACACACTAAGGCTTCTCTAAGGGGCAGCTTCCCCGTTCATTCTGATGTGTTTGCATTTAGTGTCTCTCCACTTGCGCAGCAATAGTTCCTAAACACCTACTGTACCCACTGGCAGACATGGCCAAAAGCAACGCCCCAGCGAAGGCGGTGCTTACATTTGAGTGCGTGGACGGGGATGGGGGGTGGGGGTAGGGGGGTGGGAGTGGGACTCTCTGAGAGAGGCCCTGACCCTGAGACCTGACCTGAGTAGGGTTTGGCCTGATGAAGAATGTTGGAAGGGAGGAGCAAGTGTTCCTGGGGAGAGAAGCCCAGCCCCAACCACTAGCCCTGCAGGGGACTGAAGAAGCTGCCTGGGGGCAGCGAAGGGTGGAGGAGGAGGCTGCATGGTGGATCTACCATCTCTGAGCAAGCCCATCATGAGAACACTGGACAGCACAGAAATGCATCAGCTTTCATTTTCAGAACGAAATTTGTGTTTCAAATGGAGTTTGTTTTGAATCCTTTGGAGAAACCAAATTTTCTTTTTTTTTTTAGTTAAAGTCTTTCTCTTTGGCTTTTATTAAAGGAATTAAACATATATTAACTTTAAAATTAAATGTCTTCATTTAATAGCATATAATCCTTAATCTGAGCTGCCGCAAGAGGGGTGGGAAGCTGGCCGGGTGCGGGGAGCGGGCTCTCGGGTCCTAATAAACAAAACAAAACAAAATCCTTAATCTTTTTTATTTTTTTTTATTTTTATTTTTTTTTTTTAATTTTTGACGGGCAGAGTGGACAGTGAGAGAGAGAGACAGAGAGAGAAAGGTCTTCCTTTGCCGTTGGTTCACCCTCCAATGGCCGCCGCTGCAGCCGGCGCACCGCGCTGATCCGATGGCAGGAGCCAGGAGCCAGGTGCTTTTCCTGGTCTCCCATGGGGTGCAGGGCCCAAGCACCTGGGCCATCCTCCACTGCACTCCCTGGCCATAGCAGAGAGCTGGCCTGGAAGAGGGGCAACCGGGACAGAATCCGGCGCCCGGACCGGGACTAGAACCCGGTGTGCCGGCGCCGCAAGGTGGAGGATTAGCCTATTGAGCCACGGCGCTGGCCAAATCCTTAATCTAATAGCATATAATCCTTATCAATTTGAAACATTTAAAATAGTGGCAAAATATAATATCTACAATTTTGATACTGAAAGAACACCTATTTGTCACTTTAAAAAGATCCTAATATATTAGAATTATTAGGAAATTATTCTGTTAAGAAACCTTATCTAATAAACTGCTTTAGATGGTAATGCTACGGCCACTGACAAAACAAAACCATTATCATTTTTATAAAATACAGAAAACCTCTTTAAATGTCATCACATAAAACATAAGAGACCTAAAATATGACATTCTATCTTAAAACCCAGTTGACTAAATATCATTTAATATATTTTTCCCAAATAAACCTTTTATTTAAGGAATGCAAACTCCATGCATTTCATAAGTACGACTTTAGGAATATAGTGATTCTCTCTCTTTCCTCTCCGTCTCCTGACCTCTGTCTCTCTCTTATACTCTCCTTCCTCTTTTTCCTTCTTTGCCCTTTCCCTCCAGTCTGTTGGATTTCCCCCAATAAACTCTTTCCCTTAAATAAAAAATAAAAAAGGAATATAGTGATTCTTCCCACCATACCTGCCCTCCCACCCACACTCCCACCCCTCCTCCTCCTCCCTCTTCCACTCCCAGTCCCATCCTCCACTAAAATCCATTTTCAATTAACTTTATACACAGAAGACCAACTGTATACTAAGTAAAGGGTTCAACAATTTGCATAAAAAAACTGTTCCTCAACAGTTGAGACAGGGGCTGTTCAAAGTCATTGCATCTCGAACTTAATTTCACTTCTTTTTTTTCAGAAACTTAATTAACTTTAAAAAAATTTTAAAGATGTATTTACTTATTTGAAAGACAGAGCTATAGAGAGGCAGAGGGAGAGAGAGAGAGAGAGAGAGAGAGAGAGAGAGAAAGAGAGAGAGAGAAGTCTTCTATCTGCTGGTTCACTCCCCAGATGGCCACAATGGGCGGAGCTGAGCTGAGCTGAAACCAGGAATCTTGAGCTTCTTCCAGGTCTCCCACGTGGGTGCAGGGGCCCAAGGACTTGGGCCATCTTCTACTGCTTTCCCAGGCCATAGCAGAGAGCTGTATTGAAAGAGGAACAGCAGGACTCGAATCGGCGTCCATAGGGGATGCCGGCACCATAGGCGGAGGATTAACCTACTGCACCCCAGTTCTGGCCCCAGAACTTTTCTAAAGAGATCAGTCTGGAAGCCACCACAGAAATATAAACAAGAGGGGCCGACATTGTGGCACAGCAAGCTAAGCTACTGCCTGCAATGCCAGCAGCCCATATCAGAATGCTGGTTTGAGTCCCAGCTGCTCCACTTCTGATCCATGCTCCCTGCTAATGTGCCTGGGAAGGCTTCAGTCTGAGTCAGTGCCAGCCTTTGTGGTCATTTGGGGAGTGACCCAGCAAATGGAAGAGTTCTCTCTCTCTCTCTCTCTCTCTCTCTCCTTCAAATAAACAAATCTTTTTAAAAAGAAAAGAAATACAAGCAAGGGGTGACGATTGTATGAATGGTAGGATAATGGAGAAGAAATCAGTGGGGAAATCGTTGACATATTTAGGAGGTAGGAAGGAACAGACTTTGAGGTTTTGCAAACATGTGGCTGAGGGGGAGGGAAGGAGCCAAGCGAGAGGATGCAGGGAAGGGTGGTGATGGTCACCAGACCTGCACCCTCCAGAGGAGGAGGGATTCTAGTGAACCACCCAGGAAGAGCTTCCCAGCAGGATGTGGAATCAGTTTCTTGAGATGAGAAGAGAGACCAAGCTGGCTATGAACATCTGGGAGATATGGAAATGTGGCTGAGAGATGAGATTTCATACAGTCATGCAGTAAATAGTTCTTAGCATCCCATTTGCACTAGGCTCTAGTCTAGGAGCTGGAGATGCAATGGTAAGTTCCCTTCTCCCTTGGAGTTTAGACTCCATGGAGGAGACAGATATCCACTAACTTCACTAATCAATATGTCATCACAAAGTGCTGCAAAGGGCCGGGCAGGGTTCTGAGCCCATAAAAGGAAGAGCAGGAACTAGCCTGGGGGTGGGCAGGGAGTGCGTCTGAAAGGGTTTCCCCGAAGGCAGGCAGCTTGAATTGGGAGCTGTACAGATCAGCTTCTGTGAACCAGGAGGAGGGGACTGTGCCCTCCAGAGAGAGGGCGCAGCACTACACAAGGTCCCCATAGCACAGGGGCTCCATATGCTAGAGGGGCTGAAGGAGGGTAGGAGGGTAGGAGGGGCCGGAGCAGCACGGTGGGACCTCATCAGACTTGCCTGCAACATGGATGTGTGGGATGGGGGAGTCTCACAGAGGGGGAGACAAGGGTAGGGAATTATCACAGTTGTTGGCAGGTGACTCGGTCCAGGAAAGTGACAATAGAGAGAAACATGGCTTCTTCTGAAAGATAGCAGGGAAAAAGGTGGGCTGGCATTGTGGTGCAGCAGGCTAAAGCCCCGGGCCTGCAGCACCAGCATCGCACATGGCCCTGGTTTGAATCCCAGCTGCTCCACTTCCAATCCAGCTTCCTACTAATGCCCCTGGAAAGGCAGCAGAAGATGACCCAAAGTGCTTAGACCCCTGTCATCCATGTGGGTGACCCAGATAGAGTTACCAGCTCCCAGCTTCAGCCACGCCTAGACCTGGCTGTTATGGCCACTTGGGGAGTAAACCAGTGGATAGAAGATCTCTTTCTCTCTCTCTGTCACTCTGCTTTTCAAATAAATAAATAAATCTTTTTTTTAATAAATCTTCTTTAAAAAAAGTTACCAAGGAAATAGATTTATAAGACTTGGTGAGGGACTGGATGTGGAGGTGTGATGAAGAAGTCTTGAGCATGAATTCTAGGTCAGTTGCCGGGGAAATAGGCTGGTGGGTGCCGGTTCTGAAGTAGGAAAAATTGCAAGAAGACAAGGCAGGAAAGAGGGGAAGGTCCCCAGTCCACGCTGAATGGAGGTGTCTCTGAGACACTCGATTAGTAGGCGAAGGTGAGCCTACAGCTCAGAGAAGAACCCTAGGCCAAAATTTAAATTATGGATCATGGGGTGGACATACTGACTGAGGGACTTCTGTTCTTCCACCTGACATCTAAAGAGCTTGGAACTTACCACTTCCATACTCACAAGAAAAGGCTGACCTCTGGCCTCAGAATCAGCCCTTAAGCCGTTCGGATCTGGCTAAAAAGCCCATGAGAGCATTTCAGGCATGGAAAGCCAAGACACTGTGGCAAGAAATGACCTACATGAAAGATCTCTGTGAGTGAGATCCCAGTGGAAAGAAGGGGCCATCAAGGAAGGAGGTAGCTTTCTCTGAAGGAGGAGAGAACTTCCACTTTGACTATGGCCCTAAGTAATGTTGGAGTTTGTGAACTCGAGAGGCTTCCTTAGCCTTGGCAGCTCATGACAAGAGCCTCAGGTGATCACTGATGTCGTAAATAAGAGTGTCAATTGTTAAATCAACAATAACAGCAGTCACTAGATACTTTCTCCCCATGTAGGACCTCTGTCTTTAATGAGTCGTACTATGAGAATTAATGATAAAACTAGTCTTCAAACTAGTGTGGGTGCAAACCATTGAAATCTTTACTTAGTATAGAGTTGATCTTCTGTGTATAAAGATAACTAAAAATGAATCTTAGTGAAGAATGGGAAGGGAGAGGGAGTATGAGGTGGGATGGAAGAGGGGGTGGAAGGGTGGGTATGGGGGGAAGAACCGCTATATTCCGAAAGCTGTACCTATGAAATTTGTATTTATTAAATAAAAGTTTTCTAAAAAAAAAGAAAGAAAGAAAGGCAGAAAGATCAATGTTTCTTAGATGCATCAAAGAATTGAGGTCACAGGGGAATGGCAGCTGCCAAACCTAGAGGAAGAGGTGGATTCTGAGAATCGCATCTCAACAGGGGAGGAGAAGCCCAATGCTAGAGCCAGTAGTGATGGGAAGGCCTGAACTGTAATTGGCCAGTTGCTGGAGGCTCAGTGGGAACAAGCTTGAAGGTTAAAACTGTCGGGGCTTGGCTCTGTGGCATAGGGTATGGAGCCACTGTCTGCAATGCTGGCATCCCATATGGGTGCCCGTTCAAGTCCCAGCTGCTCCACTTCTGATCCAGCTCCTGCTAATGTGCCTGGGAAAGCAGTGGCAGATAGCCCAAGTGATTGGGTCCCTGCACCCATGTGGGAGACCCAGATAAAGTTCCTGGCTCCTGGCTTTGATCTGGCCCAGCCCTGGCCATTGCAGCCATCTGAAAAATGAACCAGCAGATGGAAGATCTGTCTGTCTCTCTCCCTCTCTCTCTCTCTCTTTTATTTGACAGGTAGAGTTATAGACAGTGAGAGAGAAGACAGAGAGGAAGGTCTTCCTTCCGTTGGTTCACTCCTCTAATGGCCGCCACGGCTGGCGCTGCGACAATCCGACGCCAGGAGCCAGGTGCTTCTTCCTGGTCTCCCATGCGGGTGCAGGGCTCAGGGACTTGGGCCATCCTCCACTGCACTCCTGGGCCACAGCAGAGAGCTGGACTGAGAGGAACAACCGGGATTAGAGCCCGGCGCCCATATGGGATGCTGATGGGGCAGACGGAGGATTAACCAAGTGAGCCATGGAACTGGCCCCTCCCTCTCTCTCTTTCTGTCACTCAGCCTTTCAAATACATATGTAAAGGTTTTTTTTTTTTTTTTTTTTTTTTTTTTAAACACAACTCTGGTGGCCCAGTCTTAGGGATCCCCACACTTTCCTGAATTTTATCTACAGGAGTTGAGGTGAAGATTGGAAGAAAATCCCTAGAGCTTCCAGCAGGGGAGGGGAAAGTGTTTCCCGCCTCACCTGAAGAGAAAACCAGAAAAGCCCCAGTGCACTTGCCAGGGGCACAGCGCGGGGCACAGGCTGCTCAAGGCTGAGCCCTGATCACAGGAGTATAGAGTTCGTCCCTCCCCTACACCTTCCCACATCAGCCCGGCTCCCCCACATCAACAGTGGGCTAGGCTGCGAGAACTACAGGGCCCAGTTCTTATCCCGAAAAGGAGCCCCTGGGGAGATCCAAAGAAAGCAGGGACTTCCAATCCGAGCACATGAGAGGCTACTTTAGCCCCTAACATACACGAGTGCAATGAACAGTAACCGCAGCTCAGCTCCTGGCCGGATCATCCGAAATCCTCGCACGGAGGCTGATCAGCCTCATGTGGCCTGACTTTCAACAGAAAAAGGTAAGGCACGCTTGGGGCTGGCACTGTGACACAGTGGGTTAGCTGCCACCTGCTGCCACTGGAATACCATGTGAGTGCTGGTTGCAGTCTCAGCTGCTCTGCTTCCAATCCAGCTCCCTGTTAATGCACCTGGGATGGCAGTGGAACATGGCCCAAGTGTGTGGGCCCCTGCACCCACATGGGAGACCTGGATGGAATTGGAGGCTTCTGGCTTTCCCCTGGCCCAGCCCTCGCTGTTTCAGCCATTTAGGGAGTGAACCAGTGGTTGGAAGATCTGTCTGTCTCTTCCTCACTCTCTAACAATCTGCTTTTCAAATAAATTAAATAAACTTTTTTTTTTTAAGGGAAAAAACTTAATTTGAAGAGACAAAGCAGTCAGCAGAACTAGACTGAGATATGGCAGAGATTCTGGAGTTATCAGACTAGGAATTTAAAATAATGATAGTTAATATGCTACAGGCTCTAATGGAAAAAGTAGATGCTATGCCAAAACATAGAGATAATGGGAACAGAAAGATGGAAAGTCCAAGAATCGGAAGGAAAGGCTAGAAATTACAAATTCTATAACTAAAGTGTAGAATGCTTTTGGTAGGTACATTTTGGTAGGTAAATACTGCCAAGGAGAGAAGCAGTGAGCTTGAGATATGTCAATAGAAACTTCTCGAACTGAAATGTGAAGAAAAAAAAAAAAACCAGAATGAAAAAGACACAACAGATCAACCAAGGACTATGGGACTATTACAAAAGATAACTCACGTGCCATGGGAATACAAGAGAAGAAAATAAGAAAAGAGCAGCAGAAATATTTGACACAATAATGGCTGGGAATTTTCCAAAAATGAATGAAGTCTCAATCGAGTCATAGCCGTGGCGGGAATCACTAGGTGAGAGTGGGAATGGGGAGAGGTGGGGATGTCAGAGCTACCTGGAGGACTTCTGTGACTGATTGCCAGGCTAGAAAGCCTTGGAAGAGGCACAGAAGGGATTAGCAGGGGCCAGTGCTGTGGCGCAGTGGGTTAACGCCCTGACCTGAAGCACTGGCATCCCATATGGGCGCCAGATCAAGCCCCGGCTGCTCCACTTCCGATCCAGCTCTCTGGTGTGGCCTGGGAAAGCAGTAGAGGATGGCCCAAGTCCTTGGGCCCTTGTATCCACGTGGGAGACCTGGAGGAAGCAGGATCCTGGCTTCAAATCAGCACAGCTCCGGCCATTGTGGCCAATTAGGGAGTGAACCAGAGGATGGAAGACCTCTCTCCCTCCCTCTCTGCCTCTTCTTCTCTTTCTGTGTAGCTCTTTCAAATAAATAAATCTTAAAAAAAAAAAAAAAAAATGAAGGAGCAGAGAGGAAAACTAGGAGACTGATGTGCGACAATGAATGAGAGTAAAGAAAATGGCCCTTTACGGCTAGCGCTTCCGATGGAACACTGTATCTCTAATTTCACTTGAAAACAGAACTTCAGATTGTTTCCTAAAATTTTACCAACCATCTCTGTAAGTATCTGTATTCCCTCACCAATAGTAGGTGATATCAAGCGGTATTTCTTGTGTTTGCTAATTTTTTTTAAAGTTTTATTTATTTTATTTGAAAGCCACAGTTACAGAGAGGGGTGGGAGGGTAGAGAGAGAGAGGTCTTCCATCCACTGGTTCACTCCCAAAATGGCTGCAACGGTTGGAGCTTAGCCAATCCGAAGCCAGGAGCCAGGAGCTTCTTCTGGGTCTCCCACGTGGGTGCAGGTGCACAAGGACTTGGGCCATCCTCCACTGCTTTCCCAGGCCACAGCAGAGAGCTGGATCAGAAGTGGAGCAGCCGGGACTCAGAAGGGTGCCCATATTGGATGCCTGCACTGCAGGCGGCAGCTTTACCCGCTACGCCACAGGGCTGGCCCCATAGACCTTTCAGGTTCCATTTAAACATGATGAGTTGAATTGGGGGTTTGTATTTATTTCCTTGAAACATCACAAACATGAATAAAGATTTTAAGAAGGCATAAAACAACAGGAAGGGAGAAACAGCAAGCAGAGAAGTGTGTATGGTGTTTGTGCCATTTCTGTAAAAAATCTGGTGAGAGGCCAGCATTGTGGTGCACTGGGTTAAGCCACCGCTTGCAATGCAGCATTCCAAACCAGAGGAATTCCATATCCCACCCAGCTTCTTGCTAATGTACCTGGGAAGCAGTGGATTATGGCCCAAGAACTTGGGCCCCAGCTCCCCCGCGTGGGAGAGCTGGGGGTGGAGTTCTTGGCTCCTGTCTTTGGCCTGATTCAGACCTGACTATTGCAGGCATTTGGGCAATGAACCAGTGCTTGGAAGATCTCTTTCTCACTGCCTTTCCCTTTCTCTGTCACTTTGCTTTTCAGATAAATAAATCTTTTTTAAAAAAATCTTTATGGGAGAATGTAAAATAATTGTGCATATTTGTTAAAATATTGGTGTTGAGAGGTGAGATGGGAGTTGGGGAAGGGGTGGGATAGAGACTTCAGGGTGTAGTTTTTTGGGGGTACTTTCGAAGTTTGAATGCTATACATGTTTTGTGTGTTCCAAAATAAATGACTACAATTTAAATTTTAAAAGTAAAATATTTTCCAAGCAGCAAATAGTCGTTAAACAACTAATTCTATAAGCAACTATATTCCACAAAGGCACTACCCAAGGTTCCGCGGTAAACCCTGAGGTGTGTGGGGCTGCTGAAGGCGTGGCCGGCTGGAGGAGGAGAGGGCACTTCGGACAGGAGGTCAGCAGGGGCTGCGTGCTGAGGCGGGCACGGGCAAGGAGGCCAGTGGTGCTCGAGTTTTTATTTATTTTTTTTTTTAAAGCAAAAGTGCTTACGTGTTTACTTTTAGGCCATTCTACTAGTATGGAAGCACAGAAACAAAGGGAAATCATTTTCCCAATAGAACACATCCAGTGTCCAGGAGGCGCGAGTTTCAGCTTGATAGGGTAAAACGACAGTGACCTGTACCCGCCACGTGCAGCTCTGTGTGCTAAGCCTTCTAGTTGTGAAGGTTTTGCAGTTGCATTTCCTTGTGTGTTGCTATAGCAGCATTCCGTTCGTTCAATGGACAACAATACTCTTTCCCATCATGGCGTATGCGTTGGTACACACTCCCTTGTAGGTGGGGCTCCGTCTGTATCTGCTGGGTGTTTCTGAAACTCAATATCTTAGCCAGATTCTACTTACTGGTCAGCTTGCACGGCGCCGTACACTTTGATCTTTCAATGGCTGCCTCAGGACCATAGAAAGAATTACAGACCTAATTCTACCATGAACAGGAGAAGGCCTGCTGAACCTCGGCCTGCATGTGGAAAGAGTCTGGTGCTGTGACCATAAACTCTGTTGATTTTTGAATAATAATTCATTTTTAAAAAATGTTTATTTTTTCATTTATTTCCATCTACTTGAAAGGCAGATTGACAGAGAGAGAGATCTTCCATCTGTGGTTCACTTTTATTTATTTATTTATTTTTATTTTTATTTTTTGACAGGCAGAGTTAGTGAGAGAGAGAGAGAGAGGAAGGTTTTCTTTCCATTGGTTCACTCCCCAAGTGGCCGCTACATCTGGTGCGTTGCAGACGGCACGCTGCCAGGTGCTTCCTCCTGGTCTCCCCTATGGATGCAGGGCCCAAGCACTTGGGCCATCCTCCATTGCACTCCCGGGCCACAGCAGAGAGCTGGCCTGGAAGAGGGGCAACCGGGACAGAATCCGGCGCCCCAACTGTGACTAGAACCCAGGGTTTCGGCGCCGCAGGTGGAGGATTAGCTAAGTGAGCTGTGGCGCCAGCCCACTTTTTTTTTTTTTAAGTTTTATTTTTGTTTATTTGAAAGGTAGGGTTACAGAGAGAGAGGGAGAGACATAGCTTCCATCTGCTGGGCCACTCCTCAAATGCTGCAACAGCCAGGCCTGGGCTAGGCCGAAGTCAGGAACCCAGAGCTTCTTCTGGGTCTCCCATGTGGGTGCAGGGGTCCAAGCACTTGGGCCATCTTCTACGGCTTTCCCAGGTGCATTAGTAGGAAGCTGGCTGGGGACTGGAGCAGTCGGGACTTGAATCAGTGCCCATATGAGATGGTGGCATCACAGGCAGTGGCTTCACTTGCTATGTCGCAATGCCAGACCCTGATGGTTCACTTCTCAAATGCCTATGAGAGCCAGGGCTGGGCCAGATTGAAGCCAGGGACTCCATGCAGGTCTTCTGCAGGAGTAGCAAGGACCCAAGGACCAGAGCCATCACCTGCAGGAAGCTGGATTGGAAGCAGAGCAGCTGAGACTTAAATCAGCACTCCGATATGGGATGCAGAGTGTTCAGCAGCTTAACCCACTGCACCACAACTCCTATCCTAAGTAGGTAATATTCCAGGCCAAAAGACATGTTCTCGGGAATGGGCAGTCCTACCCAGCTACATAAATTGTTACCCATACATGACTCTGGAGGCCTGGATTTTCTGGGTTCAGTGACAGCAATCTGTTTTTGCTGTTGTTTGTTTTTTAAGATTTATTTATTTTCACTTGAAAGGCAGAGTTACAGAGAGGCAGAGGCAGAGAGAGAAAAAGAGGTCTTCCATCAGCTGGTTCACTCCCCAAATGGCTGCAACAGCCAGGGCTGGGCCTGTCCGGAGTCAGGAGCCAGGAGCTCCTTCCAGGTCTCCCATGTGAGTGCAGGGCTCCAGCACTTGGGCCATCCTCTGCTGCTTTCCCAGCACATTAGCAGGGAGCTGGATCAGAAGTGGAGCAGCCAGGACACTAACAGGAGCCCGTACGGGATACAGGTGCTGCAGGCAGGAGCTCAACTCCAGAAGCCATGGCACTGGGCCAGCAGGAGGATTTTGAGCACTGCTCTGTGACCATGGGGTTTTATACGGAGTTAGAGGCATGACTAGATTTCTGTGTTAACTAAGAGAATTCAAGAAAGTAGCTGATTATGAAATAAACATGAAAAATATACTTTCTTTCCACTGTAGAATATTAACAAGATAGGAAAAGAAAATATATTCCATAAACAATGGCAACCAAAGCTACGAAATAAGAGGAAATGGGAGATAAAGAAAGAATAGAACTGTTTTTGTAGATTAAAAACAAAAACTAGAGTCATTTCCATTTTCTTCAACTGTTGTTTCTTTTTAACAATTAATTTACTGATAAATACAATCTTCAGATAGAAACGGCCCTCCCTAGAGCCAATAGAATGGTTGCAAAAAGACCTGTACAGGAGTATTCTGGTAACTGTAGAGTTCCAGAAGTAACAGCTACTAAGCAAGAGAATCGGTGGGCAGCAGACTTCTCCTCACCTGCACTGGGTGGCTGAGGGCTGCTCACAGGCCCAAAGGAAAACCTGATGAACTGCGTCTTGGAGAGAAAGGAATTCCATAGCAGCAGGTCGCCCTCACCCATCCCTGCAGTGGAGGGCTTGTGGTCCTGGGTGGTCTTTGAGTCATTCCACAGGAGGAATTCCCAGGGGAATGCAAGGAACCACCCTCTGCTTCCCCCTAGGTTGGGAGGGCGACTGGACATCTTACCTGAAATGGTGTGGCTACCAGAAGAGTGAGGATGGGTTTTGCAGTCAAACAGCATTTATTAATTAACAATTTCCTGAGTCCTTGTGTGTGCGTGCCAGGCACTGGAAATAATCGTGATCAAAATAGACATACTTGTTCCTCTGGAGTGTGTATTCCAGTGAGGGAGACGGAAAATAAATACAGCTCCACAATTCTTTATCACCAGCGACGAAATTGAATAGCTCTGAAAACCAAGAGGTGTGCGTGTGTGTGTGTGTGTGTGTGTGTTGTGTTGTGTGAGTTTGATGTAAATTGATTTGACAGGAAAACCTGACCTGAACTAATGTGAAACAATTTAGGTATTTATCCATCCCAATTAGTGAGAATAGTCACACACTGTACAGCAGAAATATTACTGGATGTGATTACAGGATGGTGCCGGTGTGGCCTATTATACGTACCCTATTCCTTTCTGAATTTTGAGAAAGTCAGAATTACGAGACACACCTGGTCCCACAGCCGACTAAGGGATGGCTGATAATGAGTAAGTGTCCCGCAGGTACAAGTGGTAAAAGGTGCCGTCAGAAGACCGGTGCTCCAGGGGCGAGCAGTCCTGATTTCTGGGTGAATCCGGGCCCTTGGACTTGCGCTGCGTTCTTGGCGTCGCTCCTGGAGAAAGATTAGGCAGAGGGAGGTGGTGAGCGCGGAGAGTGGAGGTGTGGGGAGGGCGTTTCTGTCCTAAATGAGGTGGTCCTAGGAGCCCGTGCCAGTAAGACGATGATTTGAGCAGAGGAATGGGAAGGGAGCCACGGCGAAGTTCACGCGGCTGTCGGGGAGGAGAGCACTTCTGGCAGAGGGCGGAGCGCTCGCTCAGGTCCGGGAGAAGGAAGCGCGCTGACAGCGCCTGCGTGCGCAGGGCACAGGGCCGGGAAGGCGAGGTGCGCAGTCCCCCTGCCAACCAAAGGACCCCAGCCTCCTTTCTGACATGAGAAGCGGCAGAGAAAGGATCTGACCTGGGTTACAGAAAAACCGAGCAGGCTTAGAGGGCCTGTGTCGTGGAGGGAAGATAGCGAGTGAGGTCGCAGTAAGGGAATCCGGAGGCTGTTGGGAGACGGTGGTGGTTTGATCAGGGTGGTGGCAGTGGAAGGGGAAAACAGCGGTCAGATACAGGACACTTTTCTTGTCTTTTTTTTTCTTTTTTTTTTTTTTTTGACAGGCAGAGTGGACAGTGAGAGAGAGAGACAGAGAGAAAGGTCTTCCTTTGCCGTTGGTTCACCCTCCAATGGCCGCCGCAGCCGGCGCACCACGTCGATCCGATGGCAGGAGCCAGGTACTTATCCTGGTCTCCCATGGGTGCAGGGCCCAAGGACTTTTTTGGGTCATCCTCCACTGCACTCCCTGGCCACAGCAGAGAGCTGGCCTGGAAGAGGGGCAACCGGGACAGAATCCGGCGCCTTGAGCGGGACTAGAACCCGGTGTGCCGGCGCCACAAGGCAGAGGATTAGCCTAGTGAGCCGCGGTGCCGGCTGACACTTTTCTTTTTTAAAAAAGATCGATTTATTTAGGGGCCGGCTCTGTGGCGAAGTGAGTAAAAGCCACCGCCTGCTGTGTCAGTATCCCATATGGGCACTGGTTCGAGTCAAGGCTGCTCCACTTCTGATCCAGCTCTCTGCTGTGGCCTGGGAAAGCAGTAGAAGATGGCCCAAGTGCTTGGGTCCCTGCACCTGCATGGGAGACCTGGAAGAAGCTCCAGGCTCCTGGCTTCGGGTCAGCCCAATTTTGGCCGTTGCAGCCATCTGGAGAGTGAACCAGTGGACGGAAGAGCTCACTCTTAAAAACAGATTTGTTTATTTGAAAGTTGGAGTTACAGCGAAGAGGGAAAGACAGAGAGAAAGGAGAGATATCTTCCGTCCACTGGTTCACTCCCCAAATAGCCGTAACAACCAGGACTGCCAAGGCAACTCTGGGTGGTGAGGGTGTGAGTGTTGAGTGCAGGGAGAGCAGGCGGCAACCTTGTTCCTAAACGGTCTTTTTATTGTTTTATAAAGACAATGTTCAGAAGCATACTTCAAGAAGTTGATGGAAAATAGAATTAAAAGATAACTTTATTTTGAAGGAAAAAAAATGTGAAATCTATGCATGCAAAGTATCTTCTAAAACTTCTTGGAAAAAACTGTATATGGATTTCAAAATGTTTTTACATGAAAATAGATGGGGGGGGGCGGGCACTGACATTGTGGCACCTGGGGTTAAGCCACCACCTGCAATGCCTGCCTCTCATATGGGCACTGGTTCAAATCCTCGCTGTTCCATTTCTTACCCAGCTTCCTGCTAATGCACCTGGGAAGGCAGCAGGAGATGGGTCACATACTTGGGTGCCTGCCTCCCATGTGGGAAACCAGGATGGAGCTCCAGTCTCCTGGCTTTGGTTTGGACCTGCCCTGACCATTGTAGCCATTTGGGGAGTGAACCAATGGGTGAAAAATCTCTCTCATTCTCTCTCTCTCTGTCACTTTACCTTTCAAATAAATAAATAAATAAATCTTTATTTTTTAAAGAAATTTATTTTTGTTTTGAAAGGCAGAGTGATAGAGAGAGGTAGAGACAGAGAGAGAGAAAGAGATCTTTCATTTGCTGGTTCACTTCCCAGATGGCCACAATGACCAGGGCTGGGCCAGGCTGAAGCCAGGAGCCAGGAACTTCTTTTGGGACTCCCATGTTGGTGCAGGGGCCCAAGGACTCTAACCTGCTATGCCACAGTGCCAGCCCCAAATAAGTAAATCTTTAAAAAGCGAGAAAACACATTCTAAAAATAAACAAGTAAAAGTAAACTTATTTTTAATTCCATTTCCCCAATAATATTTGAAAATACCCTCATATCTAAATTCATGCAAGTGTTAATTAGTTGCTTTGTCCACCATCGTTTCAGGGATGTTTTCCTTCTTGCTGAAATAAATCATGTGGCTGTTTTGTTGTTTGTTTCATTTGTTTTTTTGAAAGGCAAAGAAACAGAGACAATTGCCATCTGCTGGGTCATTCTCCAAATGGCTGTAATGATAAAGTGGCCAAACTTGGGAGCCAGGAACTTAACCGAGGTGTCCCATGAAGGTGGCAGAGATCCAAGCACTGGAGTCATCACGCCTGGTCCCCAGGGTCTGCATTGCAGGTGGAGTCAGGAGCTGCTGACTCCAACATGGAAATGACATGGTATGGGAATGACATGGATGCAACACAGGTGTCATAACCAGTGTCTTAACCACTAGGCCAAAGCCCCAGTGTGGCTGTTCTTTCAATGAAATTCTTTTGGCCATAAATTCCCTAACATTTTATTTACATAGAAACGCTTCATTTTAGGGGCCAGCTTGGCGGTGTTAACAGATAAAGCTGTGCGCGACACCAATACCCCATATGGATGCCTGGAAAGCTGTGGAAGATGTCCAACTGCTTGGGCCCCTGCACCCACGTGGGAGACCTGGAAGAAGCTCAACTCCAGCCATTGTGGCCATTTGGGGAATGAGCCAGTGGATGGAAGATCTCTCTCTCTTTCTGTCTCTCTCTGTAGCTCTGCCTTTCAAAAAGAAGAAGAAGAAGAAGGAAAAGAAATGCTTCCTTTTTATTGCAAGACCGTGTGCTTCATCAAGTTTGACATCTATTTCTCCCAACCCTCCATACCTCCTGACTTCTGTACCCATCTGTGTGAGTAGCTGTCATTTTTTGGAAAAGATCTGTCTTCTCTCTGTGTGTGCGTGTTAAATGTTCTTTTTGCCTTCAGTGTATCCTGCAGTTTCACAAAAATATGTATAGGAGTGGGTTTATTTTTGTTTACCACTTGATATATGTTGTGCTCCTCTGCAGATTCCTGTCTTTTGTCTGATCTTGGAAATTCATAGTCTGATGTCTTTAAGCATTACTGCTCCTCCATTCTCTGGCTTTCTGTGATAATGATCACATGAATATTTCTCTTCCATAGATATCATCTCCCACATATTTTTATCTCTTTGTCTCTCCTAGTTGCACCCTCGATAAAATCACTGGTTCTGCCTTCCAGGTCAGGTGTTCTCTCCTCCTCCCTCCCTGGAAACTGTTGCACTATATACTACTGATTTTTAAATCTCAACAACATTTCTAATTTCCAAAAGTTCTATTTGTCCTAAATCTATATATATGAAATACATGAAGCTTGTATAACTTAAATAAAATTTAATGAAAGGAAAAAAAAAGTTCTGTTTGTTTTTTCTGTGCCACCTAGTTTTACATTTCCATCTTTTAGTTTGCAAACAGGTTGTATTTTATCTGATAATTCCAACATCTAAACTCTTTAGAAGTTCATTGTCATTTGTTATGACTTGTGTCTCTGTGGGTCAGTTGCCTTTGTTGCAAACTTATATTTGGTTGATCTTAATCCATGGTTATCCTGACTTTCCTCAAAAGAGGATTTATATGTGCTTCTGTTATTGACTGGGAGGTGCCATCCAGATGTGAGAATTTTAGGGAGTGTGTGCTTGGCACAGTGGTTAAGACCACACTTGGGATACAACATTCCATATCAGAGTGCCTGGGCTTGAGTCTCAGCTCCATTCCTGATTCCAACTTCCTGCCGACATGCATGCTGGGAGGCAGCAGGGGAAGCTTCAGGTGCCTGGTCCCTGCCGCCCATGTGAGACACATGGATGGAGTTCCTATCTTCCAGGATCCAGCCTGGCCCAGTCCTGGCTGCTGCATACATTTAGGAAGTGAAGCAGAAGACAGAGGACCTGTCTCTGGCTCTCTTTCTCTCTGCCTTTCAAATCAATAGAAAAAAAAAAAAAAAAAAAAAAAAAAAGATGTGATGCAGCTGAATTCACAATAGTTAAGGTATGGAATCAACCCAATGTCCATCAAATAAAGACTGATTAAAGAAATTATGGGATATGTACTTTATCGAGTACTACACAGTGGTAAAAAAAATTGAAATCCTGTTGTTTGCAACAAAACAGATAAACTGGAAAACATCATACTTACTGAAATATGCCAGTCCCAAAAGGACAAATATCATATGTTATCCCTGGTCTGTGAAAACTAATAGAGCACCTATAAGTAATCTTATAGAAGTGAAATTGACACTTTGAGATCCAATGATTTTGAACAGCCCTTGTCTTGACTATTGAGGAAGATTTTTTTTCCATACAATTTTTGGAACTCTTTATTTAGTATAGAGTTAATCATATGTGTATAAAGTTATTGAAAATAGATCTTACTTGGGCCGGCGCCGCGGCTCAATAGGCTAATCCTCCACCTGCGGCATTGGTACACCGGGTTCTAGTCCCGGTTGGGGCGCTGAATTCTGGCCTGGTTGCCCCTCTTCCAGTCCAGCTCTCTGCTGTGGCCCAGGAGGGCAGTGGAGTTTGGCCCAAGTTCTTGGGCCCTGCACCCCATGGGAGACCAGGAGAAGCACCTGGCTCCTGGCTTCGGATCAGCACGGTGCACCAGCCGCAGCGTGCCAGCCTCAGAGGCCATTCATTGGAGGGTGAACCAACGGTAAAGGAAGACCTTTCTCTCTATCTCTCTCTCTCTCACTATCCACTCTGCCTGTCAAAAAAAAAAAAAAAAATAGATCTTACTAAAAAATAAGAATGAGAATAGGAGAGGGAGGAAGAAGAGAGGTGGGAGGGTGGGAGAGTGAGTAGGAGGGCTGGAATAGTAGGAAGAATCACTATGTTCTTAAAATTGTACTTATGAAATGCATGAAGTTTGTATTCCTTAAATAAAAGGGTTTATTTTTTTTGGGAAAAAGACATTATGCTAAGAGAAGAATGCACTTAAAAAGACTGCATTGTATTGCATGTGTGTGAAATGTTCAAAATATGTAAATACAGAACAACTACAGAAGTAGATTAGGGGCTGGCACTGTGGCTTAATGGATAAATCCGCCGCCTGCAGTGCCAGCATCCCATATGGGTGCCAGTTCAAGTCCCAGCTGATCCACTTCCGATCCAGCTCCCTGCTAATGCCACTGGGAAACAATAGAAGATGGCCCAAGTCTTTGGGCTCCTGCAACCCATGTGGGAGACTCGGAGGAAGTTCCTGGCTCCTGGCTTTGGTCTGGCTCAGCCCTGGCTGTTGCAACCAATTGAGGAGTGAACCAGCAGATGGAAGACCTCTCTCTCTGTCTCTCCCTCTCTCTGTAACTCTGCCTTTCAAATAAATAAATCTTAAAAAGAAGAAGAAGAAGAGCTAGAGTCATGACTCTAGGACTCTGGCTTGCTTTACAAAAAAAATCAAGAAAATGAAATACATGCTAAAAAAGAATATTTGGTTAAAATCTATCATCTATTCATTATTAAAGTTAAATAGAAAAAGTAAAATTAACAGAACTATTTGTTACTGAGCTAGGAATAAAGGGAATATTCCCTGGGGTGGGCACTGGGTGTGGCATTAGCAGGAAGCTGGAGTCAGGAGCCAGAGGCAGGTGTCAATCCCATGTGTCCCAGTAAGGGACACCAGTACCCTAACCAACGTCTGAACCTGAGGCCACACACTTGCCCCTGAGTTGACCTTTGAGTTCTGTTTTCCATGTACTTTTTGAAGTATCCTCAAATGTTCCTCCTTGACCAGCTATTGATACATAACATCCAGAAACTCACAAAACCTGACAGTTTCAATGCAGAAAAATACAAACAGATCAAGGAGAATCAAGGTTCATTTCAGATCTGTGCAAAGTGGGATGTGTAAAGAAAGATTAAATTTAAACTCCTATATAAATTCCCGGTGCAAAAACATTTTTTGCAAAAATGCAAAAACAAATATGAACATGTAAATTATTATAAGAAGATATAGGAGGACATTTTTATATTTTTTGAAATATGTGCATGTGAAAGGTAAAGAATTACTCTCCATCTATTTTGGTATAAATCCAAAAAAAGAAGAATAAACTATTCATAGACGAAACACTAGACAACATAGGACACACATAAAAGTGAGATGTTCAGCCTCATAGTAGTCTGGGAAATGAAATGAAAGTAATACTTATTTTCTTTAACTCTCATATTAACAAATCAAAAATGATTGATAATTTTCAAGATTGGTATTTTTTTTTTAAGATGTTTTAAAGAGAGAGAAGGAGAGGCAGAGAGAGAGAGGTCTTCCATTCCCTAGTTCACTCCTCAATTGGCCTCAGTGGCCGGAGCTACACCAATCCAAAGCCTGGAGCCAGGAGCTTTTTCTGGGTCTCCCACATGGGTGCAGGGGCCCAAGGACCTGAGCCATCTTCTACTGCTTTCCCAGGCCATAGCAGAGAGCTAGATGGGAAGTGGAGCAGCTGGGACTCGAACTGGCACCCATATGGGATGCCGGCACT
Source organism: Oryctolagus cuniculus (assembly GCF_051225735.1). Taxonomy (NCBI): domain Eukaryota; kingdom Metazoa; phylum Chordata; class Mammalia; order Lagomorpha; family Leporidae; genus Oryctolagus; species Oryctolagus cuniculus. The sequence goes on from NC_142868.1 coordinate 120,768,424, forward strand.
GCAGGTGGCAGCTTTACCCACTACACCACAGTGCCGGCCTCTGGTGTATTCTTATACATTATTGGTACCAGGATAAAATCTTTAACACTTAAAGTGATTTTTTTTAGAAAGATTTATTTATTTGAAAGGCAGAACTATAGAGAAGAAGGGACAGAAAGATCTTGCATACCTTGGTTCATGTCCCAAATGGCCTCAATGGCTCTGAAGCCGTGAGTCTGGAACTTTGAGTCTACCATGTGGGTACAGAGATCTAAGCACTTGGGCCATCTTCTGCTGCTTTCCCAGGCCATGGGAGAGAGCTGGACTGGAAGTCAAGCACCTGGGGTTTGAGCCCATGTTCATATGGGATGCAGGCATTGCAGGTGGTGGTTCAACTCAATGAGCCACAATGCCAGCCTCATTTAAAGTGATTTTGATGACAGAGTCTATATCAAATACTAGTATGCTTACTTTTCTTTTCCTAAGATTTATTTATTTATTTGAAAGACAGAGAAAAGAGAAAGAGGGAGGGAGAAGGGTGGGGAGAGGGAGAGGGAGAGAGGGAGAGAGAGAGAGAGAAAGAGAGAGAGAGAGAGAGAGAGAGAGAGAGAGAGAGAGAGATTTTCCATCTGCTAGTTTACTCTCCAAATGGCTGCAAAAACCAGGGCTGGGCCGGGCTGAAGCCAGGACCCAGGACCTCCATTCAGGTCTCCCCACCCGGGTGGCAGGAACCCGAGTACTGGGCCGTCATCCACTGCCTCCCAGGGGCATTAGTAGGAAGCTGGTTCAGGAGCAGAGTAGCCAGGACTCCAACCAGGCTCTCCAGGATGGTGTGCAGGCTTCCCAAGTGGCAGCTTAACCTGCTGTGCCACGACACCGGCCCTAGAAACTCCAGTTCCAGCAAATTACTTCCAGAACTGCTCTAAAAGATGCACACATTTATTTGATATTCATAGCTAGTGTTCTTTTCTCAGAGTCATCTGTGTAGTGTCATGTTACCTGCTTTTTCTAAGCTATAATCTTTTAAAAATATTTTTGTTTATTTGTTTTCATTTTATTTGCAAGGCAAAAAGATGAAAAGAGCCCCCCCCCCCCATGCTGTGGCATAGTAGGTAAAGCTGCCTGCCACCTGCAGTGCCAGCATCCCATATGGGCACGGGTTTGAGTCCCGGGTGCTCCACTTCTGATCCAGCTCTCTGCTGTGATCTGGGAAAGCAGTGGAAGATGGCCCAAGTCCTTGCACCCCTGTACCCACGTGGGAAACTCAGAGGAAGCTCCTGGCTCCTGGCTTCAGATCAGTGCAGCTCCGGCCGTTGCAGCCAATTGGGGAGTGAACCAGCAGATGGAAGACCTCTCTCTCTCTGCCTCTCCTCTTTCTGTGTAACTCTACCTCACAAATAAATAAATAAAATCTTTTTTTTGAAAAAAGAAGAATGTGTGAACTTATCACATATTTATTGTCTCAGCAGATGATGCTGTCGTCTTGCTGAGTGATGCTCCTCTCTGCTGTTTGGTTCTGTTCCATTTTTCTATCTGGATACATTCTTTCCTCCCCCTCTGTTTATTGATCCCAATGTAGCTGCCACTCAATGGTTGCAGATCTCTCTTGGACTCCAGGCCTCACGCTTCATCTCCGGTAATGTTTGAAGTGTAAGGTTTGCTTGCTGTCTGTTGGGACCTCATTTTGCATCCTGAGAACACTCATCTCAGCCTCCATCTCAGCTCCTGAGCTGTTTCTGCTCAGCCTTCAGGGGAGAAAGGCCCCTACCTTCCCCCTGGGTTTGGCCTGTCCTGTGCTAACTGTTGGTAATTGGTTCCTGTCAGAACAATGAACTTCCACCTCTCACTGCCTGCTGCGCTTTCGCAGAGGAAAATGACTGCACAGCCTGGCTTGCTTCTGGGACTCTAACCATTTCCTTCTGCCAGACAACAACCAGCCAACCAGCTCCCGGGAAAACCGTGCTGAGCAGGGCTCAGGGCTGGCCAGAGCAGCCCCAGTGCCAGGATTGAGCTGCTTCTCCAGACCGTGTCCTCTGGGTCAACCCTTGAGTTCACCCTGAAATGTGTACGGCCTGGCCCTGACCTTCGTTCTCCCTCAGGTGGTCTGGACCTGACCAGGCCCCGGCCAGCAGATAGAGAGGGAATGTAGCGTGAGCTCCACCCCACGGCACAGGAATTTGGACTTGCCACTCTGGAGAGAAGTCCCAGTAAATTTGCATTCTTATTGGTCCAGGGTGGGGGCTGGGGGAGCAGGAGGCGGCCCTATCCTAAGTCCTTTCTGGGCTTTGCCTTTTAATCCCCAGTCCCACCACCCCCACCCCCAGGCCAGAGTATTGTGGCCTCTTCCATTCTTTCCCTATCCTGGGCATCCCTCTCACTGGTGGTCCTCCCCAGACAAGGCAAAACCTTTTTCTCCCCCTTTTCCTATGTTGCCTTTTGGCTTAGGGAATGCTGGGAAGGTTGGTACTCACCCAGATCTGGCAGGGTTGGGAAGATTTCTGCTCCAAGGCACTGGGCAGAATCCCCAGGGCTTGGTTGGAATTTCAAAAGATTTGCAAAGCTCTCGCAGCAGGAAGCTCCACTCTCTGACATTCAAGGTGTGTTTTCTGGCCTGGCATTTGGGAGGCTGCCCAAACAGATAAAAATCTACTCCCAAAGTGCCCTCAAGTGGTCCTGCAGTGCACTCCGGTGAAATCCTTGGTAAGGAGGGCAGGGGGCTTTCTTTCCTCAGCCCTGCTGGTCAAGAGAAAGGAATTTCTGAGCCAGCCTGTCTGAGCCTATCTCCAGGCAAAAGTACCTGCACCCTGTGTGCAATGCGGTTGGCAGCACCCAGTACGAAGCTGCTGATGACCTGTTGAGACCTAGTGTCTGGAGGTCATCTCAATGGCCAGTTTCAAACTCCATAAGCAGCTCTTTTTTTTTTTTTTTTTTTTTTTTTTTTTTTTAAAGAGCTTTATTGGGGTTGGTGCCATGGCATAACTGGTAAAGCTGCCAGCTGCAGTGCTGGCATTCCATAAGGGCGCCAGTTGGAGTCCTGGCTGCTCTACTTTCGATCTAGCTCCCTGCTAATATGCCTGAGAAAGCAGCAAAAGATGGCCCAAGTGCTTCAGCCCCTGCACCCGCATGGGAGACCTGGAAGAAGCTCCTGGCTCCTGGCTTTGGATCAGCCCAGCTCTGGCCATTGTGGCCATTTGGGGAGTGAATCAGTGGATGGAAGACTTCTCTCTGTAACACTACCTCTCAACTAAATAAATACAACGCTCTTTAAATTTTTTTAAAAGAGATTTATTTATTTGTGTTTTTGTTTGTTTGTTTGTTTTTGTTTTGTTTTGTTTTTTGTTTTGACAGGCAGAGTGGACAGTGAGAGAGAGAAAGGTCTTCCTTTGCCGTTGGTTCACCCTCCAATGGCCGCCACTGCCTGCGCCTGCGCACCACGCTGATCCGATGGCAGGAGCCAGGTGCTTCTCCTGGTCTCCCATGGGGTGCAGGGCCCAAGGACTTGGGCCATCCTCCACTGCACTCCCTGGCCACAGCAGAGAGCTGGCCTGGAAGAGGGGCAACCGGGACAGAATCCGGCGCCCCGACCGGGACTAGAACCCAGTGTGCCGGTGCCGCAAGGCGGAGGATTAGCCTAGTGAGCCGCGGCGCCGGCTCTTTAAAATTTTTTAAAAGATTTATTTTTAATTATTATTTTGAAAGCCAGAGTTACAGAAAGGCAGAGAGAGAGAGAGAGAGAGAGAGAGAGAGAGAGTTCCATTCACTGGCTCACTCCCCAAATGGCTTCATTGGCCGGCTGGAGCTGCGTGGATCCAAAGCCAGGAGCCAGGAGCTTCTTCTGGGTCTCCCACGTGGGTGCAGGGGCCCAAGCACCTGAGCCATCTTCTACTGCTTTTCCAGGCCATAGTAGAGTGCTGGATTGCAAGTGGAGCAGCCGGGATACAAAACAAATCAGCACCCAGATGGGATGCCGGCACCGCAGGCCATGACTTAACCCTCTGCGCCACAGCGCCGGTCCCACATAGGCAACGCCTATGTATATCTTCTGTTAGGCTTTATCCATGCTTGGGAACAACGATCTCAGAGTGGAAGGATAATCTTGTCAAAAGGTTCAAGGGACCCCGGAGAGGAGCAGGGGCCTGTCAGAGCCTGAGGGGGAGGCACCGGAAGTTTGAGCATCTGGAAGCAAGGATGGGAGCTACATTCCCAAGCAGGTTGGGAAGCAGACATGGGGGGGCCCTCATCTCCCTCAACCCAGTGAGGTCTCCCCAGAGGAGGTCTGAGAAGGCAGAGTAGGTCCATCTAGCTGGGACATCAGCGAACTGCAGCCTGAAGCCAAATCCCACCCACAGCCTCGTTTTGTTTGTATGGCCCGAAAGTTAAGAGTAGCTTGTAAATTTTTTTTTAATGATTGGAAGAAATCAGAATAATCTTCAATGATACCCCAAATCCTGTGAAATTCAGATGTCAATATCTACAAGTGCAGCCGTCAGAGCCCACTCCTTGGCACGTCATGTATGGCTGCTGTGGCGCTGGCACTGCGGGGTTGAAACACAGACCGTGTGGCCTCTGGAAACCTGAAAGGTTTACTCTGGCACTTAACAGAAAAGATGTACTAGGCTTGGAGATCACAGAGCAAATAAAGGCGTTCATTTGGCATAGTTTGAAGCAGAAAAGGTTTTACCGGTAGGCTTATCTTTGTTCTATTTTTTTTTTTAAAGACTTTATTTAAAACACAGAGTTACAGAGAGAGAGGCAGGGAGAGGCAGAGATCCATTTGCTGGCTCACTTCCCAAACGGCCACTACAGCTGGAGCTGGACCAGATTGAAGCCAGGAGCCAGAGGCTTCTTCCAGGTCTCCCATGTGGGTGTGGGGGCCCAAGGACTTGGACCATCTTCCGCTGCTTTCCCAGGCACATTAGCAGGGAGCTGGATCAGAAGTGGAGCAGCAGGGACTCAAATCGACTCCCAAAAGAGATGGCAGCACTGCAGGCAGTGGTTTTACTGGGCTATACCACACCCCTCAATTCCTGTTGAGTTAAAAAAAATATCTCCCAGGAGCCAGGCTGTGGCGTAGCTGCCTGCAGCACCAGCGTCCCATATGGGTGCTGGTTCGTCTCACAGCTGCTCCATTTCTGATCTGGCTCCCTGCTAACACACCTGGGAAAGCAGTGAAAGATCTGGGGAGAAAACTAGCAGATGGAAGATTTCTCTCTCTGCCTCTGCCTCTGCCTCTCCCTCTCCCTCTCTCCTACTTTGCCTTTCAAATATTTAAATAAATCTTAAAAAAATTTCCCCAAATCACCATTATGTTATATCTGCAAATATGCTAACGAGATGGTTGGGGCAGCCATGGTCCAAGGGTATTTTTGCTTTTGCACGTTTTTCCCCTTTCCTCCTGCTGTCTTAATTTCACGAGAATGCCTGTCATTACTTTTAAAAGGAGAACGTGAAACTTTTTAAGACATTGATGCGATGCAACGCTCAGAGGCTCCCTCAGTTCCCCTAACAGGCTCCAGTGCCACCTAATTGTTTGCTGCACACAAAAGGTGGATCAGAGAAAAATTGCTTCTTTATTCTTCCCCTTTACCTCATCTCCCCCGCACCTGGGGAGTCTGGACGCCCAAGACCGAGTACAACATGCATCTGATGATGGGTTACACCAAAGCACACCAAGACCTAAATCCCCCCCAGATTTGTGGAGCTTTTCTATAGCTTAGCTAGATTTCTAATTGTCCTGCCACCTGTACTGAAATGTACAGTATGTGTTAATCTCGAATTCTTTTCTGTTTCCATAATCTTGCTAAAGTTTCCTGCACTCCAAGGGTAAATCCAATTTGGTCCGTGGATTTTAAAGACGGAGCCAAACTCACTTTTAAGATTTCAAGGCTGAAGGGTTTTTTTGGGAGGTGTTCGGGCAACCGAACACTCAGCACAGGTTTTCTTCTCTATGGTTGCCTTCCATTTGGACTGCATGGCTTCACACGCGTCCGTTGTCTCATCACAAGGTTCCCATCATTGCAGAGGAGTTTGGAGGGAGACATGTGAGCATCCCCCCAGCCAGCACGCTGAGATTCTGTTCTCCCCACAAATTATTCATCTGTAGGTGATAGTTGCTTGAGACACAGTACTTGTTACTTGTTTGTGTGACTATTTTTTCTGGTCAGGTTTATTTGTTTTTGATTTTCATTTAAGCCTCTATTTATTTGAAAGGCACAGTGAGGGGTGGTGGTAGGAGGAGAGACAGAGATTTCATTCCCCAAATGCCCGCAGTAGCTGGAGCGGGGCCACGCCAAAGCCAGGAGCCAAGAACTCCATCCTGGTCCCCTACGTGTGTGGCAGAGTCCAAGTGCTTGGACCATCATCTGTTGCTTCCCAGGCATATTAGCAGGAAGCTGAATCAGAAGCAGGAAGTAGCCAGGACTCAAACCAGGCGCTCTAATATGAAATGGGCACATCCCAAACGGCAGCGTAACCTGCTTGGTGCAAAGCCCAGCCCTGGATAATTTTAGAAGTGCTGTGTTTGAGTTTGCCATGTGACCACAGGCGCGTTGTTTAAGCATCGCTATCTTCCTGCATCAGGTTGGAATAGAGCTTTCTCTGCCCCGTGCTTTACTGGGCTGTTCTCAGGACTTGAACTTGAGGAGCTATGTAGGCATCTCTGAGAAAGTGAGGTGTTTGTGAGAGTACTCAGCGCTCTCGAAAAGGAGGCTTCCCGGCACTGGAGGAGAAGGGGCGATGTCGGTCAACAGGTACAGACGCTGTTACAAGATGGTCAATTCGGAGGCCAGTGGTTCACGGTTCTGTGTTGTATGCTTGAGCTTGGCTAAGAGAGTAGACCTCCTGTGTTCTCACCACACGTGGACATATGCAGATACGAAAAGATAACCATGGAAAAGGGAATGATAAAAACGGAGACCGGGTGAGGTGCTAGCTGTTCCCTGCGCTTGAATGTAGCTGACATCTCATACCAAAGCACCACGTCCTGCGCATGTCACACCTCGGTAAACACGGGACAAGAGAAGATTTCCTTGTGATTTCTGATTTTCCCTTGCCTGTGACTTCTCGCAGCCTGCAAACTTAAGGGAAGGGTCTCTCTTTAGTTGGAGATATTAATTAATTAATTTATTTATTTAATTTTATCTATTTGAACGAGTTCCAGAGAGAGAGAGAGAGAGAGAGAGGTCTTCCATCTGCTGGTTCACTCCCCAGATGGCCACAATGGCCAGGGCTGGGTCAGGCTGAAGCCAGGAGCCAGGAGCTTCTTCCTGGTCTCCCACGTGGGTGGGTGCAGGGGCCCAAGCACATGGGCCATCTTCCACTGCTTTCCCAGGCTATTAGCAGAAAACTGGATCAGAAGCTGAACAGCTGGGACTTGAACCAGTGCCCAGATGAGATATTGGCACTGCAGGTGGCGGCTTTACCTACTACACCACAGTGCCAGCCCCATATAAATAGCTTTTTTTTTTTAAATTATATGTAAAAGACTTGACGGAAGCTCATTCTTTCATGCAATAAGCATTGCACAGACCTGGACCTATGATCATGACTATTATTTAATAGTTAACTCCTACCATAGTAACATAAGGTTTGGTAACTCTTTAGTATGTGGGGGACATTATGTTAAGTGTTACATTTTTAAGTTGCAACAACCTTTGGAAGAAGTTAACCATTATTATCCTCATTCTAAAAATGTGGAAGCTGAGGCCCGGAGAAGGTGGGTAATATGCCTTAGCTCAGTGAGGTTAGAAGCCAGGATGCAGCCGGCGCCATGGTTCACTTGGTTAATCCTCCACCTGCGGCACTGGCATCCCATATGGGCACCGGGTTCTAGTCCGGCTTGGGGCACCGGATTCTGTCCCGGTTGCCCCTCTTCTGGTCCAGCTCTCTGCTGTGGCCCGGGGCGGGGGCAGTGGAGGATGGCCCAGGTGCTTGGGCCCTGCACCCACATGGGAGACCAGGAGGAAGCACCTGGCTCCTGGCTTCGGATCGGCGCAGCGCCGGCCATGGCGGCCATTTGGAGAGTGAACCAATGGAAGGAAGACCTCTCTCTCTGTCTCTTTCTCACTGTCTATAACTCTACCTGTCAAAAAAAAAAAAAAAAAAAAAAAAAAAAAAAAAAAAACAGAAGAAGAAGAGACTCCGATCACTAACCATCTATGGAACTTCCAGCAAGATCAAGCTGGGGGGTGGGAGGCCTACACCCAAGGGCTCTCATCCCCCCACCTGCCTTCCAAGGGTTCCCTGGGTGGGGGATTCTATCTGATGGGATTTTTGAGATTCCTGAGAACTCCTCCACCCCTCTTCAATACTTGACCCCACCCAGCTCTCCAGCAAGTAGTATCCCACTCACAAGGCTGCCCGCCATTGCAACAATGCTTCCCAAATCAGGGATGCCTGTGAGAAGCCCAGCTCCCCTGGCCCCTGAACTGAACACTCAAATTCAGTGGCCTGGGCCAGGACCCAGAGCCTATATTTTTTTGTTTGGTCTACAGATAAAATCCTTTTTTTTTTTTTAAATTTACTTATTTATTGAAGAGGCAGAGGTACAGGCAGATAGAGGGAGAGACAGAGAAAGGTCTTCCATCCACCGGTTCACTCCCGAAATGTTGGCAATAGCTGGAGCTGGGCTGATCCAAAGCCAGGAGCCAGGAGCTTCTTTCATGTCTCCTATGTGAGTGCAGGGGCCCAAGCACCTGGGCCATCTTCCACTGCTTTCTCATACCATAGCAGAGAGCTGGATGGGAAGAGGAGCAGCTGGGACACAAACTAGCTTTCATATTCGGCCACAGGTGGAGGCTTAACCTACTATGCCACAGTGCCAGCCCCCATTTTTGTTATTATAAGTTTTTGAGACCTAGTTTTTAGAGTTTGTTCTTTATTCTTTGTTTGAAAGGCAGAGTGACAGAGAGAGGTCTTCCACCTACTGGGTCACTCCCTAGGTGTCTACCACAGCCAGGGGTGGGCCGGCCTGAAACTAGGAGCCAGGAACTCCATCTGTGTCTACTATGCAGGTGGCAGGGGCCCAAGTACTTGGGTGATCCTCCCCTGCCTTGCCAAGTGCTTTAGTAAGGAGGTGGATTGGAAGCAGGACAGCTGGAACTCAAACCGGCACCCTGATAGGGGATGCCGGCGTCATAAGCAGCAGCTTAACTCGCCGTGTCAACATCAGCCCCTTGGACTAGCAATCTTGCACATGCGGAATGACCTTCCTCACATGCCCATTTTGATCACATCTACAGCAGGCAGCTCTCATCCTCCCAGCAAACCCCGGCTGTGAGAGAAGTAATAGCATATGTTGCAGACACAGGGTACTGTGGAGGTGCAGCAGTGCACCCGGCTCTACCGAGCCAGGCGGTGATGCAACCGATCCTGGAGAGGTCGGTAACCAGCACTGGATGTCTAGGCTAGTGATGAAGATGTCCACATCCCGTAATCCCGTATAGGATGTGCCTCAGTTCAATCCCTGGCTCTGGCTCTGGCTCCTGGCTCCAGCTCCCTGCTAATGCAGACCCCTGGAGGCAGGGCTGATGGCCCAAATAATAGGGTTTCTGCTTCCAAGCGGGAGACCTGGATCGAGTTCCCGGCTCCCAGGGGCTCTTGTGATCATTTGGGGGCTGGGGGTGAATCAGCAGATGGGAGCTCTTTCCATCTTTCTCTTCTCTCTTTCTCCCAAACAGAGCAATTTTTAAAAGGTCGATAACTATTCTCTAAGACTCTGCTTTCAGATAATGGGAGCAGGATAAGAAAAGTGGACCCATTCGGGGAGGGAAGTATGGTTATCTTCTTAAAACTGCACCTATAAAAAATGAAATCTGTTCTTTATTTATATATATATATATATATATATATATATATATATATATTTTCGCGCACTCGTTTATTGGGGCGGGCGGGGCTCAGTCCTTCTTGGCGGCCGCCTTGCGCATGGCGGCCAGCACGCTGCTCAGCTCCTCGCGCTTCCTCTTGGCGCGGATGTGCGTGCCCACCCTCTTCTTGATGAACTTGAGCGCCCGCTTGTCCTTGGACACCTTGAGCAGCTCAATGGCGCGGCGCTGGTAGGGGGCGAAGCCGCACACCTCCCGGATCATGTCCCGCACGAACTTGGTGTGCTTGGTGAGGCGCCCGCGCCGGCGGCTGTGCCTCGGCTTGCTCACGTTCTTTGTCACCTTGTGGCCCTTGTTGAGGCCCACGGCCATGGGGTAGCGCAGGGCCATGGCTGCAGCTTTCCGATGGCGGCCGGGCGGAAGCTGTTCTTTATATTAATAAAAATAAATTTCTATTAAAAAATAAAGTGAACCCAATGCTGTTCTCATTTACTGTAAGTTCCTTAATCAGAAGCAATGTTACGTGAATAAACGCAACAAAGCTGGCTCGGAGTCCACAGGTGATGGTTTCATCGAAACACTGCAGGCAGGAAGGCGCACAACCGTGTGCAGAGTAAGCATCCCTCTGAGCAAGACCACGTGATGCCAGCAGTACAATGAAGCTAAACGTATACAGCTTAGGATTTTGTTAACAGGAAGATCTTCTTTTTTAAAATTTATTTTTATTTATTTGAAAGGTAGAAACAAAGACTGAGACAGAAAGAGAAAAAATATTCCACCCACCAGTTGACTCCTGAAATGCCCACATAAGGTGGCCAAAGCCAGGAGCCAGGAACTCAATCCGGGTATCCCAGGTGGACAGCAGGGATCCTGGCACTTGATCCGTCACCTGTTGCCTCCTGGAGTCTGCAGCAGCAGGAAGCTGGAATCACGCAGCGCTGGAACTCGGGCTCAGGCACTCCAACGTGGGCCGTGGGCATCCTAAGAGGAATCTTAGTCACGGCGCCAAATGCCTGCACTGGGAACTTTTCTTTTTAAATACAAAATGCAGAGTAAAAGAGAAAATTCCATTTCGGTCTCTTCTCTTGCTTTCCCACTTCCTCTGTCTGCACAATCCGGAAAGGCTCACAGACTTGGACTGTTAGTCTCTGGGCTTCTTTCTCTGCTTTTTCCTCTCCTCTCCTGTACAACCATCTGTGTGCCTCTGTGCTGAGAGCTTTGTTCTTTAAATGTGACTGGGCTCCCTTACACATAACATTTTAGAGCTTTGTATCCAAAGTATTCTTCTTCATTAACTCTTAATGTTGCTTTGACATACATGCTTCTCGCTCCTCTCAACAGTGCATCCATCCCTACACCTACATCCAGATCTCTGTCAATATCTACATCTGTATCCATATGTAAACAATAGATCAGCCATGAACCCACTACTACACTACCAAATGCTCCATCTGTATTTGTATATGTTTTATCTATTCCAACCTCCTGCATTGCTTTCTATGTGGACACTTCCTGCATTTTTTTTTAAAAGATGTAATTGTTTATTTGAAAGAACTACAGGGTTTAGGGGGGCATCTTCCATCCTCTGGTTCACTCTCCAGTTGGCTGCAACTGTCATGGCTGGGCCAGGCCAAAGCCACGAGCTGGGAGCTTCTTCAGGGTCTTCCACATGGGTAGCAGGGACCAAAGCACCTGAGCCATCCTCCACTGCTTCTCTCAAGCTACCAGCAGGGAGCTGGATCGGAAGTGGAGCATACAGGACACAAACCAGTGCCCTTATGGAATGCTGGTGTCGCACACTGCAGCTTTACCCACTACGCCACAATGCTGGCCCCTGAAGTTTAACAAATAATATTCTAATTGTTATATTTTAATAATTTTAAAAAGTTGAAAGTACTTTGACTCATGAGAAAGTATAAAAAACAACACAGAGAGACCTGCATTGTGGTGTAGCTGGTTAAACCACGACCTGCAGTGCCAGCGTCTCACAGAAGCATTGGTTCAAGTCCTGGCTGCTCCACTTCCAACACAGCTCCCTGCTAGTGCACCTGGGAAAGCAGTGGAGATGCTGTTTTCCAGGCACATGAAGAGATCATCACAAGAGAGTTACACAGGGGCCAGTGCTGGGGCTCAGCAGGTTGGGTCACTGCTTGTGATGCTAGAATCCTCTTGCAGCGCCAGTTTGTGTCCCCGCTGCTTGCTTCCACCCCAGCTTTCTGTTGGCACATCTCTCACGCCCATGTGTGAGACCTGGCTGGGGTTCCTGGCTCCAGGTTTTGGCCTGGTCCAGGCCTGATAATTGTGGCCATTCGGAGAGTGAACCAGGCAACAGAGGATCTCTCATGTGTCTCTGCCTCTGTCACTGTGACTCTGCCTTTCACATGGATTTAAAAAAAAAAAAAAAATTGAAAAAGCACTCGCAATGCGATAGAAATGGACTCATAAAGGATGTAACCCCTTGGAATTGGCATTTTTTCCCCAGAGAGCATAATGTCCTTGAGATGCACTCAAGTTGTTGCTTGTAGCAATCCTTCGCTCCTTTTGTGTGTGTGAATGTAAGGTGTAATTTCTGTGAGTAAACGCCTGGGACTGCCAAGCTGGGTAAGTAAGTGGCTGGGTAAGTAATAAGTGTATGTTTTCCTTGATCAGAGCAATTGGATCATTTGACATTCCCACTAGCCGCGTATGCTCCGCATCCTGATAACACGGGCACCTGTTCTTACTGGTATGATCCATCGCACCTGAGTTAGCCAGGCCACTAGGTGTGTGGTGATCATCGCATGACAGCTCACAGATCCCTCAGAAGATCACGGGAGTCTGCACAGTTCTTGGCCTGCAACTTGATGTTCATTTTTCTAAACAACAGTGGTATATCTCAGACATTTAAAAAATATATTTTTATTTGTTTGAAAGGTAGAGTGACAGGAGAGAGAGAGAGAGAGATCTTCCTGGTTCACTTCCCAAATGATCACAATGGCTGCAGTTGCAATTCCAGCTGGGTCTTGCACGTGGGTGGCAGGGGCACAAGCACTTGGGCCAACATCCACTGACTTCCCAGGTGCATTAGCAGAGAGCTGGATCTAAAGCAGAGTAGCTGGGACTCAAACTGGCACTCCAACGTAAGATGCTGGCATGGCCAAGCATCAGCTGAACGCACTGCATGGCACTGATGCCACACACTTTGTAAAAGTAGACAGTTAACGCTGCACTCAATATTAGAATATTTGCATCTCCTTTTGCAATCCACCACCCAACCTTCCACCACTAAGTACTTTCTATCTCTCTATATTTGTCCACTCTAGATATTTCTTTTTCTTTTTTAGGAAGAGGCATTTATTTATTTGAAAGGCAGAGAGAGAGAGAGAGAGAGAGAGAGAGTCTTCCATCTACTGATTCACTTCCCAAGTGCCTACAACAGCTAGGGCCAGGCTGTAGCCAGGAACTCAGAACTCCATCCAGGTTTCTCCTATAGGTGGCAAGAGCCCAAGTACTTGAACTATCTATCATTTGCTACCTTCCCAGATACATTAGCAACAAGGAAGTGGAGTGGCTGGGACTCCAGTATGAAGTTCAATCCACTGTGCCACAACACCTACTCCCTGGATATTTCTTATAATAGAATAATATGATGTGTGTGTGTGTATGTGTGTGTGTGTGTGATGGACTTGTTAGCATAAGGCCTCCGAGGTTCATTCATATTATATCATTTACATCATTCCTTTTTATGATCAAATAATACTCCACTGTAGGATGAACCACACCTTGTTCATTCATCATTGTGTTCATCCCACTATTACGAGTAGTGCTGCTATGAGTGAGCACCTGCACCCAGGTTTGTGTGTGTATGTGTTTCCAGGTCTCTTGAGCTTGCACCTAGAAGCAGAATTGCTGGAGCAGAGGATAACCCTATGCTTGACATTGGAGAAACTTCTAGATTATTTCCCAAAGGGGCTCCACCATTTTATGTTCACAGCACCAGTGTAGATGACCAAGTAGATTTCTATGATTTTTTTTAAAGTAGCTTCTCTTTTTCAAGAGACAAGAAGCATATTAAACATAGCTGTGAGTTCTAATTTCGTGTCTTCCACAAAAAATAAAAGGAAGTCACTTTGTGCTTATCAAGAAAATGGGAACAACCAACAGTACTGCCTGGAATTCTCTGACAGGTCAACAGGTCTGTGCTTGCCAAATACCATGAACGGAATTCTTTCACGGAAGCTCTTTGAACCTGAAACTGAGTAGCACTCAGTGACCAGGGGTCCGTGGTCTCAGGAAAGCCTTAATCATCCCTGGCCAGGGAGGCAGAACCGATACAGGAGTATGTGAGGTCTGCCCCAACCCTCAATTAAAGGGCAGTTTATGCAACATGCCTTCTTTTTGAATCGGAGCCAGGGTCGTTGTCGGGCTGAGGTAACATTAATTATTTTTCCGCTTGTCGGATCCCATGAAAAAGATGTGAAAATGGCCTGTTTGTGAAAGAGTGCAGGCAGAGGCTGTGAGCTGATTATGTCAAACCCAGTCAGGGCCTCCTGGGTGTGGGAGATTGTAATCAACAAAGCATGGCGGAGCCACCCCATCCAGCCTGACCCCCCAGCAGAGACAGGAAGCCGGCTTTAACCCTTCTTGGACTGAGTGCCATTGGCCATGTGCAGCAAAGAACGTTTGTTCTCATCAGTTCGCCAGGGTGTTCTTGGGGGACAGAGTGCCGAGGGAGGAGTCACCCTGGTCTTGGGGGCAAGGCATGCACACCCCTTAAAGGACAGCATCAGCTCTTGCCGTGAGTCAGGCAGCGCTACAGGTAGGTCCAGGTGCAAGGTTGCAAAGCTTGAAAGGTGCCAAAAAAAAAAAAAAAAAAAAAAAAAAAAAAAGCCTGAAAAGGGTTCCATTTCGAGTTCTAAGCAGGTGGGGCTTGTGGCCTGTGTTCCGGTTGAGAGCTGTCCCAAAGTGGCAATTGACCAGCACTCATTTTATGCAAGATTCAGATTCCTGGGCTGTCCTTATCAAAGCACTGGGTGGAGTCGCTGAAGATGCTCTGGGCAAACTAAGGCCGCATCTAACCTTGCTCTGCCCCTGCCCCTGGCAATTCTTTGATCCTTGATCATCAAACTCATAGAACCCAACTTTCTTTGTAACTAGTATTTGTTACATGCTGAAGTTACTTATGTATGACTATGAAAGATCAATATACTAGAAACTTAAAATATAGTACAGATATGCAGCGAGATGAAAGCTCATACCAGAATGAAAGCCAATTACACCCTGAGCATACGATTTAGTTTTTAGCTGACTTCTTTTTTCCTCTAAAGATTTATTATTTATTTATTTGAAAGGGAGAGTTACACACAGAGAGAGAGGGAGAGACAGAGACAGAAAGAGAGGTCTTCCATCCGTTGATTCACTCCCTAAATGGCTGCAACAGCTGCTGAAGCTAGGAGCCAGGAGCTTCCTCTGGGTCTCCATATGGGTGTAGGGGCCCAAGGACTTGGGCCATCTTCTATTGCTTTCCCAGGCACATTAGCAGGAAGCTAGATCAGAAGTGGAGCAGCTGGGACTCGAACTGGCGCCCACATGGGATGCTGGCACTGCAGGTGGTGGTTTTACCCACTGCGCCACAGCAGCGGCCTCAGCTGACTATTTTCTTTTTAATTGAAAGACATTCTTGATGAAAGCAAGATGTCAATAAACATGTGAGAGATGATTTCAAAGCTCACTAAACGGTATACTTTAAATATGTCCAGTATATTTTATGTCAATTAACCCTTAATAAGTCTGCTTTTAAAAGAAGATGTCAATGCCCATTCTGGCGGAAGCTCCTTGCCTTGTGGAACACTGACACCTCGGGCAGCATCACTCGGGATGATACAACAAAGTGATCAGGTGCTTGAGCCCGCGTGCACACTCCAGGCGACGCGATAAAGGTGTGAAACACTGGCAGCTTGCGAGTGTGTGCTCATGTGATTTTCCCAGATGCTGGTAAAGCTCTGGATACATAGAAAGTCAAATCTGCTCTTGATTCTTGATGTAGTCAGCATTCCTAGAAATTTCAGTGCAATGGAAGCCACGTATATGTGATTTGGGAGGAGGGTCTAAGCTCAGGCCATTGGTACCATTGGTAGCAGCTTTTTTTTTTTTTTTTTTTTTTTTTTTTTTTTTTTTTTTTTGACAGGCAAAGTTAGACAGTGAGAGAGTGACGGAGAGAAAGGTCTTCCTTTTGCCGTTGGTTCACCCCCTAAAATGGCCGCTGCGGCTGGCAAGCTGCCGGCGCACCGCCCCGATCCGATGGCAGGAGCCAGGTGCTTCTCCTGGTCTCCCATGGGGTGCAGGGCCCAAGGACTTGGGCCATCCTCCACTGCACTCCCTGGCCACAGCAGAGAGCTGGCCTGGAAGAGAGGCAACCGGGACAGAATCCGGCGCCCCAGCAGGGACTAGAACCTGGTGTGCCGGCGCCGCAGGCGGAGGATTAGCCTAGTGAGCCGTGGCGCCGGCCTGGTAGCAGCTTTTTCACATCCTATGTGAGTGTCCAGAGCGACACCGGGAAATCCTGCAAACTTCCAGGTGAGACCCATCCCCCACGTGGAAAGCTGGTGCATCCGTTGTCCCTACAAACTCCACAGCAGAGCGACCCCAATCACGGACAAGCAAACCTTGCCACGTGCGTTTCCACCATGCCTTACAGGGGTAGTGCCATCTAGTTTAACCCAAACTCCGCCTTAATAGATGGTTCTGGGAGGGCGGAGACACACCCTCAAGAGCATGCAGGAGTCCCAGGGGACACCAGGACGCAGGCGCTGGAGTCCTAATGCGGTCTTGTTAGCAGGGCAGAGTTTCCTAGGGACACTGCCACACTCAGCCCGCCCGTTTCTGTCTTCCAGCTGCTAAGTGCTGCTGACCACTGACCGCTAGCCCCCGGACAGCATTCGGGTCCTAAAGTCCTGAATTGGAAACTTTGACATTCTCTGGGCAAGACTTTGATCAAATCTGCCCAGGTGATTCTCACGTCTCCTGTCCACGTCAGGCACTTTGGGAACCATTCCCTAAAGTCAGTGCTGGGAAAATCTATGGGGATAAGGGGTCGGGGAGGGGAAGAGGGGAAGGAGAAGATGGGTCTGTGGTCAGATATATTCTGGAAATTCTGGATTAGCCAGGCTGCAACATTCTTGTTCAGACCTTTTAATAAGTGAACGTGTGTGTGGCTCTCTAAGACGGAATATGCCTTGATTCATTTTCCAAACGTATCGGATTGTGAACCTCTCCCATGGACTTTTTTTTTTTTTTTTTAAGATTTATTTATTTATGTGAAAGGCAGAGTTACAGAGAGGCAGAGGCAGTGGTAGAGAGAGGTCTTCCATCCACTGGTTCACTCCCTAAATGGCCACAACAGCTGGAGCTGGGCCTATCCGAAGCCAAGAGCTTCTTCTGGGTCACCCATGCGGGTGGAGGGGCCCAAGGACCTGGGCCATCTTCCACTGCTTCCTGCTTTCCCAGGCCATAGCAGAGAGCTAGATCAGAAGTCCTGAAGCAGCCAGGACTAGAGCCAATGCCCATATGGGATGCCAGCACTGCAGGCGGCAGCTTTACCTGCTGTGCCACAGCACTGGTCCCTCCCATGGACTTTGTTGGTTCAAAAATCAACATGTAAGTAGTTTGCTAAAAAGATGCAGATTAATCACTTCTATCAATTTCTAGCTACCTGGAAGGGAGAGAGGTGGGGCACTCAGAGTGTTTAGCATCCAGTTTTGTCTCTCTCCCCCAGCTCCCTGCTAATGTGTCCTGGGGAAGCAGCAGACAATGGCTCAAGTGCTTGGGTTCCTGCCACCCAGGTGAGAGACCTGGATGCGGCTCTTGGCTCCTGCCTTCAGCCTGGCCAGCCCTGGCTGTTGAGGGCATTTTGAGGGTGAACCAGTGGATGGAAAATCGCTCTCGCTCTCACTCTTGCTCTCAGTCTCTCTCTGACATTCTGCTTTTCAAAAAATAAATAAGTTTAAAAGGAAAGGAGAACAGATCCTGGTTAAAGTGGAAAGTTTATTATTTTTAAAGATTTTACTACTTAGCTGGCAGGGGAGACACCATGACCACGCAGGTGGTTTTCCCAGGGCGAGGCTCATCCATTGCACCCTGGCTGTGCTGACCCCTGCGGTTTCCCCAAATGTGGAAAACTTGACTGCATAATTTGTGGTACTAGGGGACTCGTTCACGCTTTCCCCTGTAAAAAAAAAAAAATGAAGACATATTTATTTTATTTGAAGGGCAGAATGATAGAGAGAGGGGGAGAGAAAGAGAAGAGAGAGAGAGAGATCCTATATTTACTATTTGCTTCCCAAATAATCTCAGGAGCCCAAAACTCAATCCAAGTCTCCTATGGGGTGGCAGAAAGGCCCAAGCATGGGGCCATCACCTGCTGCCTCCCAGGTGCGCTATAGGAAGCTAGATGCAAAGCAGAGGAGCTGGGACTCGAACCAAGCACTCTGATATGGGATGTGGGTGTCCCACGTAGTGGCTTAACCCACTGTGCCACGAAAGTGAGAGCTTTAGAAGGGCTTCAGGAGGTTTGTGCAATATTTAAAATAAAAGACAAAAGAGAGGCATTTTTGAGTCTTTCACTTTAATTTTCAAAGCCTCATGAGGCCAATTGCATGTTTTTGTTTGGGTTGGGTTGGGTTTTTTGAGCTAATTTTTTGGCCTGCCTTTTTTCCATTACTTAGACACAGAACCTGGCCCATAGTTGTTACTCTATAATGTTTGCTAAGCGAGTTATTTAATGTCATAAATAACCAGTAGCAGCCCATTTAAAGGTGGTGGCTGTTCTGAGAAGTGAAATGCGTCCTTGTATTTCCTAGGAGCGGACGGATCAGATAACTCAATCAAGTGCACTACAGAAAGAACCTCACAGCAAAACCTTTGCAACTCCACATATTCCACTAACTGTAATCAGAATGGGCAGTTTATGAAAAGCTAGAGGGGCTGGCATTGTGGCGCAGTGAGTTAAAATCCCGGCCTGCACTGCTGGCATCCCATACGGGTGCTGGTTCGAGCCCCGGCTGCTCCACTTCTGATCCCACTCCTTGCTAATGCATCTGAGAAAGCAGCAGAGGATGGCCCAAGTGCTTGGGCCCCTGCACCCATGTGGGAGACCCAGAAGAAGCTCCTGGCTCCTGGCTTCAGTTCGGCCCAGCTCCAGCTGTTGCAGACATTTGAGAAGTGAACCCACGGGTGGAAGACCTCTCTACCTCTCTCTGTAACTCTGTCTTTCAAATAAATAAAATAAATCTAAAAAAAATTTTTAAAAAAGCCAGAGAAGGAATTGATTAAGTGCTTTAATCAGAGCA
This sequence comes from Oryctolagus cuniculus, assembly GCF_051225735.1. Lineage (NCBI taxonomy): Eukaryota > Metazoa > Chordata > Mammalia > Lagomorpha > Leporidae > Oryctolagus > Oryctolagus cuniculus. The sequence goes on from NC_142868.1 coordinate 120,787,553, forward strand.
GAGTTCAAAATACAGATCTCTCACTAAATAGCCATGAATTTGGATAAGTGACCAAGAAATAAGTACAAAGAAATCGAGATCCATGCCTAATTTTTTAGTATGCATTTTCCATGAGCCTTTTCGTGAACCCTCAAGGGGATGGATTTCTTTTTTATTTTATTTTTTATTTATTTTTAATTTTTTTGACAGGCAGAGTGGACAGTGAGAGAGAGAGACAGAGAGAAAGGTCTTCCTTTGCCGTTGGTTCACCCTCCAATGGCCACCACGGCCGGCGCGCTGCGGCCGGCGCACCACGCTGATCCGAAGGCAGGAGCCAGGTACTTCTCCTGGTCTCCCATGGGGTGCAGGGCCCAAGCACTTGGGCCATCCTCCACTGCACTCCCTGGCCACAGCAAAGAACTGGCCTGGAAGAGGGGTAACCGGGACAGGATCCGGCGCCCTGACGGGGACTAGAACCCGGTGTGCCGGCGCCGCAGGTGGAGGATTAGCCTAGTGAGCCGCGGTGCCGGCCTAGGGGGATGGATTTCAATTCTTTTTGTACCAAAACAATTTTATCTTTTAATTCAATTTTCCAAGAACTTTTTGAAGGACCCTCATGCATCTGCATCTATACCCACACCTATAGCTTCAAAGTGATACAGTGAGAGCCGTGTTCCCTCGAATTGTCCCACAGACTTCCATGCTCCTGGGCTTTCCGCTTTTCCCTACTCCTGTTACATCTTGCTATGCCCTCATCCACATGTGGATGGCTGTGTAGGTATCCAAGCTGTCCAAACTTGTCCCAAAAAAGAAATCGAAGTGATTGTCATATTCCAGTGAGAACATTCTTGAATGCAGGTGTCTATGTCTATGTTAATGCTTTATTCTGGAATAGTTGTCAAATACTGGAGCCAGGCACTGTGGCTCAGCAAGTTAAGCTGCTTCTTGGAACACCCACATCCCGTGTTGGAGTGTTGCGTCCCCATTGTTCTGCCTCCAATCCAGCTCCCTGCCAATGTGCTTGGGAAGCAGTAGGTGATGGCCGAAGTACTTGAGTCACCACCACCCTTGTGTGAGACTTGGATGGAGTTCTTGGCTTCTGGCTACAGCCTGGCCCAGCCCCTAACTAGTGTAACCATTTAGAGAGTGAACCAGCGAATGGAAGACCTTTCTCTTTCTCTTTCTCTTTCTCTTTCTCTTTCTCTTTCTCTTTCTCTTTCTCTTTCTCTTTCTCTTTCTCTTTCTCTCTCTCTCTTCCTCTTCCTCTTCCTCTTCCTCTTTTTTCTCTTTCTCTCCCCAGCCCTTTCCCCTTGCTATCACTTGGCCTTTCAAATAAAACAAAGAAGACAATCTTGAACAAATACAAAAGTACTAGATGTACTTATTTGGTTTAAAAGATGAATAAATGGTTAAATTATAAAATGCACTTTTATTTCTTTCCTCTGCCTGCAAACATTTCCTCATTGTTCATATAACTTAGTTGAGCCCGTGACAGGTAGGAGTAATATTATTGTCCGGTTTCCATTATCACTAGTTGCAGGCTCCCAGAACCTGCTAATCCTTCCTGACTGGTAGGGTAAGCCGTATGATAAAGACACTGATGTCCAGGACTTAGGTAGGTTGAGGTGTCTCCACTAGAAAAGTGAATGTGCAGTATAACAGAGCTGGCGCCCCTGGGGACACAGCAGAGTAGATTGCTCATGCTTGAGAGAGGCTGGGTAGTTCACTGTCTAAAACATCACAGCGACCAAGCTGACCAAGTCAAACTTTAATCAACGCACTGCCCTTCCCTGGGTGAGGTTCAGTACAAGGCCTTCTTCCAGCTTTTGATCAGTTCTACAGATACACCTTATGAAACTCAGTCTACAAGTGAAGTCCATGCCTAGTGCCTGGTCTGTATAAATGGTATTGATTGTCAAGGTTTGGTTGTTGTTGGTTGTTTGCTTGAATATTTGCTCATTTGAAAGACAGGGTGACAGACAGAGAGGGAGAGACAAATTTTCCACCTGTTGGTTCACTCTCCAAAAGCCCACCACAGCAAGGGCTGGGTCAGGCCAAAGCCAGGAGCCAGGAACTCCATCCAAATTTCCACGTGAGTGGCAGAGACCCAAGTACTTGAACTGTTACCTGTTGCCACTGGGGATGCATTAGCAGGAAACTGGATCAGAAGCAGAGCAGCCTGGCGGCACCGCGGCTCACTAGGCTAATCCTCCGCCTTGCGGCGCCGGCACACCGGGTTCTAGTCCCAGTAGGGGCGCCGGATTCTGTCCCGGTTGCCCCTCTTCCAGGCCAGCTCTCTGCTGTGGCCAGGGAGTACAGTGGAGGATGGCCCAAGTGCTTGGGCCCTGCACCCCATGGGAGACCAGGAAAAGCACCTGGCTCCTGGCTCCTGCCATCGGATCAGCGCGGTGCGCCGGCCACAGTGCGCCGGCCGCGGCGGCCATTGGAGGGTGAACCAACGGCAAAGGAAGACCTTTCTCTCTGTCACTCTCTCTCACCGTCCACTCTGCCTGTCAAAAAAAAAAAAAAAAAAAAAAAAAAAAAAAAAAAAAAAGAAGCAGAGCAGCCAGGACCTGGACAGAGGCACTCCGATCCGGAAGTGTGGATGTCCCGGGGGCAGCTGCACTACAACAGCGTCCCTAGACTGTCAGTTTTTAGGTGTTTCAGGAGTAGCCGTGTTCCCTCAAATACCCCTGCACACTTCCATCCTATGGGTTCTCCACTTTTCTCCAAGCATATTTTCTCTTAATATTCCTTATCCTAATGTGGATATAACAAAAACTCCATCAAATGTGTTGGGGGTGAGTTGACTTTCAAGTAAATGAAAATAAATAAATAAATATTAAAAGATGGTATTATATACTCTTCCTCTCCATTAATAACCCAGTTCCATCTTTCCCCTTAAAATCATTGAAATGCATGCATAGTATTTTCATAATATTCATTTTTCAAGACTTTTTGAAGACCCCATCGTATGCATGAATTTCAAAAAGATTTGCACCAAAATGCACATATCTTTTAATTTCTTTTTCCATAAACTTTTTACAGCTCCTGTACAAGTTTCAGACTGACACTCTTTGAATCTCTATATATTATCTTCGATGTTTTTCTTGCTTCTTCTTTCTAAATTAGAGAGAGACAGTGCTCCCATCCACTGGTTTCTTCCCAAATACCCCAAATGTCCCAGACTGGGCAGGGCCAACGCCATGAGCCAGGAACTTAATTCAGGTTTCCCTAGTGGAGAGGAGCACATCACTGGTGCCATCCCCACTGCCTCCTGGGAAGTGGAGGAAGCTGGAGTCTGGAGTCAAGGCAGGGAATTCAATCCAGGCACTCCAGTGTGGGATGCAGGCATGTCAACTGCCAGGCTGAATGTCTGCGCCTGATCTTCTTCTTCTTCTTCTTCTTCTTTTTTTTTTTTTTATTTTTTTGACAGGCAGAGTGGACAGTGAGAGAGAGAGACAGAGAGAAAGGTCTTCCTTTGCCGTTGGTTCACCCTCCAATGGCCGCTGCGGCTGGCGCACCACGCTGATCCGAAGGCAGGAGCCAGGTGCTTCTCTTGGTCTCCCATGCGGGTGCAGGGCCCAAGCACTTGGGCCATCCTCCACTGTACTCCCTGGCCACAGCAGAGAGCTGGCCTGGAAGAGGGGCAACCGGGACAGAATCTGGCACCCCGACCGGGACTAGAACCCGGTGTGCCGGCGCCGCAAGGCGGAGAATTAGCCTATTGAGCCTCGGCTCCGGCCATGTGCCTGATCTTCTTACAATGATTCCTTTTAGCCTTTTATTACTACGAAGTCAACAAACCTATTCTCTGTTTTTGTTGCTTTCATATGTCCCACCTGCTCTCCTTGACATACTGGCCGTAATTTAAGGAATTGTCATTTGAAAAACTTATCATTTGCAGTCACATTAGTAAGTGAAATGTTTTCTTAGTCTAGCACTCATTTTTTGATATTGTGGTTTATTTACATTTTTCGTGATATACATGGCACCAGGAGGAATATCTTTGTACCCTTCATTTTTGGTTATTTCCTTGGCACTGTATGTCCACATGAACTTATCTGACCACCTTTTGTAACATTTCAACTTCCCAGATGGATTTAGCCATTTCGCAGCTACTGAGTAATGTGACAGTGAACACAGAATGCTACTCTTTAAATGTTTGTAACTAATGTAATAGAGGGAGTCTAATGTCTTAAACCTTTCTGGGGTTGCATGTTTTTCTCTACTAGAAAACTTGTGAATTCTTCGATGATGTTGTAGATTATCTGCATTTCTTGGAGTATAAACTAGATTTGTTCACAGATTGAGTTACTCATCCACTTTCACCCACCCCTTGTGAATATTTAATAATAATCAGATATAGCCAGAAATGGAAATGATGATGACAACTCAGGCATACATAGAATTAATTGCTAAAATCCTAATCCTAAATAATTAGAAAAGGTGGGCACTGGCACGCTATCACAGGTTAAGCCTCCACTTGGGACGCCAGCATCCCGTATTAGAGCTCCAGGTAGAGTCCTGGCTCCTCTGCTTTCTGTCTGGCTCCCTGCCCACGTGCCTGGGAAAACAGAAGACGGCCCAAGCGCTTGGGTCCCTGACACCCATATGGGAAACTCAGATGGAGTTCCTGGGTCCTGGCTTCAGCCTGGCCCAGCCTGGGCTTTTGAGGCCATCTGGGGCGTGAACAAGCAGATTTGAGCTCTCTGCCTCTCTCTCTGTCACTCTGCTTTTAAAATAATAAATAAATAAATAAATCTTGTTGTTTAAAAATTAAAGGTAAAGAGCTATTGTTTGATACTCCCCCAAACAGAAGACGTCCACAATCCCCCCTAAATGGAAGGGCCCAGATGGGTAGACTTGAAAAACAGCAGGGTCAAGTCCACATGTGAGAATATGGACCACAGCCACAATCCCTCCCATCTTAGATGATAAAATCCAGGTGCTCCAGGGGTAAGGGAAGGAACATAAACACGCATTGGGCCAGATAATAACAAGATCCGCGGGGATGAGGGCTGAGAAGAACTGGCAAGTGATGCGTGTCTACGGTGCTCTTACTGAGGAAAACACTCTTTGGGCCAAACCAACCACATCTGTGGGCCAAGTCTGGCCACCGGCCACCAGGCTGTGCCCTCTGCTTAAGGCTTCTTTCAGAGTCGGTGTGCTCAAGTGCAGACAGGATCCTCGTCCCGGAAGGGAGAGCGAAGCAACAGGTGAGAACAAAAAGTGTGTGCGAAGGGAAATTTCCTTGTGGTTTTGATTTGCATTTTCCAAATGACTAACGAGGTTGAGCATTTTCTCATGTGCTCATTAGCCGTTCGTATGTTTTCTTTGGAGAAACGTCTGTTCAGATCTTTTAAAATTGGGTTGTTCTTTTATTGTTGAGCTGTGTTTATTCTTTATATATGCTGGATACTAGGCCATTATCAAATGAGTGACATGCAAATACTTTCTCTGCTTCCATGAGTTGTGTTTTCTAATGATGTCCTTTGAAACACAAAGGCTTTAGATTTTGATAAAGTCTATTTAATTTTTTCTTTTGTTGCTTGTGCTTTTGGTGTCATATCATTTAATAAATCATTGCCTACCCCAAGAGCACGAATATTTTAAAAGATTTATTTTTTATTTATTTGAAAGGCAGAGTTACAGAGAGAGACAGAGAGACAGAGAGCCTCTATCCGCTGGTTCACTCCCCAAATGGCCTCAACAGCCAGGGCTGGACCAGGCCAAAGCCAGCAGCCTTGAGCTTCATCTGGTCTCCCACATGAGTGCAGGGGCCTGGCATTTGGGTCATCTTCTACTGCTTTCCCAAGCACATTACCAGGGAGCTGGATCAGAAATGGAGCAGCCAGGACTAGAACCGGTGCTCATATGGGATGCTGGCATCGTTGCAAGCAGTGGCTTCACCCACTGCACCGCAGTGTTGGCCCCAACAGCATAATTTTTACATTGATAATTTTGTATGGCCTGTGAATGATATTAAGTACCCAAATGGCTATTGACAAAAAAAGTTTCCCCACCCCTGGCTTAAAAGATTTTTTTTTTAAAAAGGTTTACTTATTTATCAGAAAGAGTTACAGGGAAGGAGAAGCAGGGAGGAGGGGCATCCTCCATTCACTGGCCCACTCTCCAGATGGCTGAAATGGCCAGGGCTGGGCCAGGCCGAAGCCAGTAGCCAGGAGCTCTGACTGGGTCTCCCACAGAGGTGCAGGAGCCCAAGCACTTGAGCCATCTTTCATTGCTTTTCCCAGGCCATTAGCAGTGAGCTAGACAGAAAGTAGAGGAGCCAGGAGTCAACCTGGAGTTATTTTTTGTTTGTTTGTTTTTGTTTTTAAAGATTTATTTATTTACTTGAAAGTCAGAGTTACACAGAGAGAAGGAGAGGCAGAGAGAGAGAGAGAGAGGTCTTCCATCTGCTGGTTCACTCTCCAGATGGCTGCAATGGCCGGAGTTGTGCCGATCTGAAGTCAAGAGATAGGAGCTTCTTCCGGCTCCCCCACACAGGTGCAGGGTCCCAAGGACTTGGGCCATCTTCTACTGCTTTCCCAGAACATAGCAGAGAGCTGGATGGAAAGTGGAGCAACCGGGACTCGAACTGGCGCCCATATGGGATGCTGGCACTGTAGGCGGCAGCTTTACTTGCTACACCACAATGCTGGCCCCCACACCATGAATATTAACACCAATGCTTTCTTCTGGGAATTTTATATCTTTAGCTTTTACCCGTTAGGCTTTGATCCTTTTTCAGCTAATCTTTGTACACAGCTTGAGATAAAGGTCTAGATTCATTCATTCATTCATTTGGGGCCGGCACTGTGGTGCGGTGGATGAAGCCGCTGTTTGTGACACCGGCATCCCATGTTGGAGCATCAGCTTGAATCGCGGTTGCTCTGCTTCTGATCCAGCTCCCTGCAAATGCATCTGGGAAAGCAGCAGAGGATGGCCCAGGTACTTGGGCCTCTGCCACCCACAAGGGAGACCTGGATGGAGCTCCAGACTCCTGGCTTTTGCCTGGCTCAGCCCTGGCTATTGTGGCCATTTGGGGAGAGAAACATAGGATGGAAGACCTCTTTCTCTTTCTCTCCCTCCCTCCCTCTCTTTCTCTTTTGCTCTGCTTTTCAAATACAAATAAGTAAATCTTCAAAACAAATTCATTGATTCGCATGTGGGTATCTGATGTCCCAGCACCCTGAGTAGAAAAGCCTTTTCTTTCCCCCAGTGAGTGGTCTGGCACTGTGCCCTTGACTTTTAGACCTTTGTTCCTTGCATCACTGGGCACAGTTCTTTATTCCTGGTAAGAGGCAAACATCTTCACTGAATTAAAGCGGGATTCTGTATGATTGAGGCTTTTCCCACCAAAGGGCTGAAGCGTTTAGAAAGGACTTTCTTGGAGGAAAGCATCTTTGTAGGGATTTGGACCCACAGTTCTACAATAGATTCCTATGTACTCCTGAGATGCACCAGCGCTAACCAGAAATACCATCTTCATTCAATCCTCTTCCACCAAAACCAGCTTCTAAAGGCTGGGCTCATTTTTATACAGATGGATCGTCAAATCCTGAAACATATCAGGGTAGACTTCAAAAAGTTTGTGGACAGGGCAGGTGTTTGGTGTTGCAAGTAACAGGCTACTGGGGCTACCTTTGTCCTACGCTGGAGAGCCTGGATTTGAGTCCTGGCTGTGCTGCTGGCTCCAGCTTCTTGCTAAGACACACCCTGACGCAGAGGCGAGGGCTCAAGTGGCCGGGCTGCTGTTACGCAGGTGGAAGACCTGGACTGAGTTTCCAACTCCTGGCTTTGACCTGGCTCAGTCCCAGCCATTGTGAGTATTTTGGGCGTGATCCAGTAGATGGGCGCTCTGTCTCTCTCTGTCTTTCTTTGTCTTGTCGCCCACATAAATGAAATCAGATAAATAAAACAGTTCTTGGGAAAAATGGAATGAAAAAGGCTCATTGTGGTGCAAAAACAATTGAAATTCATGCATAGTTTTTTAACTAACACATATTTTCCATGAATTTTTGAAGACCTCTTGTAGCTAATGTGTGCCAAGTAGATGGAGTCAATTGATCTAAAGATACTGAGGACTCTGGGAAGCAAGCTGATGTCTTGCAGTGCAGGAGGCTTGCCACAGTCGCTTCCAAGGGGTCCCGGCAGCACATGCTGCCGCCACGGGGCCCTGGCACCCGGTGCCTACAGACCTTGGCCCTCTTTTCTGCTGAGCCCCCAGAGAGGATCTCACAAGCTTCCCCAACCCTGCTCTCCATGCAGGCCAGCCACTCAACCTAAATGAGAACAGAAGCGAAATTTGCTGGCTCAACCCACCCATGTGGAAGTTATACCTGGGAAGATTGGAGCCACTTCTGTGGTCGCCTCTGAGACGTAGCCCACCACCTGAACACAGACTGGTTTTTCATCTTAATCTTAAAAAAAAAAAAAAAAACTAGGCTAAATTATAAATTATAGTGTTTCATTTTCCATGTTCAAGCTAGTTTATGTTTCTCAAATTTGTTCGTGATATAACGTACAATATTATATAACACTTGGTTTGGTTTGTAGTATTTCGTGAGGGTTTTTTGCTTGTGTCTATGTTTCTTTTTTTTTTTTTTTTTTTAAAGGTATCCGCTTATCAGATCGTATAACATGGGGCCACAGGTAGATGGGCTTAGATTCCCTTTCTCTGAGGTTCTCTGGGCATTTTCACTCTCCAGGAATGCGGGCTCTTTTTCAACTTCAATCTGTTTGCTGTCGAAGAGAAGTGCTGTCGCTTAGGTCTTCCTACAAACTCCCTGGCCCCTCAGAGTGGCAGGGGGGCAGATCCTAGGGCTGAGCCAGCGCAGCGGTCCCCACTCACTGGTGACCAGGACGGTGCCACCCATGCCAGGAGCTGCAAAGGATGGTGTCACCATTCTCAGTCTTGCTGGGATCGCCATGGGCACCCTGCGGCCTCTGGGAAGGGGCTGTTGGGCAGGCATACTGCACTCTGCAGGCTGCCCCAAGCTTGCCCAGGGTGGCAGTGGTGGGAAGTGCCAGCCAGCTCAGAATGAGGGGGAACCCAGGTACCAATTAAGTGGGGATAAATAGCCATTACCCAGGAGGCCTGACAACTGCAGGAGACCGCAGCCTATTCACCAGCAACTGCTTATTTTCCCATTGATCCTCAGTGGGATAGGGCCTTGCCTTCTGCAGCTCCCCAAATAACAGGCTCGCAAAGCCCAGTGCTAAGAGGTGGCATCTGAGAAGAATCCGCTCGGGTCTTCCTGTCTGTTTCATCTTAAGGCCTGCCAGGAGAAGAGATAATTACGGGTCTGAGATTCTGTTCCATCGCAGACAATGGAGGGATCAACACGTGCCTCTCTGAAATCAGAGAAACGATTTTGAAAAGGTTTCGGCTCAGGAGGATCCCAGCATTTCCCACAGGTTTCAGTCGGATGAAAAAGGAGAGATTGAGAAGGAAGCAAGGAAAGAAGGCAAGGAGGAAGGAGAGGAAGCCTGAAATTCCTAAGACAGAAACAATGAACTTGGAGGGTGTTGAACGGGCTTTGCCTTCCCGTTTGTACCCCCCAACCCCCGGTCTCCCTGAAAAGTCTTTCCTCGGGTCTCTCACTCACCCTCAATGGCTTCCGGTCAGGACTTATCTATACAGAAGCAAGAAGGATCCCCCAGGAAGCTCCAGCCCCGTGCAGCGCTGTGTGAAGTCCAGTGTACCCGTGTCCTCCCTCACGGTCACTGTAGGGCAGCGGTCTGAGTTCTCTGGGGAGGCAGCGCAGTCTGTGGTCAATGGCACAAGGCTTAGGGTCAAACTTCCACATGGCCTCTACCTCCCAGGTTCACAACTAAGCCTAGCCCTAGCCCCAGCCCTAGCCCTAGCGCCAGCCCTAACCTAACCCTACAGTTCACAACTGTTGACCTTGAGCAGGCCACTTCACCTGGAGCTTGGACTCCCCTTGGCCTTATCTGGAAAATCGGGAGATCAATGCCTTTCTCTCAGGCTAGTTCCTCAGATCTCTTGCGATAACCCAATTTGAGAACGTTAGCTGGGATTTTCCCCACCCCAGAGAGGGGAATAACTCGTCCAAGGATGAGGACTGAGCATACAGGAGGAGCTGCAAACTCACAGGGCTTCTAGGGCCCGGCATTAACGGAGAAGAGTCACACAGACAGGATGTCACCTTTTCATCCACTGAAAAATGTCCCTAGCAATGTCATGTATTGATTTATGTTAAAGAGGTGTTCATTATTTGAAGGGCAGAGTTACAAGAGAGGGAGAGACTTTGATCTCCCATCTGCTGGTTTACTACCCAAATGGCCATAATAACCAGGACTGGTCAGGTTGAAGCCTGGAGCCTGGAACTCCATCCCAGTCTTCCGTGTGGGGGCACCTTCCTTTCCTTTCCAAACACGTTAGCGGGGAAGCTGGATTGGAGGTGAAACAGCAGGGACTCGAACGAGCGCCCTGTTATGGAATGCCGGCATTGCAAGCGGTGGCTTAACCTGCTGCACCACTAGCTACGCCGGAGTTGTGGCGCCTCCTGCAATGCCGGTATCCCATATGGGCTTGGTTCTTGTCCTGGCTGCTCCACTTCTGATCCAGCCCCCTGATAACAGCCTGGAAAGAGCAACAGAAGATGGTCCAAGTGCTTGGGCCCCTGCACCTAAGTGGGAGAACTGGAAGAAGCTCCAGGCTCCTGGCTTTGGCTTGACCCATCCCTGGCCATTGTAGCCATCTAGGGAGTGAACCAGCAAATGGAAGATATCTCTCTCTCTCTCTCTTTCTCTCTCACTGTAGTTCTGACTTTTGAATAAATATTTTTTTAAAAAATTATTTTTTAAAGATTTGTGTATTTATTTGAAAGGCAGAGTTACAGAGAGGCAGAGGCAGAAAGAGAGAGAGAGAGAGAGGTCTTCCATCCACTGGTTCATTCCCCAAATGGCTGCAACGGCTGCGATGGTCTGAAGTCAGCAACCCAGAGCCTCCTCTGGGTCTCCCACATGCGTGCAAGGGCCCAAGGACCTGGGCCATCTTCTACTGCTTTCCCAGGCCACAGCAGAGAGCTAGATGGGAAGTGGAGCAGCTGGGCGGGACTTGAACCAGCATCTAGCACTGGGATGCTGACACCGCAGAGGGTGGCTTTATCCACTACACCACAGCTCAAGCACCATGAATAAATCTTAAAAAAAATTGAAAATTGAGGATTTTTTTCCAAAATTGTCATTAACTTTTGCATTACTTTAAGTAGGTCTTGTTTTGTTTTTATAATGAGCGTATATTGCTTTTATAATCATTTTAATAATCCAATGAAGATTTGGAGCAACAAGAGAGAAGGATAAAAATGAAAAAAGGGAAAGTGAGATGAATAAAATCCAGTCTAAGCAAGACAAGGAAAGTCCCAACACACTTTGTTTTGGAGGTAGAACTGACACATGATAGTTGAATGTATACACAACACAATGCAGTGTGATGTTCTCAGGTGCGTTATGAAGCGCTTGCGACCATGAAGCTCAGTTACGTCCCCATGATTATTTTGTGTGTGTGGTGGGGCACCGTGGCTCTTCTGTGAAGGTCTTAAGAGTGGAAGGGCCAGGCAGGCTCTGCGGCTCACTAGGCTAATCCTCCGCCTGCGGCACCGGCACACCAGGTTCTAGTCCCGGTCGGGGTGTCGGATTCTGTCCGGGTTGCCCCTCTTCCAGTCCAGCTCTCTGCTGTGGCCCAGGAGTGCAGTGGAGGATGGCCCAAGTGCTTGGGCCCTGCACCCGCATGGGAGACCAGGAGAAGCACCTGCCTCCTGGCTTCAGATCAGTGCGGTGCGCTGGCCGCAGCGCGCCAGCCGCAGTGGCCATTGTGGGGTGAACCAACGGCAAAGGAAGACCTTTCTCTCTGTCTCTCTCTCTCACTGTCCACTCTGCCTGTCAAAAAGAAATAATAATAATAATAATAATAAAAAAAAAGAGTGGAAGGGCCAGTGGCAAGGGACCGGCCTTCAGCCCAATGGCTGCCTTGAGGCCCGTGGGCCGTAAGGAGCGTCTCTGGGGATGGTTCACACCGAAGCTGCAGCCCCAGGCCTGGAGAAGCTTTGCCCGGGCCCTGGCTGACACTCGCAGAACTCGTGCGTGGAGATCTGGGAGGTGGAGTCAGGCTACACGTGGAGTCAGGAGAGCCAGGGGCAACTCCTGGCCTCTGAACTTGCCTAGCTCCGCATTCTTGAGAAATTCCCTGGACTTTCTGAATCTTACTGTCTTTGTCCCCAGAATGAGGATAATCAGCAAATTCCTCGCAGGGTTATTGGGAGTATCAAAGGAAGGCATTTGCAGATGGCTAGATGTCAGAGGTCTGATCTTCCCCTCCCCTCTTCCGGGGCTGAGCCTCGGTTGTGTGCTATGTCCAAAGGACTTGGAGTCCTTCCTTTCTCCCCGACAGTGTGGTTTGGGGTCAGTCCAGCCTACCTGGATGTGCTCTGAACAGGTGGAACACGAGGCCTGTCACGTGGTGAGGGCTGCTCTCTGCTTCCAAAACGGCACCTTGAACATGGCGGCTCCTCCAGAGGGGGGAAGGCTATGTCCTCCTGCGTGGAAGTGGACAGAAAAGGGCCGAGCGCTCCACGACAAACCCTTACGAGAGGCAAAGGCCCACAACCTCCACGCCTCTCAGCTGAGCTGGGTGGAAGACGGAGTTCCCAATCTCCAGAGGAGTGGAGGGGACACATTAGAAGCACAGTAGCTGCACTAAACATTCACATGATCGTGGTTTTCTGGGCTTCCTGTTCTGTGTAGTTGGGCGAAGGGCCGTATTAAAAACATCTGCGCTTCCAGTCTAAGAACATAGCCTCCCTCTCAACTCACCTGACTCTGAAGATTCCTCTCAGCAATGCTGTGTTGATTTCAGTGCAGAAGTCTTTTACAACTTCTGCTAAATTTCAGCCCTCTTTTAGTTGATGTTTTCTGACACGACTGCAAATGGTACACATATAGGATGTCCACCTTGCCATTGTTTGTTGTTAACGTGTAGGAAGACAATCGATTTTCCTATGTTGACTTTGTGTCTTGCCCTTTGCTAAAGTCATTGGTAAAATCTAGTAGTTATTTCGGAGATTCCATAAGGTTTCTATGTACACAATCAAAGTTGATTGCGCATATTGGCAGTTTCAACTCTTGCTTCCCAAACCCTATGCCTTTGGGTTCTTTTTCGTAGCTCGGTTTTGAATAAAATTGATAAGAACATTTCTTCCACTTTTATTTTTCTGTAAGAGTTTTGTGTAGCACTAGCACTATTTCTCTCTTTAATATTTAGTAGAATTCACCAGTGATCTGAACCTGGAGCTTTTTTAGTGTTGTTTTGGTATGAGAGTGTTAGTTATAAATTCAACACATTTAAATGATATCAAGCTATTTTAGTTTTGCTAAGTTTGGTTTTTGCTAAGTTCGGTCCGTTTTCTCTAGATTGGTGAATACATTGGCAGGCAGTTGTGCATAAGATTCTCTTACTATTTGTTTATAGGTGTAGGATCTACAGTGAATGGAAAGCATGCTCCTGTGCTGGATGGGAACTGGCAGAAATCTCCAAGAATCCTTCTAATGGGAAATGCCGGGATTAATAAACTGGCATGGAATGAGAGAGTCTGGGTTTCCTCTGTATCCTTGCCTTCCACGTTTCTTAGTTCTTCAACGACAGATCAAAAACAGGAAGTATTCTCACCTGGAACATCCCTTTCCCCTCCTCTCATCCTCCTGCCCCTCTCTCCTTTTTAAGAGGATTTTCTACAATGTTTTGCTCTATGGTAAACAAACCTACAATGGCAATTTGAATTGGCAATGGTAGTTTGAATGCAGCTGCATCCTTTGCAAGAAAAACTTATTTCGGATTCCTTTATGACTTGGAATTTAAAATATCTCAGAGGTCTCACTTGAAGCCAATGTTTTGAAAACTCAACATCCCTTTAAAATAGTGAATGACGATTTTACCACAGTAGGTCCATGAAGCGTTGGTTTCCCCAGCCCCCTCCCTATAAACTTCCTGGAACCCAAACTTGCAAAAATCCAAAGGGACGCCCTGCCCCGGCTGAGGCCATGTGCCACAGCTCCTCCAACACAGCAAATGCAGCGGGGGGGTGGGGGTGGTTGTGAAACACTGACCCCAGAAAGGACCGCCGTTCTTGCCCACTCCCTGACCATTTTAACCCAGTAGCAGAATTGCTCGGAATTAGAAAGGTTTTGTTCCTGGTTGGCACAGGCATTCGGGGTCACATCCTTCTCCCTAACCACCTGCCACCTCCTACACACACACACACACACTCACGCACACACACTGCAGTGTTCTGCACTGTTTCTTCTCTAAATTATCAAATTATCCAGTGGTCAAAAGGTATGTGGTCCCATCCAGTCCCTCGCAGTTTGTGGTAGGACTAATTTGTTAATGGGGCTCCCGAGGAAAGTGCTCAGTGTTTCCTCTAATTGGACATGACTGCTTCAGAATGCCTGCGGCCGCCGGCCAGCTCTCACTGTCCCTGAGGCTGGATAATAAGCTTCTGCCACCGGCCCCTGTGCTCTGACCAGGACCATCTGCAGTAATGAACTTGGAAGGTCCATTGTAGGTTGAAAAAAGGAAAAGGGAGAGAAAAGCACAATCCAGCACTTGTCAGTGGGTTCAGTGATGGCTTCTGTCAGCTCAACAAAAGAAATTCAGGGACGCTAGGGAAGGAAGGGGTGGGAGGGAGCAGACAGGGAAGCATGGGTGGCAGGGGACCCAAGAGAGCAGAACCAGGCAGAAATTCCTCCAGGACCAAGGTTCCTAGAAGGGGAAGTTTAGAGGTCACCACCCATTGCCAAACGTGAGGCTCTGCAGCTGTGGGCTCCAGAGGTCAAGGTTCACTGCGTGTCAGTGATCTGAGAGAAGAATCTCTTATGCTCACGGCAAATCCCCGTCACCCACGCTGATGCGGGGACAGGGCCCATTGTGCCCATTACAGACCGATTATGATTACGATCGTTGTTGATCTGTGTTTTGAGACAGGATCTTAATACACTGAACCCGCAGCCTATTGCTAAAAACATCCCAAGACAGTTTTTAACTTTTAAATCGTGAAGTATGATACATACATGAACGAGATCATAACACATGAATGTGTGGTTTAAGGTAATATTAGAAAGAGAACACTTGGCAGCGTGCAGGCAAAGAAGTATAAGTGTGTCAGGAGCGCACCCTGTCCCTTCCTGATTCTAACACCTCCTGTTACCCCTGAAGTAGTCACCCCCTGAGTTTTATGCAAAGTATTTCCTTGGTGTCCATCAAGTAGGCAGCCCTGAGCACTATAGTTTAGTTTCACCTGTTTCTTTTTTCAATTTAACTTCATTTTAATTTCATCTCCCTTATTAAAGAGAGAGAGTGTGCTCTTCAGCCACTGGTTCAGTCCCCAAATGCTCGCAACAGCAGGCAGCCAGGGCTGGGTGAGACTGCAGCCAGGAGCTTGGGCCTTAAGCAGGGCCTCTCACATGGGCAGTAGGGACCGAAGTATCTGGGTTATCATCTGCTGCCTCCCAGGGCGTGCATTAGCAGGAAGTTGGCTTGGAAGTGGGGGAGCCAGGACTTGAACTCAGGCCCTCCAAAATGGGAGGCAAATGTCCCAAGTGGAGTCTCACCAGGTTGTTGCCTGCGTTTGAGCTTTCTATTAAAGGGAGATAATGTAGCGCCCTAGCTTGGCCTGACTTCTTTTGCTCAGCATTTGAGATTAACCTAGGTTGTTGCATGTACCTACTGTTGCCATGGAGTGCTGTGTCATACAAATATAGCACAGTGTGCAGTGTGAGTATTCAACAGCTCATTCTCACCTGGGCTACCATCAATTCTTGGCTATCACAAACTGTTTCAGGGGATGGTCTTGTCATCAGTATTTATGTCTCCAGAGAATGTAACTAGGAGGGAAATTGCTGGATGATGAATACTCTAGAGAGACTTTTTAAAGAAAAGATTTATTCATTTATTTGAAAAAGACAGAGAGAGACCTTCCATCTGCTGTCTTACTCCCCAAGTGACTACAATGGCCAGGGCTGGACAAGGCTGAAAGCCAGGAGCCCAGGACTCCATCTGGGTGGGTGGTGGGGGCGCAAGCACTTGAGCCATCCTCCACTGCTTTCCCAGGTGCTTCAATAGGAAGCTGGGTCAGAAGCAGGGCAGTCGGGACTCACACTGACTTTGAAATGAGTCAGTTTGCTGGCATCATAGGTGGCAGCTGAACCAGTTGTACCACAGCGCCAGCCGCCCAGAGACTTTGACAAGACTGGTTAGAGCCACTGTAGAAGCCAGAGAAGAGACTGCTCCCAGACACATCTCTGATACCGTGCGTGGTCACCAGCCTCGTGGGCGGCCCTGAGGGATCCCCAGCTTCTGGTATTCATGGTGTTCTGGAATATTCCCTCCTAGCGTGGAATCAGGCATGCTCTGTGTGGCCAACAGAACATGACGTTAATGGCAGTCTGTGACTTCTCAAATCATGCCTTCTAGGGAAGCCCTGTGGAGAGACCCAGTTGGCAAGGAGCTGAGAACCCCACTTAAAATCATGAGCCATCTTTTTTTTTTTTTTTTTTAAAGATGTATTTGTTTACTCGAGAGGCAGAGTAACAGACAGAGAAGGGGAGAACAGAGAGGTTTTCCATCTGCTGGTTCACTCCCCAGGTGGCCACAACAGCCGGAGCTGCATCGATCCAAAGTCAGGAGCCAGGAGCTTCTTCCAGGTCTCCCACGTGGGTGCAGGGGCCCAAGGACTTGGGTCATCTTCTACTGCTTTCCCAGGCCATAGCAGAGAGCTGGATCGGAAGTGAAGCAGCTGGGACTGGAACCAGCGCTCATATGTGATGCCGCTGCTGCAGGCGGATGCTTAACCAGGTATGTCGCAGCCCCAGCCCCAGCCCCAGTGATGAGCCATCTCAGACACAGGGTCCCCAGCACCAGTCTGCCTTTAGATGAAGGCAGCCCCGGCTTCGTGTTCCCCACAGCTTCTTACGAAATCCTCAGCCAGAAGCACACAGCTGAGAAGGCCCTGGATTCCCGATTCTTAGAAACTGTGCGCGTTCTCAGACTGTGATTTCAAGTTCCTAGACTTGGACACCATTTACAACACAGCAGGAGACACCATGGTTTATCTAGACTGGCAGAGCAGGAAAGCAAAGCGTCCCCAAACATTGGCTGTTCACAAACAACCTGCAGTGTGTGCTGCTTTCTCCCTCTCTCCATGGCTTAGATGTTAAAGCAGTAGTCACCACCAGGGTGAGTTTTCCCCCTTTCTCTGTTTTCCTTCCTGTGTCTCCCTTTCTTTCTCCATTCCTCCCTCTCTCCCAAGAGCCATTCTTTCCCCCTAAACACCAGAGGCAGAAGCAAGAACTATGCTTCCCTCCCTCCCCTCCCCGCCTCCCCTCCCTCTCGCTCTCCTCCCGTCTTCTCGGCTCTCCTGATCCATTTACCCTTCTGCCTCTACTTTCTCATCGTTCTCCCTTTCTGGCCTCTTCTCCCCTTCCCTCTGGCTGGGACTCCCCAAGGAAGTGAAGTGTTTCTAAGCACGAGGTCATCCGTGCACATGGTGGACCAGCCGGTGCCATTCCACAGCTTCCAGTCAAAACACTGCACCCCGTCTGGGCAGTAAGCATCGAACTTCGGGGCTGGCATCAAGGCAACAGCCCACCTCTTGTCCACTCAGTTCATAGGGAAGCTGCTCAGATGTTTGGTGTCTCTCAGGGAGATTATGTTTTTGCAGTGACATCAATTTTCAGAGAGTTCCTCCCTCTCAAATGTGCCCCAGTATTTAAGAGCTTTAACAAAACGGTATACCATTACATAAGCACACAGAGGCTAGAAAGTGCTCACGAAAGTTGAGTTGGAAGGGCTGGCTCTGTGGCGTATAAGGTTAAACCTCCGCCTGCAATGCCGGCATCCCATATGGGCACTGGTTCAAGTCCTGGCTGCTCCACTTCTGATCCAGCTCCCTGCTAACGCACCTGGGAAAGCAGCAGAAGATGGCCCAAGCCCTTGGGCCCCTGCTACCCACGTGGGAGACCCAGATGAAATTCCTGGCTCCTAGCTTTGGCCTGGCCCAGCCTCAGCTATTGTGGCCATTTAGGGAGTGAACCAGTGGATGAAGATCTCTTTCTTTGTGTCAGGGCAAAGGCCCTGGGGCAGAAGAGAGCTCCCCTGTTCCAGGAGCTTCAGGAAGATGGAATGACTAGTTCAGTGACAAAGGGGGAGAGTGACTTAGCTGCAGTTCCTGAGATAAGGTTGGCCAAGCCAGAGAGGGCATCGGGACTGTAGTTTATCAGAAGTGCTATTCGGCCTCTTTGAAAGGTATCAAAGAAGAGTGGCTCTGTAGATGGAGATGTGTGATTACATGCTGCCTCAGGCACTTACCTTGAGGCCAAAGCCAATCTTCAGGCTCAAGTCATTCAGAGACACAAGGAAAGCCGTGGATCGTACAGATAACCTGAATGATCCAAGGTCCAGTCCTTTTCCATTCTGTGACTCAGATGACAGTAGAAATTCATTTCAGCCCCAGGGCATCGCCTGAATCCTTGGAAGTTCAGTGAGTTCATGTTTCCATGGATGTATTGACTCATTCTATGTGTCACCTTAGCTAGCCTGTGGCGTCCAGTCTGGGTGTTGCTGCAGTTGTATTTGTTTTTAAAATTTATTTGAATGGCAGTGTGATAGAGAGAGATCGAGAGAAAGAGCTCTTCCCATGCTGGTTCACTCCCCAAATGGCCACAACGGCCAGGGCTGGGCCAAGCTGAAGTCGGGAGACTGGAACTCCACATGGATGGCAGGGACTCTAGTACTTGGGCCGTCACCTGCTGCTTCCCAGGTGCACAGCAGGGAACTGCATTGGACGCAGTGTAGCCAGGACTTGAATCTGCCCTCAGATATGGGCTTCTGGCATCCCAGCACCCACCTGTGTGGATGGGTTTTTAGATCTGATAAACCTCTAACTGCATAGACTTGGAGTGAAGCAGATGACCTCCCTAGTGCAGGTGGACCTGACCTAGAGAAGTCCTGAAGAGCAGACAGGTTTCTCTCCAAGCCTGCAACCTGGAAACCTTGCCTGGATTTCCTGCAGAACTGGAGCTTAATTCAACAACTTCACCTCTTACCTGAGTCTCCAGCTTGCTGGCTGTTGAAACTACTTGAGCTAATTCTTTATATCATAGATGGTAGACTGATGGTAGACAGAGGGATGGATGGATAGATAGATGGTCTGAGGATACAGAAGGAAAAATCAACTCAAACTCATTTTTCCTACTATACACCTACTACACAGATCAGTTTTGTGACCTCAGAAGAAGTGGGGATTTCTTCCCATCAGTAAATAAGCAATAATTTTTGCACATAAATTTTTTAAAAATATCTTTTATATTATAACTCAAAGTACAAGATTGGCAAATAAACTTTTTATCACCTTTTAAAAAATATTTTATTTATTTATTTGAGAGGTAGAGTTACAGACAGTGAGAGGGAGAGACAGAGAGAAAGGTTTTCCTTCCATTGGTTCACTCCCCAAATGGCCACAACGGCCGGAGCTGTGCCAACCCAAAGCCAGGAGCCAGGAGCTTCTTCCAGGTCTCCCACGTGGGTGCAGGGGCCCAGGGACTTGAGCCATCTTCTACTGCTTTCCCAGGCCACAGCAGAGAGCTGGATTGGAAGAGGACCAGCCGGGACTAGAACCAGTGCCCATATGGGATGCTGGCGCCGCAGGCAGAGGATTAACCTACTGCACCACGGCGCCAGCCCCTATTATCTTTTATAAAACAATTTTTATTTGAAAGACATCTTTTAAAAAATATTTATTTTTATTTAGTTGAAAGGCAGAGTGACTGAGAATGATAGAGATCTTCCATTTGCTGGTTCACTCTTCAAATGGCTACAACAGTGAGGGCTGGGCCAGGCCACAGCCAGGAGCTAGGAACTCCATTCTGATCTCCACATGGGTGCAGGGGCCCAAGCACTTGGGCCATCTTCTGCTGCTTTCCCAGGCACATTATCAGGGAGCTGAATCAGAAGTGGAGCAGCCTCAACTTGAACCCATGCTCATATGGGATGCTGGCATTGCAGGTGGTGGCTTAACTCACTGCACCACAGCACCCAGCCGCAACTAATTCTTTTCTGTGCTGTCTTCTCCCCGAATGGGTGTTTCTTAATTTTTCTTTTTTTCTAGTTCACTCTCTCCCAGGATCTCTGATCTCACTCCCTGGCTCTGATGCCCCCAGGGCAGTGGACAACTTCAGCTGGTTATCGCCCAGCAAGGCGTCTCTTCTCCCAACCTTTTTTGTTGGTTTCGGTTTGGCTTTTGGATTTCCTTTTTGCAAGCTCACCCAGGCATTGCGAAGGGTGGAGCTGTTTCTGTAACTGGAGGATTTCTCTGTTATAAGGTCACCTTTTCCTGGAAACCTGCATTCATACTTAATCATGCAGTCCTATCACCCTTTAACCCGCCCTATCTAGAATTTTGGCGCAAAAGAACAGCGTGCTCCATGGGGATTTCCTCCAGAAAATGATGTCCAACCTGAGACCGGAAGCTTGAGGAAAGGGGGCCAGGTAAGGAGGCAGTGTTTTGAAAATTGGGGAGAATATTCCAGAAAGGAAAGGCACAAAGAACTGCAGCACAGGCAGAGAGCTCACGTCAGAGCAGCCAAGAAACACCAGCTCCACTCCTGCTTAAGAGGTGCGCTGCGGGGTGGGGGGTCGACAGTGGGGCATTGTAGGTTAAGCCACCACCTACAACACCGGCATCCCATATGGGCACCAGTTTGAGTCCCAGCTGTTCCACTTCAGATCCAGCTCCCTGCTAATAACTGCCTGGGAAACCTTGGGCCCCTGCACCCATGTGGGAGACCTGGATGAAGCTCCTGACTCCTGGCTTTGGACTGGCCCAGTGAACCAGAGGATGGACGATCAGATCGATCACATCGCTCTCTCTGTGTAATCCCCTCCCCCATAACTCTGTCTTTCAAATTAATAAAATAAACATTAAAAAAAAAAAAGCGCGTCGGGGGTGGGGTGAGCTGGATGAGAGCTGCGAGATTCCCAGAGGTTTCTGTCTTTGGCAGGATTCCCTGTGGAGCCGCCATTGTCTTGCTAAGGGGTACAGGGCTTGCAAAGGCTGCCCCCTCTCTGCTCAGCAGCCCACACCAGGTAGCCAGTGTGGCTGGGGAGCCTCAGGTACCCACAGGCTCCTGGACAGGCCTGGGTTCAGGCCCGAGGGACCAGATGACTCTGTAGGTCCAGTCGCTGCCAGCAGGCTGGTCCCAGTGCTGAATTCCACAGCTCAGGATCCCACCTTCCTCTTCCTGTGCTGTTTGGGAGGCATTTTCCTCGGCAGGCAACTCCAGCCCCAAAGTAATGAAGGAAGCTTGGGTGGCTTCCCCTTGGGGGGCAGCTGCCTGGGACAGCAGCCAAATTGCCTTTTGGTCTTCTGAGGGGAAGCCAGGGTACAGGTTGGGGCGAGGGGCTGAGGAGGGGAGGGCTCAGCCTCCTTCGCATGCCTGCCAATTGCCTGGCCCACCTCTGCCACCAGACATCTCTTCATTAAAAAGACGAGTTGAGGAGTGGGCAGTTGGCCCAGCTGTTCAGATAGCCGCCGCTCATATCACAGTGCCTCAGTTCAGTTCCCGGCTCTGGCTCCTGGCTCCAGCTTCCTGTTAATGCAGCCCAGGGAGGCAGCACTGATGGCTCCACTCCCTGGGTTCCTGCCACACACACGGGAGACCTGAGTGGAGTTCAGGCTCCCAGCTCTGGCTTAGTCCAGCCCTGGCTGCTGAAAGCATTTGGGGAGCAATGGGAACTCTGTCTCTCTCTGTCTCTACCTCTAAACACACACACACAACCAAGTTGAATGACCATTAAAAATCACTTATCCATCCCACATGGGTACCAGTTCAAGTCCTGGCTGTTCCACCTCTGATCCAGCTCCCTGCTAATGAACTTAGGAATGCAGCGGAAGATGGTCCAAGTGCCTGGGCTCTTGCACCCACATGGGCGAACTGGAAGAAGCTCCTGGTTCCTGGCTTCAGGAACCATTTGGGGAATGAACCAGTGGGTGGAAGATCTCTCTCTCTCTCTCTCTTTCTCTCCCTCTCTCTCCTGTCTCTGTAACTCTGCCTTTGAAATATATAAAATAAATCTTCTAAAAAAAATCACTTACTTGTGACCAGTGTTGTGCAGTGGGTTAAGTCACCACCTGCCACACTGGCATCCCTATCAGAGCACTGATTCGAGTCCCAACTGCTCTGCTTCCTATCCAGGGCCCTGCTAATGCTTCAGGGAAAGTAGAAGATGGCCCAAGTATTTGTGCTGCTGTCCATGTGGGAGACCTGGATGGAGTTCCAAGCTCCTGGCTTTGGCCTGCCCAGCACAGGTCATTACGGCCATCTGAGGAGTGAAGTAATGGACAGAAGATCTCTCTCATTCTCCATCTCTTCCTCTCTCTCTGTCACTCTGCCTTTCAAATAAATAAATAATTTTTTTAAAAAAATCACTTTCCTGTTAGTTATTAGACTTGGAAAAAAACCACCCAAATAATGCCAGAATATCATTTTTCCCCTTTTAGAGTATATGCCTTATAAAACATTTTTAAAAACAATTTTTAAAGATTTTTATTTCTATTTGTTTGAAAGGCAGAGTTACAGAAAGAGAGAAGGAGACAGCGCTTCCATCCTCTAGTTTACTTCCCAAATGTCCGCAATGGCCAGGTTTGGCCCAGGGTGAAGCCAGGAGCCTGGAACTTCATCTGGGTCTCCCATGTAGGTTCAGGGGCCCAAGTCCTACCACCTTCCACTGCTCTCCCGGGAGCATTAGCAAGGAGCTGGATCAGAAATGGAGAATGTGAGCCCTACAGCACAGGCAAGGTCTTGAGCTGCAACCCAAAAGACTCCAACTGGTCTGGAGGTGTAGGGCATGGTACTTCAGGAAGAATTTTCCAGGAAAGGGCATGAACTTCCAGGAAACGGGTGGCTGCCCGATTTTTGGCCTTTTTAGGAACTCTCAGAAGTGTCATGGCATTAGATATATAATGGGATAGAGTGCCAGCCACAGTCATTTGACCATAATGATAGAGCAGGCTACAGGTCACTGCAGAGGTGCAATCAGTGGCCATGCTGGATATTTTCCGCCAGTACTGGTTCTGAGCAGCAGCTTTGCTGGGACATGACTGCAACTGCAGGTTGCTGGCCTTGGGAGGAGTTTGAGAGACAGCCCTGGAGGGGGTGTCCTGATATATTGTCTCCTGCTCTTTCTCTAATCCCTTATTCCCCACAACTGGGGTATATGGAGAGTGAACCAGTGGGCAGAGGAGCTCTGTCTCTCTCTTTCCCCTGTCTCTCTGTCTTGCAAATAAAATGCAAATAAATAACAAAATATTTTCTAAATGCACAAGGTCAAGTTGGGGCCGTCCTATTTGGAGGAGAGAGGAATGATGCTAGCTTTATTTAGGTGCTCCCTCTGGGCAGTTTGGGGCTGGTGGAGCAGAGGGAGTGAGTGCACTCAGAAAGGAATGGGTACACAAAGGGAGCTGCTAGTAGGGGCAGAGCTGGAACCAGAGGCTGACCCAGGACCATGCTTTTCTGCCCCCACTGTGATGCCTCCCATGGGGTGAAGCCAGTTTAGGGACCTGTGCCTCTAGGGATCTCTGGTGGCAGCTCCTGTGGGGATCTGATCAACTGGGAAAGGCAATGGGATCTTATCTTCCGCCCTCAACCCTTCCCAGCCTCCCTCCCTACACTGGCTGCCCAAGGCCCCTCAAGGGTTTCAGGCATGGGTCCCTGGGAGGAATCGCGCCATCTAGAGGCCCCGTGGTGGAACTCCTCTTCCTTCAAGCTGGTCCCTGGTCTGAATTCCAGTGCGCCCCCCCCCCCCCCCCCGCGGCTGATGCTGAGACCCTCCTTACCTTCTGGTGTTTGGGGTGAGTCTTGATTTGGGGCTTCCCCGCAGGTCATGGGGCGCACACGCGTTGAGCTCGAAGCAGGAGGAAGGCGAGCTCTGTGGCAACCCCTTGGCTGCTCTGGGGTCCCCCCACCCCAGCGAAGCGCGGGGAAGCCCGCCGTCCACGGGGAGGCAAACAAGGCGGCTTTCTTTTGCATTCTGCCTTCGGACAAAGGCGGCTGGGAAGCGGCTGTCAGGCCTGGAATGCACACACCTGTGTCTGCCAAGGCGCCTTTGAACTCCTGCTCTGTGGTCTCCCGGGGGCTTTGCCCCTGGCAGGGGGTGGGAGTTTGGCATTCTGTGCCCGGGGGAGGAGCACCGCGCCCAGACCTCCGAGGGGAGACAGCACACCCACCTGTTTCTCCTTCCTCCCGGCTTCCCCACGCCCTCTTGGCTTTTGGCTCCTACCCCTCCCCCGACCTGGACCCACTGGAAACAAAGCTTTCTGCCTAGAAATAGTTGGCTGACAGCTTCCTGAAGGGATTTCAGCCCAGGAATGGCCCGCAGAGTGCCAGGGGCAGGGCCCCTTGGACCTACCCCGAGTCTTCGTCTTTTTCTCCTGATTCCCAGACTTTTCCTCTGACAGGTGGGGGAACTAAGGCCCAGAGAAGTTAAATGAGGTTCCCAGGTCTGATCCGTGTGGGATTTCCTTTTATATCGTGTTCCATTAGAATTCTTTCATAGCGCGGCTCTGCGGTACTTTTTATCAGGTTGGTGCTGCACACAAATCAGTGTTCTGGAAACTTCTCTTGAAACGTTCTGTGATCCTCACTGATCTTGGCCTGGTCCTCCGGGGGCAGCCGCACCCCCACCTGCAAGGAGAAGTTAATCAGATGCCACTCAAGAGAGAGGGAGGTCGTGGGGACTGGACTGGACTTGGTCCCAAGATGGTTGATCTTCAGCCAGAAAGTAGCCCAAGTAGGAGTACGGAGAAGGTCAAGGCAAAGTGGGTTTTCTTCTGGGTCAGGGCAGGCAGAGGGGAGAGAGCACAGGGGCTGAGAGTTCTGAGTAGGGCCGGGAACACATTCACGGACAGCCCAAGGGTGAGGACCAGGGCTCCCTGGGCCTTCAGCCACCTCTCCTGGAAGGGGAGGGTTGTATCTCCCCTCCGAGCAGCCTCTCTGCAGCCAGAAGAGAGAGAGAGGCAAGGCTGCATGGGCAGGGGCTGGCGCAGAATGAGAGAGCAAGTGAGGAGGAGAGGGAGGAGGGAGGAAGAGGGAAGGAGGAGACAAGGCCAGGGGCCCACACCAGAGCTCTCCTGAGCCGGGCATGGCTTTGAAGCAGAGAACCTTGTGTAAGATGCACTGAGCAGCCTGGGGATCATGGAGATCCCAGGAGGGCACCCCCACCCCCACCTAAAGCTGGGGAGGGAGGGACTTGCTCATGGCCCAGCTTAGGGCTCCCTCTGCAGGTGTGGAGAGGCCTGGGCTGGTGTTCCAGCCCTTTGCTTACCCAGCCACATACACCAACGGAGAGATACAGTGGCCGAAGCACTATAGCCAGAACACGACCCTAGCCTTTTCTCACCCCAAAAGGCTCTTGAATGAACAGCATGTGGCAGGCCGCGAGCGCTCCAAGGAGGCAAATGGACCATGGCCAAAGCCATCACTTTGGTTCCAGAACCAGAAGGGCTTTCCTGTGCCTTCTGGGCCCAGGCTGGTGGGGGCCAGGGTCAGCTCTGAGGCTCCACAGCTGTCGTGGGGAGCAGGGAGTTCCAATCTCTAGACTGCGTCCAAAGCAATCACATTTTTGACTATTGTGGTGGGTTTTATTAAAAAAAAAAAAAAAAAACAAAACACCGAGCGGTGTTTTTAGACCCTCCTGTCTCCCAGAACCTTGTCTCTCCCCTCTGTAGATGGAGAGACCATTTCCCCTGTCTTTGAACCTGAGCAGGTGTCTGTGGCCGCCTGTACGGACAGCGTGTGCAGAGGGGTGAACTGTGGTTTCCTGGGCTTCCTCTGAAAGGTGCAGCCTCCACCTGCCTTCCTCTCCAGGGACATGTGTGTGGGACACCCTGAGCTGGTATTAGGAGCCTGGCAACCTGAAGCCATCATCTGGGAAGACTAAACACCAGTCACCCACCCCACCCCACCCCAGTGCCTCCACAAGCTCCTCCCTTACTCTGCCCCCCACATACGGAACCCCCGCTGTTCTAGACCCTGGATGTCTGAACCTTGCCAACCCCAGGTGCCAGATGTGGGAGTGGCTGAGCTTCGGCTGCCTGCTGTCCCACCAAGACTCATGAGCAAACACACTGCTTAAGCCACAAAGTTTTAGAGTAGCTTGTTGTTCAGAACAGCAGGATAATCAGGACACACAGCATTTCTTTGCCCCATTTAATGCTCTCACTGTGAGTGTGTGTAGCTCCAGGCTCACAGGCAAGAAAACCAAGCCTCAGAGTGGGTTCGTCACAAGATGTCATGGACTGAATTGTGTTGCTCCCAAATTCATTTTTTTTTTTAATTTTATTTATTTGAAAGGCAAAGTTACAGATAGGCAGAGGCAGAAAGAGAGAGGGAGAGGTCGTCCATCCGCTGGTTCACTCCCCAGATGGCTGCAACAGCCAGAGCTGCACCAATCCAAAGCCAGGAGCCAGGAGCTTCTTCCGGGTCTCCCACATGGTTGCAGGGGCCCAAGGACTTGGGCCACCTTCCACTGCTTTCCTGGGCCATAGCAGAGAGCTGGATGGGAAGTGGAGCGGCTGGGACTCAAACTGGCGCCCTTATGGGATGCCGGCACTGCAGGCGATGGCTTTACCCGCTACATTACAGCGCTGGCCCCGCCCCAAAATTCTTACATTGGTGCCTCAACCTCCAATGGCAGTCCTTAGAGACAGGGCCTCTAGGTGGGTAGTAAAGTTAAATGATGTCCCTCGTTTGGGGGGATTGGTGTCTACAAGAACAGGAAATCCTACTGGTTTGTTTATTTACCACGCGAGGACTCAATATGAAAGTGACCGTGTACAGGCTGGAGATGAGGCCTCATGAGACACCGACCCCGTGGCACCTCAACCTGGGTGTTACATCTTCAGAAAGGGGACTGGATGGGCTCCTGTGGTGGGAGCCCCCAGGTGTGTGATATTTTGCTACGGCAGCCTGAGAAAGCTAATACACAAGATAATTGGCGTGGCCATGACTCATGCCACAGTTCTATGACCCCCTAAGTCTACAGCACACTGCTGCCATGTCAGAACAAGACCCCGCCCTCGAGCCAGGAGGCTCCTTGGTTCAGACTCACAAGATAGGGCCATTATCTAAGGGTCAGGCAGAAGCTGAGGCAGGGTGCTCCTTTGGAATCTTAGGATGTGCCTAACCTACTCATAGAGCTCCAGGCTGAGCCAAAAAAAAAAAAAAAAACAGCCCCAAGAGGCAGGTTCCGGAGCTGAGGGAGCCACTCAGTTCTGCTCTAGGGAAGTACAGGCTGAGGCTGATGCTAAATGATGTTGCAGGCGCTCACGCTAGGTCAGGAAATGGGGACACGAGCAGGTGTTTTCTTAGTCTTCCTCCTTCTCTTTCACGCATACAGCGGGAATTCAAAAAGTTCGTGGAAAATACATATTATGAAAAAAAGCTATGTATGGATTTCAATTATTTTGCACCAAAATGAACTTCTCTTCTAATTTCATTTTTCCATGAAGTTTTTTTTAAAAAAAGATTTATTTTATTTATTTAAGACAGAGTTATAGGCCAGCGCCGTGGCTCACTAGGCTAATCCTCCACCTGCGGTGCCAGTACCCCGGGTTCTAGTCCCAGTTGGGGCGCCAGATTCTGTCCCGGTTGCCCCTCTTCCAGTCCAGCTTTCTGCTGTGGTCCGGGAAGGCAGTGGAGGATGGCCCAAGTGCTTGGGCCCTGCACCCACATGGGAGACCAGGAGGAAGCACCTGGCTCCTGGCTTCGGATTGGCACAGCGCGCTGGCCATGGCGGCCATTTGGTGGGTGAACCAACGGCAAAAGGAAGACCTTTCTCTCTCTCTCTCTCTCTCTCTCTTACTGTCTAACTCTGTCAAAAAATAAAAAAATAAAAAAAAAGAAAGAGCTATACAAAGAGTTAGAGACAGAGAGAGAGAGGTCTTCCATCTGCTGGTTCACTCCCCAGATGGCTGCAATGGCCAGAGCTGTGCTGATCTGAAGCCAGGAGCCAGGAGCTTCTTTGGGTCTCCCACATGGGTGCAGGAGCCCAAGGACTTGGGCCATCTTCCACTGCCTTCCTAGGCCATAGCAGAGAGCTGGATCGGAAGAAGAGCAGCTGGGACTCGAACCAGCACCCATATGGGATGCCGGCGCTTCAGGCCAGGGCATTAACCCACAGCACCACAGCTGCAGCCCCTCCATGAAGTTTTTGAAGAACCCTCCTATTTGCTGTCTGAGATGTACAAAGCAGGGTTGCAAGTATTGGGGATAGAGAAGAAAACAAGGTCTCTAGGGCCTGGATCTCAAAGTCTACGTAGAATGTAAATTCTACAGGGAACAGAAAGTACATGAGTCAAAGGAACCACATACAAATTAGCTTCTAATTGGGATAAGTGCTATGAAGAAAATCAGCAGCTAACCTGGGAGAGAGAAGGCCGCACGGGAGGGAGACCTGGGGAGGTGATATGTGAGCGGGAATGTAAAGAATGAGAAGTGGCTGTGATGTGCTGCAGACAGATGGAAATGCAGGTGCAAAGGCCCTGAGGTGGGAATGGCTAGGGTTATTCAGGAATTGTGTAGACAGGGAGTTGCTCAGATTTGAACCCAGAGATAAGGTGGCAAGGCAGACTAGACTTTGCAGGCCTCATAGGCCACAGCTAAGAGTTTGATTTAAAAAAAAAAAATTACAGGGAGACTTTTTGGAGTTGTGGTGTGGGGCAAGGAGAATCGATGCACAGGGATTGCCGTGACGGAAACAGTGCGAGTGAGCGGAGCAGGCGCGGTGGTCGATGAAAAGCACGCTGGTCGTCCCCGTGAGGCGCTGGACCCTTTGGGGCTTTGCTTGCTCAGCTGGAAGCTGGCTTCCGCTGCCGGGGACACAGGAAAGAAATGACTGCGTGCCTACTTCTGACTCCTAGGGCCCGGGGAGCTCAGAGACTGATGGTGCAAGTATGTGGCCCCGGAAGAGAGGCAAGAGAAGCGCAAGGCTTGCGCGAGTTTCCCGTTGGGGGACTTGCGCATGTTGGTCACTTACCACAGCCCACCTGTGCTCTCCCACAGCGCGGTCCTTCCGCAGGTCAGCTGTCCAAGCCAGGTCTCCTCAGGCAGGATCGCGTACCTTCCTGGAAGCTCTATGGGAGGATTTGTCTCCTTGACTTCCCCACCTCTTGGAGGCTGCCTGCATCCCGAGGGCCATGACCCCTTCCTCCTTCTTCAACACTGGTGGCCTCTCCGGTTCTCCTCTTGTCACACAGCCCCCTGCTCACAGCTGGGAAAGCGTCTTCACGTCTAAGCACCTGGGTGATTAGACTGGGCCCGCTGGGGCAATCCCAACTCTCTCTCAAGATCCTTAATGCAGCCCCATCTGCACAGCCCCTTTGCCATGTAAAACCACACATGTACATTCTAGAGCCTGGAGTGTGGGCATCTTTCGGGGTCATTATTGTGTGAGTCACAGTGCTGGAAAGGGCTACCAGGAGGGTAAAAGTGGATGCAGCAGGTTGGTGTATCGAGAGGTTATATGTAATGAATCCTTTATTTTTTTCTAAACCCAAACTTTATCTATTTTTTATCTGAGAGGGAGTGAGACAGAGAATTCCCACCAGTTGGTTCTCATGACCACAGTGGGCTGAAGCCAGGGACCAGGAACTCAGTGCAGGTGACCCACAGGGGTGTCAGAGACAAAAGTATGTGAGCTGTCACCTGCTGCCTCCCAGGGTCTGCAGTGGGAGGAATGTAGAGCAGTGAACTGGTTGGGATTTGAACTCAGGCACTTTTTTTTTTTTTTTTTTAGTATTTATTTTATTTATTTGAAATATAGAGTTACAGAAAGAGGTAGAGACAGAGAGAGAGTCTTCCATCTGCTGGTTCACTCCCCAGATGGCCACAACGGCCAGCGCTGCGTCGATCCAAAGCCAGGAGCCAGGAGCCAGGAGCCAGGAGCCAGGAGCTTCTTCCAGGTCTCCCACGCGGGTGCAGGGCCCCAAGGACTTGGGCCATCTTCTACTGCTTTCCCAGGCCATAGCAGAGAGCTGGATCAGAAGTGGAGCAGCTGGGTCTTGAACCGGCGCCCATATGAGATGCCGGTACTGCAGGCAGGGGCTTTACCCTATGCGCCACTGCGCCAGTCCCAGAATTTTTAACTTCTAAGTCATTCTGTACTTTCCTTTGCCAGTAGAAGCACCCTGCCCTCTCTTGTCTGAAGAGAAAATTTTGTCTTGCTTGAAGGCCCTGGAGCAATAACATGCCCTAGTCCAACTACCTTCTGTCTCCTCCACCCACAGTTAGAGCCAGACCTTCATATGCTCCAGTGGAAAAGCATAAAGTCGGACCCATGAGCTTATAACTGCAAAACAAATCACAAGACTTTGCTAATTTCATTTTTTTGACAGCAGCAGAGTTAGACACTGTGAGAGAGAGAGACAGAGAGAAAGGTCTTCCTTCCATTGGTTCACCACCAAATGGCCGCCATGGCCAGCGTGCTGCGCCAATCCGAAGCCAGGAGCCAGGTGCTTCCTCCTGGTCTCCCATGTGGGTGCAGAGCCCAAGCACTTGGGCCATCCTCCAGTGCCCTCCCGGGCCACAGCAGAAAGCTGGACTGGAAGAGGAGCAACTGGGACAGAACCAGCACCCCAACCGGGACTAGAACCCGGGGTACTGGCACCGCAGGTGGAGGATTAGCCTAGTGAGCCACGGCGCCGTTCCCACTTTGCTAATTTCAATGAGCAATAACACGGAGAATGTGTGGGAGTGGAGTCCAAGGAATAGATTTCAAGAATGGACTAAATTTGATGTGAATGCTCTTTCCAGAGCTTATGCATTTAATATGCTAGTTTGTACAGGTTACACAGTTCATTGAATCTGGACTCAACAGAGCTTTTCTCCCAATGAGTTTGAGATACTAGAACTTCCATGGTATAATATAAAGGAAAGAGGAGAATGTTCGAGTGTTCCTTTTCATAAATTTATTTATTTCATTTTACTTGAAAGGTAGAGAGATAGAGACAAAGATGGATAGAGAGAGTAAAAAAAGAGAGACAGTGGGAGAGAGGGAGAGGGAGAAGAAGAGAGAGAGAAAGAGAGAGAGAGAGAGAGAGAGAGTCTTCCATCCACTGATTCGCTCCCCAAATGGTTGTAACAGCCAGAGCTGAGCCAGACCGAAGCCGGAAGCTAGGAACTCAATCTGGGTCTCCCATGTGGGCGGCAGGGACCCAACTACTTGAGCCATTACTATTGCCTCCCAGGGTCTGCATTAGCAAGAACAGAGCCAGGACTTGACTTGAACTGTCTTTTTTTTTTTTTTTTTTTTAATAAAGTTTATTTATTTATTTATTTGAAAGTCAGAGTTACATAGAGAGAGAAGTAGAGGCAGAGAGAGGTCCTCCATCCGCTGATTCACTTCCCATTTGGCCGCAACGACCAGAGCTGAGCCAATCCAAAGCAAGGAGCCAGGAGCTTCTTCTGGGTCTCCTACACGGGTGCAGGGGTCCAAGGACTTGGGCCATCTTCTACTGCTTTCCCAGGCCACAGCTGAGAGCTGGATTAGAAGTGAAGCAGCTGGGACTAGAACCAGTGCCCATATGGGATGCCAGTGCTGCAGGTGGTGGCTTTACCTGCTATGTCACAGGGCTGGCCCCATTTTTTTTTTTTAAGATTTATTTATTTATTTGACAGGCTGAATGACAGAGAGAGAGAGAGGAAGAGACAGATCTTTCATCTGCAGGTTCACTCTCCAAATTACTGCAACAGCCAGGCCTATGTCAGGAGCCTGAAACTCCATCTGGGTCTCCCATGTGGATGGCAGGGGCTCAAGCACTTGGGCCATCTTCTGTTGCTTTCCCAGGCACACTGGCAGGGAGCTGGATCAGAAGCAGGGCAGCCAGGATTTGAACTGGTGCAATGATATGAGATGCTGGTACTGCAGGTGGCGGCTTGACCCACAGTGCCATAATGCTGGCTTCAGAAACCTTGATCTTCTTTTTTGATATCTTAATTGTCTTTATTTAATCATTACACAATGTATACATATATCAAAATATCACATCTTACCCCCAAAATACATACAATTATTTGTAACAAATATTTTATCTTAATTTTTTATAGAAAGCTTTTACTTAATAAATATAAATTTCATAAGCACAACTTTTGGATTATAGTGGTCAGAAGCCTTGATTTTCTTTTGTTGTTGTTGTTTTTTTTTGTTTTGTTTTGTTTTTAAAGATTTATTTATTTATTTGAAAGTTGGAGTTACACAGAGAGAAGGAGAGGCAGAGAGAGAGAGAGAGAGAGAGAGAGAGAGAGATCTTCCATCTGCTGGTTCATTCCCCAACTGGTCACAACGGCTGGAGCAACACCAATCCGAAGCCAGGAATCAAGAGCTCCCTCCGGATCTCCCACACGGGTGCAGGGGCCCAAGCACTTGGGCTATTTTCTACTGCTTTGCCAGGCCACAGCAGAGAGCTAGATCAGAAGTGGAGCAGCTGGGACTCAAACCAGTGCCCATATGGGATGCCGGCACTGCAGGCGGCGGCTTTACCCACTACACCACAGTGGCAGCCCCAGAAGCCTTGATTTTCAAGAAAAGAATGCTCATGCCCGGGCACACGTTCATAGTTCCATTGAGGTGGTAATGAAATTGCCGCCTGGCCTTCTTGGGCTTCTCATGCCAAAGACCCGACACAAGGAAGCGTGTCCCTGCTGTCCTGTGGGGAGACGGGGGCACTGCTGTAGACCACCAAGGAGGAGCTGCCGCACACAGGAGCTGCTGAACAACCGGAGCACGAGGACCACGCTGGAAACTTGGGAGATTCCCGGGGGCGTCTCGGACGTGTATTGGGAGAGTTAATGGAAAACTCCAGCAACCAAAAAAGGCAAGGACACTGCAGATTCAGAGCAGAGGACCAACCACATCGTGAGCCAAGAAGCAGAGACGGGGCTGGCAACGTGGCATAGTGGGCTAAGCCTCTGTCTTCAGTGCTGGCATCCCATATGGGCGCCGGTTTGAGTCCTGGCTGCTCCACTTCTGAGCCAGTTCTCTGCTGTGGCCTGGGAAAGCAGTAGAAGATGGCCCAAGTCCTTGGGCCCCTGCACCCACGTGGGAGACTTGGAAGAAGCTCCTGGCTCCTGGCTTCAGCAGCTGCTGAGGCCATCTGGGAAGTGAACCAGTGGATGGAAGACCTTTCTCTCTATCATTCCCTCATTTTGTTACTCTGCCTCTCAAATAAATGAATAAATCTTTTAAAAAAAGAAGCAGAGACAGGGAGTTCCTTCAGCTTACATAACCAACACTCTCTGCAAGGCAAGGTCCTAGGCCCACCTCCCAGACAATAGAATTGGATGTTAATCTATCAATAATTAATCTATTAACATTAATAAATATTAGTTTATTAACTAATTATTAATAAACATTATAAATAATTATAATAGTTACATTGAACTGTACTTAAATTTATTAATACACATTATTCTATTAACCATTAACATAAAGCTTTTGGAGGTTGGACATTTGGTGCAGTGGTTAAGCCACTGCCTGGAATGTTTGTGTCCCATCTCAGAGTACCTGGGTGCAAGGGCAGCACTGTTCCCACTTCCAGCTTCCTGTGACGGGCACCCTAGGGGGCAGCAGGTGGTGGCTCACGCAGCTGAGTGTCTGCTGTGCACCTGGAAAGCCTGGACTGGGTTCTCAGCTCCTGGACATTTGGGGAGTGAGCCGGAAGTTGAGAGGTCCCTCTCGCTATCTGCCTTTCAGATATACTAGATCAAAATTTGAAAAGAGAAGACCTTGGATGATATATCTGCATGATATGGTCAAGCCGTAGCAATCCACCCTTATCTCCCCCAAACTGATGTCAGCCTAATGTACAACATAGACTCATCCCATCCTCAAAAATCCCAAAGGCCTAACTCATTTTATTTATTTGAAAGGCACAGTTACAGAGAGACAGGGAGAGGCAGAGGCAGAGAGAAAGAGAGACCTTCCATCTATTGGTTCACTCCCCAAAAGGCTGCACAGCCAGGACTGGACCAGACTAAAGCCAGGAGCCAGGAGCTTCTTCCAGGTCTCCCATGCAGGTGCAGGGGCCCAAGCACTTCGGTCATCTTCCGCTGCTTTCCCAGGTGCATTAACAGGTAACTGGATCAGAAGTGGAACAGCCAGAACTCCAACCAGCACTCTGATATGGGATGCAGACATCCGGGCAATGGCTTAACCCACTGTGCACCACACCGGTCCCAATAAAATAAATCTTAAAAAAAATTGTACTAAAATTTCCAAATATGCAAAAAAGAACGGAAATAAATCAGCACTAAGTCTCTCTAAGCATTTCCAACATACACACACACAAACACAAGGTGAACAGGCAGACCTAGCCCTGTCCACCCACCCCTCTGAGCCATCCCAGGCCTCTCCCCAGTCCCTGGCTCCCTTCTTGAGGCTGACGCATTTGTGAAAACCCTAGCGCTCCACTGTCAGGGGCGTGAGCCCCCTGTGGGTCAGGACAGCCACAATGAACTAAGTATGTGCTGCCCGCTCCCACCCCCACCTGCAGTCTC
This sequence comes from Oryctolagus cuniculus, assembly GCF_051225735.1. Taxonomy (NCBI): domain Eukaryota; kingdom Metazoa; phylum Chordata; class Mammalia; order Lagomorpha; family Leporidae; genus Oryctolagus; species Oryctolagus cuniculus. The sequence continues at coordinate 120,822,161 of NC_142868.1, forward strand.
TTCTCCCGGAGCCAACCCCCTCCAACCCAGCGCACATCAGAGCCTCCGTACCTGACAAGGGAATTTCCGGAGGGAGCAGGGAGGCTGCCTGCTTATATCCAGCACCCTGCGTCCGGCGGTCCCTCTCCCCTGGCCGCGTCAGGTGGGCCAACAAAACCCCCTGCATTGGAGTACAGCGTGCTTTTTCCTTTGGCTGTTGCAATGTGAAACCTTACCCAAGATTTCAGCAAAAGACCAGGACCCGGAAGAGAACCTGTGGTTTTGGTTTTTTTCTGTCAAGATTTATCCTCTTTGGTAATTGTGGTTGTTCAGGTGAACTTAATAACGAGATAATAACTGGATACATCCGTTTCGCTGTGTATTGGTGACACAAGCGGGAGATCTATGTCAGTCCGTCCGTCAATCACTCAGGAATCATTAAGGAAGTTTTAAAAAAAGTTAAAAGAAAAATCGAGCTCTATCTCAAAAATCAGGGCACTAGAATGTTCTGGGCAGGAAAGATTTTTATGTAAAATTAATGTTGAACACTTCGCGGGTGATTCTGACGCATCTCCTGGATAAGAATGGATGCTTTGCAAAGCGTCCTGGGTGGCATAAATGCCCCTGTTCTCCAGGGAGCCATGTGAAACGCCAACTAGAATCATGGACTTAAAAACTCCCTCCTGGCTTCTCACTTGAAGGCTGGGGGAAAGAGCCGAGAGGGGGGCTCACAGCGGGGCCCGGGGCCTCAGCTCGCGTCTGAATGACCGGCAGAAGGAAAGCAGCATTGACCGAGGCTGGACTGAAAGAGAGAGAGAGAGAGAGAGAGAGCATTCCAGAACTGATCACTCTGTCTTTCTCTAAGAGAGGTAGGGTTCTAGCCTAGAAAAAGCCTGAGTAGGCCTTGAAGGCAGGGAGGGTATCTGGGCCAGTGTGAAGGGAAAAGGGTGGGCAGCCCCCACCCCACCTGCCGCCTCCACGCTGGATGGATTTTCCCAAGGAAGGGACCTCTGGAAGAATGGGAGGGTAACATCTGGTGAGGGATAAAAATAGAAGGCATCATTGGGCTTTTTGAGGCTGCTCACTTGAAAGAAGAGTATAAATCACTCCTTCGCCCAGAGCCCTTATCTGCTCTTGCCTTTGAGTGTGGGTGTGCAGCAGGTGGGGATGGAGAGGGGGTGGCAAGGGAGCTTCTCCTTGGTGGAAACCCCCTCTGGGCCCTGCATCCACCCGAGGCCGCTGGGGGCCGTATCCATAGCATGTACACGGGAGCGAACATCTCCGGTCCTCACAGAGACAGATATGGATGCGGGTGACGAGAGACATGGGCGATGTTGGGATGAGACAGTCCTACAGGGAGGGAGCAGACGGGAACAGATGGACCCAAGGCTCTGTCTTTGCAGACCCTTCCGTGGGCTGCAGCCCCTGGCAGGTGTCCTCCGTATCTTTGCCCTTGTTGATGTCCAGTGCTTACAGTGAGGGTCCTACCAGGGTTTCAGCCAAGAACTGGGAGGGGATCGGAAGGAGGGGTCGGGAGATCTGTTCCCCCTTGGCTGCCTGCTCCTAACCGGCAGGAACCCCAAAGTTCCACCTGTGCCCTGACTTCTCTCAGCCACCGTGGACTTCCGCCCCTCCCCCAGCCAGCAGCCGGGCTGCGGGAGATTCTCCTTTAATGTGCTTGTCCTCTTAGTCAGCACAAAGGCCTCTTCTCAACTGATATCCTGCTCCTCTCGCTACAGTCAACATTTCTTTAGCCTTAATCCCTTAAAACCCCCTTAAACAACTCAAAAGCAATAAAGAGATAGTTCTTGGTTACATTTCTCCCCTTTGCTTTGTTCTTCTTAAACCTGTTCTCAGATTGCAGGCCAGAAGGTCTTTGTGTGAATGTTGACTCATCTCATTCATTCTAATGAGATCACCGGCAGCCCGGCTTGGGCTTCGGGCTGCCCCGGCCGGCCGGGTGTTGGGTAACAGAGCTGTCTGGCTGTGGAACTGAGCTTCCTGGAGGGAGGGGGCCTGCTGCGCCTGGGCTTGGCAAGCTCAGTCTCTCCCAGAGGCCTAAAGGTGTGAGCTTTGCATACTGCTGGGCAGCTGAGCCCCAGTGACCGGATATCTCCTGTCCTCCGCTTTCGGTTCCCAAACACTTACACCTGTAATGGGGTGGAAATCCCTCTCCCGCGTCACTCCCTGGGGCTATCACAGCCTCATGCAGAAATACACATGTCACTTATATTAAACTATTAACTTTAATTCTGCTTCTTAGCCCACCAGTGTTCAAGAGAAATTAGCTAGGACAGACACATTTTAAAGATGACAACCAATAAGGCTTCGGACCATCGTGAGGAGGGAAGTCTGGTTAACTAACAGGAATAGAAAAAGCAGCAGGCAATGCTTGGGAGCCTGGGGCAGGGCAGCTGCTGGTGAGAGCTCACTGCCTCTCTGAACCTGGAAACCTCACCCGTACAATGAGGTACAGGCCATGTGGTGTTGGCAGGCATAGTCAAATATCGAATTATACAAGGGACCAATAAATATATTAAATGGCAAAGTGTTTGGCAGGCCAGCCAAAGAAGCAAGCTATGAGGAGGACGTTACCTCCTGGATGTGGGGCGTGTGCCCGAGTGAGTGGGCACAACTGAATTAACTCTAATCATGTGGTGTGAAGATCAGCGGTGGAGAGCAGGAGGGAGGCAGCCATGGTGCGGGTGGGGAACAAGGAAGGAAAAAGTCTACCCAAATCCTGTGACTGACGGTGTGTGTGTGCGTAGCTCTATGCAAAGGGCTGAATGGGTGTACGGGAAGGTGATGCAAACAAAGATGTGGGTTTGAAAAAAAAAAAAAAAACCTCCAGAATAAGACAGGGCTCTGAGTGGTGGCTTGTGTCTCCAGCAGCATAACCCTGTATCTGGACCCTGCCCTCCTGCTAACAGCCAAGGACCTCACCAAGTCACAGACCTGAATCCTCACCCCGAGGACCTCAGCCTTCCTAAGGGTACTCCCCTTTACTAGTAGGAACGTTGTGCAAATCTGGGGAGGGAACTAAATAAGAATTTATATAGGTAAGTGAAGCCCACAGTCCTGATAGTTTTACATGAAGTTTATGAATATATTTAAAAGAAACTATCTTTATGCCTCTGGTTTTAATTAAAAATTCACTTTAAATATGAAAAATGTAAAAGAATTTGATTTTTATTTTATACATGTTTGAATGCTTAGTAAAAAACCTGCCTGTAGAGCATTATAGGTTTTTTTTTTTATTAGTTTTTTTAAAGAATTATTTGGAAGAGTTACAGAGAGAGGGAAAAGCAGAGATCTTCCATCTGCTGGTTCACTCCCCAGCTGGCCGTAACTCCCAGGATTGGGCCAAACTGAAGCCAGGAGCCAGGAGCTTCTTCTGGGTCTCCCACATGTGTGCAGGGGCCCAAGCACTTGGGCCATCAGAGGCTGCTGTTCCCAGGCCATTAGTAGGGAGCTGGATCAGAAGTGGAACAGCAGGGACACAGTGTCGCAGGAGGCAGCTCTACCCACTACACCGTAACACCAGCCCCTCCTTTTAAATTAGATTTAAACAGATATCGAGAATCTTAGAAATAACTGAGAATAAGACTGTCTGTTTCCTTAAAATATCTTTTTAGAATTTTGGTGGCTATTGCCTTGAATCTACATATCAGTTTAGGGAAGAAGCTCATCTTAACAGCATGACCTTCTATGCCATGAATGTGCTATACTCATGTCTCGTAATTGACTAAGAACTTTGAATAATTTCTTTTGCCACATTTTGTAGTTTTTTTGTTTGTTTGTTTAAAGATTTGTTTATTTATTTGAGAGGCAGAGTTACAGAGAGCGGTAGAGTCAGAGAGAGAGAGGTCTTCCATCTTCTAGTTCACTCCCCAAATGGCTGCAACAGCCGGAACTGTGCCAATCCGAAGCCAGGAGCCAGGAGCTTCTTCCAAGTCTCCCACACAGGTACGGGAGCCCAAGGGCTTGGGCCATCTTCTACTGCTTTCTCAGGCCATAGCAGAGAGCTGGAAGGGAAGTGGAGCAGCCAGGACTAGAACCGCTGCTTATACGGGATTCTGGCACTGCAGGTGGCAGCTTTGCCCACTACACCACAGCGCTGGCCCCCATATTTTGTAGTTTTTAATCCATATATCTTATACATTTTTTACAGTTATTCCTAAGCACTTTATTTTTTATTAAATTCATTTTTGAATTGTCCATTTTTTAAAAAATAGATTTATCTATTTATTTGAAAGACAGAGTTGCAGAGACAGAGACAGAGACAGAGAGACAGAGAGAGGTCTTCCATCTGCTGGTTCACTCCCCAAATGGCTACAATGTCTGGGGCTGGGCCAGGTCAAAGCCAGGATCCAGAAGCTTCTTCCAGGTCTCGCACATGGGTTCAGGGGCCCAACGACTTGTACCATCTTCTGCTGCTTTCCCAGGTCATGGGACGTACTGCAGGCAGCTGTCTAACCTGCTACGCCACAACACCAAACCCTTAAACTTTTCCCATGGCTCTCTCCTTCCTGCTCTTCCCAGCCTCCAATAACCACCATTCCACTCTTAGCTTCTGTGAGATCAATTGTTTCAGATTCCACATTTGAGTGAGGTCATGCAGTCATTGTCTGTTTTTGCCTGGCTTATTACACTGAATGGAAGGATCTTATGTTGTTGCAAATGACAGGATTCTATCTTTCCTGTAGCTGAATGGTAGGTAATCCATTGTATGCATGGATCCCATTTGCCTTATTTACCAATTGCTGAATACTTAAAGTGTTTCCATTTCTTGTCTACTCTTACTAGTTCTGCAATAAAGGTGGGAGGGCAGAGGTCTCTTTGACCGACTCATTTATTGCAATCCCCAGCAGTGGGATTGCCAGATGATGTGGGAGTCCTGGTTTGAGTTTCTGAGGCGTCTCCTCAGAGTTTTCCACAGTGACTGTACTCATTTACATTCCCACCAACAGGATACAAGAGTTTTTTTTCTCCACGTCCTCACCAGTTTTTGCTGCCTTTTGTCGTTTTTATATAACCATTCTAGCTAGAGTGAGGTGTTATCTCATTATGGCTCTATCTGCATTTCACTGATGATTAGTCATGTCCAGCATCTCTTCACGTACCCGCTGGCCATGTGTATGTCTTCCTTTGAAAGATGTCTATTCAGACCTATGACCCGCTTTTAAACTGTGTTATTCACTCTGTAGTACTGAGTGGAGTGCCTTCTATAGTTGGTTAATAATCCCTTGTCAGAGATATGGTTTGCAAATATTTTCTCCCGTTCTGTAGGTTGTCTCTTCACTCAGCTTTTACTGTCAGAAGCTTTTCAGTTTGATGAAATCCCCTATATTTATTTTTGTTTGTGTTTTCTGTACTTTTGGGGTCTTATCCATGAAATCCTTGTCCTTTCCAATGCTCTGAAGTTTTCCCCCAATGGTTTTTATAGTTACAGAGCTCACATGCAAGTCTTTAATCCATTGTGTGTTGATTTTTGTATATGGTAAAACAAGGGGTCTAGTTTCCTTCTTCTGTATGTGGGTATCCATTTTTCTCTGCACCATTTATTATTGGCGAGACTGTCCTTTCTCCAGTGCGTGCTCTTAGCGCCTTTGTGGAGTGCAGTTGGCTGTCAATGCACGGATTTATTTGTGGGCTCTCTATTCAGTCAAGTTTCTACCTTCCAGTAGTTTCTCCTTACTCGCTGGTGTCTCTCCCTTTCCCTTGAGCATATCATTCAGGACAGGTCTGGAGGTGATAAAGTCTCTCCTCACTTATTGTCTGGGAATTTCTCTATCTCTCCTTCTATCTGGAAAAAACAGTTTTACTCGGTTCAATATTCTTGGTGAAATGTTATAATTTTTGCTTTCTGCAGTCATATGTATTATAAAGAAATGAAGAAGAAAAAAGCAATAACAATTCATCCTTTTTTTAAAAAAATATTTATTTATTTTATTTGAAAGTCAGAGTTAGAGAGAGGAGAGGCAGAGAGAGAGAGAGAGAGAGAGAGAGAGAGAGAGAGGTCTTCCATCTGCTGGTTCACTCCCCAGTCAGCTGCAACGGCCAGAGCTACGCCAATCCGAAGCTAGGAGCCAGGAGCCTCCTCCAGGTCTCCTGCACGGGTGCAGGGGCCCAAGGACTTGGGCCATCTTCTACTGCTTTCTCAGACCATAGCAGAGAGCTGGAAGGGAAGCGGAGCAGCCAGGACTTGAACCAGCACCCATATGGGAATCCGGCACTTCAGGCGGTGGCTTTACCTGCTATGCTACAGTGCTGGCCCCCATCCTTTTATTTACCCAAATATTTAACATTTCCAGTGCTCTGAGTGTTTGTTTACATTTAGCAGGAAGAATTCCTTTAGCACTTTTTGATACTGAGAGTCTATGGGTGAAGAAGCCTTCATTTGACTTTTATTCTGGAAGGATATTTGTTGTCAGATATAAAATTCTGATGTGAGTATTTTTTTCTCTAAGTACTTTTTTACTCTCCTCTGGTCTTCATAGTTTCTGATGATGAAATGACTGTAATTATTGTGCTCTGTGCTATGATGTGAATAATTGTCCCCCTGAACTCAGGAATTTCATTCCCCAACGTCCTATTATATTGATGGTACTGTGAGAGAGGAGACTTGGGGCCAGCTCCGTGGCGCGGCAGGTTAAGTCACTGCCTGCAGTGCTGGCACCACATGGACAACTACCTGCACCACAGGACTCCACCAGCAAGAATGCCATCACCAGTCGTGACAACTAGACCTTGCACCTTTAGAGCCATAAGCCACAGCTCACAGCAGCTAGCCTGCCTCAGATATCTCATTATGTCTATAAGGACTATTTTGATAACCTTATTAAATTATTTTTAATAACCCTATTTTTAAAATATATTTCCTTTAGAACAAACTGTGGAAGAAAAACAATCATGAAAGTTTCCATTTGGGGGCTGGCGCTGTGGCGTAGCAGGTAAAGCCACTGACTGAAGCTGAAATCCTATATGGGCACTGGTTCAAGTCCCAGCTGCTCCACTTCCCATCCAGCTCTCTGCTATGGCCTGGGAAAGCAGTAGAAAAGGCCCAAGTCCTTGGTCCCCTGCATCCATGTGTGAGACCCAGAAGAAGCTTCTGGCCCCTGGCTTCAGATCAGATCAGCTCCACCTGCTGCGGCCATTTGGGGGGTGAACCAATGGATAGAAGACCTCTCTCTGCTTTAGCCTCTCTGTGACTCTGCCTTTCAAATAAAACAAATAAATCTTTTTAAAAATTTCCATTTTACTAAAATAATCACTACTATTAATACATTTGATCTTGAGCATTTATTTGCAAATTAATTAGTTAAGTATCCTTCCATATCTTCCAGCAGTTCACTTTTTGAAGTACTTTTTTTTTTTTTTTTTCAAATTATTTAGGGACTGGCACTGTGGCGCAGTGGATTAAACCTCTGTCTGTGGTGCTGGCATCCCATTTGGGCACTGCTAATGCACCTGGGAAAGCAGCAGAGGATGGCCCAAGTCCTTGGGTTCCTGAACCCATGTAGGAGACCTGGAAGAAGCTCCTGGCTCCTGGCTTCGGCCTGGCTCAGCCCCAACCATTGCACCCATTTGGGGAGTGAACCAGCAGATGGAAGATCTTCCTCCCCCTCTATCTCTGTAACTCTGCCTTTCAAGTAAATAAATCTTAAAAAAAAAAAAAAAATTCTGCTTGGCAGTGAGCCAAAGAACGTGGGATTACAGAGAGAGAGAGAGAGAAAGAGAGAGAGAGAGCGAGCTCCTATCTGCTGGTTTACTCTCTCAAATGCCAGCAATAGCTAGGGCTGTGTTTTAGCTGGGAACTGGGAACTCAATCCAGGTCCCCCATATGAGTGGCAGAAACTCAACTACTTGTGTCATCCCCACTGCCCCCTGGGCTCTGCATTAGCAGGAAGCTGGAGTCTGAAGCCAGAACTGGATATTGAACCCTGGTACTGCAATACGGAACGCAGGCATTTTTACCACTAGCCCAAATGCTTGTCCCTAAACTTACCTGTTAATTCCCGTTTCCATCAACTTCGGGAAGCACCCTCCTACTTCCAGCAGATTCTTCTGAGTCAGTCCAGTAGTTGCTGAGATGTGGAGAAGCACCTGTTGCCGTGGATCTCCGACTCCGCGTGGGCACCCGAGAGGGGGCGGGGAGGGGAGGTGCAGACGCCTGTCACAAACCACCTCTTCCTCTTACTGTAAAGTAGCAAAAACAAACAGCATCCTAACCTCTGACTGCGGAGTGGGGCCGCTGTTTACAGATAAACAGAGACCTGCTGCCTGCAAGGATCCCGGGAACAAAATTCAGCCAGAAGATTGAAAACACCATTGTGTTTACAGATCAGCAGTGACATGCCAATGTCATGTCGGTGGTGGAAGGCAGAGGTCATGTTTACTGCGAGCAGAGGTGCCCGGAGCTGCCACAGGGGCTGCCGGCGGGGGATCTGCAGGAGGAGGAGGAGGAGGGCTGCAGCAGCTGTGGATCAGCACCCGCCCCAGTGGATAGCTTCAAGGCTCAAAACATGGCGTGGGCTCGCACAAAGCCCCCACACTGCTGTGCACGACGGGATCGGGGCCTCAGGAGGTCTGCAGGGGGCCACGTCGGCCCAGGGAGCTGACTCTGACTTTTCCACGGGAACTCTGCTTCTGGCTATAGGGAAGAGCACTCCTCTCCAGAAAGTAAACCGTAGCAGCAGAGAGTTACAAACCCCACACAAAGAGCTTCCACTCTAGACAGGTGACCTTGATGGCTGCAAGACCAAAGCCCCTCCCCTCCCAGGCCCCTTCCTACCGCAGCCAGAGACCTGAGACCATCCTGGCACTGCCGTGGGCTTTCCATGTGACCGTGAGCATTTACTGATGCTGTCACAGCCCGGGGCTCCCTCATCTAAAAAGTAAGAATAAAATCGTTCATCACTGGGATCTGAAGAGGATTAATAGGAATAGTAAATGGGGAATGTTTCCAGAATTCCTGGTGACAAGCTCTCCATAAATGACAGCTGATTTAAAAAAATTTATTTATTTGAAAGTCAGGGCTACAGAGAGAGAGAGAGAGAGAGAGAGAGAAAGAAAGGTATTCTATTGGCTGATTCACTCCCTAAATGGCCCCAATGGCTGGAGCTAGGCTGATCCAAAGCCAGGAGCCAGGAGCTTCTCCTGGGTCTCCTATATGAGTGCAGGAACCCAAGCACTTGGGCCATCTTCTGCTGCTTTCCCAGGCCCTAGCAGAGAGCTGGATGGAAGTGGAGTGGCCAGGACTCCAACAGGTGTCCACATAGGATGCTGGCACTGCAGGCAGCGGCTTTATCTGCCCCACATGCATGGCTTTCAAAATATTTTTGCACCATAATATCATCTTTTTAAAAAAGATTTATTTTATTTATTTATTTGAGAGGCAGTTATAGACAGAAAGAAAGAGGGAGAGACAAAGTTCTTCTACCCATTGGCTCACTCCCCATATGGCCACAATGGCCTGAACTGGGCTGATCCAAAGCCAGGAGCCAGGAACTTCTTCCAGGTCTCCCACGTGGGTCAGGGGCCCAAGCACTCAGGCCATCCTCTACTGCTTTCCCAGGTGCATTAACAGGAAGCTGGATCAGAAGTGGAGTAGCCCAGCCATTGTAGCCATCTGAGGAGTGAACCAGCGGATGGAAGACCTTTCTCTCTCTCTCTGCCTCTGCTTCTCTGTAACTCTTTCAAATAAATAAATAAAATCATAAAAAAAAATAAAAGTGGGGCAGCTGGGACTTGAACCGGTGCCCATATGGGATGCTGGTGCCTCAGGCAAAGGCATAACCTTCTGCGCCACAGCACTGGCCCCTTACTATAATATATTTTAATTCCATTATCCATGAACTTTTTGAAGTACTCTCAATTCTGTATCCTGATTGTAGTGATTGTTATATAAATATGTACATGTGTTAAGGTTCATAGAACTATATATAAAATAAAAATAATTTTATGTATTTTAAATTTAATTTAAAAGTTTAAACTTTTTTATAAATATTTTTATTTTTATTTTTTATTGTTGACAGGCAGAATGGACAGTGAGAGAAAGAGACAGAGAGAAAGGTCTTCCTTTTGCCGTTGGTTCACCCTCCAATGGCCGCTGCGAAGCCAGGAGCCAGGTGCTTCTCCTGGTCTCCCATGTGGGTGCAGGGCCCAAGCACTTGGGCCATCCTCCACTGCCCTCCCGGGCCACAGCAGAGAGCTGCAATGGAAGGGGAGCAACTGGGACAGAATCCGGCGCCCCAACCGGGACTAGAACCCGGGGTGCCAGTGCCACAGGCAGAGGATAAACCTATTGAGCCGTGGCGCCGGCTAAAAGTTTAAATTAAAAAAAAAAAGATTTCTTTATTTATTTTGAAGCCAGAGTTACAGAGGGAGAGGGGAGAGAGAGAGAGAGAGAGAGAGAGAGAGAGGTCTTCCATCCATTGGCTCACTCCCCAAATGGCTACAACTGCCAGGACTGGGCTGGGATGAAGCCAGGAGAGAGAGAGATCTTCCACCAACTGGCTCACTCCCCAAATGACCTAATCTGCACAATAGCCAGGCTGGATATCACGATGAAACTGGAAGCCCAGAGCTCCATCCGAGCCTCTCCTGTCGGGTGGCAGGGATACAAGCACTTGAGGCATCATCTGCTGCCTCCTGGGATGTGCATTAGCAGGAAGCTGCATTGGAAGCAGAGGAGGCAAGACTCAAACCAGAAAGTCCCATATGGGATGTGGGTGTTCCAAACGGCGGCTTAACCTGCTGCACCACAACACCCACCCCTGCATTCTATTTTATCATTGTGTCTTCTAAGGCTATGATGGCTTCTCACGCTTTCCTTGTTGATTCTGATGACCCTGACAGATTTGAAAAGTACTGGTCAGCTATTTTGTACCATGTCTCTCCATGCTGTTTCTCCTATGAGTAAGCTGGGCTTTGGGTTTGGAGAATAAGACAGCAGCTCAAGTGCCTCTCCCGTGACATCACGCTATGCACCGGCCTTCACTGCTGTTGATGTTGACCTTGCTCTCCCAGCTTCTCCACTACACAGGTGCCCTTTTATCTCCTTTCCATACAGGCCTCTTGGAAGGGAGTCCCTCTGCAGCCCACAATGACAGAGTGTGCACTTACGCCTCACCCCCTCGAGGGATAAACATCTACATTAATCATTCAGAATTCTGTAAAGTAGATTCATCAATTTTCTCTTGCTTATTTATTTAACTTTTTTGTCTTAGTATGGACTAATGAATATTCATACTGTGGGCTGCAACTCAATAGAAAATTATTATTTTGCTCTAGTTGTTCCTCCTGTGGTCACTGAGAACTCTTTAGGTGGATGCTCATGGCCCTTTAACAAATCCTCTCTGTTGGCTGTGTGTTGAGCATTTCTTTGCTTTACGGCACGGTTAGATGCGCCAGGCTCATCTGGTACATCTCTACCCCTTCACCAAGCAGTCATGGTTCCCTATATCAGAGAGTGGCTTTAGCAAGCAAGAGCAGAGCACGGGGGTGCTCAGTGCTACAAGGGTGTCATAACTTCTAGCCCTCTCAACTGACAGAACAAAGCACTACATGTGGGAGTTCTAACTCATGTATACATACACATTTGTAAACACAGGAGGACTTAAAAAGTCATGGAAAATTAGCATGGGCATTTGGCACCGTGGTTAGGATGCTGCTTGGCACAGCTGTAGCCCATGTTGATGTGCATGGGTTTGAATCCCGGCTCTGCTTCCAACTTCAGCTTCCTGCTAATACACACCCTGGGAGGCAGTAAGTGATGGCTCAAATGCTTAGGCCTCTCTCACCCATGTAGGAGAACTGGACTGAGTTTCAGGCTCTTAGCTTTGGCCTAGTGAAATCTATTGTAAGCGCTTGGGGGAGTGAACCAGTGGATGAAAGATTTCTCTCTCTCTCCCTCAATCACTTTCAAATACAATGAAGTAAATAAATAAAAATCTTAAAAATATTAGAGTAAAAGGAATTTCATAGATATGCTTGGGGCAGGCATTTGGTGCAGCAGTTAAGAGGCCACTTGTGATGCCACACACTGTTAGAGAGCCTAGTTTGTCCCAGCTCCTCCACTTCCCATCCAGCTTCCCGTTAATGCACACCCTGGGAGACAGCATGTGCTGACTCCAGTATTTGGGTCCTTGTCACCCATGTGTGAGGCCTAGATTGAGTTCAGGCTCCTAGACTCAGCCTAGCCCAGGTCCAGCTGTTGGGATATTTGAGGAGTGAACCAGAGGATAAAAAAAATCGCTGTTTTTTGCCTTTCAGATAAAATGAAAATAAATACAATTTAAAAATAAATCTTAAAAAGGTAAGCATTTTGATTCAAAATTGAAATAATAATGTTTTTATGTCAATTAATTATTTTTTAATTTATTTGACAGGCAGAGAGACAGATTTTCCATTTGCTGTTCACTCTCCAAGTGCTGGAACAGCTGGGACTGAGCCAAGACAAATCCAGGAGACTGAACTCGGTCTAGGCCTCCCACATGGGTGGCAGGGACCCAACTACTTGAGCCATCACCTTCTAACCCCCAGGATGTACAGCAGCAGGGAGCCATTATTGGAACTGGTGCTGAGAATTGAAGCCAGCATTCCGACATGGTAGGTGGGTGTTCCAAATGGCAACTTAACTGCTGCGCCAAATGCCCACCCTTCCGCTTACCTTTTAGATCCATTTTCCACAATGTTTTGAAGTATTTTAATATGTCTACACACGTGTCCAACTGTATCTACATTAATCTAAACATGCATTCACACTGACTCACTTGCCTATAACCTCCCACTAGTGAGAAACCTCACTCCCAACTCCTGCCATTCATTTAATTGTTCAACTTTAGCTTATGTGTATAGTGATTTCAAAATTCTTCCTACTAGACTACAATACTTACATACATTTCCTGTCTTGCAGTCTCCATTCATTTCGAAGGCCACTTCGGTCAGGGCTCTGGTCAGTGAGGTCATTTCATACATTCACACATCTCATACCTACATTCCTTTGTCACAGTCTACATCCACCTTGTGATCCTCTGACTTCCTAATGATTTTTTTTTTTAAGATTTATTTTATTTATTTGAAAGAGAGTTACAGAGAGAGGTGGAGACGAGAGAGAGAGACAGAGGTCTTCTGTTCGCTGGTTCATTCCTCAAATGACCAGAGCTGAGCCAATCCGAAGCCAGGAGCCAGGAGCTTCTTCCAGGTCTCCCACACGGGTCAGGGGCCCAAGGACTTGGGCCATCTTCTACTGCTTTCCCAGGCGCATTAGCAGGCAGCTGGATTGGAAGTGGAGCAGCTGGGACTTGAACCGGTGCTCATATGGAATGCCAGCACTGCAGACAGCAGCTTAACCTGCTGTGCCACAGCACTGGCCCCTTCCTAATGATTTTTATTTAGTTTCTATTAAAGTTCATTCTTCCATGCTGTAAAATTCTATGTTTTGACAAACGAGCACTGTTGCTTACCCATCATTACAATATCATGCCATGAGTTTTCCTGCTCCCCAAAGCATCCTGTACCTCATCCATTTAACCTCCCCCCTTTTCCTAACCCAGGCAACCATGGATCTGTTTGCTGTCTTTGTAGTCATGCCTTTTCCAGAGTGTCATATAAATGGAAACTTTTCCGAGGTTTCTTGCACTTCACAATATGCATTTGATTTGTACATGCTTTTGTGTGACTTAATAGCTCATTCTTTTTAATGGATGAATAATATTCCATTGTGTAGATGTATGACTATTTGTTTATTTATCTATTAAAGGATACCTTGCTTGCTTCCAATTATATGATGACATATAATTGACATATGGTTCACATATAAAATTCTCCTCTTTATAGTGTGTGATTCAGCAGTTCTCTGTGCATTTCCAAGGTTGCGCAATTATCACCACTGTCTAACTCCAGAATGTTTTCATCACCCTGAAAATAACCCACTACTACAAGAAGTCACTCTCATGGCCAGCGCTGCACGGCTCACTTGGCTAATCCTCCGCCTGCAGCACTGGCATCCCGGGTTCTAGTCACGGTTAGGGCACCGGGTTCTGTCCCAGTTGCTCCTCTTCCAGTCCAGCTCTCTGCTGTGGCCCGGGAAGGCAGTGGAGGATGGCCCAGGTCCTTGGGCCCTGCACCCCATGGGAGACCAGGAGAAGTACCGGGTTCCTGGCTTCGGATTGGCACAGCGCGCTGGCCGTGGTGGCCATTTGGGGGGGTGAACCAACAGAAGAAAGACCTTTCTCTCTGTCTCTCTCTCTCACTGTCTGACTCTGCCTGTCAAAAAAAAAAAAAAAAAAAAAAAAAAAAAGAGAGAGAAATCACTCTCCACCCACTCCTGCCCTGGCAACCAAGTTCCTGTTTTCTGTCCCCAGGCATTTGCCTATTCTGGACATTTCATATAAATGGAATGATTTCTTTCACTTAGCATAATGTTTTCAAAGTTCATCCATTCATCATCATCAGTACTTCATTTTTTAAAATATGTATTTTTTGAAAGGCAGAGTGTCAGAGAAAGGTGGAGAGACAGAAATAGACAGAGAAAGATCATAACATCCACTGGTTCACTCCCCAAATGGCTGCAATGGCCAGGGCTGGGGCAGGCTGAAGCTGAGAGCCAGGAAATCCATCCAGGTCTCCCACACAGGTGGCAGAAACCCAAGCACTTGGGCCATCTTCCTCTGCCTTCCCAGGAACATTAGCAGGAAGCTGGATTGGAAGTGGAACAGCCAAGAATGGAACCAGCTATGGAACGCTGGCATCCAGAGCTGTGGCTTAACTCACTGCACCACAGTGCTGGCCCCAGTACTTCATTCTCTCCTTTTTTAATCACCAGATATTCCTTTGTGTGACTATACCACATTTTGTTTATCCACGCACTAACTGATGAACATTGGGTTGCTTTCACTTTTTGACTGTTATAAATGATGATGCTGAGGACTTTATTTTTTTGAGGTTTATTTATAGTTGAGAGGCATAGTTACAGAGAGAGAGGGAGAAATGGAGAGAGAGGTCTTCCATCTGCTGGTTCACTCCCCAGATGGCTGCAACGGCCAGAGCTGCACCGATCCGAAGTCAGGAGCCAGGAGCTTCTTCAGGGTCTCCCATGTGGGTACAGGGGCCCAAGCACTCGGGCCATCTTCTACTGCTTTCCCAGGCCATAGCAGAGAGCTGGATCAGAAGTGGAGCAGCTGGGACTTGAACTGGCACCCATATGGGATTGCTGGTGCCACAGGTGGAGGCTTAACCTACTATACTACAGCACTGGCCACACTGAGGACATTTCTGTGAATATATTTGTGTGGACATAAATTTTCAGTTCTCTTGTGTATATACAGAGGAGTGGAGCTGCTGTCATAGGAAAGTATGTTTAATATTTTGAGGAATGACCAAGTGCTTCTTAAAATGGTCAGGTCCTTCGTATTCCCATCAAGAAAGAATGACAGCTCCTATTTCTCTGCAACGTTGTCATGAATTAGTGTTTTCAATGCCAGCATCCCATGTGGCCACTGGTTCGAGTCCCAGCTGCTTCACTTCCACTCCAGCTCTCTGCTACTGTGCCTGGGGAAGCAGTGGAAGATGGCCCAAGTGCTTGAGCCCCTGCACTCATGTGGGAGACCCAGAAGAATCTCCTGGCTCCTGGCTTAGCCTGGCCCAACCCTGGCTATTGCAGCCATATCAGGAATGAACTAGCAGATAGAAGATCTCCCTCTCTCTCTCTTTCTCTCTCTCTCTCTCTCTGACTCTCAGTAACTTTGGCTTTTAAATAAAATAATTTTTTAAATTACTACTTTCAGATTTATAGACTTTAGCCATTCTACTAGTATCCTGGTATCTCATTGTCATTTTAATTTTTATTGCTCTAAGAACAAATGACACTGAGTGTCTTATGTTTATTTTTATCTGTGTATCTTCTTTAATGAAGTGTCTGTTCATATTTCTTGCTCATTTTTAACTGGGCTTTTTTATTTTTAAGATTTAAGAGTTCTTTGTACATCTTGTCTAAAACAATCAGATATGTCAGACACAAGTAATATGATAATTTTAAAAATAGAATTTTTTAAAAAAGTTTTATTTTCTTATTTATTTGAAAATCAGAGTTACAGAGACAGATGAAGAGAGAAGGATCTTCTATCCACTGGTTCACTCCCACAGATGGTCAGAATGGCTGGGGCTGGTCCAGGCTGAAGCCAGGAGCCAGGAGCTTCATCAGGGTCTCCCACGTGGATGCAGGGGCCCAAGCACTCAGCCTGTCTTCCACTAGGCCATAGCAGAGAGCTGGATCAGAAGTGGAGTAATAGACTTGTAAAAATTCAAGCCATTAGAGAAGGACAAAAAAGAGGGGGTGACAAAGTGATAAAGAGTTCAGTCCCTGGAGCTGGCACTCCAGGGTTCTGTTCCATGTTAGGGCTGACCTGAGCCTCAGTTTCTCTTTGAAAAATGAGGTTAAAACAGATCCACCTTTGAGAGTATTTTTGGGGACTAAATGAGGTGTTGTGTAAAAACTGCTGGTGCTTAGTAAAGTTTCAATAAATCTTGGTTGAAATGGATGTACCCAGGATTCTCTGGGCAGCAAGTGGAGGAATCCGAACACTGACCAGTTGCTTTCTGCAGTCAACCCGTTGCCTTGGCCACAGTGTCCCCACTAGAGGGCAGCATGGGAAGCCTAGTAGCCCTGGGTGCCAATTTTACCTGTGCTACATTGGGAAGATCAACACTCTGAACTTCCGTTTCTCTTCTGTAGAGTGAGGGTTGGCTGAACTGAAGTATGAAGAAAGGAAGAAAGGAAGAAATAAGGAAAGAAAGAAGGGAGGGAGGGAAGAAAGAAAGAGAGAAAGAGAGAGAGAGAAAAAGAAAGAGAAAGAGAGAGAGAGAAAAGGAAGGAGGGAAGGAACTGGAACAGTAAGGTGATAAACTACTGCAGTAAAGACGTGGACGCAGGCTGAGTCCGGAGGGAGAATCGGGGCCTGCGCCTGGCCACAGCAGAGACAGAGAGGAGGACAGCTTTGAGGACAGTTTAGAAAGTGAGGATTGGCTGAGTGAGGCGGGGAGGTGGGAGAGCAGACTGTCAATGACCAGTGGCGTCTTGAGCCTGGGTGCCTGGGGACCGTTGGCCACACCCTTGAGAAGGAGAATACTGTCTCTGGTCCCTTCTGTTTCTCACATTCAAGGTCCTCAGAACCATCAGGCGTCTAGGGTCCTTGTGCTTTCTGCAGAACTAAATGGAATATTGATATTTGTACTTCAAAACTGAAATATAAAATCTGGGGCTGGCATTGTGGCCTAGTGGGGTAAGGTGCCATCTGCAGCACTGGCATCCCATAGAGGTGCAGGATCGAGTCCCAGCTCCACTTCTGAGCCAGCTCCCTGCTGATGGCCTGGGAAACAGCAGAAGATGGCGCAAGTGCTTGGGCCCCTGCACACATATGGGACAATAGCAAGAAGCTCCTGCTTTGGCCTGGCCCAGTCCTGGCCATTGCAATTATTTGGGAAATGAACCAGCTGGATGGAGGACCTCTCTTTCTTTCTCTCTTCCCCCTCCTCTCTGTAACTCTGCCTTTCAAATAAATTTAAAAAAAATTTAAAAAGAAAGAAATATAACATTTAGTGATAAATCAGGCATCAATTTACATTAATTTCTTTTTTTTTCTAAGATTTTTAAAATTTATTTGAAAGTCAGAGTTACACAAAGAGAGGAGATGCAGAGAGAGAGAGAGAAAGAGAGCGAGGTCTTCCATCCATTGGTTCACTCCCCAGATGGCCGCAATGGCTGGAACTGTGCCGATCCGAAGCCAGGAGCCAGGAGCTTCTTCTGGGTCTCCCACATGGGTGCAGGGGCCCAAGGACTTGGGCCATCTTCTACTGCTTTCCCAGGCCATAGCAGAGAGCTGGATTGAAAGTGGGGCAGCCGGGTCTCAAACTGGCCCCCATATGGGATGCTGGTGCTTCAGGCCAGGGCATTAACCCGCTGCGCCACAGCGCCAGCCCCTACATTAATTTCTAGGATAAGAAAATACAAGTCTCCTTGGGTTGAAGTAAAAATTAAAAAAAAATTACAAAAAATCAACAGCAGGTATCCACACTAGCAATGCCTTAACCAGGAAAATAAGATATTCACAATAACAACACATTTTATTAAAAAGACATGAAAAATAATTTGATCTTATTAAATTACTCTCTAGTGAAGACCTCTAAGACATAAAAACACTGAATTATGGAAAATGTTCTATGCTCTTGAATGAGTTTATTT
Source organism: Oryctolagus cuniculus (assembly GCF_051225735.1). Taxonomy (NCBI): domain Eukaryota; kingdom Metazoa; phylum Chordata; class Mammalia; order Lagomorpha; family Leporidae; genus Oryctolagus; species Oryctolagus cuniculus. The sequence continues at coordinate 120,840,384 of NC_142868.1, forward strand.
AATATCATTTTTATTTTTATTTTTTAAAGATTTATTTATTTATTTGAAAGTCAAAGTTACACAGAGAGAGAAGGAGAGGCAGAGAGAGAGAGAGGTTTTCCTTCCGCTGGTTCACTCCTCAGATGACCGCAATGGCTGGAGCTGCACCTATCCGAAGCCAGGAGCCAGGAGCTTCTTCCAGGTCTCCCACGTGGGTGCAGGGGCCCAAGGACATGGACACTTTCCACTGCTTTCCCAACCCTAGCAGAGAGCTGGATCAGAAGTGGAGCAGCTGGAACTCAAGCCAGTGCCCATATGGGAAACTGGCACTGCAGGCAATAGCTTTATCCACTATGTCACAGCACTGGCTCCAAGTTTATTTAATATAAAATGTCAGTTTCCCTTCCAATTAATCTACAAAGCAATGTAATTCCAACCCAAAGACAAGTTACATATTAAAACTACCGGTCCACTAGCGGATATATTAACTTTTTTTTTAAAATAATTTGAAAGAGTTACAGAGAGGGGTCAAGATAGAGAGAGAGGTCTTCCATCCTCTGGTTCACTCCCCAAATGGCCGTAATGGCCGGGGCTGAGCCAATCCAAAGCCAGGAGCCAAGAGCTTCTTCTGGGTCTCCCAGGTGGGTACAGGGACCCAAGGACTTGGGCCATCTTCCATGGCTTTTCAGAAGTGGAGCAGCTGGGACTCAAACTGGTAACCCATGTGGGATGCCAGCTCCACAGGCCGAGGCCTTAACCCTCTGCACCACAGCACCAGCCCCTGCAGATATGTTAACTTTGAAAGAGAAAACCAAAAAGGGAGTAATTTGTGTTTATAAATATTAAAATATTCTACAAAGTCTTAAGAATAAAAATGATATACTACTGGCACACAAGTAGACCGAGAGATCAAAGACTCAGTAAAGAGGCTTCTAAACACACCTGGATATGTATAGGTGGCAAATAGCACACCACCAGTCAACGAGGAAATTCAGCGAGTTCATAACCAGGATGAAGAACTGATTCACTAAGAAAGGCACTTTAAAAAGTTCATGGAAAATGAAATTAAAAGCATGACTTTATTTTGGTGCAAAAATCAAAAAATGTTTTTTCATAATATATAAAAAATGTGTTATATGAGAGAACTATGCATGGACTCCAGATTGCTTTTTTGTGCCAGAATGAACTCGTACTTAAAAAAAAAAATCCTTATTTGTTTATTTGTGAGGCAGAGAGGGAGGGAGAGAGGGAGGGAAGAGAGATAATTCCTATCTGCTGGTTTACTCCCCAAATGCCTTCAGCTGCCAGGGATGGCCCTGTGCTGAAATCAGGAGCCAGGGATACAACCCAGGCCTCCTAGGTGGCAGGGATTGAATTACCTGAGCCATCAGTAGTGTCTCTCACGGTCTGCATTTGCAGGAAGCTGGAGGCAGGAGCCAGAGCCAGGAGTTGAACTCAGGTACTCCAATACACTCATATTTTTAATTCCATTTCTCCACAACTTTGTGAAGTATCCTTATAAGGGAAAAATAAAACAGGATCCAGAATCTTTACATAACACAGAAAGTCCAGATGGATTAGAAACTGGAATGTGGGAGGTAAAACGGTGATATAAAACTGAGGACTTTTTAAACACAACTTCCAAACTATCAGCAAAAAATAATTTTAAAAAAGTTTGATCAATTTGTAATTAATTTGATTATACAAAATAAAAGCATTCTCTTCAACAAAGGGAACTAGGGACACAGGAGAGAAAGTGACAGTTTGGATAAATGTATTTTCAAATGTCTAAAGCCGGCGCTGTGGTGTAGTGGGTAAAGCCATTGGGTTTGAGTCCCGGCTGTTCCACTTCTGATTCAGCTTTATGATATTGCCTGGGAAAGCAGAGGAAGATGGCCCAAATCTTTAGGCCCCTATACCCACATGGGAGACCTGGAGGAGGCTCTTAGCTCCTGGCTACTGGCTTCAGATCAGCCCAGCTCTGGCCACTGGGGCCATTTGGGGAGTGAACCAGTGGATGGAAGATCTCTCTGCCTCTCTGTAACTATGTCTTTCAGACAAATAAATAAATAAGTCTTAAAGCAAAGAAAAGAAACTATCTAAGGAAAAGTATATAAGGAACTCTGAAAATCAAGAAAAATATAGAAACACCAGTAGAAAGGCTATCAACAAGTGATTTATAGAGGAGGAAATACAAAAAGCTAATAAACGTATGAACAGATGGCTAAATTAATGGTGATCACAGAAATGCAAATTAAAAGAATAATTATCAGAAAATACCTTTTTAGCTATTAGACCAGCAAAAAATAAATGTCTGGATAATGCCAGGAGATGTTAAGGGTAGGGGATTTAGGACTTGTCTTATACCACTGGTGGATATATAGATTGATGTAGCCATCTCTTTTCTCTTGTTAAGATTTAGTTAACTTACTTGAAAGCCATAGTGACAGGGAAAGAGGGAGAGACATGGAGAGATCTTCCATCTGCAAGTTAACTCTCCAATGCCCGCAGCAACCAGGGCTGGGCCATGGTAAAGCCAGGAGCCAGGAACTGGGTGGCTGGAACCATCATCTACGGCCTCCCAGGTGTATTAGCAAGAAGTTGCATCAGAAGCAGAGGCAGGACTTATACCAAACTCTTAGGATATAGGATGCAAGTGTCCCAAGCAGTGACTTAACCCACTGCACCGTGTCACCTCCCCCTTGATGCAGTCACTCTGAAGACCTAGCAGTTATGCACCTCGACATGTATTCCAGAAAAAATCTTATACATCCTTTGGGATTGCTTGGGGGACCTGAGAGTTAGAAGCAATCTGGGTATTCATCCCTGGAGAACTAGATTAGTCAGATACATCAGACATATTTGGAGCAGTTGGAAGACGTAGTCCAGACACACACGTAGCAAGATGGCTGGATCTTAAAATATAATCTGAAAAAAAGAAATCTGTACAATTGAAAAACATATGCTCACCAAACGAACATGATACAAGGATATATATCAAAAATGATATGTTTCCTACATAGTAGAATAATTGCACTTGGTGGAAGGACAGTGCAAAGAAACATGCATGAAAAGGGGATAGATGGATGCATGGGTGCATGAATGGATGGGTGCATGGGTGTGTGGTGCATGGGTGCACGCATGCACACAGGGGTGGATGGATGAATGAATGACAGTGCAGCATAATGAGCCTCCATTTACTCAATCTCTTGCTTCAGCAATAGCCAAAGCACGAACCAACCCGATTCACTGAAGTGGCTGTTCTCCTCTCTTCCCTTCAACCAGGGGGCTGGCAAATGTGGTAGAAAGTTCTTTTGGGCCGGCGCCTGGCTCACTAGGCTAATCCTCCTCCTTGCGGCGCCGGCACACCAGGTTCTAGTCCCGGTCGGGGCGCCGGATTCTTTCCCAGTTGCCCCTCTTCCAGGCCAGCTCTCTGCTGTGGCCAGGGAGTGCAGTGGAGGATGGCCCAAGTGCTTGGGCCCTGCACCCCATGGGAGACCAGGAGAAGCACCTGGCTCCTGCCTTCGGATCAGCGCAGTGCGCCGGCCACAGTGCGCCAGCCGTGGCGGCCATTGGAGGGTGAACCAACGGCAAAAGGAAGACCTGTCTCTCTCTCTCTCTCACTGTCCACTCTGCCTGTCAAAAAAAAAAAAAAAAGAAAGTTCTTTTGAAGAGGACCAAGGAAATGGGATGATGGCTAAGAGGAGCTTTCGTCATCGTTGTTTGAAGTGGGAGAAACAGCAGAATGCTTGCCATCTGATGGAAGCGACACAGAAAGTGAGAAACAGGTTGGAGATGGGGGCGGGGGGACCGCGGGAGGTTGGCCCTGAGTGACAGGACAAGGTCTAGAGCACACACAGAATCAGCTTTGGACAGGAAGGACATGGTCACAGAGGGCGCGGCAGATGGCGGCAGGGGGTGGAGACGGCGGGAACCTATGGTCCTTCCCTCCTATGTGTCCTTGGTGTCCTTAGTGGGAAGGCAGAGCTGGAGGGCCTGGGGCTTTGCAGACACAGAAGGTGGAGCAGAGGCCCATAGCGGTGTGGAAAGCTGAATGAGCTGGGGAGAACAGTGGGATCGCCAGGCGGCATTCAGGCCTGCGGAGGTTCCGTGATTTCCAGAGGGAAATGAGCCACCTAGAAGGAATCGCTAAAAATAGTCGCCCGCTCCGGTTTTTCCTGCTGCTAGCTATCTAATTGCCAGCCCACGGCTGCCTGCAGACGCTGTGAGAACGCCGTCTTGGACTCTCTCGGAGCACCTTTCTGGCCTCTGGGCTCTAAGCTGTTCTCGGCCCCCCGGGAGCCAGTCTGAAGAATATCCTGTTCTGTTCAAGGCCAGATGAAATGAATTTTTCTGTTTCCAGCTGCACCACACCCTTTGGCGACCTCCCACTGCGTTCTGGTTTCTGGTCTAGACAAGACACTTAGGTTTTTTTGTTCATTTGCATAGCAGAGGTTATTGACATCAGCCAGATCCCGAGGAGCACAGAAACCTGTCCCGGCCCAGGTTCTCAGCCCCTGCTGAGATTCTTGGTGGAATCTTCCTTTTCCGTGAAGTGGAACTAGCAGAAGTCTCACGTGGGAGTAGCCGGGATGCGCGTGCGATGGCAATGATGCCGTGATCATCCTTTCTTTCACAGACCCTGAGCAGCCAGGAGGAAACGGGCACAACCATGGGACGGGAATTGGGGGGGTTCTGGTTACAAGCGGAGGTCAATGCCAAAATGCTCCTAGTTCAACTTGGTCACATTCTGGCTCCATCTAGGACCCTTGTAGAGGCGAAGCTGGAAGGAGTCTACTTGGGAAGATATTTTCTACACACATGGAAGAGCCTGCACCTTCTGAGGAGGCGTCTGACTCCTAGCTTTGAGCCTGTGCCCTGCTGGGAGAGAGTATTTGCTGTTTTGGCTGGAAGATGGCTGCGAGAGAGAGAGAGAGAAAGAGAGAGAGGGATTTTTCATCCACTGGTTCACTCCCCTAATGGCCGCAATGGCCAGAGCTGGGCCCATCCAAAACCAGATCCCATGTAAATGCGGAGGCTCAAGGACTTGGCCCATCCTCCGCTGCCTTCCCAAGCACGTTAGCAGGGAGCTGGATCAGGAGTCGAGCAGCCAGGACTTGAACCAGCATCCATATGGAATGCCAGCACAGCAGGCAGTGGCTTTACCCACTATGCCACAGCGCCAGCCCCAAGATAGCTCCTTCCTTACCTGCAGAACCCCACTCACCCATTCCCTCCTCTCTCAGTCTCCAACAATCAAAATCCTTTCCAGGGGCCAAATTCCCCTATGGAGACATCCCTGGCGTCTTCCACTTTCTCAGCTCCTTCTTCGTGTCCTCTTAGAGCAGTGTATGTCAGCTTTTTTTCCTTATCACTCTGCTCAGGAGTTGTTTGTTGTTGTTGTTGTTGTTGTTTTGTTTAAGATTTATTTATCTTGAAAGTCAGAGTTACAGAGAAAGAGGCAAAGAGAGAGAGAGAGAGAGAGAGATCTTCCATCTGCTGATTTAGTCCCCAGATGACCACAACAGCCAGGACTGGACCAGGCCAAAACCAGGAGCTTCTTCCAGGTCTCCCACGTGGGTGGCAGGTGCCTAGCATTTGAGCCATCTTCCACTGCTTTTCCCGGGCCTTTAGCAGCGACCCGAACCAGCATCCACATGGGATGTCTGTGTCACAGGTGGTGGCTTTGCCCCACTACACTGCAATGCCAGCCCCTCAGGAGCCTGTTTTAGACATTTTCTTCCCCAGTGTCTCCCTCCCCTGGTGAAACTGTCATACCCATGGTAAGGGTGCCCAAGAGAAGGCTGGGGCTCCTGAATATTACTGCCACAGGGATAACAAATAAGCAGCGCAAGTGGGCTTACTGCAAGCTCTGCCCTCCAGGCATGACAGAATTCAAATGGAGGCATAAAACACCTGTGGTGTTGGCGTCACATATGGGCGCCGGTTTGAGTCCTGGCTGCTTCACGTCTGATCCAGCTCCCTGCTAACGTGCCTGGGAAAGCAGTGGAAGATGGCCCAAGTGCTTGGGCCCCTGCACCCATGTGGGAGACCTGGAAGAAGTTCCTGGCTCCTGGCTTTGGATCAGCCCAGCTCTGGGTCTCCCACATGGATGCAGGAGCCCAAGCACTTGGGCCATCCTCTGCTGCTTTCCCTTGCGCACCAGCAGGGAGCTGGATTGGAAATGGAACAGCTGGGTGCTGAACTAATGCCCATATGGGATGCCAGTGGCAGAAGGCAGCTTGACCTGCTATACCACAGTACCAGCCCAGACACCGTAACTTTTGGATCTGATAAACTATAAATATACCATAAAAGATTCCTCACACTACAAAAGGCCTTAGAGTATGCCTTTACATAGTAATGTACAGTGATACAATGAAAATAGAATTCCACTTACAAAATTTATGAACACAATTTTGGCAATATATAACTTAAACTAAATGTGATACCGTAACATAGTATCTATCTGAGTATACAATAATAAAGAAAAAATTTTTAACAAGACACATTGTTTTTCAAGTTACACAATAATACATATTAATTATAGAAATCTAGAAAAAATATCATTCCCTGAAAATCACATTAACTCATCATGCAAAGATTATCATTGTTAATAATAGCCCACGTACTTCCAATCTTTTTAAAATGAGTATCTGTCTTTTCCCAAGATTGGGATTAAGCATGATAAATGGTTTTGTAACCCCTTGGTTTACTCAGAGGATAATCATTTCTCGATACCACTGGATTGCCATTGACCTTGGGCTTTCTCATGGCTGCAGTGTTCATGGACCAGGAATTATTGTTTAAGCTCTCATTCATGTTCCCAGCTTTATTTTTAAGTGTTATAAGCCATAGGTAGTGAGCATCTTTGCAGAAATCTACACTTTTAATTTTGTTTGTTTGTTGTTGTTTTGAAACCCTACTTGAAGTTTTATGGTCTTCTTGGGTCCATAAACTTATTCTTTTTCTTAATGGAATGGGACAGTTTGGGGGCTTTTATTTATCCACGTCTGTTTTCTGCCTCATTCTCTCTTGTCTCCCAGGATTCTGATCATATATCTGTTCGATGGCTTGATTAGATCACCAACATTGTTCAGCTTTTTTTTTTTTTTTAAGATTTATTTATTGATTTGAAAGACAGAGTTACACAGAGAGAGGTCTTCCATTTGCTGGTTCACTCCCCAAATGACTATAATGACTGGAGCTGGGCCAATTTGAAGCCAGGAGCCTGGAGCTTCTTCCAGGTCTCCCACGCAGGTGCAGTTTGGGCCATCTTCCACTGTTTTCCCAGGCCATCAGCAGGGAGCTGGATCACAAGAGGAGCAGCCAGGACAGGAACCAGTGCCCATACGGGATGCCGGCACTGCAGGCAGTGGCTTTATCCACTACACCACAGCTCCGGCCCTGTCTGTTGTTCAGATTTTAAAGAATCTTTTCTCCCTTTTCTTCATATTGGGTTATTTATCTTGATTCATCTCCATTATTTTTTCTTCTCTCATTAACTATTTGCTAAGTCCAACAAACTAATGAATTTTAAAAATTTTCAAGTATTGCAATTTTCAGTTATAAAATATACACTTGGTTCTTGTTTATAGTTTCCATTTTTCTTCTGAGCTTCTTTATAGGTTCATTCACCATTACTGTCTTGTCTTTTAAGTCCTTGAACAGACTTTAAAATACGTGCTTTATGCTAGTTCTAACACTTGTCATCTCATGGTCTGTTTCTATTGGCTTTTTTTTTTGGCCATAGGGGTCACACATTCCTGTTTGTTTTTTTTTTTGTTTGTTTTGTTTTGTTTTGTTTTTTTGTTGTTGTTTTTTTTTTTCACATGTCTAGTAATTGTTTTATTATATACTGGACATTGTGGGTGAAACATTGTGAAGACTGATTTCTGCTGTCTCCCTCTGAAACATGTGAGTGCTGTTCCAATAGGCAGTGGAGTTGCTAGATAACCAACTTGAACTGTGGAGGCTTCTCCGTGGTGGGCAGCAGTTGAAATCTCTACTCAGCTTTGAAAGCCTTTTGGCTTTCACTTTCTTCTAAGCTTTTGAGACTCTCCCCTACCCACGTGCAATTCAAGGGCCAGCCAAGGATCTGGAGGGATTGAAAGGCAAGTTTCGGGGCTCCTCTGTGCTGTAGCTTCCTTCTCTATGGGCTCTCCCCTCAGTTTCCACTTTGTTCTGTTCACCATCTTCTGATACCCCAAGCCAATAAACTTCTCTCCCTGAATTTTACTTAGCTGCACAGATTTGGAGAGCTGTCAAGAAAAAAAGCATACATTCTGAATTTCATGCAGTATGTTTCCACATTTTCTATTAGTCAAATCTCTTCCTGTTTTTGCTTGCTTTTGGAAATTTTCCCGAGCCTTCAAATTATACATGTAATTATATATGTAATTTGTCCAGAGTTTATAATTATAATCCCTAGGAAGTTTAGGCCGCTATAAGCTACTCCACCATAATGGGAACTGGAGCCACCCTTTCTTTTTCTAAAAGAAAACAGGATTATAAAATTAGTGTTTAATCATGGAGATAATTGGCTATGTTCCACCAGGAGGCTCGTCCGTGAAGCTGGGTCCTGGGTTGTGGGTGATGGTAAATCAGAGCAGAGCTGTCATCGCCTACCCCATGATGGACATGGTGCACAAGCACGAAATAAGCCTTCTTGTTTTAAGCCAGGGTAGGAAAACTATGCTAGAGGACTGACTGTGTGAAAAAATAAAGTTTTATTGGAACACAGTCACAACCATTCATTCACAGAATGTCCATTTTCACACCACAACAAGTAGAGTTGGTAGTGGCTACAGAATCCTTAGGGCCTGCAAGGGCTAAAATATTTAGGTATTTGACCCTTTAAGAAAAGTTTGCTAGGGGCTGGCACTGTAGCATTATGAGTTAAACTGTTGCTATTTGAGAGACCTGCAACCCACATTGGAGTGACACTTCAAGTCCCAGATACTCCACTTCCAATCTTGCATATGATGGCCCCAGTACCTGGGTCCCTGCCACCCAAGCGGGAGACCCAGATTGAGCTCCCAGCTCCCAGCTTCAGCCTGGTGCAGCCCCGGCGGTTGTGGGTATCTAAAAAGTGAACCAGTGAATGGGATGGAAGATCTCGCTCTCACACTTTCTTCCTCTCTGTTTCAAATAAATAATAAAATTAAAATTAAAAAAGAAAAAAAAGAGAAAAAGCTAATTTCTTGATCTTATTAATTTTTACTTTTTATGGATGTGTTTATGGATGTGCTGTACTCCACAAAAAATGTGTAAGTAGTACATGTTCATGGAATATTTTAAAAATAAAAATTAATAAATGAACCAGAAAATTCTAATGAATATATTTCACTTCAGCAGAAAGACAATAACAAAACTCACATCAGTCCTTTTTTTCAATATTTCTTCTTTTTTTAAAAAAATTTATTTATTTGGAGCTGGTGCTGTGGCATAGCTGGTAAGGCCACTGCCTGCAGTGCTGGCATCCCATATGATCGCTGGTTTGAGTCCTGGCTGCTCCACTTCTGAGCTTGCTTTCTGCTATGGCCTGGGAAAGCAGCAGAAGATGGCCCAAGTCCTTGGCACCCTGCACCCACGCAGGAGACCTGGAAAAAGCTCCTGGCTCCTGGCTTTGGATCAGCACAGCTCTGGCCATTGCGGCCATTTGGGGAGTGAACCAGCAGATGGAAGACTTCTCTCTCTCTCTGTCTCTGCCTCTGCCTCTCTGTAACTTTGCCTTTCAAATAAATAAATAAATCTTAGGAAAGAAGAAGGAGAGAAGGAGGAGGAGGAGAAGTGGTGGAGCAGCCAGGACTTGAACCAGTGCCCATATGGGATGCTGCAGACGACAGCTTAACCCACTATGCCACAGCGCCGGCCCCTTATTATTTTTAAATTTAAATTTATTTTTAAATTTAAAATTCAGGGTCGCTGCAGCTCATCCAGCCTCCCCCTTCCTGGAGACGTTGGCCTTCTCTTGAAGGGAGCCCAGGCCACTGTTTAGAAGGCTGGATAATCAAGAGTTCAAGTGTAGACTCGAGTCAGCCAGCTTGAGTTTGAATCTCCTTCCCACCACTTTCCTGCAGGGCTCCAGGCAAACCCTTACCTTCTTCGAAGTCTGTCCAACTGGTACCTATTTCTCAGTGCTGTTGAGATGAGGGAGAGAAAGCAAGTCCTGCCTCTAGCAGTGTCTGGGCACTAAAGGTGAGCATTTAACAGCAGCACTAGACACCACACTAGTAACAGTGCATTGGGTACATTTCACCCCGGGAGACGCCCCAGACCTCCCTACCCCTCCTTTTGTAGGCTTCTCCATTCCTTGACACCCTGCAAGTAAGTGTGGCCTGTGCTGCTTATGGGAGACTACGGCTCAAGTACTTGGGTCCCTGCCACCCACTTGAGAGACGCAGATGGAGTTCCTGGCTCCTGGCTTCAACCTGGCCCAGGCTTTTCACACATTTGGGGGTGTGAACCAGCACACAGAAGGTATCTCTTTCTCTCTCTTCTGCCTTTCAAATAAATACATAAATACCAGCCCCCCCCCCCCCTTTTTAAGAGCTGCTTAAGGAACTCAAAGAAGCTAAGTGGCACCCTGCGAGCCAACAATCCGCTCTCTCCTTTGCTTGGCGGGGGTGGGGGGGGGGTGGGGGGGGGTGGGCAAAGTGGAAACTCCAGATTCAAGGGAGAAGAGAGGGCAGGCACAGCCCAGCCCAGCCCTGCGGAGGACCAGCTCAAGGCTTGGTACACGTACCCCTCCCCTCCACCGCCAACTGCAGGCGGCCCCAGACGCCCCAAGGGAAGCCGCCACAACCCCCTTCTAACAGCGCTGGGCACCCCTCCCGACCCATGCCTCCCCACACCCCCACCCCCCACCCCCGAGCCTTGAAGCGGCTTCTCGCCGGGCCTCGTTCCCTGTTAGGGTATACCTGGGCCTCCCCCTGACCCAGACACCCAGCAGCGCCTGCACCACCTGGGCGAGAGGAGTCTCTCTAAAGCCAGGTGCAAAACAGTCCTGGGGCCGGCCCGCGGGCGGGCGGCAGCTGCGGCTCGGCTCGGCAGGCAGGCAGGGCGGCCAGACCGCCAGCAGCCCGATCCCGCCGAAACCTGGCTGCCGCGGCGGGCCGCGCGGGGAGCCCACATCAAAGGCCCCCGAGCCGGGAGCGCGCGCGGGGATCGCGAGACGGACTTGGGGGCGCAGGGGCTGCAGCCCAGCCCACCCCGTCGGTTTCTGGTCCCCCCACCCCGGGATGAAAGGAAAAGCCTAGATGAGAGCCGCGGTCCTTCCGACCCCCGCGGCTCCGGGACGCTGCGGGTACCTGGGGCTGCAGGCGCGCGGGCCGCCCCTGGGGCGCTGTAGGGCACCGACGACAGCCAGGGGCTAAGGGGCGCTAAGGCACGACGGCGACGTGAGCATTGTGATCGCAGGGATGCAAACGTCGGCGAAGCTGCGAGCACTGGGACCTCGCAGCCGCTCAGGCACGAAAGCTGTCCCGGGAGGAGGATTGAGGTGCTCAGTGCTATGCAAAGTTTGGGGGCCGGAGAGACGCTTGGACATTTGCAGGAGCGACCCCTGGAGTCCCGGACTGGGCTGTGCGCGCCACAGGGCGCGCCGGGTCCCCCATGGGGCGGGGCTGGGAGCAATGCGCGGTGGAGAGGGGGCTGAACAGGCTCCCGAAGCCGACCTCCAGAACAGAGGCCGTTGTTGAGAAAGGTGAGGGTCAAAGAATGGTTAAGAAGAAAAGCAACTGGGAATAAAATCAAAGGGAAAGGATGATGGGAAAAGATGGCCAGCATGGACAGAACCAGCCGACTGCTGGTCGCACCAGGATGCCGACTTCTCAGAAGCAAAGCGTTCTCAGACTGGGCGACCCTGGACCAGTAACGGCCCCTGGGCACCTGCTGGCCAGGCAGAGCTCCTGGCCCAGACTCCCTGGGAGTGAAGCTCAGAAATATGTTTTTCCCCAAGTTCTCCAGGCGACCTTGGGCTGTCCAAATTTGAGAGCCGTTGGTGGAACTACTGGTGTTGCCGTGTGGTCTGATTTCCCAAGAGAAGCTGGAAATATGAATTTTTAAAATATGAAATCTCCCGTTTTTCCAACGTTGGCAACAAAGTACCTATTTTAAAAACATTTGGATCCTTACTGCACCAAATGAAACCCATCGGTAGCTTGGATTTGTCCTGTAGGTCCCAGTTGATATCTTGTAGACCCCAGGATCCCATCATACCCTGCAGTAGTCCGTGATCCCAACATGCAGTGTCACTGCTACCTTGACAGATCTGTGGGCTACCAGTCACACAAAAATAGTATTGTTCATTGAACTCCCAGCTTGCTGTCCTCGCTCATCCGCTGAATCAGGGAGCCTTGTGGACATTTAGCCCTAAAAACTGCTGATCCGCAGAACATTAAGCAGCTTGCTCAAAGTCATCAGTCAGAGCCAGCGTGGGTACTGCCATCCCCCCAACCACAACTTCCGGTCAGACTCCACCCTGACAACAACTGGTGTTTACCGACTGTTGTTTTTTTTCTTCATGCCAGACTGTTCTAAGACCTTACAGGTATTCCACCTTTCAATCCTGCAACAACACTTAGGTATGCTTATTGTCTCCCATTTTGCAAATGAGAAAGCAGAGGCCCGGAGACATTAAGTAACTTGTCCTAGGTCAATGAGTTTGCACGCCATAAGTGGCAGAGGTGGGATTTGAACCCTGGCAGCTGTGCTGTCTCCAGAAGCCATCACCCATCACTGCTTCCCTTGCTCTGCAGGATAAGCCCCCTCCTATCTCACTCAGATGGGAGCCTTAGGAATGTGACAGCTCAGAGGGACGCCAAGGGTTGTGCTGGCCGAGCTGAGCAGATCCGAGTGCACAAGGATCTCTGACCCAACCAGGTGGGCCCCTCTGCTACACACAGGCTAATGTAGCCAGTCGGGCTTAAGGTGTCACCGAGCGTGACAGCTTTAACAAAGGCGGTGTCATCTGGAGGAGATGAAAGAGCAGAACTGTTTATTTGAGGATTAGGGCTTTAAGAAAAGCCTGGAACTCGGCAGGCTGCGTAGCTGCATCCTATCCTCCCAGCTCCTGACTAGAGTGTTCACCTGGCTCGCGCGGTAAGAATGCCCCGTGGTGGCGTTGAAGGTTACAAGGCTTCCTGGGTAGAGGAGCTGTCTCCCTCCCACACAGCACTGCTCCCAGTGCTCCAGAAAGACAGAGCGTGGTAAAGGCATCAGGCCACGTGGGCCCCAGCCCCAGCCTTAGCAACAATGGGTGGAGACCTGCGGAAACTCACTTCACTTTCCCGGCTCCAGGAGCTGCCTGCTCTGTGTTGTCCAATAGCGCAGCCCCTTACCACAAGTAGCTAAGGCAAAGACTCCATTTATCAGCTGCTCTGGCTAAATTGCGTGTGCGCAACAGCCACAGGTGCCCAGTTGCATGGTACAAATGTGGACCGTCTCTGTCATTCCAGAACGTGTGCGCTTGTGATTGAATTAGGTGAGCCTAAAAACTTTGAGGTGCTTTTTTTGGGCACTCCAGGCATTTATTGGGGGGGGGAGTGGCTGCAAGGCCCGCCCCTAGAAGAAGGCGTTGGGCCTCTTGGTGGTGAAGCTGGATTTGTGCTGGCGCCACAGCACCTGTTGGAGCAGTGGGAACTTTATCCCGGAGTGCTGGAACTGCTTGGTGGCAGGCCGGTGGCACTCGCTGGCCATTTCCCCACCTTCATGGTCTGGACCAAGCAGTCACTACTCGCAGTCAGCAAGACATTTGATGGGAATGGCTCATCTCCACCCAGGGACTGGGGTATGGTGAGCTCACCACACTCCAGACTAGCCAGTTCGCCTGTGACCAAGAGGGGCTATTACACTTTATTTATTTAGAAAGGCAAAGAAGCAGAGGTAGGCAGACAGACAGAAATCATCCATCTACTGGTTCATTCTCCAAATACATGCAATAGCGATGGCTGGACCAGGCCAAAGCCAGGAGCCAGGAACTCCATCCAGGTCTTCTCTGTGGGTGGCAAAGACTCAAATAATAAAGCCATCATCTGCTACTTCCCAAGTGTATTAGCAGGCATCTGGGTTGGAAGCAGAGTAACTGGGACACAAACCAGCGCTCCAACATGGGATGTGGTGGCCTAAGCTCACTGTACTACAACACCCACCCCATGTACCAAGTATGTTTTCACTTATTTACCCTCATCACAACACTATGTGGCTGGCACTGTTAATATCCCCACTTCACAGGTGGGGAAGTTGAGGTACGGTGAGGTTGCACAACACCCACCGGTACATTGGCTAGTAAATGCTGGAGCTGGGATTATGGTAGCCAGATAAAATACAGCACCAACATTTCATTAAATCAGCAATCCTAGCTGAGATCCAAGTCCAGGCATTCCTACTCCATGTCCTGTTTTTATTTTTTCTACAGATTTATTCATTTATTTCGTGAAAGGCAGAAAGGAGACAGAGCACAGGCCAGAGTCTATGCTTGTAAAGCTTCATTACGCTGCCTCCTAGAAGAGGAAGGCGGCTTCAGACTCTGTCTCCTGAGACGCAGCAGCAGCAGCTCCTGACACCCATGCAGCTCTGCTCTGACTGCCACTTCCAAGTGCCTGAACTTCAGGTTCATGGTCGTCAACCGGGGCGAGAAGAACGCATGGCTCATGGAAACTGACAGCTGACAGAGGCACAGCAGCAGGCTCCAGCTTTCCTGTGCTGCAACAGGAGCCAGCCCTGCTCCACCCCCGCACAACTGGCTCCCCCAGCCCCACCCCCAGCAGAGGGCCCTCAGCACTACAGGACTCAGAATCTGGCCAGTGTATGAGAATAGCTGGGCCTTAGGTTGTTCAGTCTCAAGATCTACAGGACCCAAATCCCCAGGAGTAGCGCCTGGGCCTCAGTATTTGTAAGAAGCCCACCAGGTAGCTCTGGACTGATGACCACACTTCCTAGGTGCTGCCTGGAGCCCCTGCCCACTCCCAGGGACTCTTCCTTTCTCACCTCCACCACACCCCACACACCCCCACCTTCAGCGCCTATTGTGTACCTGTTAGCCTGAATTCCTTCCGGTTTCTCCCCCCTTGGACTGTCGCCTCCATGAATCCTTTGTCGATTCCTACCCCAAGCTGGCTCCTCCTGGCCACTGTTTGGCTCCTGTTTTGTAGTCCGATTTCTGACCTATCACTATGTTACTATGTTCGTGACACATTCTTGCCCCGCTTCCGCATCGGGGAATCTCAGCTGATTGGATTTGTGGATGAGGCCTCAAAGAAAAGCCCTCATTTTCCTGATGGGGGGAAGAGAGGAGGCTACAAGAGATGAATTAAACCTCCTCCCACCGTGGCAGGGAGAGCTTGAGGGGAAGCTGCGGAGCCTGGGGTCTGAAGCCCAGGCGTAGAAACATAAGACACCTTGCACTTGCAGACAAAGACCTCACTGCCAAGCCTGGCCTGTCTAAAGGGTGTGATCTAAAGCAAAGCTATTTGGGGAATTTCCACTGCCTCTCCTAGGATGCGATCAATTACTAGAGATCAACTGATGAGTGGTCAGCCCAAACCCACTGACCACAGCCTAGGGATACTCGGAGTCTCTAACACGTGGATACACAGGTCTGTCAGTCAATCAATTGAATACGTGTACCCTGCAGCAACTCTGACACTATCACCAAGCACCTGCATGGACAGGAGAGATGGACAGGTGATCAGTGGGTGTCTCCTGTTTGAGACTAGACAAGCACCCTTATTTTCCCTTAAAAACCTGCCCTAGAGCTGTCAGCTAGGAGTAATTCAGTCTAATTGGCCAAGAACTGTGCCACAGCCGCTGTCTCCCCAGAACTTTTAGGCACCCTGGTATCTGAGAGAAGGAATGTGTGCAGATGGTCAGAGATGAGACAGTTCAGGTGGGTGCTCCCCACTGGATCCAATTCCACCTGCAATCAGAAGGCCCTAGGAATGCCCCAAAGCACCCCGCAGAGAGTGTTGAGGACTTATTATCTGTGGAACAGGACTAAGTGCTGAAGAAGTGGCTGCAGGCTGATAGGAGGTGGGCCCTGCCCTCAGGTAGCTGGAGGCCGTCACAGGGAGTGAAAAACCATGGAGCCCCAGCATTTGGCTTTTAGATACACAGAGAACCTCTCCTGCAGCTGATAGGGTGTTGTGAGAAGACCTTCAGGCTGGGGGGAGGGGCTCTGTGGTCCATATCACTGCAGGATTGACTTTGAATGAGACGGGTATGTTCTAGATACACATTTTCTCACAAAGGTTGCACATATTCTATCACCCAGTAGCCGTGTGATGTTTGGCAACTTGAATCCACTTTCTCTGCTTCCTCTCTTGAGTTTCCTAGTGAAACACAGATGGCCATATGCAGTTTGTTGGGACACCATGATGGTTTAATTCAAGTAGATAAAACAATTAAACAGTCTTGGTCAAGAGTCTGACTCCTGGATGTGATATAGTGAGGGTCTCCTGAACTATCGAGTCAATTCTATCACTGAGCTGAAAAAAATTCCTGCTGCTCATTCGGTTTGGAATTCCATAGAGCAAACAGGAGAGGTAGATCTTATCACAACGTGGCACGGTGGCAAAGCATGGCAAAGGGAGGCGCGGGGAGAGACAGACAAGAGCCAAGGAAGAGCGGTAAGAGAGAGAAGCTGTGAGAGAGGAGGAGAGAGAACTGAGGAGATACAAGAGGAGCCAAGGGGGAGAAAGACTCCATGTTCACTTTTGACAAGCCATTCAGAGCCCACACAAAGGAAAGCTATGCTGTAATAGATAATTGTTTAGATAGTATCTGCTTAATCAGTCCCAAATGGTACTCAATTACTAGAGAATTAGAAATCCTTAATTATTGGTGTGGAATTTCAAAGAAGAAGCCAGGAAATATGCAAATGCCCCTGCTGGGTGCCCAGGTGGGACCAGGCCTGCCAGCCTGCTGCCACTCACTCCCCTGGGAGGGGCACGACTGAGGTTTCCAGAAAGCAGCTGGGACAATTAGGGGTTTGTGGAGAACAGCTGGAGACGCAGGGGAAACAAGTGGAAGCTAAGCTGTGCCTGAAGCTGTATCTGAATAGTGGTGTCTTATCTGTGTCTTTTTTTTTTTTTTTTTTTTTACTGCACACACACACAAATAGAAGAAAAGAAAAGGCACAACCATGCTGTATGCTGAATGAACACGTGGATGGGGAAGAGCTGTTGTTAAGCCGTCGCGCATTCTCTCTGTCTCTCGTCTTGGCTCCATTTCACAGAGAAAATGAGATTTATGTCTAGAAGAGGGGCTGCCATTTATAATGAGGTGTGCTCTGTGCTGGGTGTTATTTTGAGCTTTCGTTTATGTAACCCTGAGTAACCTCTCTATGACGGAGGGAATAGTATTCTTCCCATTTTACAGCTGTGTAGACAGAGGCACCTGTTCAGGATTACACAACCGAGCGGTGGAGCTGAGGATCCCACCGCTGGGTAGGCGAAGCTTCCTCTTGATTCAGCGTCTGCAGAGCTGCCTCGACACAGGTGCGAGGAGGCAGAGGAGGGCCGTGGTGGTTCCCTGGAGCAGCCCAGACAAGGAGGAGGCCGCCTTTGGAGTCTGACCTTGCCTGGGCCTCTGCTCCCAGTGCAGCCCACCCTCGGCCTTCTCCCTGGGGGCGTCCTTCCCATCAACCTCGAAACTCCTTCAAGGGAGCCATACCCCACCGGGCACTTTAGACATTCACGGAGGGTCCATTTTAGATGATATCTATCCGGGGAGCAGAAGTCCTCTCTGGACCCCAGGGCCAAGGGGTCCTGTAGAGAGTTGAAATGTACCAGAGATTTCTTTGTAATCACAGCAAGGCCATGCCAGTGGGCTCCCTCTTGAATGACCAGATGGAACCTTAACTGAAAATACAAGTTCATCTACGCTATCTGTTGCTGGAAAAGATGCTTTCCCGTGGACTGGTTGTGCAATATTAGGGGGCAGTAGATGTTGAGGAAGTCACACAAAGGATTCCTCGGGCCCTCTTCCCCCATCTTGCAGAAGTGGTGCTGCCCCAGTACACTCTGCTGATTTTCCACATGTGTGTATGTACATGTGTGTGTGTGTATGTACGTGTGTGTGTGTGTATTTTGCCCCGACAGGCAACATGATGGAACATGGGCGGATTCGGACCCTGCCCCCATTTGCTGTGTGACTTTGGGTCTGGGAGCTTCCCTCTCTGGGCCTCTCCTCGCTCACTTGTAAGACACGGGATGTGGAGAGAAAGTTTCCACCTGAGAAATACTTGAGGCCCTCCTGGAGGTGATTTGGGACCACCCCCTTAGCAGCACCTGATAAGCAGCTCCTCCCAGACCCCAAGTCCAAGTCCTCCCTTCCAACCCCGGCTGCCCCCCCCCCCCCCGACGCAGCCACCCATGAGAACTCCCTCAGCCTCCCTGTTGATATTTCAACACTTTCTCCCCCCCCCCCCCCCGCCTGGCTGTGGGGGCCAAAGCCACAAGCAAGGAGGCATGTCCAAACCTTGGTTCTCACAGCTCCGCCGAGCAGCCTGTTCTCAGAGGTGAGCCCCATCCTGACCCAGACTTCCAGCCCGGATCGCTTATCTGCAGACGGCTTTGTTCCTCCGGGCCCAGCACGAGACTCGGTTTCAACACAGCCCAGCAGATCTCAATCTTCGCCGCCCGCCCCACCCACCCGCAGGTGCTGCCTGCAGCACCTTGCTCACCCCTCGCAGAGACTTGGCTCATTGTCTCGAGGGACACAGGCAGCCCACACCCCTCGGAGGTTCTCTGGTGGCAATTGCACAAGCCTCTTGCGGAGGGCCAGTGAGAGCATCTATTTGTTGTTTTCCTGGGCTGCTCTTTTATTGGGCTGGCAGAGCCCTGCCCTTGGTGAGAAAGCTGCGTGAGACCTGAGACCGTTGTTCTTGAAACCCCACAGCGGGTGGCGGGGCCAGGAGCACGGTGGGGCGCAGGGGTCAGGAGTCTAAAGAGACGATTGCACGTGGCCTACGACACCGGACAGGCCAAGCCCTCCTTGGCGGATGCTATCCGCTGGTGATCTTCAGCAGGGGAGATGCAATTCGGGGCCGTTACAGAAGCTGCCCCAAGCATGGGCGGAAGGTCTGGGTCAAGGCCTAGATGGGGAAAAGGTACGGGTTCGTGCCCATAGAAGACATCGTTTTGAGTTCACCGTCACCGACAGCCGAGTTCAGATCATTAAGGGCATTGGTAGAAACCACAACAAACTCAGGAGTAGCAGCTATCCCACTGGAGGTCGCTAGCCATTCAGCGTCTGCTATCTTGGTCCTGTGGGCGGGTCTCTGTCCACGGCCTCCTCTCCCTGGCCTCTCAGTGGTGGCCTGGCCCTCCCCAGCCTGCCCTAGCCCGCCCTGGCCATCGCAGGCCTGCACAGCGCGTGTTTTCTAAGCATTTGCCGCTTGCACAGCTGCCCGCAGCATCTGGCCCTGGATCATGCAACACTGCCCATTGTTCACGGCTCCCGCTTATCTCCGAGTGCTATCTCCCCGAGCATCTCCGTGAGTGGGGAGCCTATCTTTTATTTCTCTTGGAGCCTGTCTTCCATTAATTCCTGGCACAGCACAAGATTGGGCTGAATAAACGGGAGCTTGATTGAGAAAGATAACGCATTGTCAATAGATCAAATGAAGCCAGAGATAAGGCACAAATGTTCCCATCCCTGGGGGAGTAGACCGCTGTGCTTGCAACTGTGCAACTGTTGCCCGGGCTCCGGGTCCTCCCCTGGCCTCCCGGTGGAGCTCCCGTGGCTGGTCCTGGCGAGTGGACTGTGAGCAGCAATGCCAAGTATCATTTCCCATCTGGGCATCTGCACTCTCTATCCTGTGTCACTCACCTGCCGATGAGGCGGGGTGACAAGCTGGCGGTGTGTCCACCAGCCTGGGGCTCTAACTGGCCACAGGGAGCAGGGTCCACAGTGTGTGTGTGTGTGTGTGTGTGTGTGTGTCTGAAAGCCACGTGGTGTCACCAGAAACACAATTTGCTAGGGATACTCATGTGCTAGCGCTGCCGGCACAGCACACCACAGACTGGGTGGCTTGCGCTTAGAAGTGTATTTGCCACCATTCTGGAAGCTGGAAGTCCAGGAGCAGGGGGCCGGCAGGGTTGGCATCTCCTGAGACCTCCGCCCTTGTTCTGCCTCTCTCCTGACAGGACACCTCTCTTCCGTGTGCAGGTGTTCCCGGTGCCTGTCTGTCTGTCCTCATCCCTCCTCTCAAGGACACCAGTCCGATTGGATTAGGGCGCGCCCTGACAGTCTCATTGTAACTTTGTTACTTCTTAAAGGGGCCTGTCCCTGAATGCAGTTCCATTCTGAGGTTTCTGGGGTTAGGACGTGAGCGCCTGAAGCTGGGCCAGTCACAATTCAACCTGTCAGGATGTGCAACCTCCCTGAGACGGAGCGGTTTGCTTGTTCAGCAGCAAGGGGCTCGCTTGTTCAGCAGCAAGGGGCTCGCCTGTTACGACATCGCAGGACTCTTCAGCGCACTTCTCAGAACTAAGGATGTAAGAGTGCTCTCCAGGCTGGCGAGGGAAGCAGAAGACAAGGAAAAATATAATTTTAGCCCAAACCAGGCCCCTAAGGAGCTTCTCGCTGGGTGTTTCTCGAAGCATGGTTCTGGGGCCACATCCACCGGAATCACCTGAGATGCCTGTGAAAACCCAGGATTCCACTCTCAATTTATTGAGTCAGGATTTTCACGCGCAGCACACGACTGTCTGCTTTAAGAAACAAAAGCTTCTTGTAAAATCTATTTATTTGGAAAGGCCAAGAGAGAAAGAGAGGGAAGCAGGACAGAGAGTATGTAACTTCTCATTTGCTCTTTCGTTCCCCAAATGCCCACGGTGGCTGGGGCTGGGGCTGGGGCTGGGCCAGGCTGAAGCCGGGAGCAGGGAACTCCAGTGGCAGGAGCCCGATTCCGTGAGCTTTCACTGCTGCCCCCCAGAGTCTGCCTTGTGGGAAGCTGGAGGCAGGGGATAGGGCCAGGAACTGAACGGGGGCCCTCTGATTTGGGACACGGGCATCTTCCTGCTTGGCTAACTGCCTGCCCAAAGATCTGCATTTTTCACTTGCAATCAGGTAATTCTCATGTGCAGTTAGTTTGAGAAATTCGGATGCAGCACTTTCAATGAAGTATTTTCATATCAGAGGCTCGAAAATCCTGACTTCAAATTAGTAGCACATGGGAAATGTTTAAAAACTGCTGACTTGGTGGAATGGGCATTTGGTGCAGCGATTAAGATACCACTTGGGATGCTTGCATCCCATACTGCAGTGCCTAGGTCTGAGGCCTGGGTCTGTTTCCCAATACAGCTTCCTGCTAATGCGCACTCTAAGAGGCGGCCGTGATGGCTCACATGGGAGACTCAGGTGGGGTCTGGCTTCAGCCTGACCTAGTCCTGCCTATTATAGGCCTACGAGGGAGTGGACCAGCAGATGGAAGATATACCTCTGTTTTTCTCTCTCTCTTTCTGTTTTTCAAATAAAACAAAAATTTTAAAATCTAAAAAAATTGAGTGCTGATTGCCTTATTCTTTTAAAAAGATTATTTATTTGAAAGGCAGAGTTACAGAGAGGCAGAGAGAGAGAGGGAGAGAAAGAGAGAGATCTTCCACCTGCTGGTTCACTCCCCAGATGGACACAAAGGCCAAAACTGCGCCAATCCGAAGCCAGGAGCCAGGAGCTTCTTCTGGGTCTCTCATGCCAGTGCAGTGGCCCAAGGACATGGGCCATCTTCTATGGCTTTTCAGGTCATAGCAGAGAGTTAGATTGGAAGTGGAGTAGCTGGGACCTGAACCTGCACCCATATGGGATACCAGCACTGCAGGCAGCAGTTTTACCCTATACCATAGCACGGGCCCCTTGCCTTATTCTTAAAGTACTATTTTCAATTAGTCTGTAGAAGGCCTGGATATCATTTTATTGTTGTTGCTATTGTTATTAATGTTGTTTACAGTTCCTTCTGAAGATTCCATTATGAGCCACTAGCCTGGATTAATTGTTTAAAAATATTTTCAAGGTTTTTTGTTTGTTTTAAAAATGATTTATTTATTTGTGGCCGGCGCTGTGGCGCAGCAGGTTAATGCCCTGGCCTGAAGCGCCAGCATCCCATATGGGCACTGGTTCTAGTCCCAGCTGCTCCTCTTCCAATCCAGCTCTCTGCTATGGCCTGGGAAAGCAGCAGAAGGTGGCTCAAGTCCTTGGGCCCCTGCACCCGCATAGGAGACCTTGAAGAAGCTCCTGGCTCCTGGCTTCGGATCAGCACAGCTCCAGCCATTGCAGCCAACTGGGGAGTGAACCAGCGGATAGAAGACCTTTCTCTCTCTCTGCCTCTCCTCTCTCTGTATAACTCTGACTTTCAAATAAATAAATAAATAAATCTTTAAGAAAAAAGAGATTTATTTATTTATCTGAAAGGCAGTGAGAGAGAGAGAGAGAAAGAGAGAGATCTTCCATCCTCTGTTGTAGTCTCCAAATGGCGGCAATAGCCAGGGCTGGGCCAGGTTGAAACCAGGTGCCAGTAATCCCATCCGGGTCTCCTACATGGTGCAGAGGCCCATGTACTTGGCATCTTCTGTTACCTTCTCAGGTGCATTAGCAGGGAGCTGGATCGGAAGCACATTAGAACCCTGAGCAAACACTGATCTAGGATGGTGGAGTCGCAGGCAGTCACCTAACACGCTGCACCAAAACACCAGCCCTGCGTCGTCCATCCTTGTTCCAGGAGGTACAATAAGAAGGAATCATCATGGGACAGGCACTGTGGCACAGTGGGTTAATGCCCTGGCCTAAAGTGCCGGTATCCCACGTGGGTGCCGGTTTGAGTCCCGGCTGCTCCTCTTCCTATCCAGCTCTCTGCTATGGCCTGGGAAAGCAGTAGAAGATGGCTCAAGTCCTCGGGCCCCTGCACCCACGTGGGAGACCTGGAAGAAGCTCCCAGCTCCTGGCTTCAGATCGGCGCAGCTCCAGCCACTGCAGCCAATTGGGGAGTGAACCATCAGATGGAAGACCTCTCTCTCTCTCTCTCTCTCTCTGTAACTCTGATTTTCAAATAAATAAATAAATAAATCTTTAAAAAATAAGAAGGAATCATCACAAGACAGACATGAGCTGCTGCGCGCAGACCTGGCACGGGCCTGCTGTAACCTTGATGACCTTCCGCAGAATGAGTCTCACTCACCAGCGGCTACCCCACCCGCATCCCTATTCAGATGGCAGCACCTACACGCAGCACCGCTGGAACTGTGCACGTGGGTGCCTTAGCCGGATGAAGGCACGAGCTCTTATTCCAGCGACCTGGCTTTCACTAAAGGCCGCTTCCTTTACAATGGCCAGCTTGCAGGAACGAGTGTTTCCGGTCACTCAGTTTTGCTTCGGCTTCCTTACCTGGAAGGTGGGGCTGGCAGTAGTTTCCACCTCGAGGGGTTGTTGTGGGAGGAGCTGAGCGAAAGCCAGCTGTGTGCACACGCACGTGCGTATGCAAGCATCCCCAGCACACAGGACTTTCTGACTTTTTCTTCTACACAGTGACTTGATTCCTTACAGAAAACACCGCTGTTGGTGATCTCAGAATTCCTGGAGAGTTGAATGTGTCAGTGGACGGGATCTGGGGAAATGTCCTTCCTAAAAAGTCTCATTCTAGGGCTGGCGCCGTGGCTCACTTGGTTAATCCTCCACTTGCAGCGCCGGCATCCCATATGGGCGCTGGGTTCTAGTCCCAATTGCTCCTCTTCCAGGCCAGCTCTCTGCTGTGGCCCGGGAAGGCAGTGGAGGATGGCCCAAGTGCTTGGGCCCTGCACCCACAAGCATGGGAGATCAGGAGGAAGCGCCTGGCTCCTGGCTTTGGATCGGCGCAGCGCCGGCTATAGCGGCCATTTTGGGGGTGAACCAATGGAAGGAAGACCTTTCTCTCTGTCTCTCTGTCTGTCTACAACTCTACCTGTCAAATAAAAAAAAAAAGAAAAAGGAAAAAAAAAGTCTCATTGTAGTGACCACGGACTGCTCCATCGCTCTCTGCAAACACCAATAATCTTTGAACAGTGACCAGTGGGAGTGAATGCAGGTTCATGGGAAAAAAAACTCAGCTGAGTCAAGAGTTCTTCCTGATATGACTGCTTATTGACTCTGCAAGTTTCTAGGTACAGTGTAGCTTGACAATTAGCAAGGAGTTTGGCAAGGGGTGTGTGTGTGTGTGTGTGTGTGTGTGTGTGATCACTGCAAACACTATAAAAATATATGCCTTTGGGTGAATGCCCCACTTATATTTTTGTTTTAAAATATTTTTATCTATTTGAAAGAGTTACACAGAGAGAAGGAGAGACAGAGACACAGAGAGATCTCCCATCTGTTGGTTCATTCCCCAGATGGCCTCAGTGGCCTGGGGCGGGGCTAGGCCAGGCCAAAACCAGGAGCCAGGAGCTTCTTCCAAGTCTCCCTTGTGGGTGCAGGGACCCAAGCACTTGGGCCATCTTCCACTGCTTTTCCTAGGCTGTTAGCAGGGAGCTGGGTCAGAAGTGGAGCAGCCGGTTCGCAAACCCGGACCCATTTGGGATGCTGGCGTTACAGGTGGTCACTGTACCTGCTATACCATAACACCGCCCCCACCCCCATTATATCTAAAAACAGAAAAGAATTGATGGTCTTGTAGGCCTTCTATAACGTTAAATGACTTCAACTGTATCCTCTAAGGAGTCCACAGACGGCCCAGTGCAGCTCACTTTCGTGAGTGGGAGCACCCCTTAATATCTATTATTCCACTGAATGACTGCATCCCAGAGATAGAACTCTGGTTAAGCCCCTTACCTGCTCTCTTCTCGGCCCTTTTGTGTTTGATATACTGACTGACAGCTTGGTTAACCGTGACGGATGGTGAGATCAAGTCTCCAAATGCTCCCTACAGGAAATCATCAGGGATTTTTCCTCAATAAGCAAGGACAGAAGTGGAGTTGGGAGGACTTGGTTTAGTAACATTCATGGAAAATCAATGTTCGTTTGACAATAAAGTTAATTTGAGCTAAGTAGTATTCTTGACAACCAAAACTTCTAGAAATCTTAGCATTCGTGAAATTGGCAGATCATCCGATGTCATGGTCTCGCTCTATTCACCACCAATAAGACCTCGCTGGAGGACTTCTCAGCAGTGTGGATTGAATTGTGGCCTCCTCCCGTGACCTGTCCAGTCAACACCTGCGAGTGTGTGACCCTAGTTTGAAAAAGGGTCTTCGCAGATGGAGTTAAATTAAAGCGAGTAAAGTTTAGTGAGATCATCCTGGATTTAGGATGGGTCCCAAAGCCAATGGCAGGTGTCCTTCGAAGAGGGAGATGCGATGTGAAGATGGAACTGGGAACTCGAGTGACGCAGCTCCAAGCCAAGGACATCCCAGGAGCCCTGGGACCACCAGGACCCAGAGGAGACAACACCTGACTGACCCACCGCGACTGTGCAGGAGTGAGGCCCGCTGACACCTAGACTTCAGGCCCTTGGCAACCCTCTTCTCCACAAGCTGCCCTATTGGCTGCCTTTGTGGGGCTATTTCCTGAGCACTGACCGTGGGCCACGCCCTCAGCTAAGGCGCAGACTCGGACAACATCGCTGCCTTCATGGAATTGCCGCTCTGGTGGGACCCGGAAAGCAGGTGCAAAATTGAAGAACAGAACAAAAGGAAGGATTTCATTGGTTTGGTTTTGTTTTCAATGCCCAGCTCGTCAGCACGAGCCACGGCGCCGGCCAGATTTATTTTTCTTATGATGTTCTCCTTTGGGACTGTTGCTTAGTGGTTTTTACTTGTAAAGGATTCTGTGAATTTTTCTTTGCTACAACAACCTCTGTGAGAAGCTTAGGCGGTAGCATTCTGAATAGCTGCTTCCAGCCTGGCGGTGATTTACTTTAACTGAAGGCTAAACACGAGGAGGAACTGACATGTCTCTGGATCGACACTCTGTAGACCAAGAACCTTAAAAAAATCCCGAGGCCGGCGCCGCGGCTCACTAGGCTAATCCTCCGCCTTGCGGCGCGGGCACACCGGGTTCTAGTCCCGGTCTGGGCGCTGGATTCTGTCCCGGTTGCTCCTCTTCCAGGCCAGCTCTCTGCTGTGGTCAGGGAGTGCAGTGGAGGATGGCCCGAGTGCTTGGGCCCTGCACCCCATGGGAGACCAGGAGAAGCACCTGGCTCCTGGCTTCGGATCAGCGTGATGCACCGGCCGCAGCTAGCCGGCTGCAGCAGCCATTGGAGGGTGAACCAATGGCAAAAGGAAGACCTTTCTCTCTGTCTCTCTCTCTCTCTCTCTCTCTCTCACTGTCCACTCTGCCTGTCCAAAAAAAAAAAAATCCCGAGAAGCGAGAAAATATTTTCAGTTTTATCAAGGAAATTAAAAGGGAAACAATGGGCTTCCTTTATCCACAGAATCCATTATGAGTTAGCATTGCTAGAGCTCAGCTCCTATGCAAGGTAAAAGATGTCACTAATTTTGAATGTACCGATATAAGAAAAAGTCCACGGAAAAATGGACAAAAATGTTTATTTTGGTGCAAAGGTATTTTGAAATCCATTTCAGGATTCTTACCGTGCGCACTTCCGTGAACTTTTTGAAGAGCCTTCATTGTGCAGATTTCAAATCTTTATGCCCCAAAAGAAACTTCTAGTTCCTTTTCCCCGTGAGCATGCTCTAGTCCCTTGGTATGTGAAATGAATCCAGGAATTCCAAGGAAACCTAAATAGACCGGAATCAGATTTTGGGGTTCCATAGCTGCACATCAGATTCCTGTACAGTCCTTGGTTGTGTAATCTTCATTCGTTGTTGCTCTCTTGCTTGGAATGCGATGAACTTTGTTAGGAAGGTGTGCTCCCCAGACATTTGCTGTCGGGGAGATGGGGAGGCAGACAGGTGCAGAAAAGCAGCCCCCTCTTTCCTCCTGTAAGAGTATCTGCTTAGGAGCAACGTAACCAACAGAGGAGAGGCGAAAGCACCGAAGGCCAGGGGCTTGTCCTTCCCGGAATGGCAAGCAAACACGGGGAACAATCCAGAAGCCACCGCTGAAAACCTCCCGTGCTTTAACGGCCTGAGATCATGTGCAGCACCACATCCAGGGCTGCGGATTTACACGAACAAATAGAGGCTTCCCAAAGCTGCCGTCTAAATGCTGTTTACACTGTAAACACGAAAGACACAAACAGCTCTCTGATGAGCTTCTGTCGCATCTGGGCTGCCGCGTGGGAACAGAGGCGCGTTTGGGAAGCTTGGCTGGCTGCGAGCACTAAGATCTGCCCTCCTGGTAAAACTTGGGAGATGCAGCAGATAAGAGATCTGGAAGTGAGCATTCTCTGCGCTCTCGAAAACAAGGCGGGTTGAGTTCCCTTACTTATTAGTTCTCCCAAAACCCAGCTAAAAGGGAACGTGCAGCAGGAACCAAAGTGCACAGGCTGCCTGCAGCAGCCCACCCTGCTGCTGAAACCGGGGGCGCGCTAGCCACCCCATTGGTGGCACATTGCTGTGCACAGGCCCAGGTGCAAGCAAGCATCAGGGAGGGGTGTCTGTCGGTATGGTTCGTACTTACTGGAAGACCACTCTTTGTAAAGCTCACTGTTCCTTAGGCCAAGAGACACAAAGATACTCTCCGTGCCTCTCTACTTACAAACCTTCCAGTTGAGCTCAGGAGATGAACCAGGAGGAAGTCAGAAAGTGGACAGGGCGAGATCCAGAGGGAGCTGAGCCTGATTGCAGCCTTCAGATGGATGACCAAGACCCTGGCCATACTCTAAGGGGTATTTCAAAAGGTTTGTGGAAGATGGAACTAAAAGGTCAGCTTATTTTGGTGCAAAAACAAAGGGTTGAAATCCATTCATAGTTTTTTCATAATACGCATTATCCACAAACTTTTTGATGATCTTTGTGTATGCACATGGGTTGCAATTTTTTTGCACCAAAACAAGCTGATATAGGATGCCGGCGCTTCAGGCCAGGGAGTTAACCTGCTGTGCCACAGCGCCGGCCCCAAATCCATTTTCCCTTGAACCTTTTGAAGCCCCCTCACGTACTGTCGTGGGCTCTTTCCTGTGCACCTGCTTCCGGCCAGTCCAGCTTCTCCTGGCCCCCGCTGCCCTTAGCACAGCCACCCCATCCATGCCCTTCATCTGCCAAGTCAGCGGGCCCAGCTTCAATTTCTCCTCCTCCCAGAAACCTCTGTGACCCATCCTGGTGGGAAGCGTTTTAGTCTCCCTTTGATTGCTGTCTGCGTTTGTTACATAGACCTGTGGTTCCCAAACTGTGTGCTGAAGTGCCTAGGGCACGGCCTCAAGTTCCCAAGATGCTACGGAACATTTTAGATGTTCTTCAAGAAAACACCTGTCTGATGCTGTGCAAACCAGGGAGTGCCCAGATTCAACATTAGATTGTGCCACATTCCTTTTGCTGACATATTTTTGTGGTTGCTAGGATAAAAAAGAATAACTTCCATGTGAAAACCTACATGGGACAGGAAGTAAGGGTGGCTGTGTCCAAGCTGAATCTAAGATACAGAGAAATCAGTCATTATTTAGCAATACAACACACATACTTTTATCTTTTAACATTTTATGCATTACTTTTTCAGATGGCTACCAAGTTTTTAGGCCATAAATGACACTAAGTCATTTGCACCTAATTGTGTAATTACTTCTTATATACATATATATGTATATATGTATATATATTAAGTATATATACTTAATAAGTATATACACTTATGTATATATATTAAGTAATATATTAATTATATATTAATCATATATAATACATCATATAATATATTATATATAAATATAACATAACATATTATATAATATATTAATATAATATAAATTAATTGTATATAATAATTAATATATTACATAATATATATTACTTAATATATATACTTTATATATATAAAGTAATTACTATATATATATATCAATGGGAACCTTTGGTTTAGAGAATTCACTTGACAAAAGCATTCAACATGTGACTTCTTGCTTCAGCTCCTCAGGTGGGCACTCTTTCTGCTGACTCGTTCGGTTTGCCCTTGGACTGGACTTGAGAAGTCTGTTTTCTACAGAATACCCACAGGAGCTACGAGAAAGGAGAAAAGCGGACCGACAGGTGGATCTCCACGCACTGGAAAAGTTTAAAGAGGAGAAGGAAGCAAAGGCAAGGCCAGGAGGAATCTGCAAATACAATGAAGTCTAATTGGGTGCGCGGCTAGAGGAGCGCACGGCTTTTACTCAGGAAGGCGCATCAGCACTCCTCCGCAGCCCAGCTTTGAACAGCATGCGGCTTCCCTTACTTCATAATGAGGGGTATATTCTCAGTAAACTTGTTTTATCACTATTAATAGATGTTTTCCAGTTAGTACTAATGAGCGAATGAAAAGTGATTTCCATGTTTGTTTGTTGTGTTGCGCTGTGTGTTCAGTGTTTTCTATCCACAGCTTTCCATGCCTCAAACACTGTGTCTTGCTATTCAAACAAAACGGGGGTTTGCTGACTGTTGATGGCTGCGTGCAAAGATGGACTGGAGAGGACTCTCCCCCAGTGAGCTTGCCAGCTCCAGGTGATCGGGGATGGTCTCATGTGCTACATTGTTTTGAATTCTTGCAGGTTTTTTTTTTTTTTTTAAAGATTGATTTATTTATTTGAAAGATAGAGTTAGAGAGAGGCAGAGGCAGAGAGAGAGAGGTCTTCCATCTGCTGGTTCACTCCCCAAATAGCTGCAACAGCCGCAGCTGAGCTGAACCGAAGCCAGGAGCCTAGAGCTTCTTCCAGGTCTCCCATGTGAGTGCAGGAGCCCAAGGACTTGGGCCATCTCCTACTGCTTTCCCAGGCCATAGCAGGGAGCTGGATCAGAAGTGGAGCAGCCGGGACTAGAACCGGCGCCCATATGGGATGCCGGCACTGCAGGCAGCAGCTTTACTCACTACACCACAGTGCTGGCCCCTGCAGAGGGTCTTGAATGATAAATAGCTACAGGTTTGTGATCCACTCATGGAGATCATGAATAGAGAAAACCTTGGGAGCTTATAATGATGGTTTAGAAATCAGCTTATCTTAGGTTGACAGCGAGGAAACTTTTTGCCAACTCTGTAGTAGGATTAGTGGGTGGTAATGCAACCTCTCAGGGTTCAGTTTCTTCATAGCATTGAAGTGAGGTTTAAATAAGGTTGCAGTGGGGGAGGCATTTGGCGCGGTGGTGAAGTTGCTACTTGGGAAGCCTGCACCTCAAATCAGAGTCTCTGGGTTCAAGTCCCAGTTTTGCTTTGGATCCAGCTTCCTGCTAATGTACACCCTGGGAGGCAGCAAGTGATGGATCCTGCCACCCACATGGGAGATCTGTGTGGGATTCCTGGTTCCTTGGCATCAGCCCAGCTCAAGCTACGACAACCATTTGGGGGAGTGAACGAGCAGATGGGAGATGTCTCTCTCTCTCTCTCTCTCTCCCTCTCTCCCTTCCCCCTTTATTTCTCGCCATCTGTATCTCAAACAAAATAAATAAATGACTTTAAAAAAATAAATAATGTATGACAGGACAGTGTACAAAATAAACACTCAATAAAATTCCCCTGAAATCAACAAGACGGGTGAATCGTGGGTCCCTCCGCCGGCCCCTTCTCCCTCCCCCAGACTTTCTGGTTGCTGACTGACGCGGGAGCCTTGAGCCTCCTTTCTGTTTTGCCCTCTCAGCACATGTTTTTTTGGACTCCTGTCTGTCAACCTGCCCTCCCACCGCTGGTGCACAGGCTCCTGCATTTGTGTGCTTGGTACCTCAAAAGGTACCAAAGTGCAGGCTCATCCCCAGTGGCCCTCGGTCAGCCATGGCCAAGTGGACGGCTGCCTTGCTAAGGATTTGGTGAAGCTGGAGAAAGGTGCCCTTGTGGTTACGTTTTCAGACAACGTTCAAATATGGGGCACCCCCAAAACTGTAGCTTAGATTTTTAGAAATCAAGTAGTGCCTATTTAGCTGCCTCTGGTCTTAAATGCTGCTTCCTCCATTAAGGATTGTGTGATCTTAAGCACATCACTTAATAGAATCTGAGCTTTTGGTTCCTCATCTATGAAATAGGAATAGGAAGAATCTTCAAAATGTTCATTGAAGCTGTGCATTGTCTTTTAACTCCACTTTTTTTTTTTTAAGCATCCTTGGAAAAGTCGCATCTATGTCAAAGGATCCCTGGGGGATTAAATGCTTAGAGAGAGCATGGAGGTGGCATCAGTGTTTTAAGCCTATGCCACCATCTGCCAGCTGTGTGACCATGACCACACAAATCTTTTTTTAAAAAGATTTATTGATTTATTTATTTGAAAGGCAGAGTTACAGAGAGCCAGAGCCAGAGAGAGAGAGAGAGAGCGAGCAAGCTTTCCATCCGCTGGTTCACTCCCCAGATGGACACAACGGCTGGAGCTTCACTGATCTGAAGCCAGGAGCCAGGAGCTTCCTCCAGGTCTCCCACGTGGGTGCAGGGGCCCAAGGCCTGGGTCAACCTCTACTGCTCTCCCAGGCCATAGCAGAGAGCTGGATCAGAAGTGGAGCAGCTGGAACTTGAACCGGCGCCCATATGGGATGCGGACACTGCAGGTGGCGGTTTTACCCGCTACACCACAGCGCTGGCCCCATGACCAAGTTGTTGAACCTCTCTTGGCCCCAGCCTTCTTCTTTGGAAACTGTCGGTGGCACCTGCCTACCTGCTGCACTGTAGTTTTGTGATTCCAACTGCGAGAGAGCTTTGTAGATTGGAAAGTTCTGGACAAATATCAGACTTCAAGTTGTTGTGAGTGGCCACATCTCTCATCATGGCCAGTGGAGACGCTCGGGAAGACCTCTTTTCCAGAGAGAGCTTGCTGAGTTTCAGCCGTGGTTGCTCAGGTGGCCAGCAGCTGCTGTGTTGGATTCACTCCCAGCAGCCTTCTCACCAGGATGCGTGGTGGTGCTGGTGGTGGTGGTGGTGGATGGGTGCTTGGGATCCTCCCTGGGCTCGTAGACAAGTCCAGAGCCTGGTTTTCCATCTCTCCTTTCCCCAATTAGGGAAACAGCAGTCAAGCACTGTCAGTCCTTTTTCAGGTCCCAACAAGCCCCGGGCTGCCCTGAAGGGATGAGGAGGAGAACAGAGGAGACAGAGGAAACTCTCCCTGTAAAACTTGGCTTTGACTGAATAGCTTCCAGTTGCCTTGAAATCTAATCTTCTTTTGAACTCGAACTTGCCGTCAGTCACATTCTTGGAAGGCGATGAGCTCCAGCCGCGTCCTGACGGATGGGAGCGATAATACCTTTCCAAGAACCCCACTCCTGGGGTGGCAGGAGCCAGTCCTGTCTGCCTGCTAGTGCGTCCGTTCACCTGCGCACAGAGACGTGGAGGATCTGAAAGACCCCATGGGATCCCATTACCCTGGCTTGGGAAAGAAAGTGGTCCTCTTCTCACCCGCCCATCCCAGCACCACCGGACATTTTGGTGTCCCTGTCACATGCCCTTATCGACTCCCAGGTGCTTGGTTTCTCCTCTCCAACTAGCAAAACTTGACCTCGCGCTGACTCACCAGTCAGCATATACTGGGTTCTTATTGTGGGTTCTAGGCCCTAGGAAGAATGAATCAGAGGTACAGAAAGCCTCAGGACTGCCGTCTGCCAGAGACGGGCCTGGATGATGTGAGAAGGTCTGGGTTTGAGAGAGAGACAGCGCTGCCAAGTAAAAGACGTGTGAAGTTGGTTAAGCCACTTAATTTCCATGCTCCTCGGTTTTTCGTCTGGGACTTGACGTTGTCTCAGTCGTTCAGGTCACTGGAAGACCATAGACCGTGGGCTCAAGCAGCAGATGTTTATTTCTCACAGTTTAAGAGGCTGGAAGTCTGCAAGCAGGGCGCCACAGTGGTCAGGTTCTGGTGAGGGCCCTCCTCCCCCCAACTCCTCTGTGTCCCGATGTGGCAGAAGGGATCAGGGGGCTCTCTGGGACCTCTCAGAAAGGGCCCCACTCTCCGGACCTAAGTACCCCCCAAAGTCTTGACCTCCTAAAAGCCACGTCGGGGGTTTGAACATATGAATGGTTGGAGAACGCAAACATTCAGGCCATAGCAGACTGGGTATGACTCGTACATCTACTGTCCTTGCAGATAGAGGAAAAGAAATCATTGTCTGTGCTGCTGCGTTCCGTGAAAACTGGCCCAGTGTAGACAGACTTTGCAACTTTGAACTTTCCATTCCCTGACACGAGGACCTGCAAGTGAACAAATGTAAGAGCTCACACGCCTGGAAGACACAGATGAGGAAGACGTGGGCCCTGTCTTCTGGCACGGAATTCACACCCAGAAGCAGCTGACTATAGAGCTGTGCAGTGAGAGGGTCGTTTGGATATTTATAACATCATTCGGCCAGCGCCGCGGCTCAATAGGCTAATCCTCCGCCTTGCAGCGCTGGCACACCAGGTTCTAGTCCCGGTCAGGGCGCCGGATTCTTTCCCAGTTGCCCCTCTTCCAGGCCAGTTCTCTGCTGTGGCCAGGGAGTGCAGTGGAGGATGGCCCAAGTCCTTGGGCCCTGCAACCCCATGAGAGACCAGGAGAAGCACCTGGCTCCTGGCTTCAGATCAGCGCGGTGCGCCAGCTGCAGCGCTCCGGCCACGGCGGCCATTGGAGGGTGAACCAACGGCAAAAGGAAGACCTTTCTCTCTGTCTCTCTCTCTCACTATCCACTCTGCCTGCTAAAAAAATAATAATAATAATAATAATAACATCATTCATGGGCCATATGAAATTATCAAGTAAAAAATTAGTCTTCTACAGGACAGCATTGTGGTGTGGTAGATTAAGCCACCACCTGTGATGCCGTCGTCCCATATGGGCACCAGTTTGTGTCCCAGGTGCTCCACTTCTGATCCAGCTCCCTGCTAATGCACTTGGGAAAGCAGCAGAAGATGGCCCAAGTGCTTGGACCCCTGCACACAAATGGGAGACCTGGAGGGAGCTCCTGGCTCCTGGCTGCAGCCTGGCCCAGCCCTGGTCATTGCGGCTATTTGGGGAGTGAACCAGTAGATGGAAGATTTTTTTCTCCCTCCCTCCCTCTCTCTCTGCCTTTCAAATAAATTAAGTAAATATGTATTTTTTAACTTTGCCTGTTATAGATTTGTTGAATTTTGGGCCCTGCCTACGGTTGCCTTGGCAGGGCTAGAACAAATGATTTCGCAGGCTTTATATGGCCCGTGGGCCTTTTATGGCTCCTGGGCCAGCCTTCCCCACATTTTTAAGGCACTGAATCCTGACAAGGAATAATAAGAGTACAGTGTCTATAGGGCCTAGCCAAGGGAGGACCTTGTCTCTCATTGCAATACTGTTGGAGTTTATTCTCTAAGCAACAGGGGAAGTTTGAAAGGCTTTGAGCAAGGATGTCCCAACAGCGGCAGGTCTTGTGTTTTAGTGAGTGACAGTCATACGGGGGAGTGATTGAAGGGGAAGCCGCCGAGACTGTGAGACAAGAATATCAAGCAAAACAGGGAAGTTAGGAAGGGCCTGTGAAATAGTTAGGAGGTAAAGTTAGGGGGCCTGGGGACCGACTGATGGTAGAGTGCGTGGGATCAGGAGATGCAGGAGTTCCCAGAACCCTAGCCTGTGTCCCCAGGTGGAGCAGTCAGAGGGAAGGAGAGGAGGGATGGAGGGAGAGGTGGCAAGTTTGGCCCTCTAGAAGGGGATTCCTTGCTTCGCCTGGTTCCAACACACATGAATTTCAGCTGCCAGGAAGAGTTATTAACACGGAGTCCCCCACAACACGCTCCTACTTTTCATCTGAAAAATGGGTTATCAGGGCACTTTATTGGCAGGATGACCAAAAACAAAGCCCCAAAGAGACCCCGTGGCTGACAGAACCTTCTTCAGTGTGGAAGACTGCTCGATGCTCCATCCCAACGGAGATGGCTGGGAAGGGAAGGAGAGGAGAGACACCTGGGACCCCTGTTTCCCACCCACCCCGGGGAAAATCCCTGGGCTCCTCCTCCACCCCAGGCTGTGTGCTCAGTTATCAGCTTCTTTCTATTTTGTACTTGCCGTGGATAACTTGAGATTTCAGGAGCTATCTCATTCGGTTAACAACTCCGCCAGTCATCAGCAAGTAGCACCCTTCTGGAAATGAATTTGGGAAGAGCAGAAGTTCTCAGGATGCATTGTTCCCTGGGAGGCCTCCCGAGGGCGGACTTGAGCGCCAAGTGTGCCTGGATGGGAGCAGCCTGGGATCCCCCAGCTCTGAGGACGGCGCCCAGCGCCCAGTGACTGCGTCTGTGAGGTTGGGCGAGTGAGTCACCTGGCCCCCACTGACCTGCATTTGCTGGCACGCCAGGCTACGCTCCCAGCCTGTGCAGAGGGCCTCGTGAGCCTCTCCTCTCAGCAAGCACTAGGAGGAGAGCCTGCTTCCGGGGGCGCCACCAGCGAGCTCCTGTCAGCCCAGAGCCAGGCCCCACAAGAGGCTCTCAGCCCCCTTTTATGCCTCTGTTTGGGGGGATTGTCCGAGCTGTGCTCAGTGTGGACTTCTAGGCTGGGAATGGCACGAGCTGGCCAGCGGCCAATCAGACAACTACCGGCAGGGTTCCCTCCCTTCCATCTCTCTCTCTCTCTCTCTCTCTCTCTCTCTGTCTCTCTTTCTCTCTCAAAGATTTAGTTATTTATTTGAAAGGCAGAGTTACATAGAGGCAGAGGCAGTGTGAGAGAGAAGTCTTTTATCCGCTGGTTCACTCCCCAGATGGCCCCAACAGACGGAGCTGTGCCAATTCGAAGCCAGGAGCCAGGAGCCAGGAGCCAGGAGCCAGGAGCTTCCTCTGGGTCACCTACATGGGTGCAGGGGCCCAAGCACTTAGTCCATCTTCTACTGCTTTCCCAGGCCATAGCAGAGAGCTGGATCGGAAGTGGGGGGACTGGGACTCGAACTGGTGCCTGTATGGGATGCCAGCACTGCAGGAGGCGGTTTTACCTGCTACGCCACAGCGCCGGCCCCTCTGTCTTCTCTTCTCCCTCCTTCTCTTCCTTATCCCCTGCCACCAAAAAAAAAAAAAAAAAAAAGCATGAGGCACCTTCCAGGCGTCAGATATACTTCTAGAACTGGGGATGCAGTGTGAAGAAAGCATTGCCCCTGTCCTCCAGAGGTGGGCATTCTGGCCAGGGGACAGTGACAAAGAAGTCAAATACAGTCACAGGCCACTCCCCGAGGGAGACAGCTCTGAGATAGGTGCAGCAGGCAACTCTGCGTTGTGTGAATCCCACAGAGTGCACTTACACACACCCAAGTGGCACAGGGCAGCCACTCCATGATGGGACCTCTTGATGCGATTGAGAGTTACCACACCAGCATCCCACGTGGGCACCAGTTCAAATCCCGGCTGTTCCACTTCCCATCCAGCTCCCTGCTAATGCACCTGGGAAAGCAGCAGAACATGGCCCAAGTCCTTGGGCCCCGGCACCTGTGTGGGAAATCCAAATGAAGCCCCTGGCTCCTGGCTTTAGGCTGGCCCAGTCCCCACTGTTGTGGCCATTTGGGAAGTGAACCAGTGGATGGATGATCCTCTCTCTCTCCCTCTCTCTGCAACCCTGCTGTAAATAAATAAATAATAATAAATCTTTCTGAAAATAAAAGAGATGCAGCAAATGTGAGGTGTATAAAGTAAACTGTAAAATAATGAGGAAAAGTGTAGTAAATACATAAACCAGTAACAGAATCACTGATCATCCAGTATCGTGGGCCGTTCGGAGCCGTATGCACTGTGCCTTATACGACTGGTGGTACAGCAGGTGTATTTATACCAGCATTACCCAACTGTGTGAGTAACGCATTATACTCAGACACAACAATGATCGCCATGGCATCACTAGGCAATAGGAATTCTCCAATCTTCTGGGACCATTGGCAGACCCAAGCGCTATGTAGAGCTGGACTGCTCCTACTGTTGGGCCCACAGGGAAACAGCTCAGCAGGGACGTGGACAGGGAGTTGGAGGAGCGGGGAGGACTCATTGCAAAGGTGATGTCTACGCTGAGGCTTGTTGTGGGGTGGTTGTGTTGGTGCCACCAGCAAACTGGCAGCTCCCACATTGAAACCCATGCGTCCATTCTCCGTGCAGATACAGTTCTGGCCAGCGTGTGTCCATGTCCGCATAGGGAGACGCACTTGCGTATGCGGGTGTTTGGGTCGGATTGGTCCCTGACACGCGGACACAGTGCACCGTAGATCATCTAGGGTGCCGTGACTGTGCACCAGCTGGCTGCCGACAGCGCCCTCTCCTGCTGCCCACCGCAGCTGGGCCATCTCCCTCCCGTCCTGCTCAGAACTGCAGGCCCCAGCGCAGCAGAGACGTCTTCCTCCCTCTTCTCCCTGGCTGTCGCGGACGCTGTGCTGTGATGGTCCGGCAAGGTGGCTGCAAGGAGAGACAAAGGTCAGCTTTGGTGGGTTTTTCGGCTTCCTTCTCTTCTGCCTGGGGGCGCCTCTGACACATCCACCCCCTTTCCCGTTTCCCGCCTTTGGAGACCCCCAACCTTCCCTCAGTCCCAGCTCCCTTCCCCTTCCCGGCTCCTGGGCTGAAGACCCTGGGGGATATACTATGTCTGGCTTTCCTCCAGGGACTCGCTCATCCGTAGCCTCAGCATCCCCGCCATTGTGCTCGTCTGCCTTTCCTCACCGGGCTTAGCTGGAGAGAAAGGGGCGGGGGGAGGTGGAAGGGAGGGAGGGAGGGAGGGAGATTAAAGAGATGGAAGAGCCAGATTTTGCAGAAATCTCATCTTTCTGTTTTAATTTTATTTATGTATTAATTTATTTGAGAAACAGAGACACGCACACACACACACACACAGAGAGAGAGAGAGAGAGAGAGAGATTGAGAGAGAGAGAGAGATTGAGAGAGAGAGAGAGCTCCTATCCGTTAGTTCACTCACCAAATGCCCACAGTGGCTGGGGCTGGGCTACAAGGCTGAAGCTGGGAGCCAAGAACTCAATCCCTGTCTCCCGCATGGGCTGCAGGGACCCAGGTACTTGACCGTCACCTCTGCCTCCCAGGGTCTGCATTGGCAGGAAGCTGGAGTCAGGAGCTGGAGGCAGGCATCCAACCCAGGCACTCTGATACGTAGTGTAGAAGTCCTCACTGAGGGCCAACGCCACGGCTCACTAGGCTAATCCTCCGCCTGCAGCGCCAGCACCCCGGATTCTAGTCCCAGTTGCTCCTCTTCCAGTCCAGCTCTCTGCTGTGGCCCGGGAGGGCAGTGAAGGATGGCCCAGGTGCTTGGGTCCTTGCACCCGCATGGGAGACCAGGGGGAAGAACCCAGCTCCTGCCTTCGGATCGGCGCAGCACCAGCTGTAGCGGCCATTAGGGGAGTGAACCAACGGAAGGAAGACCTTTCTCTCTGTCTCTCGCTCACTGTCTATAACTCTACCTGTCAAATAAAAAAAAAGTCTTCACTGACTGATGAACTGCCAGGGCAGGTACTCAGCACAAAGTCTCATCTGTGTAGCTGGCCTCTACTAGCTCAGCAAGCTCTCAGGGGACTAGCGTTTGCTTCATGGAACCTGCACCTGGGCATCCTTTAAGGCCCCCGACACGCCTTCTATAATAAAACAGGAGGAGAGAAAACCTACTGGGCGCCACAGGGGAGGAGGCCAGGGCTGGCTGGGGGAGGGGTTGAAGGAGGGAAAAGGGGCTGCAGTGGAGGACTTCAGTGGGGGCGGGGGCTACTGCCCAGAGCAGCCACTGATCCCCAGCTCCTCCCAGGCCCCTCTCTAGGCCCAGCCCTCCTGGGGACTCTGCCCATGGCCATAGGATACCTCAGCAGGTCTGGTCCAGGAGCAGGCAGTGAGGTTGGGGTGAAACCCCCCCTACACGCACACACCCCTGGTCTGCCCGCCTCAGTCAGAGGGAGCCTGGGCAGGACGTCCCCCTCAGCGAAGGGCCCCTGTGTCTCCCACTGGGAGGGGAGGAACTGCCAGACTCCCTTCTGCTCTGAAGTCAGGGAAAGCCTAGTGTAAACACAGTGGGCTCTTTGAATTATCCACATGAAATGCCTAACACGTTTAGCCTGGAGCAGGCGAGGTTTAACAAGGGGATGCTGGCATGGCGATTTTATTAGAACTTTAATAATCAGCTACTGCTTGTTGAGTGCCTTGCCACGCACTCTGCTCCCTGCAGTGCTTGTCAGGACCCCCATCCCAGCACACACGCACGCACACCACCACCACCACCGGCTCTGGGCTTCAGCCACATGGAGTTAACTGGTTCGAAGTCACATAACCTATCAGCGTTCCTTGGATTCAGGAACCAGAACGGGCTGATATCAAAACCCAGATACAGCCCCTGTTACTAAGCTGTCGGGCTCCCACTTCCACTGTAAGAATGAGCCAAGCAAGGAAAATCAGTCCCTTTAGTGTTGGTTTACACTTGTTTATTTGAAAGGCAGAGAGCCACAGAGAGATCTTCCATCTGCTGGTTCACTCCCCAAGTGCCCACAACAGCTGGGACTGGGCCAGGCGGAAGCCAGGAGCCTGGAACTCCATCTAGGTGTCCACGTGGCTGGCAGGGGCCCAAGTATTCGAGCCATCACCTGCTGCCCTGCAGGGTGCACAACAGCAGGAAGCCGAATCAGAAGCAGAGCCAGGGGCCGGCACCGCGGCTCACTAGGCTAATCCTCCGCCTTGCGGCACCAGCACACCAGGTTCTAGTCCTGGTCGGGGCGCCGGATTCTGTCCCGGTTGCCCCTCTTCCAGGCCAGCTCTCTGCTGTGGCCAGGGAGTGCAGTGGAGGATGGCCCAGGTGCTTGGGCCCTACACCCCATGGGAGACCAGGATAAGTACCTGGCTCCTGCCTTCGGATCAGCGCGGTGCGCTGGCCATGGTGGCCATCGGAGGGTGAACCAACGGCAAAGGAAGACCTTTCTCTCTGTCTCTCTCTCTCACTGTCCACTCTTCCTGTCAAAAAAAAAAAAAAAAAAAGCAGCAGAGCCAGGGCTTGAATGCAGCACTGATGTGAGATGTGGGCATCGTGAGAGGCATCCTAACTGCTGTGCCGAACACTCACCCCAGAGCTGGTTCAACACTCACCCCAGAGCTGGTTCGTCTAAGGAGATTTTTTTTTTAAAAGATGTATTTTACTTATTTGAAAGTCAGAGTTACACATAGAGAGGAGAGGCAGAGAGAGGTCTTTCATCTGATGGGTCACTCCCCAGTTGGCCGCAACAGGCGGAGCTGCGCCAAACTGAAGCCAGGAGCCAGGAGCTTCTTCCAGGTCTCCCACATGGGTGAAGGGGCTCAAGGACTTGGGCCATCTTCCACTGCTTTCCCAGGCCATAGCAGAGAGCTGGATCAGAAGAGGAGCAGCCAGGACTTGAACTGGCGCCTACATGAGATGCCAGCACTTCAGGCAGTGGCTTTACCCACTACGCTACAGCGTCAGCCCCGTATGTAAGGGGATTTGACCACTGGAATCTTCTCGGGTTCACTTGGTGTCTCCTAGAATCTAACCAACTCTGCCAGACTCAGGAGCTTCTAGAGGAAATCAGAGATAGTTACAGTGCCGTTTAGGGAAAGCACCTAATGCCGTGCGAGTACTTTTAAAATCAAAAGCACCTTTATAGATATGACACATTTTATTTTTAAACAATGACTTGTCATATAAACATGAAAACCTCAGTAGAAATCAAATGATAAGAATTCACCCTCGATTTCGCCTTCCTGAGTCATTCGCTCATACAGATGTGGAAACCCCCTGAGGACGCAGTTTGTCGGAAGCAGAGTGAGGCTGTTGGAAGCGTCTAAAGCAAACTTCTCGAAAGCAAAGGAGTGGAGGACATAGCCGGTCCCATCCAGCTCACACACCCAAGGTCGGGAAGGAGAGGACCTCCCTGCGCCATTGTCACAACGTTGGCGGCTGTCTCCTGAAGAGTTCCCATTTCCTTGTTTCCTCTCTCTCCACCGCTCCCAGCCTCCATGGCTCTCCTCCCGCCGCTTTCCCACCTGCCCCCTCTCAGGTCCTCCCCTTCGGCTGCCACCTGTCCCAGCCAAGCCACCATCTGTCCTGTCTGCCCTGGGTGCTCTCATCACCTCTTGCTTTTTTTTTTTTTAAGATTTATTTATTTTATTTGAAAGGCAGAGTTACAGAGAGGCAGAGGGAGAGACAGAGAGAGAGGTCTTCCATCTGCTGGTTCACTCCCCATATGGCTGCAATGGCTGGAGCTGTGCTGATCTGAAGCCAGGAGCCGGGAGCTTCTTCCGGGTCTCCCAGGCAGGTGCAGGGACCCAAGGACTTGGGCCATCTTCTACTGCTTTCCCAGACCATAGCAGAGAGCTGGATTGGAAGAGGAGCAGCCAGGACTTGAACTGGCGTCCATATGGGATGCCGGCGCTTCAGGCCAGGGCTTTAACCTGCTGCACCACAGCGCTGGCCCCCTTTTTTTTTTTTTTTAACAAAGGATTTATTTTTTATTTACTTGAAAGGCAGAGTGACGGAGAGAGAGACACAAATGGATCTTCCATCCTCTGGTCCACTCACCCAGATGCCTGCAGCAGCCAGGGCTAATCCAGACCAAACCAGAAGTCTGGAACTTCATCCAGGTCGCCCACGTGGGTGGCAGGGATCCAAGGACTTGGTTCATCTTCAGCTGCCTTCCCAGGCGTATTAGCAGGAAGCAGGATCGGAAGCAGAGTAGCTGGGACTCAGGCTTTGCGAGTGACGGTTCTACCTGCCACACCACAACACCCACCCTGGACCCAGATTCTTTTTTTTTTTTTTTTTTTTTGACAGGCAGAGTGGACAGTGAGAGAGAGAGAGACAGAGAGAAAGGTCTTCCTTTGCCGTTGGTTCACCCTCCAATGGCTGCCGCGGCTGGCGCGCTGTGGCCGGCACATCGCGCTGATCCGAAGCCAGGAGCCAGGTGCTTTTCCTGGTCTCCCATGGGATGCAGGGCCCAAGAACTTTGGACCCAGATTCTTAACCTGACTTCTAAAGGACATTCTTGGCTGCCAGCAGCACTCTCCGTCGTCTTCTCTTTCCCATGAGAAGCGTTATCAGCTGAGGTCTGTCCGGATGCAAGCAACAGGGCACTAAGCAATACAGATCTTTAATTAGCTGTGGATGTTCCACATTCAGTGTTGCAGCTCAACAATATTTGCAAAGCCCCAGGTCCTTTCCTCTGTCATATTCAGCATATTGGCTGTTGCTTCTCATGTTTGTCACCTGGGCACAGAATGGCTGCCATAGCACCAGATGTCACAACCATATTTAAAGGCAGACAGCCTGGAGAAGGCAGTATGTGGTTAAGGGGCATTTTCTCAAGTGGAGTCTCTCTTGTCTCTCTCTCTCTCTCTCCATCTTCCTCCCTCTCTCAGGTGCACACAGACTTTACTTATGGAGAGACCCACAAGGGGAAAAGCTGAGATATTCAGTGTAATAGTTCAAGAGGAACCGGGTCTCCCGACAGCTGCACGACCATCTTAGAGGCAGATCCTTGAACCACAGTTGGATCTTGGGAGGTCCACAGCCCTGGACGATGGTTTGGCTGCAACTTCAGGAGAGATCTTGGTCCAGCTAAGCTATTCTTACATTTTTGACCCAGAGAAATGAAGCCAACGAATGTTTTTCTTTCCAGCTGTTAGGTTTTGGGGTAATGCGCTACACAGCCATAGGTAACTAACACAGTCTTTGGATTAAGTCTGTTCCCCATCCTGCTCATCCATGGGGCTTCCAGCCATCCAAAGCAGTAAACGTGCTTACTTCTTGAGCCGGCTTCCGCTGAGTTTCTGCCTCTTTCTGCTACAATCACATTAGCCTGGGAAGGGAGGCTGCACCTGTGTTTCTATGGCTCCTTCCCCAGCCTCCCCAGCCTCCCCAGCCTCCCCCAGCAGCATCTGAAAGTGCTATCCCCTTTGTTCCCAAACTACTTTGGCCCCCTGGCCTCCCCCCGATCCCCCAGCACACCAGGCTGTTTGCCTCCCTCGGGCTGTCCCTCCTTCTGCTCCTGCCAGCCAGAGCTCCCCCGCGTTATCCGGCTGACTCTCCCGTCTTTGAGACTTTAGCTGGAAATTCCATTTCTTGACAGAGGCCCTAAACTCCCCCTCCGAATTCTCTGGGCTCCCCTGTTGTGCATTTTCAGGGAACTGTGTGCTCTTCCCCGAAGCACTGATCTCAGGGGTCATCGCCCGATGACCTTGGCTTCTCCTTGGCTCAGGTCTTTGCAGCCACCACTGTGTCCAGGGTGCACAACACAGTGCAGGAGCAGGGCAAGACCTCAGCGAACGGCCAACGAGCAAGTGAGCAAACGCGCTGGAAATACGTGTTGATTGTTCTAGGGAGCGGCCAGGACTAAGCATACAAGTGCGGATTTGGGAGTCATCGGGATAGAGGAGTTATTCGAGGGATCCCGGGAAAAATACATGACCGTGAAGATGAAATGAGGTTGACCACCCTGTAGAGGCTGGAGAGAGAGAGCACCCGACAGAGGAGGCCCACAGTCATGACGAGAAAGCCCCACGTGCCAAGGTCATTTGGCCATTGGAAGGAAGCTGGAGTCCTGCAGGGGTGGCACGAGGTGTCTGTGTGCCAAGACAGGGTGCTCAGGAACCACTGGCTACAGGGTCTAATTTCTCCAAGCGTTCATCTCTGCACCTCTGAAATGGAAATAATAATGGCCAATTGTTCTGATGCTTAAGTAACTGGACAAATGTGAAGTGCTGACTTGAATGTTCGTGTTGCTCGTCCCTGTCTCCCCGTGGTCTCTCCCAACACCCTCTCTAACTACAAAACTCATTTTGAACACTATTGTTTTGCATCTTCAACAACTTCGTTGCTACTTTTTGTCATAAGAGTACAATCTTAAGGCACAGCAAATTATTAAAAAGTCTTCAAGGGCCTGCATTATGGGATAGCACATTGGGCCACTGCCTGCAATGCCAGAATGCCATACGGGTGCTGGTTCAAGTCCTGGCTGCTCCACTTCGGATCCACCTCCCTGCAAATAGCCTGGGAAAAGCAGTGGAAAATGTCCCAAGTGCCTAGGCCTGTGCCACCCAGGTGGGAGACCCAGACAGATAAAACTTCTGGCTCCTGGCTTTGGCCTGGCCCAGCCCTGGGCTGTTGTGGCCATTTGGGGAGCAAACCAGCAGATGGAAGATCTCTCTCTTTCCCTTTCTGACATTCAAATAAATAAATAAATATTAAAAAAAAAAAGCTTTCAAAGAGAAACCTCCTGAACTGAGGCATCTTAACCAATTTTTAAACTGTCTCAGCATGTCCAACTTATACTCAGTTCCTGGCAGTAATAATCAATAGCAAGTGAGTGGCCAGCACCACGGCTCACTAAGCTAACCCTCCGCCTAGCGGCGCCGGCACCCTGGGTTCTAGTCCCGGTTGGGGCGCCGGATTCTTTCCCGGTTGCTCCTCTTCCAGGCCAGCTCTCTGCTGT
This sequence comes from Oryctolagus cuniculus, assembly GCF_051225735.1. Classification (NCBI taxonomy): domain Eukaryota; kingdom Metazoa; phylum Chordata; class Mammalia; order Lagomorpha; family Leporidae; genus Oryctolagus; species Oryctolagus cuniculus. Next base: position 120,884,765 of record NC_142868.1, read on the forward strand.
GGCCCAGGAAGGCAGTGGAGGATGGCCCAAGTGCTTGGGCCCTGCACCTGCATGGGAGACCAGGATCTGCACAGTGCGCCGGCCGCAGCGGCCATTTGGGGAGTGAACCAACAGAAGGAAGACCTTCCTCTCTCTCTCTCTGTCTCTCTCTGTCTCTCTCTCTCTCTCTCTATAACTCTGCCTGTCAAAAAAAATAGCAAGTGAGTAGAGGAAGCTGGCTTTCTAGAGTAACAAACCTGGAGCAGAACAAGAGCTCATGGCTGCTCCCTGCTCCCAAGTCTCTGCCGAGGAGGGGAAGAAGGAGCTGCCAAGGAATGCTGGGGAGAATTATCCGGCTTGTGGGGTTGCCAGAGCAGGATGAGCGAGGCTCTCATGTGTGCTGGGGCTGCCATGCGGCTGGGAGATGGCAGGAGCCCGTGAGGGGCGGCTGCGGGGGAGGTCTGGAGGGACAGTGGCAAATAGGGGCTGGAATCATGTTGGGGAGCGCAGGGGCCCGGGGCCGGAAGTCATCCGGGCAGTTCCACGTGGGCCAGGCTGTCAGGGGCAGAGCCAGAGAGGGCCTCCATGTCCGGTGGCACTGCGGGGGCCCAGTCGTGTTCTGACTTGCTGAGAAGGACACGCGTGTGCTGCGAGGGAGCAGCCTTGCCTTCTGCGGCCGGCTCCCAGGGGTCTTCACCGACGGGAACTCCAGGGTCCTGTTTGGGCCAAAGTTAGAAACAGATGTCCAGGAAACACTGAGCTCATCTGGGAAAAGTCCCGAGGCCATGCCGATCGCTAGGGCATTCGACAGAGAGGGTCCCTCCCACACACGTGACACTAGTTCTTCTCTTGGAATTTGGGGACTGTGGGAATGGAAGCCACCTGTTGCAGCTTTTTAAAAACCTTTCTTGCATCCAGTTTTGTTGGCTGCAACAAATATGTACAAAACTCATTCTAATGAAATATTAACACCAATATGAGCCAGCCCCCCAGCTGTAGGAACGACCCGGCGGGGCTCCTGGGTTCCCTTTCTCTCTCAGAGCCACCGGCCATCCTGTCACAGCTTCCGAGCTTGGCCTCCAGTGGGGTCATCCCCTGCCCATTCCTTCTCCCCTGGGCTGAGCTCCCCAGTGAAGACCCCTCCCCGCAAGGAGGAGCCCCACAACAGGGAGAAGGCGGTCGGATGGTACTGCTGGGGAGGAGGTGCCAATTATCGCCTTTATTAGGCTCCCACCCGCCGTCTCACTGCCTTGCCACCGCTCCAGACCACACACACACTCCGTTTTCCTGCGCTGGGCCGGGAGACCTGTGTGGTCCTGCCGAATCACTTATAATAAATCTGTGAGCTTAATAAAAGGCATCACTTCTATCTTTTGATCTCTCTTGAGTTACTCATTAGCTCTGGGTAACACGCTTCTTGACTGACAGCTCTGTCCCAGGGAAAACCCAGGCTTGGTGATTCTTCAAACAAAAAGTGGTGTAGAAGAGTGGAGTGTGTGTGTGTGTGCGCGCGCGCGTGTGTGCGCTTGCGTGCATGTGTGTGTGTGCGTGTGTGTGTGTGTGTGTGTGTGGCACACAGAGTGATGTACAAGGGAAGAAGGAGAAGGAGGAGGTTGGTTGTCTCCGGGACAAGGTGTCCGGTGGAGAAGCAGCATCACCCAGGGCCTGCTGGTTGAAGCCGCCAGACCCCTCTAGGCTGTCGGGCCCCAGAGACCTCACCTGCTCCTGGATTCTCTCCAGCTCTCCTTCAAAACCCATCTCAGGATTCTATTCCCCATGCAGCCTGTCTAACTAGCCCCTGCCAGCCCCACGTCTTAGCCTTAGCTCAGTCTGCAGCTTGCTTTAAACGCACTAAGCCCCTTTTCTTTTCTTTTTCTTTTTTTTTTTTTTTTGACAGGCAGAGTGGACAGTGAGAGAGAGAGACAGAGAGAAAGGTCTTCCTTTTCCGTTGGTTCACCCTCCAATGGCCGCCGCTGCAGCCGGCGCACCGCGCTGATCTGATGGCAGGAGCCAGGAGCCAGGTGCTTTTCCTGGTCTCCCATGGGGTGCAGGGCCCAAGCACCTGGGCCATCCTCCACTGCACTCCCTGGCCACAGCAGAGGGCTGGCCTGGAAGAGGGGCAACCGGGACAGAATCCGGCGCCCCGACCAGGACTAGAACCCGGTGTGCCGGCGCCGCTAGGCGGAGGATTAGCCTAGTGAGCCGCGGCGCCGGCCTAAGCCCCTTTTCTTGTGTGACCTCTGGCCCGTTAATTCCTGGAAGAGGTCAATATTCCATTTCCTTCCCTACTTTCCTGACATAACCCAAGTCAGTCACACCAGCCATCGCTCGTGGGTGTTTGCGCCACTGCCTCTGGGCCAGGCACCAGACATGTAATTTCCCTCGTGTCTTCACAACAGCTCTATGGAGTACGGTCAGTGGGGAAAGGCAGGTTCTAGGAAATAAGACAGCTTGCCCCAAGCCGAAAGCTAAAAACAATGCATCAGGGCTGCCAATCCTAGGGCTGAGTCCACAGGCCCAGCCAACACCTGCTCGGCCCTACCCACCCACACTGGGCAACTCGTGGGCTCTCAGCTGCTCAAAGCAACCTGGCCCAAGCATATTTGCACCCTTGCTAGTACCCAAGTCCAATGTCAAAGTGATGTTCCCAGTGCTTCTGCCCCCTGGGACTCACAAGCCGCCCACCTGCTGCCGGTGACTTCATCCTGGGCCGTAGCTTGCTGTATGTGGAAACCACAGCCACTCAGGGAGTTGCGGGGAGGACGCTAGACTCAATATCAACTCACCGTGTTGGTGTTCAGCTGAGCAAACATCACTGGGCCAATCATGCTGGCTCGTCCTGGCCACACAGACACGGTCTTCTCTGCCGCCTCCCCCACAAGAAACCACACATGCAGGGACCGTGGGGCCCACACACAGCAGAGGCAGTGTTGCCCGCTGGCTACGGGTGCAGCTGTGGCAGTCAGCTGAGGACAGGTCAGGTCCCAGATTCCAGCCTGTGTGACCCTGAGCAAGTCACTCAGCTTCTCTGTTCGCTCTCTTGCTTCAAGGGGAGCTACTAACAATGCCCATTTATTCCATGTGCGTCTTAAAGGAACTAACTCATGTAGAAAAGCCCAGCACCAAGCAAAGTCTTCTTTTAAAGGGTAGATGTTGTCAAAAAAAAAAAAAAAAAAAAAAGGCCGGTGCCGCGGCTCAATAGGCTAATCCTCCGCCCTGCGGCGCCGGCACACTGGGTTCTAGTCCTGGTCGGGGCACCGGATTCTGTCCCAGTTGCCCCTCTTCCAGGCCAGCTCTCTACTCTGGCCAGAGAGTGCAATGGAGGATGGCCCAAGTGCTTGGGCCCTGCACCCCATGGGAGACCAGGAGAAGCACCTGGCTCCTGCCTTCGGATCAGCGCGATGTGCCAGCCGCAGCAGCCATTGGAGAGTGAAGCAATGGCAAAAAGGAAGACCTTTCTCTCTGTCTCTCTCACTGTCTACTCTGCCTTTCAAAAAAAAAAAAAGGGTAGATGCTGCTAGTGCTTTAGGTTAAATTGTGTCCCCGGGGGAGGATACGCTGAGGTCTTGACCTCTAGTACCTGTGAACATGACCTCAGCTGGAAATAGTAGATCAAGCAGACTTAAGTGAGGTGTGCTAAGGTCATCAGGGTGGGCCCTAATTCAATCCTATTGGTGGCCTTATTAGAGGGACAGTTGGACACAGAGAGGAGAAGCCAGCTGACGACACAGACACAGAGGCAAGACGGCCGTGAAGGTGGAGAGGGACACGGAGTGACGCTGCTGCCAGCCATGGATCTCCAGGGGACAAGCAGAAGCTGAAGAGCAGGGAAGCCTCCTCCTGCAGAGGGCGTGGAGAGACTTTATTGTCCAGTGAAACTGAGGCCCACAGGAGTGAGCGACTGGCACGTACCCCAGTGAGCCTCGGTCACTTCAGCTGTAAACAAGAGAGTTAGGGAGTCCCTGAGATGCACTTGAGTGTGATTAAAGTCCCTTAGGTAGACCAGTTGCCCTCACAGGTATAGCAACACACCTGCTGCCTGCCTCTATAGGAGTAACTTTGTCTGTTTTCCAGGATTCTGATTGATTCTGAAGAAGGAGCCAGGCCCAAGACAAGCTGTTAGGAGCAAATAAAACCAACAACAGCCCACCAGTTGAGCAAGCATAGAGGAGCTCGCTACCTGGGAGCCAGTGCAGATGACATGTATCGGCATCCCCAGATGGGGGCTTGGTCTCCTAGAGGAGAACATGGTGCGTGGTGACACCTGGGTTCTGCACCTGCTGCTGCGGCTCAACTTGCTGTGCATTCTTGGGCAAGTCCTTTGCCCTCTAAAGCTTCCTTTGCTAATCTATAAAACGTAGAGCTGGGACCTGCACTCAGGTCAGTGTGACCCCAAGAGTCTCTGATTTTAATCACCATTGCATACTGACAGAAGAGATGAAGAGGAGTGCACAGTGTAAGTGGGACACAGATGTAGGTATTGAACTCATAGAGCCAATGTGGTCAAGAGGTGGCCGGTTCACTTGCAGGTAACTCCCTCAAGCAGATGTTTCTTCCAGAACAGTCCAGCGATGCTTTGCTCACTCCTCTGGAGTGTGAGCGTTTGGTTGGCATGGGAACAGTCTTCCTGACTCAGGGAAGTGATAAATACAAAGGTCAAGAATGCATAAGACCAGAATCGCCCCATGTCTGGGTCTGACGTTTTAGCTTTTGTAACTTTGGGCAAATCACTCTGCTTTTACTTAGACTGACATGGAAGCTTTGTAGAGTTGCTGCAAGGGAGGAAAAAGTTAAGGCTGGGGGCTGGCACCATGGCACAGTAGGTTAATCCTCTGCCCGCAGTGCTGGCACCATATGGGCGCCGGTTCTAGTCCTGGCTGCTTCTCTTCCAATCCAGCTCTCTGCTGTGGCCTGGGAAAGCAGTAGAAGATGGCCCAAGTGCTTGGGCTCCTGCACTCATGTGGGAGACCAGGAAGAGGCACCTGGCTCCTGGCTTTGGATCAGCTCAGCTCCAGCTGTTGCAGCCATTTGGGGAGTGAACCAACGGAAGGAAGACCTTTCTCTCTGTCTCTCCCTCTCACTGTAACTCTACCTCTCACATAAATAAATAAAATCTTAAAAAAAAAAAAGTTCTGTCTGAAAGTTCTTAGCAGACCTGGACCATGGCAGGTACTCAAGACTCACAGGTTTCCCTCCCTTATGCTGACCTGGAGCCAGAGTGACTGCATCTCCTCCTTGTACATCTATCAGCGCCTCAGCTGTCTGAAGACAACTTTCCAGCAATCCGCCAACTCCTGACCTTCCTCCTCATCTTCATCACCATAATTACCACAGCCGACATGCTCCTCCTCATCTTCTTTTTTATTATCTTACTTGCATTTTAATATTTACTCATAGGACATATTCTACCTTAACAATTAATATTATTAATATAAATACTATTAACTTAATATATTATTAATATAAATAAATATTAATAATATTAACTTAATAATCATAAAGGTGCCACAATTGCAACTATATACAGAGATAAATCATTGAAAACTGGCAACACACAGCAGCAAAACTGAACACAGATGTTGAGTACTAGAACAGCAAAACTCACCAGCCTTCTTCCTGTGGCACCATGACCGACAGACCTTTGGAAGCTGGACAACACAGGCTAAGGTTCTGACCGTGCCGTTTAGTGGAATGCGAGTTGGGAATGAACTTTGCCCACAGTGCCAAGGGTCTCTTCATCTCACACCATATGCAAAATGAAGTGGAAAAATCCATGGAACTCCTTGCTTGCTTTGATGAAGGAGGAAGTGGACCATGTGGAAAAGGATATAGCCACCCGCTGGAACCTAGAAGGGGAAGGACGCAAACGCTGCCCCGGAGGTCCCATAGGGCTCAGTGAAGTGGACCCACTTCCATAACTGAGCCAGAGCCATTCCTGACTCTCTCCTTCCCTCTTCTTCCTCTTCAGTCTTCCATCCTCACCCATGTCACCATCTGTCATCATTACCCTCTTTGTCATCATCATCATCATCCCACTACACACTGGAATTCATACTAGAATTTGCAGTGTATTTTCATAAGTGTGCCCGTCAACTCAATGAGCTAAATACCATATATGTACATATGCACACATACATACATATGCATATATACATATATTTTCAGATGTTGATGCTGAATCTCAGAGAGCCAAGAGGTCACACAGATATATAAGCATCAGGAACAGGAACCTAACTTAGGTTTTATGATGCCGGAATGTCTCCTTCCGTGGCATTCGCTGTGTTTAGTAGGCGTATCCTTCCGGCCGGCTCAGGTCATACACAGAGGAGGTAAGAATTCCAGATATTCTTCTGCGAAGTTTGATATTCTCCATCATGTTCTTACACAACTGACTTTTAAAAATAAATGGGAGATCTGACACTTGAGTGTGTGTGAGAGAGGGGGAGGGAGAGAGAGAGAGAGAGAGATCCCGAGAAATCTCTGGGGCTCTCCTCCTGCCAAGGAGACTTGGGTTTCAGCCCACACCTGCAAGATTTGGATGTCTTTTTCCTCCTGAGAGTCTTGCTCTGCCTGGCTAATCCCGGTAGAGCTACCTGCTGCATCCTTCCAGGACGCAGTTCAGACCAGAATCTTAGTGGAGATTACAGCAAGAAGGAGAATAGATTTGGGTGAGAGAGAGAGATGCCCATCAAGGAACGGAACACCCAGACAGAGGCCTGCCATGGGTGATCTGGAAGCAGGGTGGGCCGCGGCAGGCCCCTCCCAGAGGTGCCTGGAGCTAACCTCAATCCTGAACTGTGTTCCTAGGAGAAATCTGACATACTCCTGTTTTTCTAGACAAACGACACGCATCCCTGATTGTCAAACTCTGCCCACTGCAAGCAGGGGGACCACATGGCCCAGCGTGACTGGTGTATGTCTGTTGTCCTCATACCCATGCAGTTTGCCAGCTGTCACCACCACATGTGTCCCTGTTTGGGCATTAACCGCACACCATTTTTCCCAGGACGAGCATCAGAGACAGCAGGTGACACAGGCTATAGATCGAGGAGTTTTCCATGTGACTCCGTGGGAAGAGCACTAGACTCGAGAGCAGAGGACTTCAGTTTAAGTCTCAGCAGCACCACTTTCTGCCTAGGTAGGCCTCAGTTATCTCAACCATAAAGTGGGCATAATTGTACGCATATCACAGAGTTTACAACACGAATAGTTTTACAAAGCTCTGTTCCCTGCAGCTTGTACCTTGATTTTAAAAGTACTTATTTATTTGTCTGAAAGGAAGAGGGAGAGAGAGAAAGAGAAACTTTTCATCCACTATTCTCATTCTCCAAATGCCCACAAAAGCCAGGACTGAGCAGACCAAGTCCAGCAGCCCGGCACTCACCTGGGTGGCAGGGACCCAACACCCACTGGAGTTATTCCCTGCTGCCTCCCAGTGGGTGTGTTAGCAGGAAGCTGAGCCAAGACTCAAACCCAGACTCTGATCTGGGAGGCCTGTGACCCAGCGCAGCACCTTCACGGCGGGGCCAAACGCCTGCCTGCTCCACTGTCATTTTTCACTTTCAACTGAATCATTTTTCTCCAACATTGAGCAGCTGGTTACAAGAAGCCAGTGGGGACCCTGGGCCAGAGGCTGACCACCTGGGGGAAGGGTGTCCTCTCAGAGGGCTGTCAGAATCCAGCTACGCTCAAATCCAGGCCATCTCCATGCTGGGACTCCTGCAACAGCCTCTGCCTCCGGTCTCCCTCCCCTGCTCAAGGAACTGCTAATTGGGTAGATGGATTAGAAAGATTCGGAAGATTATAAAAAGTGTTTACTTATTGGAGGCTTTGGAAATTACAGCCAAAAAGCAGAAGGAGATGTTGGGAGGTGGATTAATGACCTTAAAGGGCCGAATCTGTGCCGGGGACACAGGAATTGGAGTGAGCGTGGTAATGCCACACCCCTGGAGAAAAAGACCGGGATGGTCTCTCCAGTGGGGTCACTGGGCACAGCTCCGCTCGCCCAGTCCTGTGTGGTTCCGAGAGGCCACTTGACTGCCCTCCCACTGTTCCAGGTGCCTGCGGCCGGCAGGGTGCCCCTCACTCATCCCTGGCCTTGCTGTTCGGGCTGCCTCCTTTTCCAGGCACACAGCGACTGCACGCTGGCCTTGTCCTAGTCGCCCGCCGTGTCCCAAGGCAGAGGCACGGCGAGTCCCCAACAGGCTGCAACAAGCCCTGGCTCTCCCACCGCGTGAACGCTGCTCCTTTCAGAACCCAACTGCGGGTGCTGACTTCTCAAACCCCCCTGACTCCTGCTGTTCCAGGCAGTGTGAATTGCTCCCTCCCCGCTGCTCCATAATGGGCTTAACCCTCCTTACAAACAGGGCCACGTCTTCCTCTACCCACAGTGAGCTGAGAGAGCAGGCACTGTCTGCTCTCATCTCTACAATCCCAATGCCTCTAATCCATGGGTCAAGTGTACCTCTCTGAGGTTCTGTATCTGCATACAGCTGCTTTGAGTCCCCTGAGCTAGTTACTGTCTAGAGGTGACCAACATTCGTTCCCTCCCCTTCAGTGCTCCGCGATGTACTGCAGAGGCTAGAAACCGGAGGACTACATTTCCCAGACTCCTTTGCCAGCAGGCATGCAATTAAGCTTCTGCCAACTGGTGAACCTACAAGAGATTTGGAAGCAAGGCAGAAGCACCCTCCCTACAGGATGTACCTTAAGTTTTTGGAGATAGGGGGTGAACCAACGGAAAAGGAAGACCTTTCTCTCTGTCTCTCTCTCTCACTGTCCACTCTGCCTGTCAAAAAAAAAAAAAAATCCTACTCCCCTGCTTTCCTGAGTTGTAAAATATATGTGTTCTAAGGATTAAATTAAACAACGTGTACAATGCTTAACTTGCTATCTGGGGCATAAACTCCATATTATTATTCAAAATTATATTAACTCTAAAAGTTTGTGAGTTAAATAGAACTTCAAACCCTGCGAGAATAATAGCCCTTAGGTATTATTATTATTATTTTCATTTTACCCACAAGGAAGTAAGTGGATCATTGGCTGGCCCATGGCAATCCAGGACCTGGGCCCAGGCCTTCGGACACTGGATATCCCTCCCTTTCTCCCACCACGTACATCTCTGTATAGGAAAGGAATGGTGCTGTCCCAGAAGGAGGGAGCTCAGCTCTGGGACACATCAAGTGGGCACATGTGTGATATACAAGCCAGGTCATTGCAGGAGATGCACCAGAATATGGAAACGCAGGCCAGGATGGAATCCAGACACTGGGAGACTCACAGTGTGTGGGAACAGAGTGCTGGGGTGCCAGGCAGGATTCACCTGATGGGGCCGGAGACCCTAAGCACTGTGGGAGGAGGGGCCAGAAAGGAGGCTGATGGCACCAGAGACACTGGGACCCTCGTGGCCCTTGACCTGAAGGTCAGTGGCCTATGATGGCGGAGGAAGCCAGCAGGAATGGGAGAGGGCAGGAGTGAAGAGCATGAGGTCTGAATTCAGGCCTGGAATTTAAAAATAAGCCTTTTGCAATGAAAACTTCCAAGTAGCACCAAAAGAAGAGAATACAAAACTGCGTCATCTAATTTCTGCAGCCACCAGCCACCTGTGGCACTTGAAATAGAGTGAGTCGCCGGCCCCGCGGCTCACTAGGCTAATCCTCTGCCTTGCGGCGCCAGCACACCGGGTTCTAGTCTCGGTCGGGGCGCCGCATTCTGTCCCGGTTGCCCCTCTTCCAGGCCAGCTCTCTGCTGTGGCCAGGGAGTGCAGTGGAGGATGGCCCAAGTGCTTGGGCCCTGCACCCCATGGGAGACCAGGAGAAGCACCTGGCTCCTGCCATCGGATCAGCGCAGTGCGCTGGCCGCAGTGTGCCAGCCGCGGCGGCCATTGGAGAGTGAACCAACGGCAAAGGAAGACCTTTCTCTCCTTGTCTCTCTCACTGTCCACTCTGCCTGTCAAAAAATAAAAAAAAAAAGAAAGAAATAGAGTGAGTCCAAATGGAGGCGTGCTGTAGTGTAAAATACCAACCAATTTCCAAGACTTTGCATTAAAAAAAGAGCATAAAATATATATAGTAATTTTTATGTTCATGATTTTTTTATACATTAGGCTAGATAGGATAGAATTAATTATACCTTTTGTTTCTTTTCTTAAAGACACAGAGAGAGCTACAGAGCGCTCCCGTCATCTGGTTCACTCCCCGAGTACCCACAACAAAGGCAGAAGCTGGGAACACAATCCAGGTCTCCCATGTGGGTGTCAGGAACACAACTACTTGAGCTGTTACCTGCTAACTTCCAGGGTCTGCAATAGCAAGAAGCTTGTATCAGGAGCAACAGCCAGGATTCGAACTCAGGCCCTCTGATGTGGGACATAGACATTCTAAACAGTGACTTAACCACGAGGCCAAATGTTGTCCCTAATTCTTTTTTAATGTGTTTACTAGAAAATTTAAATAATACATGTATGGCTTACATTATATTTCTATTGAATTAGGCTGATGTAGAATAATGAATTTTCGTTTAAAAAAAAGAGTTTTATTTATTTGAAAGGAAGACAACAGAGAGGGAGAGACAGGGAGAGATCTTCCATTTGCCGGTGGGTTCACTTCTCAAATGGCCACAGCAGCTAAGGCTGGGCCAAGCTGAAGCCAGGAGCCAAGGACTCCATCCTCATCTCCCATGTGGATGACAGAGGCTCAGGTAGTTGGGCCATCATTTGCTGCCTTCCCAGGTGCATTAGCAGGGAGCTGGATTGGAGTAGAGTAGCCAGGATTTGAACCAACATTCCAGTATGTGATGCTGGTGACGCAGTGGTGGCTTAACCCAGTGCACCACTGTGCTGGCCCCAGAAGCTCCATTTTTAACCAATCACGCAGCTCCCACAATTACCAACATCTGGGCACTCTTCGGGGTTTCGTCCGTACCCCACGCACCTCTGCCCCAGGGAGCTGTGCTCAGACAGCACATTGTTTCATACAGAACAACTATAATATCTATTTCTGAGAGGGCTGTCTTTAAACATGTAATACCATTATTAAACCTAAGAAAAAACTTAATTACTGTTTAATATTATAAAGAGAGTTGTCTGGTTCCAGATATGATTAAGTAGACACATTTCCCCCTATTCCTCTCTGCAAATGCAGCTAAAACCCTAACATAATCCATAAGGCAAATATAAGAAGCTTCTGAAAGGTGGAGTAAAGAACTGGCGAGGACCCTCTGGGCTGGAGGGACGATGCGGTGCTGAGTTCCTGGATTGTCTCATCCCTCGCCTTGCATGTGTAACGGCTTTTCACAACCTGGGAATGCCAAAAGAGGCAGACAAAACAATCCCCACGCAAAGTCTGTTCTCTCCAGCCAAAGGGTCAGGAAAAAGGCAAGCTAGCAGATCAAAACCCGTTTGGAAAATAGTCGCTCTGCTCCAGCCGACACTGCGGAGAAAACATGGCGTCTGCTAAGAGCGGAAGCCAGTGGAGCCAGGCTTTCATCCCGGCCCAGTGGCAACAGGGTTCCTCTCCTACCTGCCCGCACCTGCAGTGCCAGCAGAGGCTGGGCAGGAGCTATGGACTTGGGCATTACTGGGCAGTAATGAGATGCCACCCCCATTCCACCTTCCACCTGCTGGTTCCAGGTTAGCAGCGGCCCGCTAGAATAGAATATTTACCTAATACAGAGAGTTTCCTGATACACGACATGTCTGGGATATTATGGAAAGACACCCTGGTTGGGGCCATCGCTGTGATGTCAGTAAAGCTGCCACCTGCAGTGCCAGCATCCCATATGGGCGCCAGTTCAAGTTCCAGCTTGAACTTCGTATCCAGCTCCTCTTCGTATCCAGCTCTCTGCTATGGCTTGGGAACAGTGGAGGACGGCCCAAGTCCTTGAACCCCTGCACCCGTGTGGGAGACCTGGAAGAAGCTCCTGGCTCCTGGCTTCGGATCAGTGCAGCTCCAGCAGTTGGGGTCGTCTGGGGAGTGAACCAGTGGATGGAAAACCTCTCTCTCTCTCTCTCTCTCTCTCTCTCTCTGCCTCTCTGTAACTGTCTTTCAAATAAATAAATATAAAAAAAAAAAAAGACACCCTGGTACCAAGAACCAGGAACACCTCAGTGAGAATAGAACCAAAAGTCATGAACAGAGAAGATACAGGTGGTGGAATTAATTATCTGATGAGATTTTTTTTAAAGTTTATTTATTTATTTGTAAGGTAGAATGACAGAAAATGAGAGACAGAGGCAGGGAGAGAGAGAGAGAGAGAGAGACAGAGAGAGAGAGATCCTCCATCTGCTGATTCACTCCCCAAGAGGCTATAACAGCTGGGGCTGGTTGGGGCCATCTGGTCTCCCATGTACTCAGGCCATTATATACTGCTATCCCAGCAGCATTAGCAGGAAGCCGGATCAGAAGTGGAGCATCCAGGACTCGAACCACTGCCGGGCTACGGGATACTGGCACTGTAACCCACTGCACCTCAACATCAGCCCCCAGTGTCAGGGATTTCAAGACAGCTGCTACCATAAAAATGCTCTAGCAAGCGATTGCAAACACACCTGAAGTATGTAAAAAGGAGAAAGCCTGAACAAAAAAACTTGAAGATCCAAGGGGATCTCGAAAAGTTCATGGAATATCTGTATCATGGGGGGAAAAAAACCCAACTTGCGCCAAATAAAATTATAATTCCATTTTCTATGAACTTTTTGAAGGACCCTGTACTATACTTTGAATATGAGTTGACCCCCAAAATTCATGCAGATGCCTAAACTCCAAGATAATAAGTTACTAATACTAACGAGATGGAAACTTAATCCAGTTATGATGATCAGGATATGGGGCCTAGTGAGAATCCTTAGGTCCTTAGAGTCCTTCCTTTGAAAGGTAATTCTTACTCAGAAAAGCCTGCGCTGGGCCCAAGCTCTCTGCTGTCGGGTTCTCATGTGATCTTCCTCCATGCGTGCTTCCACCATTGCTATCTGCTGCCCTCACAAATAGCCAGAGCAACGGGCCACCCGATCTTGGACATGAACCTCCAACAATGTGAGCTCAGTAAACCTCTTCTCTTTATCATGTTTCAAGTATTTCCTTATAGTGTTGAGAAGCTGACTGATGCACCTTCCTATAAAGAAGAATCAAATGGAAATCTCAAAAAAATTCGAAGCAAACACCCAGCAGATGGATTCAACAGCAGCATATCAATGACAGAGAAAGAATCAGTAGACTTGAAGATAAAGCAAAATAATGTACCCAATCTGAACAATGAGAAAATAGACAAGAAAGGGATCTGTGGGACAGTAACAGAAAAATTAACATTTATGTCATTGGAGTCTCGGAAAGAGAGGAGAGTGTGGAACTGAAAAATAGTCTAAGGAATAATGGCCAAAATTTTCCTAAATTTGGCAAAAGATCTAAACATATCGAAGAAACTAAACAACCCAAAAAAATCCATGCCAACATATGTCATAGTTAAACTTCTGAAAATAAAGACAAGGAAAAACCTTAGGAACAGCAAGACATAAATGACACCTTACCTAGAGGGGGAAAAAATTGAATGACAACACGTTTGTGTCACTCAAAACCATGGGGCCATAAGGAAGTGGTACGATATTTTCAAGTACTGAAGGACAAGAACTGTCAACTCACGGAGTTCTCTAGCCAGAACAAAACTATTCTCAGTAACAAAAGAGACATCACGGGGCGGTGCTGTGGCTTAGCGGGTAAAGCCACCACCTGCAGTGCTTGCATCCCATGTGGGCGCCAGTTCAAGACCCAGCTGCTCCATTTCCAATCCAGCTCTCTGCTGTGGCCTGGGAGAGCAGTGGAGGATGGCCCAAGCCCTTGGGCCCCTGCACCCACGTCAGAGACCAGGAAGAAACTCCTGGCTCCTGGCTCCTGGCTTCAGATCCGCGCAGCTCCAGCCATTACGGCCGATTGGGGAGGGAACCAGTGGATGGAAAAACTCTCTCTCTCTCTCTCTCTCTCTCTCTGCCTCTCCTCTCTCTGTGTAACTCTGACTTTCAAATAAATAAAAAATAAATCTTAAAAAAAAGATCTCTTAAAAAAAAGAGACATCACGACATTCTTTCTGAAGGAAAACCCAGACTTTGTCACCAGAAACCTATTCTATGAAGACAGCTAAAGGAAGTTCTCAAACTAAACGATCAAAGAAGGAACCGTAGACCATCAATAAAGAAAAATGGGAGAAAAAAAAAATATGGGTAAACATGTAGACTCTCCTATTCCTCTTGAGTTTCATAAATTATGTTTGATGCTGAGTCAAAATTCTAAAATTATATGATGTGCTTCTCAGAGTATTAAGGGAAACACTGAAGTTAATTATAAATGGAGCTGGGTAAAGGAACTTCAGTGGAAGTAAGATTTCTGCATTTCAAATGCAGAGACAAACAGCTAACACCAGCAGACTGATGTAACATGTATATCATGGTCCCGCAGCAATCACTCTTTTAAAGTTTCTGTTTACTTATCTTTAACAATTATTTGAAAGACTGACAGACAGAAATGGATGGACACAGAGCTCCCAATTTTGCAGGCTCATCCTTGAAGCCTCAAAGCCAGCAGCCCGGGTCTTAGTTTGGGACTTCCGCTAGGGAGCCAAGGACTCCAGTACCTGGGCCCTCACCTGCTGCCTGCTAGGCTGCACGTTAGCAGGAAGCTGGAATCAAAGCAGAGCCAGGACTCAACCTCAGACACTCCCATGTGGGATGTGAGTGGGCCAAGCTGTGCCTGAACTGCTGTGCCAAATGCCTGCCCCCGTTGTTGTTGTTGTTTTAAGATTTATTTATTTTTTTGAAAGTCAGAGTTACACAGAGAGAGAAGGAGAGGCAGAGAGAGAGAGGTCTTCTATTCAATGGTTCACTCCCCAGGTGGCTGGAGCAGTCGGAGCTGTGCCGATCCAAAGCCAGGGTCCAGGAGCTTCCTCCGGGTCTCCCACACAGGTGCAGGGGCCCAAGCATTTGAACCATCTTCTACTGCTTTCCCAGGCCATAGCAGAGAGCTGGATTGGAAGTGGAGCAGCTAGCTGCGACTTGAACTGGTGCCCATATGAGATGGCAGCACTGAAGATGGCGGGTTTACCTGCTACGCCGTAGCGCTGATCCCCATTGTTTTTTTAATATACATAAACATACATTCAAAACCACTGTTGATAAATAAGTTAAGATAAACTATTTTCAAAAAAAAGTCCAAACAATCCAAACCAGGGCAAGAAAAAGGAAATGGAATAAGCAAGACAAACAAACAAAAAAATTATCTAAGCCCTCATATATCAATAATTACATTAATTGTAATGATCTAAGTACATCAATTAAAAGGCAGATATGAGCATTGTGACTTAAAAATATGACTCAGCTATATACACATTGTCCATAAGAAGCTCACTTCATGCAAACATCGATAAAAAGAAATCGGGAGTGAGAATATTATCATCAAATAAAGTAGACTTCAGAGCCAACAAATTACCTGAGACAAAGAGCAACATTTAATACAATGATTAAAGGGTCAGTCTACCAGAAGATAAAGCAATCCTAGATGTGGATGCATCAACAACAGTGCTTCCAAACATATGAAGCCAAAACGGACAAAACCAGGAGAAACAGGCCAACCCCTAATTAAGCAGATATTTCAGCATCCTTCTCTCAACAGTTTATACAACTATGAGACCAGATCAGCCGGAATACAACTGAACACAGAACCACTACCAACCAAAAAAACAAAAATTGGTATTTACAGAATTCTCCAGCAGGAGGAAATCTGTGATCCTAGATTTTGGTGAATGCTGTTCTCTCTGAGCTTGGTGCCCTGCATAATGGTAGTCCTTACATACAGAGCTTTTTTAAAAAATTTATTTATTTATTTGAAAGGGAGAGTTACAGAGAGGCAGAGAGAGAGAAAGAGAGAGAGAGAGACATCTTCCATCCGCTGGTTCATTCCCCAAATGGCCACAGCTAGAGCTGAGCTGATCTGAAGCCAGGAGCCAGGAGCTTCTTCTGGGTCCCATGCAGGTGCAGAGGCCCAAGGACTTGGGCCATCCTCTACTGCTTTCCCACGCCATAGCACAGAGCTGGATCGGAAGTGGAGCAGCCAGGACTCAAACAGGCACCCATATGGGATACCAGCAGTGCAGGGGTGGCTTTACCCGCTACACCACAACGCCAGCCCCAATACAGAGCGTTTTTTTTTTTTTTTAAAGATTTACGTATTTATTTGAAGGGCAGATTTAGAGAGAAGTAGAGAGAGAGAGAGAGAGAGAGAGGCCCATCCTCTACTGCTTTCCCAGGTCACAGCAGAGAGCTGGATCAGAAGTGGAGCAGCTGGGTCTCATACTGACACCCATATGGAATGCCGGTGCTGCAGACAGAGGCTTTACCCACCACACCACATCAATAGCCCCAATACAGAGCATTTTAACTGAGCAGTTTGATAACTGCTGGTTTTTTAAAATGATAACTTCACTTGCCCTCTAAGGGTATAGAAAAACTGGAGAAGGCTGTATCCCAACCACAGGCTGAGAACCATGGCACTGGATCACGGAACCTCTGGATGAGAAAAAAAAGTGAGCTTGGAAGTTACTCTGGCTGCCCACAACTGATGTCAAGCCTGTTGAAAGGGAACTAGGGTAGCCCTGAGGCCAAGCCCCATCCAGCTGCCTGCCAAGTTCACGTTGCCACGTCAGAAACATAAAGGACCAGACAGTGAGTCTGAGAATATCAGTGCCAAGCTTGGTTCTGGTACATAGTAGGTGCTCAATAAACACTCATAGACCAAATGAATGAATGACTTCTTGCTTGCTGCTCTAACCAGTGACCTTGGAAGCCCCCTGTTACTTGTCTGACCTGTCCCACATGTAAATGCAGTGAGAACTTGGGTCCTGTTCTCTCCAATTTCCTTGAGCTCTTGTGATCTAGCAATGTGTCATATTGCAAAGTACATCACCCAAATTAAAGCCTAAAAGGAAAGAAATGCATGAAAATGAAAAAGCTGACAATTTTCTCCCAAATCTTTTACAAAATCGCATGCCACATATTTATTTCTGACCTTCATAAACACAAGGCAGCCTCGGGTGCATGTAGGTGCCACCTGAGGAGCACGCGTGCCCTGTGCTATTGGCTAGGTCCTCTCTGAGGTCAAGGTTCACCGTCAGGCCCTGGACTCACATGGCTTCAGCCCAGTGACCATGTGACACAGTGTGTGTGAGGAGCGGTCACTTGGGGCTTGCGCAGCTCCGGCTCTCCAGGCTAGGGAAGGGGTGGCGAGGACAGTGTTCCCCGCAGGGAGACCTCAGCTCACTTCCTGTCTGATTGTGGAAGGGTGGAGTTCCAATCCCGCAGTACAGGAACTCCCGAAAACTGGCCTAGGACACGCTGTGCCGCCCAGTGTCTTCCTCACGCTCCTGGCTTTTCTCCATTCTTGCACTTTTCAGGGTGCCTCTTGGCCAAAGACAGAGGGCGGGGAGAGCAGCCCCAGCAGGAGGTGAGTGCAGGCTCAGGCCTGCCCTGAGCTCCCCCCTCTCAGGGGGTGAGGGCTAAGCCCCCTTGCTCCAAGAGGCAAAGCCAGCAGCTTCTAATCCTATCACCCAGTGACTGAGCCAACTGGCACATTCCCTCCTCCAGAGTCCCGGAACAGCCATTCTCTGTCAAGAGAGGGAAAAGGAAAAAGGAAAAAAAAGGGGGCGGGGAGGGAAAAAGCATTCGCTGGGAGCAATCTGATCATAGCAGCCAGCAGTGTAAGTGTGTCGCGTGCAGTCCTACAAAATAGCTGTAATACAATTTATAGAACTAGACAATTATCTCTGTTTAACGATTAGTATTGACATTTTTTTTTTTGATAGGCAGAGCTAAACAGTGAGAGAGAGAGACAGAGAGAAAGGTCTTCCTTCTGTTGGTTCACCCCCCAAATGACCACTACAGCCAGCGCTGCGCCTATCCGAAGCCAGGAGCCAGGTGCTTCCTCCTGGTCTCCCAGGCCGGGGCAGGGCCCAAGCACTTGGGCCATCCTCCACTGCCTTACCTGGGCCACAGCAGAGAGCTGGACTGGAAGAGGAGCAACTGGGACAGAATCTGACGCCCCGACCGGGACTAGAACCCGAAGTGCCGGCGCTGCAGGCGGAGGATTAGCCTAGTGAGCAGTGGTGCCAGCCTAGTATTGACATTCTTAACGTTTCTTAATGCTCACTGTGTATCAGGTCTGTGCGTCATCTCATGTAACCTCAGAATAGCCTGTAAGAGGCAGGCATTAGACCCAGGCATCCTGCACCCCACATCAGAATACCTGGTTTTGAACCCCAGGTCCTGACACCAGCTCCCAGTGGTATGGTCAAATCCTCCAACAAACCCCAGGATCCTGATTCCCTGATTGACAACTGGCTGACGTTGGGTGGGGCTGGGGGAGGGAGGGAGCTCCCGTACAGGCCCAGATGGTGGTTCCTAGAGGACTGAAACTCAGAACTGCACTGAAGGGCACGCCCTGGCCAAGGATGTGGGCACAGAGGCAGCACGCCCTCTGTCTCTTTCTCCCAGCCTGTCACCCGAGCCCCTCCAGTAGCCCCCAGGAGAAAGGGGACAGGGGCAGAAGTGAGGTGAGCCGGTGGGGCCAGGCACGCTCCCAGTCACCTGGGCTCCACCTGCAAGCTGCTGGGCCTTGTGCAAGAACAAACCCCACAGCTTGCTGACCCTGCTGTACAAGTACAGACCCGGAGCCAGCTGCTGCCTCCCATGGGACGGAGCTCAGAGCCCACAGCCATCCGGGACTCCTGGGGACTCCCCTGCACCCCCAGGCACTAACCTCTGGGCTGTTTCCCTCCCCGTCACCTGAGCCCAGTGGAGTTCCTGAGGGTTCAGTGCCCTCCTCACTGGGAACAGAGCCGGAGCTGGGGACGCCACCCACTGCACGCTAACAACCCCACCCTCTCTGGTTCTGTTGTCCACTGCAGGCTCTGTGGCCTCTTAATCAGCTCTCATGCTGCCTTTAAGATTAATTTTTAAAGACCCTGGACATTCCCCAGCATTTGAGCACTCTGGTCCAGGAGTCCAGAGACTAGTTGGAAAGCAGGGGGGAAAAAGCTCCTACTGTGTGCTAGGTGCAGGGTTAACTGTCATTAACTGAACTCCTGCTATTCAGGCATGCCAGCTGGGTTTATATTTGTAATCTCAGCAACCCTCTGAAGTAGGGCAAAGCACTTCTCTGAGGCTCAGAGAGGTTCAGAGACTTAATGAAGATCATGTAAAGAATAAAAAGCCACCCAGGAAACCCAAACCCAGTCGTCTGATTTGAAAGTCCTTTCTCATCTCACTCCCTGAGGCTGCTGCGTGTTTAAACCCCGCTCTTTTATCCCAGATGAGACGGTGAGTGGGGGTGGGGAGGCGAGGGGGGATGTAAGGCACCAGCATCGCCTGGGGCCTTGTGAGAAATGCAGATTCTCAGGCCCAGCCCAGACACTGCAGGGGTTGGGCCTGGGCGGGTGTGCGCCAGCGTGAGAACCACTGATCTAAAGGGCTGTGTCTCCCTTTGGCGGCTCCAAGGTCAGCAGGATGAGAGCAGGCCCAACAGCAGGACGCCAGCAGGGATGGTGTGACTGCTTTGGCTCACAAAGCCCCTCTCCAGACCCAGCCCACAGAAGCCTCAGACCCTGGCAAGACTGGTACCTGACATTTCATTGCCTTTTCTGATTTCCAATCCCGCCATTAACCCCTTCCTTGCCGTGACACCTTGGCCAAGTTCCATCTCTGCTGAGCCTTCTGCTCTTTGTCGCACGAGGTGATCCTGTGCCCCTGCTCCCCGGGGGAGAAGAAGGCGCTGCAGGACCAGGGCACGGGGTCCCTGCCTGGCACGGCGGCGGCCCTTGGTGGCATTATGGCTGCGGTTGGTCAGGGCCCCAGGGGAGCAGGAAGAGGCCCCGCCCTGCTAACTGCCTGCGCTCTGCTCCCTCGCTCTGCTCCCTCGGGAGTCTCACAGTGGGTGGCGTCCCCAGCTCTGGCTCTGCTCCCAGTGAGGAGGGCGCTGCGCCCTCAGGAACTCCAGAGGTGAAGCAGGAGCCCAGGCTTCACGCACGCCCTGGATGCCTCCATCACCTCCGTGCCTCAGTGTCTCGGGGGTAGAGGGGACAGGATGTGCTCGGGGCTCGTCCACCGCCTGGGCTTCTGGGTGGAGAGGGCTGTGAGGGCTGCCTGGACGCCGAGGGAGGAAAACAGCTTCGTTCCAGGGACGGTGAGATGCGAAACAAAGACCGCACCACCCGCCTTTAACATTTCAGAGATGTTAAAACGTGAGCTCCCAAATGGGGGAAACGTAGCCTGTTTTGCTCCTGGGGCTGCTCTAAGAGGCAGCAGGAAGTATCAAGTCCCTAATCACCTCCTCCTGGATGGATGTGGCTCCTAGTGAGAACCTGATCTGCCTGCAGGGGCCGCCCCTCCCCCACATACACATGGGCAGTCCCCAGGCTGGGGGGGGGTTGGTCAGACCCATGCTGGATCCCACCCCAGCATGTGCCACTTCCTGTCACATTAATCATAAAATGCAAGCCTTTCCGGTTACCGATGCTGCGTGTCTGTGGTCTCAGGTGCTCCTTGGAGCTGCTCCAAAAGCTCTGTGTTGTTTCCATTTTCCAGAAGCTTGTCCAGCTAAAAAGCAACGGAGCTGGGATTCGAACCCACGTTCTAACAAGCACAGGGTGCTTCACTTGGAGCTTCCAGTGGGGGACCTATGAAGTCAGGGCTGTGGGACAGAGGCCATCACGAGAGCCCCCAGGGGATTTCTCTGCTTCAGGGGTGAGGGTGCAGGCTCAGATGGCCTACGTTCCAGGGCTGGCTCTGCAGCTTTCCAGCTCTGTGTGTGTCCTCTGCCAAGTCAATCAGCTTCTCTGAAGGGTCATTGCTTTGCTTTGATCTGTTTTGAAGATTTTATTTATTTATTTGAAAGCCAGAGAAAGAGAGAAGAGAGAGATCTTCCATCTGCTGCTTCTCTCCTTAGATGGCCACAATGGCCAGGGATGGGCCAGGCTGAAGTCAGGAGCCAGGAGCTTCCTTCATGTCTCCCACATGGACGGCAGGAGCCCAAGCACTGGGGCCATCTTCTGCTGCTTCCCCAGGCCATAGCAGGCAGCTGGACCAGAAGTGGAGCAGCTGGGACTAGAAGTGGTGCCCACAGGGGGTGCCGGGGTCACAGGTGGTGGCTTTACCCTCTACGCCACATTGCTGATCCCTGAAGTGTCCTTGTTTAAAGCTGTAATGGTATAAATTGAGAGTTGCAACCTGGATTATTTTACAGGGAGAGGAAGTTCTGATTGGCTCTGATTTGATAAATAAAATGAATGAGGCTTCATTGTTTCATAATAAAAGTGATTTAGGGCCAGCGCCGCGGCTCACTAGGCTAATCCTCCGCCTTGTGGCGCCGGCACACCGGGTTCTAGTCTCGGTCAGGGCGCTGGATTCTGTCCCGGTTGCCCCTCTTCCAGGCCAGCTCTGTGCTGTGGCCAGGGAGTGCAGTGGAGGATGGCCCAAGTGCTTGGGCCCTGCACCCCATGGGAGACCAGGAAAAGCACCTGGCTCCTGCCATCGGATCAGCGCGGTGCACCGGCCACGGCGGCCATTGGAGGGTGAAGCAACGGCAAAGGAAGACCTTTCTCTCTGTCTCTATCTCTCACTGTCCACTCTGCCTGTCAAAAAAAAAAAAAAAGTGATTTATTTGAGAGGCGCTCTTTGGGGAATATGTGCCGCAGAATGAGAGACAGATTACAAGGGACTCCAAGTAATGAAAAGACTCAGGGTGCTGGAGACCGGGCCGGTCCCCTGGCGCCGGCCAGAGCCTGAGCTCGCACAGGGGACTGAGCATGACTGACACACAGGGGGATCCCGTGGGACACCGCTCTGTGCTGTTCACCCACAGGGCTCGCGCGTCCCTGCGTGGTGTTTCCAGCAACAGGAGCTGCTCTCTCAGGCCACGCTCCAGCAGCTGGTGCCACTGACTGTCAGAAACCTCCTCGGCAGAGCGAGTCAGAACCCGTCTTTCCGGGGCTCGTGCCTTTGGTCTCACTGTGGCCTTAGAGGCCACTTGGTTAGCCCAGGCCAACAACCCTCTGGGTATTTGCAGACAAGCTTTGGAGTCCCGCCTGCAAAATCTCATGTTTGTTTTGAGTCCACAGCCCTGGCATCTGTAACTACCCCCCCCCCCCACCTCACCTCCAGAATATCCTGGCGTAGTTTAAAAATTGAAGTTAATTAAGCCCATAGAGGGAATTTCATAACCCCAGCATGCTGTAAGACCTAAGGGATAATAATAATACCACCACCATTCCACATCTGCATGGCACAGTATTCCCTTCAAAGCACCCTCGCAGCCTGTATTCTATTTGATCTCCATAGCACCCTAAGACATCGGCCAGTGAGGGATCATTTCCCTTATTTCATGGATGAGGAAACCAGTTCAGAAGTCAAGAGACTTGTCTAAAGTCCCTGCAAAGGATTGGTAGGACTTGTTAGATTAGGGGCCCCTGACTCCACGGTCAGTGTTGTTGGTTTTTTTTTTTTTTTTTTTTTTTTTTTTTTTTTTTTGACAGAGACAGTGAGAGAGAGAGACAGAGAGAAAGGTCTTCCTTCCATTGGTTCACCCCCAAAATGGCCGCTACAGCCAGAGCTACGCCGATCTGAAGCCAGGAGCCAGGCACTTCCTCCTGGCCTCCCATGCGGGTGCAGGGCCCATGCACCTGGGCCATCCTCCACTGCCTTCCCGGGCCACAGCAGAGAGCTGGACTGGAAGAGGAGCAACCGGGACTAGAACCCAGTGCCCATATGGAATACCAGTGCCGCAGGAGGAGGATTAACCAAGTGAGCCACAGCACTGGCCCCACAGAACTAACGCTAATTTTAAAAGATCCTTTCCTAAGACTTTATCCTCCAGGGATAGTCATAAAAACTGCACACATTTGTGTACAGGTTGATGACCACAGCATTGCTTGCACGTGCAGATGACTGTTTGCAATCAGGTTGTCCATCCATGGAGATATGGTTAGAATTTTGGGACAGTGACTAATGGAATTTTTCTACCCAGCTTTCAAAACAGAGTAGGTGGCTCCCTGTGTGTTCAGGGGAGGAAAGCTCACGCTGTTTGGCTGATTCCTGTAGCGTGGAGGGAGGGTGCAGCTCCAAGCTCGCGCGTCAGATGGCAGGATGCATTCTAGCAGGTTGTTGGACGAGGGCTTTAGTTCCGTGCTGGCTGTGGTCTCGAGCTGCCTTCATTTTCCTGCCTCGTGGGTCTCTCCATAGAGCAGCTCGTACACAGCAGTTGGCTTTGCCAAAGCTACAAAAAGAGCATATACCAGCAAGAGAGGAGTTACAATCGTGTGCCACATTCTACGGGTTGGAAGCAGGAGGAGGAGCAGCAGGCGTGATGACCAAGGAGCTGGGGTCATCTGAAGTCTGCCCACCTGAGCATTCCACCACATTTTTTTTCTGTAAAAGCCTAGAGAATACATATTTTAGGCTGGCAGGTCAAGTGATTTCTGTTGCAATTACTCAGATAATATGTAAATGAATGAACGGTATTCCAGTAATTCTTTATTTATGGACACTGACATGTGACTTTCATTCCATTTTTACACATCACAAAAAATTGTTCACCTTTTGATCTTTATTCTCAATCATTTAAAAATGCAAAAACCAGAGCAGGCATTTGGCACAGCATTTAAGACCTTCTTCGATCACCCACATCCCTTATTGGAGTGCCTGCTTTGAGTCCTGGCTCGCCTTCTGATACAGCTTCTTGTTAACAAGAAGGGAGGCAGCAAATGATGACTCAAAGTACTTGAGTTCCTGCCATCCACATGGGAGACCAGGATGAAGTTCTGGGCTCTTGGATTTGGCTTGGCCCAAACCAGGCTGTTGCAAGCACTTAGGGAGTGAGTCCACAGACGGAAGATCTCTCTCCATCTCTCTGCCTTTCAAATATAGTGAAAATAAATATCTAAAGCAAGCAAGCAAAAATGTAAAAAGCATTTTAGGCTGCAGGCCACACAGAAACTGGCCAGATTTGACCCAGGGGACATAGTTTGCCAATCCTGCCCTAATTCATCAGTTGGAAAAATTAAAATTGCTGGCCGGCACCGTGGCTCACTAGGCTAATCCTCCACCTGTGGCGCCGGCACTCTGGGTTCTAGTCCTATTTGGGGCACCGGTTCTGTCCCGGTTGCTCCTCTTCCAGTCCAGCTCTCTGCGGTGGTCTGGGAAGGCAGTGGAGGATGGCCCAAGTGCTTGGGCCCTGCACCTGCGTGGGAGACCAGGAGGAAGCACCTGGCTCCTGCCTTCGGATTGGCGCAGCGCGCTGGCCGTAGTGGCCAATTTGGGGGTGAACCAATGGAAGGAAGACCTTTCTCTCTGTTTCTCTCTCTCTCTCTCTCACTGTCTAACTCTGCCTGTCAAAAAAAAATTAAAATTGCTGCATATCAAATTTCCTTAATGTGAGTTACTCCAGAATCAGAGGCTTGGGGCAGGGCCCCCGCGTGCAGGCAACTTCTGCTGATTGGGAATTGTTCAGCTTTAGATTCCGGGACTTTGTTTTATAGGAGAGAGATAGTCCCCATGTCCACTGATCCCCAACTCCCTCCTCATTTTCACCTGGGTAGTCCAGGAAAGGAGAAAAGCATTTTGTCCTGAGCTGACTTGTCCTTGAGCTAGAAAGTGCCCGCTGAACAGAACATGCAAGGCACAGATAAGGAAAACCAAGTCCAGAGGGGCGGGGTGACTGTTGGTACTACCAAGGCTGGGGCTGGAATCAGCTTCCGGCCTTCCCAGCCCATCAACTTCCTGTCTCTCTGTCAGCCCACACTGGCCTTTTCTTGTTCTGGTTCTCACTCTTAATCTCTCACGTGTGTGTGTGTGTGTGTGTGTGTGATTGTGTGTGTGTGTGTCCTAACCCTACTTCCAATCTCTCAAGCAGACCTGGAGCTGCCTGATGCCTTGGGCTGTCTCTTATCTCTCTGCTCATCCTCTCCAACTCCTCTCGCCCATGCCATCTCTTGGCTAGAGAGTAAGGAGCGAGGGCTGGGCGTGCAGGGGGAGGAAGGCGGAGGGCCGCAGGTTCTCACAGAGTCCAGGGGAAATCTCCTGAGGTATCTATGGAGAAAGCAGATAGATGCCTCTGTATGAACCGATGTCTGCTGAGCACCTGGCTTTGAAGTTGCAGAAGTGTGACCCAGTCTCTCCTCCAGGGGGCACCCGCTTGCCTGGGAGGAGGAGTAGGCTCATGTGGCTGGTGGCAACAGAAGCTATTTGCATTCCATTTTTGTTCAAGGACTTATGAATAATGAATGACCAGTTACTTAATGTAAGTGTACCCAGGGGATTAAAATGGAGCTTGTCTCTAAACCCTGGACTAGAGTGGTCTTTGAAAGACATCAATGGCGTCATGCCACCCCCTGCCCCATACATTCCAAGTCCTCCCAGTGGAATACAGCCCTGCCTGCTTTTCCCGGCTCCCACGCCTTTGCCTCCACACTGGCCACAGTCTCCCTCCTTGGCCTCAGTCACGTTCATGGCTTTGCACTTGCTGCCCCATCTGCTCAGGAGTTTTCCCCTGGGGGACAGGTGCTGTGGCCCAGGGGTTAAGCTGCTGCTTCAGAAGCCGACATCCCATATCAGCGTGCTGGTTGGAGTCCTGGCTACTCCGTGCTTCTGATCCAGCTCCTGCAGATGATGGCCCCAGTGCTTGGGTTCCTGCCACCAGTATGGGAGACCAGGATGGAGCCCCTGGCTTCTGGCCAGCCCTGGCTAGCAGGCATCTGGGGAGTGATCCAGCATATGGAATCTCTCTCTTCCCTCTCCCTCCCTCCCTCCCTCCCTCTCTCTCTCTCTCTCTCTCTCTCTCTCTGCTGTGCCTTTCAAATAACTTTATTTTCTTAAGGAAGACCCTTGTGGTTTGTTGAAAGGCTGGTTCCTCCTCTTTCAGGTCTTCATTTCAATGTTGCCTAGAAGGGGCCTCCACCCGCCTCCCCTGTAAAGCAATCACTCCTGCCCTGCCAGTTCTCTGCTCCGCCCTCTGTCTGCTTCCTTCTAGCCTTTATCAGCCCCTGCAATCATCCTCTTTGTTTACAGTTGCTGCTGCTCCTTCTTGTTTACTACTGCATCATCAGTACCACTGTAGAACCTGGCTTATCAGGACGATTCCACAGATACCTACTGAATGCATCAATAGATGATTCCTTTCTTTTATAAGGAATGCTTGCAACCCCAAAGCCCTTCAATGGGTAAAAGATCAAACAAACAGTGGTGCATCCTCACTGCCCCTACTGCTCAGCAATGAGAAGGTACAAATTCTTGAGACACCCAACGACTTGCAGGAGGGTTCAAGGGAGTTCAGCGAGTGGACAAAGCCAACCGCCACAGGTTCCATGCTGTTCGAGTAGGTGTGGCTCCGCGTACATTCCTGACATGCCAAGACCTCAGAGGCAGAGGAGAGATGAGGGGCCAGGGATGGGGTGGGGAGGGGCAGTAGAGGTGAGCCCCCGTGGTGATGGCTCAGTTCTGCCTCTTGATTGTGGGGGTGCTTACAAAAAGCTACACGTGCAATTAAATTGTATGGAATTATGTTTACACATTCCACAAATGAGTGCTTGTGAAACTGGTAAAATGTGAACAAGTTCCATGAAGTGTGCCAAAGCCAAATTTCTGGTTTTGACAGTGTATCATGGTCATGCAAGATGTGAACACCGGGGAGGCTGGGTGAAGGGTGCATGGGGCTGTCCATATTTTTTTCAAAGATTTATTTGAAAGGCAGAGTTACAGAGAGAGATAAGGAGAGACAGAGAGGGGAGGTGGAGATCTTCCCTCTGCTGGTTCACTCCCCAAATGGCTGCAACAGCTGGGACTAGGCCAGGCTGAAGCCAGGAGCCAGGAACTTCTTCTAGGTCTCCTACTTGGGTGCAGGCAGGGCCCAAGCGCTTGGGCCATCCTACACTGCTTTCCCAGGCATGTTAGCAGGGAGCTGGATAGGAAATAGAGCAGCCAGGTCCCAAACTGGCACCCAAATGGGATGCCGGCATCACAGGCGGAGGCTTAACCTACTACACCACAATGCCAGCCCCACATTGTTATTTTTTTGCAACTCCCTGTGAATCTGCAATTATTTCAAAATCAAAAGTTAAGAAAATGCCCTACACAACCAGAAGAAAAAAAGGTTAAAATTTAATATCAAATCTATTACCCTAAGAATCTTTTTCAAAAATAATTGGGCAATATATTTTGCCTCAGATGTCAGCAAGCGATTCTTTTATCTTGTTTTGGGATTTGTTTCTCCCTGATTAATACATACCATGGCTAAGGGACTTGCAGATTATGTAAAATTGTCACAGGTATCAGTTTTTAAAATATTTATTTTATTTATTTATTTGAGAATTAGAGTTACAGTCAGAGAGAGGGAGAGACAGACAGAAAGGTCTTCCATCCACTGGTTCGCTCCCCAGATGCCTGCAACGGCCAGAG
The DNA here is from genome assembly GCF_051225735.1 of Oryctolagus cuniculus. Lineage (NCBI taxonomy): Eukaryota > Metazoa > Chordata > Mammalia > Lagomorpha > Leporidae > Oryctolagus > Oryctolagus cuniculus. The sequence goes on from NC_142868.1 coordinate 120,912,222, forward strand.
CTGAGCCAATCCAAAGCCAGGAGCCAGCAGCTTCTTCCAGGCCTCCCTTGCAGGTGCAGGGGCCCAAACACTTGGGCCATCTTCCACTGCTTTCCCAGGCCACAGCAGAGAGCTGGATTGGTAGAGGAGCGGCTGGGACTCAAACTGGCACTCATATGGGATGGTGGTGCTGCAGGCGGAGGCTTAACTCACTGCACCTTGTCGCCGGCCCCGGCAGGTATCATTTTTAAAAAAATTTATTTGCGAAGCAAAGAGAGAACAAGAGATCTCCTATCCATTGGTCCATACCCCGAAGGCCTGCAATAGCCAGAGATGTACAATCCGGAGCTTGGGGCCAGAGTCTCAATCCGGATCTTACACATGGGTGCCAGGAACCCAACTACTTCAGTTATCACCCAGTGCCTCCCAGGGTGCACATGAGCAGGAAGCTAGAACCAGGGCTCAAGCCCAGACATTCTACCTTATGGAGAGCAGGTAGACCAAGCAACATCTCACCTGCCACGCCGAATGCCTGCGCTGTGGCTCAGGCACCAGTTCATCGGAGACTAATGACACTGGGGCAGTAGCTGATAACCCCATGTTATGGATGAAACAAAAATGTGGTTCAGATACAAAAAAAAATCCATGTTAACTTAACCCAGAGGTGGAGCATAAATCATTTATGACCCAGGTCTCCTGCTTGCAAGTTTCCCTCCTTCCCCTTTTCCAGCGAGGTTCTACAATTGAGTACCTGAGGGTCTACAATTGAGTACCTGTTCCTAAGTCCTTAATGAGAACCTGACTTCATTCTCACGTTCAGGACCCAAGCATGCACCCATTCCCTCCTCTAGGGACGCTATGACCTTGCAGCCCTAGCTAGCTTCAAGAGGCTAATTAGCATTTCTTTAAAAAAAAAAAAATCCTCAAGGTGGACTAAGAGAAAAGAGACTGCTGGTTGTTGCTCATTTGCGGATGTTTTCCCTGCAAAACCACATCAAAGCCGAGAAGCCCACCGTGGACTTGGCCGGAAACCAAAGCTCGCTGGCCAATCTGAGGAGCAGCAAGTTCCGTCAGGCACAAAACCATTTCATCCTCTGGGCCCAGATTCCTCGCTCGGAGCTGATGGAGGCGGAGTATCCCCCCAAGCAGCAAAGCTCCTCCTAAGTCCCCAGCCGGCTTAGGGAGCCCCCCACTTGGAGAGCCCTGCCCCACGCAAGCCTGAGTGGGACGGGAGGGCGGAGGGGCGGAAGGGGCCCTTACAGATGGTCGCTGAGTGCCCACCAGGTGCGGAGCGGGGTGAATGCGATCTCGGGGAACCACCCCAACACGTGCCAGGACCAACACAACGAAAACGCGGTTCAGGCTTCCTTCCTGAAAGGCCACAGCGCACGTGTGGTGATTTTGTGAAAGGAATCGGAGGGGTTATCCTGTCTGATGCCAACGAGCGTGCTTGGCAGGCATTGCAGGAGCCGAACGCTAAAACGCCTTGGGCCTGCCCGCCCCCGCCCCCCAGCTCGCCCGCATCTGGACCTCACAGAGGAACATCTAAGGCTTCCTCCCGAGGAGTCCACAGGAGAGTTGAAGGAAGCGCGGGATTTAGCAGGATGCTGGGGATGAGGGCGGGGCTGCTGTGCCGGGGAGGGGGAGGGTATTCCGGCGAGAGGGCTCTGAGCACCTCGTGTGTTCCCATCTCCCCAGATAAAACTGGGCTGAGAGCTACCGCCTGGTGTTCATAGACCCTAAGCTCCTGGGAGTCCGGTCCCCGGTTTTCATCTTTCCAGTCAAAGCATATGGCACTGTATCTGGCATTTAGTAGGCACCAGTACAGTTTGTTTTCTTTTAAAAATTTTATTTATTTGAAAGAGCAGAAGAGAGAAATGGAGGGAGGGAGAGAGAGAAGGAGGGAGAGAGAGAGAATGTCTTCCATCCATTGGTTCACTCCTCAAATGCCTGCAACAGCCAGGGCTGGGCCAGGCTGAAGCCAGGAGCCAGGAGTTCTATCCTGGAGTTCTATCCTGAGTCTCCCACACGGGTGGCAGGGGCCCAAGCACCTGAGCCATCATCTGCTGCCTTCCCAGGCGCATTAGCAGGAAGCTGGATCAGGTGTGGAGCAGCTGGGACTTGAACATGTGCTTTGATGCGGGAGGCCAGTGTTGCAACCAGCGACTTAACCCGCTGCACCAGCCCCAACCAATACATTTTGAAGGAAAGGATGAGTGACTAATGTATGGCTTGTTTCCCTGATAATGGAGATCCATGGGTGACTATTGAGCTGCAGAGGTGACACGATTTTATGTTTTAGAAATATCACTCAACCTTCAGATGGAAGACCTCTCTCTCCCCGCCTCTCCTCTCTCTGTGTAACTCTGACTTTCACATAAATAAACAAATCTTTAAAAAAAAAATAGAAATAGCACTTAGCCTTCACAGTAGTCTGAGTCTGGAAATTTTCGCTGGGCATTCAACATCATCAGAGCAGGTAGGGCACATCACTTTAAGTCTCCTCCGCACCCCAGTTTTATCCCTGGTCCTGTAAATAAAAAGCCCGTTCAAGGCTTGGCATGTACAGGAACTGAAACCCTGGAGCTCCTTGGAGATCTGAGGCTTAGGCTAAGGATGCCAGTCACTTTCCTCTTCACTGTGCTGTACATGCACCTGGGACTCCATAAACAGAAGTTGCATTTGTTGATTCATGAAATGAAGGGACCTGGGGAATACCATGGCTTTGGGGATGCAGACACTCATCAGTTCTCAGCCCCCTTGCTGCTGCCCCATGCCTCAGAGAAACCCACTTAAAGGAAAAGTAGAGCAGACCCACCAAGTTCACCCAGGGGCAACGCAAGAACTCTTGACTCAAGATTTTGATAGGCAACACAAGAACTCTTGACTCAAGATTTCAAGTTAGGGGCTGGCACTGTGGCGTAGCGGGTGAAGCCACCACCTGCAGGGCCGGCATCCCATATGGGCGCTGGTTCTAGTCCCAGCTGCTCCACTTCGGACACAGCTGTCTACTATGGCCTGGGAAAGCAGTGGAAGGTGGCCCAAGTGCTTGGGCTCCTGAACCGATGTGGGAGACCCAGAAGAAGCTCCTAGCCCTTGGATTCGGCCTTGCCCAGTCCTGGCTGTTACGGCGATTTGGGGAGTGAACCAGCAGATGGAAGACCTCTCTCTGTCTCTCCTTCTTTTTGTCTATACCTTTTCCACGCAAATAAATAAATAATTTTTTTTAAAAAAATGGATAAATTGGGGCTGGCACTGTGGTGTAGTAAGCTAAGCCACTGTCTGCAATGTTGACAACCTATATGGGCGCCGGTTTGAATTCTGGCTGCTCCACTTCTGATCCAGCTCTCTGCTGTGGCCTGGGAAAGCAGTGGAAGACGGCCCAAGTCCTTGGGCCCCTGCACCTGTGTGGGAGACCTGGAGGAAGCTCCTGGCTTCTGGCTTCGGATCATGCAGCTCTAGTAGTCGTGGTCATTTGGGGAGTGAACCAGCAAATGGAAGATCTCTCTCTCCCTGCCTCTGCCTCTGCCTCTCTGTAACTCTGACTTTCAAATAAATAAATAAATCATTAAAAATATAAATAAAATGGATAAATCATTTTAAGAAGGAATACTGTTGAAGATGAAGCCCGCAGCGGTAGACTGCCCACATTGATTTGCTAGGAAAAAATTAATCTTGTCTGTGTCCTAATTTTCGAGGACTGATGATCAATAGATAGACAATAGGCAACCCCCCAGACATTTCAGTTGGTTATTCACAATTCTGACAGCAAAAGTATAAAGTCCAGCAAGCTTCCTGTTCTTTGGGTGCCAAAACTGTTGCACCCAGGTCCATGGCAGACAGGAGCAGGGCTTTCCATGGAAAATTTGAACAGGGGGAATCAAGTTCAAAGAATTGGAAGAGAGGATGAAACAGGGCCTTACCAGTATGATCCTGAAGACAAAGCACAGTTGGAACAATGGCTACGGAGAGGCGGATGTGGCCACTGGGTGGACATGGCCCAGTCAAAACGAAGGTCAAGACAACTGCTTTCTGAGTGGCTCAAGGCATTTGCTTGCTGATTTTCCAGAAGCTCAAAGAATAACATCTGAGTTTTAAACTTTTATTTATGTATTTGAAAGGTCATGTGACAGAAAGAGAGGCATAGGATAGGGATAGGGATAGGGATAGGGATAGGGATAGGGATAGGGATAGGGATAGGGATAGGGATGAGAGAGAGAGAGAGAGAGAGATCTTTCCATCTGCTATCTACTCTCCAAATGCATGCAACAGCTGGGGCTGTGCCAGGCCAAAGCCAGGAGTCAGGAACTCCATCTGGGTCTCCCACGTGGGTGGCAGGAACGCAAGTCCTTGGCCATCATCTGCTGCCTCCCAGGTGCCTTAGCAGAAGGCTGGATTGGAAGCAGAGGGGGTTCTCCATCCCAGACTTCTAATACCAGATGTAGGAAGGCCTGGTGGCAGCTTAACCTGTTGCACCACAAGGCTCGCCTCAATATTTGGTTCTTATGAGACTGTTTTGAGAAAGTTAGTTAAAGCTGTAACAAACATTCCAGGAAAAACTTCACCATCGAGTCTGCGGCTGCACTGTGCTCCTGCCTAGTCATCTCCGCAAACAAGGGCAAGAGCTGAGGATTTCAGAGGGAAGCCAGCAGGCAGCCACCTTACAGGCCTGACTTGGCCTTTTCCAACTTCATTTTGTTTCCTAATTAAAAAAAAATCTTTAAAAGGTACCCATTTTTCTTCAGTTAATAATGTGGGGAAAAAAAGACCGTCTTGACACAATGAAATTCCCAGGGCCACAGTTCTTCAAGGAATGAACGAAATGGTTGGAATCACAATCCTCATTCACCAAAGTGCCTTGAACGGGGTGGAGCTCATGGTGAGAAATAAGTTTGCATTTTTTATTTTTACTCTTTTAATTCCATTTTTTCCTCAAATGTTTTGAAGACCCTTCGTAAGTGAGAATATGCAGTGTTTGTCTTTCTAGGCCTGACTTATTTCAGTTAGCATAATGTCCTCCTGGCTCTTTCATGTCGCCACAAATGACAAGATTGCATTCTTTTTTTTTTTTTAATGGTTGAGTAGAATTCCATTTTGTGTGTGTGTGTGTGGTGTGTGTGTGTATGTGTGTGTGGTGTGTGTATGTGTGTGGTGTGTGTGTGTGTGTGGTGTGTGTATGTGTGTGTGGTGTGTGTGTGTGTATGTGTGTGTGGTGTGTGTATGTGTGTGGTGTGTGTGTGTATGTGGTGTGTGTGTATGTGTGTGTGGTGTGTGTATGTGTGTGGTGTGTGTGTGTGTATGTGTGTGTGGTGTGTGTGTATGTGTGTGTGTGTGTGTGTGGTGTGTGTGTGTGTATACATTTTCTTTATCCTAGCTTGATTCCAAATATTGCTCATGATGAATGATGTTACAATAACCAAGGGACTACAGATATCTCTTTGATATATTGATTCCCTTTACTTACTATACTTTTTTAAAGATGAGGATTTCTAACAGACAGAAAGTACAGAGAAGAGTACAGTGCACCCCAATTGTCCATTGCCCAGCCCCAGTGCCGCCTACCCTGGGCTTGTTTCACCTTATCTATCTTCCTGCTTCTATTTGAAACAAATCCCAGCCATCATTTCATGTAGACTATTTCTGTGTGTATTTTAAATGGTTAGGCCTTCTCTCTCTCCCTTTCTCTCTCTGTCTCTTTCTCACTCAAACATAATGAAAATACCACTTTAATATCCCCAAATTAAATATAATTCTTTATTATCATCAAATATTTATTTGGTGTTCATATTTCTAAACGTTTGGTAAATGCCAGAATTTTTTCTCTTTGAAAAATAATCATGATCTAAGTATTACAGTTTGCAATTTGCTGCCTTTAAAAATATTGTAATATTGTTAAGTGCTGTCTTTTTTGTTTTAATTTTTAGTCTTTAACAGATGCAATATGATTTGTAGATACAATTTTTTTTGACAGATGAGAGAGAGAGACAGTGAGAAAGAGAGACAGAGAGAAAGGTCTTCCTTCCGTTGGTTCACCCCCGAAATGGCCACTATGGCTGGCACTGTGCCCATCCGAAGCCAGGAACCAGGTGCTTCCTCCTGGTCTCCCATGTGGGTGCAGGGGCCCAAGCACTTGGGCCATCCTCCCCTGCACTCCCAGGCCACAGCAGAGAGCTGGACTGGAAGAGGAGCAACCAGGACTAGAACCCGGTGCCCAGATGGGATGCCGGCACCACAGGTGGAGGATTAGCCAAGTGAGCCATGGCGCCTGCCCTTGTAGATACAATTCTAATAACATAATGATATTCCCCTCTTCCTCCCTCTCTCCCACCCTTCTTCCTTCTCCTTTTCTGTCTTTTTTTACTTTCTGAGATAGCAAATTTGAAATTTGCATTACAGTAGAAAGGCTTAATATTTCTCTGAGTAAGAAGTTTACCAACACTGTGTCTTTCACGTTGCACTTTATTTGTTGAAGAAATCCAGGCCTACGGAGCCCCCGTTGTTTAGGTTTTGCTGGTGACATCACTCGGAGGTGACTTAACGTTCTTCGCTCCTCTCTCCTCCGTATTCTCTGAGAACTGGGGCTTTGTTCCAGACCCGTCATCAGACAGAGGTCACAATTTATGGAAAGGGAAACAGCCGTGAGGGGCTGGGTGGGATCCGTGCTGATGGAGCCCACACCTGACTTGCATCTCTGCCACCAATGTGACTCTGTTCGTGAGCCACTGGTCAAACCCCAAGGTGTCCGAGGACAGAACTAGGCTGATGTGCATTGCCTGAGTGACACTGCCCCTCAGCTGTTTAATTCCCTTTGCCACAGTGTTCCCGGATGAGCATTAAAGGGCCAGCACACTTGCCACACTTTGGGCCCACTACTATAGGTCCATCCGCGAGCCTCTTCTCCAAACTTGTTTGTCCCCAGTCTTTCAATTTGGCTCTTTCCAGGTGCCTGACAAACCAGCCAAGCTGCTCACAGCCCAGGAAGCTACATTTGCTCTTCCCTCAGGCGTCTTCTCTGTCCACAGAAGATGCATTGATCACAGGGCAAAAACAGTATTTTTACTTCTGTTACACAGTCAACACAGAACACTTCACATGTGCTAGGTATCACCACAATGACAACCAACAAGCAGTTCTCCAGTGGATACCAACTAGTGCCATATCATTCAACTCAGCTCTGATACTGTCTCCCTGGAATTGAAGTCACATCCCAAAATTGAGGGTCTGACCCCACAACTACCTCCATTTCTGATGCTAATTGCAAGCCCCAGGTATGACCTGCACTTCCGTCCAATTGGCTGCAACAAGCGCCCCCTAGTATTTAATTTGCTAGATGAGTTCACAAAACTCAGGAACACACTCACGTTTACTGGTTTATTGTCAAGAATATTAGCAGGGTAGCAGGTAAAGCCACCGCCTGCAGTGCCGGCATCCCTATGGGCGTCGGTTCAAGTCTCGGCTGCTCCACTTCCAATCTACTGCTATGGGCTGGGATAGCAGTAGAAGATGGCCCAAGTCTTTGCACCCCTGCACCCATGTGGGAGATCCAGAAGAAGTCCCAGAATCCCGGCTTGGGATCGGCTCAGCTCCAGCTGTGGCAGCCATTTGGAGAGTGAACCAGCGGATTCTCTCTCTCTCTCTCTGCCTCTGCCTGTCTGTAATTCTGCCTTTCTAGTAAATAAATAAATCTTAAAAAATATTGGGGTGAGCTGCTGGATGCCCCACCCTCCAGGCACCTCCATGAGCTTAGCCATCTGGAAGTTCTCTAAACCCTGTTCATTTGGGTTTTTCTGGAGACTTCATTATATATATATATATATATATATATATATATATATATATAGCCATTGGTGATCAATTCAGACTCCAGCCCTTCTCCTTTCCTTGGGTTAGTCTCTGGTGACCAACCCCTATCCTTGTAGCTCTCTAGGGGCCCCCAGCAAGCAGTCATCTTATTAGCATACAAAATACACTCTCACCATTCTGGAAATGCTAAGAGCTTTAGGGGCCTCGTACAGCGACCAGGGGCAGAGACTAAATGTTTATCTTATACAAGGGGTCTTCAAAATGTTCATAGAAAATACATAACATGAAAAAACTATGCATGAATTTCAAAATTTTTAGATGAAAATAAACTTAAAAATTTTTTTTGTTTGAAAGTCAGATAGACAGAGGCACAGGAACAAACAGAGTTCTTCCATCTGTCGGTTCATTCTCCAAATGCCCACAAGAGCCAGGGCCATGCCAGGCTGAAGACAAGAGCCAGAAACTCAATCCATGTTTCCACATGGATGGCAGGGACTTGAATAAACATACAAAAAACCTAAAGATGTCCACCTGTTATTGGAAGAGGGTTAGGGTACAATGAATTGTCCTTTACTTTGGAGGGGACATCCTACCATACCACTAGACTCTTTTTTTTTTTTAAGAAAAAAAAAAAGTTTTGTGTATTTATTTGAAAGACAGAGATACAGAGGGAAAGGTCTTCCATCCGCTAGTTCACTCCCCAAATGGCTGAAATGGCGGCCAGAGCTGCACCAACCCGAAGCCAGGAGCTTCTTCCGCTTCTCCCACACAGATACAGGGGCCCAGTGACGTGGGCCCTCTTCCACTGCTTTCCCAGGCCTTAGCAGAAGGCTGGATCGGAAGTGGAGCAGCCGGGAGTAGAACCAGTGCCCATATGAGGTGCCATCACTGCAGGCAGTGGCCTTACCCGCTACGCCACAGCACTGGCCCCAACCACTAGACCTTTTTTTTTTTTTTTTTTTTTTTTTTTGACAGGCATAGTTAGACAGTGAGAGAGAGACAGAGAGAAAGGTCTTCCTTCCATTGGTTCACCCCCAAAATGGCTGCTGCAGCCGGCGCATTGCGCCAATCGGGAGCCGGGTTTTTCCTCCTGGTCTCCCATGCAGGTGCAGGGCCCAAGCACTTGGGCCATCCTCCACTGCACTCCCGGGCCACAGCAGAGAGCTGGACTGGAAGAGAAGCAACCGGGACAGAATCCAGCACTCCAACCAAGACTAGAACCCAGGGTGCCAGCGCCGCAGGTGGAGGATTAGCCTAGTGAGCTGCAGCACCGGCCCCCACTAGACTCTTAAAACCTTTATCCATGTTGCAGATCTTGAAACTCTTACAATATGCCTCCTACATTCTAGAAAGCATGCCTTTCACCACAACGTTCAATAGTATTTGCTACTTTTTTGCATATCAAGTTAGCATGATTTTGCCAATTTATCCTGGGGGCTAAGGTGCAGCTTATCTTTTTTTTTTTTTTTTTTACAGATTTATTTATTTTATTTGCAAATCAGAGTTACACAGAGAGAGAAGAGGGAGAGGGAGAGGGAGAGGGAGAGGGAGAGGGAGAAGGAGAGAGAGAGAGGTCCTCCATTCGATGGCCCATTCCCCAGTTGAGCGCAACGGCTGGAGCTGCGCTGATCTGAAGCCAGGAGCCAGGAGCTTCTTCTGGGTCTCCCATGTGGGTGCATGGGCCCAAGGACTTGGGCCATCTTCCACTGCTTTCCCAGGCCACAACAGAGTGCTGGATCGGAAGTGGAGCGGCAAGGTCTTGAGCCGGCGCCCACATGCCATGCTGGCACCTCAGGCCAGGGCATTAACCCACTGCGCCATAGCACCGGCCCCAAGGTGCTGCTTATCTCCCATGGAATGGTAATAGATGTTTTACAACAAAACCTTCAAAGTTATACAAGCCATGCTTTTTCCCTAAAAATATTTTATAAATCTACCTGAGAATAATAGGTGCCATTGATATTAGCATGCGATATTCTGCTGTTTAAAAATGCTGTGCCTCGATGGAGACTGCAGGGCAGCGTTCCCTGGGCATCTGGCGTCCAGTGTGTTCACCCTGCTCCTGTGTAATTCTTCAGTGAACATCATAGCGTGTACTATACGTTCAGACTTGTAAGATCCATATATATTTACAATTCAATGCTTCTTGTAGCCTAAACATTTCTATTACTCTATATCACTCTTTATAGATCTGGAAGAATAAGGTGTTACTCTTATCTTTAATTGACAGGCAATAATTGGATATATTTATGGTATACAATGTGATTTTTTTTTGTTTTTAAAGATGTATTTATTTATTTGAGAGGCAGAGTTACAGAGGGAGAGACAGAGAAAAGTCTTCCAGCCACTGGTTCACTCCCCAAATGGCTGCAATGGCTGGAGCTGGGCTGACCTGAAGCCAGGAGCCAGGAGACTCTTCCGGGTCTCCCATGTGGGTGTAGGGGCCCAAGGACTTGGGCCATCTTTCACTGCTTTCTCAGGCCACAGCAAAGAGCTAGATTGGAAGTGGAACAGCCAGGACTAGAACCAACGTCCACATGGGATGCAGGTGCTGCAGGCAGAGGCTTAGCCTGCCACGTCACAGTGATGGCCCCACAGTGTGATGTTTTGATATGTGTTTACGTTATGGAATGATTAAATTAAGTGAGTTAAAATATCTGTCACCTCACTGACTAATTTTCTTTTTTTGATAAGAACATTTAAGATCTACTCTAGGGACAGATATGGTGGCACAGCAGAGTAAGCTGCTACTTGGAGCCCCACATCCCATACTGGAGCAAGCCCCACCTCTACCTCTGATCCAGTTTCCTACTAACGCACTTGGAGGGAGCAGATGATGGCCCAAGTTCATGGGTTCCCGCCGCCCATGTGGGAGACGAGGATGGCGTTCCCGGCTCCTGGCTTTGACATGGCCCAGTCCTGGCTATCGCAGGCATTTGTGACGTGAACTGTGGATGGAAGATATCTCTGTCTGTCTATCTTTTGCTCTATCTTCCAAATTAAAAAGTAGATAAATATTTAAAAAAATAAGTCTACTCTTCCAGCCATTTTGAAATACCAAACACATTATTATTAACTGTAGTCATTGTGCTGAGCTATGGACCTTAGAATGCACTCCCGCCTAACTGAAGCTTTGTGTCCTTTGAACATCTCCCCACCCCGTCCCCAGCTGCCAACCTCTGGCAACCAGCATTCTGCTCTCTACTTCTGTGAGTTCAACTTTTTAAGAGTCTACATCTAAGTGACATCATCCGTTATTTGTCTTTCTGCACCTGGCTTCATTCACTTAGCATAATTTCTCCCAGGTTCATTCATGTTGCTGCCAATGATAGAACTTCCCTCTTTAGAAAAGCTGAATGGTGGGGCCAGCACTGTGGCATAGCAGGGGAAGCCACCGCCTGCAGCACTGGCATCCCATATGGGCGCTGGTTCTAGCCCTGGTTGCTCCACTTCTGATCCAGCTCTCTGCTATGGTCTGGGAAAGCAGCAGAAGATGGCCCAGTGCTTAGTCCCCTGCACCCACGTGGGAGTCCCAGAAGAAGCTCCTGGCTCCTGGCTTAGGATCAGCCCAGATCCAACGTAGCCATTTGTGGGGTGAGCCAGCAGATGGAAGACCTTTCTCTCTGTCTCTCCCTCTCTCTGTAACTCTACCTCTTAAATAAATACATAAAATCTTAAAAAAAAAAAAAAAAGTGTTCCATGGTGCATCCAAATGGCATCCTCTTTATCTCTGGGCTGATTCCATAGCTTGGCTATTGTGAAAAGTGCTGCAGTGAGGATGGGCGTGCAGGCTCCTCTAAGGCACACTGATTGCAACTTCTTCGAATATAACCCTAGTAGTGGGACTGCTGGGTTGTTTGGTGGCTCCACAGGAAGTTTTAATATAAAAAGTAGGATCATATGTTCCAAACAGGGTCTGACTCAACCACAGTGAGCCTCCAAATCAAGATAGACTCTTTGGTTTCTAAAAAGTCAGGAGAAAAGCCGTTCAAAATGAAATAATGAATTGCTAACAACAACAACAGCAACGAAACATCGCACAAATATTGTAAAATAGGCCACTGATCTTTTCTCCTTTTCTACCTGTACGATGACAGGCATAAAATACGGAAACAGACTTGATGTTGAACCTGATGGCAAACATCCAAATCAGCCACCTTGCTCCTATTATGAAACAGAAAGATACTTTCAAAATATGGAAGAAGTATTCTAGTTTAAGCAATCTAACAATTTCTAGAGGTCATACTTTATACTAAATATAAATGCATATATACATATATAGTCAAATCTATTTACCTATTAGTTATAAAATCTTACCTTTCTATTCTAAACTAAAATATAAAGTTCCCTTTAGTAATTTTTAAAAATTATTTTACTTTTATTTGACAACAACAGAAAACCTTAACTTTTTTAAGATTTATTTTATTTATTTGAAAGGCAGAGTTACAGAGAAAGGGGAGAAGAGAAAGAGAGAAAGGTGTCCTCCATCCTCTGGATCACGCCTCAAATGCCCATAGCTTGCAGGACTGGGCCAGGCTGAAGCCAGGAGCCAGAACCTCCAACCAGGTCTCCCACATAGAAGCAGTTGGGCCACCTTTGGCTGCTTTCCCAGGTACGTTAGCAGACAGCTGGATCAGAATGGAGCAGCCAGGAATCCAACCGTCACTTGATATGGGATGCTGATATTGCAGCCGGTGGCTTGACCTGCTGCACCACCATGCTGCACCTTCCTTTGATAATTTATTGCTGCGATTGATTAATCTATGAGCCCATGTTCTGTCCTCTGGGGTAATCCAGGGACATTAATACCTTTATTTATTTATTAAGATTTTATTTTATTTATTTGAAAGGTGAGTTACACAGGGAGAGAAATTCTATTGCTGATTCACTCCCCAAATGGCTGCAAAAGCCAGGGCTGGGCCAGGCCAAAGCCAGGAGCCAGGAGCTTCTTCAGGTCTCCCACAAGGGTGTCTGGGTCCATCTTCTGCTCTCCCAGGCACATTAGCAAGAAGCTGGATCAGAAGTGGAGCAGCGGGAATCAAACTGCTACAGTACAGAATGACTGTGTTTCACACTGTGGCTGGAGCCACTGCACCACAAGGCTGGTGCCACGTTATTGCCTTTTAGTCAATCAGCTCAGTGTCCCTTCAACACCTAATATTTCGCAACAGTGTAAACTGGAGCTGCACACAGACAGAAGTTGGCCAGGCAGCAAGTGTGCTGGCCTCGGGGTCACCACACCTGGGCTTGACCCTTGTTTCTGCATTATTACCATGGGCCGGAGTGACTGATGGGGCATAAACAGTTCAAAGTCACCCCGTCCTCTGCGCCCCAGCCTGGACTGGCCAGCAGCGGGGGCTGCTCTTCCCGCACCCTCCCAGAAGAGGCCGTGCTTCCTGGGACCGGGGAGGAGGTGCTGCTACCTGCGGGCAGTGGGTCTACACTGGAGCCCTCTTTCCTGGATTGCAGGATTGATTTATTTGCGATGAGTAAATAATCAAGGGAAAAGTAGCTGCTTTGAAGAGGAAGAAGGAGGAGGAAGTGAGGCCAGGGCTGGAGGGCTGGCTGCCCCTGCCTCCCTGCCGGCCCCTCCTCCCCAGTGCTGGGTCCCAGGGGGGCTGCGGGGCTCAGAGGCAGCTCAGCGCCGGCTTCCAGCCCCAAATCCCACGCTTACTCACTTCACAGCACCTACTTTTAACCTGCCAAATGCCACTAAATCTACAAATTAAACCTCTGATTACAGAATTCCTTTTGATGTAAAAAAAAAATGTGGGGATTTTTAAAATGTAATTATTCATACACTAAGATTTTAATTGTGCTTTTTTCTCTCCCTCTCTCGCCTTTTTTTTTTTTTTTTTTTTCCAGGGCAGGGTGATTCCCCCTCGCCAGGCCTGCCTGGGCAGCACCCAGGGCCCGGTGCAGGAGGCAGCCTGCAGGACTCTGCTTCTGGGATGAGGAGGCTGAGTTCCAGGGAAGTGGAAGGGGTCCCAACAGCAGCTGGCAGGCCCCGCCCGGGCCTCCCACCCCAGCCTCAGCTGCACACGCACGCACGCACGCACGCACGCACCAGTCACTGGGGAGTACTAGACTCAGAGACCAAAGTCCTAACTCCTGGGCAGCCTCAGCATCCAGGCTGGGGCTTAGCGCTCTGAGGACGGGCGTTGCCAGGGCGATGGGGCCACAGCTTGGCCACCTACTTGGCCCTGTGCACTCACCACCCCCCCTCTGCAAGGTACAACCCGATTCGACTTTTTTTTTTTTTTTTTTTTGTGAAGCAAAGACATAGAAACAGAGCAGACTGAGAACTCCCATTGCTGGTTCCCTCCCCAAATGCCCTCAATGGGCCAAGCTGGGCCAGGGCTTGAGGTGGGAGCAGGGAACCCAATCCAGGTCTCCTACCTGGTGACAGGAACCCAAGAACTTGAGCCACCAGTGCTACCTCTCCAGGGTCAGGAAGCTGGAGTCAGGAGCCAGAGCCAGGACTTGAACTCAGGCCCTCTGATGTGGGGGCATCTTAGCAGCTGGGTGAAATACCAATTCTGCTTTTTTAATTGGGTAAAATGTATACGGTATAGAATTTGCTATGCTAACCATCTGTGAGTGTGCAGTGCACTCAAGTTGCTGTGCTTCTGTAACCTGTCTCCAGAATGTTCCCATGTTTGCAGACATCTGTTAAGACTCCTGTTTTCCCTCACGGGGCTGGCGTTGTGGCATAGTGGGTGAGGCCGCCGCCTGTGGCGCCGGATCCCATATGGGCACTGGTTCAAATCCCAGCTGCTCCACTTCCGATCCAGCTCTCTGCTGTGACCTGGGAAAGCAGTAGAAGATGGCCCAAGTGCTTGGGCCCCTGCACCCGTGTGGGAGACCCGGAAGAAGCTCCAGGCTCCTGGCTTCGGATCAGCACAGCTCCAGCTGTTACGGCCATCTGGGGAGTGAACCAGCAGATAGCAGATGGAGGATCTCTCTGTCTCTCCCTCTCTCTAACTCCACCTTTTAAATAAACAAATAAATCTTTTTTTTTAGACCCCTGTTTCCCCTCCCTACCCTCTGGAAGCCACTATTCTACTTCCTGACATTATGAATTTGGCACTCCCAGGTACCTCATATAAGTAGAATCATAGAACATTTGTTCTTTAACGTCTGGCTTTTCTCACTCATTAGAAGGTCTACAGGGACCTCTCATGTGTCACAGTTAACTCCTCTTAGGGCTGGGTAATAGTCCATTGCGTGGCCACACATTTGTCCTTCCATTTATCCAATGAGGGGCGTTTGGATTGCTCCCGTCTCTGGCCGCTGGGAAGGTGCTGCTATGGACACGGCTTTGCAAGTCTGTTCAAGTCCCTGCTTTCAGCCCTTTGAGTGTCAACCCAGAGTGGAACTGATGGATCCTCTGGTACAGACTCATCCCTTAAACGTGCAAATTAAATCATTTTGTTCCATCATTTAGAATACCCAATAGAATCCAAGCCCCTCCTACACAGTGGGGTCCGTGCTGAGCTTGGGAGAGTTATCCCATGCACTGTGAAGTTCCCCCCCTCCAGGCTTCTCAAACCCCAAACCCCTCTCCCTCAAGCCCCAGCCTGGCCCTCCAGGCCTCAGCTTCCCCTGACCGCATCATCTAGAGCGGGGCCTGTGCCCCCAGGTCTGCGGCACACCCTCACCCCTCGGTTCGGTTCTTCACTGCCTTGTCGCAATCTGGAATGACCTTGCTTGCCAGGTGGTTCTCTGCTGCCTGGCTTCCCCAGCGTGAACGCTGCAGAGGCGCGGGTGCTTGACCTACTACACCCACGCACAAAAGCCATGCCTGGCTTGTAGCAGGTACTGCTTAAAAATATAGTGAATGAATCTGAGCCGCTTGGGCTTTTCCAAGTGGCCAGAATGGGGCCGGGGGCTATCTAGGCAGGTGCATCTTCCAGGAGCATATGTTTTATCTGGAAACTTGAGGAGAAACATATTCATATTTATATATTTACTAAGAATAATAATGACAATGTCCTGGGAACCTTTCTAAGAACTTTTTGCATGTTCTGATAACCTTCTGACATAGACATTGCAGAACTCCTGCTAGGTGCATATGACCGCTTCCATACATGAAAGACAGGAGCTCCCCAGGGCTGAGACCCTTGTGCAAGGTGTCAGAACAGGCCAGTAGCTTAGGCAGAGCTCACTTGGGACTCCCAGCTCACAATGCATCTCGCCTTGCCACTCGGTCCTGGTGTTCCCAGGGCTCACACTGTTGCAGAAGCTCCCAGCTCCTCCTGACTTCTGTGGGCAGGGGAGAGGGCAGAGAGGCCAGGCGCAGGCCTTTCTCCCGGGCTTGCAATGCCCTCTTCTCCCCGAGTCATCACGTGCCCCCCACCCCCGCCCTGAGCCTGTCCTGATGTCCTCTTCATATAAGGGCATCGGCCACATTAGACTGGAGCTCTTTCCAAATGACCAGCACCTCACTGTACTCTAATTGCTCCTTTAAAGACCCTGTTTCCTTGGACAGCCACGGTCTGGGGGGCTGGTGGTTAGGGATCTGAGTGGGAGGGAACTCAGGCCACCCCTCACCTCCTCACCAGACCTCCCTGAGCCCAAACGCCACCCCCTTGGCAAAAGGCTTGGCTCCTCCCTCTAGGACACTCTCGTGGACTGCCCAACTCTGTCTGGGTGATGTCGTCCCTGCCCTGGAACCACCCCAGGGACTCACCTCATGCTGCCACCCTCCCACTGTGTGCACCCTGCTAGAGACCGACCTGGCAATGGCAGCAATGATGCTCTGTAGACTTGAAATTTGCTAGGAGCGCCCAGAGCATGGGCTTTCTGGTCCAGTGAGAGATTAGCGATTTCTCAGACTCTTATAAAAGGGATAACTTCTAATACCAAAGGGGCACCTAGGAGCCTGTGGCCATGCCTTTGGTGATGAGAGTGACCAGCCAATGGGGACAGGGCTTCAACACCCGACCCCTAGCACCATCCTTAGCAGCCTGTCCTCCTCGAAGGTGTCGCCTGGGAGTTGATTTTCCATCAGTGCTTAGTTTTAGCCGGCTCACTTGCTCCATTCCTCTTTTCCATCAAGCTGAGTGCAAAGCAAGGCCCCAACCCAACACTTGCTTCTCTACCATGTTTGCGCTATTTTACCATTTTGTTTATCATTTTGCACCTGTGACATCCTCCACACTGCCTCCCACGTCATCTCTTGGGGAGCATGAATTGCACCATTTCCATTCCTTCTTCCTCCACCTCACCCCCTGAGGCCACCACCTCCAGGGTAGGAATAAAGCAGATTCCTTAGAGCCCCGTCTTCCCCTTTGCACGCAGGCTTCAATAGAACTAACCAGTTTTCTCCCCTAACAAGAAGTCGGGAGGTGGGAACTCCACAGGGCTGCTCAGCCCAGGGGGTTCCAGCGTCACCAAGGACTGGGGGTCTTGCCTTCTCCGCTCTGCTGTCCTCAGAGGGCCAAAGGGGCTGCAGCAGCTCTGGGTGTCCTGACCTCCCATTCCCATGGATGAGCCTTCCATTGAAGCCCGGGGACCAGGGCTGGTGGCATGCCCCTTCTGGAACTGCCATGGGGAATGAAGTTCCACGATCAGCTTCGATCAACCTGCACATGCCTGCACACGCACATGTGCCTCTCCAACCCTCACCTTTCCTTCCCAGGATTTCCTACCCCATTTCCGGTAAGGCTACTTGATCCTGTCTTTTAAAAAGGTTTATTTATTTATTTATTTATTTACTTATTTATATTTAAAAGGCAGGGGAGGAGAGAGAGAGAGAGATCTTCCTTCTTGCTGGTTCAATCCCAAAATACCCACAACAGCCAGTTCTGGCACAGGCTGAAGCCAGGAACTCCATCCAGGTCTCCCATGTGGGCGACAGGGACCCAAGTGCTTGATCCATCAACTGCAGCCTCCCAGAGTGTGCCTATGGGGGAAGCTGGATTGGAAACGGAGGCAGGACTCTATCCCAGGCACTCCAACACAGGATGCGGCCGTCCCAAGCTGTGGCTTACCCTGTTGTGCCACAATGCCTCGCCCCAGCCCCAATCTCTTTTTCTTTTCTTTTCTTTATTTTTTATTTTTTTTTATTTTTTGCCAGGCAGAGTTAGACAGTGAGAGCGAGAGAGAGACAGTGAGAGAGAGACAGAGAGAAAGGTCTTCCTTCCATTGGTTCACCCCCAAATGGCCGCTGTGCTGATCTGAAGCCAGAAGCCAGGTGCTTCCTCTTGGTCTCCCATGCGGGTACAGGGCCCAAGGACTTGGGCCATCCTCCACTGCCTTCCCGGGCCACAGCAGAGAGCTGGACTGGAAGAGGGGCAACTGGGACAGAATCTGGTGCCCCAACTGGGACTAGAACCCGGGGTGCTGGCGCCGCAGGCAGAGGATTAGCCTAGCGAGCTGCGGTGCTGGCCCCCCAATCTCTTTTTCAATAACCACTTATTATGCATCTGGGAGACCCCAGACCCTGGAAATATAGCTGTGAGAGAGAAAAAAGATATGGCAGCACTCTCATTTTGTCTCTGTGCCTATTGTGGTGCTTGACATATTGATTCGTCTTGTGGAGTAAGTAGGTGACGTGAGGGCCTCCGGAAATTTCCTGGGGAATGTGGAGGGTGAAAACACTGAGTGCATTCCAAAAAATTTTTGAACAAAATAAACTTTTCATTCCATTTCTTCATGAACTTACTAAAGTATTCTTTTTATTTTTTTTTTTAAGATTTATTTTATTTATTTGAAATACAGAGTTACAGAGAGAAGTAGAGCCAGAGAGAGAGAGAGAGAGAGAGAGAGAGAGAGAGAGAGGTCTTCCATCTGCTGGTTCACTCCCTAACTGGTCACAGCGGTCGGAGCTTGGCCAATCTGAAACCAGGAGCTTCTTCCTGGTCTCCCACGTGGGTGCAGGGGCCCAAGGACTTGGGCCATCTTCTACTGCTTTCCCAGGTCACAGCAGAGAGCTGGATCGGAAGAGGAGCCCCGGGACTAGAACCAGTGCCCATATGGGATGCCAGTGCTTCAGGCCAGGAGTTAACCCGCTGCGCCACAGCGCTGACCCCTGAAGTACTCTTTTTAAAAAAGGTTTATTTTATTTATTTGAAAGGCAGAGTGACAGAGAAAGAGAGAGAGAGAGAGAGAGAGAGAGAGAGAGAGATTATCATTATCTTCCATCTGCTGTTTCATTCCCCAAATGACAACAACAGCCAGGATAGGACCAGGTTGAAGCCAAGAACCTGGAATGCCATCCAGATGTATCCTACATGAGTACAGGGGCCCAAGCACTTGGGCCACCCTCTGCTGCTTTCCCAGGCACATTGGCAGGGAGTTGAATTGGAAGTGGAACAGCCCAGGACTGGAACTGGCGCTCATATGGGATGCTGGCTTTGCAGGTAATGGCTTCATCCACCGTGCCACAGTGCTGGTTCCTGCTGACGTCTGATGCCTCTGAGCCCGTTTCCTTCTGCACAGAAGGAGGGTAATAATGTCTCCATGGCCATAGCCAGACTTGGAGGTCATGTGCATAGAGAACCCAGAGGCACCCAGCTGCCAGTCGATGCACAAAAAGTGGCAACTCTGCAGATTTGCTGTCCCCAGAGAAGCCACGGCACCCCGTGAGAGTCAGGAAAGCTGTCTTCCCAGGTGTAAAGTAAGACACATGGGAAAACAGAGGGAACAGACCTATGGAAAAATGCTTATCAAAATATTTTATAGTATTTCCAATACTGGGACCAGCAATGTGGTGCAGCGGGTTAAGCCTTCACCTGCAATGCTGCATCTCATATCAGAGCACCGGTTCAAGTCCCAATCCAGGTATGCAGGTATGATACATTGCAAAGCACTGCCATTTCTTTCTTATTCTTTTTTTTGACAGTTAGAGTGGACAGTGAGAGAGACAGAGAGAAAGGTCTTCCTTTGCCGTTGGTTCACCCCCCAATGGCTGCTGCAGCCTGCACATCGCACTGATCCGAAGCCAGGAGCAGGGTGTTTCTCCCGGTCTCTCATGGGGTGCAGGGCCCAAGCACTTGGGCCATCCTCCACTGCACTCCCAGGCCACAGCAGAGAGCTGGACTGGAAGAGGAGCAACCAGGACAGAATCCGGCGCCCGGACTGGGACTAGAACCCAGTGTGCCAGCGCCGCATGCAGAGGATTAGCCTAGTGAGCAGCGACGCTGGCCTTTCTTATTTTTAAAAGACTTCTATTTTATTGTTTGAAAGAGAGGAGAGAGGCAGAAAAAGAGAGAGAGAGAATCTTCTCTGTTGACTCACTGTCCAAATGGCCAAGGCTGGGCCAAAACCAGGAGTGAGGAGCTTCCTCCGGGTCTCCCACATGGGGCAGGGGCGCAAGCACTTGGGCCATCTACCACTGCTTTCCCAGGTAATAAGCAGAACAGCTGGGACTCGAACTAGCACCAGTATGAGACACGCGCATCGCAGGTGGAGGCTTTACCTGCCACACCACAGCGCCAGCCCCTAGTGTTACCGATATTTCCAGATGCCCACCGGGGCTGTCCTGTCCTGTGCGAGTGTCCGGGATCTCTGCCACTGACAACATTCCTGGTGCTGCTGGGGTTTCCTGCTGTGCTGCCAATGTGTATTTTGAAGGATGTGCTGGCATTGTGGGACCCTCCGACTTCTAGCCCCGAGTCTGTTGGCAGTCAATGGACCTCAGGTGTAAAACCTACCCTGGAGTCAGGACAAAGATGGGTCTCTCTCCCAGCACCCAGGAAGGCCTCCACACCTGAAAGACCTCACAGTAAGCTTTTTAAACAGGAAATGGGACCACACAGTGTGCACGCTGGGCCCTCTTTCCAGACCTGGAATCCACGGAGGCTTTGGGACTTCCGGCACCATCCTCAGCCCTTCCCATCCATGGCAGGGGCCATGTACACCCCAGTGCATTCATTCCTCAGCTTTGGAAGAGGGCAGCTTGGATACTGCTGGGAAGTCTGTCCAAGCTGGGATGGCAGATCCTGAAAAGAACTCCCAGGGCTCTTGTCCAAGGCCAAGGCTGTCCTGGGCTGCCCAAGGGTACCCGTGGAGGTATTGCTGTGCAGAGTGAGAGCCCCACATTCTCAAGCTGCCCTGCCCTGGTTCGCTGGGTGACTTTGGCTAAGGCAACTCTCTGAGCCCATTTGCTCCTGGGGAAGCAGCAAGGGTGGAGGGAGAATGGAGGTCTCTCAAAAGGAGCTCCAGCCATGCATTCTTGCTGTCACGGAATTCTGACGTGCCTGGGATTTCGTCTCCACAATTCTTTTCTAAAGACATTTCTAGATCCTCAATCTGGCCACCTGAAAACTCATTTTATCCCAGAATGTCAGCAAGCTCAGCGGCAGCATTTGCATTCGCATTTGCATTTACAATTGCAAGCAACAATGCTATTTCAACTGTCACAAGCTAGCAAGGAGAGACAACCAGAATACACATAGGACAAGCTGGCACTAAGTAAAGGCCATGCGACATCACAAATTCCAGGCTGGGGCTGTCTCCCTGTGTCTAGAGTAGGAACAGAGCAAAGTGATTCCACCACAAACAGGAGACAAATACGCTAAACAAACAACAACATGCCCTATAGGCTCCGTGCCAGACCCAGGTACTGCTCCAGAGACTGGAGTGTGCCACAGCCTGCATTATAGACCAATTAGGTGCCTCTGATCGTATTGATTTTGTTTGTAGATTTGCTCACATTTAATTTGAATTTTTGTTTCTGCTTATCTTTGTTTTAAAAAGATTTATTTTTATTTGAAAGGCAGAGTTACACAGAGGAACAGACACAGAGAAAGAGAGTTCCCATTGACAGGTTCACTCCCCAAATGACCACAATGGCGGGGCTGAAGCCAGGATCTCCATCAGGGTCTCTCATGAGCATAGGCAGGAGCCCAAGTACTTGGACCCTCTTTTGCCCAGGTGCCTTAGCAGGGAGCTGGATCAGAAGTGGAGCAGTGGGGACTCGAACGGAGCTCATATGGGATGCCGGCATCACAGGCAGCGGCTTAACCTGCTGTGCCACAACACCAGTACCAATTTCTGCTTTTCCTTGTATGGAGCTTCAGTAGAAACATAGTGGATAGTGTTATGCTTGTACATGTTTTCAGTAGCTGTATTACAAACAAAAACTGTATTACAAAGACAACATTGGGGGCATATTAGAATGGAGAAACAGCAAATTAAAGTCTAAAATACCCCCTTCTCTGACTTCCAGGGCTCCTCATTCCGAGAGAACAAAGCCATTATTTCCTGTGGGGTGCGGAGGTGGGAGCTGGGGTTTCTGTTCACTTTAGAGAGGCAGGATTTTGGGTGTTCTGCTGCCCTCTGCTGGCCATGGGAATCACGGGCTGGCCTCACGCTGGGCTTGCATAAGAATTTGGAGGGCGTGTTTGCCCAGTGGGGCAGGTGGCAGCTCACTGGGACCTTTACTTGAAGGAGCTTTGTGCAGAGCTGGGCCCCAATCCACCTGAACCCTTGTGGCCTCCACTGAGCCAACTGCAAGCTTTGTCCCTGCTTGGGACTGAGCGTTGGATAAGAGACAATGAATGGGGAGCCTGGGCAGAGGGAAGTTGCCCCGAAGTTCCTGGCTTCGGGGCCCCCGTCCCAGAGCAGCTGGCCGTCTCCTCCACCTGAGACACCACCACCTGCCCATCAAGCCCTCAGCATGTCCCACACGGACTTGGGGATTTGTTGGTGGTCGGGCCCAAGACGACCCTGCTGACACAGCAGCCAGGCACGAGCCCACCAGCCGTATACGCAGCCTCGCGTCCGTCCCCCAGCACTCGTTGGCTGTGTGGCCTTGGAAACGGTACCTAACCTCTCTGGGTTTCATTCCCTCATGAGGATTTCGGGAATCAGCGCCTAGAACAAGTTTCCTTGGCGATATGACACCCCTGGTGATAGAGGGGGAATAATTCTATCATCAGCATCATTGCAAATTTACAGGGCTTGTCACCAGCAAGCAGAACCACTACTGGCTGGCCTGCGGCATTCAGGCCCTCCGTGACCCTGGCAGAGCCTGCCGCTGGGCACAGGGCTGAGCCAGGACCGCGTCCCCGCCTGTGCCTCGAGCCCCACCGGCACTTCACCCGCCAGGGAGAGGCAAGCTCCAGGCAAGATAAGACAAATTCACCCAGCAATTAGTAAAAAGCACAAGATAGCTCAAAAGTACTCACTGTTTGATGTACACGATAATCGTGTTACCGGGGAGCATGTGGACTGCGCTTGAGTTTCTTCAGCGCTTGGAAAGGCGTTATGTCCCGTGGTCCTGCAAGCAAAGCTGCAAGGCGAGGCGTGGGACAGCAGCAGGGGAGACGGAGGCGCACAGAGAGGCCATGGCTTCTTGGCAATCACACAACCCGAAAACGAAAGACTTGGGAGAGACCCCAGCAAGATTCTAACTTCACGCGGTACTGGGAGCTCTGCTGTTTCCACTAATTGGGGGGGGGGCAGTCCCCATGTGAGCGAGCTCCGGCTGCCATAACAGAACACCACAGACAGGAGGGCTTAAACAGCAGAATTTATTTCCTTGCCATTCTGGAAGGCTGAAGGTCAAGACCAAGGTGTCAGCTGGTTGTTTCCTTGCAAGGCCTCTCTCTGGCTTGCAGAGGGTAGCCTCCTCCCTCTGCCGTCTTCCCTCCGCATGCACCGGTCTGCGTCTGCATTGCCTCTTCTTCTTCTTCTTCTTCTTCTTCTTTTTTTAAATTTATTTATTTTATTTGAAAGGCTGAGTTACAGAGAGGCAGAGGCAGAGAGAAAGAGAAAGAGAGAGAGGGAGTCTTCCATCTGATGGTTCACACCCCAAATGGCCACAATGGCCGGAGCTGTGCTGATCCGAAGCCAGGAGCCAGGAGCTTCCTCCGGGTCTCCCATGCAGGTGCAGGGGCCCAAGGACTTGGGGTCATCTTCTGCTGCTTTCCCAGGGCATGCAGAGAGCTGGATGGGAAGTGGAGCAGCCGGGACTTGAACCGGCGCCCATATGGAATGCCAGTGCTGCAGACAGTGGCTTTACCCACTACGCCACAGCACAGAACCCTCACCTCTTCTTACAAGGTCACTGGTCATACTGGATTTAAATCCCACTCTAAAGACTTCATTTTAAATTAACCATCATTAAAAAAAAAAGATTGAAGGAGAGAGAGGAAGGGCTCTTTCATCTGCTGGTTCACTCCCCAAATGGCTCCATTAGATAGGGCCAAACCCAGGAGCCTGGAACTCCATCCAGGTCTCCTATGTGGTCGTCAAGCGCCCAAGTACTTGGTTCATCTTCCACTGTTTTCCCAGGCACATTCGCAGGGAGCTGGATTAGAAGCAGGGTGGTCAGGACTGGAACAAGAGGGATGAGTGTATGGGATGCCGGCATCACAGGCCAGCCCCTAGCCACCTTTTTAAAGATTTTATCTCCAAGTGGTTATGTTTGGAGATGCTGGAAGTTGTAGCCGCAACCTACGAGTTTGGGGAGCCAGCCGGGGGTTGCAGCTTCCCTCCCTATGGTGTCTAAGGGGGCAGGAGCTTCTTCACACCTCCCACCTCCCCTGTCTTCCTCTGCTTGCCCCACTTCCCCGACCTGTGGCAGGTGCACCCTGCAGTTCAGTTCCCGTCCCTCTGTGCTGTGCTCGTTCTGGGCCCTCTCTCACAGGGGTGGTGGCCTCTCAGGGCTGGGCACATTCCAGAACCGTTCAGAGGGCAGGAGTTTCCCTGTGACCCTGGCCCTGCTCTGGGGCCTCACAGAGGCCCTGAGAGCCCCCGAATCCACTTCACCGGAGTAAAGGAGAGGGGAAAAGGACTCAGAAGCAGGGCCAAGGAGCGAGCCCCACAAGCACGCGGCTGGATGTCCAGGAGTCGGGATGGTGAAAACCACGCCACACTGGCAGCTGCGACGCCTGGCGGGAGTCTCCGCCTCTCTGCGCCTTCCCGGGGCTCCCCAGTCCCCTAAGCGTAAAATGGGGGAAGGGCCGCCCCTGGCTCACAGGCTGCTGCCAGGACTGGACGAGCTAACCTGTGGGAAGTCTCACCAGGCACGGAAGCCCCCTTAGGACTTCCATGGCCCTGTGTTGGCAGAAAGGTGAACACAATTCATCTGTATTCATTGCTTGCTTTCGGTTTTATAAGAAGTGAGGGGTAGGCTTTTGGTACAGAGTAAAGCTGCGGGCTGGGACCTCCACGTCCCGTAGCTGAGTGCGTGGACTCCGGTCCCAGCTTCGCATCCAATTCCAGCTTCCAGTCCGCACTCTGCAGTCGGCAGGTGATGGCTCAAGCCCCGGGATCCCTGCCACCCACGTGGGAGGCCCGGCCTGAGCTCCCGGATCCAGCTTCAGCCTGTTGCAGGCATCTGGGGGAGGGAGATTGCGGTTTCTGCCTCTAAAATAAATGAGACTCAATTTGCCTCATTTAAAAATAACTAAACCAGAACATTTTCATGGGCCTCCCACAGCGTGGTGAGCCTGAGCACCGGGCCTACTGTGCCTGACGGGAAACAGCCGGGTTTCCATCAGCGCGTTTCAGAAATGAAGTGCCGAGCCCACAAAGGCCATTCCCCTGGGAACACTCCCCCCACCCTCCTGTGGCTCCAGCCTCCCGCCTTTCCCGCCTATTGTGCAAAGCCACGCTTCCCTGGGGACTTCCTCAGTTGCGGAGTCGTCTGGCTTCTCGGGCAGTCCCTGGGCAGCGCACAGAGGCAGGGCCTGCGCGTTCTGCTGTGGGGTGGCGCTGGACAGAGGACAGCCCAGTGCGTTCAGACCTGGGCTGGGGGAGCGGGTTCTGGACCTCAGACGCCCACCGGGTCATGGCACAGCAGCCCTCAGAGTGGGGCAATACTGACCTCTAGTGGCCAAAGAATCCGTCTGCCCTGCACCTGCCTCCCCTGCCTTCCAGAGGGACCCCACCCCCCCACTCGGGGTCCACGGCCAGAGGCTTGCCTTATTAACATTTGTTGTCTGTCCAAAACTACTCTGTATCCCCACAGGCTCAGAACCCTGTAGCGCACTCCTGGGTCTGCCGACCTGGCCGACACCATCACTCCCAGGCCACTTGCGCCCTCCTGCCCTGCTGCCCCCTCAAGGCTCCGCAGCCCTCAGCACCCCCACCCAGCAACCCACCCATCACGTTCCTGCAGCTCCGCCGGGAAAGGATCCGCCCTCGGGACGCACTTCAACTCCATCACACCCAACAGGTGCTTCTATTGCAGGGACAGGGTGTGCCAGGCCTCCCGGATCCAGCTTTGGGGTCAGATACACTCAGGTACAGAGACTGTCAGGCCCCAAGGCTGCACTGAGGTAGTGAGCAGCCCCCAGCTTCACAGGTCTGGGGTCCGAAGCCCCTGGAGACCAGGCTGACTCTGCACTCCAAGATATTCCTTTGCAGGCCTGGACAGCAGTGGTCACCACCTCCCCCGTGCCCAGGCACAGCGCGGCCACAGCACACAGGGCAGCCAGGGAACAGAGCAAAACCAGCTGAGCCGAGACCCCTGGCTGTCAATGGAGAAGGTCATGTCCATGTCGAGGAGGCCAACCCCAAGCCGGCTACTGGGAGGCTGGCAGGGGGTGGCTCCCCCACCGCCGGCTGATGTCCTCCACGGTGGCCCGAAGCATCAGCGTCCAGTCGTCTTCTCTCCGCATCATGGTGCAGCGTGTCTCCTTGTGCTCCAGGGCCAGGATCTCGGCGGGAGTCTCGGGGCTCAGCCCCGCAGCCAGGACAGCTTCTGGGAACTTGGCCGCAGAAGCAGGTGCCAGACAGCACTGGGGGACGCTGCTGGTGAAGAGGGGGCAGAGGGGAGCAGTGAGAGAATGGGGGAGGGGTCGGAAAGGAAGGAGAAGGCACAGGGGAGAGGAGGGTGCGTGGAAGAAAGACAGGTGGGCCATGCCTTGCCCTCACCTGGCCAAGTACTCAGGCGGCTGCAGGCCCAGCACAGCCACCCCCACCCCGAGCTGTCCCGGGAGGTCTCTCTCACTTCCTCTTCCGGTCCACGGTTCCACCCAGCACCCTTTCCCCACAACCCTGTCTCCCCTGCGTGGGGAAGACCAGGACCCTTGCAAGTCACAGGGCCCCAGTGACCGCGACTCTGTGGCCCATACCTGGGCTGCTGCCCTGCTGTCTGTCGGTAATGGCAGCTCACGGCTACGGCCGAGTGAGGGCACAGCAAGTACCGGTTCTCGTCCCAGCAGCGGCGCATGGTCTGAGTGATGGCCGCATCCGATACTGACTCCGATGTCACAGCTTCTGAAAGCTGAGTGGGTCGGAGCGGTGGGAATCAGGGTTGGGGGAGCAGGAAAAGAGGACCGGCAGCCCACGAGCACCACGCAGCCAGACACACACCAGGAGCCCCAGGCAAAGGCTCCAATGGAGTGGCTGGTTCCGCTCAGAGTCAAATCTCATTTCCCAGGTTTGAGCTGATGCACTCACCTGGAGGAAGGAGACATGTGAGCTTTAGGTCAATAAATTGAGTTGGAATATGACTCACTAATCAGCACATTAGCATTCAGTCTTGCTCAGCAACCTGACCCAACACAGGGTAGGGGCACCCAAGTATTTCTGGTGCCCATTTTATTTATTTACTTATTTATTTATTTACGATTTGCTTACTTATTTGAAAGTCAGAGTTACAGAGAAGGGGAGAGTCAGAGAGATCTTCCATCTGCTAGTTCACTCCCCAGTTGGCCACAAAAGCCAGAGCTGCACTGATCCAAAGCCAGGAGCCAGGAGCTTCTTCCGGGTCTCCCAGGTGGGTGGCAGGGGCCTAAGCACTTGGGCCATCTTCTGCTGCTTTCCCAGGTGCATTAGCAGAGAGCTGGATCGGAAGTGGAACAGCCAGGACAGGAAGCAGCGCCCACGTGGGATGCCAGGGTCCCAGGCAGCAGCTTTACCTGCCACAGCGCCGCCCACCTGGTGCCTGTTGTTGGTGTACCCCTCTCCTGCGTGTGTGAGAACCCCTGTCAGTTCCCACCCAGCTTTGCAGCACTTCCTCTGGGAAGGCTCCCTGCTACTCCTACACAGGAAGACCCCGTCTCTGTACTGCCCCCGTGTGGCTGGCTTATTTGATCATTCTCTGAAAACACACTGCCCACTTATAATAAGCCAAACACCCTGCATATACTCGACTGTCACAGAGATCGTGAGATGTTGTGAATCCTTTGTGCAGCCATCTCCCCATACTGGAGTTCACAGAAGGTGAGCAATGCATTTTGTCTTTCTGTCTCCAGCACCTGGCAGAGTTCCTGGCTCATAGTGGATATATAGGAGGGAGGGAGGGAGGGAAGTCATGCCAGCAAAGCAGGCATCTCCTAAATGTTGAGCCAGGGAGGGAATGAAGCAGAGGACTTGCCTTTTCTCCTTCTCTCTGTAACTCCATCTTTCAAGTAAACAAATAAATCTTAAAAAAAAAATCAAGAGGAAGCTGGGATTAAGCCCACCACCTGTGATGCCAGCATCCCACATGGGTACTGATTCTTGTCCCAGCTGCTCCATTTATGATCCAGCTCCCTGATAATACACCTGGGAAAGCAGTAGAAGGTTGGGGCTTGGCACTGTGGTGCTGTGGGTTAAAGCCCCAGCCTGCCGCGCTGGCCTCCCATAAGGGCGCCCGTTTGAGTCCCAGCTGCTTCTCTTCCAATCCAGTTCTCTGCTATGGCCTGGGAAAGCAGTAGAAGATGGCCCAAATCCTTGGGCCCCTGCACCTACGTGGGAGACCTAGAAGAAACTCCTGGTTTCAGATTGGCCAAGCTCCAACTGCTGTGGCCAGCTGGGGAGTGAACCAGCGGATGGAAGACCTCCTTTCTCTCTCTCTCTCTTTCTCTGCCTCTACCTCTTTCTGTAACTCTGTATTTCAAATAAATAAAATAATTCTTTAAAAAAAAAAAAGAAGTAGAAGATGGCCCAAGTCCTTGGGCCCCTACACCCACGTGGGAAACCTGGAAGAAGCTCCTGGCTTCAGCCGTTGAGGCCCTCTGGGAAGTGAACCAGCAGATGGAAGAGCTGTTGCTGTCTCTCTCTCTCTCTCTCTCTCTCTCTGCCTTTTAAATAAATAAATTAAAAAAAAATAAAGAGTGTTAGGCTGGTTACAGCTGGTAGAGAGGTCGCAGTCACTTTAGGCATACACAGCTCTGCTGACCACTTACTGGGAATATGTTAGAGAAAATTGAACGTAGTCCTCCAGATCCTATTTTTTAAACTTAAAATGCAAGCAATCGGCACTAGATTGCATTAAAACAAAGGCAACCCTTCCTAATTAGAATCCTACCACTCTGGGGACAGGAAAAGGCTCAACAGCACAATGGCCTCTGCCCTCCTGGGGGGCGGAGCAGCCTCCAGTTGTCCAGCTGGACGGTTATAAATTCCCAACCCAAAACAAAACTTCTGGTAGCTCTCCTAACAAGTCCTCCAGCCACCCAACATGCCTCGATGCATCCACTGACTTAATTTCACAGTCCCTGCGAGGGAGGCCTTCTTATTCCCACACCACAGATGAGGAAGTTGAGGCAGAGTTTAGGAAACTGGCCCAGCGTCTCACCTCTGGCTGAGGACTGAGGCCCCTGCCCCCAGACCATGCTCTCTACTGCAATCAATGAACCCATATAAAATGACTGTAGAAGCACCCAGCTCACCCCAGGGAGCCAGGAAACAGACCCCAGACCCCCAACCCCCTCCTCTTGTATGTGGCTGCACCCTTGCCCTTCTCTGTGCCGGCTGGGCAGTGACTGACCTTGCTGTGTAGTTCCTTGGGTAGTTTTAGCCCTTGCGTCTTTTCAAACTGCTCCATGAGGGCCCTTGTCACCTGGCTGTCAGAGCCAGAGAGCAGCCAGAAAATCCTCTCCATGTTGTAGGGAACCTGGGCAGAAAGGCAGAGTCCTGGGGGCCATGTGGATCTCAGCCCCGTGCAGCTCCACCCACCCAACAGCCGGGCCAGACTCTCGCCCCTCCCCATCGCTCGGCCCACCTGGATGTCCATAGCCGATGCCAAGGTTGGTGTGACAGCGGCAGACAGAGAGAAGTCCCCCTGCTGGACAGCCCTGTGGATGATGTCATTGCGGTTCACTGCCACCACCAGGCGGATCGGCAGGCCCATCTTCTGAGCGATGCACCCCGCTGAAGGCAAGAGGGGACAACACGGGTTATTTCAGAAGCAAAAGAGAAAGGAATACAATTTGACTTGGTCAGAGTTAAGGAACTTTTGTCCCTTTTAAAGCTTTTGTGCTTCAAGACCCCCCCAAAATTGAAAAGATAATTGAGGATGGGAAAAACATTTGCAAATGTTGTATCTGATGAGGGCCCTGTGTCCTGACTACATGAACAAATCTTACAAATCAACAATAAAAACACAAAGAACTCAATTACAAATTGGGCAAACATGGACAGCATTGTGGCACAGCAGGTAAAGCCACCACCTACAACTCGGGCATCCCATGCGGGTGCCTGCCTGTTCATATCCCAGTTGCTTCACTTCCAATCCAGCTCTCTGCTTATGGCCCAAGAAAGCAGTGGAAGATGGCCCCTGCACCCATATGGGAGACCCGGAGGAAGCTCCTGGCTCTTGGCTTTGGCTTGGCCCAATACTGGCCATTGTGGCCATCTGGGGAGTGAACCAGCAGATGGAAGATCTCTCTCTCTCTCTCTCTCTCTGTCTGTCTCTCTTTTTCTGTGTGTATATAACTCTGCTTTTCAAATAAACAAATAAATCTTTTAAAAATATTTATTTATTTATTTGAAAGTCAAAGTTACACAGAGAAAGAGAGGCAGAAAGAGAGAGGTCTTCCATCCACTGGTTCAGTCCCCAATTGGCCACAACGGCTAGAGCTGTGTCGACCAGAAGCCAGGAGCTAGGAGTTTCTTCCAGGTCTCCCATGTGGGTGCAGGGGCCCAAGAACTTGGGCCATCTTCTACTGCTTTCCCAGACCATAGCAGAGAGCTGGATCAGAAGTGAACCAGCTGGGTCTCGAACCGGCGCCCATATGGGATTCCAGCACTGCAGGTAGTGGCTTTACCTGCTATGCCACAGCGCTGGCCCCAACAAATAAATCTTTAAAAACAAAGTGGGCAAATGATTTGAATAGTCATTTCCTCAAAGAAAATATACAGACGGCCCATGGACATATCAAGACACTCAACATCATTAGCCATCAGGGAAACAAAAATCCAACTGACAGTGAGACACCACTTCACATTCACTATTGGCTAAAATAAAAAAGACAATCACAAGTGTTGGCAGGGATGCAGAGAAGCTGGAAACTTCTACGTGGCTGGTGGGGACGTCAAATGGTGCAGCTACTTTGGAGAACCATCTAACAGTTTCTTGAAATGTTAAGCTTAGAGTTACCATACAGCCCAGCAATTCCACTCCAATCACACACCAAGAGAAATGAAAGGTAGGGTCATGCAAAAACTGACATACAAATGTTCACAGCAGCAATTTTCATAACAACCAAATGTCCACCCACTGCTGTGTTGATAAACGAATGCGATACATCCACACAACAGAACAAGTCCCTGGGTGACCCCTGGAAACACTATGCTAAGTGAAAGCAAGCAGATGCAAGGACTACATGTTAAACGATTCCATTTATAAAACGTCCAGCATAGGAAAGTATACGGAGAATAAAGACTAGGGGAGTGGGGCCACCTCGGGCTGTAGGGGGAACAGAACGAGGAGGAAATGAGAAGCGACTGCTAATGGGTACAGGGCTTATTTTTAGGGTGATGTAAACGTTTTAACATCCATGTGGGGATGGTTACACAAACATGTAAACACGAGAGTACTTAAAAAAAAAAACACAGAAAAGGGAATTAAACGATGTCTATTTTGCAGCAAAAAATTTTTGAAATCTATGCACACAAGTCTTCAAGAAGTTCATGAGCACACATATTATGAAAAATCTATGCACTGATTTCACAATTTTTTGTACTCAATAAATATCTTTTAATTCCATTTCTCCATTAACTTTTTGAAATACTCTTGTATACTAAAAAACATTGAATTATACACTTATAAAAGATTTGTTGTTTATGTGTTTGAACAGCAGACTGATGGAGAGAGAGGAAGAGACAAAGAGAGAGAGAAAGAGAATCTTCCATGCTCTGGTTCACTCCCCAGATGTCTACAACAGCCAGGGCTGGGCCAGGCCAAAGCCAGGAGCCAGGAGCTCCAACTGCGTCTCCCACGTGGATGGCAAGGACTCAAGGACTTGCACGATCTTCAGCTGCTTTCCCAGGTGCATCAGCAGGGAGCTGGATTGGAAGCGAAGCAGCGAGGACTCCACCCAGTGCTCATGGGGGATGTGGCATCACAACCAGCAGCTTAACCTGCTGTGCCAAAATGCCTGCCCCAAAATGAACACTTTGAAATTTATTTATTTACTTATTTAAAAGGAAGAGTTACAGAGAGAGGAGGAGACACACACACATGCACATACACACACACATAGAGCGAGAGCGAGAAAGGAGATCTTCCATCTGCTAGTTCACTCCCCAAATGGCCCCAATGGCCAGGGCTGGGCCAGGCTGAAGCCAGGAGCCAGGAGCTTCTCCCAGGTCTCCCTCGTGGGTGCAGGAGTCCAGGGACTTGGGCCACCTTCTGCTGTTCTCCCAGGACATAGCAGAGAGCTGGATTAGGAGTGGAGCAGCCGGGACTCGAACTGGCGCCCACATGGGATGCTAGCACTGCAGGCAGTGGCTTTACCCGCTATGCCACAGCGCCAGCCCCACAGCTTGGGGATGATAAGAACTGTTGTTCTGCTAGTGGCAGAAGTCAAGAAGCTTTCTAGGCACTGAGGTGCTTTTGTGGCCTCACCTACACCCCCCATGGTGCCCACAGACACAATGCCACTGATAGAATGGTCAGAAACAGTAGCAGCCATTGGGCTCCTGAGTTGGAGGGGCCACAGGCTCTGCATTGCTTGCCTTGTAACCCCGGCTCAGCCACTGGTCAGAGACAAGTGGACTGACTCCTCTTCGTCTCCCTTTCCTCATTATAAACCGGAAACAGGAGTACAGTCAGGATTCAACCAATCATGGAGCGAACATACTGGAAAAAAAGCCGCATCTCTGTTGAACAGGGGCAGACCTTTTTCTTGTCACTGTTCCCTTCAAGGAACAGTACAACAGTGGCTTACACAGCCTTTGGCTTGCATTCGGTGTCAGAAGCAATCTAGAGATGATTTCAAGTCTACGGGAGGATTGCAGAGGTTCCGTACAAACACCACGCCATTTGTTAAAGGGACTTGAGCGGCTGTGGGATTTGGGACCAGCGGCAGGGGGCAGGGAGGTCTCAGAGGCCATTCCCTGTGCGTACCAAGGGACAGCTGCCAAGCTCTTCTTCAGAGGCACGTGTCAAGATTACATGAGTTAACGCCTGGGAAGCACAGCAAGTGCGCAGAATATTAACGGGTATTGGAGGAATCGACCTCCGTGCCACACAGCACTGTAGCCTTCCAAAGGTGCAGAGGCACACTCGGATTTTACTTGCTCCCGCAGCAGGCCTGAGGGATGTGAGAACCAACGCAGCCTCCTGTCCGCGGCTGAGGCACTGAGCCTAGGAGACCGCCCCACAGTCATTCAGCTGGGGAAAGGGGGGCGGGGGCTGAGCTGGGGCCAGAACCCTAAGTCCAGAGCTCTCTGCCTCTCACACGTGTCTGGGCCGCGTGTCCAGGAATGGGAACACCTTGTGTCAATCAAGCCACGTGTCCCCACAGAGGGCAGCTGTCCAAGACAGGGAGTGAAGTCCGTGTTTCTGGGGTAGGGCTCTGCCAGCCGGGCACAGCAGCTGACCCTTGCCCTCGCCCGTCCACACTTCACTGAGCGAGTCAAGCACCCAGGTCTGGCTGTCGGGGTTTGCAGGTGCTCACCCACGGACCCTCTCCCCTGCAGCAAGAGCCCAAAATGCACCCCCTCCCCCACCCCAGGAAGTCAGGGGTAAACTCTTCCGGGAGCTCCTACAGTCTGCGTTTCCATAGCCTTCAGAACTTCTCTTCACAGCTGGAAGGAAGCAGGTGTTTTTCGGGAAAGCCCCTGGTGCCCCTCCCCCCCAACCTGCTTACCTGTGACATTACCAGCAGCTCCCGTGGGCACGACCACCTCCACAGGGGGCAGAGGGTGCGTGTCCAGGGAGGCCGCACACTGGAAGTACGCGTAGAAGTGGTGGGCCATCTGCACGAGGACCCGCGCCCAGTTGATGGAATTCAGGCTCAGCAGGTTGTGCTGCCTCGCGAAAGCGGCGTCGGCGAACACGGCCTTGATGGGCTCGTCGAGCTCGTCACTGGTCCCCTCCACTGTCAGGGGAGACGGGAGGCCGGGTGACTCAGGGCCGGGAAGAAGCCCCGGGGGCCGGGTCCTGCCTGTGACAGGCCCTCCCAGGCTGAGCCCGGGGCACCTGGGACTCTCGCTCAGCCGCGGTTCCTTCACTTTCCCATGGGTTGGCCCGGCTGGCCAGAGGCAACATCAAGCAGTTCAAGGACAGAAACCACGTCTTACATCCCTGCGTTCCTGAACACCTGCCCTTGCTTGAGAGAAGGAAAAAATGTCGCAGGGACGGTGCTGTGGGGCAGCAGCTAAGTGTCCACTTGCAGCGCCGCCATCCCATGTGGGCGCCGGTTGTCTCTGCTGAGCTTAGGGTGTGAACAGTCACTATTCCCATGTGGTCTGCCCCTCTGCACCCCTTTAGATCACAGGGTGAGTGTTCTGCCCACTGCGCCTGCGTGGCAGGTAAGCTTGCGTGGGCAGAAGGTGCCCTCCCTGAAGCTGAGTATGTACAGTAATTTAATTTATGGGTGAATTATTGGGTAAGTTTATGGGTAAATTAACTGTCCACTAGTCCGAGTTATACCCCACAAACCAGCTCAAACCAGCAATCAAACCAATATCGAGTCTTATCTGCTATCTGCGTCTATTTCACCCTTGGATCTATACTTGTAGGGGAGGGGGCTGAAGTGGACAGGGGAAATCACCAGTCTAGACAGTTAGGCTGTCCTTCACCACTGGGTGGCGCCAACTCCTGATCCACTCGTGAACCCTTCATGGGTGATCCTACCCCTTGCTAGAAGGAGCCAATTAATGCCTGGCAGTCCCAGGGGGGTCAAGGGTCGGCTCCAAGATGGGAATATCACTCAGTTCAGGTCCATGAGATGTAAGAGGAGGACTGTTGGAGTTCTAGCAACAAATTTTCACTGAATTCAAGAAAGCGACATAGGAAGAGAGAGACCTGGTACCTTGAGTGACCATCACACGGCCACAGAGGAATGAGCCTTAATACTGGGGAAGGCAGAGCAGAGAATGGGAAGAAGGTAGGCTTATGAAGGCAATGTCGAGTCACTGAATCAACTCCCTGGGAGCACACCGCACTTCTGGGCTGCCAGCTACAGAGCTGGAAAAATCCTCGTTTAAGCTGGCTGACTTGGATTTTCTGTTACTATCAGTCAAAAGCATTCCAAAGAATATAACTGATAAATACTTATCACTTGATTATTCTATACTTAGAAAGAACCAAATGTACAAAGTACATGGACATCGATGATTCTATAAACCCAATCAGTGGCCACACACCATAATCCAGTGGTCCATCCCTACTTCCTGAGTCCAAGTGCAAAACACTCAACAACTACTTTTCCGTCAGCTCCTGAATTAACCCACATCTTCCTTGAAGCCAGACCAGAAGGCTCCAGAAAGGAGAGGAACCTGGACAGTGCTATTTACAAACAGAACTGATTTTTTTTCAAAATCTGCTGCCTTATTTTCTTGAAACTCAGAACAGGTACAAAATAGCAATGTGCCTTTAGCTGCAGCAAGAACACATTTAGGACATCCTGCACTCATCACTACCTACGAGTCTGCCACGCTCTCCCATGGGCACCATTCTCCAACCCACGGGTCAAGAAGGAGCGTCAGGCCCTGCTTTGAAGTAGAGGCCCTCCAACAACCTGTGTACAAGGCAAGAAGGAAGGAGGTAGAGGGGCAGAAGTGCCCCACTGTGGTGCTAGGGAAAGACAGTCCTAGAGCCCTGAGTAGTGATGTCGGTGCTCGGGGCTATACAGGGACTTTCTTGGAGCCTGAGTGCTGTGCACTCAAATCTTGAAAAGGCTGCAAGGTAATGCAGCCGAGTACAGGTAATTGTGGAAGATTCTGCCAAAACCCACGATAGCAAAACCACAGACTTTACACCAGGATGTGTGCATCTGCTAATGACAAAGAGAAGAAAGGGCTTTTTGTTTGCCCTTAAACAAGGAGATAAAGGATATGCAGGCTCCTCCGGTGGGTAAGGTGTGCTCTGTGCTCCTTGACAATGTTCATGTTGGATAAAAGCATTTCTCTGGGCCGGCGCTGCGGCTCACTAGGCTAATCCTCCGCCTTGCAGAGCCGGCACACCGGGTTCTAGTCCCGGTCAGGGCGCCGGATTCTGTCCCGGTTGCCCCTCTTCCAGACCAGCTCTCTGCTGTGGCCCAGGAGTGCAGTGGAGGATGGCCCAAGTGCTTGGGCCCTGCACCCCATTGGAGGGTGAACCAATGGCAAAAGGAAGACCTTTCTCTCTGTCTCTCTCTCTCACTGCCCACTGTGCCTGTCCAAAAAAAAAAAAAAAAAAAAAAAAAAAAGCATTTCTCTGTGAGATCATCTAAAGTGGTGGAAGGAATGTTTTCTGCCATTATACTTGCTGTCCTGTCAGTTAAGTGACCAAACCAGACCAGGCCAGGTGGACATCCTGCCCACAGTCACAAGAAAACCTCAGCCTCGACCCTCTGTGCTGTGCATATTCCTCCCCCAACCTGGAGGCCAACCTGGGCTCTCATGGAGTGTTGAGAGGTAGAAATCAAATGGACGGCTCTACCCATAGTCATCCCATCTTCCTCGACTCTCAGTCTCTGTAATGATCAAACCCATTAAGGAACAGAGAACCTGATATTAAAGGAGAAGGTTGTGTCTTTCTCCAAGCACAAAACGCTATGATTCTCAGGAGCTGGCTCAGCAAGGGGTATAACTCAAAATGGGTAGCTCTGTTTAAAATACTGGGATCTGCTAACTACATGCAGGGCTTGGCTGTTTCTGTATGGTAAGGGAGGGTGTGAATGGTCAACATGTAATAATAGGTACTTATTTAACATGTTTGCACCTTCTGAACTTCAGTGCCCTGGAACAAATCTCAAGTCACCTGGCTCAGGTTACGGCTCTACCTGGCTGCCTCCTACATGGTGCCGATAGGCTGAACCCGCTTGGAGCGACAGTCTTCAGGGTGTGTATGTAGATCTACACTCCCTAGGCTGTCTGTTAGTATTGGTTTATGCATCTGTGGCCTTGGTACCATAAGAGACCACACAGCCAGGATCCTGTCCAGAACCAAGCCAAGGCATATAAACCAACCTCAAAATATGTGTAAGGAAGAAAGGGAGGGAAAGAGACAGAGAGATGAGAAGGGAGGATGGCCAGTTAATCAACTGAGGGGTTTCGTCCCAGCCCACGTCCCCAGGCAGACCCAGTGCAGGCAGGGCCATGCCGCCCCGGGAGCCTCTGCACAGTACCCACCTCCAAACACATGCACATTCTCTTTGAGCACCGTCGTCATCTGCAGCTCCTGAATCTTGGAGCAGTGACCCTTGGGCAACAGGACAATGATGTCCACATTCTTTGCCCCTTGGACACTCTCAATGGCAGCACTCCCTGTGTCCCCGGAAGTTCCTGGATGAGAAGAAAGGGGACACCTCCTCTTTAAAATGAGAAGAATGGAAACACAAATTCTTATAGCATTTTTGTGCAAACACAGCAACATCTTCCTTCAAATACTTGGAGGACAGGGCCTTAGAATCTAACATACAGGCTGGCTTTATCGCACAGCGGGTTAAGCCACCACCTGCGATGCTGGTATCCCATTTGAGTGCCTGTTCAAGTCCCGGCTGCTCCACTTCCAATCCAGCTCCCTGCTAACACACCTGGGAAAGCAGCAGAAAATGGCCCAAGTGCTTGGGCCCCTGCCACCCTTGTGGGAGACCCAGATGGAGTTCCGGGCTCCTTGCTTCAGCCTGGCCTAGCTCTGGCCGTTGCAGCCATTTGGGGAGTGAACCAGTGGATGGAAGATATTTTCTCTCCCTGCTCCCTATAAAATCTGCTTTTCAAATAAATAAATAAATCTTTAAAAAAAAGGAACTTAACATGGAATCCACGAACCTCCAAGAGATGCATGGATAAAAGGGCATTGGTGAACGTGGTACCACTTATGTATTTGAAACTACTCTTCTGGAAGGCTCTGTAGCTTCCACCAGGCTGACACGGGGCTGTGGCCCAAGAAAAAGTTGGCAAGCTTTTTGTAGAAGACCAACACCACAGTCCCCAGGCCCCCGAGCCCTGCAGGCGGGTACCCTGCAGTCGGGGCATTGAGGCGCTCTGGGCTCAGGCCCACCACACACACCCACAATCACGGTGACGTGCTTGTCCCGCTTCTCCAGGAAGTACTGTAGGAACTGCGCCGTGCAGCACAGGGACAGGTCCTTAAACGCATAGGTGACGCCATGCCACAGCTCCAACACATTCAGCCCGTCCCTCAGCCTGGCCAGACGGACCACCTCTCTGAGACGGAATCTGCGGAAGGCCCGGTCGATCAGATCTGTGAGGGCAGCAGTGGAAGTCAGACATCGGGGAAGGACATTAGCTCTGTTTTCAAGTTCTCTCCCATTTGAATTTAAACTTTCCATCTCCTACTACCAGGCAAAAACAGCAGCAGTTTTTATCTTAGCTGATACCACCTATGAGTATAATTAAATAAACTCAGGTAAAAGTCTGGGGGCCAAAGTTGTAGCATAGCAGGTTGAGCCGCCACCTGCAACACTGGTATCCATTATGGACACTGGTTCCAAACCCAGCTGCTCCACTTCCGATCCAGCTCCCTGCTAATGTGCAGCGGATGATGGTCCAGGTACTTGGGCCCCTGCACCTACGTGGGAGACCCAGAAGAAGCTCCGAGCTCCTGGTTTTGGCCTGGCATAGCCCTGCCATTGCGGCCATTTGGGGAGTGAGCCAGCAGACAGAAGTGTGCTCTCTCTCTCTCTCCCTCTCTCTTTCTTTCTCTCTCTCTCTCTCTTTCTCTCTCTCTCTCCCCCCATCTTGTTCAAATGCACTCTGGTTCAGCAGGTCTGAGATTCCTAACAAGTGCCCAGGCAATGCCATCACTGCCGGTCACTGGGCCACACTCTGAGTGACCCTTTCTGCACCCCAACCACAAACAGCCACCATCACATTCTAGATGACATTTTTGCTATTCAAAGTGTGGTCCACGGACCAGCAGCACTAGTCTTCTCTGGGCACCTGAGAGAAATGCAGAATTCTCAGACCCACCCCAGACCTGCTAAATCAGCATCTGCTTTGTAACAAGACCCCAGGAGAAATCCACAGGCACACTGCATCTTGAGATGAGCTAGCTCAGGACATTCCTCTAGTCCCTTCTAGAATTAGCATTCAAAGAAATAAAACAGCAATCGGTATCTATTAAAGGAAATAAAACAGCAAGCTGGGGTCCAAGTGCTTTATATGCAGGAGGGAAACACTCAGACTCAAGATTGTGAAGTCCTTAGCCTTGAAGAGGCTTGTTGAAAATAAACAAGGGGCTGGAGCTGTGGCATAGCGGTAAAGCCGCCGCCTGCAGTGCCGTGCCGGCATCCCATATGGGCGCCGGTTCAAATCCCAGCTGCTCCACTTCCAATCCCTCTCTCTGCTATGACCTGGGAAAGCAGTAGAAGATGGCCCAAGTCCTTGGGCCTCTGCACCCGTGTGGGTGACACACACGAAGCTCCTGGCTCCTGGCTTTGGGATCAGCACAGCTCCGGCCATTGCAGCCATCTGGGGAGTGAACCAGCAGATGGAAGACCTCCCTCTCTCTCTCTCCCTCCCTCTCTCTCTGCCTTTCAAATAAATAAATCTTTTTTTCAAAAAATCAACTAAACAAATTCACTACAGATCATTTCAGCTTTCATCTCGCTGGAGGAGAGAACCTGGACATATGACCTCATTCTGAATATTTCCAATCCTACAGTCAGCAAGAATCCCCCGATTTTGGGAAAGGGGACCAGAGCCTTCCTAGAGACCGGGTAGTGGAGGCTGAGCTGGGGGAGGGGCCCGGGGCGGGGGTGCTCACCGTGTAAGTCATCCCTTGGGATGAGTTCGGGACCGATGAAGAGGGCACACAGCTCCTTCACCAAGCCGGGGTAGGAGAGCGTGCTCCACGCACGCAGGGTCTCCCTGTCCAGGTGTGGGAGCTCCTCCGGCATGAAGAGGCCGCCGTCAGGTGCATAGCCAGAGAAGAGGGCCCCCTCAAAGTCGACCCGGGGGGCCATCCCCCGGGTGCTGACGTACCACATGGTCCTGCGGGCCTGCAGGGGGACAGTCCAGAGGAACCTGCTCTCCAAGCGGCCAGCGCCCCGCAAGGTGAAGCCGAGGCACACACAGCCCCTCCCAGCCAGCCTCTGGTCCAGCCCACTTCCAAGTCTCACATGCCAGCTTCACCTGGGACTGTGCCAAGCGTGACCCCTCCCCTCAAAATGAGGTGATTCTACTGACCCACTAGCTCGGGAAAAGGGTAGTGGAGAATGCCAGGAAAAGAAAAAGCTTGGTCCTCACTGGTGAGAAAGGAAGCCTTGGGGCTGGGACAATTGCAACCCCCATTTCCATGCTGCTCTTGATATGGAGAACACCGATGCACCAGGTCATCCCCCCTTGAGGGCTGTCTGGGACCACTTCTCAGGACACAGCCACCTTTGAGAGTTACTTAGGGGGGCTGCCTAGAACCTACTGGTTCTCGACTCTGGTAGTTTGTTGGGTCAACTAGAAGCTTTGAAACTGGCACTTTCCTGGGGTCCCACCTGTGTCAATTACTCTCTAAATGAGAACCTCCTGGAGCGAACCGAAGGTGCAGCCAGCACTGAGACAGGTGAGCAGCTCCTCCTGGTTTGCCCAGGACTTGCCTGGTTTTAAAACTCATGGGCCCCCTGGGGCTGGCACTGTGGCACAGTGGGTTAATGCCCTGGCCTGAAGCGCCAATATCCCATATAGGCGCTGGTTCGAGACCTGGCTGCTCCAATTCCGATCTAGCTCTCTGCTATGGCCTGGGAAAGCAGTGGAAGATGGCCCAGGTCCTTGGGCCTCTGCACCGGCGTGGGAAACCCGGAAGAAGCTCCTGGCTCCTGGCTTTGGATTGGCACAGCTCTGGCCGTTGTGGCCAACTGGGGAGTGAACCAGCGGATGGAAGACCTCTCTCTCTCTCTCTCTCTCTCTCTCTCTCTGCCTCTCCTTTCTCTGTGTAACTCTGGCTTTCAAATAAATAAATAAGTCTTTAAAAAAAAATACTCATGGGCCCATGTCCCAGGAAACCACTCAATGTAGGCACACTGGGATCGTGGTCATCCTGGTTGATACCCTCTGGCCCTCCCTCTCAGCTGAACCCTAGAATACTTAGACATGTTGCCGTGCTGTCCTTCAAACTCTCTGGCCATGGTGAAGAGGGCCAGCATGGACCCAGAGCTTTCTGTTTCTCCCCGTGGGGAGCGTCCCAGGGCATGCTAGACCCACCCTCTGTCACAATGGCTCATC
Organism: Oryctolagus cuniculus; assembly: GCF_051225735.1. Classification (NCBI taxonomy): domain Eukaryota; kingdom Metazoa; phylum Chordata; class Mammalia; order Lagomorpha; family Leporidae; genus Oryctolagus; species Oryctolagus cuniculus. Next base: position 120,953,508 of record NC_142868.1, read on the forward strand.
AGCTGGGTTCTCGGAAGCCAGGTGCCGGGCCAAGGAGCTGGCTTGCACTCTGAGTACCTTGCTCTGGACCATGGCAGTGAACTTAGGCGCTCTGGTTTTGAAGCCCCACAGTGACTCTGGGGATGAATTTGAACAGAAGTAGCTCTCAGTACCAGCTTGGAGTCTTGTGCAGAGGGTGGACGGCAACCCCTGCCCCTGGGGACAACTGCACCTGAAGCTCTCCACTGTAAGGAGAGGGAGCTGGCATTGACCTGGAGGAATTCTGGTTTCCTAGACTGTGGCTCTGACACCTGTGAGCCCAGCGTGAGTCCTGTGCGGGCTGCCCGGTCCCTCCTTGGCTACCTACAGATCCACCTGTATCCAATTTAGAGACAGAGACACGCTGACTCACCCAAATCATGAATCTCTCCAAACTGAGAGGGAACACTTGACACTGGGACGATGGAGAGACAAGCCAGAACTGTCTCTGACAAACTGGGACATGTGGTCACCCAGTATAGGACACCATTAACTCCAAAAGCCAACCCTACTGGATGAGCAATGAAGGCTCAAGGTTTCACAAAACAGAACCAGGGTCGGGGGCCAGGGCCTGGCTGCGCCCTCAATAAAGACAGGGGTTTCTGTGGCAAGAGAATGCAATGCAAACTGCCCAAGACCTTGGAGTCTGGCCAGGCCACTTCATAGGACCTGACCAGAGAAAATGCTACAAGCAGGCTGCCAAAGAGCCTGCTGCAAGGAGTGAGGGCAGGGACAGGGACTTGCAGGCGCAGCAAAATAAAACGTATGTGGAATGGCCCTGGTGGAGCACACCACAGCCAGGGCACTGGAGCCTCCGTGGGTCTCCCAGATTTGGGAGGATGTGGACATATCTGCCCTCAACAGGACCCAGGCTCATGCTCCTCACGGGGCAGACTGTCCCCGTGTTGTCCAAGGACTTCCAGGGACACCATCCCCAGGACAAAGCCACAGACACCTCCCAGAGAGCCCGCCTATCTGTGGATTCCACTCCCCAGGAGTCAACCAAGTGCGGATGGAAAATTCCCCTCCCCTCCGCCCCCAAACCTGGGCCTGCACTGAACATGCAGAGACTTTGTTCTTTGTCCTTACTCCCTCAACAATACGGCGAAGCGACCCGCATAGCATTTACCCCGTGTTGGGTGTTGCAGGTCATCTAGCGACGACTACAGCCTAGGGGGGAGGAGGGGATACAGGCCAACGCTGGGCCGTGTTACATAAGGGTCTCCACCATCCATGCATCTCTGGAATCCACCTGCACCTCCCATACCGAGGGAGGGCTGTGCACTTCCTCGGCTTCAACCTAAGGTCAGCCACACAGAAGCCCAGGAGGGGTGACACTGAGGAAGAAAGCCAGGCCTTGTACTGGCCTGGTGCGCGGGGACCCAGCCCCATGGCTTCGGGAGTAAGCCAGTGATTTCTCCCACGTGGCTCCTCTGGGCCGGATCCCAGCAGAAAATCTGCCAATAAAAGGAGAATGCAAAGCAAAGGGAATAGACGCCCGGGGAAGCCAAGAGCCCCTGAGAAGGCCTGGGGCAGGGCCTCGTCGCCAGCTGGGTGGAGGCGGGACCGGCTGTCGAGCCCTTCCGGAGTGTGCACGGGCCTTGGGCTCCACTCCAGGCTCCTGAGCCCCCAACGGCGCCGCGCAGCCCTCTCAGCTTCCGACAGGAAGCTGCGGGAACCCGCAGAAGCTGCAAAGCCCGGGAGGCCGAAGCTGCAAGCCCGGGCGCCCGAGCCTGCGCGGGGGAGGCGCGGCGCGGTTCGTGAACGTGACCCGGCCGGAGGGACGCGGAGGGCAGAGGGTGGGCGCGCGGTTACCGGGTGCGGGGCGCGGTGGGGACGGCTCCGCAGCACACTGGCCTTCGGGCTTCCGGCGGGAACAGGCAGCGGCGGCCGGCGAGGGCGGCGCGGGGCGGAGGAAGGGGCGTGGGAGGCGGCGACAGCGGCCGGGAGAAGGCCAGAGAGGAGTCGCTGGGTCCTCCGGGTGCTGTCCTTATTCTCCCCGCTTCTTTGGCCTTCATGGCTCTGTTTGCAAAAACCCAAACGGGGCAAATTCTGTGTTTCTCTGAGGATAGGTGATGTCGACCTAGCTCAGAAATTCTCTATAGCAAACCATTTTTATTAAGCTCAGATCTATTCTAAAATAACACACACTCCCATTCATTTCTAAGAAAAAAAGCAAGAATTTGGACAAAAAGGCACTCCAAGTGTCCCTGGATATGCAGTCATGGTCCTGCGTCCCACCCCACAGGTGACAAGGTTTGGGTTGCTGGATGGACAGGAGGGGGAGAGAGAGAGAGAGAGAGAGAGAGAGAGAGAGAGAGAGAGACTGACTGCTGTCACTGCTCAGCTGCTGGGCGGAGTGGCCCGGCTCAGGCCGGGGCGGGCACTCCTCACAGACATTCATACAGAGGTCATGGGACCCTTCTAGAATGGTATTGGCCAGACAGACAGGGACCCCCAAAAGATGTCTGTCCCCTCCTTCAGATGAGCTACTTCTCAGAGGCCAGGGAAACGGAGGCCTGAGGCAAAAAAAAAAAATGCCTTCAGAGTCCAAGTTTGTTCCAGTGTGCGTGTGCCAGGCTAACAGCACCCGCCACAGCGACAGAAAAGCCCGCCCAAGCTTCTCCCAGGAGGTCCTCTGCCCGCCTCAGGCCCCTCATCCGCCTGTTCTGCGGGTGAGGGGAGGCCCCAGCCCGTCTGTGGAGTGTTAGCTGATTCCCTAGGACAGAGAGGGGTCTCTGCCCAGAAACTTGACGGCAGTGCAGTCACAGACGGTAGACTCCTGGCTGGCCCAGAGGAAGACGGTGTTCTGCAATGCAAGTTAGGCTGCGTCGACATTTAGCTCCTGTAGGGTGAAAATGTGCTCCCCCACCCCACCCCCTTGTCTTAGAGTGCTTAGCATGTGACAAAGACACTGGGCTCTAGGTTTTCTGTATGGAGTTATTTTTTAGTTGGAAGGGCAGAGAGACAGCGTTGTTGTGGGCATAAACATGCTCATGTTTTTCCAGGCCCTTGTCTCACGCAAAGATGAGATTTTTTTTTTTTTTTTTTGACAGGCAGAGTGGACAGTGAGAGAGAGAGAGACAGAGAGAAAGGTCTTCCTTTGCCGTTGGTTTACCCTCCAATGGCCGCCGCGGCTGGCGCACTGCGGCCGGCGCACCGTGCTGATCCAATGGCAGGAGCCAGGTGCTTCTCCTGGTCTCCCATGGGGTGCAGGGCCCAAGCACTTGGGCCATCCTCCACTGCACTCCCTGGCCACAGCAGCGAGCTGGCCTGGAAGAGGGGCAACCGGGACAGAATCCGGCACCCCAACCGGGACTAGAACCCGGTGTGCCAGCTCTGCAAGGCGGAGGATTAGCTTAGTGAGCCACGGCGCTGGCCAGATGAGATTTCTAAGTGCAGTATAAGGTATATCGGTAGGAGAGAAGGTAAACGCATACGTGGGAGTGTGGGTTGCCCCACAAGGGGACATACCCATTATGAGTGCGCCAGAGGATTGCCCCAAAGGGGGAGGGGGAGGGAGAAGAGAGGGGGCGCCTGAGAGGCTCCTCCAGCCCCGGTCTGCAGCAAACAGAGAGCTCTCCCCGGTGGCTGGCCTCTTGTATGAGGTAGGGGGTGGTGCCCCCACATTCAGGAAGCCACCTGGGTTAGCCAAAGCCAGGAGCTCAAAACTCAATCCAGGTCTCCCCCATAGACGGCAGGGACTCAAGTGTTTGAGCCATCCTTGGCTGCCTCCCTAGATGCACATTAGCAGGAAGCTGGAATGAAGATCAGAGCCCGACTCAGCTTCCCAGGCAGTGGCTTAACTGCTGTGCCAAAGAGTTAGTTACTAGAGCCCTCGCTAAGGATTAGGGGACACGCAGGATCTGGGCTGCTGGAGAGGAAAGGAACCTTCCAGAAGCCCTGCAGATTCAGGGCAGAGGCTAGAGCGCAGGCCTGGGCAGAAGAGAGGGAGGATGGCGCTGCCGGTCAGGACACACCTGTTCTCTCTGAGCATTGGTGCCCGCTTACACTGACCGTCATCGTGTCACCGCCTGTGTGTGGTGGGCGCTTGAGGAGCTGGTCACTCTATGCTCCGGAACCACCCTCAGATCCCTCTTGAGTTCCTGACTCTGTAACAAGGGTTCCAAGTGCATGACCCCGAATGATCAAGCAAAAGCTGACTGGCATTATTTTAACTGCCATGTTGCTGAAATAGATAAATTGATGCTAAAATTTGTATGGAAACACAAGAGAACCAGAATAGCCAAAACAGTCTTGAGAGAGAAAGCAAAGTGGGAGGACTTACACTTCACAATTGTATTTTTAATTTTCTTCTAAAGTTTTGTTTATTTTCATCTATATGAAAGGTAGAACAACAGAGAAGGAGGGGAGAGAGCAGCGAGAGAGGCTTTACATATGCTGATTTACTCTCTCTTTTTATATATTGTATTCTTTTTCTTTTAATGTTTATTTATTTGAAAGTCAGAGTTACAGAGAGAGAGAAGGAGAAGCAGAGAGTGAGAGAAGAGAAAGAGGTCTTCCATCTTCCATCTGATGGTTCACTCCCCAGTTGATTTTGTTTTTTTTGACAGGTAGAGTTATAGACAGTGAGAGAGAGACAGAGAGAAAGGTCTTCCTTCCATTGGCTCACTCCCCAAATGGCCGCTACGGCTGGCACTGCGCCGATCCAAAGTCAGGAGTCAGGTGCTTCCTCTTGGTCTCCCATGCGGGTGCAGGGCCCAAGCACTTGGGCAGCCTCCACTGCACTCCTGGGCCACAGCAGAGAGCTGGACTGGAAGAGGGGCAACCAGGACAGAACTGGTGCCCCAACCGGGACTAGAACCTGGGTGCCAGCGCCGCAGGCAGAGGATTAGCCCAGTGAGCCGCGGCGCCGGCCAACCCAGTTGATTTTTGGAAAGGATGTCAAGACCCTTGAGTGGGGAAAAAATAGCAATAATTAATAATCAGACAACTGATCATATGCAAATACATGAATTAGAACCCCTCCCTCATACCATATGCAAAAATTAGCTCAAAATAGGTCCAAAGATCTAAATGCAAGTACTAAAACTATGAAACTCTTAAAACACAGATTTCAATGTATAACCGTGGATTAGGCAACAGTTTCTTAGACGTGACTCCAAAAATGCACACAGCAACAGGGAAACAGATAAATCGAGCTTCATCAAAATTAAAACTTTTGTTGTGCATGAAAGGACTCTATTAAGAAAGTGAAAAGACGGATTTAAAATGGGAGAAGCTCCTTGCAGATCACAAGTCTGGTAAAGAGTCTAGCTTCCAGAATAGGTGAGAGCTCCTACAGCTCATTAATAAAAAGACAGCCTTAATCTTCTTTAAGGTAGAACCTAGCATTTTATTTAGATCTTCATTAAACTGTTGGAATTGAGAACCAGACATACGTAATAAACCTCCAAAAATAGATCCTGAAAGGCACTTTCTGCTTAGGGCAAGCAGTCATGGATGTAGCATGTAAACAAGCTGGCTTCTCTGTACCACACCAGCCAAGTCCGCTTGCTCCATGGCCAGCCGCACCAGCTCTGCCCTCCCTTCCGGTAACACCAGCCAGACCCCCTGTAGGTCTAACCCAAGGTTTTTCTGTAGGACACCTTGGCCTACCTGGGAATGCTGGAAACATGTTGTTAAAGGAATCATGGTGTTGAGAGAGAAAGAAAAATCTTTTAAAAGCTGCCATCTGAGGAGATGGCTTCTCTGTACTTACGCCATCCCCCAGAATACAATAAATAAGCAATTAGAAAATGTTCAAGTATGAAGGGATTGCCTCCTCCCCGCCAAAAGCACTGCTCTCTGAAGGAAGCTGGTTTCTCTGTAGCCACACCAGCTGTTCAGAAAGCTCATTGGACCTGGTTTTGAAAATAAAACAAAGTTAAAACCCTGGGAGGAGTTATTGTGCAGTGTGGAGTACTCGGTCTTTCTTATAAAGAAAAAAAAAGTTATCTGGTACCAAAGTGTGCAACCTACAGACCCTCGGGGACTGCCCTGTGACTTCTCTGTATGACGTCACAAGGGTGCCAAGTGCCTGTTTGCTAGAGCTAGGAGTTGGCGAGGTTTGGCTAGTGCTGAAACCATGCACAGGATTGGTGTACTAAATAAAAACTTTATTACGTACGTCCTCCAAAAGACAGCTGACAGTGGAGAGATTTGATTTGGTGCTGTTAGAGGTGGCCGTTAGAGCATGAGCACCAGGAAAGTGAAGACAACCTAATTCTAAAGCGGGCAAAGGATTTAAAGAGACATTTCTCTAGAGAAATACAAATGGGCTATAAGCACATTAAAAAATGCTCAATATTATTAGACATTAGGGAAGTATAAATCAAAACTACAATACAATCAAATACCATTTTGCAGCTACTGGACTGGCTAGAAAAAATAAAGTGAAATAGTATCAAACGTGTGGTGAAATTGGCACCCTTATACATTACTGGTGCAGATATAAAATGGAAAAGAATTTGGCAATTCTTCAAATTGTTAGAAATAGAATTCCTATGTGACCCAGCAATTCTATTCCTAGATACACCCTCAAGAGAATTAAAAATATTTTATTATACGTGAGAGATTGTCATTGCAGCCCAGCAAGGTAGGCTATTATTTGAGATGCCTATTTGAATCTTGGCTACCCTGTGCTTCCCATCCAACTTTCTGCAAATGAGCCTGGGAAGACAGCAGATGATGGCCCAAGAACTTGGGTTCCTGTCATCCATGTGGGAGACCTAGATGAGGTGCCTGGCTTCTGGCTTCAACCTGGCCCAGCTCCAGCTATTGCAGCCATCTGGGAGTGAGCCAGTGGATAGAATCAATCTCTCTCTCTCTCTCTCTCTCTCTCCCTCCCTCGCTCCCTCCCTCCCTCTTCACCTCTCTATCAGCCTGACCCAGCTCTGGCTGTTGTGGGCATTTGGGGAGCGAGCCACTAGAAGGAAGATATCTCTGTCTGTCTCTCCCCCGTCTCTCTATCTCTCTCTCTATATATCACTCTGGTTTTCAAATAAATAAATATATATTTTTTTAAAAAATACTGTACATAGCAATACTATTCATAGTAGACAAAATGTCCCAAACCCCAAATGTCCATAATTGATGAGTGGCTAAACAAATTGTGTGATAGCCACACATTGGGCTATCACTCAGCCATAAAAGGAATGGAGTACCGAAATACACTGTGACGCGGATGAACCTGGGAAACATTATGGCTACGTGAAAGAAGCCTGACTCAAAAGGCTGCATGTTGTATGGTTCTGTTTACATGAAATGTTCAGAAAAGGCAACAGCACGGCGATCACACGTCTGTTAGTGGTTGTCAGGGGCACGTCTGTGAGTGGTTGTCAGGGGCACGTCTGTGAGTGGTTGTCAGGGGCACGTCTGTGAGTGGTTGTCAGGGGCTGGGGCAGAGAGAACCAGGAAGCGACAGCTGATGAACCCAGGGCTGGTACCAAAAGTCTGGGTCTTGTCAACAGTGCCAAATCAGAATAATGCAGACAAGGTCTGAGGGTAAGGAGAAGAGAAATTGATCGCATCGACAGAACGAGGAGGTAGCAGATGGACGTCTCAGGAGAGTCCCTCCTCCTGAATGAAGACAGTTCTCGGGGAAGCTGTGCTGGGAGCCCGACTAATAACACGCCAGGAATTTGAGATAAGACGTACGCAGCCGAACCTGGAGCTGAGTGCGGGTCCAATAACTGGCTGGTTTTTTCATACCTTTCAAAGGTCAGTGCGGTTTCTTGAGCTACATGCTAAAGGAGAGCTGATGGCTTGATCTGACCGCAGGTGGAAGGTAACAGCTCCTTCTGCAGGGGTGAGTAGCTACAAAACACTGTTTGGCTGCCATCTGAAAGAGGCAGAGCACTGTGCTGACATTCCAGTGTTTCATTAACCAGGGAGGCCCACTCGCCCTGAGGTCTGTGACCAGTCAGGTGGATTGTGCCCTTAACCACCCGCACCCCACTACACCCTGTTCCAGGAGTAAAAGGTTCTGGAATTAGATAATGTGAATTTACTAAAATCCATGGAATCATACACATTAGAAGGGTGGATTTTTATGCTGTGTGAATTATATTGTAATTTGAAATACGCAAAAAATAAGAAAACTGATTGGCTAGGAGTTAAGGCACAATATCCAGATGCCTAGAGAGGAAGGATTTTTTTAAAAATAATTTACTGATTTGAGAAGCAGACTTACAGATAGAGAGAGGGAGAGATGGAGAGAGGTCTTCCACTCACTGGTTCCCTCCCCAAATGGCTGCAATGGCTGGAGCTGGGCTAATCCAAAGCCAGGGGCCATCTTCCACAGCCATTGGCAGGGAGCTGTATTGGAAGTAGAGCAGATGGAACTCAAACTGGCATCCGTATGGGATGCCAGCACCACAGGCAGAGGCTTAACCTACTACGCCACAGCTCCGGCCCCCAGAGAGGCAGGCTGAGACCTGGAATGGCTAGGATTAAAAGCAAGCAAAAAAAAAAAATGCTGCCATTAGGAGGAAAAAACCATCAGAATGATTTTGATTCATACATGGTCCAATTCATCCGTAAACACCTTTAGAAATTATTTCTAAAAACTCAGTAAAGGCTCTGCCAGTACAGGGTGCTCTTATACCAGGGGGCTTCAAAAAGTCTGTAGGAAAATGGAATTCAAAGGTAAGTTTATTTTGGTGCAAAAAAAATTTAAGTCTAACTTAGTTTGTTCATAACACACTTTCTGTGAACTTTTCAAAGTACCCCCATATGTGTTAATTATTTACTGTTCCTACTGTTGCAAATAAATTCTTTCATTGCTGAATTTATTTCGGTTAGCAGTGAGTATTGCAGACTTGGTACAAAACCAGGATGTCTTTTAATATTCTGATATCTAGTTTACTAATTTTTTTAAAAAAGATTTGTTTATTTTTTTGAGGCAGAGTTACAGACAAAGAGAGGGAGAGACAGAGAGAGAGGTCTTCCATCTGCTGGTTCACTCTCCAAGATGGCTGCAACGGACAGAACTGGGCTGATCCAAAGCCAGGAGCCAGGAGCTTCTTCTGGGTCTCCCACATAAGTGCAGGGGCCCAAGGACATGAGCCATCTTTTACTGCTTTCCCAGGCCATTAGCAGGGAGCTGGATCAGAAGTGGAGCAGCTGCCCATATGGAATGGAACGGGTGCCCATATGGAATGCCGCACTGCAGGCGCTGGCTTAACCTACTATACCACAATGCCAGCCCCACTCACTAACTTTCAAGAAAGCAGTGAACTATATCCAAGAAGGGAACAGATAGTTGTGTCATTATTTTTATTTCCAGGGCTACTCTTTGGCCATCTGAGTGGTGTATGTGTATAAGGGATGTTTGTTAGAAGGACTGGGTACTGGTTTCTCTGTCACTCATTTATTTTTACCTCATAAATCATATATAATTGTGTGTGTGTGGTGTGTGTGGTAATTATAGAGTCATCATCCCTTCCTATGAGGATACGTTCTGAGAAATGTGCCATCAGGCAATTCTGCCCTTGTGTGACCGCACAGTGTACTTACAGACTCAGAAGGCTGTGCCTTCACCAGGTATTAGAAATTTTTAAAAAATATTTATTGTATTTATTCGAAAGGCAGGGTTACACACACACAGAGAGAGAGAGAGAGAGAGAGAGAGAGAGAGAGATGGTCCATCTGCTGGTTCACTCCCCAAATGGCTGGGCCAGGCCAAAGCCAAGAGCCAGGAGCTTCATATGGATCTCCCACGTGGGTCGCAGGGGCCCAAGTTCTTGGACCATCTTTTATTACTTTCCTAGGCATATCAGCAGGGAGCTGAGCCCAAGTGGAGCAGCCAGGACTCCAACCAGTGCCCATATGGGATGCACGTATCACAGTCACCCGCTACACCCCAGCACCAGCCCATGGGTGATTGATGGGATTGAGGGCACCACGGCTGTATATGTGGTCCATTGTTGACCACAGTGCCATGATGCAGTGCACACTGTATATCCCACATATATTGTGAGCCTGAAGTGTAGCAGGCACTGGGCCAGACTCTAAGCACATAACAGAAAGAGTGAAACAAGATCTCTGCCCTCCAGGAACTCGTAGTCTGGGGAGCAGAGGGAGAAACATAGAAAGACATGTGAGTCCCACTGAGAAGCGCTCTATGGGGAGCAAGCACAGGCCGCGGCACAGCAGAGTGCAGGCGCCAGTCAGGAGACCCGGTAAAGGCTACATGGAGGAAGAGGCCTTTGACCTGGTCTCAGCAGCCTGGGTTTACAGCATGGTGTAAAACATGCCAGGCAAGAAGCTGATAATGCTGTTTGGTGTCCTCTTCTGCATGGTATTGGAATTTGGAGTTTGAACTTCCAGCAGAAACCAAGGTGATCACATTCACTGCCACTAGATGGCAGTAGTGAGTCAGGCGGGGTTGCAACTGGTGTTTTATTGTAAAGTCAATGTTAGTTGACTGATTCTGGTGGTGAGTAGGGACTGACAGGTAGCAATAGACTTTTCTAAATTAAAAACTTACTTAAATTCATTAAGTTGCATATGACATATATATTCGTGTGCCAAAAAGAGGCTAAAACAACAAGAAAATACTAGTGTATGTAGGCTACTAAATCCACAGTACACTGGAAATGACTGCTTAAAAAAAGAAGAAGAGGAGTGGGCATTTGGCAAAGCATGTGAAACTTCTGCTAGGGATCTCCGGATCCCATACCAGAATGTCTGGGTATGAACCCTGGTTCCAGCTCCCAATTCCAGGTTCCTGCTAATGCACACCCTGGGAGGCAGCAGGTGACTGCTCACATAGCCGAGTTCCAGGTTCCTAGCTTTGGCCTGGCTGTTATGAGCATTTGAGGAGTGAATCAGCAAATTATCTCTCTCTCTCTCTCTCTCTCTCTCTCTCTCTCTACTTTTCCCTTTCAAATAATAAAATAAAAAATCTAAAAAGAAGAAGAGGGCCAGCATTGTGGTACAGCAGGTTCAGTCACCTCCTGCAATGCTGGCATTCCCTATGGGTACCCTTTTGAGTCCCAGCTGCTCCACTTCTGATCCACCTTCCTAGTAGTACACCTAGAAAAGCAGCGGAAGATGTGGGAGACCTGGATGGAGTTCCAGGCTCCTGGCTTGGATCAGGCACAGCCCTAGCAGTTGCAGCCATTTGGAGAGGGAACCAGCAGACGGATATCTGTGTGTGTGTGTGTGTGTGTCTGTCTGTCTGTCTGTCTCTCTGTGTCTTCCACTCTCTGTATAACTCTGCCTTTCAAATAAGTAAATAAGTCTTTTTTTAAAAAATCCATTTTTAATAAAGAAGAAACAAAAAATATTTTCCTAAAAAATTGGCAACACTGGAATTTTTCCATGAGATTATCTTTCCTTGCTACGTCCACTCTGCTAACCTTCTGGCCAGGTACTGGATATGTGCCCACATTAGTGACATTATATTTAATTATTTTGTTGATCTCCAAGTGGCAGCAGCTCCTATTGCTTTTGCCTGTTCCCCAGCTTTTCTGTGAAGCAGACGATGATCAAACACGTAGAGTAATACGTTAGAGTCAAGGCAGGCTGGGTCTTCCCCACATTTTACACGTGTAGCAGAGTTGGGGTCACCTGCAAGTTACCCCGGCTCATTTCCCAGTAATCTCCTTTGATTGGGATTAAGATTCTCACGTCTTCTTGTCCAGGCAATTTCCCATAACTTTATCCCTAGGGAAACTCTACAGACATGCCAGCAGCTCTTTTGCAAGGCAAAGTCATTCATTCAGCAAACACGCAGTAAGCAGTGCCAGGCACACTGCTTTCGGGTGAGGAGGCAAAGCTGGACATGGCAATCTCAGCCTTGCAGAGACAAGTAGAGAAGGCTGGGGACAGTACAAGACCAAGTCTTAGAGCAGAAGAGGGACCTTTTAAAACATTTATTTATTCACATTTTTTATTCAAAAGGCAGGGAGGCAGGTAGACAGACAAATCTTCCATGTGTTGGTTTAATCCCCAATTGCCTGAAATAGCAGGAGGAGGCTGGGCCTAAACCAGGAAACTGGAAATTAACCCAGGCTTCCACACAGGTGGCAGGGAACCAACTGCTTGGGCCGCCACCTGCTGCCTCTCAGAGAGTGCATTGGCAGGAAACTGGAACCAGAAGGGGAGGAGCCAGGAACTGAGTGAGGCATTCCAATATGGAATGCACCTGTCTAAAGGGGCATTTTCTTAAATACAGATTTCATTTATTTATTTTGATAGAGTTACAGAGAGGGAGAGACAGAGAGCGAGAGAGATCTTCCATCCATTGGTTCATTCCCCAGACAGCTGCAATGGCCAGCACTGGGTCAGGTCAAAGCCAGGATCTGGATCAACTGGGTCTCCCACGTGGGTGGCAGGAGCCCAAATACTTGGGCCATCTCCTGCTGCCTTTCCCAGGCCATAGCAGAGAGCTGGATCAGAAGTGGAGCAGCCGGGACTAGAAATGGTGCCCATACAGGATGCTGGTGTTGCAGACGGTGGCTTTACCTGCTCCACCAAAGCAGCAGAAGGGCATCTTAAATTAACCACGATGTCAAATGTCCTCCCCAAACTTTGTTTTCTGAAGTAACACAAATGAAAGAACAACAAATGAAAATCTATGGGCTGTTTTGTCAACTTCTCGGGGAGATGCACAGGGTGCAGAGGGGGATGAAAACCAATGCTGGAACCCAGGAGAGGCCAGCAGGTTGACCGTGCAAGCCAGGAGGAGGCAAAAGTCCCCTCCTTACTGGAATGCTCCCATTGAGAAGGTTTACTGGGGGTTCCCAGACTCCTTGCAGACTCGAAGCTGCTGTGGAAGGTGGCTGAGGACAACGCACCCTGAGCTAGCAAGCTCCAGTTCCCGGCTCCCAGGTGGGGCGAGGCTGGGCCTGCTATAGCAGGTGCAGGGGTGGGGGAGCATACCTGACAATGGAGAGGACACGGGTGTGCCCAGATGTACACCTGAAGACCACCCTGTAAGTCCCAGGATCCTTATCTTCTGTGGTAATAAGTCAGCTGATAAGGATAGAAGGAATAAGGGGAGGAAAGAAAGATTATAACAGGATGTTATTTAGAAATGTGGAGAACATTTTACTGAAGGAGTGGAAGCAGTTGAAAGGTCATCTCATGACCTTTTATGTGTGCTTTTATTTATTTATTTTTTTGACAGGCAGAATGGACAGTGAGAGAGAGAGAGAGAGGTCTTCCTTTGCCACTGGTTCACCCTCCAATGGCCGCCGCGGCCGGTGCACCACGCTGATCCGATGGCAGGAGCCAGGTACTTATCCTGGTCTCCCATGGGGTGCAGGGCCCAAGTACTCGGGCCATCCTCCACTGCACTCCCTGGCCACAGCAGAGAGCTGGCCTGGAAGAGGGGCAACCGGGACAGAATCTAGCGCCCCAACTGGGACTAGAACCCGGTGTGCTGGCGCCGCAAGGCAGAGGATTAGCCTAGTGAGCCGCGGCACCGGGCAATGATTCTTAAGCCACATCTTGAATGGTTAATAGGAGTTCAGTTGTTTTACCAAAGGTGGGTGGCACCATAGGCAGAAGGAAAAGTATATGCTAAACAGAGTCGCGCGAAAGCAAATCTAATGTGATTCTAGCAGCAGATGTTTGAAGAAAGGGTGGTGAGGGTCCGGCACTGTGGTGCAGCAGGTAAAGCTTCCGCCTGCAGTGCTGGCATCCCATGTGGGCGCTGATTTGAGTCCCGGCTGTTCCACTTCTGATCCTGATCTCTGCTGTGGCCGGGGAAAGCAGTAGAAGATGGCCCGAGTCCTTGGGACCCTGCAGCCACGTGGGAGACCTGGAAGAAGCTCCTGGCTCCTGGCTTCGGATCAGCAGAGCTCTGGCTGTTGCGTAATTTGGGGAGTGAACCAGCGGGTGGAAGATTCTCTCTCTCTCTCTCTCTGCCTCTCTGTAACTCTGTCTTTCAAATAAGTAATCATGGAAGGAAGGAAGGAAGGAAAGAAGGGAGGGAGGGGAGGGGAGGGGAGGGGAGGGAGGCGGTGCAGTGGCTAACTTGGTTAATCCTCCACCTGTGGCGCCAGCATCCATATGGGCGCCAGGTTCCAGTCCCAGTTGCTCCTCTTCCAGTCCAGCTCTCTGCTGTGGCTTGGGCCCTGCACCCACATGGGAGACCAGGAGGAAGCACCTGGCTCCTGGCTTTGGATCGGTGTAGCACTGGCCGTAGCGGCCATCTGGGGAGTGAACCAATGGAAGGAAGACCTTTCTCTCTGTCTCTATCTCTCACTAATTGTTCAATAGAAAGAAAGAAAGAAAGAAAGAAAGAAAGAAAGAAAGAAAGAAAGAAAGAAAGAAAGAGGTGAGAAATGGGCTGCAAAAGTAGACTTAGGTGGGATTGTGATGGTTTTGATACTCTGACTTTGGTTCTGGAGGGCGTCTCCTTTTCTGAGTTGAGTAGGGATAGATCCTCAAGCATCTGTACCCCAGTATGGGCTTAGGAGTCCAGGTTGCTTGTTCCCATCGTCTTATGCTTTCAGCACCGGGCAGTTGAAGTGATAAAAGAAGTCTAGTGGGGGTAGGCATTTGGCACAATGGTTAAGACGCTGCCTGAGACTCCCACAGCCTATGTGGGAGTGATTGGTTGGTGTCCTTGCTCCTCCATTTCACATCCAGCTTCCTGTTAAAGTGCATCCTGGGAGGCTGCAGTGATGGCTCAGGTACGTAGGTCCCTGTCACTCACATGGGAGCCCCAGATTGAGTTCTGGGTTCCTGGCTTCAGCCTGGTCCAGCTCTGGCTATTGCAGGCATTTGGGGTTGAAGCAGTAAACGGAAGATCTATGTCTATCTGTTGCTTTGCCTTTCAAATAAAATGAAAATAAATGTTTAAAAAAGAAAGTCTAGGAGCTAGTACTGTGGTGTAGTTGGCTATGCCTCTGCCTGCAGTGCCCACATCCCATTTTTAGAGGAAATTTAGAATTTACTTTAAAAGATTGTAACTATATGGGCACTGGTTCATGTCCTGGCTGCTCCTTTTCCAATATAGCTCTCTGCTATGGCCTGGGAAAGCAGTAGAAGATGGTCCAAGTGTTTGGATTCTTGCATGCATGTGGAAGACCCAAAGAAGTTCTTAGGCAGCTGTGTCCTCTTATGTGTGCCCCACAGCAAACCACCCTTCTCCCTCTCACCCGGCCAGGTAGATGCCTCTCCTCCTGTTGGCAGAAACGATGAACTGTGCTCAGGAGCCCTGTGCTAGCACATGCATCCCAGGAGGGGCTCCCAGCTTCCCTAGCCCTGAGCTTGCTCCATATCTAAGAACTTGGCCCTGTGACCATTGACCATCCTGGCCATGAGCCACAGGCTCTATTAATCTTGTTAAGATTAGGAAGCAGCAGGAGCCAACTGCTCCTTTGATTGGGCCCTAATTGGTCTGAAATCAGCCATTGATGGAGCACTCCAGTGACTCTAGATACTGGGTACAGCCACGCCATACCATGGCTCATCCAGATGAAAGGTCTTCTGAGACTCCACAAAGATGGCAGAGAACTTTGGACCTCAGATGACCCTGCACAGATGACCCCTCCCCTTCCCAGCTCATCTGAGCCCTTCCCACACCACAGTTTTGCCTTTCAGAGCCCATGGGTGAGGATAAGGAACTAGCACCACAGCGTTGATCAAGGTTGCTACTTTAGAAAATTTTGTACTTATCTAGAAAAGACATTCTTTATAGGATCTGAAGGCCACTTCCCAAGACTGATCTGTTTCTCTTTTTTGATAGTCATCTTCTGATTGATGCAACTGTTTTTTTTTTATTTTTTTTTATTTATTTTATTTATTTATTTTTATTTATTTTTTTTTTGACAGGCAGAGTGGACAGTGAGAGAGAGAGAGACAGAGAGAAAGGTCTTCCTTTGCCGTTGGTTCACCCTCCAATGGCCGCCGCGGCCGGCGCGCTGCGTCCGGCGCACCGCGCTGATCCGATGGCAGGAGCCAGGAGCCAGGTGCTTTTCCTGGTCTCCCATGCGGGTGCAGGGCCCAAGCACCTGGGCCATCCTCCACTGCACTCCCTGGCCACAGCAGAGGGCTGGCCTGGAAGAGGGGCAACCGGGACAGAATCCGGTGCCCCGACCGGGACTAGAACCCGGTGTGCCGGCGCCGCTAGGCGGAGGATTAGCCTAGTGAGCCGCGGCGTCGGCTTGATGCAACTGTTGTAAGACATTCCACCTTCTCATTGCTCTGGGTGTCCTTGGTCACTCAGAACTCCCAGAGGCTCGGTTACTCGTATCATGAAGGTGGGGAGATTCGTATCTTCTCTGTATCTTTCAAGTTAGCAACCAGCCCTTCATTCATATACAAGGCAAAATGAGGTGCCCGTTTGATTGTGAACTCAAATGAAACAGAATGGAGCAAGTGAAATGTATTGGCAGAAACCTATATTAACCATCATACTTAGTTAAAAACTTAAGAAAACTTACTTTTAATTTTAAAAAAAGATTTAATTTATGTATTTGAAAGAGTTACAGAGAGAGAAAAGGAGAAACGAAGGGAAAGGTCTTCCATCCACTGATTCACTCTCCAGATGGCCACAATGACCAGGTTGGGCCAGGCTGAAGCCAAGAGACAGGAATTTGTTCCAGGTTTCCCATGCAGGGTACAGGGGCCCAAGCAGTTGGCTGTCCTCTGCTCTTTTCCCAGGCACATCATCAGGGAGTTGGATTGGAAATGGAGCAGCCGGGACTCAAACTGGCACCTATATGGGATGCCAGCATTGTAGGCAGTGGCTTTACCCACTACACCACAACACCAGCCTCTTAAGAAAACTTTAAAACTAAGAGCAAGGCAAAGTAACCTGCTATTACTCTTTTTTTTTTTTTTTTTTGATAGGCAGAGTTAGACAGTGAGAGAGAGAGAGACAGAGAGAAAGGTCTTCCTTCTGTTGAACACCCCCTAAATGGTTGTTACAGCCAGTGCGCTGCACCGATCCAAAGCCAGGAGCCAGGTGCTTCCTCCTGGTCTCCCATGCGGGTGCAGGGTCCCAAGGACTTGGACCATCCTCCACTGCCTTCCCAGGCCACAGCAGAGAGCCGGCTTGGAAGTGGAGCAGCCGGGACTTGAACCGGCGTCCACGTGAGATGCCAGCACTGCAGGCAGTGGCTTTACCCGCTACACCACAGCACAGCCCCCAGATATTCTTTGAAGATAATATAGTTATCAACAATTTCATTTTCATTTTTTTCTGGTCACAAGTAACCTTCATGTATGAAATCAGAAAATCAACAGACTATATGAAATGACAGATTTCAAGATGATTGACATCATGCAATGAAGCAAACGGATCTCTGAGAGACTGGAAATACATGATATGAGACTTGTAATTGCCCCAGTTGATTGCCTTCCAGGCTATGGCACGGTAAAGAAAATCCAGGCCGGCTTTGGTGAATTCCTTGAGTTGGGGAGACCAAGTGAGGGAGAACTTGCAGAACAAGTCCTGGAGAAGAGGGAGCTGCTCTAGTAGAGAACTCCAGAGATCTTCAGAGAGTGCTGTCCAAGCAGTCACCCGGAAGCTGACCGGCAGGGAACTACCCAAGCCCGAAGAAAGAACAAACATGGAGAACCAGAAAGCAATGGTAGCACTCACACGGGGCCTGGAATGGCACCTGTTGAACCAGCACAGATAGAAAACTTCATGACTTACGGAGCATTGCGTATTGTACCGAGAAATCTCGTCTCAGTCCTGGTGAACGATCAGCCCTCGTCAGAGCAGTGCTCCAGTTCTGCCTATCAAATCTTAAGAGCAAGACCTTCCCGAATCAAGATACTTCAAAGTAACTGAACTGTACCCCAAAACAAAGGCTAAGAATAGTTATGAAAATCCACCCCACAAAGTAAGTAAAATTTATCATATATGTTTGGCAACCAATCAAAAATTATCAAGCATGAAAAGAAATAGAAAAAAAAAACCTCATAACTAGTGGACACTGCAGCCAACTTTATCTCCTGAGAATGGGTGTGGACGTCAGCATCAGAAGACAGGACATAAAAGTGGATATCCTTGTATCTCATATGTTCACCATGTTAAGTAGAGACAGGAAAGATCCAAACAAAGAAACAACAACAACAAAACAACCCAAAAAACCCAAAGCCACATTGAACTTCTGGAGATGAAAATGGCAGTGTCTAAATGTTTGAGAAGAAAAATGCACTGGATAGGATTAAAAGATTAGATATGATGCTGAGTACATAGCCATGAATGCATACTGTACCAAATGACAACCACAAAGAGAAAAGAACTAAAAGCACACAGGAACAATCACAGTACCACCAGCAGCCTGGAGCCTGGAGTTAGCTGCTGGTTCTTCCCAGGTTGGCTACCGTCCCTTCCACCTCCGTGGAAGGGCGGTTCCCCCTGCCACTTTCCCCACTTCTGCGGGGGAGCAGCACACCGCCGGCCGGCTCTCTCGGGGGCTGCACAGGTGTTCCTTCAGATAGATGTTCCTGGTGCATGTTGTCTCTCTCCTCCTTTATAGTCCTCTTCCACCAATCCCAACTCTGCTACCCACACGCTGAGTACGCTGCTCTCCTGCAATCAGGAGCAGGTCCTGCTGTTTATTGGTTGAACTGGAGGCAGCTGCGTAGAAGCTGTTTTCTCCTCTCCCAGCGCCATATTGTGGGAGAGCAGATGCATAGAATAAGTCTTAATTCCAGTAACTTAGTCTAGTCCGAGTTGCTCCCCACACTTTCCCTCTCTGGGTCGCAGTGTTCTTTCTAGTAAAATGGGAGTCCCCGGAGGCACCCTGTCTGCCCAGCAGGCAGCGGGAATGAGTAAGTCTTGAGGAGTTGTGCTGTGTAGGATAAGGCTTGTCATTTGATTCTCCCTTTCTGGAACTTGGAATCTCTTTGAAACTATCTCCCCAGCTGCGATGAAAAATCTCAGCGAGAACGAGAGTCTGTCCTCCTGAGCCGATTTGGAGAAGGAGTCGAGTGAGTGGCTGGAGACCCTGACGCTTCCCACTCAGGTCTGTCCAGCTTTGCAAATCAAGGTTTGAGTCTTTGCACAGCTAATCCTGCCCTTTCACAACTCACCGGGGCTTCGCTCTGCCGTGACTTTGGAAAACTCCCAGCAGAGCTACTTGCGGCACCCAGCCAAAGACAGCTGGCAGCCTCCAGTCCCCTAAGCCATTGGGGGAACAACAACATTTAGTTAGTCAAACAACATTTAGTTAAAATTTACTGACATCGTCAAAAACTTTGGTCAAAGTAGGACAGCCCAGGGCGAGAGCTGGATTTGGGTTTAAAGGACATCGCACATACATACACCCATCAGCAGATGGGGTGATTCACCTCACCACTCTCAAGGGGCAGTGTGTGTTTTGTAAGCTCTGCCTGCCTGTGGAACCCTCTACCCCTGAGCCTGTTCCCCACGGGCTGCTTCCCATCAAGGGTGGTGGTATTGCTATGACATGCCTATGAGGACATTACCAACCACACTCGGGGGCCTTCCTCATGGACCTCTAATTACTCTCCCATCTTTGCTCCGTGCAAAGCATTTGTATTCAGAGACCCTGCCAGGAGGCCCTTGTAGATCACATTTGTAACATTTGCTTTCCTCTTCTCAGTTTACTGAGCCATTCAACAAGCACCCCTGAGTACCTTCTGCTCTCAGCAGTTCTGTGACGCTGCAAAGGAACCCATGAAAACACAGGAAACAGAAACCCAAGTGTCATCACAAACCAACAAAACAAAACAAAACAAAAAACCTCCAGGTCCAATTTTATCATTGTACCCTTGAATTAAAGACTATCATCTCCTGAAAGTTGAAATCTTCTCCAGCAAAGATCAATAGACAGAATGCCAAGAGTAGACATTTTGCTTTCTGCATTTTACAACTTCTTAATCATTTCCATATTTAAAAACTTGACAGTTCAGACTTTGAGACACAGAGAGATTGTAATTCAGGCAGCCCCGGGATTGTCCCTGCTGGGGCCAAAGAGAACCTTTGGTGTCTGTGCTGATTCCGCCGTGCAACAGCTCAGGGTCACAATGCAAAGGTACCCTTCTTTGAGACCCTGGGGGGCTCACAAACTCTACAGAATAGTTGATGATGTGTCATTTATCGGGAGGCAGTCCCAAATGTTTAGAGACTCCACACTTAGGCGAAGCATCCTGACCACGGGTTACCAGTGGTTCCTCAAAAACAGACACTCTTAGTCCAGGCTTCTAAAGAGATGATCTGAGCTGTCTGACATCGATGGATCCATGTGCCCAGAATTGCTGCTATTAATTTGCTATTTTAGTCTGGTTCATGTCACTGCAAGAGAATACCTGAGGCTGTATTTTTAGGAAGGAGATATATTCAGCTCACGATTCTGCTGCCTGGAAGACCCAGACAGCGTGGCATGGCACAGGTCTCTGACAAGGACTCCCTGGCTGCATCACGTGGCAGATGGCATCACGTGGCAGGAGTTCATGAGAGAGGTGCACATGTGGAAGAGCTCACAGGGTGAGGGGAAGCAAGAGACTGGGAGGGGCCAGGCTGGCTCATTTATGACAGCCTTTCTCTTTCAGGAACGGATCCTCTCCTGCAAGACCCAACCCTAGAGGCCGGCATTAATCCCTTCATGAGAGCAGCCCTGAGTCAACCATCTCCCACTAGGCTCCACCCCTTAAAGATCTCACTGCCATTACACTGGGGCCACGCTTCCAGCACATGGACCATAAGAGGACAAACCCTATGTAGACCCTAGCATTTGATGGGTATGGTGGGTGTGGATCCACCTGGGAATTCTGATGGAGCCTAATAGGGCAGCCACTCTGCCTGAGTTTGAATCCTCACTCCTCTGTTTCTCACCAGGGAGAACCTGCACCCCTCCCCTGACTTCCCTGTGCCTCAGGGTGCTCACCTCTAAAATGGGCCCTGATGCCTTGTAAATGCCAACAGTGGGCGTGCAGTAAGTTGGCTGTGCCTATAGGTGTCACAGCCAAGAACCTGCTGGAGGAAGGCGGGGATTGTGCAGCCGTGCAGCTGTGCTGACAGCTGACCTGGTGCGGGCATGGCAGGAGACCAGACAGCACCTTGTCTCATCTCTACAGCTGGGACTGGCATCCGCCCTTCTCGGGAGGAGAGGGAGGTTGGGCTGAATACTTCTCACATAGCAAGGACTGCTCATTGCCAAAAAATTAATCATTCAGAAAATGCATGAATGCATTGTGAGAAAAGTCAAATAAAACAAGAAGAACAAAGTACCTTTCCATTGCTCCTTGCCTCCCTCCCGCCCTCCTCAGAGGTCACCGCCTTTGACAGCCTGGGATGTGCTCCTCCGACTTTCTCTGTGCATCCCTGTGCGCATATAGTTTGGGCAGTCGGGTTTGTTAATTCAGATGAAGCCATCCTGCATATTTTTCTTTAACCATCTTTTATTGCCTTAAAATACCTTTTAGGAACTCTTTCCCAAGTCGGTACGAGCGGAACTCATTCCCTCTCATCAATGGCTGCACAGTAACTCAAGCTACAGATGGGCCATAAGCTATGTAATCAATCTTTAATCAAAACTGGTGCATATTTTGGTTATTGATCCTGCTCTTTGTTGCTCTATTAAACAACACTACAAAGAATATCAGTGTGAGGGCTATTCCTTCACAAACCCAAATAAGTCCAAAGGATGTTCCAGGCCCAGACCCTTAAAATTCAATGAAAAGATGCTGCGTGTTGAAGCAATGCCAGATTCACTTTAGTTTAACAAATATTTGCAGAACTCAACCCGTGTACTCACATACGTTGTCCTGAGCTTCGGAAACCGGAGAAGGAGAGCCCGGACCGGGACCGGCAGCCGCATGAATTCTGCTCAACAAGTTGCATCTGACTTCGCCTGTTTCTGTTGAGCTCTGCACATAGATGCGAGGTTTTGCCTTGAGATTTTAAAGATGCTACAGAAACCTGGAATTGGATAAACAATCTACTGGAGACTGGAGAGGAGAGAGGGAGCCTGGCATGCTGGCACACAGATAGCCACCGTCATGTTGTCCCAGCCATTGCTTCATGACCAAGCAAGTCGGGTGGGGGAGACAAAATGCATCCTGGTGCACCTCCACCAAGCACCTTCCCATTCAAGGGAAAAGGGCATGAACCTGGCTGAGGCCGTGAGGTAGAGTGACACAAACAGCGGGGGTGGCGCTAGTCCAGCAGAGTTCCGAGTGGGGAGCAAATACTCCCAGCTGGAGGAAGGGGGAAACAGAGAGGCAAGAAGGACCCTCCTCTCCTTACACAGTCCCCGTTAGCAGTGACACGCCCCTGGTGACCCGAGCTGGGCATCTCATCCTCTCACGCCCACCTAGAGTGGGTCCTCAAATGCTCTGTCAGACGACAGAATAGTCCCCAGTTCTTGCCCTCCAGGTCCTCATCCTCTCTGGCCAGAGTTTAGCAAATGTCCTAATCCATTTCTCTACTTCCAAGTCTACCCCCCTCCCCGCCTCCATCCTGTCTTTCCTGCCGACTTGAGAATAATATTCCAAAATCAACACATCCGATCGTCACTCCTCGGCTTGAGAACTTAGGTTAACTCTCGTCCACCTAGAAGAGCAAATTCAAAATTTTCTCATTAGCAAATCCACGTCACTATTTTATCCTGAGTCCTATCTTCAGATGTCCTTGTGCCACTTATTTTCCCATGTGTCTCAGCCCTTACCCCCACCTCCTTTTTAGAGGTGCAGGGCTGCTCAAGGTGGCACCATTTTACTGGATCCAGCACTGAGGGCACTGGCAGCCTCCAGCCCTGGGGAAGGAGCTGTCCACCCCTTAGTTCCAGCCCCGATATTAACAGGCTTCAATCCCTTCTCTTTTTTGCACTTCCAACTCCTTCCTTCCTTCCTCCCTTCCTCCCTTCCTCCCTTCCTCCCTCCCTCCCTCCCTTCTCCTTCTCTCTCTCCCTCTCTCTCTTTGCAGTCCAGAGGTTGTTTTTTTTTTCTTTAACTTATTATGCATGAATTCATAAGGCATGGGTTCCAGCAGCTCAGGCTCCTTGCTGTTGGTTCTAACCAGGTGGGCCTCTCAGGGTAGCAGGCTGGCGCTTCAGTGGAACCCAGGGCCTTTGCTCCTTGACTTCCTTCTTTTTCTGACCATTTTCCTTCTCCATTTCATGGCGCTCTCTCGGCTGTTAGAGAGCTTAATCTGCTCATTACGCACATTTATTCTCTCGGCAAGACTCTTGCCCTTCACTTGTTTGTTTACAAGAGGCCAGCTCTTCCAGTTTTGCCGTGGTGATGTTTATGGGGCACTCCTTTCTAAACAGCACCCGTTCCCTTGATGTCTACAGTGTCACCTTTCTTGTAAAGGTGCATGCGTGTGGCCAAAGGCACAACTCCACGTTTTCTGAAAGGCCCAGAGAACACGTAGCAGGTGCCTGTCCTCTTTCCCTTTGCGTTAGTCATCTTGGTGAATTACTGGAAGATGGCATTTCCGCCAAAAGGCCCTTCCAGCTCCTTCAACATCCGGTAAACTTCTTAGTCTATTTCCTGGTGTTGTAACAAGCTACTTGTCACTGAGTAATTTATTAAGAACAGAGAGTTCTGTATCTCACTGTTCAGTCAGGAGCCCAGCTTGCTGTTTCTGTAGCATCTCACTCCAGAGGGAGCTAACCAAGGTCCCACAAGAACTGCTAATCCCTTCTGAGACCAGCACCTCCAGTGACCACATCACTTTGCATAACACTCCACCTCTTTTTTTAAAACGATCTATTTATTTATCTGAAAGGCAGAGTTACAGAGAAAGAGGGAGAGGCATAAAAAGAGAGATTGCTTCCATGTACTGGTTCATCCCCCAGATGGCCCCAGATCTAAGGCAGGCCAAAGCTAGGAGCCAGGAGCTTCATCCAGGTCCCCCATGTAGATGGCAGGGGCCCAAACAGTTGGGCTATCTTCTGCTGCTTTTTTTTTTAAAGGTTTATTTTATTTATTTGAAAGTCAGAGTTACAGAGAGAGGTAGAGCCAGAGAGAGAAAGAGGGAGATATAGGTCTTCCATCCACTGGCTCACTCCCCAAATGGCTGCAATGGCCAGAGCTGAGCCGATCCAGAGCCACGAGCTTCCTCCAGGTCTCCCTCGCGGGTGCAGGGGCCCAAGAACTTGGGCCATCTTCCACTGCCTTCCCAGGCCATAAGCAGAGAGCCAGATTGGAAGCGGAGGAGCCGGGACTCTAACTGGCACCCACATGGGATGCCGGTGCTGCAGGCCACGGCTTTAGCTCACTGTACCACAGCACCCGCCCCTCTTCTGCTGCTTTTCCCAGGTGCATTAACAGGGAGCTGGATCAGAAGTGGAGCAGTCAGGACAGACACCTATGAGGTTTAACCTGCTAGGCCACAACACAGGCCCACAAGGCCCCACCTCTTAAAAGGTCCACCACTTCAACCTCGCCACACTGAGGAACAAGCCTCCTGAACATCAGTGTGTGGGGGAGGACCACACCCAAACCACAGTGGTAACCCATGTGTGAAACACACTCATTTGAAATGCCTGCATGAATTTCTATTTTGCATACTGGAATCTGACTGACATTCTCCTGTTCTATGTTATAGACTATTTTTCTCTAAATCACTCCTCAATAAACAAACAAAAAAATCCAGAAACACCTGGATCTTATCCCAAGCAATACTGTCCGCGAGGTCATAAGTTGTCTGTTTTCCTAATGCGGGTTAGACTAAATATGTAATTACTGTATTGGAAACGTTCATCCGTGCACTGTCTCACACCATCTCTCGGGCTAAATCTACCCCGCTCGGGAAAGCCCCGCTGTGGGAACACAAGGCAGACCCCCTTCGCCGTCTGAAGGTGGCCCCCCGCGCCAGCTCCCATGTCTAAGTCCCCATCAGACTCTTGCCCTCTCCTATCCATCCTTCTCAGTTACTGCTTTCCTGCCATGGCACCAGCTGTTTTCATGCTCTGCTTTCTTTCCCCGACCAGCAAATTCCCACTTACTTTTAATTTGAACATTCCCTACCTTTTGAAGTCTTTTCCCAGCTTTGCTCTATCCAAAGGCAGCTTTGATGCTCACCTTATAGGACTGCTCTGAAAACTCAATGAGAGGGAGGGAGGTTATGGTGGGGAAAAGCCGCTATAATCCAAAATTTGTACTTTGGAAATTTATATTTATTAAATAAAAGTTAAAAAAAAAAAACTCAATGAGAGCAAGTGCTTAGAGTTCGATTAATGGAAGCTGGTTTTTGTTGTTGTTGTTGTTGTTTTTTTTTTTTTTTTACCATCAATACAATAGAAATGCAGTCATGTGCCACCTGAAGCCATTTTGATTGATGACAGGCTGCCTAGTGCCATCATAGCCATCCGGGTTTGGGTGGCTCTGCAGTGTTCATCCAGTTACAGGATAACCCAGCAACACTTTTTCTTAAGGACCTCTGTCTGTCATTCAGTAACAGGCAGCTGTAATGAAAGAGGGTAGCAATTGCTGTCAGGGATGGTGGTCCAGGGGTGAGGAGAAGGCAGAGGCCTCAGGACAGCTTCCTGGGGAGGGATGCAGAGCTGAGCCCCGAAGGAGGCCAGGGCCAGTGGAGGGGCCACCCCAGCTCTGAGGAGCTGATGACCAGGGCTGGAAAGCAGAGAGAATGCAGGGCCGCAGGGAGGGAGCCACATGCTGGTGAAGGATTGCTTGGACGTGAGTCCTCTTTGCTGTGTCAGGCGAACTTTGAAGCCAGCAGGCTAGCTTTTTGCCCCATCAGAGGGCAAGGAGCACTGAGCCATAGGACAGATGGAGTATTCGCTTTCACGGTCAAAATCAGGCCCTTGTGAATCAGACATGCAAATGAGCGCTCCTTGTTGATTACAGCCACACCGCCTGCCCCGCCACCCACATGAGGGGATCTCACCAAGGGTCTGCATGCAGATCAGAGGAGGGAGTCTTCAGAAAGTTCATGGAAAATGTGTTTTATGAAAAAACTGCACAGATTCAAAAATTTTCACACCAAAATAAACTCAGTTTTTAATTCTATTTTCTCATCAACTTTTTGGAGGTTCCCTCTTCAGAAGGATATTCCTAAAAAATATTGTGTTGGGGAAGCCTTGCTTGTTGAATGTGGTTTTTGATGTAGAATGATTCCTTTTACAGTTCAAGCCACCACCCCATGCCATATTTTTGCTACTGACCTCCCATGGGTTCTTCAGGAAGGTCGGGCTCTACCATGCCAAGGTCATTAAGTGGTTCATTCAGGCAGGTCTCACTGTCAGTGCTGTATGGTTGTTACAGGGAGATTCTTTAAGGAACTTACCATGATTGAAGAGACAAAGCCGACAAATGTAAAATGAAGTTTAAAAAGATCTTAGGAGTTGGTGTTGTGGCATAACGGGTTAAGCTACTGCCTGTGATGCTGGCATCTCATATGGACACCAGTTAGTGTCCCAGCTGCTCCACTTTCAATCCAGCTCCCAGCTAATGGCCTGGGAAAAGCAGGAAAAAATGGTCCAAGTGTTTGGGCCCCTGACATCCATGTGGGAGACCTGGAAGGAACTCCTGGCTCCTGGCTTCGACCTGCTTCAGCCCTGGCCATTGCAGCCATCCAGGGAGTAAAGCAGCAGATGGAAGATTCTTCTTCCCTCCCTCCCTCCCACCCTTCCTTCCTCCCTCCCTCCCCCCATCTCTGTAACTCTGAATTTCAAACAAATAAATAAATCTTTAAAATAGCTTAAATTCTTCTTTTTTATTGAGGTATATACATCATGAAATCCTTCCAAAAAGATTTAAAACAACATATAGAAACACAGGATAGAATGGGCATTTGATGTAGCATGGAGACACCACTTGGCATGTGCACAACCCATATCACAGTGTCTGGGTTCAAGTCCTGGCTCTACTCCTGATTCCCATTTCCTGCTCATGTGCAGCCTGGGAGACAACCTCGATGGCTCAAGGTGTTGTGGTTCATGCCACCCAGGCTTTGGGCCTGGTCCAGCCCTGGCTGCTGTAGGCATTTGGGGCATGAACAAGCAGATGGGAGCGCTTGCTCTCTCTCCCAAATAAATAAATAAACAAATAAACTTTAAAATAAAGAAACACGAGGCTTCCAGAACCGAGGGCTTGGCCAGCTGAGCTCATGTGAACTCTTCCTACAGCACAGCTAGGGTGTGCAGGTTGAAGCCTGCATCTTCCAGACACACAAGGTCACAAGAAAAACAAGAAAAGTCCTCAGGAGCTGGGATGCAGAGGGAACCGGAGGGAGAGCCATAAGCAGTGAGATGAGGCTGAGGCCCCCAAGATGGGTGCCGGAACTGGAAACAGACTGGAGGGCCAGGAGCTGGGGAGGAGAGGCCTCAGGCCTGCAAAAGACACACCGCTGCGCATCAGCAGACTGGGAGCTGGACACCTCGCTCCACGGACAGGAAGGAAGCTTGATCTCAAGCCAAAAGATGAGCATAAAGTTGGTCCTGGGCCAGCGATGCCCCTGAGACACAGGCAACTGTAAGTGCAGAGTGCTCCGATCCCCGTGATAGGAGCTGTGTGTTCCCGAAGGACGTGACAGTTTGCACAGGCAAAGGATGCTGGGAGCACTTAACAGATAAGGAAGCAGAACTCCCACAAGGCTTCAGGACCACACGCAGGGGCTGAAGGTCCCCAGGGCCATCCCCTGCCTCCTCGGGCATCTCCTGTGTCCCAAACACCCAGACCGTGAGCACCCTGGCACAGAAGGCCTCTGGGGAGATGTACACCCGTCACCTCCTGGCTGCCGGGAGGGGCTGAGCAGGGAGCAGCAGGACAGAGGATGCTAGCAGGAGCCAGCGAGGGGCTGAAGTCTCTGTGGTGACCAATATCCAAAGCTGTTTCCACAGCAGAGGTGTCCTTTTTTTTCCTCGAAATCTGCTTGACCTTTGTCATTGTGATTAAGCTTATCTCTTCTTACGTTTGCTCAGCTGGTGGCCAAAAGATGTCCTTACCCTTTCCTATGAAAAAAATACTGATTATTTTTTCTAAAGATTCACTTATTTATTTGAGAGGCAGAGTTCCAGACCCAGAGAGGGAGAGACAGAGAGAGTTTTCCATCTGGTGGTTCACTCCCCAAATGGCTGCAACAGCCAGAGCTGGGCCAATCCAGAGCCAGGAGCTTCTTCCTGGTCTTCCACAAGGGTGCAGGAGCCCAAGGACTTGGGCCATCTTCTACTGCTTTCCCAGGCCACAGCAGAGAGCTGGATCGGAAGAGGAGCAGCTGGGACTTGAACCGGCGCCCATATAGGTTGCAGGCACTGCAGGCGGAGGCTTAACCTGCTATGCCACAGCTCCGGACCCACTAATTAATTGTTGAGATGGCTACTAGTCTCTGTAGCAGCAGCACTCACAGGCTCAGGAGGCCACTGGGGGTTGCCTCAAGCTGTATTGTCTGAGACCTGGGAGAGAGAAGCCCTCCCCACCTGCTTCTCCACCTGCTCGGTCGCCCCTCTGCCGGGGGAGCAGTCAGGACCTCACTGGCTGGGCCAGGTTGTTGAGCCACCTCTGAGCCTGTTCTGACTCTGCAGGGGCTGCCTGGGAGGGGAGGCAGAAAGGGTAGGGCCGGGCTCATGGTCCTACTCTTGTTCAGACAAGGGAAACCGTGTATGTGATCCAGGCTTCCCAAGAAACCTGTAGGATTGGTGTTGACTTGTGCTTTGGAGAAACTTTTATGAACTCCCTTCCCACTCCCTGCCTTAGACCCCAGAAACCTGCACTGCACGACCCGTTACTTGAAACCCCATCATCAAGAAAAGAGGATCTGGAACCACTGCAAGTCATTATGCAGACGTGCCAGGGCTTAGCCCAGGCTTTGGCAGCAAATGCAACCCATGTGCTATCTGGCATCACCTGTTTCTCGGGGAACTGGCTGAAACCAGTTTGAATTCCTCCAAAGCCCTCCCTAAGATTTCCAGCTCCCACCCCCCAGGAAGGTTGCACTCTGGGAACGCTGCCTTGGGGGGTGCTGTCTCAGCTCCATCACATCAGTCCAGAAAGGAACCTCAGCCTGCCTCATCCCCACTTGCAGACGCTGACTCGTGGCTATGCTGAGGGCTTGGAGGTAGTGGAGGAGGGGACTGAGGAAAGACAGCCGGGAATGGTTTTGCAGCAAATGAACAGCTTCAAGTTCAATGCTAGAATCTTTATCTCACGTTCACTGGGGACGTCTGGGGAAAAGTGGACACGTGGGCCTCTTCATTTTTCCTGCAGAACAGTGCCCTTTACCAATTCAGCGCTGACACTCAGGTCTGGGGTGTGACACACCCTGCCTCCCACGGAGCGGATCCATCATAAAAGCACACACACATGCAAACACACACACACATGCGCACATGTTCACGTGTGTACTTTGTCCAAGAGGAATTCCCACACCCGTTGCTAAGCTAATGGATTTGTCACTTCCTTACATATAGAGAAATGAAAATCCATGGAGATCAGGGTCCCATGTGGGCCACTTGATGCAGTGAGACACATTAACAGATACGTAGTCAAGGCCCAGATAAGGCGAGAGGGGACTGTGATGTGCCGGTCACCCCCTGGCCGCTCCCAGGCTCAGGTGTGATGAATGCCAGGGGCCGTGAGTTCTCAGCATCAAGCCCTTCCACTTCCTCCAGGCCAAGTCCCAGGCCATGACCCCGGAAGAACACATTGTCGGACAAGGGCCGAGCAGGGGCGGCAGAGCAGAGCGCCCCTCCGTTCCGGATGGACAGCTTTGCTGGTGCCAGAGCCCCCTTGACAGCACACACAGCAAGCGTGCACAGGTGCACACTAATGCCACCCACCAGGGATGCTGGACAAGGACCCTGGCTCTGAGCATGCAGGTGGATGAGGGGCGCGTGGCCGGAGATTACAGAGGGTGCGTGTTGGCGTGGGGATAATAGAGTTCACCTGACTGTTGGCTGGCAGGTCCATGTTAGCCCCACGCTCCTCACACGTGTTTCCCTGTAGCACCGACCCCCTAGCATGAACTCTCATCCTCTCATGCACCTCCCCTTCCCTGCCTTCTGCCCATCCAGCAGCTGGGGGATGCCTGGCTTCGAGAGCAGCCAGCTGCAGCCAGCGAGTTTCCAGGTGCAGCGCAGGGAGGCCAGCAGCTGGGCAGTGAGCAGAGCGGGCATTTGGTCATCTGGATGATGACTGCCAGGATGTGAGGGTCACCACAGCTCTGCGGGCCACCCAGGGTCACACCTGGAGGAGTGACACAACCCAGGTTATTTTCGGACAGTTCGTCCAGCCACAGCAGTGAAGGCCCCAGACACAGATGGCTGGAAGCTGCAAGTGAAGAGGCCGATACGGAAGTCCAGACAAAGAAGGAAAAGAAATGGGAGCACATAGTAACGGGCGTTTGCCTGGTGGTTAAGACGTCGCTGTCCCGCATCAGAGTGCCTGAGTCCGAGTCCTGGCTCCAGTTCCGACTCCGTCCCCCTGCCGGTGCAGACCCTGGGAGGCAGCGGTGGTGGCTCAGTAGCTGGGTTTCTGCCATCCACGTGGAAGACCTGGACTTGTCCCTGCTCCTGGCCTCAGCCTCCGCTCAGCCAGGGCCACTGCAGACATTTGGGGAGAACCAGCAGATAAGAGCACTTTGTCTCACTGTGCTTGTGTCTCAAGTTAAAAACATTTAATTGAAAAGAAGAGAGACTCAGGAGTGTATGGCGGGGTGGGGGCGGTGCTTCTGGAGAGCTGCCTCAGAGGCCGGACGTGGGTCCATTGGCCACCGCTGCCAGCAGGTGCCACTTTCTTCTTTTCCTCCGTCCTTGCCTCTGCCTAATAAAAGGCAGCTCAGTTTCTACACCCAGTTGACGTGACTGACACGTGTCCTGTAGCGCGTGCTGTTTCAGCAAAGAGGAGCAGGGAGCCCCTAACCATCTCTGAGGAAGGCCCGGGTACAGAAGGGCACTCGGGGCTAGCGACAACTGAAAAAACCATTTGTGTAATGATAAGGATGGGACAAGATTATAAGGTTGTGTAAGTAAGGGGAGGCCCTGAGTTCAGAGGGATTCTTTGGCATGTGTGTGTCTGTGTATGCACACACATGTATACATGGATGCACACAACACATGCATACGTGTATGCATGCAAGCATACCTCTACATGCATGTACTTCAAAAGGTTCATGGAAAACTGGAATTAAAAATAAGTTCATTTTGGTGCAAAAACCTTGAAACTCTTTCATATTTGTTCCTAATATACATTTCTATGAATTTTTGGAGTCCCCTCATGCATAGAAACATTTATGCCCACAAAACCTATGTGCACATACACACACACAGATACCCAACCTACGAGTCTTAGAGAAGCTCTTGGATACGACAAAACAGCTATATATGGATTTCAAAATTTTTGCACCAAAGCAAACTTACATTTTCATTTCATTTTCCATGAACTTTTTGAAGCACTCCCTTATGTATGCACGTACACACGTATATGCACTTATAATGAACTTATTTCATAAGGAGAGTCCCTTTAAAGGCTACAGGGCCTTGCCCTTGATTGATATTCATTAATGTTTGTTGAATTCAAGCAAACCACCGCTGCGCTCATCCTGTTTTTTATCACTGACCATTGCTCTCAGGAGTTAATGTTTGAACCTGGCCATAAAGAAATCAACAGCTCCTGACCTATGGTCCATATTCAAAAGGGAAGAAGCCCCCTATAAAACAGCCCACAGTGGGCAACCTGGCCAGCAGCGCTGTGGGTCAGTTGTGGAGGCGTGACTAACCAACCTCAGTGCCACCATGAACTTCACCGGCAAGTACCGACTGCAGAGCCAGGAAAACTTTGAGACCTTCATGAAGGCAGCCGGTGAGTGCTGGACTGGACACTGAGGCTGTGGGTCACAGCAGGAGGCTCAACACCAGCTAGGCAGGGTCTGAAGGCTGAGATGGAGGAGAGGTGTGGCTATAGCAAATTTGGGGGGCATTTTATTGACTTCTGTTGTCTCTTGCAGCTTATGCTATCACTCAGTGGACAAGACCACCCTTAGGCAGGTGAAAAGAACATTGAACTAGAGCACTGAAGCCCGTGTCTGTTGGCGTTTCAGGATGTGACCCTGTGCAGGCATGCATTCATTCATTCACATATGCATGCCTCCACCCATTCGTGTTGATTCAAGGCCAGCCGCACACTGAGTGAGGTGCTGGGAGGATACCAGGGAGACAGATGATGATGAGCCACATTTCCAGGGATGCAATTTAGAGAAAGAAGAGCAGAAATAAACACAGTAAAATATACCCTAAAGTGCACCGAGCATTGACTGCACTAAGCACTTCTAGCAATAGCCCATTTAATCCTCACCACGGCAACTCTGCATTGGGGTACCTGAGGCTTAGAAAGGCTAAGTAATCAGGACCAGGGTCATTCAGGTGTGAGCATTTGAGTTGGGATCTGAAGTAGGAGCAGGCACTGGCTCCCAGACAGCCCAGTTTAACTCCCTGTTCTTCCCAGGGTCTTATGTGGGCCTGCAGGGGAGCATGGTGGTGGTGAAGGGGAACTTGAGGCTGAGCCTTGGATGATGAGCAGTTGACGTGACTGATACGTGTCCTGTAGTGCGTGCTGTTTCAGCAAAGAGGAGCAGGGAGCCCCTAACCATCTCTGAGGAAGGCCCGGGTACAGAAGGGCACTCGGGGCTGGCGACGACTGAAAAAACCGTTTGTGTAATGATAAGGATGGGACAAGATCATAAGGTTGTGTAAATAAGGGGAGGCCCTGAGTTCAGAGGGATTGGACGGGAAGAATACGTTTCAGGCAGGGGGAGCCCAGTGAGCAGAGGGTGCAGTGTGATTAAGGAAGCTGTCGAGAGAGAAGACAGCAAGAACAGGGAGAGAAGGATCTTCAGAGCCACGGTGAACCCAGATCTTTCTCTGTAGTCATGTCGCCTGTGTGTCTTGCATTCCTCAATTGCACATGGTAGCCCCACCCCCACCCCCGCCAACTCCCGCTGTCAATGCATTTGGTTTTCGTGAACCTCAATTCCTCCGAGAGCACGGCTGTGCCCTGAAACTTTGCAGAGCCCTTTTCCGAGGCCAGACCCTTGAGAGCCTTGCCTGCCAGGGTGAAGCCAGAGACAGGTGAACACAGGTTTGCCAGCACAGTCCCACTGTGAGCAGCTTGTTCTGGCACATTAATAGTGTCCCCTGTCACTTCTCTGGGTGTGGAGGGTAAAATGCTTCCACTCCAAGAGCAAAGCAGTAAAAGGAGGAGAGAATGTGGAGAGGAGGTGAGCAGGAAGCAGGTGCCCACCAGAGGCGGGCCCCAAGAGCGTCCTGTTTGTCAATTAACTGGCAAGACAGCAGCCAGGCCAGGCCATTGACCTTTCCTTTGGGAGACCCAGAGCCGCACAGCTCACAGGCCTCCAGAAGTTTCTGTGACCTCTGGGGAGACAGAGTGCCCTTCCCCCATCCCACCCCATCCACGCCACAGCCTCTCCCATCTCGGAGCCCCGGAAGAGGCTGACGCGTGTGACGTCACACCACCAGGCGTGCCTGAGGACATCATCCAGAAGATGAAGGATGCGGAAGGGTCGTCGGAAATCGTGCAGAACGGGAAGCACTTCAAGCTCATCATCTCCATCGGCTCCAAAGTGATCCAGAACGAGTTCACCTTGGGGGAGGAGTGTGAGCTGGACACCGTGATGGGGAAGGTCAAGGTAGGAGGGCTCCTTCCGGGCACCCTCTGCTTCCAGAATTTTCTCTGAACCTGGCCCCCGGGTTCCCTGCCCTTCCCAGCCCCCTCTGGGAGAAGCCCAGACAAAGACAGCTCCTGGGGAAGCTTCTCTTATTCCCAGGAGACTGCCGGGGGGCTCTGACCTCCCAAACCCTAGCTCTCCCATATGAGGGAAATGGGGAGGGAGGAAGGGAGCCTGGCACACAATGAGATTCTGCTTCAGATTCTCCCAGGCCCACCATTCATGAATCTCAAGGCAGGGCCCAGCAGAGGCAGAGGTACAAGTGGGGATAAAGTCAACCGGCCTTTGTTGAGCCTAGAGCTGGTAATCATAGGGAGAGACTTCCTTTTTTTTTTTTTTAAGATTTATTTTATATATTTGAAATATTGAGTTACAGGGAGAGGTAGAGACAGAGAGAGAGGTCTTCCATCTGCTGGTTCACTCCCCAGATGGCCCCAACAGCCAGAGCTGAGACAATCCAAAGTCAGGAGCCAGAAGCTTCTTCCAGGCCCCCCACAAGGGTGCAAGGGCCCAAGGACCTAGGCCATCTTCTACTGCTTTCGCAGGCCACAGCAGAGAGCTAGATGGGAAGAGGAGCAGCTGGGACTAGAACCGGTACCCATATGGGATGCCAGTGCTGCCTGCCAGGGCTTTAACTCACTGTGCCACAGCGCCAGCCCCAGGGAGAGACTTCTTAGAGCAAGTACTGGCAACTCCACAACCAAGGCCCCAGGCAGGCACTCAGACCGAGTCTCCAGGGATGGCCCCAAGCCCCTGGCCTCAGCTATGTCATCTGTGTAATGAGAATAGTCTTCCCTGACTGAATGCAGATGGCAGGGCACCTTCCTCCACTGAGCAATGCGTTCAGAGGCAAATACTTTTGAGAGAACACAGCAAGGGGAAAGCCATCTTTGGGTTTACCATGGGTCTTTTCCAATTGTCCATTTTGGAGACAATTTTTTTAATATTTATTTTATGTATTTGAAAGACAGAGTTAGAGAGGGAGGTAGAGGCAGAGAGAGAGAGAGAGATCTTCTATCTACTGGTTCACTCCCCAAATAGCTGCAATGACTAGGGCTGGGTCAGGCCCAAGCCAGGAGCCAGGAGCTTCTTCCGGGTCTCCCACATGGGTGCAGAGGCCCAAGGACCTGGGCCATCTTCCACTGCCTTCCCAGGCTATAGCAGAGAGCTGGATTGGAAGTGGAGCAGCCGGGATTCAAACCAGTGCCCCTATGGGATGCCAGCATTGTAGGCCACGGCTTAATCCATCACGCAATGCCGGGACAATTCACCAATGACACAATTGTTCCAACACAATTCTTTTTCAACTTTTACTTATTTATTTTCATTTATATGAAAGGCAGTGAAACAGACACACACAGACAGAGAGAACTTCATTCCCTAGTTCACTTCTCAAAGGCCCACAACAGCGAGGGCTCGTCCAAGACAAAGCCAGGAGACAGGAACTCACCCTGGGTCCCTCTCATGGGTGGCAGGAATCCAGAATTACCTGAGCCACCTCCTGCTGCCTGCCCAGGCTGTGCCCTGGCAGGAACTAGACTCAGAGGTGAGCTGGGACTCAAATCCAGCCACCCTGGTATGGGATGTGGGTGTCCCAAGCAGTGTCTTATTGGCCATGCCAAATCCTGCCCCTGGAGGCAAAGTTTAACCTTGGCTGGTGTTTTCTGCTCACCGTTGGGTTTCCATGTTGCTTCTTCCTGGATGCAAAAGGCTTGGGAAGGGGGTTAGGCTCTAGAAGAAATATTACCTACAAGGCAACCTGCGTGTTTCCTCAGCTGACCACTACCTCCCTCCGTCAGCGTGGAGGACTGAGATTCCACCAGACTTCATTTTAGCACTTGTATCCGGGACAGCCTAGGGATCCTCTGAGAAAAGCAGTCTGGACCTTATCTTTCGTTCTCAAATGCATCTCCCAAAGAATAAGGGGATGGTGGGGAGGGGTGGCAGGGATGGGAGAATTCTGGTTGTTGTAAGCTTAGACACGTGTAGGGGATGCAGCCTCCGGGGCAAAGGTCTCCCTCCCTCCCCGGACCCTTCCTCACAGCCTTGTCTCTGTCCCTTGCAGACAGTGGTGAAGCTGGAAGGTGAGAACAAGCTGGTGACGACGTTCAAAAACATCAAATCCGTGACCGAACTCAACGGCGACACCATCACTAACGTAAGAGGGCACTCTGAGCTGTGGCTCCCGGGGTGGAGGGGAGAGGGGCAAGCCACACTCCCACCCCTAGCCGCCCCACCCTCTCCCTCCCCAACCCCCACCCCAGTCTCCCACTGTCAGTATCCACAGCTGCTCACGGAGAACCCACCACAGGACGGGCAGTGGACATACTTTGTCTCTACTCTTTCCAACAATCCTCACGGGGAAACTGAGGCAGCAAACAGCCAGGAAATGGCAGAGTCAGGGTTCCTCTGAAGCGGCTCTGCCTCAGTAGTCCACCAGCCACACACGTGCATGACATCCACCCCAGAGGGAGCCCTCATGTGGAGACAGCGTGCATTTGTGTTTACCACTGTCACACCAGTTGCTTTCTACAAAAACCCATGCAGCAGTGTTAGGATGGTTCTCCCGCGGAAGGAGGGCTCCTGATTGATTCACCAAAGGCCACACATGGGGCACGCCCACCTCCTGTGTGCCTCCTCTCCCCATTGTCCACCTGTGCCCGTCTCCTCTCAGGGCTGGAGTAAGGGACACGCTGGGCAGGAGGAGGCCCAGCAACATGCCTGGCCTTCAGCACAGTCCACTTGTCTCTGTTTCCACTGGGAGTAGCTGCAAGATCCGAGGGCAGAGACCCCTCTGGTACCCAGGTAGCGCTGGGGCCTGCAGCGGTCTCCAGGGATCGAGGGAGCAGTCACTCCTGTGGACGCAGCACCCACGCTCAGGGAAGGCTCCGGCTGGCCGAATGTTAGGCTCTTCCATTGCCTTTCCTACTGATGACCCCGTAGCGATGAACAGTCACACCCCTCCCCTGCTGCCTCAGGACTAACCAGTGAGCCACAGAGCCCCCCACCCCATCCCCGCCATGTGCACTGTAAGCCCAGGGTGCTTAATGAATGCTTCACCCACGTGGCCTCTGTTTGGAGAATCACCGTTGACGGTGGCTTACAAGGCTGTGCCCTCTAGGTGAGCGCTCACCCAGCTGCCCCCAGGGTGGGGGTGAACAGCACAGCGCTTCTCCTAAGGTTGTGGCCCCGGCCCTTCCTACCTCCTCAGTGGGCTCTCGGGAGTCACGGAAGGCAGAGCCCTGCCCAAGGGGGCTGTCATTGCCCTTTTCAAGTAGAAAAATCCCTTAACCTGAGACGGTGTCAACATCAACCACAAGATTCGAAGCCTCTGTCCCCACCCTGCCACACCCACAGCTCAGCCGGGGAGCAGGGCCAAGCTGCCCTGGACCCCGGCCTGGCCAGCGTCCTCTGATGTGCACCTTCTCACCTGTTCCTCCCATGAGGGAGGCAGGGCGAGGGATTTGGTCAACAGTTGTCCGAGGTCATCTCGCTAGTCAGGGGTAGAACGAGGGCAGCAAGCATCCTGTCTCTGCTGAAGCCCAGGGCCTCCCTTCCCGCCTGAGAGCGTGTCGGGACGACCAGCAGCGGGGATGGAGCATCCCTCAGCAACCCCAAAGCTGGTCCCTCCAGGGTCCCCGTATGTCCACAGCTTTAGGAGAACCAGGACGCAGCACTGAGCCTCGCTCCAGGCTAGGTCCTAGGTGTTTCCTTGCACGTGCGTCTGGCTAGATGGAGTTGCAACACATATCCGGTATACAGTTGGTGCTCAGAGATACTTCTAGAAGTCAGGTTGGAGGGGCTGGGGTGGTCTCACCATCACAGCCAGTGACGTGGAGAGGACGTCCGTGAAAGGCAGGACAACGCCGTGCAAAGAAGCGAAAAAAGAAAGGGTTGGCGCAGGGTTTTAGAGAAACTGCCAGCCCCTCCTCTGGTCCCACAGTCGACAGAGGAACCTTTGAGTGGTTCGGGCGTTAGCATGTTTGGGGCTGTTTTTATTTTATTTTTTACAATTCAACATCAGGTGAACGTTTTGTTTCTTTTCTGGCTTTCAGACCATGACAATTGGTGACATTGTCTTCAAGCGAATCAGCAAGCGGATTTAGACAATCTACAGTTCATATTTTTGCTATGTAAAATTGCTGTAATAAAGTGGACTTTGTTAAAAAAAAAAAAGTGGCTCTTTTCTTCTTGACGGCTTCTCCCTGCTGCTGCTGCTATCGCTGGGCGGCGATCACCTCTGTTTTTTTTATTTTTTGACAGGCAGAGTGGACAGTTTGAGAGAGAGACAGAGAGAAAGGTCTTCCTTTGCCGTTGGTTCAATGGCCTCCAATGGCCGCCGCGGCCGGCGCGCTGCGGCTGGTGCACCGCGCTGATCCAATGGCAGGAGCCAGGTGCTTCTCCTGGTCTCCCATGGGGTGCACGGCCCAAGGACTTGGGCCATCCTCCACTGCACTCCTGGGCCACAGCAGAGAGCTGGCCTGGAAGAGGGGCAACTGGGACAGAATCCGGCGCCCCGACTGGGACTAGCACCTGGTGTGCTGGCGCCACAAGGCAGAGGATTAGCCTAGTGAGCCGCGGCGCCGGCCACCTCTGTTTTCATAAACCATGACAGTCTGCATGCTGCACCTGGCCAGGTCAAGCTGCCCACTCAGCTGTCCCCACCAGCAATGCCGGGACTGGCTGGATCTGTAGGGGGACCCTAGTCGGCCTAGGAGCCAAGGGCAAAGGATCTGGAGCAAGAGGGTGTGCACTGGGCTGTCTCTGTGGGTTGCTCCTCACGCAATCAGGGAGCGGGAACAAGGAACACTGTATGCAAAGGACAGCTGTGTCCACGAGCGTGGCTGCAGTGGGCTGCCCACCAGGGGACAGGTGCACCCAAGGTCAGACACTGACTCACCAGGTGAACAGCTTCTCCTGTGAGAAGGGGCTCCTGAAAGTTCCCTCCACCCCCATGCTGTGGGCGGAGGCAGAAGGCAGGGGCAGGGGACAGGAGGCAGAAGGTGGGGACAGGCGACGGCGGCCCCTGGAGCAGACTGTCAGGTACTGTTGCAGGTTGGATGGACTCTCCCCACAGTTCCTGTGTTGAAATCCTAACCCCCCGCATCTCAGGATGGACCTTGTTTGGACATAAGGTCATTACAGATGTGATTAGTGAAGGCCTCACACCCCCACACAAAGGCTGCCAAGTTCTGCTGGGTCTCGCTTCACCATATCTCTCATCGCCCAGACTGCACCCAGCAAAGAGCAAGCCGTGATAAATGACTGAATCTTTCACGTGGTTCCACTCCTCTCTCCCCACCTCCAGAGTTGAAACTCTGTTGTCATTTTGATTGCTGTGGGCATTTGGGGAGTGAGCCAGCAAATGGAAGATCTCTCTCTTTCTCTCTCTGTTTCTCTGTCTCTCTCTCTCTTTCCCTCCCCCTCTTCCTCCTCCCTGTCTCTCTCTCTGTCACTCTACTTTGCAAATAAAATAAATAAATCTTTCAAATAATCATCTTCTACCAAAAACAACAAGATGGGATAATATATGTGTGGCTTACCCAACAAAGATTAATAGACACAATATGCAAACTCTCTCCAATCAATAAGAAAGCCAACAAGTCAAGGGAAATGTGGGTTGAGGATATTAACAGGCAACTCACAATAAGAAATACATTTAGTCTCACAGTAAGCAGGGCAGAGGGGTGTAGGATGAGATGCCAGTTTAAAAATCAAGTGAATAAAAATTTAGAAGATTGGTTACACCCAGGGTTTGAAAGGATACGATGAAAAACTCTATCTTTGGTGGTGATTTAAATTGGAGAAGCCCAGTGAGGCTCCTCTGGGAAGTATTAGTTTCCTCAATGTCCCTAATGCCTAGGAATCAACATTTACATATTCCTGGAGAGCTGTTTCTACACACACATGTTTATGCATAGGGACTGCATAAACTGCCACCTGCAATGCCAGCATCCCTTATGGGCACTAGTTCAAGTCCTGGCTGCTCCGCTTTCAATCCAGCTCCCTGCTAATGCACTTGGGAGAGCAGTGGAAGGTGGCCAGAGTGCTTGGACCCTGACACCACATGGTAGACCTGGCTGGAGTTCCAGGCTCCTGGCTTAGGCCTGGCCCAGCCTCGGCCATTGTAGCCATTTGGGGAGTGAACAAGTAGATGGAAGATCTCTCTCTCTCTCTCTCCCTTCCTTCTTCCCTCCCTCTCTATAACTCTGCCCTTCAAATAAACAATCTTTTAAGAAAGTGTTTATACAGGGCTGTGCTGTGTAGTTGTAGGCTAAGCCTCTGCCTGTGGTACAGGCATCCCAAATGGATGCTGGTTCATATCCTGGCTGCTCCTCTTCTGATTCAGCTCTCCACTTATGGCCTAGGAAAGTGGTAGAAAATGGCCCAAGTGCTTGGGCCCCTGCACCCATGTAGGAGACCTGGAAGAAGCTCCTGGCTTCGGATTGGCCCAGGTCTGGCCGTTGCGGCCACTTAGGGAATGAATTGGCAGATAGAAGACCTTTCTCTCTGTCTCTCCCTTTCTCTATCTGTAACTCTACCTCTCAAATAAATAAATAAAGTCTTACAAAAATAGGCAATATAATGCTTTCTCTAATGGTTTTTGTGAGGAGCCCAGACAATGGTGCAAGCCAAATGCCATCCAATTAAAGCACATCATTATTGCCGTTCTTGTCATTATTGGTGTTCTCAGATTCCTCGGGGCACATGAGTCGGATGTGACGTTCAGATCATGAGCAGACACTGTCATACCCGGGAAACCTAACCTCTGAGAGCAAATGGAGAAGCAGAAGAGGAAAAGAAGTTTGCTTTGTCCACCGAGCTGATAAATTGTGGAAATGAGATTCCTGGATTCCCAAGCCACAGGAGGTGTAAGAAGCACACACATGTCTTCTTCCACGGCCTCCAAGGATCCAGCAAGGTTCCTGAGGTCTCCTGTTTCCTGGGGAACAGCTAGGGGGTTTTGGTGGGAACTGATACAAATTTGTATGCTTTTTTCCTGAAAAGAATTAATTTTAGGTGCCGAATTTGGATTTTGTTCAGGTGCTCAGACAACTTTGGGCCTGAAGCCTGCTTTGTAGAAACTGAACAAGCAGCTGTTGAGAGCATCAGCTATTTTTAGCTTTTCTCTTTTTCCCCTTGAAACCCTTGTCCACCTCTGCCTGTCCTGTGGGCATCCTACCAATAGAGGGAGCTCTTCTCCGTGAGCACCCACTATTTTGTAACTGCCCAGGGTCTATGTCCACCAGAGTTGTTTTTTTTTTCTTCATAAACACTTTGTTAAAGAAAAATTTTAAAGCACATTCTGATTCAATAGGTCTGCAGTAGTATCCAAAAATTCTGCATTTTTTAATTTACTTGTTTGAAAGGCAGAGAGACTGAGACCCAGAGAGAGGTTATCTTCTATTTGATGATCCACTCCCCCAAATAACTTGAACAGCCATGGTTGGGCTAGGCCAAAGCCAGAAGCCCCAGACTCAATCACATGACCTCAACCAACTTCACCTTTGATCAAGGTCTCCCATGTGGGAGGCAGGGATTCTCAGTCTTGGGCCATCATCCACTGCCTGTCAGGGTGCACACTAGCAGGAAGCTGGATCAGAAGTGAAGGAGCTGGGACTTGAACCAGGCACTCCAGGATGGGATGCAGGCATCTCCAGTGCTGTCTTAACTCACTGTGCCACAACACTTCCCCCAGACATATATCCACACAATTTTTTAAAACAGACTGCCATTAGGGTTTGAAAAAAAGTGACTTTGGGTAGAAGGAAATCCTAATACTTGACCCATATTTTTCTATACAGGTTGACCATTCCACAGTTTTCTACTATTTCTTACTTTAAAAACCTGGCGACACAGAACTAAATGTATCTTGTTTGCACAGGCTAACTTCATTCGGTCAAAGTCAAGCTGCATCATATGGAGCTGTAAGGACACATTGATCCTTCGGGGGCTCATTGTTGGGGACAGGCCAACCCACTACCCCTAACTGCAGTGTCCTTGGGGCTGTCCACACCCTGCTGCAGAAAGGGTGTGGGTGACGCCTAGGAAAACATCTCCAAGGAGGTCAGAAAGCACCCATGAGTCTGCCTGGTGAGAGGTGTGGTATGAATGGGTCTTGGTGAGAGAACAGACACAGAATCTCAACCATGAATAGCCTTGAACTCTGGCAAGGATTTTGAACTTGTGCTGTGTGCTGTGAAGATGCCCTCCAGCTAGTTCCTAAGTCACGTGACCTTTTAACCAATTTCAACTTTGCTCAAGTAAACGTCTACTGCACCTTAAGGAGTGTGCTGGAACCAGCATTGTGGTATAACAGGCTAACCTACTGCCTGGGATGCCAGCATCCCGTAGGGGCGCTGGTTCATGTTCCAGCTGCTCCACTTCCAGTCCAGCTCCCTGCTAATGCCCTGGGAAAGCAGCACAAGATGATCCAAGTGCCTGGGCCCCTTCCAAGATTCAAGGGAGACTCAGAAGAACTCTTGGTTCCTGACTTCAGCCTGGCCCAACCCTGGCCATCGCAGCCATTTGAGGAGGGAACCAGCAGACGGAACATCTTTATCTCTTCTCTCTCTGTAATCTGCCTTTCAAGTAAATAAATAAATCTTTAAAAAAAAATTGAAGAAGGAGGAGTGAGCTTTATGTTTTAGGGCCATTATAAGGAGAGTGACTAAAGTCATGATTGTTTGTCTTTTCCTGAATATACATATGGAGTGTGGGGACATAACCTCCTTAATCAATAAGCAAGTCTATTGGCTATTACCATGTGCTCTTTGATTTTTAATAAAGTCTTCTCTGATTCTCAGTGCAATTGATAAGCAAACGTAGACCTGTAGTGCTTAAACCTGACTCTATGCATGTCCCCA
Source organism: Oryctolagus cuniculus (assembly GCF_051225735.1). Lineage (NCBI taxonomy): Eukaryota > Metazoa > Chordata > Mammalia > Lagomorpha > Leporidae > Oryctolagus > Oryctolagus cuniculus. The sequence continues at coordinate 120,995,985 of NC_142868.1, forward strand.
AACTATAAGAAGGACGTAAAACCTACAATCCAATGCAGGTTTACAGAAACACAGCCCAGGCAACTGACTGGCTGTTTCTGGGTTGAAATCCCCAGTTTGACTACCTGATTAAACTTTAGCTTCTATTTTCAACCAAATTCTGATTATTTTAGCCAATAAACTTGATCCTGAAGACAGTGGGGAGTCATTGAGGGATCTGTAGCTCTGGGAACAGCATAGTACTAATTCTCATTTGGCCAGAGTTGCAAGGAACCAAGAGAAGGGCTGTGGCCGAATACAGAGAAGCAATCAAGAGGATTTGGCAATGGCCCAGGCAAGAGGCATTGGGGAGCTGAGCCAAGATTGAGCATGTGAGGCTGGAACAAAGCAGAAAGTTTCAAAGCCTTTAGAAATTAGGGCTACAGGCCCTGGTGACCGAATGTGGGAAGTGTGTTAGCAAGATGGACCAATCAGACGAATCTACAGGAAACAAGGCACACTCAGAAGGGGTTCTCCTGCGGAGAATTTAATCAGAGGACTAACCACGAAGGTGGAGTTAGGATAAAGGGTGCCATAAGGCAGGCAAAGCCCCTGGCTGGCAACTGCAGGAGCCACCACCAGCATGGACCCAAAGGGGCAATGTCAGCGACAGTGTTCCTGGAGCCCACGGTGAGCTGGGGTCATAGGAGGCCACCCCACAGGTGCTGAACCCTAGCAAGGCAGATGGGTGGCCTCTGAAGTCAGACCCCCTGCCTGTGCTTTTCATTGGCTGAGCAAGAAAGCAGAGGTCAGCCTTTGTGGGCACAAAGTAGAGAGGTGGAGAAGGAATGTGAGTGGGACCACAGTGAGAAGTCCTCTAGCTACAATACAAGGAGCCCCTGTTAAATGGGTTAGGCAAAAACAGAAAAGAGCGGGGAGTGTGGTCCACCAGCTCATGTAACTGGAAGGAGCTGCTGGATCCAAAGCCAAACAGCCACGTCAATATTCCTCTCTCCTTATCAGCTCCTTTTTTTTCCTCATGTGCTAGCAGCCAGGATCCCCCAGGCCACTTCACATGGCAGAAAGTCCGAGTGCCCACAGCTCTGGGGTCACAAACTGAGAGCTTGCATTCTCAGCGAAGAGCAGCTCAGAAGGGCCAGGTCCTCCAGCAAGGGTTCAATGGCCTGGCTCAGGACACAGGCACCAAGTGCTGGAGCTGGCTAGTCCTCACGCCCAATCTGGCACTCAACATACTACTTGACATCAGCCACGATAGAAGTGTTTGCATCACGGAAACTGGCAAATGCTACAAATACGGGCCTTTCTTACCATTGTTAAATATTTCCCAGCATGCCATTGACCCATGAGCCATCCCATCTGTCAGGAAATACAGTGCCGTGACAGCTTCAGGCTGGGTCCTGCGCTAGCCTGTCTTGAGCACCCCACAGAGCCTCATGGTACAGAGTGGTACCTCTTGAGAAAGGGTTGGGGCTCTTAGCACAAGTCAGGAAGAGAGGTTGAGTGGAGAAGGCAGGCCCCAGAAGCCCACATCTGGAGTAAATGAGAGAAAATCGGAGCAGGAACATCAAGGTGGATGATGAGGACGAGTGAGAGATCTGGAGAGAAATGAGTTCATTTACAAATCAACTGAGAGCGAACTATCTGAACATTGACTATCAGACCAAATTCTTTCCCTCAAAAAGCACATTGTCTTATGAGGCAGGTGACTGACCAAGTGTAAACAAGTGTCCTACAAGGCCAAGTGTAAGTGCCTCCAAAAGACACAGATGTCACATCTAGAATCCTGTGTGCTGCTTCAAGTTGTACATCCTTACCTTCAGCCTAAAACAACACGGGAAGGCGTCAGGTCTACAGAGGGATTGCACACTCACTGCGTCTGCCCAGCACAGGTGAGCAGAAGGGAAGCAGAGAGAAAGGGCTGCGATCCACAAAGCAAGGGCTTAGAAACTACGCTGAATCTGATGAAGAAGGAACTGAAAGAAGAAAAATTAGACATGGCCGTCAGCAAGGTGGTGGGAAGGAAGAGTCACCCATCTGAAGCCTTGCTGGAGAGGTTCAAGTCCAAGGGCTGCAGCTGTGGTTGTGTGACCTGCAGAGTGACGGCCCCCAAAGAAGCCCAGGTTCTAATTCCCAGCCCTGCTTCTGTGTTACTTTACATGGCAAAGGGGGTTTTTGCAGAGGTGATTTAGGTAAGGATCTTGAAGTGGGGAGGGTGTTCTGTCTGCCCCTAGCAGAGCTGATGTAATCCCAAGGAGAGAGCCACACAAAGACGTGCTGAGAGGAGCAGGGGTCACAGCGGTGGGATGGCTGGCTAGGGGCTGCAAGCCAAGGTGTGCAGGCATCCTCGAGGAAGGCAGGTTCTCCTCTGGAGGCTCCAGAAGGCGCACAGCCCGGCTAACACCTTGACTTTGGCCTCGTGAGATCCGTCGTGGACTTATGACTTCCAGAACTGTAAGATAATAAATCTGTGTTGCTTTAAGCCACTGAGTTCATGGTAATTTATTATAGCAGAAATAGGAAACAAATATAAACTCCCCAAGACATCTGGGGAACTAGAGCCCTGGGCTTGCGCCAGGTAGTTCTCAGGCCAAATTTTATGAGCTAGGGAGGCCAAGGCTGATAAATGAGCCCTGAATCCATGTCAGAGGCAGTGGAACCCCCACAGCGGCTAGTATTCACACTGCGCTCTGTGCTTCTCTGTGGCTGGCGGGTTACTCCTGGCCGGGGTGAGACCAGGAGACCTGCAAGCCGTGCTGGGCCAGGAGGGGAAAGGGCAGCTCCGTCCTCATGGCAGGTGAGACCCAGGAGTGCCTACACCCAGCTGCCCTCAGAAGTGCTGCTCTCTCTGCTGTGTCCTCCCACTGTATTGATTCCCCCCTTGCAATCTTCAGGGAAATAAACCCTGAGTGATTTGCCCAAACAATGGCTACCTCTGGCCTTGGACGTATACATGCACTTGTCAATACGTTGGTGGTACACCGGGCAAGTGCTTTAGTCTGGAGAGTGGTCTTCTACTTACTTGGCCTGATCCTGGAGAGTAGAGGCTTCAGAATGCAGAGTGCAGGACAGCTTAAGGAAAAATTTCTTTAATGTTCTTTGTAGCTATCCATTCTGTTACCCTCATGTAGCCAAACCCATTATTGATTGACGACACTACAAATGAACGTGTCCTAACGTTAAGGCAATCGCCGTGGTGTAACCCCAAGCTGCTGATGGACTGCTGATGAATGCAGAGGCAGGATGAGATGTGCAAGCCATCTCTCAGGAGCTAACACACTGAGCACACCACTGCCCCCCTCTACCCCTCACCTTCGCTTCCTAAGTGGGAGAAAGGTCAGCCCAGCAGGAGCATGGCTGGATGCCCAAAGTGTAAGAATAGTAACCCTCACTGAGCATTTATGCTGGATCAGGCACTTTAAGAGCTTTACCTTTAAGAAATTTATTCCTCACAGCACCCTGTGCAGCAGATAGAAATAAAAGACTGAGGCATGGGTAGGATACCAAGTCCAAGACCACCCACCCAGCTACAAATAGGAGTTTTGGGACAAAGATAAACTTAAACAGTCTTTCTCAGTATCTAGGCTCCAAGAAACTACATTAAAATAGTTTTCTAAAACTACAATCTGAGAAGCACCTGTTACATCGGCTATTTAAATATAAATTAACAGAAAATAAAGATTCAGTTCCACAGTTACATTCAAGTGCTCAATAGTCACAGGTTGTTAGTGGCTATTGCACTGTATGTCTCAGATATGATACTTCTCCATCATCGCAGTAGGTTCCACTGGATAGTGCTGCTTTAAACAGATTGTCCGAAAGAAAGAAGACACACCTATTTGCTTGGGAACACAGAGGGTTTAATGGGCTTTTTTAACTGTTATAACATAAAACGCAAAATACGCAGTTTCCTGGCTCTGCGCTGAAATAAGGAAAACCATTCATCCATTCAGTTAACACACATCTACGGAGCACCTGCCACGTTCCAGCATCCGTGCTGGGTGCTGGGGACAGAAAGATGAGCAGGGGCACACAGCTCCCGCCCTCCAGGAGCTCACAATCTGATGGAGGTGATGTTCTCGGGTGGTGTTCTGAGGAGGACCACATGTCAGGGGACAGGAGAAAGGGAAGAGAAAGTTTCACTTTGGATGTGAGGGGTTTGATGTGCCTGGAGAACACCTGGGAAGGTGTGAGGCTGGCGCTCAAGTGCAAGGTTGGGGAGTACAGATTTGGAGATCAATGGCTTCAAGGTGCTCATCAAGCAAGGGCCAGCCTAAGGTGTGCAGAGTGTGTGCAGTGTCAGAGGAGCGCGGATCAAGGGCAAAGCTCCAGGAGGTGCCAATGTATCCCAGGCAGGTAGAGAAACTGTGCATGAAGGAAGCAGAGAAGCCATAGGAGAGGCCCATCCCAAGGAAGTAGGGTCACAGAAATCGAGGGCTGAGGGTGCCAGTTGATGTGGCAAGGCAGGACTGAAAAGGGGCAAGCAGAGTCCATCTCAGAAAGAGTCAGTTAGGGGAGGAGCAGGAGTGGCAGCCTGTGTGCCATGGGTTCAGGAAGAAATGAGAAGTGAAGAAGGGCACAGAATAATTACATAACTAACGAAAATACTCATCTGGGGCTGCTGTGGCGTGGTAGGTTAAGCCTCTGCCTGCAGCACCAGCATCGCGTATGGGCGCTTGTTCAAGTCCTGGCTGTTCCACTTCCGATCCAGCTCTCTGCTGTGGCCTGGGAAATCAGCAGAAGATGGCCCACGTCCTTGGGCCCCTGCACCCATGTGGGAGATCCAGAAGAAGCTCCTGGCTCCTGGCTTCAGATCAGCCCAGCCCCGGACATTTGGGGAGTGAACCAGCAGATGGAAGACCTCTCTCTCTCTCTGCCTCTCTCACTCTCTGTAACTTTGACTCTCAAATAAATAAATCTTGAAAAAAAAACCTCAGTTGTGAAGGTGCTCACCCAGAGTCCTCAGTGTGCTTACTGACTCCATCAAAGGCCAGCAGCAGGACAAACATCAGAGATCTGGGATGGAGGAGGAATAGGAGACGGAGCAAGGTTTTGAGGACACAGGAGAAGAGGCCCAGAGCATGGGGAGAGGAACCCTCATTCCTCTGGGCTCAGGGGGGAGGAAGGGAGCAGAAGCACAGACACAGAACAGTTCCTTACACAACACAATGTAGAAAGATGGGATGGGAAAAAGACCCTAAGTAGGGAGGGATGAGCAGTGGACTAACAGACAGCAATGACAGAGGAGAGGTCTGGGGAGGGGCGGTGTGTTTCATGAGGGTGGAAAGTGACTGTGTGAATGTGCCAGGTGAGTTTCTGGGAGAACCCAGGGCTATCAGGACGCTTAGAACTGCCAGTCTTCCTGTAAAACCTTCTAGAGAGTGACCTCACAGAAGAATCAAATGTCAGGGACAGGCATTCTGCCAAGAGGGGGCCCACTGGAAGAGTTTTCAGCCACGGGGCAGGGTGCAGAGGGAGGCGGTGGGCCATTCTGGGGACACAAGGGTAGGGAGGGAGGGACACACATTTTCAGCAGCGATAACAAACACGAGGCCAGATGGGATCATGCGACTTGGAGCTCTGGGATCAGTGGTGGTCCCAGGCTGTGTGCTAGTGACTGGCTCAAGGACCCCCCAAAACATCAACAAGAGTCCCCAAGGCAATGAGGATAAATTGGTCACATCTAATATGTGAGAATCGCATAGGCAAGGAAGCAGTAACAATTCAGTTCTGAGGATGGAGCTGCCACGGGCCAGGGATGAAGCCCAAGCTGGCCAGCAACACCCAGGCCCATGTCACCCAATAAAACCCCCACAGGCCAACCCTCTAGAGCCATGGTCAGCAGGTGCGTGTGTTTCCGCCCAGCTTCACCCCTGGAAAGACCTCTGCAACCCTACTAGGCCCACGGCCAGAGAACTCCCAGACGTCGTCCACATCCCAGGGAGTCACAAGGATCCACGTGAGGGTGAGGAAGGGAGGTGTCCCCTTTCTCTGTCTTCTAGGAGTAGACTTGGAACCCAGACTTCGAATGCAGGCCTCAGGTGTTCTGGGCAAGGCCCTCGGCTCTTTTTGCATATGCAACACTCTGCAGAGGTCTTGGTTCTCTGAATAGAACCCAACTGGCCCAAACACAGTACTTCTTCATAATGTCACACTAACGTGAGGACACTGGACATTGCCATTGTAGGCAGCAAAATCCTGAATATCTCAGACCATGGGCAAGACCAGCAGCCTGAGAGGCACCTGCACACATGGGAGAAGCCGCGTGAGGACACACACACACCTGCCATCCTCAGCTCTGACGTCTTCCTCTCCACGCCACTCCACGCCACTCACACGCACACAACAGACTCACATATTCTTGGCCAGCCCCTCTCTCTCCAATATAACTTGCCACTGCATTTATTACCTGGTGCTTTCATTGTTGACAGTTTGCCTCGCTACCCCACTACATTCAGAGCACCCTTTGTTGGATGTTAGGGTCTAGCATCCAATGAATATCTGTAGGAGGAGCTGGGCTGGATTGAGAGAGGTACATTACATGGAAATGAATTGAACTGAACCAAAATGACAATGGGAACACAAGACAAGACACTCTCACAGCAAGAAGATTGCATGTCACCCTGACTTCTTCATCAAGGGTCTTCCCAAAGACCCACCACCTCCAGAATCGCTCCTCAGTTCCCCAGCCATGCTGCCCCCCAGCCTCAACCTGGAGGGTCCTTATTGCTTCTTATGGAACAGAGCCGGGGCTGGCTCGTTGCTGGGCTCGGCCATGACCTGCATGGGCTGGTTGTTGAGGGCAGCCTCGCGCATCTTGTAGTACATGAACTCGTTCTGGCGGAACATGCGCAGCTCCATCTCCGTCTGCACCCGCATGGCCTGTGGGACACAGAGACACCATAAACAGGTGGCAAGGCCCCAGGACATGTGGCCTTGGGCCGACCTTGGGGTGAGTGGCTCTCAGGCACCAAGATTCAAGTCTTCCCCCAGGACACACACATACTCAAGCACCAGAGGCCTCATGCCCTGGCAGGGGCCCAGAGTGTTAGGGAGAGGGAGTCAGATCCCTGAGTGACTGGAGGGATTGTTCTCAGCAGAGGGAGTTTGTTCTCAGGAACTGAAAGTGTGAGGACCTGGATTTGAACCCTGGCTCCTGTGTTTAATGAGACCTCAGGCCAGTGACCTAGCCCTCAATTTTCTCACCCTTGAAATGGGAAACTTGCAGTGGGCTGGGAGAGAGCAGTGTGACACTCAGGCAAGCTCTCCTTCTGCCATATACCTGTTCAGAACATCCTTGCTAAAGGCCGCTGAGGGTGCTGAGGGTACCCCAGTGACTAAGATAGCAAAGACTGCCCTGACCCAGCAGCACGCAAGACAGAGTGGCTACCTCCACTTTCCGTTCCTTGCTTGGTCCCGTTTTATAGGGAAGAAGACTGATGACCTGCTAGTAAAGGGACAGCCACAGCTGATGTCACACTAGTCCTGTTACAGCCATTCTGCAAGCCAATGCATGACACAAAATCTGTCAGCTGTCCCTGGACTGCACCGTCTGAGGACTGCCTGTCACTCTCCAGCAAACCAGTCCTTCAAAGCACAAAGGAAACCAGCAGCCATTGCCATCACCCCACTTGTCAGATGCCGTGCTAAGGGCTTTTACACACGAATTCCTTGAACCCTCACCGCAATGCTATCTTCTTCACCCATTTTACTGATGTGCAGACTGAGGTCTACAGAATCAATATTTACAAACTCACACAGCTAGAAAGCTTCCCACTCTGGAATTTAATCCCGAGAGTGATTCCAGAGCTTTTGATCCAAAACTCCACTCTCTGTAGCACAGAGCACTTTCTAGGACAGATGGCTGTACACATGAACACACACACACTCACCGCTGTTGGGCTTTCTCTGGGCAGGCTTGGGCCATCAAGTTGCCACAGACTAAGGGTTCAAGTCTCAGCTTTGCCATCAGCCAGTCATGTGACCACAGACAGATGACTCCCCACCCCTAGGCCTCAGTCTCCTCAGTTGTACAACGAGGGGAGCAGGCGGAAGTGTTCTGAGTCCCCTCTGGGATAGATGTCAGTTTCTGGACTTGTCTGCAGCAGCGTCTACCTGACCTCAGACTGGTATCTTCAGGGAGGTCAGACTAGGCAGGGAGCACCGGGCCCTCGGTTCTACTTGCCTCTAAGTCCTTGGTGATGGGGTGGGAGGGTCCGTGTGTCACCAGGAGAATGGCGTAGGCTTTGCAGATCATCCCGTGCCCCACTTCAATGTTGCCAGCGTGCCAGTTGGTCAGCCCTGCCCGCATCACAGCCATGCCCAGTTGGGCATTATTGGGGTGGTAGAGCTTCCTGTAGGGCAAATAATCAAGACCCATCATGGCAACCATCTTTACAATTGTATGTCATTGGACAGCTGGTATAGTGCCCTTGTGGGTTAAGTCCTTCTGCTTCTCCCACTGGTGCTACAAGGCATCTGTGGCTGGCCAAGAGGGAAACCAGGTGCAGAGACTTGCCAAACACCTCCCCACCCCCACGATGAGGCTGTGAGAGCTAGCACTCAGACCTGGGCCACCAATCCAAGCCCTCTCGGAGAACAGAGCCAGGATGGCCCTCTGGGCTTGGATACAGGGAGCCGGAAGCTCTCAGGAAGGACTGCCACAGCCTCCTCCCTGGGGAGTGACGGGACATTCAAGGGGGAGACAGTGTTGTATTTTTCACCTCCATGACACCTCTTGGCAGGGGTTCTCTTTTCAGTACATTGTACAGCCCACCCGCGCTTTTTTTATGACTAGCAGCCTCTCCCAAGAAATGAACCTTCTTGTGCCAACTTACTCATTTGGCCAGAAATTCAGTCACATGCCAAAATGGGTACAGAAGGCAAGAGTGGTTATTTGCAGAGGGAAGGCAAGGGAGTCGCATTTTACAATTTATAAGCAAGGATGGCAGGTGTATCTTCTGTTTTTTAAAATAAAAGATAGTTTGCAAGATTGCTTATGCTGATTGTTAGGAAAGGTTTTCATTAAGCTGGAATTAGAAGTAAGAAGACAAAAAGCGTAAGATGCCACCCGAGTGGTAGATGAGATGGGGAATTTGACAAAGAACAGGGGTGACAAATAGGTTGTATCCCAAATCCCAACTCTGACTGGATATTGTGCTCAGAGGGTCACCATAAAAAGGCTCAGTTACAAAGAGAATCATTATTGATTACTAATGCCTGCTGGGGGTGCAGGAGGGAGGGTTAGCAACATGTGTGTCATCCACTTTTTGTGATCTCTGGAATGCACACACCTTCAGGAGACTCCACAGGACCCCAGGGTTGTCACTTACATATAGCCATCCACCATCCTCTTGGCGTAGTCCGCAGCCTCCCCAAAGGCCTGGAGGTAGGACAGGACCTCAGACACAATGCTTAGCATCCGCAGTGTGTAGAGGTTGGTGTCGGCAAACACTGGCTCCTGCTTCTGCAGGCACTCCCGGCATAACTTCACAACCTGCGGGGAGACGTGGGCCCTGTCCACTACCACCGCACCAGCACACATGCCCAGCTCATGTAACCAAGTCCATCAGGGGGACACTGGAGAGGCATGCTTTTAAGGGGTTGGGGAAACTGCTGAGGTGGGTGGGAGAGTACATGTGTGTCGTCTAAACTGGTCCTATAGGGCTAAGAAGTAGGATGGGGAAGGTGATGGTAGGAGATATGGCTGACAAGCAGAGCGAGGCGTTTTAAAGTCAGTAGATACAGGAAGCTACAGAAGCTATGTGCACACGCACATATATGGATACGACACAGATAAATACATTCATTGTTTCACAAAATGCACTAAGATAGGTCCCCCTAATATTCCCATTTTGCCAGACAAGGGAATTGAAGAGAGGGTGAGGACTATGCCACAGTCACAGAGTTAGTGAGCAACAGATTCACCCTAAGCAGTCCATCTCCATCTTAATCACCATACTTGCAGTTCTCCATCATGATCACTGAAATCAGGTGGAAATCATTTCAAAACACTGATATCTGTGCCCTGTCTCAGATGAATCAAAACAGTGTCTGGTGGCCGGCGCCATGGCTCACTAGGCTAATCCTCCACCTTGCGGCGCTGGCACACCGGGTTCCAGTCCCAGTCGGGGCGCCGGATTCTGTCCCGGTTGCCCCTCTTCCAGGCCAGCTCTCTGCTATGGCCCGGGAGTGCAGTGGAGGATGGCCCAAGTCCTTGGGCCCTGCACCCGCATGGGAAACCAGGAGAAGCACCTGGCTCCTGGCTTCGGATCAGCGCAGTGCGCCGGCCGCGGCGGCCATTGGAGGGTGAACCAACGGCAAAAGGAAGACCTTTCTCTCTCTCTCTCACTGTCCACTCTGCCTGTCAAAAAAAAAACAAAACAAAACAGTGTCTGGAAGAGTGACCCTGGCTGTCTAGAGCCCATGAGGCAACTGGGTAGGAGTCCAACAAAATGAGGACTGCCAACAATGTGTCCTAAAGACGGTTCCCTACAATCCACAGGGCCCGCCGCATCCAGCCCTACATCTGGCCCTGCCCAATTTGAATGGCAAAGAAGCAGAAAGGAGGAAGAGTTTGCGAGAAGCCGGGGGAGGGGGACCCATGGAGCCTGCCACTTGCTCCAGCTCTGACCTATGCCTGCACAGACTTTCTATGTTGCACATGACTTTCTCCCCACAGGACAGAATTCCCAGGAGGCAAGGAGTGTGCCTTGTGTTGGTCACCCTAGAAAGGACCCCAAATGAGCACTGAAGTGGTAAAGGAGAGAGAAGATGAGAGCAAATAAAATGAACACAAATTAATCTCCCAGGCCCTGTAGTGGCATCCCAGCCTGGCCTCACAGAGTTGCTTAATGAACTGGAGGAGAATATGCTGGGTCCTGGCACCTGTGTTCTGTTGGAGATTGCATGAATCCTCCCTTAGGGGTGAGACACAGGAATCTGTATCTCCAAGAGCTGCTTGGATTAATTCAACGCAACTGTTTGGCAGGCTGGTGTTTGGGAGTGGGTCCCAACCCTGAAATCCCCTGAGAGCTTTAAAAATCCTAAATATCTGGTCCCATCTCCAGAGACTACAGTGAAATCATCCTGGTGGGAAGTTAACATGAGCATTTTCCAAAAGTCATTCTAATATACAGCCAGGTGAGACTCCACAGTGCATCAGCAGCTCGGTTGGGAGACTGGAAACTGCAGCCACAGGTGCACTGAGCCCAGGAAAGCAAGCAACCCCCTCCCAGCGTGTCCCACAGCCATCTCCTTTCCTCCAGCTCTGACGCCACCTGAGCTACCCAAAATCCCCAGGGACTTCTGTCAGGCTGCCTTGGCGTTCCTCAGGCCTGGTCTCAGTGGGTTGAACAGTCACCAAGAACACATCCTCGGAGGTGCTAAAAGTCCAAGGGCAGGAAGAGTCAAGGTCTCCACCATGGGACAACTTCAGGAAAACAACCTGTCTGTGGCCTCCGCACCCCCACGCCACTCCTCTCTGGTCCCTCCCTTCTATCCCTCCCCTCTATAAAAAGGGAATCTTACCTCATGATACAAACCCTCACTGCGTGCCTTGTCTATTTTTTCCAGTGTATCCTTGCAGAACTCTGTCATCTCCTTCACCACTTCTTGAGAGGGCTGGAAAAGGGGCAGATGTGGAGTGGAGACCCCTTCATGAGGCTCTCCCGTCCACTGTTACCTTTTATGCAGTGCAGTGCCAGGTTAACCCCTTCAGCATTCTGAGTGCTTAATTCCTGCAAATGCTGCTCTGGGTCCCTGGAGCTTGTCCAGCTCCCTCTTCACGCTTCGGACATATGTTGAGTGACCCAGGCTCAGAGCCAGACTGCCCAGCTGACCTATCCCCAGCCTGTGTCCACTCCTGGGCCTTTGGACTCCAGAGCAGAGCCCGACATGGATCCCTGTTGCATTCTCTTTGGATTCTGGACTCGGATTCTATCATCTCAAATACTTGCCTTTCTTCCTCGCTGCTTCAAGTCTACCATCTGTTCCACAGGTGTGCGCTCTTGTATTTTGTCTTCATCCAAGTCTTTAACTCAAATATCAGCAAAGAACTGAACACAGAGTCCAACACTTGACCCCAAACTGCACTCCACTTTGCCACTGGAGATCATTAAAGAGGACACTTGGGCCGACGCCGCGGTTCACTAGGCTAATCCTCCTCCTTGCGGCGCCGGCACACCGGGTTCTAGTCCCGGTCAGGGCGCTGGATTCTGTCCCTGTTGCCCCTCTCCCAGGCCAGCTCTCTGCTGTGGCCAGGGAGTGCAGTGGAGGATGGCCCAAGTGCTTGGGCCCTGCACCCCATGGGAGACCAGGATAAGTACCTGGCTCCTGCCATCGGATCAGCGCAGTGTGCCGGCCGCGGCGGCCATTGGAGGGTGAACCAACGGCAAAGGAAGACCTTTCTCTCTCTCTCTCTCTCTCACTGTCCACTCTGCCTGTCAAAAAATAAAAAATAAAAATAAAAAAAGAGAGAACACTTGTGATAATGGTGATTCAAACTCTTCCAGCCATTACTTACTTGTCTTAATCAAAAGGGTATTATGAAAAAATGTGTTGGCTCTTTATCAAATCTAGACTCATTAGGCTTATTGCCTTTGCCTAAGCAGTCTAGTGATCTCATCAAAATCCATCAGAATAGGGTTTTTTAAAAGGTTTTATTTATTTATTTGAAAGACATCCTTACAGAGAAAGAAGAGATAAGGAGAGAGAGAGAGAGAGAGAGAGAGAGAGAGAGAGAGAGAGACATCTCATATGGGCACCAGTTCTTGTCCTGGCTGCTCCACTTCTGATCCAGCTTCTTGCTAATAGCCTGGGGCAAGCAACAGAGGATGCAGAGGATGGCTTAAGTGCTTGGGCCCCTGCACCCATGTGGGAGACCCAGAAGGAGCTCTAGGCTCCTGGCTTCGGCCTATCCCAGGTCTAGCCTTTGAGATCACTGGAACAGTAAACCGGCTGATAGAAGATCTCTTTCGCTCTCTCTCCTCCTTCTCTCTGTAACTCTGACTTTCAAATCAATCAATAAATCTTTTTTTAAAAAAGTTAATAATTCTTAGAGAATTTTCAGGAGTAATAGTTCGCTGAGTACAGTTAAGTATTAAAAGTCTGGCTCAATTTGATGTAAGAAGGCTCTAGAAGTGAATCCATTTCTTTAAAGGAGGCTACTTTCAAGGTTCCCGAAATGAACTGGCAGAAAAGTTATTCCTTCATATGTCTAAAATGTGATAAATCCATTCTGAGAAAGGAATCAGGGCCATCCCATGTGGCTGTGCTTTTGTGAGCAAAGTCAGGAGCCCTCTGATTTGCAGCCAGGATTTAAGGAAACCCCACAGTGAAAGCCTGTTCTCTCCAGAAGCATTAAAGAAAATAGAAAATGAAGAGGAAGAGCAAAGGAGAAGGGGTGGCTGAGGCCAGACAGGGGAAGAGGAAGAGAGATTAGAGGTGGACAAGATAGAAGACAGCAGACAGGAGAAGCCTGGGAGGGGCAGGGAGGCCAGGGAGGGGCAGAAGCCAGAGAAGGGGAGGAGGCAGAAGAGGAGGGGCAGGGAGTAACTGAATAATTGTGAAAACCATGGTTAAAGACTGGAACGAGGAAAAGAGAGCCCTCAGCAGCCTAAGCAAAGACAGTCCAGAGGAATAAGGGGGGGAAATGCTACAGCCCTCAAAGGAGCCGACCTGGGGGCCAGCACTGAGGTGCAGCAGGTTAAGCTCCCCTCTGGGACACTAGCATCCCACATCAGCGCACAGGTTCAAGTCCCAGCTGTTTGGCTTCCGATCCAGCTCCCTGCTAATGCTCCTGGGGAAAGCGACAGCAGATGACCCAAGATGGCCCAAAATGGCCAACAGAAGAAACAGAAGACAGCCCCTGCCACCCATATGGGAAACCAGGATGGAGTTCCTGGCTCCTGACTTTGGCCCGGCTCAGCCCTGGCTGTTGCAGCCCTATGGGAGAGTGAACCAGCAGTTGGAAGACTCTCTGCCTCTCTCCAGCTCTCATTCAAAGGTTCTGCTTTTCAAATAAATAAATAAATCATCTTTTTTAAAAAGGAAGAGTAGGGAACCAACACTGATGACAGTTTGTAGACTCCAGCCTTTAGAACTGTGAGACCACTTTGGGTTGTTTGTGGTTCCCTGTTGCAGTAGCACTAACAGACACACACATGGCATTGTTTGGTTCCTTCATTCTTTTCCCTCCAGAAATAGAGTTCAGGGGGTAGGCCTTTAGCCTGCCAGTTAAGACGTCCCCGTCCCACACAGGAGTTCCTCCCTGGTCTGGCTCCCAATTCCGCTAATGCGGGCCTGGATTGCATTCCCAGCTCCTGGCTGCAGTTCTGGCCCCGAGCCCAGCCCCAGTCATTCTGGGGCATTTGAAGAGTGAACCAGCAGATAGGAGTGCGCGCTCGCTCTCTCTCTCTCTCGCTCGCTCACTCGCTCTTTCCCTCCCAAAGGTTTTTTCTTGGTTAAATAAAAGACACAGAGCTCCCTCCACAGCTACATAAACATCCACTTCATTCATTGTAAGGGTAGCAGGGTATTTCTTTCATTTAACATTTCCCTACTTGTAGTTAGAAGGTTGTATTCAATATTTTGTTGCTCCCCAAAATGCCGCCATGCATATACATGTATTTTTGTTCACATGCGTAAGCACAGCTAAGGGGAAAATTCATAGAAGTAGAACCTTTTGGTCAAAGGGTAAAAATATCCTATATTAAGAATAAGTTTGTGGGGCCGGCGCCGTGGCTCACTTGGTTAATCCTCCGCCTGCAGTGCCAGCATCCCATATGGGCTTATTGCCCATATGGGAGGTTCTAGTCCCAGTTGCTCCTCTTCCAGTCCCGCTCTCTGCTGTGGCCCAGGAGGGCAGTGGAGGATGGCCCAGGTGCTTGGGCCCCTGTACCCGCATGGGAGACCAGGAAGAAGCACCTGGCTCCTGGCTTCGGATCAGCGTAGCTCCGGCCATAGCGGCCATTTGGGGAGTGAACCAATGGAAGGAAGACCTTTCTTTCTTTCTTTTTTTTTTTTTTTTTTTTTGACAGGCAGAGTGGACAGTGAGAGAGAGAGAGACAGAGAGAGAAAGGTCTTCCTTTGCCGTTGGTTCACCCTCCAATGGCCACCGCTACAGCCGGCGCACCGCGCTGATCCTATGGCAGGAGCCAGGAGCCAGGTGCTTTTCCTGGTCTCCCATGGGGTGCAGGGCCCAAGCACCTGGGCCATCCTCCACTGCACTCCCTGGCCATAGCAGAGAGCTGGCCTGGGAGAGGGGCAACCGGGATAGAATCCGGCGCCCCGACCGGGACTAGAACCCGGTGTGCCGGCGCCGCAAGGTGGAGGATTAGCCTATTGAGCCACGGCGCCGGCCAGGAAGACCTTTCTGTCTCTCTCTCTCACTGTCTACAACTCTACCTGTCAAACAAATAAATAAAAATTTAAAAAATAAAAATAAAGAAAACTTCATGTGCGATTTCTCAGGCCTGACCCTAGGCAAGTACAATGGCTTGACCAGGGAGGTTTCAGGAGGCGGGGAGAGGCAACTCCCCCAAACACACCTGACAAGAGGTGATGCCAGGACACTGGCTGGGACCTGCCTGCCGTGCTCTGCCTGAATCCCCAGAGTTACAGGCCCTCTGGGAAGTTCATGGGCAGGGGCGCATTCATTGACTGCGAAATCCCATCGGCTGGCTCCTGGAGAAGCTGAGGCCCCCAGCAAACACCCCAGCAGGAGGGGCCGTGTACCTTGGGGTTGTCCTTCACCCCCAGGAAGAGGTCGTCCTTCAGCCCTTTCTGACAGTGCTCGCAGGTGCAGTCGAAGTAGTACTGCTTCTTCAGCTGCCGCCTGCGCTCCTCGCTGACGTTGAGGAAGTCGATATAGGACACCGTGAGCTCCTCCCCTTCCGAGATCTTGCCCAGGGCCCGGAGCTCAATTCTGGAGCGGGGTGAAAGGAAAAGAGTCAATTCCAAGGGGTCAAGCCTCAAAGGCAGCAACAGCCTCTAGCACTCTGAGAAAATCCCCACAGCCCCCCAAAAGGGGAAATGTGACCTAAAGGACAGTTTTCTGGATGATAACATTCTTCTCACTGCAACAGTCAAATCTCCTCCATTCAGATCCTCGCTCTGGAAACAGCTCAAATAAGAGTCCAGCTGAGAACTGGACTTGGTCACGAAATCATACATGGATTCCACACTTGCAGCTATCCCTGTATATTTAGCTAATAATTGTAACAAAGGAGGGGGAAAATAATCAGAAGAAAACACCAAACCAGAAAAGACTTGAAAATAATTTCTGGGTAGTTCAAGGATTCCTCTCTCAGAAATACACGTCCAATTACAGTCTTGGCCTCTTTTGAGTCTAACTTTAAGCCCCCTCTTACCTTGAGCTTCAGTTTGATGGTTCAGGCCTACCTTATGAGAGGGGACTTATACCCTCATTGAAGGGAAACCAACAATGGCTGGCTCTGTTAGCCTACTTCATGTTTACTTCTGTGTTTATTAGGAGACGGGGCTTAGCAAGAGCAGATGGCATTTCAATTCTCTTTCAGCCTAGACCCGACCCTCCAATGACCTACAGCACCACCTGCTTACCATATAATAGATTCAGATGGAGCTGAAGATAGAAGCCTTCCTTGGAAATGAAATCCAGCAAAGCCACACAGTGGTGGTCAGCCTCCACAAGGCCAGATGGCTACAGGACATAAGTGGTTGCCCTGCATACTAGATTCTCAGTTCTGTCTCTTCAGGATCCTGGGGCCTCACTGCCCAGTGGGAAATCATCACTTGAGAGCAAATGGCAGGATGCAGAGGGCTGGGGAGAGCATCATCACAGAGATCTCTGGTCATTTCTTTGACTTCCCAGAAAGGCTGAGTTGCACACCATGTGCAACACAGAGTAAGACTCTGGGTCTTGGTCCAAGGCTGCTTTTTCCACTGAATCTCAGATGACATTTGCTAGGGTGTGGCTGCTGTTTATCCCCCAAGGGTTCATATGTCGGAGGCATGGTCCTCACAGTGGTGGTGTAGAGGTGGTGGAAGCTTAAGAGGTGGGGGCCTAGTGGAGGTGGTTAGACCACTGGGGGTGCAAGCTTCTGAAGGGATTAATGCTGGTCCAGTGGAATCAGCTGGCACAAGAACGAGTTGTTTTAAGAAGAGCAAGCCTGCACCCACCCACTCCTCACTCTCTGGCCTCCTGTCTCACCTGTGACTTTTCTCAGAGGCACTTTTGCCATGAGCCTCTCACCAGAGGCCAAACAGCTGGGGCCACTAGATCTTGGTCTTTCAGCCTCTAAAGCTTCTTCCTTTACAAATTACCCGCCATCAGATATTCTGTTATAACCACAGAAAACAAGCTAATAGCTAATAGAACAACCAAAGGTGCACCTGCCGAAAGGCAGCGACATGCATGTCTTGGCACCTTCTGAGGTGACCATTTAAGGTTAATAATCCACTTTCCCCAAAGTGGGTCACATCAGCACATCTGAAAAAGGTGATAATAAGTATACAAATAACTCACATGGAGCTGGGCAAAACCCAAGTGCCTGCTCACCTCTTGCTCTTTCTTTCCTTTCTTCCTAACCCCAATTTTTGGCAGCAGCCTTTATTGAAGTGATGGAATGCAAGTGGGAGAGGATGCCTGGACGATTCTATTCACAGCTCTGTGTAGAATCCTAAGATGCCCAAGTTGCAGGCAATCTTCATTTTGCTAATGAGGATGCTGACCTAAGACAGGCAGCTTCCCCCAAGACCTCACAGCACTTTGGAGACAGAGCAAGATTAGAGCTGAAGTGCCAAGGATGCTTCACCACATCCCTCTGACCTCACCCAGCTGCATTCCGGCTGCCTCCCGTGTCTATGATGGACGAGAAATGAGACGCATCAAAGCCCGTGCTTTTTCAGACTTTACTAATGTCCTAAATAGCTCTTTGTGAGCAACTCCTGGGCCTACGTGGAGTGATGGAGTGTGGGTTTCTAGTGTTTGGTCCTGGTGGGGAAGTAAGTAGTTGTGTTCCTTTTACAGGCCAGCTTGCTGTAGAGACTGACATATCCTAACTCAACAGTGACCCAGTGGCCAAGTGGGTTGGAATCTTGAGTTCGTTCCTTTTCATCATGGTTGAGCCAATTCTGGCAAGGCCTTCAGTGTCTTGGAATATTTAAATAGTGTTAGAGTTTTCAAAATCAAATTAACTTAAAGTCACCTTAATATGGAAAAATGCATTTATGTTCATCCCATTTTACCTTACTTGGAATTGGGGCTTAGAGGGCAAATGGTGATCAACACAGAATAAGTATTGTGGAAGGAGTTTTAGCCTTGACTCTTCCTCCAACCAGCTTCCTTGGACAAGTCTCTTACCACCCTGGACCCCAGACCTCTCCCATCTCCAACACTATAATTCCATAGTTCAACTAACTGAGTCACCAGGAGGCAATTTATTTATTTCTTGAAGAGGTTAGGAACAGAGCTCAGAGCCCTAGAAGGCTTCTAGGAGATGTTCTCCTCTTGATTTTCACTCTACAGATATGGAACTTGAGCCCAGAAGATAATGTGAATCATCCAGTCATGTGCATTGCACACCAACACAGCCTCGGCTGCACCAACCACTTCTACCATTGCAATGTCAAAGCCAAAACGTCCATGTGGCATTTTGTTCTCAATAGTTGGTCAAAGACCAGTTCAAGGGCTTTCAAGCCTAATCTGAGGAAAATATCCCTCTGGGGCCATTTAGTTGTTATTTAAAAAAAAAAAGTCAAAAGTGAAGAGCATTGTTTCATATAACCCTTGGACATCTAAACATCTTCTAATGAGAAATATCTATTCAGATCATGTGCCTGCTTTTAAGTTGGGATTTGTTGTTGGTGGTGTGTTTTGTTGCTCCTTATGTCTTCTGGGCAATAGTTTGCAAATGTTTTCTCCCACTCTGTTGATTGTTTCCTTCATTGTGCAGAAGCTTCTCCGTTTGATATAATCACGTTTACCTGGTTTCGTTTTTGTAGTCTGTGCTTTTGAGGTCTTATCTGTAAAATCTTTGCCCATACCAATGTCCTGGAATGTTTCTCCTGTATTTTCTTCTAGTAGTTTCCTGGCTTGGGGTTTTAAGTCTTTGATCCAGTTTGAGTTGTCTTTTTTTATATGATGAGAAATGGGGGTCTAGTCTCATTCTTCTGCATATGGGTATCCAGCTTCCCAGCATCACTTACTGAATAGACTTTCCTTTTGGTGTCTTTGTCAAAGATCAGTTGGCTGTAGCTATGTGGATTTATTTCTGGTTCTCCATTCTGTTTCATTTATCAGTGTGTCAGTTTTATGCCAGTACCACACTGTTTTGGTTACTATCTCCCTGTAGCATTATTTGAGGTCAGGTGCTGTAATCCCTCCAGCTTTGTTCCTTGTGCTGAAGATTGCTGTGGCTATTCAGGGTCAGTTGTGGTTCCCTATGAATTTTAGGATTGTTTTTTCTATTTCTTTTAGGAAAACCATTGGTATCTTGACAGAGATTACATTGAATCTGTAAATCACTTTAAGCAGTATGGACATTTTAACAAGAAAAGTCTAAAGTAAATTTTCATCTAAGCAACTAACTCATAGTTAGCCAGAAGCAGTTAACAGAACACCATGAATAAATATTTATCAAAATATCACAGTTATGGGTGCTATTCTTAGAGCCCAGTCTGGGTGAGAAGTTGGGAATTATAATCAAGCATACCATCCTTTAGTAGGTCAGCAACACCAACAGACCTCATTTTACAGTAAGTAGGTTTAGGGGAAAATACAGGTTTTTGCTAAGATAATGTAGACTAGATGGTTCATGCTTAAAGACTGGAGGGGCAGGAGAAGTGAGGAATGAAGGAGAGGCAAGAAGGAAGCAAAATAAAGCAAAAACAAGGCAAGTGGTGGGTGAGTGCGGAGCAAAGTGTTAATTGAAATGCAGTAAAATGTATAGCATTCAGTGAAGGCTAGACACTGGGCTGCAAAAGGACTTCACAGACTAATACAGCCATGGAGTCTTGGGAAGGAGTGGCCCCAGCAAACCAGGCAAGTGAGGGAGATGGGTCAGAGGAGCAGGGATGCTTGAAAGAACTGACCCACCTCATCTGGGTGTGAAACATGGATTTCACTGCCTCATGACTGAAAGACAAAACAGATACCCAAATGGAAATCAGTACCATTGGCCGATCCGGTATGGCTAGCAGGATACACAGCATTCTGGGTTACACAATCCAAGCTTTGGCCATTACAACAACCTTTATTCCAGCCCTTCCAGCTGAGCTCACATGACAAGATGCATTTCAGTGGAGGAACGTGCCCTGAATTTGGAATGAGAAGTTCTGGGTTCAAAGACACTCAGCCCTCAAGAAGTTAATTCCTTTCTTTGGACCTGCTTATTCTCACTTGTAACCTGGTGATGAGTGAGACCTGCACTTGAAAGTGTAGTGCTATGAAATGCATGGCATGGTGTTATTTTATTTTCCTACTAACAAGCATCCAAGATGAATAAACATTGCCTCTTTGGATGCCTATCTTGGGGAGAGCTTGAACTGCATGTGATGACTGGTGAGGTCACACAAGCAGCATGTAAAAAATGTTGGGAATAGAACTGGGGCGCTAACACCATATCCAGGCTTCTTTCCACTATAGTAGGCAGCTAGGCAGTGACTGAAAAGATACCATCTCTTGCACAAAAGCCATGAAGTTTGGGTAAAATAGCTGCTCGAAATTAGTAGATGCAAGGAAGCCAAAGCAAACATCAGACATGACCTGAAGAAAGCATTCCCAGGTTCCTTGACTGTTACACACAGTGACAAGATGAGCCCAGAGTCACCACTGCCTAGGGAAGGCCTTCTAGAAAATCTGGCTCCATCTGTAGCTGAGCTTATACTCTCTGACAGCCAGGCTGACCTAGATGACAGCCAAGGTAGCCTGTACAACAGCCCCTCAAGGGAAGATTTCATGAGGTCTAGGCCAGGGACCCCAAGAGGCTTAGAAAAGGAAACACAATGCTGAGAAAAGATTAGCATCTGCATCCAAAATAAGCTTCCCCATCCTGAGTGACTTTCTCAGTTGATTAAGAGTCTGGTGTCAGAAATGGGAAAGCAAAGGGAAAGTAGGGCCTTTGCTGTATCGGGGCTTAGACTTGGTTCTCAACCAAGACCTGAAACCCTTGTCTTCTGCTTCTAGGAAGTTTCCAGAGGAAATCTGTCCATTCTTGACGGATCTGAGTCAGCTGGCACCTGTCATGGGAGCTCACCTCTAAGGGCACAAGGAGCTCATATCACTCAGGTCTCCTTCCTTCCCTCAGACATCCCTGGTCAGAGCGCAGGACAACTGGGGGCTCATCCCATTGCCGACTTCTCTCCATTTGTGCCCCACCCCCAGAACCCCTCTTCGCCCTTATGTCCCTGAGCTGTGCCTTCCTGGGCGCAGCTGACCTCTGAAGGCTGCATCACTCAGGATCCTCTGCTCTCTGGCCTCTGGCTGGGGTTTCGCCAAAGGAAGGAGATCAAAGGGTGAGAGGAGAAAGAGATGGGGGTACTGAGCCCATGGTGCAGGCAATGGCAGGTTTCTCTACAGGCACGACCACAGTAGAGCTGTTAGGGAGCTCCCTGCCACAGCTCAGCTCTCACAGCACTATGGCCTCCTCGTGACCCGCCAGGTCTAGAGGTGGTAATGGTTTCATATGTTACCAGACCCTGGGCACTGCCCCGTTCCCTGTTAGTTTCCTAAACCCACGTTTCTATAACCTGTCCCTTCATTAAATTCTCTTCAAGTGAGCTCTTTGGGTGTGCCTTCCGACTCCTGATGGGACCTTGACTGATCTATGCTCCTGCCAACCCACTTTCGATCTGTATTGCTTTGCGATGAACTCTGGGTACATAATCCCAGACTTCAAGTTATTCAATAGTGTTAGAAGTCAGAGACGTGTCTAACCCATCAATGCAGCCTCAAGAAACATGCAAAGACTCAGAGATGACCCATGTGGAATCCTCTGATGTCCTCCTTATCATCTTGCTCCCACCCACGACTATTCTAGAATGAGATTCCTACCTGCTACACCTTTGAAACCCACGCTAGTCAGATTCAACAGGTGCACTCTGGCTTATGTCAAGTGTGGAGAACATACCATAAGGTCTCCCCATCCCCATCACACAGTGCCAGTTGAAGATACTCACTTGCCATTGTTAAATATGACGGTGCAGTTGGGCCAGCAGTCATGGTTCACCAGGGCCAGGTTGGGGAAGATGCCCACACCTACAGCCTGCAGGCCTCTCTGATCACTAAGAGTGAAACCATTGCAGTTGATCTGCCCAGAAGAAAGATTAAAAAGTCAGTTAACAGTTGCAGATTAGGGACAGAACATCAACCTTATAAGAGGAGTGGAAAATCATAGAAGTCCCAGTCTCACCCTGGAGATGCTTAGAGAGTCTGGAAACAAAATAGCCTCTTGCTTTGGTAGATAGTGCCAAATGTGCAAAAATGCAGCAGCACCTTGAAAGCTGTGGGTTACCATATACTAAAAAAGCCAAAGATGATGGAAATGCTGGGTCCCTTTCTCTGTGTTTGGGCCTCACATGCGTCTTCCTCAGCATTTGCCTTGGTTCTTCTCTCTCTGCCCTGATTTGCATGTATGTGCATGTGTGAGAGTGTGTCTCTGTGTGTCTCTCCCCACTCTCAACTCCTCTAGCTGCTCATGAAATATAAATTGGGGCCAGCACTGTGGCATAGCGGGCAAAGCCTCTGCTTGCAGAGCCGGCATCCCATGTGGGCACCAGTTTGTGTCCTGGCTGCCCCACTTCCAATCCAGCTCTCTGCTATGGCCTGGGAAAGCAGTAGAAGATGGCCCAAGTGCTTGGGCCCCTGCACCCGCCTGGGAGACCTGGAAGAAGCTTTAGGCTCCTGGCTTTGGATCGGAGCACCTCTGGCCGTTGCAGCCAATTGGGGATTGAACTAGTGGATGGAAGACCTCCCTCTCTCTCTGCCTCTCCTTCTCTCTCTGTGTAACTCATACTTTCAAATAAATAAGTCTTTTTTAAAAAAAAAAAGAAATATAAATTGACATTTCTATTGGATTATTTTGTGGTTCTCCACAATTTTTAAATATGATGAGTACAATATTTAACATTTACTTGGCAAATTGAATTAGTTATTACTGATATAGCATTCAGGTGATTTTCTTTTCCTTAGAAATAAGTTGTATTGGGGTCGGCATTGTGGTATAGCAGGTAAAGCTACTGGCTGCGATGCCAGCGTCCCATATGGGTGCTGGTTCAAGTTCCAGCTACTCCACTTCCAATCCAACTCCCTGATAATGGCCTGGGAAAGCAGCCTAGGATGCCCCAAGTGCTTGGGCCCTAGTACTCACTGGGGAGACCAGGAAGAAGCTCCTGTCTCCTGGCTGGGTTTTGGCCTGGCCCAGCACTGGCTATTGCAGTCACCTGGGGCATGAACCAACAAATGAAAGAACTCTCTCTTTCTCTGTAATTCTGACTTTCAAAATAAATAAATAAATCTTTATTTTTAAAAAGTTGTATTTATAGAAATATATTCCAAGTATCTTCTCTCATGGTACAAAAAATGCAAAAAAATGAAGACAGCCAAGGCAGACATTTACCATAGCAGTCAAGACAACACTTGGGACAGTGGCATCCCATATTGGAGTGTCTGGGTTAGAGTCCCGGCCTCACTCTCAGTTCCAACTTCCTGCTGATACACATTCTAAGAGGCAGCAGTAACAACTCAAGAAGTTGGGTCCCTGACACCCATGTGGGAGACCTGGATTAAGTTTCCAGCTCATGGCTTCACCTTGACCCAGCCCTGGCTGTTACAGGTGTTTGCAGAATGAACCAGCAAATGGAAGATGTTTCTCTCTCTTCCTTTCAAATTAAAAACTGAATATAATATAGAATGCATTAATAATTGCACTCGATATTCTGCTTTCTATATGAATACACACTATGAGCATTTACACACTCATATGACTACACTATAAACAGGGAAGAGTATCATCACTTCCTCCACTATTCTTATGGGCTATTTAGCAAGTACCTGACATTACGCTGTGAATATTGCTAGGAGGCTGTGTTACTTTGGGCAAATTCCTTTCTTTTCTTCACCCTGGCTTTCCCAACTGCAGGTTGAATAAGTTGGACTAGATGAGTTTTCAGGATCCTTTTCAGCTCCAGGCTTCGGTGATTCTGTACTCTGTGGCTCTAGTCACCCCCACCCCTGGCCCCACTCTCCTTGGGGATGCCCAGGATGGGTCTGACACATCAATTTTTCCCCAAGCCTATAGAGCACAGCAATTAGGAGTAGAATCTCTGGCACCAGACACGCTGTTCCTAGACCTTCTTTGAGTACCGACTAATCACATGGCCTTCAGAGGCCATGTACCAGCAGGGCTAGCTTTCTGCATTATAAAACAAGAATGTTTAAAAGCCCGGGCCTCACCTTATATTGTAGTAACTGCATTAAATAATACAAGGAAAGCTATGATAGCTAATTTTGTATGTCAGCTTGGCTGGACCATGGTGCCTGGATATTTGGTCTAACATTATTATGTCTATTTCTATGAAAGTGGATATTTTAAAAGATAAGATTAACATTTAAATTGGTGAACTCTGAGTAAAGCAAAGTGCTCTCCATAAAGTGAGTGGGCCTCATCCACTCAACTGAAGGCCTTAAGAAATTAAAGACTGTCCTCCCATGAACAAGAAGCAATTCTGCCACCAGGTTACCTTTGCACTCAACCTGCCGTTAACTCTTCCCCAGGTCTCCAGCCTGACCTACTTTGCAGATTTTGGATTTAGCCAGCTTCCACAATTGTGTGAGCCAATTGTTTAAATCTCTTCTCCTCTCCCCTACCTCTTTCTTACTTCCTTTTTTTTAAAAAAATTTTTTTAGATTACTTGAATGACAGAGTTACAGAGAGAAGGAGAGATAGAGAGAACAGTCTTCCATCTGCTGGTTCACTCCCCAAATGGCCACAATGGCTGGAGCTGGGTGGATCTAAAGCCATAAAGCCAGGAGCCAGGAGCTTCTTCTGGGTCTCCCATGCAGATGCAGGGGCCAAGGACTTGGGCCATCTTCCACTGCTTTCCCAGGCCATCGCAGAGAGCCAGATTGGAAGAGGAGTAGCCAGGACTCAAACTGGTGCCCAAGTGGGATGTCAGCACCACAGGTGGAGGCTTAACCTACTACATCACAGCATTGGCCCGACCTCTTTCTTCCTTTCTGTCCATGGTGAAGACTGTGCAGATGGTGATTACAGTCATGCTGTTGTTATAACAATAACCTCCCTCGTCAACCTGATCATCATCATCACACAAAGGGACTGCCAGATAGAAGACCTAGAACTAAGGCCTGGGCCTTCTGATCCACCAGTTCTCCTGAACTCTCAGGGTCTCTGCTGGACGTGTTGACCCCACCACTGAACACTGATCTCTTTCTCCCTGCTTCACCAACCACCATGCTCCAAGATTGCCCTGTATCCTGCCCAGCAGACCTGGACAAAGTAAGGGTCTTCTTTCCAAAGTGATTGGGAGACAGGAAGGGATGGTAATCAGATCGTGTTTCCAATGTGGACAGCAGAAAATTTGTAAAGTGCAGATTGACAAGAAGATAAATTCCCATTCATGTCTACCATTCAGAGACAATAAATGAAGCTCATAAGGGGGATGCCAATATCATAAAGGTCCAGGGTGACCTCACAGTAAATCAGCCCAGAGAGAGCATGAGATGAGAAGTGTTCATTAGAAACTTCTGTGCCCCTCCAGTCCTTCTCTTGGCCTCCAGTCCCAACTGGTCTGGAAGCTTCTGGAAACTCATTAGGCAGACCAGCTGACTCTAAGACCCCTCATTTATAAGGAATAATACTCTAGAATCTCTGAATATTTAAATTGGGTTATTCAGAAACCTGTTCCCAGGCTCAGAAAAGGAAGGGGCAAAGTTAGTGTTTGTGCTACAAAAGTCTATATAAATAGAGGACAGAGTTCACCAGACTCCCTGGCTGCTGAGCAAGGAACACTTTTCCTTTTATCTATCTATCTATCTATCTATCTATCTATCTATCTATCTATCTATCTATTTTCTTGAGCGACAGAGAGGGCCTATCAACTGAATCACTCCCCAAATGCCCGGAACATCTGGAGCAGGCTCGGAACAAAGCTGGGAGCTGAGAATGCAGTCCAGGTCTCCCACACCACTTGGTGTGGAACCCCATCATTTGAGCCATCACCTACGTCACCTCCCAGGCTCTGCAGGAGGAGGAAGCTGCAACCCAGTAGAACTAGGACTCAAACCCTGGCACTCTGCTATGGAATGTAAGGGTCCTGATCAGCATCTTAACCAGCAGGCCAAAGAGGAGAGCTTTACAGGAAGAGCAGACACTGTCCAGGGCAGATGGGGTTTCGTCCTCAGAGCTTTTCACCTCCGGGAAGCCCCACCCTTCCAAAGGAAGAGGGAAGGAAAGAAGAGAAAGGCCAAGAGGGTGAGAGGGGACGGGGGGGAGCCTACCACTCCAAAGATGTGCGAGATGTACTGCATGCTGAAATGCTGGCTCTGCGGCGGCCAGTACTGCAAGAACGTGTCCACGTCCGCCCGCAGCTCCTTCTGCTCCTCCTCCCCGAAGTGATCCACGTGGTTCTGCAAGTCGTCCACGGAGACCAGGCAGCCTTCCGTGAGCCCCGTGCCCTCTCTCTCCACCCGCCACATGATGCGCGCCGCCAGCCTGGGGAGGAGGCAGTGTTAGGAAGGCCGCCACTGCATTCATCCACTCATCCATTCATCCATTCGTTCATTCAACGTTTTCTGTGTGCCTAATGCATGCCAGGTACAATGGTGGGCCTAAGATTCAGTTTTGAGCTAAACAGATGGACTTTGTTCTATCATGAAGCTGTTTACAGCGAGGGAGATTTACACAAGCACAGTCATTTTAAGTACAGTTAAATGCTCTGTGGAAAATAAAATCAGGTGACATGATAGACAGTGACTGGGACAGGTAAAGCCAAGGTCATCAAGGGAGGGTCACCAAGAAGGTCCATTTGAGCTGGAACTGGCATGGACAGAAGAGCCAGCTGTGTGGGATTGGGGAAACAGCACTGAGTTCAAAGCCCCTGAGGAAGGCATGAGGCTGACGTGATGGAGAAACAGGAAGAAGACAGAGGTGGCTGGAGCACCTGGAGCAAGGAGTGGAGAGCAAATCCAGGTGGAGACAGCAGGAGCTGGGTCACATGGGGTCTGGGGACATGGAGAGGTACGGCAGCTGAGTGCCTCCTGACAGTAGGCTTACTGGAGTGAGCGGTGGATAAGGAGTCAAGTGGCCTGGGTTTCACTGTTCCCAGTTCTTACTGTGTGACCCTGGGTAAGTCACTTGAACTCCTGAATCTATCTGGTGGCCATGTTCTCTGCCATACTTCCAAAGATGCTCAGAGGACAAAGTGAGGGAACGGATGGCCACGTCATGGGTAAGCTTATTTGTGTTCTTAAGGACTGGGTAGGGAAAACGTGGAGGAACAGCATAAGCAAAGTCCCAGTGGCAGCCAACAGTGAGGACTATGCAGGAAGCAAGGAAGGGCCTAGCTCGGCTGGAGCAGAGAGCTCTGCAGGAGGCAGAGTGAGACAGGAAGGGGCCCCACAGAACACAGGGCTTTCGCTGTGATCCTGAGGAGGGTACTTCTCCCTGACTGCCTCCTGGTTAACTCTTATGCAGCCCACCCCCCAAATGGAGCCTGTGACTCAGGTGGATTTTCACATCTCCCTGCCACTCGGTCTGGACTGCATGCTGTCCAGGTAACTAAGAGGGGCTGGAGGCCTCAGGAGGGACTCCCTTGACAAAAACACAGGACTCTTTCTCTTCCTATTTGGGTCATGGGGTTACTCCTGGAGAGATGCCTTGCAGGGGTCCTCAGGTGTGTGGGAACTGAGGTGTCCCCACATGGAGTCTAGGACGGCAATGGGGTGTGGGGAAGAGCTGCCGCCCCCAGAGACTGGGGAAATGATCATGAAGCGCAGAGACCAGAAGGCATGGGGTGACCAATTTCAACTCAGTTTCAGAAGCTATCAACTGGGACTAAGCACATGGAGAACCTGAGCTCCTACCAGTAGGGTGACATTTCCTTTGGGTCCTGAAGAATGTGTAGGATTGTAGTAGATGGATCTAAGCAGGACGGCTGCTAGTTCAGCCTGCAGTTTTCTAAAAATTCCCACAACAAGAGAATCCCATTTTGGTCTTTAACTACACAAGCTACTGGCAGAATGAAAATGCCCCAAGTCACCATCCCCATTGCCTCTACTCGCCACTGTTGGCTCCCTAGGCACCTCCCCACAGCTCAGGCAGCCCCTGCCCTGGCAGAGCCTCCAGGACTTGGGAGCTCTTAAGCTAGGGCTGCCCAGGTACTGTCCCTGAGACTTCTGGCCACGACCACCAGCTGCAAATACAAATGCTTGCTGAGTGTCTTGGGTGCAGAAGGCAGCCTGTAGCACCACCGGGAGTAGTGGAGGCTGCAGTGACTAAGAAAACTGTATTTTTAAAAAATTGTTGGAGTCAGTGTTTTGGCATAGCAGGTAGTCACCAACTGTGACTCTGGCATCCCATATGGGCTCCAATTCACGTTCTGGCTGCTCTGCTTCCAATCCAGCTCCCTGCCAATGGCCTTGAAAAGCAGTGGGGGATAGCCCAAGTGCTTGGACTCCTGTACCCACTGTGGGAGACCAGAATGAAACTCCTGGCTTTGGAGTGGCACAGCCCTGGCTATTGCAGCCATTTTGGGGACTGAACCAGCAGGTGGAAGATTCTTTCACTTTCTCTCTCTCTCTCTTTGTTTTTTTTTTTTTTTCCCTCTCTTTCTGTAATTCTGACTTTCAAATAAATAAATATACCTTTTTTAAAAAAATTGCCTGATCTATTTGAAAGTCAGAGAGAGAGAGAGGCAGACAGAGATTTCCCATCCACTGGTCACACCCCAAGATGCCCACAACAGCCAGAACTGGGCCAGGCCAAAGCCAGGAGCAGAAATAATCTGGGTCTTCCACTTGGGTGGCAGGAACCCAAGTACTTGAGCCATTACCTGCTGCCTCTCAGGGCAATATGAGCAGGAAGTAGAACTAGGAATGGAACCAGGACACAAACCCAGGCATCCCTATATGGGATGCTGGTATCCCAAACAGCAACGTGGCCTCTGGCCAAATCTTGCCCCAGAAAACTGTATTTTTCAAAAAAGAACAGAGGCTCTAGCCTTTTTGGTTACATTTTTACTGTTTTTTAAAATTTTTTACAGGAGAAGCCAAAACTCCAAATTTTTTAAATGTGCAATTTCCCAATATTTAAACATTGGCAGAATAATTTTTTAAAAAGTGAACCTTGGATCATTTGTACAGTTCATAGCAAATCACAAAAATGGTATAAAATGTGTGGTAAACAAAAGGAAAACCATTAATAACTAAAAAATAATGATAAAAAGTAAACACTGGTGAGCCATAGAGAAGGCACCTGTGGGCTGGCTGTGCCCAGGGACTGCAGTCTGGACACGCTGCTGTGGACACCTAATTCCCCTTCTAGACCTGAAGGCAGTGAACAGGAGTCCCATATCTGGTCTCTGAGGCCCAGCCTGGCGTCCTGAGGCCTGGGGATGCGGTCACTGCTGGGGATGCGGTCACATTTGGGGATCCCAGGCATGACCCCAGAGCCCGGCTCTGACCTGATGTTCTCATTGGGCACCTTCCCATATCTCTTGATGGCCGAACACTCGTTCTTGTGGTTCAACCAAGCGTCCTTCTGGCAGGTTCGGTCACAGTAGTGGGCAAACTTGCACTGCCCGCAGCGGTGGAGCTTCTCCTGCCTCTTGAAGCAGGTGTGGCACACAAAGTTGACGAGGCTGGAAGTGGAGGGAGAGGACATGTGACTGGGGGCACAGCGGAAAAGGCTCCCCACCAGCCCCTGGAAGACCTGGGTCCCAGGACTGCTCCAACAGCCAGTCTTTGACTTTCTAAGCTTCAGATCTCCACTTCTCAAAATGAGAGGCATGGGTTTCCTAAGGTCCCTTCTAGCTATAACTAGTCCTCTGGCAGATATTTTTAAGTCATCTCAAGATGGGAGACACTATTGCCCTCTGCTAGTAAGCCCTTCAATTCAATTCAGCAAGAGTAAATTCATGATCTGAGTGTGTTAGGCGCTGGGAATACTAGTTGCCAGAGAAACCACTGACTTGCAGTCACCATGTGATGTGATGAGCACTGATAAGGGTGTGCAGGTATTCCCAAAACCCTGGACCTTTCTCCAGACAATGGAGGGCTTCTAGGCTGAGAGGATGGTTGAAATTCCTTGCCCAAACCGACGGGTCATCGGTACTATGTGGTGGGAGGGGCATTCTGTGTGACAGGTCCTTCTCATTGTTGAAATATAATCATGTCTTCCCAAAAGAATAACAAAGCAGAACCATCTACAATATGCTGGAACCAGAAACATGAGAATATTGCACACACACACACCCCAATATATGTCACTGTTCTGTGGGCTTTCAACCGTAAGAATTACAAGGTCACTGGTGCCATTTGATGCATTCTCTCAGTTCAGAAGTGGGGGAAAGTCAGGAAGAACCACATGTGTACACCCGATGGATGTAGGCAGATGAGATGTGCTTCCAGCCTCCTAAAATCCTCCCTAGAGACTGTGTGTCCCCCCACATTAAACTTGTCATGCAAACAGAAGAAACGAGTTTCCGATGAATGTGGGTACACCTGGTGTGACGCACAGCATTTCTGAGCCTCAGGTGCACATTCTCACAATGCAGGGAAGAGAAAGTCCGGCCACTGGCACACAGAGATGAAGCTCTGTGATGCGCAGGTGAGCACTGAGCTCCCTGGGAGGAGCCATTCAGATTGGAATCAGCAGCCGAAACTTTATGGAGTCCAACAGGTTTCAGCCTCTGGCAGGATCTGCCTACAGCTGTGCCCCCATTTGCTGAAAGGAGCATTGCTAGTAATTTATTAATAATTATAAAGTATTCAAGGATGTGAAAGGTCAGTGCCTATTTATAAGTTAGAGAGGATTCAAGGTAATCCCCATGATAATTCTTCCCTACTCTTACACTTGCATTCCCTTCAGCTTTCCTAGTGAGAGAAGAGTAGAATTACACAGCGTGCTTGGAATTGCACAGAATCCACAGCTTGTCGTGACTATGCCACAGAGGGCGTGCTCGGCTTGAGAAGGTCATTTGTCTTAAGTGCCCAGGAGGATAGAATGCATGGATCTCACATGGGACCCTGACTGTTTAGTGGGGTTTCCAGCTATGAGTTTCATGTATCTGTTCCCAGCCAGGACTGCATTTTCTGGTAGGAACCTGAAGTTCATTAGGAGGGATTAGATTGCTGAGCGACCCAAGGAACTGGATCCCGAGAAGGCTCCCAATCTTGTCTCCACTCAAAGGTGAGACCACCGGTGACAACATTACAATCATGGTGCCATGAACAGAATATAATATCTAGATGCGACATTTAAACTTCCTGGATCTCAGTAGTGTGCTTCTATTATTTCTTTAAAGAAAAATTCACACAAACTTAAGGTCAAATTACAAATATAGTCAATAGGTCCTCCCAAGTTTTCTCAAAAGTGCTGCGAAAATGGCACAGTTCCCCTCTGGCCATGCAGCATTACATTTTCTAAATAGCTTGAAGCAGATGTAATTGATACAATAGTCTGCATATACCATATTTAAAATGGACACTTTGATAGATTCTGACATGTGCATCTAACCACAAAACCATCATCACAGTCTAGAAATATTTCACAATCAAGATATATGTGGGTGAAGACACCTGTCACTCCCTCAAGTTAACTTTCGAAATGGATTGCTTTAACTTGAAGTGGGGTCTTCACTTCTGTCTACCTGATTGCTTTCAGTGTAACATGCCAAACTGTCAAGATTGTTTTGAACTTTTACTCTGTCATCTTTGACATTGGTATGTTAAGCACCAAG
The DNA here is from genome assembly GCF_051225735.1 of Oryctolagus cuniculus. NCBI lineage: Eukaryota > Metazoa > Chordata > Mammalia > Lagomorpha > Leporidae > Oryctolagus > Oryctolagus cuniculus. The sequence continues at coordinate 121,027,917 of NC_142868.1, forward strand.
TCAACTAAAGCTCTGAGAACATGTCTTAGGTTGGGGCTACGATTTGGGTGTTGTTTGTCCCCCCAAAGCTTCCTGTGTTGCCAGTCTGGTCCCCAGGGTGCTGGTGGGTGGAATCGTTAAGAGTTGGGGCCTAGTCAACTGGGCTGTGCCCTCAGAAGAGATGAAGGTATTTCTAGTGAGACCCTGGTGAGTTCTCACGAGAGTTGCCCTGCCCAGTCTCTCTCTCTGGCTTTAAGATGTGAGCAAGGGGCCAGTGCTGTGGCACAGCAGGTTAAAGCCCTGGCCTGTAGCACCGGCATCCTATATGGGTGCCAGTTCTAGTCCTGGCTGCTCCTCTTCCAATCCAGCTCTCAGCTATAGCCTGGAATAGCAGTGGAAGATGGCCCAAGTCCTTGGGTCCCTGGATCCATGTGGGAGATCCAGAAAAAGCTCCTGGCTCCTGGCTTTGGATCAGTGCAGCTCCGGCCATTGCAGCCAACTGGGGAGTGAACCAGTGGATGGAAGACTCTCTCTGTCTCTACCTCTCTCAGTAACTCTGTCTTGCAAATAAATAAAAATAAATCTTTAGGGGCTGGCACCGTGGCTCACTTGGCTAATCCTCCTCCTGTGGTGTCGGCATCCCATATAGGTGCCGGTTCTAGTCCCGGTTGCTCCTCTTCCAGTCCAGCTCTCTGCTGTGGCCCAGGAGGGCAGTGGAGGATGGACCAAGTGCTTGGGCCCCTGCACCTGCATGGGAGACCAAGAAGAAGCACCTGGCTCCTGGCTTCGGATTGGCGCAGCACTGGCCATAGTGGCCATTTTGGGGGGTGAACCAACGGAAGGAAGACCTTTTCTCTCTGTCTCTCTCTCTCACTGTCTATAACTCTACCTGTCAAAAAAAAAAAAAAACTAAAAAAAAAAAAGATGTAAGCAGTTCCTCCTGTGTGTTCTCCCACCATCTGCCATGGGACCCTCACCAGAGCCTGACCATGTTGTTTAGACGTTCAACCTCTAAAACTGTGAGCTAAATCAATCTTGCTTCTTTATAAATTTAGCCTATGTCAGATCTGTCATCATCACAAGGAAAAGCTGACTTACACAGGTGGGAAAGAGGGAGGAAAAGCAGACGCTCAACTCTGAGGTATCAGGACCCAGACCAGAAAAGAAAGGACATGGTCTGGAGAGAGAATAGTTAGAAGCCAGCTCCACTGGGCTGGCCATCGCCTGTAACTTCTCACTGAGGGCTCCATGCCTGTTTGTTTCAGGAGCACCCATGAGAAAGCAACACTGGGAATGCTCTAATATTTTACACCTAACTTGATATCTTTAGGACATACTCACAAATATCCTCATATTTTTATTCCTATACAAATATTCATATTTCATGAATACAGTGAAATTTGTGCCTGAGCAACAAAGATATTGCACTTCACAGTTCTCACTGTGTTTCACTGTATTAAATTTTAAACATAAATAAAGACAGACTTCAGGTGATCACCTAAAATAATAGAGTTCTGTTTCATCATCTTTATAATCACTGATTATTTATAACCTGCTTAAGATGCAGATATGTAGTATTACAGAGATTGGAGACATGGACTACAACCAACATAAGCTCAAACAATTCTGAGCCTTAAGAATTTACTCTCAAAACAAACACATATAGTTGAGTCTGTGTGTGTTGGAAGCTGACTACAAAACTGAGAGTCCACTGAGTTAACTTCTATGGGGAATACAATGTTTATTAAAGATAAGAACTTTTTTTTTAATTTGAAAGGGAAAGAAATAGACAAACAGATAGAGCCACCTGCAACAGCTAGAGCTAGGCCTAGGGCCAGAGCCAGGAGCTGGGAACTCAATCCAGGTCTCTCATGTGGGTGGCAGGGACCCAACCACTTGAGCCATCACCTGCTGCACTGGGTCTTCACTGGTGGGAAGTTGGAATGGGGAGCCAGAGCTGAGAATAGAACCCAAGTACAAGGATGTGAGTCTCTTAACCAACATCTCAACCATTAGGTCAAATTCTTGCCTCCTAGATGAGTTAGTTTTTCTTTAAAGACTAATTTGTTTAATTGAAAGGTAGAGTGTTAAAGAGAGAGGGAGAGTTAGAATGAGAGAGAGAAGGAGAAAGAGGGAAAGAGAGAGAGAGAGAGAGAGAGATCTTTCATCTACTGTTTCACTCTCCTAAATGGCCACAATAGCCAGGTCTGGCCAGGATAAAGCCATGAGTCAGGAACTCCATTCTGGCATCCCATGTTGGTGGCAGAGGCCCAAGCACTTGGGCCATCTTCTGTTGCCCTCCCAACAGCATTAGCCAAAAATTGGATCTGAAGCAGAGTAGCCAGGGCTTGAACTGGCACTCTGATATAGGATGCCGCTGTAGCAAGCAGTAGCTTTATTCACAGAGTAGCCACAGTAGCCCCAGGATAAGTTAGTTTTTAAATGAATATGAAGTTTAGTTGACAGCTATTGTGTGGAATGTGAATCATCACAGATTTTGAGCGTAGGGAAGAGGAGAGTCAACTTTTTACCCCAATATCTACTGGTCTTGTGAGCTTGAACAAGTCCCCTAGCCTCTCTGAGTCTTTGTTTCTGTTTATAAAAATGGGAACAACACCGAGACCTTGAGGTTTTCAGACCAATGACTATCACTTTTAAATGAAATAGCAGAAGAAGAGCCTCACAAAGCCTGGCACTGCCTGAGTGCCCAGCAGACGCCACCCTGCTCTGCCCACCTTGCCTATCCCTTGGGGAGGTTGGGCCAGGTGATGTCAGAGCAGGGGCAGGTGCCCAAGAGGAAGACAGCCAGGCTACAGGTGAGCCTCTACCAGGGGGCAAGGACGCTTCCCAGAAATATCAACTCTGCTTAACGTAGGAGAATGTGCAAGAGACGCAATCCTGAACCCACTTTGTGTGTTCCAGGAGAAAGAGTGCTTGTCACAGCCAGATCTCATGTCTCCTGAGGCTCACCTGCCTAACCACGTGAGAAGACAGTAGCCCCCATTTGTTCAGTGCTTTGCAGTCTTCAAAGAGGTGTTTTGACATCTTCACCCCAGCATTAGTATAAAATCCCCATGGAGATAGTATTCTCACAATGGGCCCTGAGACTGGATGCTGCTCCCAAAAACAGGGCAGAGGCAGCTGCAAATGGCCCACTTGCTGTGCCTGCAGCCCCGAGAGTGCCAAGCCCGGGCCAGCTGGTCCCCACTCACTCTCACCCTACCCTGGGTTCTGTCATCTGTCAGAGTCAAGAGGGTTGAAAGGGCAGTTGCTGCTCAGTTCCTTCTATGGAAATTGTCAGACACTGGACAGATAAATTCAAGGACAAGGCGCCTGCCTGGTGGGCCAGGCTTCCAAAAACACAGCCAGAGAGGACTGAACCAACTGTTGTGACCTTCTAGTCTGCTTAAAAGTCTCCCCTCCAACACTGTGAGGAGGTCCCTTCAAAAACTTCCTATCCTTCAAATACCCAGACGACTTGGCAGTATTTTAAATTCCTTTTCCCACTCCCTCTTTCTTTCCTTCTTCCCCCCCCCCCATCCTTTTCTCCTTCCACAGGTATTTATTGAGCATCTGTTATGAGCTGTGCATTGAGCAGGGTGAAGAGGGCCTTAAACATAAACAAGACACAGACTTCCTGGTACCCACATTTAGAGAGGGTGGGGCACACCGTCCACAGGTGGCGATAACTCACTGTAAGTTTCAAGAAAGGAAGATGGTGCTTCCATTGAGACTGGGGAGGCAATTGTCTTCACCCCTAGGGACAGGCTGAGTCTGCATTGAGAGAAGCTAAGTTCTTCCAGGAAGAGGGGCAGATGAGTCAACGGCTTCCATGGCAGAGAGCAGAGGGAGGGGTGCAGGCACATACGAGTAGCTATTGAATGAGATCATGGGATGTACCGTACTGGGACACCATGTTGGAAAGGTGACCAGATTGGTGGTGGTGGAGGGAGAGGGGACTAGAATGCCACTCTCAGTAGTATGTCCTTGGCCTACAGGCAAGGGGGAGGCCCTGAAGGCCTGCCGGGAGGAGCCACATGATCAGAGTTGAAAGGCTCATTCTATCTTCCCAGCCGGGATCTACCAGTGTGGTTTTTAAATGACCCATGCAAATGCTTAAGAGGCATCCCTGGATTCCTGTGGCTCCATCAATAATTATTATGTGCCTTAGCAGAAGAAGTTTAGTGGTATTGCTTCCTTGGTCCAACCTAGGGATTGTCTTTCTCTTTTTAACATCTGTTTTTATGAAAACACCAGCTCTCAAAGTTTCTCAGCCACTACTCATGAGTAATTCTGTACTCTAGCTGTCCACACTTTTCCTCCCACGTTCAAAACACGACCTCAGGTGCCAATGAGTGAAGATGACATCATTATGGAGGCAACTTATATTGGACTGAATCTACATTTAAATGATGATTATTCCCAAACTTCTCAATGTAAAACTTAGTTGGTAAAACACAGCAATACAGGTCACAACAGATCATGTGCTTATCAATATATCTTGCTTCTACTGCTAAAAAATGTCTGATTGCAGGCATAATTCTAAATCTACCCTGGTTATTCTCAACATCAAGTACAAATATTTTACACTGCAACCTGAACACTTCAACAAACCCATGGTTGTTCATTTTCTGAACTAATTGTTCAGGAATTTCTCTAATCCCTTTATTAAATTATTTCTATTTATAGCATCATTTGTTCCCCCACCTACCCACCCACCAGCTGCTATCAGATTAAAGAGTACATGTGTGTGTGTGTGAGTATTCCAGAGCTAATCCTGGCCTTCCCGCAGGCTCACACAGAATTATACCAGCTAAGAGCCCAGCTGTCACCACTGAGCTCAAAGAAGCCCATAACTGTTTCAATTTTCAAAAACAACCTGAGTAATTTCTTTAAAAGTATTCAACTTTTTCTCATGCTCCTGCGGTCTTTTTCCCTATGCACATTCATACACATAATCACTTAGGCACTTTCAACTCTTTAACCAGAACCATTTAGGAGCTGGTCAAGTTTTTATTATTTAAAGAACTTTTTTTAAAAATCCACTAACTTTCCCTTCTTCTCCTTCTCAACATATTTTATGATGGATTGGATTAAACTAAAAAGTTCCTACTATTGGTTGGTCTGGGCTGTATCATAGTCCCCCCGACAAATGCCCATGTACTAGTTCTCAGAACCTGTGGGGGCTGGTGCTGTTTGGCGTAGCAGGTAAAGCTGCCACCTGCAGTGCTGGCATCCCATATGGGCACTGGTTCAAGTCCCAGCTGCTCCACTTTTGATCCAGCTCTCTGCTATGGCCTGGAAAAGCAGTATAAGTTGGCCCAAGTCCTTGGGCCCCTGCACCCATGTGGGAGACCCAGAAGAAGCTCCTGTCTCCTGGCTTCAGATTGACGCAGCTTGGGTCGTTGCGGCCAATTCCACGGATGGAAGACCTCTCTCTCTCTCTCTCTCTCTCTGCCTCCCCTTCTCTCTCTGTGTAACTCTGACTTGCAAATAAATAAACAAATAAATCTTTAAAAATAAAAGAACCTGTAAACATTACCTTACTCAGTCAAAGAGATTTTGTTGACGTAATTAAGGATCTTGAAATGAGGGTGTATCTTGAATTATCATCATGGGCCTAACATAACCATGAGGTCCATATAAGAGGCAGGAGGTCACAGGAGGAGAAGAACCAGGGAGGGGGGCCGGCGCCGCGGCTCACTAGGCTAATCCTCCGCCTAGCGGCGCCGGCACACCGGGTTCTAGTCCCGGTCGGGGCGCCGGATTCTGTCCCGGTTGCCCCTCTTCCAGGCCAGCCCTCTGCTGTGGCCAGGGAGTGCAGTGGAGGATGGCCCAGGTGCTTGGGCCCTGCACCCCATGGGAGACCAGGAAAAGCACCTGGCTCCTGGCTCCTGCCATCGGATCAGCGCGGTGCACCGGCCGCAGCACGCCAGCCGCGGCGGCCATTGGAGGGTGAACCAACGGCAAAGGAAGACCTTTCTCTCTGTCTCTCTCTCTCACTGTCCACTCTGCCTGTAAAAAAAAAAAAAAAAAAAAAAAAAAAAAGAACCAGGGAGGGGAACATGAGCCAAAGATCGTGGCAGCCACTAGTAGCTGAGAAGGACAGACACACAGAACTGTGAGTCCATTTCCAGAACTTAAGGATAATAAGTCTGTGCTGTTTTGAGCACTGAATTTGTGGTCATTTGTTACAGTAGCAATAGAAAACTAATACTTTGGTTTATTATTATAAGGTTTTTCCCCTTTGTAATCACATGTATTTTCTTGTTTTCTACCTTTTGAGTTTCTGGCTCTAACTATTCTCAGGACTGAGAACTAGATTTTGATTCTTCCAAAATTGATGGATGGGTGCCCTTGATTTTATTTACTACATGTTAGTAGCTGAATCAATAAGAACAAGAGAAAATTAAGTAGGGAATGTTGAAAAGTACTCTTGTTGGTTGGAGGGGCAGGGTAGAATGTGACGTGATGACAGCATGAGATACAAGGAGACCCGGTCCCACCCCGCTACTCAATCCCACATGACCTGGGAGTCCCATTATCTCTCTAAAACTCAGTTTCGCCATCTTTCAATGGGACTCAACCTTCTTCCAGGTTGGGTACCATTTGAAAGTGATTCACAAGCCGGCGCCGCGGCTCACTAGGCTAATCCTCCTGGAAACCTGGAAATAGATTGCCCTTCCCATTTCAGACAGAACTGACAGGCCCATTCAACCCACAGGACAATAGAGGCTCAGTTCTGAGGGCCTAAATGCTTTCGGGTGTCCGAGGAAAATGTTTGGAGCCTGACAACACCTTTTAACAGTGTTGAAATTTTTAAAAATTATACCCCCCCCCACAAAAAAAGCAAAATGGAAAGAAATAACAATTTCAAAAGCAAAATTACAGAAGCCCCCTCAGAAGTGATGAACAAACTATACTAGACATGGTAGGAGGTGACGTCCTGAAGTTGAAGGTGCCCAGGGCTACATAATTCTCATGTGTCTTGACGTATGGCTCAGGGCTTTTTCATTCCCTTTCTGACCTGGAATATGATTCAGTAACTTCTGTTCAAGGTGCCTGGTTCTAAGCCTTCTGTTAAAAAAAGTTCAGAATCTTCTGTACACCACAGCGTCAGCCCCTCTTCTGTTTTCCTACAACAGTTCATTATTTGCGGAGGGTGATCAGAAGAGGAGCGTCTGCTTTTCATTACTATATAGCATAATTCAAATCCCTTTACCTGCAATGCTGCATCCCATATGAGTGCAGGCTCAGGTCCTGGTTGCTCCATTTCTGAACCAGCTTGCTGATAATGCACCTGGGAAGGCAGTGGAAGATGGCCCAAGTGCTTGGGTCCCTGCCACCCACATGGGAGACCCAGATGGAGTTCCAGGCCCTGGCTTCAGCCTACCCAACTCTGGCCCTTGTAACCGTTTGGGGAGTGAACCAGCAGATGGAAGGTCTCATTCCCTCTCATGTTTTTCCCTCTTGCTCTGTCATTCTGTCTTGCAATTAAGTATGTAAATCTTTTTTTAAAAAAATTCCTTCACCTGCTTAATTCTGAACCAATTCCAGTTTGATCACATATCTATCAGGCATGGGTTATTGTTGGATGATAATCATGGTGACGCTGATGGTGCTGGTGATTATGCGATTTTATCCATGTTACAATGAATTGTCCTCCATGGATTTTAGTCTGTGGATCAACTGTGTTATCTAACCAGAGAAAAGACAAAGATCTATGCTGAAGGCAAAAGTCACACTCCAGGCTAAAATCATTGATCTTCCCATTCTATTTGACTGGAAATGAAATAAATAAGCTCAGAATGAAAAATAAATAAATACAATAACAAATGAATAAACAAAAAACTTAAAACAGCTATAATTTTAAAAGCTATATGAAAAAGCAATAGTTTTTAAAATAAGACATAGACGATTAAAGAAAGATAAAACTAATTGAGAACTGTAAAACCACTGAGATCAAAATAAAAATTACACAAAAGAATTCAAACTATTTAGAAGATCTGGACATAAAGGAGTAATAGGCCAATGAGATATGTATAAACTTAAAAATTGAGAGCATAAAAAGAAAACCAATTATAAAAATAAGTGTTAATGACAAAGAAAGTTACTGTGCATTTCTTTTTTAATTAAAAATTCAAATGAAAGCAATATTAAAGTAAATTTTTATAGGTTAAGTTGAAAACATGAGAGACAGCTTTCTGGGTGTACAGGTTGGCGCAGCAAGGCAAACCCACGCTGCTAGTGGGGGAAGGTGTGATCTCCTCAGAGGAGGTCATTTGCAAGCCTGGACTAAAAGTCTTGGAAAAGTCTTTTTTTTATTTTTAAGATTTATTTATTCAAAGGTCAGAGTTACACAGAGAGAGAAGGAGAGGCAGAGAGAGAGAGAGAGAGAGAGAGAGACGGGGGGTGGGGGAGGATCTTCCATCCACTGGTTCATTCCCCAACTGGCCATAATGGCCAGATCTGTGCCGATCCAAAGCCAGGAGCCAGGAGTCTCCCACATGGGTGCAGAGGTCCAAGAACTTGGGCCATCTTCCACTGCTTTCCCAGGCCATAGCAGAGAGATGGATCGGAAGTGGAGCAGCCAGGACTCAAATCAACACCCATCCAGGATGCCGGCAGTGCAGGATGTGGCTTTACCCGCTATACCACAGTGCCAGCCCTGGAAATGTCTTTTGAATCAAAAATTTCTACATCTATGGGGCTGGCACAGTGACACAGTAAGTTAATCCTCCGCCTGTGGTGCCAGCATCCCATATGGGCACCAGGTTCTAGTCCCGGCTGCTCCTTTTCCAGTCCAGCTCTCTGCTGTAGCCCAAGAGGGCAATGGAGGATGGCCTAGGTGCTTGGGCCCCTGCACCTGCATGGGAGACCTGGAAGAAACACCTGGCTCCTGGCTTTGGATTGGCGTAGCTCCGGCCGTGGCGGCCATTTGGGGAGTGAACCAATGGAAGGAAGACCTCTCTCTCTCTCTCTCTCTCTCTCTCTCTCTGTAACTCTACCTGTCAAATAAACAAATAAAAATCTTTTAAAAAATTTCTACATCTAGGAGTTTATCTTAATAAATAAAAGAGATATGTAGAAATATCTACTAGAAAAAAGTCGAATGGTTCTTTAATATACAAAAGACGGCATCTGGTTAAGTTAATATGCAATAAACAGCACACAACATGGTTATTCAAAATAATGCAGACAGATATCAATAGTTTGGAAAGTTACTCATAACATATTGTGAAGTAAAAACAATGGGTTACAAAATAAACACATTATTAAAGATCTTAATTAAATTGATTGATGATTTTTAAATGCACATTTTCATTTACCACTAAGAAACAAAATAAATTCACCAAGTAAGCCATAATGAGTGATAGATTTTAGGCTACCTTATGATTTCAGAGACATTAAATTGAAATACGTATCCTGAAATTGATAAACTATTAGATGCATGCCATATTCCTGCCATTCTAAAACTAACTTCTTACTGCATATCTTAATATCATGAATTTAGGGATGTGTTTAACAATCAAGATTATGTTTAACATAAGGCTTCTCACTCTACTTCCACCCCACCTGCAACTCAACTGAACCAAGAAAATATTTTATTTACATACACATGAGACAACTGGAAGGACATATACCAAAATATTAAGTTGTCTCCGTATAAGATTGCAAAGAATTTTTATTTTTTCCTCAATTTTTTTCATAGTTTATAACTTCTCTAAAATGAATTTTTAAAAATGTGAACACCCAACAGACTGCTAGAATGGCAGATGTCCTAAACAGCACTCTGGCCTCAGAATCAGCCCTTAAGGCATTCGGATCTGTCTGAAGAGCCCATGAGAGTATTTTAGGCATGGAAAGCCAAGACACTCTGGCAAAAAAAAAAAAAAAAAAAACAACCACCACCACCACCACCACCACCACCCTATATGAAAGATCTCTGTGAGTGAGATCCGAGTAGAAAGCATGGGCCATCAAAGGAGGAGGTACCTTTCTCTGAAGAGAGGAGAGAACTTCCACTTTGACTATGACCTTTTCTAAATAAGATCGAAGTCAGCGAACTCAAGAGGCTTCCATAGCCTTGGCAACTCATGACTAGAGCCTAGGGAGATTTCTGACGCCATAAACAAGAGTGTCAAATTGTTAAGTCAACAACAGGAGTCACTGTGCACTTACTCCCCATGTGGGATCTCTGTCCTTAATGTGTTGTCCAATGTGAATTAATGCTATAACTAGTACTCAAACAGCATTTTACACTTTATGTTCTGAGTGGTGCAAACTGATGAAATCTTTACTTAATATATACTAAATCGATCTTCTGTATATAAAGATAATTGAAAATGAATCTTGATGTGAATGGAATGGGAGATGGTGCGGGAGATGGGAGGGGTGCGGGTGGGAGGGAAGTTATGGGGGGTAAAAAGCCATTGTAAACCATAAACTGTACTTTGGAAAATTATTTTTACTAAATAAAAGTGTTTATAATAAAAAAAGTGAACACCAACAGCATCCTGAATTCCCAGATTAGCCCCATGTTACGTAGGATCAAGCAGGGTTACTTGGACTCAGGTGTCGTGTGCAAGAAAGGCGGGTCCTTGGTAAACTGACCTTGCCATTCTCCTTTTCCTCCACTCTCTTTCAGCACCCACCCGAAACATGTAAGAGGGGTGGCAAACATACTTCATTCCAAAAGCCATTTCCAACTGATAGTAGTGGCCACCTGGAGCACTTTGCTGAAAAAGAATCTGAGGCCAAGGTGGAGTTCAGAAAGAAGGTGCGCATGACTCACAGTTAACAAGAGACCATGGTAACTCCACGCAATATATTTGCCAGAGCTGGAAAACATTTCCCAGTTTCACTTTTGCTTTTACCTTTAATCAGGCCAGCTGTCTTTCTAACCAGCAAAGTTAAACGGACCGTGACTAAGAAGTGTAGTACAAAGTGCTGGATTTTTATTGTTAATGCTAAGCTAAGCCTATTCTAGCAAAGACACCCTTCAAAATTTCAAACCAGTACAATAGTGTGGCATTATATTACAAAACTGAATGTCGCATACGTTAATGATCCAGTAAGTCCATTCCTAAGACACATCCCTCTGTTTTCCAAGAGTTAGGAACAAAAATGTTTATAGCAACCATTCACAGGAGATTGGAAAAACACACTGTGATCGATACAGAGTTTATTCATTGTATTAGTTATACAATCAGAAAACAAACATTTGGGTGAAATAAACAAAAGGCATAAAATAACATATAATATTGTCAGTTGTTTAAAACATCAAACACAAAGCACCAAAAATAAGTAATTATATTGTTTACAAATATATCCCTATGTAACAAAACTATTACTAAAAAGGCAGAGAGGGTGGGCATTTAGCCTAGAGGTTAAGCTGCTGGGTAGGATGCCCAAGTCCTGTCTCACAGTACCTGGACTCAGTCCCTGGCTCTAGCTCCTGGTTACAGCTTCCTCCTAATGCACACCCTTGTGGGTAGTGGTGCTAGTTCAGGTAGTAGGGTCCCTGCCATCCACAAGGAAGACCCAGGTTGAGTTTCAGCTCCTGGTTTTAGCTGCCAGCTGTTGTGAACAAGTAGATGGGAGCTCTCTCTATCTCTGTTTCTCTTCCTCTCAAATAAATAAATACTTTTTTAAAAGATTTATTTATTTATTTGAAAGTCAGAGTTACACAGAGAGAGGAGAGGCAGAGAGAGAGAAAGAGCTCTTTCATCCAATGGTTCACTCCCCAGTTGGCCCCAATGGCCGGAGCTGAGCTGATCCAAAGCCAGAAGCCAGGAGCTTCTTCCAGGTCTCCCATGCGGGTGCAGGGGCCCAAGCACTTGGGCCATCTTTATTGCTTTCCCAGGCCATAGCAGAGAGCTGGATTGGAAGTGGAGCAGCTGGGTCTCAAACCAGCATCCATATGGGATGCCGGCGCTTCAGGCCAGGGTGTTAACCCACTGCGCCACAGCATCGGCCCCAATAAATACATTTTTAAAGAGTGGAAAAATAGGCCGGCGCCACGGCTCACTAGGCTAATCCTCCGCCTTGCGGCACCGGCACACCAGGTTCTAGTCCTGGTCGGGGCGCCAGATTCAGTCCCGGTTGCCCCTCTTCCAGGCCAGCTCTCTGCTGTGGCCAGGGAGTGCAGTGGAGGATGGTCCAAGTGCTTGGGCCCTGCACCCCATGGGAAACCAGGATAAGTACCTGGCTCCTGCCATCGGATCAGCGCGGTGCGCCGGCCGCAGCGGCCATTGGAGGGTGAACCAACGGCAAAAGGAAGACCTTTCTCTCTGTCTCTCTCTCTCTCTCTCACTATCCACTCTGCCTGTAAAAAAAAAAAAAAAAAAAGAAAAAAGAAAAAGAAAAAAAAAAGAGTGGAAAAATAGAAAAAAAAAAGACTTAGGGTGGTAGTTACCATTGGGGCAGGCATGGGACAGGATAAAGAGTGACAATGAAATGAATTAGAATATTATATTTAAGTTGGTTGGTGGTTTCATAGATGTTTATTTATTGCTAAGCTTCATAAAAAGCATGTTAGTGTATATGTATATAAGTTCATGTAACATATATTACTTATATTGCCTGAAAGAATTAATTTTCTTTGGAGGCAGTGCTCAACTAACAAATCTTTCCTCATGTTTATAGAGTGACTTTTGCGGGGGACTCAGTTCTCCTTCCCCAGGCAAGTTTTTTTGTTTGTTTGCTTTAAAGATTTATTTATTTATTTATTTATTTATTTGAAAGAGTTACACAGAGAGAGAGAAGGAGAGTCAGAGACAGAGAGAGGTCTTCCATCTGCTGGTTCACTTCCCAGATGGTCGCAATAGCCAGAGCTGCACCGATCTGAAGCCAGGAATCAAGAGCTTCCTCCAGGTCTCCCATGCAGTACAGGGGCCCAAGGACTTGGGCCATCTTCTACTGCTTTCCCAGGCCATAGCAGAGAGCTGGATCGGAAGTGGAGCAGCAAGGACATGAACCGGCACCCATATGAGATGCCGGCACTGCAAGCGGTGGCTTTACCGGCTACACTACAGCACTGGCCCTGCAAGCTCTTCATCTACAGGGACTGATCCTACCCAGAGCCTACGGTGGCTGAAGCTTTGTCACTTCTCCAGGCCATTTCAATGACAACCAAAGAAAGAACAGCCCTCATCTGTGCTATTACAAGTTTAAGTACAGTATTTAAAAACCTCTCTTTCAGATTTTTTAAAAATTATTTTAAAGCTCATTTACCCCAGTCATCCTAATTTTTATTACTACTGCCATGATAATATACCATTTAACATAGCACTTTATCAGCATTGTACACTCAGCTTTTTTTTTTTTCACAGATATGGCTTCAAATGAATGACGAATTATTTATGATAACAAAAACATGGAAACATCTGAATGTCTAGTCATCAGCAAGTGATAAAAGAGCATGCAGCCCTTAAATACTGTATCCATGAAGGCAGACATGGAGCAGCTCAGGATACATCTAAATTATTACATGAAAAAGACATAGCTTATAACATAGGAATCCCAGGTGTATAGGATGAATAAAGCCTCTGTCTTAAAACAAGCCGGGGGGCCAGCGCTGTGGCACAGTGGGTTAATGCCCTGGCCTGAAGCGCCAGCATCCCATATGGGCATCGGTTCTAGTCCTGGCTGCTCCCCTTCTGATCCAGCTCTCTGCTATGGCCTGGGATAGCAGTAGAAGATGGCCCAAGTGCTTGGGCCCCTGCATCTGCATGGGAGACTCGGAAGAAGCTCCTGGCTCCTGGCTTTGGATTGGCGCAGCTCCAGCCACTGCGGCCATCTGGGGAGTGAAACAGTGGATGGAAGACCTCTCTCTCTGTAACTGTCTTTCAAATAAAAATAAAATCTTTAAAAAAAAAAAAAAGAAAGAAACAAACAAACAAACAAACAAGCTGGAAGGAACCACCCGAATTGTTATGTAAGTAGTTATCATGTGTGATGAACTATTTTGTTGCTTTCTAAATTTCCTAAAGAATTTTTACTTTAATATATAATTTTTATATACATAAATTTTACATCATAGAAAGGGAAGCTGATTGATGATGTTGGGACACTGGCTTTGGGGAATCGGAGGTATGAAATGCAGGTGTCGTCACAGGGCCAGGTGGCAAGGCAGTGACTACACCAAGATCCATGTGCACCTTCAGTGTGTTTGTGGACTTTTGTGTTTTAACTCCAAAGCCAGCTGACTCCCTAACTGCACTCACCCCCACCCCGACACACTCATAAATAAATAAATGAAAGAGTGAAGACTCCCTATAAAGTTGTACTTGTTGCCTTGGCCCCTTACCTTCCATGGGTGGTAGAGAGCCATACATGCCAGCTCCCTGCCGCCCCACAAAGGTCTCGGGGCAGCATGTAAGGACAATCTGAATGCTGCTCTAGTGTCTCTGAAAAGCAGTGTGCATTCCCAGGATGACTGCTGCAGCCAGGCAACCACAAACGCCATCGTGATTCAGACCATGTAACTGTCAGGCAGGTCACCCCAACTTTGGGCTCAGAAAATAGCATCATTTTCATGTAATCATCACGTATTGTTTTTAAAAGTTAGCACTTTATTTAAAAGTTTAGTCATTCAGTGTGGACAAGGTTGTGCAGGAATGGGGATGTGGATGTAACGAAGCCTCTTTGGAGAGCTGATCTAGAAATGAAAACAGCAACCTCAGCAATTCCTCTTCTAGTCTCTTACCTAGAGAGCAATCACACATGTGCGCAAGTGGACACAGTCACGCAAGTTAACTGCTTACATTCATGGAGAACTGGAAGCTGCAGAATGCTTCTTAATGGGGGAATGGATGAATAAAAAGTCTGTGTTTATAGGAAAGAATATTTACAGCACTTAAAATTGGAGATCCATATAACATACGGGTCAACATGTGTAGTTCTACATGTAATGAAAAGAAATAGGTCTTCAAGGATTTAAAAGAACTATCTATGGACTTATAGTTCTCACAAGAATGTTATCAAATACAAGCTGTTTAGGGAAAAGAGCAAGTTCTAAAATGAAATATGGAGCCATTTTTATAAAAATAAATTGACATGACTATCCATTTTGATAATTGTAGATAGCTGTACACAACAACACAAGAACATTCCTGAAGCTAGCACATTAAAATCATAGCATAGTTACTTCTGAGGAAAGACAAAGGGAACTGGGTTTGGCTGATATTCTACTTTTAAAGGGTACATGGATGCCTGTGTTACCTGGGTATTACAACAAATTTTTTTCGCCTCCACAATTACTTCATCCTCTCATATATGTATGATATTAAAGGAAGATGAGCACGTTAAGTTTTCTGTAAGAAAATATGTCCCCCAGCACCGTACCCACGACATACACTCTCATTCAAGTTCACGGACATTAGGGGAGGGTGGCCCCAAGCCTATGCTCACCTGACAGCCGTTCTCGGAACACAGCATATCTCGGGCAGAAATGGTCAGAAGTGCTATGCTGCTAAAAAGGACCATGTGAATTTTATCCCTTGCTCTGATGATTCTGAAGGCAAAGTGTTTTAGTTTGGCATCGACAAAACCCACGGGGAGGAGAGGGAAACTGCCCGTTTCATACCTGTCGAAAACCACTGCAGAGTAAGCCCGCTCGGCGAAGATGATGTCCGCAGCCCAGAACTCCTTTGTGGCCTTCAGACCCCTGCCCTTGCCCTCAGAAGTGAACACCTCCACGTTCTCCATGCTCCCTATTGTCATCTCAGAGCCCGGCAGAGCCACACGGTGGATGTTTAACACTGAGCTAAGTCTCCTGTCACTGCTGCTATTTCAGCATCCCAAGGAACAAGACTATAAATGGACAAGCCACCGCCCCTTCCCTACCCCCTTTCGGCCACCGGGCCCTCACCTCCCCCTCCTCCTCTTTTCCTGGTGGCCAGGATGAGACAGGCAAGAGGACTGTGGTCTGACTCAGGTCTCATTCACCATCCAGTAAGACTGCCAGAGCAAAAAATGACCATGGGCTGGTGTGGTTCTGGGACTGGCTCTGACAAGTTTTAAAAAGTTCCTTTGCAAGAAGGAACTATTTGTATAAGCCAAGTTCTGGACTGCAGCGGTGTTTAGCTTGCATTGAAATAGGGAACACTTGGTCAGTAGGGTATTTTTAGCAGCCAGATGCCTCTGTCAATCTAAAGCAGACAGTTGGAATGGTCCAAGAGAAGAGGCAAGGTGATATGTGCTGCTCTGGGACCCTTCAGCTGTCAGGTTTGCGCTTTCTAAAGGAACTGGGCCCCTCACCCCAAGCCCAGAAGCCCTTCCCATGGATGCACTGTTGACAGGAAGCAGCAGGAGCTAAACTGAGCCTGTTGGCATATACATAACACAACTATTCAGGCTCCAGAGGCATCCCCCCTCTCTAATATCATCTGGTGCCCCCTCCCCACAGCACCTCTACCCCAAGGCTTGGAGCCTGGGAGTTCTCTGTTCCCAGTCTTGCTGATGGTGTAGGTGTGTTAGGTGCAGGCTGGATCCAGAGAAGGCAGGCTTTGAAATAACAACCCCAACCTGTATCTTTTTATACAATTTCCCTCAAACTTGTGCTTGATACCAGGAAAATACCAACCAGCTCCATCCTCTGTCTTGTCCAGGAGTGAGGACATGGGAGGGTGAAGCCTAAAAACCCCTTTGAAGTAAATATCACCCCTCTTGGTCATCAGGCGGCTCTCACCGAGGTTGAAAAGCAAGACACCTGTGGATCTGCAGCTGTGGTTTTTATCTTCTAGGTAACATTGTTTAGTTTCTCGCCATGGTTTGAATGTGTCCTCCAAAAGATGACTAGGTCATAAAAGCCCCACCCCCAAGCCATTATCTGGGGAAAGAGTTCCTGATCAAAGGATGACTTTGGCCTTTTTCCCTTCTCTTTCTATTGCCCATTTGATGCCTTTTACTGTGCTCCGATGCAGCGAGAAGGCCCTCACCAGATGTGGTGCCTTGATCTTTGTCACCCCAGCTTCCAGGACCATGAACCCATAAATTGTTTGTTCATTATAAATCACCCAGTCTCAGGTACACCCCTATAGCAGCACAAGGACACATCTCCTTATGGGGGTCCCATGTTCTGGACTTCTGTGAGGGTAGTAGTTTATAAACACTGGCTTCTGGGTGCTGTAGGTGTGAGTATGAATTCTGAGACTACTACTACCACCTTGAGATGGAATCTGTAATGCCAGGTGATCATTTCTACCTCCACTGGATTGTTGTGAGGGTTAAATAAGATAACATGTATAAAAGCCACAGCACATCACTTGGCACTTCATAGAACACTCATTAAATGACAGGTATTTTCTTTAATTTTTTTTTTTAAATTTACTGGGGCCAGCGCTGTGACACAGCAGCTTAAAGTCCCAGCCTGCAGTGCTGGCATCCCATATGGGTGCTGGTTCAAGTCCCGGATGCTCCACTTTCAATCCAGCTCTCTGCTAATATGCCTGGGAAAGCAGTGGAGGATGACCCAGGTCCTTGGGCCCTTGCATCTACATGGAAGACCCAGAAGCTCCTAGCTCCTGGATTTGGATTGGTTCAGCTCCAGCCATTGTGGCCATCTAGGGAGTGAACTAGCAGATGGAAGACCTCTCTCTGCCTCTACCTCTCTCTGTAACTATTTCAAATAAATAAATCTTTTTAAAAATGTACTTATTTATTTGAGAGTTAGAGCTACAGAGACATGGAGAAACAAAGAAAGAGAGAGAGAGGATCTTCCATCCAATGATTTATTCCCAAAATGGCTGTAATGGCCAGAGCTGTGCCAGGTCAAAGCCAGGACCTAGGAACTTCATCTGGGTATCCCACATGGGTAGCAGGTGCCCAGGTATTTGAGCCATCTTCTGTTGCTTTCCCAGGTGCATCAGCAGGGAGCTGAATCAGAAGAGCAGCAGCCAAGGCTTGAACCAGCCCCCATATGGAATGCCAGCATCACATGCAGTGGCTCAACTCACTCAGCAATAGCACCAGCCTCTACTTTCTTTTATTTCTTTGTTTATATTATCCTCCAAAAACTATCAGGATGTTCCCCGAAACTCTAACGTGTCTTCAACCAAATTTCATCTCCCAAAACGCCTTCAACTCCCCCAAGCACAGCAAAAATCCTTTGTCAGATAACATTATGGGGTGGGGTGTATTTATTCCAAGTTTTTGCCTCGGCATGAGAGATGAAGTCAAAGCAGAGACATAAAGTGTAAAAATGAGAGCGGGGTTCATTTAAGGATATAATACACACTCAGAAGTGAGCGCAGGAAGCCTCTCTCCCGGAGGGAAGAGTGGTGTCTGCCGGCACTGCCATTGCCTGCTGCTGAAGTTCAGATTACTGCATCTGTAAGGCAGGCCGTGGGGCCCTAATTGAATATACAAATGGGATGGAGTTTGGGCAGGGTTCAGTGCACATAGCGGTCTCTGAGAAGGTTTTATGGGGTCTCCACCTAGAGCTCGGCACACATGTGGTCATGATGCCACCTTCTGCACGATGAGGGAGTGAAGCTCAGGCGCAAAATGGAAAGTGGGTGTGCCAAGTCAACACGGAAGGGGATGAACTTTTAGCGGTGCAGGCCCACGGCAGAAACACTGCTGGAAGTCTCTCAGTTCCTTTTCTCTGCCTAGCCCCTATCAACATATCCTGTTTTTTAGGTGAGACCACATAGCCACAGAAGCTGGGAAATGTCTCAGTGACTTTGGATGTACCCCAAAGGCCAAAACAACTTAAGATGCCTCACAAAAGTAAACATCACATGCTCCCAAAAAACAACAAAGATGCACAAAGAGTTCAGCTTCTAATGAGTTCCCTGCATCACACTGCCTGGTAATTCATGGTCTTCCCTCAGGAGCCAGTAGCTCAGCCTGGCAGGGGTTGGGCTGTCCTTTTCCAGCCCCTGTACCCTGGAACAGGAATAACCCAAGCCATAAAGAAGAAACTACCCATCCTAAGACCAGAAGGAAGGGGGAAGCCAGAACAGAGAGCTTTAGTTAGATCAATGGATCTCAACCATATCACAATGAGGATTATTAAGCACAGTGAAAGAATGATGGCCCTCTACAGATGCCTAGGTACTAATCCCCAGATCTGTGAATATGTTGCCTTACATGGTACTATGGTTTGAATGCCTTCACCAAAACTCATGCTGAAATTCAATGCTCAGGGGCATATGTTTGGCATGGTGATTTACATGCCACTTGGGCCATCTATCCCACTGCATCCCATGTTAGAGTGTCTTGGTTCAAGTCCCAGCTCTGCTCTGGAACGCAGATTCCTGCTAATGCACACCCTGGGAGGTAGCGGGTGAGCGCTCAGTAGCTGGGCCCCTGCCATCCACAGGAGAAGACCTGGATTGAGTTTCTAGTCCCAGCTTCAGCCTTGTTTGGCCCCAGCCAATGCAGTGATTTGGAGAGTAAACCAACAGATGGGAGCTCTAAGTTTGTCTGTTTGTCTAAGTTTGTCTGCCTCTGAAATAATGTTAAAAATTTTAAAAAGACGATGGAAAGTTAATCTGTGATATTGGAGGCAGGACCTTTTGATGGTAACTAAGGTTAAATGAGGGGCGGCGCTGTGGCGTAGTGGGTAAAGCCGCCGCCTGAGTGCCAGCATCCCATACGGGCACTGGTTCAAGTCCTCGCTGCTCTACTTTCCATCCAGCTCTCTGTTATGGCCTGGGGAACCAGTAGAAGATGGCCCAAGTCCTTGGGTCCCTGCACCCATATGGGAGACCTAGAAGAAGCCCCTGGCTCCTGGCTCTGGCCGTCACAGCCAATTGGGGAGTGAATCAGCAGATGGAAGACCTCTCTCTCTGCCTCTCCTTCTCTCTCTGTGTAACTCTGACTTTCAAATAAATAAATAAATCTTTAAAAAAAAAGTTAAAAGAGGTCCTAAGGGTGAGGACTTAACCCAATGCGACTGTGACTGTATGAGTGAGGACACATTGTGTTGCCATGCAATGCCCTGTGCCACCTTGGGTCTCTGCAGAGAGTCTATACCACCAAGAAAGACTCATCACTAACTCACTGGATTGTTCATCCAATCTTGATCTTCCCACCCTTCAGAATCATGATCCAAATAAACTTTTATTCTTCATAAATTACTCAGTCTATGGTATTCAGTTATAGCCATCAGAAAATAAACCAAGATACATGTGAAAAAGGATTTTGCAAATATGATCAAATTAAGGATCTTGAGGTGGGGGTTATCTTGGATTATCCAGGTGGGATCAATGAAATCACAAGGATCCTTATATGAGGAAGGCAAGAGGTCAGGGTCTGAAACGAAGATGTGACAATGGCAGCAAAGGGTCAGAGTCACATAGAAAGATGTTGGAAGGTGCTATGTTGCCGAATTCAAACATAGAGGAAGGAGCTGGGAGGCAAGAAGTTCAGGTGAGCTCTAGAAACTGGAAAAGGCCAGGGAACAGACTCTCACCTTAGAACTTCCAGAAGGAATGCACAAGCCCAGCAGACACCTTCATTTCAGCCCAATGAACACCATGTCCAGCCTCTGACCTCCCGAACTGTAAGATAATAAACTTATCTTTTTTAAAAAATATTTATTCTATTTATTTGAAAGGCAGGATGAGAGAGAGAGGGAGGGAGAGAGACAGACAAAGAGATCTTCCAACCACCAGTTTACTTCCTAAATGGACACAACAGCTGGGTCTGGGCCAGGCCAGAGTCAGAGCCTGGAACTCCATCTAGATCTCCCTCTACGTGGCAGAGGCCCAAGCACTTGACCCATTTTCCGCTGCCTTCTGAGGTGCATTAGCAGGAAACTGGATTGGAAGTGGAGCAGCCAGGACTCAAACCAGTACTGTGATATGGGATGCCAGTGTCCCAAGAAGAGGTTTAACCAACCAAGCCACAAGGCCAGCTTCTAATTTATCTCATTTTAAGGTAGTAGGTTTGTCCTAATTTATTACAACAGCAATAGGAAGCTCTTACACAAAGTATTACACTTAGTCTCTCAATAGATTAAACATTATATACCATTCCTTTTGCTACTCTAAAATGAAATATATAAATTATAGCCCTTATACCTGAAAAACATAAATTGTGAGCCTAACATAATAAGCAGGAAAGAAATTGAGAGTTAACCTATAGCAAATATACAAATAAATTACATAGGTAAATAATCTCCGAACACATATACTTGACTGCAACTATGCCAGAAAATGTGATGAAGTGGTCAGATGTTTGTACCCTAAAGCAAAAGCACTATGACAGTGAGAGCCAAAAATGCAGATTGATTTGGGGGGACACCAATACCATCCTGAGCATTGTCGACTGTGACATGATTTTCTAACAAATGGAAGTACAAAATTCTTTCTGTTAACAAGAAATTGTGTTCCTGGAAAATTCAGTGTACATTTAAAACTTTATCAAAACTTCTCTGTGGTTACCTACAAAAGACAGTTCTAGACTCAGATAAATACAAACAGGTTTTTCAGTTGCCTGAAATGCAGGTAGATGTGGAGAATGGACAGAGATTCTTCATTATATAAAGTTGCCCCTTGCTTGCCAGACATTCAGCATCCCCGGCCAGGGTCGATGAGACAGGGGATGTTGGTACTGGTTCCCAGGCTGCTGGTCAGGAAGAAGGCACAGAACCCTATGATGTTCCACATCAGCACTAATCTGATGGAAATGTTTTTTGCCCACCTGCCCTTGCTAGGAACCCTCACTCCTCCCAGCTTCCATTTTCCTCCCTTCTGGTAGCCAAATCTTTTCTGGTAGCTTTGGTCCTGCCAACATTAAGCCTGTTATCCCCACAATCATTGTGAAAACCAAAATTCTTCCTACATTTCTTTTTTTATTTATTATTAGACAGGCAGAGTTAGACAGTGAGAGAGAGAGAGACAGAGAAAAAGGTCTTCCTTCCATTGATTCACCCCCCAAATGGCCACGGCGGCTGGCGCACTGCGCTGATCCGCAGCCAGGAGCCAGGTGCTTCCTCCTGGTCTCCCATGCGGGTACAGGGCCCAAGCACTTGGGCCATCCTCCACTGCCTTCCCGGGCCACAGCAGAGAGCTGGACTGGAAGAGGGGCAACCGAAACCGTAACCTGGCGCCCACACGGGATGCCGGCGCTGCAGGCGAGGATTAACCAAGTAAGCCACGGTGCCGGCTCCCTTCCTACATTTCTAAAATGCTTCCTAAATAGTGGAATTGCCTACATGGAGGACTACTAGTCTTTGTCATTACAAAAAGTACTTCTAGAGCTTTGAAAGAATTTTTTGGGGCCAGCTCTGTGGCTCAGTGGGATAATGCCCTGGCCTGAAGCATTGGCATCCCATATGGGCGCTGGTTTGAGACCCGGCTGCTCCATTTCCGATCCAGCTCTCTGCTATGGCCTGGGAAAGAAGTAGAAGATGGCCAAAGTCCTTGGGTCCCTGCAACCATGTAGGAGACCCAGAAGAAGTTCCTGGCTCCAGATTGGCGCAGCTCCGGCTGTTGCAGCCAACTGGGGAGTGAACCATCGGATGGTCTCTCTCTCTTTCTCTCTGCCTCTCCTCTCTCTGTGTAACTCTTTCAAATAAATAAATAAATATTAAAAAAAAAAGAAAGGATTTCTTATTGCCCTCTTGGAGATATTTAGTCAGAGAAGAAAAGACTCGGAAAGGACGTGAAAGTTTCACTCAATGTTATATGTCTTGAAGTTGGAAGAAGAGGCAGATTCACTCTGAATTTCCTGAGAGATCAAACTACAGGCTGGGGTGGACAGAACCATGTGGGAAGGTGATGTACTGGCTCAGATGATAGATCTGAGCTTCACAGATCTTCACAATCATGCCTCTAGAGATGAGCTCTTTCCACTCCAAGAAAATGGAGATTTTTCTCCGTTGTTAGTGAATTTAGTAAGCATTCACTCTCTTTCTTTTGTGTGTCTGAATAAAGAAGGGTGGTGAGAAAGGGAGAGAAACAAGACTCAAGCCAAAGGGCCCCTGCTTCAGGCTGAGCTGTGAAATTCCAGACAAGGGAATGATAAAAATAACCACTCTGGAACAGGATATCCAGACCGCTGCTGTCTACCTCTGTAGTAGCTGAACTCTACACACACATATACCCACACACACAAATACACCCCACATACATTATGATGGCTACCCAATACTCCCACACCCTAAAGGAAGTGCAGGGCAATTGGAACAGGATATGCTAATCAAAGGTTATGCCAGATCCTTAATCACATATGTCAAAGGTAGAAGGTGATAAGAAGAGGCCAGAAGTGGAGGCTGTTTTGAGAGAACTACCAGGGTAATGTCTCAAAACCAAATATGGGCTTCAAGTATCCTCTTAATTTAAGGAGGGGCCCTACTTACTAACTTGCATCTTGAGCGAACTCTGTCCCCAGAGGTCACATTGCAGTCCCCCAATTTTGAATCCTAGCCTGTATTTACAATATTGTCCTGAGCCTTTGAGCTGATAACCTTAGAGACCTTGAGAGTATTCCCTCTGGTGAATATGTTTCAATTCAGGGAATATGTACAAGTGAGCATGAAGATGGAGACATAAAGCAAGCCCATATGGTAGTATGTTTTAAATCACTGGAACAGTTTGTGTGTCTATATTAATAACGTAGCCACTTATCTACAGTACCCTCGGAAAACCCAAATCATACTCTACTGAAAAGACACATTGGCTGAGTGAGCCACACACCTGCAGGGATCACCATCTAGTGGCAAATCCAAGGAGCTGCAAGATTTTAAATCAGCTCTAATACAAAGAATAGCCCTTTATCACCAGATTCAACTTCCTTTGTGCATGGTGCTAAAGTTAATTTTGAACAGGATTGCTGACTCCATTAGGCCTGGGAACTAAGAACTCTTTTTACCTCCTTTAATGGTTGGGCGGGGGGTGGGAGGGTGGTAGCCAGAATAATATTTTGTATCACATGAATATTATACATAATTCAAATTTCAGTGAACATACACAAAATTTTATTAGCCAACAACTACCCTCATTTGTTTATACATTTTCTATGGCTACTTTTCATACTACAGCAGCAGAGCTGAATATCAGATCCCACGGCCCACAGTGATGAAGGTATTTACTATCTGGCCTTTTACAGAAAATGTTTGCCAGCCCCTGCTTAACTAGTACTAGCTCACTGTTTCCATGGGAACTCACTGGCTGACTCAGTCATTCATTTCATAAGCACTCTAAGAAACACGAAGTTTTTGTGCATGTCCAACTCTCATGTTCCAGAATGAACATTATATCCTACATCTACTACATCACTGACAAACCTTCATGTTCACTCTGATCCTTGGATCCCTACCAAAATAGCATGCTTGATTCCCTCTTCTCCCTCTGGCTCCAAGAATCCTTAGCTGCGAATTCTTTCCTCCCCAAAACTCCTAAATTTACTCACTCCACCTGCACTTATTAGCAGATGTGCTCTGCACTCCAGATGCAAAAATGAGTAAAACATAGGCCCCGAAGGGCGTGTAAAGATGGTTAGAGAGGTAGGAGGAAAAGAGGAAATTGTATCCAGAGCAGCCTGAGGTATCAGGGCAGCCTCCAGGAAAGGGGATAGATGAATGTAAGTAGACAGAGAATCAGAATTAGAGGAAGCCATTGCAGGCCCAAGGATACAACATGAGCTGAGACGTGCAAGTAAGAAACAGCATCACATGTGCAGACAACTACAATCAGTTGAGTATTGTGGGAGCTACAGGAGCACAGATGTTATGTGTCTCTTATGTCTCAGAGTTTCATATACAGTTGAAAGCTGTTCTAACAGCAACACATTTTGAAGTTGGCCTTTACTTGACCTCGTGTTGATCCTTTTTCTTAAAGATTTATCTATTTTGAAAGGCAGAGTTAGAGAGAGATTGGGGGGGGGGGTTGTTCTTCCATCAGATGTCTCACTCCCCAAGTGGCTGCAACAGGAGGAAGACAGGCGCCAGGAGCTTCTTTCAGGTCTCTAGCATGGGTGCATAGGCCCAAGGACCAGGGCCATCCTCCACTGTTTTCCCACACACATTAGAAGCCAGCTTAATTGGAAGTAGAGCAGCCAAGAATTGAACTGGTGCCCACATGGGATGCCAGTGCTGCAGGCAGCAGCTTAGCCTGCTAAGCCACAGCGCTGACCCTACCTCATGTTTTTAAAGCACCCTTTCAGGTAGGTATTATCACCATTTTGATGAGTAGATATATTACATATTTGTTAAAATATGTATTCAAGGCAGTTTCAAAAGGTTCGTGGAAATTTGCATTAACTTTGTTTTTCCAATAACTTTTTGAAGCCTGCTTGTATTTGCATAACCTGAAATAGGGAGGAGGGAGAAGGGTCAACTATGTACCAACTGTGACAATCTCTAATGACCTAGGACAGGGCCTAATCCACCATAATCCAGTCTGTGTATTTAGGATCACAGGAAAGCTAAGACAGCATACATCTTTGGGCTCCTTTGAGTGTGGCGTCCGTAGATTTCCAGACTTAAGCCTCCGTTGGTTTCAGATTTACTCTCCCACCTAGAGCGGTGCTCTCCCCTCCCTTCAACTCCAGGTCGGCGGGAACGGTATCTGTTCCACCACATCCAGCAAGGTTAAAGCAGGGCCCGGAAATGGCGGGCGGAGGGGGCAGGGCAAGGAGGGAGGCGGGACTAAAAAAGCTGTCTGGGAGCGAGCTTCCCCGCGCAAGCGCACTGGCGCCCCTCGCCGCCATGGCGGCGGCGCCGTCCAGTCATGCGCCAGGGGTGGCAGCGACTTCCCCTCAGGAAGTCGGGTCTC
Source organism: Oryctolagus cuniculus (assembly GCF_051225735.1). Lineage (NCBI taxonomy): Eukaryota > Metazoa > Chordata > Mammalia > Lagomorpha > Leporidae > Oryctolagus > Oryctolagus cuniculus. The sequence goes on from NC_142868.1 coordinate 121,053,629, forward strand.
CGCCTCCTCCTCCCACCCCGCCTGTTCAGCGGCGGAGGCGGCGGCGGCGGCAGCGGTTGTTTCTGCCTCTCCGCCACCTCCACCGCGGCCTATCCGCCCGGCGGCGTTGGCGGGGAGGGGGACAGTAGTTGTAGACGCCCGCCCCTGCCTCAGAGAAGGTGAGTTCCCGCCCCGGCGGCGGGGGCAGCCCGGTCTTCAGCCCCTCAACTCCCGCGGCCCAGGAGAGGCCCTGCGCGCTCCGCACGCCGGGCGCGCCCCGAGTGTGCGAAATGGCCGACCGGGGCGCGACCGGAGCCCCTCCGCACCCCTCAGCGCCCGCCGCCCCGGCCAGGGCCCCCGGGCTCCCGGGCCCCCAGCTGGAGTGTGGAGGGCCAGAGGGGACGCCTCGGCGTGCCGAGGGAGCCGAGGTCAGAGTGGGAGCAGAGGCGGCCAGGCAGGAGCTGAGGGAAAGGGAAGAGCGGGGTGACGAGCACATTCCAAATCGAGGGCCCAGAGGGGGGAGAAAAAAACAAGCCGAGGTGCGACAGCTTCCTGGAAAGCCGAGTTCGACGTGGGATGTTCAGGGAGAAGTGAAGTGAGGGCTCAGGGAGAGGTGGAGGCAGAGTGGGGCCCTGGCGGGGAGAGAGGGGAAGGAGAGGAGGCAGGAGGTCTTGAGGTTTGCTCTTGGTGAGAATATGGCCCCGTAAGGCTGTAGTGTCTGTGAGTTAAAAGCCCATCTTGACAGCGGCCTGAGCTTCATCCTTGTCTGCCAGTGTCGTAGGTAAACAGGAATTCGAGCGCTGAAACCATTTGATTCCTAAAGTACTGAATAGCAGTGGGGAAAGCCGGGCTCCCTGGCGATCTGACTGGGCGGGTGAAAAGGGGGATGAGGGAGTCGGGGAGGGTGGGGGAAGGGAGGTGAGAAGTGACAGAGGGTTTGTCATTGGAAGTGCAAGTAGGCCAGCCGGGTCTGTCTGCTGACTGGGGATTACCGGAGTTAGGATCCTCCTCCCAAGGCGACCTGGAGCTGAGCCTGGCCTTCCTGATGACACTGCAGCGGAAGGGCTTTTGGATCCTTGAGAAACACTGCAGAGTTGCAAGAGACACACACACATATCCCAAAGGGACAGAGAAGGACTCCACAGCCATGAGCACTTTCTAGTGAATGCTTTTAAAAGGGAAGTGGGGGGATTGTCATCCGGTGTTGGCTAGAACACGCTCTAAATTTTTTCCAAACAGGAAATCAAAAGGAAGCTTGTCCCAGGGGCCTGGCCTTAGGCGACTAGAGGCTACATTAAGTTTTGGTCAGGTGTCATTTTCCAAGGGTTTGGAGGGATTTTACACGTCTCAACACATTTCCCAAACACAAAAATCTATTTCTTGACCATCTCAAATCTGAGAGACTTTTGAGTTCCTACAAATGTGATGGACCCAAATAGCCTGATTATCACAAACTGTGAGACAAAGCTTTAAAGCACTTTGGAAATTATTTTAGATGGCAGCACTTCGATCCCACAGCAGAAGATCTCTAAAAATCTCAGCCATATCCAATTTCGTCATTTTAAGTATTTGCTGTTTGCCTTTCGCTGGTGTTCGGCTCCAGAGTGAATGATAGTGGAAGCCAGAATGTTGTAGAATAGTTTAATTACTATATAAAATCTCATGAAAATAATTGCTTTTTCATGATGCTCTGTGGCCTATTTCATTGCCTTTTACACATTTCACTTAGGATGAATGGCAAATGGGTTAAACACAAATTTCTTAATACATTTTTGGGAGCATTTTTATTCCATTCACTGAAAATGGAAATTAGAAATTCATTGCAAACATTAAGTCTGTAAGTTAACCTTTGTAAGCTTAATTTGGTGTCTTAAGGCAGTAAATCTAGTATTGTTCCAGGACAAGGGATAAAATCTGAACTTCTTAGTTTTTATTTCAAACTTCCTGCTTGTCACCAACAAGTAAGCCTGAGCATTTTATAGGTGTCAGGACTATACATTATGTCTGGCTCCCATGGCCAGGTCACAGGATGATGAGGAAACAACTTCCTAAACCACTTTTTGCTGGACTCCATTTGATTTTTTCAATGACTGATTATGTGCAAAAAACTTTAAAAGCTGTCTTAGCACTATTCAGTATACTATTTCAGGGTGGTAAAGCAAGAATGCTGGAGGAGGAGTCTAATAATAGGTTGTAGTACTAGTTCCTTTACCAGTTAAATGATGATCCTAAGTCCCAAACTCTCTGGACTGGACTGGACTTCTGTGAAATGGGGAAATTGGAGTAGGCCAGTGATTCTCAACAAAGGGTGATTTTGCCCCCACAGGACTTTAGGCAGTTATCTGGAGACATGTTTTAGTTGTAACCACTGGGCTAAAAAGGACATGGTGAGTGAGCACAGGTGCTGCTGGCATCTACTTAGTACCTGACACAGATGTTGCCAACAAAATTCACAGAACAGCCCCTGCAGACATACACACAGGAGGAATTATCCTACCCAAAATTTCAGTAGTGGTGAGCTTGAGAAATGCGGTGCTAACCAAACTGTGAGGTCCTTTATAGCTTTAAAGTTGTAAACTGATTCACATTTTGGTATTCCATTGCAGGGCTGTGTACTGGGACAGTAATTCATGAGACATAAGAAACTTTGACCTGTAATCAGATGGCATTCAGAATAATAACCTTCAATTAAGGTTGAAACAATTCAGTAGGATTTGAAAAACAAAAAATTTTACCTTAAAAATTACCTCCTCACTTTGTTTCAGAAACAATTCATTTAACTTCTGCTTGATAGATGGTTAATCTGATGTTACACTATTCCACACTATTAACACTCTTAAGTTAGAAGAAGCCTTAAATAATTGTCAGCTGTGATAATGGATAAAGAAAGGGGGAAAATGTTACTTGCCACTTAGTATCTTTTTTTTCTTAAAGATTTTGTTGGGGGATTCTTAAAAAAAGTCATGCTTCCAGTTATTACAGCTTCATTCTCACTTTAAAAATCCTGATAACACCATTAAAACAGAGTTGAAACACATCTGCTAATCTATTTTGTGGCTATAGCATCTTTTTTTTTTTTTTTTTTTTTTTTTTTTTTTTTTGACAGGCAGAGTGGACAGTGAGAGAGAGAGACAGAGAGAAAGGTCTTCCTTTGCCGTTGGTTCACACTCCAATGGCCACCACGGCTGGCGCGCCGCAGCCAGTGCACCACGCTGATCCGAAGCCAGGAGCCAGGTGCTTCTCCTGGTCTCCCATGGGGTGCAGGGCCCAAGCACTTGGGCCATCCTCCACTGCCCTCCCTGGCCACAGCAGAGAGCTGGCCTGGAAGAGGGGCAACCGGGACAGAATCCGGCGCCCTGACCGGGACTAGAACCCGGTGTGCCGGCGCCGCTATGTGGAGGATTAGCCTAGTGAGCTGTGGCGCCAGCCTGGCTATAGCATCTTTATAAGGAACACCTCTGTAATGGGCCTCATGATGAGTAAATGTCAGGAGCAGGAAAGATTAAAAAATTGGCAAGCAGGGAAAATATAGAAGGTATAAGGTTACAAAAATGAAATTAAGGAACTCAGTCACAGATATGCAAAATTAACATGTGAGCAAACTTGTGTGAAAAATACACATACTTAGAGTTAATGGTCATAGTGTCATAGGATTTTCCAGGACACTTTGTAATTCAGTAAAAAACTTTGACAGTTATAATAAGTTGCATTAAGTAATGATATTTCAGAATGATCATAGTAAAAGCAAAACCGAAAAATTCTTAGCTACCTCTTCTAAAGAAAAAAAATTGAGTCAGTTTTAGAGTAAAAAAACATTTCTGGCTTCTTACTGAATCCTTAAACTATTTACATAGAAATTGCCTTAAAATATTCTCCCTTGCTCCCATGATGTTAAGCAGAGATTCAAGTCAAATGACATAAAATCTAGCTGATAGCCCTTCAGAAAACATTCATTGTGCTCCCTCTAAGTATTCAGTATTAAGGATATACGTGTGAATTAAGCTAGCCCTTTTAAAGGCCTCAATATTTCTTAGTGAAATTAAAGAGCAAGGAAGGGAAAAATTGAGTTTTAAATACAGATTAGACTTTTAAAATAACAGTGTAAATAGATGGCTGTACCCATGATGTTTTTGCTACAGGCACATCAGAGCATATTACATTGTAAATCTAATGTTGGCATCTATGAAGAATGGGGAGGAAAATGTCCAGAGAGACATTAATGGTTTTGTTTGTTAATTTCAGATCTGGTGCCCTTATTGTCAATATGTGAAAATACTAAGCATTTAAGACTATTAAGGATTGCTTCCATAATTAGCCACATAAACATTAGAGTGTGAACATTGATTTTTATCCCCCTTCTGACCTAATCACACTTACTGACTAAAGGGAATGGCATGCATTGATGACTTTCTGGTGTAGGAGATCTGCCTTGAGTCCTGGTGAAACTACTCAAGCATGATCCCTGAGCCAGGTAGCCATAGAGTACATACAGTTGTTGACATTCAAAGGCCATGGTAAACCCTTAATTATTTTTGTGGTGATTATATTAGTCTGAAATAGCTAAAACCTGTAAATGCTAAGTCAGATAACAATCTCATTTCCTGAAAGGATAAGGTTAGTAGCTCACATTACAGCTAAGAGTGTTCATGATGCTCACTGATACAGGCCTGCATTTCTAGCACAATTAAGATCTCTGAAAATGGCTTAAATAGGTTTTGGCCTTCAGAGGGAAACAATAAAAGAGCATGCTTTGACAGAGATAACAATCAGCCATCTAGTCACCTAAAACTGAGTGTTGTCCTCTGCTTAGTCTCCTAAACTTAAAAGTTTCAAAAATTCTAAAACCCATTCTCATGACTTCTATTCAGATCCTTGCCAGTACATTCAGACAAGGGGGGAATAAAAGGTTTACAGAATGGAAAGACAATACTGTCTTGATTTGCAGTTGTTACCAACATTTATGTAGAAAACCCTAAAGAATCTAGGGAAAGGCTACTAGAAACAGTTCAGCAAGGTTGTAAAACAGAAGGGCAATAAGCAATTAGAAATTGAGCTTTAAAAAATAAATATTTTGAAAGCAATTCTTTTAGACACTGTTACCAAAATACACTGAATACTAACACTGCTGAAAGAAAGAAGATGAAAATGAAGAGAGGAAATGTTTCCTAATACTCTTTAGTAAATTAGATTGAAAAATATAGGGCCGTGTTGTTTATTTGTTATTTTAGAAGGGAAGAATTGAGCTACTTATACCTAAAACATAATCAAATTAACATTCTAATTTGGCTCTATTTTTTCTTCAAAGATCAAGTGAGGATATTTAATAAAAATTTTAAAATTTAGGCTGTTGTTTAAATGCCACATCACAAGACAAATCAATGTGCTGTGCATGTTACGACAGAGAATGTACTGCAAAGCTTGAAGGTTCTGTAAACTTTTCACTCAACTGCAGTTGATTTATTTAACTTTCATAATTGCTTTTATTACATCTGTAATAAAAGACCAAGTTGTATAGAGCTGTTGAATAACAACCAACATAATTCTGTTTCTCTGAAATGGAACTTTTCTGTAGTCTTGTTCAGCTACAGAAAAAAACTTAGCATGCAGTACAAATAGGAGCATCAAATTTTTAGAATTTTGCTAGATTTCTAAAACTTAGTATCTTTAAAAAATAAAATAAAAACATTCCAAATAAGTCTCAATCAAAGCAAACTCTTGGGGCCTAATACCAGCCTGTAAGTAGCTAGTAAAATAGTTGAGATCCATTGGTGTTTCTGTTGGTGACTCTGTTTTTAGATATTGAAGCATAACAAATTAGCAGACATTAACATGGGAGATAAACTGGATTCTTCAACTACTAGGTTCAAAATCAATAAGGGTCAGATCCACCTTTCAACTTTGATGGGAACAGTACCTCTAAAACATGATTTAGCTTGAAAGTCAAAGAATTGTGTACTCAAGTCATGCGCTTCTGCCCTATAACCAATAACTTTTTGACTTCCTGTAATTAAAAAATGGGCAAACACCTCATATGTCAGTTACTCAAATGAAATCCTGAGTGACAACACAAATAGTTGACCCATACTGCATTTACTATATGCCATGACCTCTTATTAAAAAAAAAAAAATTGTGAAAGTTACCAAGAGAAAGGGAGAGACAGAGACACAGATCTTCCATCTGCAAGTTCACTCCCCAAATGAAAACAATGGTGGAGGTCTGGTCAGGCTGAAGCTAGGAGCCTGAAACTCCATCTGGGTCTCTTGTTGGGGTACTGGAGCCCGGATACTTGGCGCCATCTTGCACTGCTTTCCCAGGAGCATTAGCTGGGAGCCAGATCTAAACTTGAACAGCCAGAACTCAAATCAGCACTCATGGGATACTGGCATGAAAGTGGTAGCTTAACCCTCTGCCACAGTGCTGGATCCCCAGGAACTCTTGTAAGTGCTGAGCCTATGTTAATTTCCCTAAGGAACATATAATAATTTGAAGCATATGTAATACCTCTGTTTTAAAGATGAGGAACCTGAGGCATAGAATGGTTGAGAAACTTGACCAAGGTTACATAGCTGACAAATTGCAGGAGTCCAGAGTCCCTGGAGTCCCTATGTCTGACTCCAAGAAGCAATGAGTTAAGTAATATGACAGGCAATAGTTCTGCATATGTGATTTGGCCTTTATTTGGTGGATGGATGATCTCTCTGGAAACAAGTCCCAACACTTAAAAATCAGTTTAACAAATTAAGGTAGAATTACCACTTTTGAGGGTTTTTTTAAGCTCCTTTTTATACATTTTATTGAAGTATACTTACAATAAACTCCACATACTGAAAGTGGATGATTCAATGAGTTTATTACACATAAATACTCCCATGTAACCACTAGCCTAAGCAAAATGTCAGATACTTACATCAGTTCCAGTTTCCTCATGCCTCTTTGTGATCCACCTTTCCCTTTGCCTCTGTTCTCAGGCAACCACTAATCCACTGAAATTGTAGATTAATATGCATATAAGTTAATTTATTCAAGAGGTCTTTAAAAAGTTACTGGAAAATTTATGTTTTGAGAAAATGGGCATGGGTTTCAAAATTTTCTGCACCAAAATAATACTCCATTTTCCTCATAATTTTTTGAAGTCCCTGGTGTAGTAGATACTTGCTGGTGTCTGTCACTCAGCATGATTTTGAGATTCATCTGTGTGTTGCCATTTTGTTCCTTTGTATTGCTGAATAATTCTGTGGTAGGGATGTACCACAAGCTATGGTTTGACTGTGGTTTAATCCTCCCAAAATCATGAAAGAATTTAACCTTCAAGTCTTATGTTAGTGGTATTAAGAAAGTGGAAACTTCATCCAACTAAGATGTTTAGAAGGAGGGGCTTTGGAAAGTGATTTGGTTAGGTCATGGATCATTAGGGTGGAGCCCTATGATTGAATCCTGGTGGCTTTATAAGGAGAAGGGGAGAGACCACTTTCTCAGACATACAAATTCACGCCATGATGTGATGTGGCCAGTTGGGACGGCTCTCAGCAAATCCTGTATCATGCTGTTTGAACTTTGAACTTCCTGAACTGTGGGCCTAAATAAACTTCTTCATTATAAAGTAGCCTGCCTCAGGTATTTCATTAAAGGAATGGAAAAGCTGACCGCATTTTGCTTATTCATCTCCCATCAATAGAAAATAAGGCTTAAGTTTCTAGCTATGACGATACTGCTTCAGAAAGTTTGTGAGAAAATGGAATTAAAAGATGCGCATTTTCCACAAACATTTTGCCCTCATTCTTTTCTGAAGTGTCTGCTCAAATCTTTTCACCATTTTAAATTGAATTTGTTTTATAATTGAGTCATAAATGCTCTTTGTATAGTCTAGCTCTCAGTCCTTTGACAGATGAGAATGTTTTCTGCTACTCTGTGCTGAATGGAGAGATAGTGTAAAGCCTTGAGACTAGAAAATATTTCAGCTTTTTAAAAAGGAGAAATGGATTCTAGAAAGTAGAATCAAAAGTTTTACATCCTGTCTTAATAGTTAATAACCGATTCTGCAGTCAGACTGCCTCCCTATCACTTACTAACGGCCACCCTGGATATGTTCCTTAACCTATGCTTCAGTTGCCTCTTCTATATAATAGATAATAATATTCAGCCCATAGCATTCTTATGATGATAAAATTAGTTCTTATATATGAGTGTTTAAAACAGTACCTATTACATAGTAAGGGCAGTGCTGTATAGGTCTTACAGAATAGATTATTAATAATGTGATGCTTTGAAATAAACTTCAAAAGGTGATATAAATTTACTAAAAGCATAGGTCATGCTATACCTTAGTTCCTTTTATGAAAGAGATCACAGCAGGGTTCTGGAATCCTATTCTTTAGGTTCCCTGAAGTTTCTGAGATGTTCAGCAATGTGCCAGGAAGGTACTTAAAACTTAAGTGGCAGATTTTATGCAAAGGTGAATGACTTGTTATATCAAACGGAAGTTTCAGTAGACTCCAAGAAGTTGATGAATTTTTAAGGTAAATTATGAAACCTGAAATATATATATATATATTGTGTGTATGTGTGAGAGAGAGTGAGCACTGGCCTCTTTAGGTTGTGCCTTCAAGACCTGGTTGTAAAAGTTCATTTATGCCTGCCTATAGATTGCTTTGGTCAAAGTGTGTGAGATTCAGAACCATTGTTGGAATGGTTTCAGTTTAGGAGGGCATTTCACATGTCTTTCAAAAAAACAAAATGGGAAAATAAGACTTTACTGTGGTAGAAGTAGATTTGAATAATCAGACCCATTAGGAAAGTAGTGGGGGCCAGCGCCGCAGCTCAATAGGTTAATCCTCTGCCTTGCGGCGCCGGCACACAGGGTTCTAGTCCCGGTCGGGGCACTGGATTCTGTCCTGGTTGCCCCTCTTCCAGGCCAGCTCTCTGCTGTGGCCCGGGAAGGCAGTGGAGGATGACCCAAGTGCTAGGGCCCTGCACCCCATGGGAGACCAGGAGAAGCAACTGGCTCCTGCCATCAGATCAGCACGGTGCGCTGGCCGCAGCGCACCGGCCCCGGTGGCCATTGGAGGGTGAACCAACGGCAAAGGAAGACCTTTCTCTCTGTCTCTCTTTCTCACTGTCCACTCTGCCTGTCGAAAAAAAAAAAAAAGAAAAAAAGAAAAAGAAAAGTGGGGAACGTTATAGAACATGGTGTTTGAAGAGATGTTGCATGTGATTTTGGAATAAGCTTAGATCTGCGCAAATTGTTTCTTAATATACAGATAGATTGCTAATTAATGGACAAATCATAGACACAGGAACAGAGTGAATTCTTTGCAGCCTGCCATAAGTATTGCCCATGTCCTGTTTAAAGTTTTCACCATTGACTTGAATGAAGACATAAATTGAATACATACAAACTGTGTGTGAGAGACATAGTAAATACTGAAGAATGAAAGAATTTGATACCTCTTTAAAGGTTTATTCATTACATTTACTTGAGAGGCAGAGCAACAGAGGCAGACCTTCCATCTGCTGGTTTACTCCCCAAATGACTGCAACAGCAAGGACTGGGCCAAGCTGAAGCCAGGAGCCCAGAACTCCATCTGGGATTTCCATCTGGGTGGTAGGAACCTAAGCACTTGGTGCATCAACTGCTACCTCCCTAGCACACTAGCAGGAAGCTGGAATGGAAGCACAGGAACCAGAACTGGAACCAGCACTCTGATAGGCATGCCAGATGGCAGATTAACCCACTGTACCACAACATCTACCCAAGAATTTGAGTTTTAAAAGATCCTCACATTTGGAAATGGTGAACTGTTAACAAGAGAAGGTATTAATCCCTGCACTTAGAAATCTCTTATCAGTATCATGGTAGAAGATAGCCTGTTTGGGGGGAGAGATGCTACTTCCAGGTCTTAACAATTATAAATAGAAATCAGTAATATGACTCCCATTAAAAAATGTTAATGCTAAATAAACTGGTGGGTAAATCAGGGTAAGCAATCATTTTCACTGTACTCCACAATAATCACAGCCTATGTTTTTCAAATTATATAATGCTACAACCTTTGTAATGAGTAAATAGTAATCACTATACAAATGGAATAGAATTAACATCAAATTTTTCTAAGGGAAGCTTTATACAAGCACTGTGCCTTTGTCTTTGATGGTTCCTGTTGCCCACAATGTGTACTGAGTGACACATACTTCGTTAATTCAAATGCTCAACTATTATAATTGGAAAGAATTCCAGAGTACACAGGACATGTAAAAGTTATTTAAGCTAGTTGCACATACAGGAATTGAATACATCGAGGAATGGGAGAAGAAAGGACATGATTTTAAGAATTTGATAGAATCTGAGTTTATTCCAAAACAAAATTCTCTCTTTTTGAACACTCTGCTTCTCCATTCCACTCCCTTCTTCCCTCCCTCTGGGAAATAACAACAACAAAAATAACTCTTCTTTGTCTTCATTACTTCCACTGACAAGGACAGCTTTACTTGGGATCACAGTTTAGAATTACCTGTGTTTCCTCTGTCCTCCTCCTACCTGCTCTCTTCCCAGTTATCATAGATACCACTTTTGAATGTCTCTTAAATTCCTCTTCCTATTACTCCCTCCCTCCGTCCCTCCCTCCCGGATTTGTTTATTTGAAAGAATTCCAGAGATGGATACAAAGAGATCTACCATCCACTTGTCTCTCTTTAGATCTCCCACGTGGGTGGCAGGGTCCCAGACGGTTGAGCTGTCTTCTGTGCTTTCCCCAGATGCATTAGCAGGGAGCTGGATCAGAAGTGGAGCAGCACGGACATGAACCAGTGCCCACATGGGATGCCAGCATCACAGGCAGTGGCTGTACCTGCTACGCCACAATGCTGGCCCCTCTCTTCCTGTTTCTACTGCCACTCTTGATACAGCCCAATAATCCACCTATAATGGATTGCAAACAGTTCTCCCATTTTGAGTCTCCTTGTCTTCTTAACTGCAAAATTAATTCCAAATGCCTCAGTAGGACTTACTGTGATGGGCCCCACTCTACCTTTGGCACTGTCCTTTATTACTTTGACATACATCTTGTCTTACTTGAAGTAGAAGTGGCATTTCTAATGCCCTTCCCTCTCCAGAATAATCTTTTTCCATCCTTTTTTAATTTTTTTCTCTTAGTTTTACCTCTCTGGATAGGCAATTCAAAATCTGGTTTTCTCCTCCAAGCTTTTCCTATGCCCTCCCATAACCCTCAGCAAAAAGACAGCATCCAATATGGGTGCTAGTTCAAGTCCCAGCTGTCCCACTTCATATCCAGTTCCCTGCTAATGTGCCTGGAAAAGCAACAGAAGATGGCCAAGTGGTTGGGCCCCTGCACCCACATAAGAGACCTAGAAGAAGCTCCTGAATCCTGGCTTCAGTCTGGCCCAGCCCCGGTCGTTGTGGCCATTTGGGGAGTGAACTAGTGGATGGAAGATCAATCTGTCTCTCCTCTCTCTGTACCTCTGCCTTTCAAATCATTCAAAAAAAAAAAAAAATCTAACTCTAGCAAATGACACATATGGCAAGGTATTTTAATTTCTTTAAATCCAAATATCCCCCTCTTCCAGGCCAGCTCTCTGCTGTGGCCAGAGAGTGCAGTGGAGGATGGCCCAAATCCTTGGGCCCTGCACCCCATGGGAGACCAGGAGAAGTACCTGGCTCCTGCCATTGGATCAGCACGGTGCAGCGGCCGCAGCGGCCATTGGAGGGTGAATCAACGGCAAAGGAAGACCTTTCTCTCTGTCTCTCTCTCTCACTGTCCACTCTGCCTGTCCAAAAAAAAAAAAAAATCTAAATATCATAATCTTCAAAATGTGGGAAATCCACTTATCTTTTTATAGAGGTAAAAGATGAATAGTTTATACCTTTGTTTGCATAGACTAAATAAATGCTTATGTCTGTTCCCTCACCTTTCCCATAGTACCTGTAGACAAAATTCAGTAAATAGTGATGAAGTTTAATAGTGTAAAGGCATGGATTGAAAAATGAAGGGATAGCTGAAAAAACATAAAACCTAAGTAGATAAGAATTGTTAGAAAGATGGCTGGGAGCTTGGGAATATGATGCTAGCTAGTAGAGATAAAGAGCCTGCTGGGGCTGGCGCCGCAGCTCACTAGGCTAATCCTCCACCTAGCGGCGCCCGCACACCGGGTTCTAGTCCCGGTCGGGGCACTGGATTCTGTCCTGGTTGCCCCTCTTCCAGGCCAGCTCTCTGCTGTGGCCAGGGAGTGCAGTGGAGGATGGCCCAAGTGCTTGGGTCCTGCACCCCATGGGAGACCAGGATAAGTACCTGGCTCCTGCCATCGGATCAGCGCGGTGTGCCTGCTAGAGTGCACCGGCCATGGCAGCCATTGGAGGGTGAACCAACAGCAAAGGAAGATCTTTCTCTCTGTCTCTCTCTCTCACTGTCCACTCTGCCTGTCAAAAAAAAAATGCCTGCTGGATAAAGGAATTCATGGTAACCCCAAGTTTCTTACCTTAGTTTATTACAGCATTGCTTTTTAGAAGTGGGAAGTCTGGTAATAACAGCTGAACAAGGAGAGAAATTATTTTTCTGTTTTAAACTGTCCTCAGTAAACTTTATACTAAATTCTGGTTGTCACCAAAAGACAGTATCTATTTTTATTAAAGACTTGTAGGGGGCCCGCGCCATGGCACAGTAGGTTAATCCTCCACCTTCGGCACCAGCATCCTGCACAGGCACTTGGTGCTAGTCCCAGCTGCTCCTCTTCCAATCCAGTTCTCTGCTATGGCCTGGGAAAGCAGTGGAAGATGGCCCAATTGGGCCCTTGCACCCATGTGGGAGACCTGGAAGAAGCTCCTGGCTTTGGATTGGTGCAACTGCAGCCATTGTGGCTATTTGGGGAGTGAACCAGCGGATGGAAGACCTTTCTCTCTGTCTCTCCCTCTCACTGTCTGTAACTCTACCTCTCAAATAAGATAAATCTAAAAAAAAAAAGACTTGCAATAAGTCAATATATTGTCCCCATGGTCAGTTTGCACATTAATCCTGAATCAAAGGTTGTTCCTTTTTACCCTGCTGAGACTTTAGAGTCCAATATAATTATATGTTTTAAACAACTCAAATTTTTTGAGATACTATATATGACATAACATTTTAAATTATCCATCAAGTTTTCTTTTTTTTAGATTTATTTTGTTGATTTGAAAGAGTTAACAGAGAGAGGTAGAACAGAGAGATGTCTTCCATCTGCTGGTTCACTCCCCCAGATGGCCACAATGGCTGGAGCTGTGCTGATTCGAAGCCAGGAGCCAGGAGCTTCTTCCACGTCTCCCACGCGGGTGCAGGGGCCCAAGGACTTGGGCCATCTTCTATTGCTTTCCCAGGCCAAAGCAGAGAGCTGGATTGGAAGAGGAGCAGCCAGTACTAGAAGGGTTTTTTTTTTTTTTTAATTATTTACTTATTTATTTATTTGAAAGAAAGAGGTCTTCCACTCACTGTTTCACTCCCCAGATGGCCACCACAATGGATGGGGCTGGGCTAGGCCGAAGCCAGGAACCCAGAGCTGCTTCTGGGTCTCCCACATGGATGCAGGGGCCCCAGCACTTGGGCCATCCTCTGCTGCTTTCCCAGGTGCATTAGCAAGGAGCTGGATTGGAAGCTGAGCAGCTAGGACACAAACTGATGCCCATACCGTATGCTGACATTACGGGTGATAGCTTAACCTGCGATGGCGCAACTCGTTCTTTCCAGAATGTTTCTGGTATGCAGTTATTATTAGCTTGAGCACATAATATATTTAAGCAAACCTTTTTAATCTTTAATATATATTTATGGAGTTTTTAATTGCAAAGTCATACTTTTTGCAAAAGTTAATATGGACATGTACACAGAGTGGAATGTTACATGTTCTCACCTCCTCTATTACTTTCCATTTATTTCCCATTTCGTAATTCCATTAAGTTTAGTAAATATCGTTTCCAGTTGTTTCACTGTAGGTATCTAGCTAACAAACATGATCAGGCTGTCAAACATACTTCATGAGTCAGTACAATTACACTGCATCAAGGTATGATAATCACTTCAAGATGCAGGCAGTGGGGGTATCCAGTACATGAAAGGGGGCTCCTCAGACCATGACTTCCCACAATGGATGTGTATCTCTGACCCAGAATAATAGATAAGGTTTCTAACTGAGCTTCCCAGAGTCATTTCACACAGTGGGAGTGTGAATTATCTCCATATAAAACCTAAAGAGTTAAAGAGGTTATGTGACATTTGTTCAGGGAGCTGTGCCTCACAGTTTGGGTTTATTTACTATCAGTAATCCTTAGCAGGGCCATCTTGCTAAGTGCATGTTAGAGAGAACGTTCTCTTCCTCATAATAAGTATCATCAGTCTACTCAGAGGTCTGGATTCCACCTGCCTTCTTTCCACGCCACTTCTCCAGCAAAGGAAGTGAATGATCTTAGGCCAGCTGCATTAACTGCTTCTTGGTACAAATACAAATGTATTTAACTTTCAGCTGTGTATATTGGATTGTTTCTACTAAAATTGGTTTTTATGATTGATAGATCAATGGATAGAAAAATAGAATTCTACATCGTTTTTTCCCCTTAATATACAGATATTTCTTCATTACATGTGGTTCCAATTCATTCATTTAATCGTCTACATAGAAAGTACAATTTTGATATCACATTATAAATTCTATCTTAGCCCGTTTTGTGCTGCTGTTACCAGAATTTAACTGAGTAATTTATGAAGGAAAGAAATTTTTTCTAACCATTCTGGAGGCTGTGAAATCTAATATCAAGGTGTTAGCATCTGGTGGATTCCTTCTTGCTGTGTCATCCCATAGCAAGGGAAGGTGAGAGAGTGAGAAAGAGGGAGAGCACACATGCACCCAAGAGATCAAACTCAAAACTTCAAGACCTTGTATAATTGGCTTTCATCCATTCCTGGGGATGCAGTTCTTGTGACCAAACACTTGACTCCAGCTCCCAACGGTATTCATTGGGGGTTAAGTTTATAACACATGCCTTTTGGGGGATATATTCAAACCATAGCAGTATCCTATTTTTACACTGGTTGACTATAAAATAAATTTCACCTATTAGGAGCTTTATTTTATGTGTAGACCTCATGTGTAAATGTAGCAGTTTTGCATAAATTATGATGAGAAAAACTTAAATGGATATAGATGGCTTTGAGCCTTATTTAATGAAAATTCCTGTAGGCACTCGTGGGAGAAAGTTGTCTACCACAGGCAAACATTGTTTATGGTTCCTCCATGTGGTTCTTAGATGATATTAGCAGTTGCCCCTTGATATATTTGCAGGGAATTGATTCCAGGACCTCCCCCCAATGGATACCACACTGTCCACAGATGCTCAAGACCCTTATATAAAATGGCATTGTAGTATTTAGCATATAAGTTACACACATCTCACATACTTACTTTAAAATAGTTCATATGATGTAAGGTACTATGTAAGTAGTTATTAAACTATATTGTCCAGTGAATGATGATAATAAATCTACATATGCAGTACATATGCAATTTTTTTTAAAAAAATTGCATATAGAAATCATGGACACAGAAGACCGGCAGTAACTCAAGCAAGTGACTATCTTAAAATAGACTACATTTCTTGAGATGGTTTGCTTTATATAAAATACAAAAGGCCAAGACTGGATTTCTCAATCCAGCCTTTCAGTATTGGTGCCCCAGCTTATTTCCATGAGGCCAAGTGAATTTCCTTCAGAATGATATTTTTTGGACCTAGTCAGCATATTACCATGTTAAACATGTGTTAAGTCTCTAACATTTTCATTTTTAAATTGCCATGCTAGTGAGCAAAAACTCAGAGTAGTCTTGAAAGTAGTTAGGAGATAAAAGATTTGAAATAATACTTGAAATGATACTACTTGTTGAAGATTGAGATTACACTCAATGTCTAATAAGATACTCTGTCTGACCTCCATTTGTTTCATTCACAGATCCACATTGAATGGATGAAGAGAGAGCTTGTTACAGATACTTTCTGTAGAAGGCATCTATACAGTAGTGCCACAGTTTTTGAATAATAAAGTATTTCACTCCGAGAGGTAGGTAGAAAATAAAGGGAATGTGTCCTACCGAAGCTTTTGAAATATAGCAGGCAAACTTTTCATGATTTTATTTAATCCTTACGAGAACCTTGTGAAAGAGAAGATATTATTCTTTTAAAGAAAAAAAAAAAAAAGGCAGAGTTACAGGGAGAGGTAATGAGAGAGAGAGAGAAAGTCTTCTGTCCTTTGGTTCACTCCCCAAATGGCTGCAACGG
Organism: Oryctolagus cuniculus; assembly: GCF_051225735.1. Lineage (NCBI taxonomy): Eukaryota > Metazoa > Chordata > Mammalia > Lagomorpha > Leporidae > Oryctolagus > Oryctolagus cuniculus. The sequence continues at coordinate 121,069,912 of NC_142868.1, forward strand.
CTGGAGTTGGACCAATCTGCAGCCAGGAGGTTCTTCCGCGTCTCCCACATGGGTGCAGGGGCCCGAGGACTTGGGCCATCTTCTACTGCTTTCCCAGGCCATAGCAGAGAACTGTATTGAAAGTGGAGCAGCCGGGACTCAAATCAGTGCCCATATAGGATGCTGGCATTGCAGATGACAGCTTTACCTGCTCTGCCACAGCGCCAGCCCCAGTATTGTCCTTTTGATTGATGGGGAAACGGGCTCAGAGAAGGGAAACAACCTGCTGACTTATTTTAGGGAATTAGGATTTAAATCTAGGAGTCCCTGGTGTGAGTTCATTTTCTTTTCCTCACATTATTTTGTCTTCCACTTTATCTAGAAAGCCACCGTATCATTAGCTCTCGTAGTAAGTGCAAGGAGAACATTATAAAGCCTGAAAAGGAAACTATTACCATAAATTAAGAGATGTTAGACCCTCCAGAAGCTTCCTTTATAGGAGTTGAAGGTCATAAAAACAATATGTAGCAATCTTACCCTTAACAGCCTTTTATTGAGGTACAGAATTATAGGATGCTAGAGCTAGAAATAAAATGTCTAGTGGTCTTGCATATTTAGTTTGCAGATGAAGAAACAGATCCAAAAGGGTTGCCATTCTCCTTAGCTAGTCCTGGACATATCTTAGCCTATGAATGAGGTCTGATTTCCTATCCAGTGTTCTGTACTTACATATGTGTGACTTCTTGTTCTTTACCATCTTTCCCCTGTAATGGTCCCCTAGAGAAAGAATAATCTTTTATATACTAGTACTCGTATATACCGCATTACCATAGTCTCTTCCCACTCTGCTCTTTTCATGCTCATAGACGTGGCTGGGTTTTTAGATCTCCTGAATCCCTGTGTTTGGGACACCAGAAGTACTACATGTGTTTACTTATAAGAAACATAAAGCCAGGGCTAGCGTTGTGTTGCAGCAGGTTAAGCCACTGCCTGTGACTCTGGCATCCCATGAGTGTCCATTCAAGTCCTAGCTGCTCCATTTCTGATCTAGCTTTCCACTAAAGTGCTGGGGAAAGCATGGCCCAAGTACTTGGATCCTTGACACCCACGTGGGAGCCCAGATGGAGTTCTAGGTTCTGGTTCGGCCTGGCCCAGCTCTGGACTTTGCAGCCATTTGGGGAGTGGACCAGCAGATGGAAGATACCTCCCTTCCCTTTCCCTTTCTTTAACTGCCTTTCAAATAAACAGAATATCTTAGAAACATAAGGTCAACTGTGCTATTTTGCAGAACTCATCCAGCTAGTTTCCCTTATTAGTAATCTTACCAGAAACTGCATTTTTAGTTCATATATAGTTGAGATGACTGTACAGTAATTAACAGTTAAGTCTTGACCTTGGCTTGAGATCATTTGAATTCAAATCTCAGCTCCACAATTAATTGCTGGACAAGTTACTTATTTCTCTGAGTATGTGTAACCTGCAGGATGGTAGTAGTAATCTCTATCTTGCCGTGGTAGAATTAAGTGAAATCAAATATCTGAGTGTGTCTTGTCTGTTCTCACTCCTCAGAACCCAAAGATCTGAAGTTCATGAAAAGAGATAATCAGAGGGTTTTATGATAACCTGAACTGAAATATTAAAAATAACTTTTGACTGTAAAGTAATAATAAATATAGGAAATACTTTTATATAGAGATACAAGAAAATAATAGTCATTTATAATTATGCTCAAAAGGCGGTATTTCTGTTTTCCCTGTGTTACATTTTAGTTACTTTTGGGTGGTCAGTTTTATAACTTTTACTCAGGTTATTTCTGTTAGGCTTAAACTATAGTTCATTCCTTCTCTTACAGAAAGTTTAGAGGTAGGCAAGGGGAGGCTGCTATGACAGCTCCACAGTGTTAGGTGAGAGGGCTCTGTTGTCTTCCGTCTGTTTGCTCTGTGGCACTGGCTTCATTCCTCATGTTCCATGATGACTGAACTCCAACCATAGCATCTTCATTCCAGCAACAGGAGGGAGGGACCTCTTGGAGTCCTACACAGCACTTCAGCTTGCCTCTTATTGACCAGAATTTATTCATACAGCCACATCTTGCTTTAAGAATGGCTGGAGGCCGGCGCCGCGGCTCACTAGGCTAATCCTCCACATAGCGGCGCCTGATTCTGTCCCGGTTGCCCCTCTTCCAGGCCAGCTCTCTGCTGTGGCCGGGGAGTGCAGTGGAGGATGGCCCAAGTCCTTGGGCCCTGCACCCATGGGAGACCAGGAGAAGTACCTGGCTCCTGCCATCGGATCAGCATGGTGCGCCAGCCGCAGCGCGCCGGCCGCGGCAGCCATTGGAAGGTGAACCAGCGGCAAAAGGAAGACCTTTCTCTCTGTCTCTCTCTCTCACTGTCCACTCTGCCTGTCAAAAAAAAAAAGGAATCGCTGGAAGGGGCCAGCACTGTGGCATAGTGAGCTAAGCCTCTTGCAGCATCACATCCCATATGAGCACTGGTTCAAGTCCCGGCTGCTCTTCTTCCAATCCAACTCTCTGCTATGGCCTGGGAAAGCAATAGAAGATGACCCAAGTCCATGGGCCCCTGCACCCACATGGGAGACCTGGAAGAAGCTCCTGGCTTCAGATCAGCCCAACTCTGACTGTTGCGCCCAATTGGGGAGTGACCCAGAGGATGGAAGACCTTTTTCTCTGTCTCTCCCTCTCTGTCTGTAACTCTGTCTCAAATAAATAAATATTTTAAAAAAAGAGAAATGTGGAATAATATTAAAGGACAAAACAGACTAGGAAATGAACATCAGTAAAAAATGAGATAAAAAGATTAATTTTTTAAAAAAAGAAAAAGAATAGCTAGAAAATATAGTCATTTAGCTAAGTACATTGCCTAAGGTTTGTTAGTAAGGAAGAAAGAAAAGTATGTTGGGAAGCAACTGGTAGTTTCTGTTACAAACAGGAACCTAAAAATTGTTGTAAAATCATTTCTACTGGAGTTGATACTTTGCTTTGAAAGTCAAACTCTTGGGGCCAGCACCGTGGCACAGTAGGTTAATCTTCCACCTGCGGCGCCAACATTCCATGTGGGTGCCAGATTTAGTTGCAGCTGCTCCTCTTCCAGTCCAGCTCTCTGCTGTGGCCCGGGAAGGCAGTGGAGGATGGCCCAAGTGCTTGGGCCCCGCTCCGGCATGGGAGACCAGGAGGACGCAACTGGCTCCTGGCTTCGGATGGACACAACTCCGGTCATTGCGGCCATTTGGGGAGTGAACCAACAGAAGGAAGAAATTTCTGTTTCCCTCTCACTGTCTGTAACTCTACATCTCAAATAAGTAAAAAATAAAATAATAATAATAAAAAAAGAAAGTCAAACTGTTGGTTCAGATCAAACATTACTCATAAGTGTTACTGTCACATTTAGAGATAAAAATATGAGATAACTTATTCAATAAACACAATGTTACTTACCTTTCCAGGGTTAAAAGCATGCTTAAGAAGTTAGGCGTTATTTTCACATTTTTAAAAACAAAATAATAAAATGAGGATGAATTTTTAAAATGGCCTCATAGACCAATGATGGTATAATTACAACCTTTGAGTTATTCAATCTTTATAACAAGATTGTGCTTGGTTTCAGGTGAATGGGAGTGAAATATTGGACAAAAGTAGATTTTATGTCTCTGCATCATGGTTGTTAGCTCTCCGGTGTTGTACAGCTTCACTGTTTGCAGAAAGTTCATGCTGAAAAACGAAAGTAATTAATGGATGAATATGATCAGATTTCTCCACCAAGTTCTCAGCCTGCTAAGGGTAAGACTCTTTCACTTCTTTGTTCATATCTATGCCATCTGTGGTCTTTAAGGACTAGCTTCTTCCACTTAGCATAATCTCTTCAAGGTTCATCCATGTTGTACTGTGTATCAGTACTTCATTTTACATTGAATAATATTCCATTGTATGAACATGTCACGTTTTGTTTTTTAGTTGATGGCCATTTGAGTTGTTTCTGCTTTTTTAGCTTTTATGAGTGGTACTGCTGTGAACATTTTTGTACAAGTTTTTGTGTGAATATAGACTGTCAGTTCTCTTGGGTATATATGTAGAGATGGAATTGCTGGGTCATGTAGTAACTCTAGGCGTAACATTCTCAGGAACTGTCAAGTTGTTTTAGAAAGTTGCTATACCATTTTACATTCCTACCAGTAACATATGAAAGTCCCAGTTGTTCTGCATCCTAACCAACACTGCTACTGTCATTCTCTTTAATTTCATTTTAGTGAGTAAGTTTTAATTTACATTTACTTGATGACCAGTGACTTTAAATATCTTTTCATATGCTTTATTGGCCATTGGTTCATATCCTTTTCTGAAATATCTGTTAAAATATTTTGTACATATTTAATCAAGTCTTTGTTATATATATATATATATACACTTTTAATTATTTATTTATTTATTTGAAAGGCAGAGTTACAGAGAGGCAAAAAGAGAGAGAGAGAGAGAGAGAGAGAGAGAGAGGGAGGTCTTCCATCCACTGGTTCACTCCCCAAATGGCCGCAACGGCTGGCGATGGACCATTCTGCAGCTGGGACTCAAACTGGCGCCCACAGGGATGCCAGCACTGCAGGCAGCAGCTTTACCTGCTACACCACAGCACCTGACCTCTGTTTTATCTTTATCATTATTCTAATCAGGATTTTTATTCAAGTTAAATAGGAACTTAAGTTTTCTAATTCACCAGATTAGACTTCATTTATACTTTATTTTTACAAATTCCCTGAAAAACTAGCTGACCATTAGTGCTAAGTCAGGCTTTTCTTTCTTTTACAGGGAAGAAATGTTTCACTTCTAAATGAATTATGGTGCCTCCCAATTTGAGGAGTTAAAATATATCACCCAAAGCATCTAGGGCATTATACCTCACTAAGTACATCTGCTGCTATAATTGTACTTATGTGGTATTCAAGGCAGGGAAAGAAAAGAAATCAGGAATAGTGTTGCCTTCCCCCCACAAAAAAGAATCAAACAAGCAAACAAAAATCTCTGCTTTATCTACTTTGATATCTCTACATCAGTCCTGTCCCTTCTTAGTGTTACCCTCCATTTTCTGCCTTCACCCCCTTGCGGGTACTTTAGGCAGAACAAACCAGCAGGCATTCTAGAATGCTTGTCTCACCAATCAGAAGTAATGGAATGAAATCCAAACCCTTAACAGAGGGCACAGAACTTGGTTCCCTCGTCTTCCTCATACTCTGTACCCAAGAATAGCTTTCATCTCATAGATGACTTTCTAATTCCTACCATCCCCAGACTATTTTACAAACATCTTTTTTATTGTTTAAGCCTTATAGTACTCTAGTCAGGTGAGTATGTATATTTTGTTTTGTTTTTGTAAACTGAAGATTTTAAAGATCAAATTACTTTCCTGTGATTCTGTTACATCTCTTAGAAAACAATATATAGGAACTGATTAATCAGAACTTTAGAAACCATCTGAACATTCACATCAGGCCACCTGCCACGAGTGTGTGATTCTTACCCCTACATGTCTTAAATTTTTAGCCTTACAACAGCATCTGATAGGTCAATTCCTTTCTACCCTCTTCCAAGAAGCATTAAGTTGCGAGTAGCCTGGGAGATGCGTGATCCAGATGGTATTTTTTGATGTACAGTGTCATGATATTTGACTTACATATCAAATTGTTTTAATTTATTTTGGCTTCTTTATTTTTTGAAGTTCTTTTCAAGAGCAAAGGCACTATTCAGAACGAAATAATCTACTAAGGATTTTCTCCCATCTTCTCTGCAGAAAATCCCTTTTTGTCAGGCTAATGAAGCATTCAAAGAAGACATATGACTCTTTTCAAGATGAACTTGAAGATTATATTAAAGTACAGAAAGCCAGAGGCTTAGAACCGAAGACTTGTTTCAGAAAGATGAGAGAGGACTATTTGGAAACCTGTAGGTACAAAGAAGAGATGGATTCCAGACCCAGGTACAGGATGTTTGATCAAAGACTCCCACCTGAAACCATCCAGACCTACCCAGGATCATGCAGTATTTCACAAAGCATGGAAAACCGGTTACCTCAGTGGTTACCAGCTCACAACAGCAGGCTGAGAATAGACTCTCTGAACTACTGCCAGTACACCAGGGACTATTTCTCACAAAAGCCAGTACCCCTGAACCTTAGTCAGCAAGAATACAATTATGGCTCATACAGTGTAGAGCCTGGAGGTTACAAGCACTTCTCAGGAAACAGTACCAGAGCCCATCAAGCCGGTCATAAACAGATCCATCAGATGAGGACAAGGTGCCCTGAGGAAGGTGGAGAAAGACCAGAGGAGGGGCGGCCCAAGCATAAGAGGAAAAGAAGTTATGAGGAAATGAATGTAGACAAACATAAGAGCATCCCCCCAAATAAGACAGAGATAGAAACAGAAACTGTACAGGTCAGTCCAGCAAAATGTAAGAACCGAAAGGAGAAAAAAAGCCGAAATGTAGCCTCTAAGAAAGAGGAACGTAAGCGTAGAAAAGAGAAAAAGGAACAAGGCAAAGAAAAGACAGAGGAGGAAATGCTTTGGGACCAGTCCATCCTTGGATTTTGAAGCTGTTCAGTTGGTCCTCCTGAGGTTAAGTTGAAAAAAAAAAAAATAGCTGAGGAGCTTGGTTTTATGACGTTCATGTTTGAATCACTTTTCTTATGTGAACAGGTATTTAACTTCTAACAAAACCCAAGCGAACAGGAAGGATTTAGTACACGTGCTTTCCAACACAGAAATGACTTTTCCTCGTTTTCTAAAAGCATTTTCCATTTTTCTTAACATACAATGTAACTTCCCTTTATGAGAGTGGGTCTGCTGTTATTCATCCAAATGCTATGATGGTGGAATTATTTTCCCTTGGGAGATCAATTTATTTCAAGTTGGAGGATTAATAGGCTTTGCAGAATCTATTTCTTGATTGGATTTGTTTTGTTTTTGAGTTGGGTATCTTTCTGTCCATTGGTTTTCTCTACAAAAGCAATTTAGGTTATTCTTCCTTTGTTAGATCTACCTTGCAGCGTATTTTCTAGGTTGGAAAGTGGAAAATAAAATGCATTATAATAATAGTAAGTTTAGGTTACATATAGTATTAAAAGTTCAAAGAGTCTTTCTATAAAATCGGTTTATATTCTGGAAAGGTTTATAATAAAGACTTCTAATTTCTGCACATTGTTGTTCCGTGTCTGTGATCTGTGTGGGCCTTGAGGTACAACGAGATAAACCAGCACTTGGGATGCCTACATCTTATATTAGAGTCCCTGGTTTAAGTTCTGTCTGCTCTGCTTCCAGTCCAGCTCCCTGCAAATGCACCTGGGAGGCAGCAAACCATGCCTCGCGTGCTTGGGTCCCTACCACCCACATGAGAGACACAGATTGAGCTCTGGGCACCTGGCTTCAGCCTAGTCCAGCACTGGCTGTTGTGAACATTTGAGGAGTGACCCAGAAGATGGAAAATCTCTGTGTCTCTAACTTTCAAATGCATGAAAATATGTTTAAAAACTAAAAAAACAATGCTCTGTTCCCAAGCAACAGTGATTTCCTTTTGGTAAGGAAGAGCAATGATGGCATTTTGTTCTTCAGAGTCAAGATCTTTTGAGTAAGTCATGCTTTAACATTGTAAAAATTCCTGTCTACTATACCAGGCTTGTTCAGATTTGAACGCAGTTTAGAGGGTAGAGATCTATAACCACAGTTTGTTGTTTTTTTTTTTTTTCAAGTAGTTGAAACTGAAAGGAGAAGAATTTATAAGAAATAAGAGGCTATTAAATGATTCTGCCTTGGGAGATGGATGTTATAGTGCAGCAGGTAAAGCTAGCATTTGGGTTACCCACATCCCACATTAGAGTGCCACTTGAAGTCCCTGCTGCTCGGCTTCCAGTCCAGCTCCCTGCTAATGCACCTGGGAAGAGTGAATGATGGCTCAAGTATATGAGTTCCTGCCACCCATATGGTACATCCCATGGAGTTGCTGGCTCCTGGCTTCAGCCTGGCCCAGCCTCAACTGTTACGGACATTTGGTGAATGAATCTGCGGATGAAAAATTTGTATCATTCTGCCTTTCAAATAAATAAATCTCTTTAAGAAATTAATTCAATTTTGACAATACTCAAGAATATTTGGCAAGATACCAAGGTATAGCACTGACTGTTCCAGCCATTTGGGAAATGAATCAACAGATGGAAGGTGTCCCTGTGTGTTTGTGTTTATGTCGTTCTGCCTTTCAAATAAATCATAAAAGGTTGTTTTATCTTGGTAACACCATAAGAATATTCAAGGGGACAGTACTGTGGCATAGAAGATTAAGCCTCTGCCTGCAGTGCTGGCATCCCATGAGGGCACCAGTTCAAGATCCATCTGCTCTATTTCTGATCCAGCTCCCTGCTAATGCACCTCGGAAAGCAGTGGAAGATGGTTCAAGTGCTTGGGACCCTGCATCTACAAGGGAGACCCAGAGAAGCTCCTTGCTTCTGGCCCACAAAATAATTTGGTCTGGCCCTGCCAAGACAACCACAAGCAGGATTCAAAACTGAATAATTATCTATAGCAGCCTTTTTTTTTTTTTTTTTTTTTTTTTGACAGAGTTAGAGACAGAGAGGTCTTCCTTTTCCATTGGTTTACCCCACAGTGGCCGCTACAGCTGGCGCACTGCGCCAATCCAAAGCCAGGAGCCAGGTGCTTCCTCCTGGTCTCCCGTGCGGGAGCAGGGCCCAAGCACTTGGGCTATCCTCCACTGCCTTCCCGGGCCACAGCAGAGAGCTGGACTGAAAGAGGAGCAACCGGGACAGAATCTGGCGCCCCAATTGGGACTAGAACCCGGGATGCCAGCACTGCAGGCAGAGGATTAGCCAAGCGAGCCACGGCGCCAGCCAATAGAAGCTTAATTTTTAAGTTTGTAGTTTTGTGTGGCCTGCAAATGATGTTACAAATATCCAAATGGCCCTTGGCAGATAAAAGTTCCCCACTCCTGGTAGTTTTCAAAAATTTCTTTTTTTTTTTTAAAGATTTTATTTATTTGAGAGGTAGAGTTACAGTAAGAGGGAGAGACAGAGAGAAAGGTCTTCCTTTTGTTGGTTCACTCCCTAAATGGCTGCAATAGCTAGAGCTGCACCGATCGAAGTCAGGAGCCAGGTGCTTCTTCCTGGTCTCCCATGCGGGTGCAGCACTTGGGCCATCCTCCATTGCCTTCCCAGGCCTCAGCAGAGAGCTGGATTGGAAGAGGGGCAGCCAGGACTTGAAATGGCACCCATATGGGTTGCCGGCGCCACAAGCTGAAGATTAACCTAGTGTGCCACCGCGCTGCGCTGCAGGCCCCTTCAGAAATTTCAAAACAGAAACTTGTAAATGCAAATGACCCTGTTGTCCATCCCCCTCCAATACACAAACTGATTAAAGTATAATCTGGTGAAGCTGAGCCCTCCTGGGGTACTTCTTTGTTTGCCTTTGCTGCCTCGAGGCACCTTCAGAGAGTACTTTTAAGAGGGCAGAACCTAAAATGAGTAGAAGGTATAGAGAGGGAAATTCTAGCTAAATTTGGGAAATAATTGTCAAAAATTAGGTGTGGGAAAAAGTAGAATTGACCTTTTTTTAAATATTTATATGAAAGAGCCACATGGAGAGGCAGAGAGAGGTCTTCAATCTGCTGGTTCACTCCCCAGTTAGCCACAACGGCCAGAGTTGTGCCAGTCTGAAGCCAGGAGCTTCCTCCGGGTCTCCCACACAGGTGCAGGGGCCCAAGGACTTGGGCCCTCTTCTGCTGCTTTCCCAGGCCATAGCAGAGAGCTGGATCGGAAGTGGAGCAGCCAGGACTCGAATCAACACCCATGTGGGATGCCGGCACTGCAGGCGGTGGCTTTACCCGCTACGCCACAGCATAGGCCCCAGAATTGACTGTTATATGAACTAGAATTGAAAGGCCATGTGTCCAGCTCTCTGCTGTGGCCAGGGAGTGCAGTGGAGGATGGCCCAGGTGCTTGGGCCCTGCACCCCATGGGAGACCAGGAAAAGCACCTGGCTCCTGGCTCCTGCCATCGGATCAGCGCCGTGAGCCGGCCGCAGCGCGCTGGCCGCGGCGGCCATTGGAGGGTGAACCAACGGCAAAGGAAGACCTTTCTCTCTGTCTCTCTGTCTCACTGTCCACTCTGCCTGTCAAAAAAAAAAAAAAAAAAAAAAAAACGCGCCCGATCTCGTCTGATCTCGGAAGCTAAGCAGGGTCGGGCCTGGTTAGTACTTGGATGGGAGAGGCCATGTGTGTGCAGTGTGCCAGGAAGGAACCTGAGACAAACAGAACCTGAGCTCTTTTCCTCAGACAGCTTGAAGACCAAAGAGGAAGCCAAAGCAGCTGCAGGGTAAGCAGTCCCAGGTATGAAGAGCTACAGCAGCCATTGGGAATGATAATTGAGGGGAGCAGGAGCACATCATTTGTTGGGGTAGGAGTAGGCCTTGGGATAAGACCACAAAGCAAGAGACATCTAAGCAGACACCCACCAAGAATCAGTTCCCACTTGTAAGTAAAGAAGGCAGGGAACACATGTTTCTCACAGAGGTACCACCATATGCCAAGGTCTATAAGCAAGAAAACAGGTGCATGTTCAGCAGACTGAAACTCCCTGGGTGACTATAGAAGCAGTCATTGGAGTTGAGGCTGGAAAGAAAGGAAGTCACGCAACACCATGTTGAAGAACTTGGTTTTGCCCTTGGGACTAAGAAACCACTAAAGACTTTAAGCAAGTTCCAGTTTTCTCTTTCTACAGGATCTGAGCCCTCTCACAGTTGGATCTGTTTTAACCTGGATTGTCCCTATCTGACAGGGTTCTTGTCAAGGGCTCCAATGATCTGCGTGTTGACAAATCCAATGGACAGTTTTTGTTTATTTCAAGTCAGTCTTGCAAGAGCTTCCATCTGACTGGCCAATCTCTCATCCTCTGTTGGCTTCCACAGTGCTGCATTCTTTGGATATCCCTGCCTCAACTATCTCCAAATGCATCAGGGTCCACTCATTTCTAATCTCATGTCCGAAGTGAATCATCCACACCCATGGCTCTAAATTGACCTGTGTGCTGGTGACATTTCCATTCCTAGACTTCACCTTCCTCCTGAGCTCTAGGCTCCCCAGCTGCTTTCCTAGATATTTCTACCTGGAGCACCAGTACTCACTTCCCTCGTCACCAGGCATTGTTTTCTCCATCTCTGTAAATAGCAACTCCAGCTCAACTGTACAACCCAAAAGTCACTCAAGTCATCCTGACCTTTCTCTCCTACATCAGACCCACCAGCAATTCCTCCTGCTTATATCACTAAATTATCTCTGCTTTCATCCAGTTCTCTCCATCTTCACTGCCACCACGCTGTTCCAGCACAGCACTTATCCCCATACCAAACTGGGCAAGCAAGTCAGAGAAGTTCTACAAAACTGAAAGAATCATCACAGGTTCTGGGCTGTGGGTGAATGCAGAAATTCATGCAGAAACACCAAGAGATCAAACCGTGTTGTGGTCATCTAAACAGTTAATGATTTCAGAAATATCCACAAGCATTTCCTTCCTGAAGGACAAAGCCGTCCCTGAAAGGAAAACATCCAGGTGGAGAGACCCATAGAAGCAGGGTGGTCACACAAAGAGTGAGGGAAAGCACGGGGGGAGGTCCCCGGCAGGTGAGCGTACCCTTGGCAAGCCAGACATGAGAACCTCTAGGCAATCGAAAAGCTTCCCTGAACCAGGCTTAGCGCTGAGAGGCAGGGAAGCAGCCGTGTTCTGCGCTTTCACAATAACAAAGAGGCCCCGAAGACTCACGTCAAGCTGGGAAAGCACCGTAGTCCGTTCCCCTCTCGGCAGAAAGAGCCTCCAAATGAACACAATTCATTTGGATTTTGGAAAAAAGGGGGACACTGTGGTCTAGCTACATGTGAAGTTACAAGAAAAAGCTAAAAGTAACTAAATTTCCCCCCCCCCCATTTTTTTTTTTTTAAGTTTTCATTTCTTTGAAAGGCAGAGCAACAAGGACAGAGATGGAGATTGTCCATCTGCTGGATCACTCCCCAGTTGTCCACAATAGCCTGGGCTGGGCCAAGCTGAAACCAGGAGCTCAGAACTCCATCCAAATCTCCCAAGGGGAGGAGCAGCGAGTCAAGTACCTGAGCTACCACCTGCTGTCTCCCAGGCTGCACATTAGCAGTAAGCCGGGTTGGAAGCACAGGCAGGACTTGAACCTAGGCAGTATAGGATCTGAGCGTTCCAAGTGGTGACTTACTCTCTGCACCACAATGCCTGTCCCCAGCTACAAAATATTTCAGGAGAAGACACCAGAAAAATGCAGACACAGGAAGATGAAAACTCTATCCTAACACTTCAAACAGCATTGAAAGAGAGTGAGAAAACAGTTAAAGTGTTAAGAAAACAGCATCAAGGCTGGCATTGTGGCATAACGGGTTAAGCCACTGCCTGCGATGTGGCCATCCCACATGGGCACCAGTTCAAGTCCTAGCTGTTCCACTTATGATCCAGCTCCCTGCTAATGTACCTGGGAAAGCAGAGGAGGATGGCCCAAGTATTTAGGCCCCTGCCAACCATGTGAGAGACCTGGAAGAAGCTCCTGGCTCCTGGCTTCAGGCTGGCCCAGCTCTGGCTGTTCTGGCCATTTGGGGAGTGAGCCAACAGATTGAGATCTCTCTAACTTTCTCTCTCTCTCTGTAACTCTGCCTTTCAAATAAATAAGTAAGTCTTTAAAAAAAAAAACAGCACAAAGTAGAAAAATAAGAGCTGAAATTAAATGATCAAGCATATTAATTCCAGGGAAAATAAAAAGTAGTACAGAGGCAAGCATTTAGCCTAGTGGTTAAGACACCTGCATCCCACATCTGAGAGCCTGGGTTTGATTTCCGCCCCCAGTTCCCAATTCCAGCTTCCTGGCAATACAAACCCTGGGAGAAACCATGTAATGGCTCAAGCAGTTGGGTCCCTGCCACCCACATGGGCAACTTGGATTGAGTTCCTGGCTCCAGCCCCAGCCCAGCCCTGGCTATTTTGGGTACTTGAGAAGTGAGCCACCATATGAGAGCTAGTGTTCACTCTCTCTACCTCTCAGATCAGTAAATAAAGTTTTAGATGTAGGGCAGTAAAGAAAAAGCAATTACATTTCATTTTTCTACCGGAAATATTCTTTGAGAATCACATTTGAGCCACACATGGTGCCTGAGTCTGCCCAGACTGCTATCAAGAGTATCCTGAAGTGTGTAGCTTCTAAACAACAGAAATTCATTTCTGCACAGTTCTGGATGCTGGCAAGTAAGTCCTGGACTAATGTGCCAATGTGAGGCCTATATTCTGTCACTGTGTCCTGACGTTGTGCAAAGTGCTCGCCAACTGCTCCAGTCTCTTATAAGGACACTAATACCAATCATGAGGGCCCTACCCTTGCAGTTGAACTGCCTTCCACAGCCCCTGCCCCCACCTCTCAATTAGGACTTCAACCTACAGATTTCAGGAGGACACAAACAATCAGACCATCAACGTAGCTGTTCAGAGAACACAGGAAAAAGAAACAGAAAATAAACAAATCATTTCCTAAATATAAGCAAGGGGCCGGCGTTGTGGCGTGGCAGGTAACGCCTCCACCTGCAGCACCGGCACCCCATACAGGCTCTGGTTCAAGTCCCAGCAGCTCGATTCCCGATCCAGCTCCCTGCGAATGTGCCTGGGAAAACAAAGGAAGATGGTCCAAGTGCTTGAGTACCTGCACCCACACGGGAGACCCATAAGCCCCTGGTTCCTGGCTTCGGATTAGCCCAGTCTCAGCCATTGGGGCCATGAGTGAATCAGCAGATGGAAGGCTCTCTTTTCCTCTCTCTGTCTCTCTCTAACTCTGCCTTTCAAATCAATCAATAAATCATTAAAAAAAGAAAAGCCCTGTCTATTCATCCTTCCTGGCCCCTGGGTTGTAGTTGTAGCTTTCCTTCCTTCCAGGAATGCAGCAAGATGCCTTTGGAACGAGGGTCTTATGACTTGATCCTGGGGAAAAAAAATACAAGAATACACCAAAGGCAGAAAAATTAGGGAAATAAGGAATAGATAAGAGAATGATGAAGACAATCCAACTCATGTAATGAGAATAATACAAAAGACTTGAAGAAAAATGATGAAAATAAAGATAAGCAAAGGAGATCCAGAGATATTGGGAGCCTCTAAAGAAGAAGACAGAAGCCATGAAGCAGAATACTTTAAACCGTAATGGAGGGGCCTCCCTTGTGGTGCAGCAGGGTAAGCTGAGGCCTGTGATGCTGGCATCCCATTGGAGTGCCCATTCAAGGCCTGGCTGCTCTGCTTCCTATCCAGCTTCCTAGCCGTTAGCCCCCTGCTAAAGTGACCTGAGAGAGCAGCAGATGATATTCCAGGCGCTTGGGCCCCTGCCACCCACATGGGAGACCCACATGGAGTTACAGCATCATGGCTTCCGCCTAGCTCAGCCCCAGCTGCTTTGGCCATTTGGGGAATGATTCAGTAGATGGAAGATATTTCTCTGTCTCTCTGTCTTCTGTCTCTGTCTCTGTCTGTCTCTCTGACTCTCTGTGTGTGTCACTCTGCCTTTCAAATAAATGAATTTTAAATAAAAAGCTAATTGAAATTTTTCCCAAAGATACATTTTTAGTGCAAAAAATGGAAATCCATGCATAGGTCTTTTTTTGGTAATATGTTTTCCATGAACTTTTTGAAGACCCTTCATATTTCCAAAATGAGCATTTAAGAGAAGGATGAAGATATGACATCTAGAAAACTGAAGACTAGCAAAAGAAAAATGTTAAGAGGATGTCCTAGACAATGGTGAATGAAAATACCAGTTAAACAAACACTTGCTCCACGTGGGAGCTTGCCAGACGCTTCATGAAGATAAAACTGAGAAAACAGGAGCCAGCATTGTGGCATTCTGGTGCAATGGGGTAAGCCACTACCTGCAACACCAGCATCCGCATGGATGCTGGTTCGAGTCCTGGCTGCTCTACTTTTTTTTTTTTTTAAAGATTTATTTATTTATTTGAAAGTCAGAGTTACACAGAGAGAGGAAAGGCAGAGAGAGAGAGAGAGAGGTCTTCCATCCGATGGTTCACTCCTCAGTTGGCCGCATGGCTGGAACTGCACCAATCCAAAACCAGGAGCCAGGAGCTTCCTCCAGGTATCCCACACAGGTGCAGGGGCCCAAGGACTTGGGCCATCTTCTACTGCTATCCCATAGCAGAAAGCTGGATTGGAAGAGGAGCAGCCGGGTCTCGAACCAGCACCCATATGGGATGCCAGTGCTTCAGGCCCAGATGTTAACCTGCTGAGCCACAGCGCCGGCCCCTGCTCCACTTCTGATCCAGCTCTCTGCTAATGCACCTGGGAAAACAGCGGAAGATGGCCCAGGTGCTTGGGCCCCTGCCAACCACGTGGGAGACCCAGATGAAATTCCAGGTTCTTGGCTTCAGTTTGGCCCAGCCCTGGCCATTGGTGGGGCATGAACAAGCAAATAGAAAAATGGAAGATATTGCGCTCTCTCTCTCTCTCTCTCTCTCTAACTCTTTCAAATAAATAAAATAAATCTTTAAAAAAGAAGCTGAGGCCGGCACTGCAGCTCAATAAGCTAATCCTCTGCCTGCGGCGCCGGCACACCGGGCTCTAATCCCGGTCGGGGCGCTGGATTCTGTCCCAGTTGCTCCTCTTCCAGGCCAGCTCTCTGCTATGGCCCAGGAGGGCAGTGGAGGATGGCCCAAGTCCTTGGGCCCTGCACCTGCATGGGAGACCAGGAGAAGCACCTGGCTCCTGGCTTCGGATCAGCGCAGTGCGCCAGCTGTAGCGCGCCAGCCGCAGCAGCCATTGGAGGGTGACCAATGGTAAAGGAAGACCTTTCTCTCTCTCTCTCTGTCTCTGTCTCTCTCTCTGTCTCTGTCTCTCTCTCTCTCTCTCTCTCTCACTGTCCATTCTGCCTGTCAAAAGAAAAAAAAAAAAAGAAACTGAGAACATAGACATCTGATGTACTGAGAGACACACCCTAGGACCCTGGGACTCTGGACCCTGGGAAGCGTAGGGGGATACATCAATGATTAGTACATAGACAACTGAGCACTGGCAAAAAGAAGGCAATTGTTAACTCCAAGGAAAATGAAATGTAGTAAAGTCAGGGAAAAGTAATTTTATTTTTCTGGTTAATATTTATAGTACCAAATTTGAGCCAGACATGATTTAGGGCCTTGGGAAAACAGTCTGAATCTCTGCCTAAGTGAAGCTCTATTTTAATGGGAAGAGACAGAGAAGAAATAATGAGCACAATAGATAAGCAAGTTAGTGGCTATATTGGAAGGATATTTAAAGCATGGAGAAGGGGCTGGCGCTGTGGCTCAGCAGGTTAATGCCCTGGCCTGCAGCGCCAGCATCCCATATGGGCACAGTTCGAGACCAGGCTGGTCTACTTCCAATCCAGCTCTCTGCTATGGCCTAAGGAACCAGTAGAAGATGGCCCAAGTCCTTGAGCCTCTGCACCCACATGGGAGACCTGGAAGAAGCTCCTGGCTCCTGGATTCGGATCAGTGCAGCTCTTGCCATTGCAGCCAATTGGGGAGTGAACCAGCGGATAGAAGACCTCTCTCTCTCTCTGCCTCTCCTCTCTTTGTGTAACTCTGACTTTCAAATAAATAAATCTTAAAAAAAAAAAAAGTAAAGCGTGGAGAAAAGTCATAGAGTACACACTACATAGTTCAGCTGTCCAGAGTGTTTCCATGAGCACCAGATATAATTTACTGGGGCAGGTGTCTACCCCAGCAATTTATACCCCATATGAGAGTGTCTGGGTTAGATCCCTAACTCCAGCTCCCTGCCAGTGCAGGGGTGACAGCTCAGGTAGTTGAGTCCATGCCACATGGACTGAGTTCCCAGCTCTTGCCTTCTGCCTGGCCTAGCCCCGGCCATTGCCAGTATTTGAGGAATGAGCCAGTGGATGGGAGTGAACTCACTCTCTTGCTTGCTCACTCCTTTAAAAAAATTTTTTTTTAAATTTTTGATAAAGAGAGCCTTGTGGCCCAAGTGGTTAAACCTCTGCTTGGGACACTCCCACCACATATCAGAGCATCTGGTTTGAGCCCCAGACTACTCCTCTTCAGATCCATCTTCCAGCTAATGAGCCTGGGAAGCAGCAGGTGACTCAAGTACTTGCATCTCTGCCCCCTACATGGGAGATCCAAATGGAGTTCAGGGCTCCTGGCTTTCTGATGTTCGTGGGTCCAGCCTGGCTATTGTAGGCATTTGGGGCGTGAGATAGCTGATAAAAAGATCTACCTCCCCTGCCCGTCATTCTGCCTTTCAAATAAATCAGTCTTTTGAAAAAACAGAAAGCAAGGGCCGGCGCCGCGGCTCAATAGGGTAATCCTCCGCCTTGCGGTGCTGGCACACTGGGTTCTAGTCCCGGTCGGGGTGCCGGATTCTGTCCTGGTTGCCCCTCTTCCAGACCAGCTCTCTGCTGTGGCCAGGGAGTGCAGTGGAGGATGGCCCAGGTGCTTGGGCCCTGCACCCCATGGGAGACCAGGAGGAAGCACTTGGCTCCTGCCATCGGATCAGCGCAGTGCGCCGGCCACAGCGCGCCAGCTGTGGCGGCCATTGGAGGGTGAACCAACGGCAAAGGAAAACCTTTTTCTGTCTCTCTCTCTCACTGCCCACTTTGCCTGTCAAAAAAAAAAAAAAAAAAAAGAAAGAAAAAAGAAAGAAAGAAAGAAAGCCGACAGGACTCCAGCTTCACTACGCTACAATTTGCGGTGAGACGCGAGCAGCACCACCAACCACAGCAGAGGACAGCCCTGGTTCTTGGACTCTTGCACCCACGTGGGAAACCCAGATGGAGTCCCAGCCTCCTGCCTCCAGCCTGGCCCAGCCCTGGCTGTTGTGGTCATTTGGGGAGAAAACCACTGGCATAATCTCTCCTCTTTTTTTCTCTCTCACTCTGCCTTTCAAATAAATAAACAATTTTCAAAAAATTTTTAAAACAGGAGTCCCCCAGAGCCCACTGATCTTTCTATAGGTAAAATATAGTTCTATTGACAAAAACATGTTCACTCTCAAGGGTTCAAAGACACAGTCACTGCTAAAGGTGCGGTGCTTTTGCAGCTTCCACTGTTTACAGAGGTGGGAGTGTGTCATCCTTGGGTATGTTATAACAAGATGGAAGGAGACAGGGAAAGGGAGTTGTCAGTTAAGGAAAGAAAATCTGAGTGTGAAATTCCTTTCCAGCAGAAGCCGTGCACAGCAGTTTCACATCACCTGTTAAAAACCAGGGCAAGGGGCTGGCGCTGTGGCTCACTGGGTTAATCCTCCGCCTGCAGCGACGGCATCCCATATGGGTGCCGGATTCTAGCCCCAGTTGCACCTCTTCTAGTCCAGCTCTCTGCTGTGGCCCCGGAGGGCAGTGGGGGATGGCCCAGGTGCTTGGGCCCCTGCACCCACATGGGAGACCAGGAAGAAGCACCTGGCTCCTGGCTTCGGATCGGCACAGCGCCGGCCGTAGCGGCCATTTGGAGGGGGGGGTGTGAACCAACGGAAGGAAGACCTTTCTCTCTGTCTCTCTCACTATCTAACTCTATCTGTGAAATAAATAAATAAATAATTCGCTAATAAAAAAACCAGGGCAAGGAGCCCCCACAAGAGGTGTGGAATCGGGAAGTATGCAGTACTTGTTTCCGTATGCGGATGAAATAGACCTAGGTTATTTGAACTTTAACTTCCAGGAAAGAGAGCGAATCTGTGGACACAGGGGCATCTTAGAGAATCAGAGAAAGCCAAGGAAAGAAAGTATTGGAACTGACATTGTGGTGTAGTGGGTTAAGCCACCACCTGTGACAGGGATCCCTTATGGGTGCTGGTTTTAGTCCAGGCTGCTCCACTTCTGATCCAGCTCCCTGCTAATGCACAGTG
Organism: Oryctolagus cuniculus; assembly: GCF_051225735.1. NCBI lineage: Eukaryota > Metazoa > Chordata > Mammalia > Lagomorpha > Leporidae > Oryctolagus > Oryctolagus cuniculus. Next base: position 121,088,844 of record NC_142868.1, read on the forward strand.
GAAAGCAGTGGAAGATGGCCCAGATGGAAGAGGGCCACCTACTAGGAGACCCAGATGAAGCTCCTGGCTCCTGGCATCACCTTGGCCCATTGCTGGACGTTGTGGCCATTTGGGGAGTGAACCAGCAGATGGAAGATCTCTCTCTCTCTCTCTCTTTCTCTCTCTCTCTCTCTCTCTCTCTCTCTCTCTCTGTCTCTCCCTCTCTCTCTGTAACTCTGCTTTTTAAATAAATATATACATATATATTTAAAATAAGTTTAAAATTTTAAAAAATTAAAAAGAAAGCATAAGGTGAGAAAATGACCTTTTTGGCTTGTAAATATCTGACACCATGGTCTATTTCAGGGCTGGAAGAGCCTTAAGGAATTTGGGTGGGACAGGGCTTGTCCTACCACAGCAACAAGAATATCCCTTCCTGGTAAGTTTAAACCTGGATACCTTGGCAATGCCATCAAAAGGGGATGTGGGGGCCGGCGCTGTGGCATAGTGTGTAAAGCCACTGCCTGCAGTGCTGGCATCCCACTGGTTCAAGTCCCAGCTGCTCCACTTCTTTTTTTATTTATTTATTTATTTTTATTTGACAGGCAGAGTTAGACAGAGACACAGAGGGAAAGTCTTCCTTCCGTTGGTTCACCCACCCAAATGGCCACTATGGCCAGCGCTGGGCCAATCCGAAGCCAGGAGCCAGGTGCCTCCTCCTGGTTTCCCATGCGGGTGCAGGGGCCCAAGCACCTGGGCCATCCTCCACTGCCTTCCCGGGCCACAGCAGAGAGCTGGACTGGAAAAGGAGCAACTGGGACTAGAACCCAGTGCTCATATGGGATCCCGGCGCCGCAGGCAGAGGATTAACCAAGTGAGCCATGGTGCTGGCCCCTGCTCCACTTCTGATCCAGCTCTCTACTATGGCTTGGAAAAGCAGTGGAAAATGGCCCAAATCCTTGGACCCTGCATGCATGTGGGAGACCCAGAAGAAGCTCCTGGCTCCTGGCTTTGGATCAGCGCAGCTCCCACCACTGCAGCCATGTGGAGAGTGAACCAGAGAATGGAAGATCTCTCTCTCTCTCTCTCTCTGTCTCTCTCTCTCTCTCTCTCTCTCTCTCTCTTTGCCTCTCTGTAACTTTACCTTTCAAATAAATAAATAAAATATTTTTAAAAAAGGGGGGGGGGATGGGAAGACACTTGGGATGCCTGCCTTTAATTTATTTGAAAGGCAGAAAGATAGGGACAGAGAGACCTCTTATCCATTGCTTCACTCACCTAACACCAGCAACAGCAGGGATGGGGGCCACGCTGAAGCCAGAAGCCAGGAACTCAATCCAGATCTCCAAATACTCCAGCCATCACCCGCTGCCTCCCAAGGTGCACATTAACAGGACACTGCAATTGTAAGTGGAGCCAGGAATCAAACCCAGCTACTATAACATGGCACGCAGGCATCCCAAGTGGCATTAAAAGTGCTGTTCTGCCCCTGTGTACAAGTATTGAAATGTCACACTGTACCCCATTAATATGTACAATTACTATATGTCAATGTTTTAAGTGGATGTTTTGTGAAAAAAAATTTTTTTGAGGTAAACTCTTCAAACAGGATTTCATAATGTGAGTTAGGTTATAGGCTGATTGGATTCCAAGGCTAAACTTGGGTGTTCCTAAATCAGATTAGGGCGTATGATGGGATATGTTTCTCAGGAAAGCCAGGAGCTATGGGATGAGAAGGCCTCCTGAGACCTAGAAGCCAGACACAAAGGAAAGGGTGTGGCTTCCCTGCTGCCCAGGGGCGTGGCCAGAAGTGTGAGCAACTGAGAAGGCGGGGAAGCTGGGAATTTTGGAGCAAACTCTCACCCTGTGCTGGGGCTTCTCTCTGAGGCTTCCCCCCGGTGGACCTCCACCCTGGAGTGTCCTGGGACTTCTTACACAACTGCAGAACCCAAAGGCTTGTAGGCTTAAGGAAGTGAGGGTTTTCTATCTGTTGATGGAATTTCCTCTGAGTAAAGTAACGCACGGTGACTTCAGGTAAGAAGGAAACCAAGCCTGTTTCCCTTTCCCTCTAATGTGTGGTGGGGCGTGGCGTGTGGCGTGTGGCGTGTGGCGTGCTAGTTGGTAAGGCAGACGGCTGAGGTACAAGCAGGAGGCATCCGTGACCTCAAGTGAGGCAGGTAGCACCCCTGGGATGGGAGGTGGGCCCCGAACTTCTGAAGCAAGGTCAGGGCCTTGCGTCACTCATTGATTCAACAGTGAATGGTAGTTCGGCCTCTGCTCTTTGTCAGGCACGATCAGACAGGGTGAGGAAGCACCTCTGCTTGTGAGGAACATGTCGACAAGTGTGCTAAGACAGGAAGTAGACCAAAGTCAAAGCTTGCGTAGCTTGGCAGCCCCTTGCCACGCACGGTGTGGAATGGGTGTGAGCAGCGTCCGCATCACCAGGGAGCTTGGAAGAAATGCAGAGCCTGAGTCAGCATTTTGGCAACACGTGTTGGGAGGCCCTGTGTTAGGTGATGGGGAAATCGAGTGGGGAGCAGGCAGCAGTGTTACACCTGGAGCAGGGGGCTAAGCTCTGAGAAGGCGGCATTCCAGCCTGGGCCAGGGGCAAGGAGTCTGGGTGTGGATGAAGGGTCACCAGGGGACTTGGTACAAAGGCCGTGGGGCTGCTGTGTCGCGTGGAACCTTCCAGCTGGGAGGCCAGTGTGGCTGGGGGAGTGAGCGGAGCAAAGGGAAGGCTCTCAGTGAGGAACCGGCAGTGTGGGGTCTGGGCAAGAAATTCTTCTCAGCAAGGGAGGGAGGAAACTCCAGATGGTTTGTGCCCGCAGTGACACTGGCCAGGATTACATTACATCAAAAGGATTCTCCCAGCTGCTGGCTTGGAGGCAGTCGGCAAGCAGGAGGTTGGAGACCAGTTAGGAGGTGCTGGTGCTGATCCAGTGTGGATGTGATAGCCTGGTTCAGTGGAGAGAAGAGCCGCAGTTGTATGCATCTGCTCCTGATGCATCGTGGGAGCAGAGCTAGCAGGGCCAGCTGATGGTGCTGCTCGTGAGGTGTGAGGCGAGCTGGGGTCTCCTAGGCCTGTGGTCCCAGCAGTGGAAGGCAGGATGGGCATGCATGGAGCTGGGAGCCTGCAGGGAGAGCGAGCTCCCCTTGTGGGCAGACAGTGGGTTACAGGCTCCTTGTCTGGGAAGAGCTCTAAGTGGAAGGAAACATCTAAGAGACCTTGGTCTGACCGGACTCTTAAAAATTTATTGATTGATTTATTTGCCAATTTTGCTTTCTACTCTATAGTAGAGCCTTTTTTTTTCTTTTTTCTTTTTTTTCATTTGACAGGTAGAGTTAAAGACAGTGAGAGAGAGAGAGAGACAGAGAGAAAGGTCTTCCTTCCATTGGTTCACCCCCCAAAATGGCCACCAAGGCTGGCGCTGTGTCGATCCGAAGCCAGGAGCCAGGTGCTTCTTCCTGGTCTCCCATGCGGGTGCAGGGGCCCAAGCACTTGGGCCATCCCCCACTGCCCTCCCGGGCCACAGCAGAGAGCTGGACTGGAAGAGGAACAGCCGGGACTAGAATCCAGCGCCCATGAGGGATGCCGGCGCCACAAGCGGAGGATTAACCAAGTGAGCCATGGCGCCAGGCCCCTCTTTTTTTTTTTTTTTTTTAATTTATTTATTTGAGAGGCCAAGTTACAGAGAGAGGGAGAGACAGAGAGAAAGATCTTCCATCTACTGATTCACTCCCCAGTGGGCTGCAATGGCTGGAGCTGTGCCAATGTGAAGCCAGGAGCTAGGAGCTTCTTCCGGGTCTCCCATGCAGATGCAGGGGCCCAAGGACTTGGGCCATCTTCCACTGCTTTCCCAGGCCATAGCAGAGAGCTGGATTGGAAGTGAAGTAGCTGGGACTCAAACCGGTGCCTATATGGAATGCTGGCACCACAGGCAGAGGCCTAACCTACTGTGCCACAGCAGCAGCCCCGAGCTAAGATAGAACATCCCAGCTGAGAAAACAAAGCCAGGCTGGCATGAAACCGGGCTGCCAGGGGCCTGCTGGGGAATGACAACCTGGCAGATGTGTAGAAAGGGCAGAAGGTGACTAGGCAAGGGCCAGGGCTAGGAATATGGAGGATGGCCTGAGCCTGGATCCCAGAAAGGCTGAGAAAGACAGAGGGCAGCAGTTGTAGGGTGGCTCACAGAGCCTGAGTGGTGGACAGAGGCTCGAGGTGGTGGCCTGGAGCTTTATTAAGGGTGTAACTTAAACCAAGGGGAAACCTGCAAGTGTTTGACTGGAAGAGACACAATTAGATGGATTTTGAAAGGATTCCTCTGGCTGTTTCCTGGAGAATGGCTCCAGGGCAGGCCAAGGGTCAAAATGGATGAAGGAACACCACCAAGGGATGATGCGCAGCGCAGGGCAGAAGGCAAAGGGCAGACTGGGCATGTGGAGGAGGGGCGGTAGGTCAGGCCTGGTGGAGCTCATGGTGCAACACACACTTTCTGCCAGTGTTTGAGTCAGGCAGGGTCAGTGGTGAGGAGCGAGAGAAGCAGGTGTAGCCACTCTGCCCAACGTCCCCTTCCTTCACCGCATCCCAGTAAGACAGCCCAGACCCCTCCTCTCTCCTTTCCAACACTGCTCAAGGTGCTCCTGCCTGTTTGGGGTGTGAAGTTGTTTATTGTCTGGTCGTCAGACAAGTAAGCTCCCCCAGGGCGAGGAACAGGTGTTCAGTTGGCCTATGTGCCCAATGCCAAGCACATAGCACCTAGCTGAGAATACACGCTCGGTGAGAATGTGTGATGTCCTGGATAGAGAAAACCATATCCTACCGAGTCAAACCTCACACCATAGACTACACTACACACGAGGGCATTGAGACTCTACGAAAGTAAGACCATTACACAAGTCAACACGTGAGCAAGTGACCAGCCTGGCTCCAAATGCACACCTTCCCAGTTGCTCCGGCCAGGATTGTGGCCCTGAAGTCGCCACACCTATGCCCTCTAGGAGAGTCCTGCCAGGGGTGACCACCATTTCTATGTGCCCTCTTTTAGACTGGGCACCCCAGCCACTATCCCATACTTACAAGACCCTTTGCAATCCAATTTTTCATGCTTCCTTCTCCTTCCATAATGAAGAAATGACTCAAGGTAACTCTAAAATCCCATTTCACCTGGCCAATTTGCAATAACTTACAACCCTTTACAGAAGAACTATACCCCTCTTCTGGCAACTTCAGGGTCACTCTAGATGCTATGGGGATGCTTCAAAAAGTTTGTTTTGTTGAGGGGTGGGCTTTAGTCTAGCTGTCAAAATGCCCACATGCCACATCAGAGTACCTGTGCTTGATATCCAACTCTGGCCCCTGATTCCAGCTTCTGGCTACTATAGGCCCTAGGAGGCAGCAGGGATGGCCCAAGTAATTTGGTTCCTGCCACCCACATGGGAGACCTGGATTGAGTTCCTGGATCCCATCTCCTGCCCCATCTGGCTCTGGCTAATGCATGCATTTAGGGAGTGAAGCACTCTCTCTGTATCTCAAATCACAAAGAAAAGTAAGATCATGGAAAATGGGACTAAAAGAGAAATTCATTTTGGTGTAAAACAAAAAAATTGAATCCCACGTGTATCTTTTTCATAATGAGTTCCCTTGGACTAAATGTTGTGGTTAAGGTGTCATTTGGGACACTCGCATCCCCTGTCTGAGTGCCTGGGTTTGAGTCCCTGCTCTGCTTCTGACTCCAGCTTCCTGCTAATGGCCACCCTGAGAGGCAGTAGGTGATGGCCCAAGTGTTTGGGTTCCTGCCATCTATGTGGGAGACCCTGAGTTCTGGGCTCCTGGCTTTGGCCTGGCCCATCCCCAGTTGTTGTAGTCTTTTGGAGAGTGAAGTAGCAGATGGAAGATACTTCTCTTTGTCTGTCTCTCTGTGTTGCTCAATTTTTTTTTTAAGTTAAAATCTACCACCCATGTATGGTTGTTTTAAAAAATATTTTTGCACCAAAATAAACATCTTTTAATTAACTCAGATTTCCACAAACTTTTAGAAGGACCCTCATATTTTGGGATCAAGATCTTCCTAAGAATGAGGGCCCTGTCCCTCAGCCCCTCTCTACAGCTGACATTGTGCATGCAAAACACTGCTGCTTTGTTAGCCAGAGCTAAAAGCTAGCAAGAACCTAAATCTGCAAGTTAAACAAAGAATCGTGGCCCATAGCTGCTCCAGCACACCAAGCAGCCCTCTTAAAAATGAGGTCTATCCGTTATGCACTGAAATAGAAAACAAATCTAAACACACTCATGCATCACTTAACAGGGACCTGTTCTGATAAATCTTAGGTGATTTCACCGTTATGCAAACACAACAGAGTGCACTCACCCAAGCCAAGATGTCTGTGACCTCACCAAGTGATGTAACCTTATGGGACCACTCTATGCAGTCTGTTGTTGATCAAAACGTTGTTAAGGGATGCAAGTTGTTTGGGAAGAAAAAAAAAGTCTGAGTTGTGAGCCATGATACCAATCTGACTTCACAAGGGGTGGACTCTAGTTTAGTCTAGAGTAATCCAGTTAGCCCCGGAAAGTGGCAGTAGGGAGAATTTGGTTTTATGGTGTTTATTGCTGCTGTGATCTTTTCATTCTGTTTTTAGCACAAACATAATTATTTGACTACACGGGAAAACAAAACATTCAAGTAAGATGGAGGTACATCCTCAGAACAGACCACCAGCAACACAGTTAATGTCTGTGGCCTCCCTGGGCATCCTAATAATGCGATTGTGAACAGCTAACACGGACAGTAGCTGTGTGCCCAACACTGTCCCACACCCTGTGTTTGTCATCACTCCTCTGCTGCTGGCCATAGCTGTAAGGCTGGTACCCACAGCAGAGGTGGAAAGCATTCTGAGCTAGGGACTGTGGCCAGGCAAGCAGCCTCTGGACCCTCTTTGCCTGGGTTCAGATCCTGCTTCCTCCACTTTTTGGCCATGACCTCAAGCAAGCTACTTACCCTCTGTGACTCAGATTTCTCATTCGTGAGACAAGATTGATAGTTTCAGATTTTAACACAGCAAACAATGTGTCCCTCAGGTCATTCACCTGTCAAATGACAAAAATTATTGAAAACCAGCTTACAGATCTTGATTGGCTTTTATTTGTGCTTCTGGAATTGGACAACCCCTCATTCGGTAAACAGTGAGTGTTGCACTGAACTGAGTAGGGGCGGTGGTTTCACAGAGAAGCGCTGGGGAAAGCAGACACAGAGCACAAAGAGATCGGTTGCTCCGGAGAGGCCGTCCTTGCAAAGATGGGAGCCCAGGGGGCTGCCTCATCATGCCAGCTAACACCAGCCTGTCTGGGAGTCTAGGTATCTGTCTCCTGATAAAGGCCTTAGTTGCTGCTTGGTGGCATCGACTTCAGCCTGCTAACTCCATTTTGGTTTGACCTGTTGGGTCTAGTGCAGGAGCTCAGTCCAAACCTGTGGTCTCCTGTACATTTTGTGTGACACACCCCAGCTATGACACAAGATAGAAAGGGAGTGTGTGAATGAGTGGCCGTAGAATGTGTGTGTGTTGACCTGGGATTATGTTTATGATCTATTCTTCCTTTCTGGGCATATAAGCATGGAGCTAGCCAGTTCTGTTTTTAGAGAACACTGCTTGATAGTCTGTTTTCGTTAAGTGACTTGATTTTCTTAATTACACAGGTAAGGCTAAAATAACCCATCATTTCTAAACCTAGGGTAACTACTGATAAATTTTTATGTAAATTTATGTTATATATTTATAGATCCTCCAATTGACACAATTCCATTTTTTATTAAAGATTTATTTATTTATTTTAAAGATTTATATTATTTATTTGAAAGACAGAGTTACAGAGAGGTAGAGACAGAGAAAGAGGTCTTCCATCTGCTAGTTCACTCCCCAGATGGCCACAACGGCTGGAGCTGTGCCAGTCTGAAGCCAGGAGCCAGGAGCTTTTTCCAGGTCTCCATGTGGGTGCAGGGGCCCAAGGATTTGGGCCTGGGCTTCCCCAGGCCATAGCACAGAGCTGGATCAGAAGAGGAGCAGCCAGGACTAGAACCCGGCGCCCGTATGGGATATCGGCATTTCAGGCCAGGGCTTTAACAGCGCCGGCCCCAGATTTATTTATTTATTTATCTGAAAGTTATAGTTACAGACAGAAACGCAAAGACAGAGAGAGAGATCTTCCATCTGCTGGTTCACTTCCCAAATGGCCAACATACCCAGGGCTGGGCCAGGTGGAAGCCAGGAGCCTGAAATTGCATCCAGGTCTCCCATGAGAGTTTCAGGGGCCCAAGCACTTGGGCCATCTTCTGCTGCTTTCCCAGGCACATTAGCAAGGACCTGGATCAGAAGTGGAGCAGCCGGGACTGGAACTGGCATGCATGTGGGATGCCAGCATTGCAGGCAGTGGCTTAACCCACTACACCACAATGCTTCCCAACACAGAGTTTTAAGACACATTTTGGGGGGCCGGTGCTGTGGCGCAGTGAGTTAATGCCCTGGCCTGAAGCGCTGGCATCCCATATGGGCGCTGGTTCAAGACCCGGCTGCTCCAATTCCAATCCAGCTCTCTGCTATGGCCTGGGAAAGCAGTAGAAGATGGCCCAAGTTCTTGGGCCCCTGCCCCACGTGGGAGACTCGGAAGAAGCTTCTGGCTCCTGGCTTCGGATTGGCACAGCTCTGGCTGTTGCAGCCAATTGGGGAGTGAACCAACGGATGGAAGACCTCTCTCTCTCTCTCTGTAACTCTTTCAAATAAATAAATAAATCTTTTTTTAAAAAGACCCATTTTTGTTATTCCATTATATTTCTCAATTCTCAGTGTACATCAAATACGATGGAAATACATCGTATTTCCAGTATATGGCATTATTTAACGTCTCCTAAAAATTTCATTCTGATCTTTTCTTAGGACAAAGAAAACATCCATACGAAACAACACATTCGACAGGAGGTTCCCTCCCACTTTCCCCAGGGCAGCTTCATGCACAGACAAGATCATGGAAGATCCCGAGACCTACGACTCTTTCCAACACGAACTTGAGGCTTATATTAGAAAGCAGAAAGCCAGAGGCTTACAACCAAAGATCTGCTTCAGAAAGGTGACAGAGGACTCGGCTCCCCAAGAAAGAGGCCGCATGGGCGCCGCGCCCCCGGGCCTCTTCCCCTGGGGTCCGCCCAGGTTCCCAGCTCCCCACGAAAGTCTGAGGCCCACAGAGGGTCAGGTTCCCGCCTGGCCTGACACTGGTCACCCCAGACAAAGACTGGGATTCCTAAACGGCTCTGCGCCCCCGGGCCTCTTCCCCTGGGGTCCCCCCAGGTTCCCAGCTCCCCACGAAAGGCTGAGGCCCACAGAGGGTCAGGTTCCCGCCTGGCCTGACACTGGTCACCCCAGACAAAGACTGGGATTCCTCAACGGCTCTGAGCAGAGACGCCTGCGGTCCTTCCAAAGCACCTGGCTGCCGAGCCCACGTGGGCAGGAGGAGCCCGCGGGCCGCGCCGCCGGAGCAGGAGCACGAGGCGCGGAGGGCTCCGGACGCCCGGGCCCGGAGAGCCGCGGCCACCGTGCAGGAGGCCCAAGGGCCCGGGAGGAGGCCCAAGGAGAAGCCGCCGCCCAGGAGGCGCGAGCTGAAGCCAAGAGGAAGCGCCAGGCGGCGGCAGAATCCCACAAGGAGAACGCAGGCCTGGGGCGGAGGAAGGCCGAGCCGCGCGGCCGCCAACGCCGAGAGCGCGAGCGCCACACACGGGCGGCCGCCAGGGCGGAGCGGCGGCGCGGCCGGGAGAAGCGGGCGCCGGGGAACGCCGGCTCTGAGGAGCGGGACCTGTGGGACGAAGCCATCCTCGGCGGGGGCTGCTGAGGCCGCAGCCCCGGGCGGGGTGGGGGACAGGGATCCGCCGCGAAGAACGCGCAGTCCCTGCCTCGCGTTCCGTTCTGGTACAGAACCCAGCTGGCGGACCCGCACACGGATGAAAACCACGAGCGTGCAGACGCGTGAGAAGAAAATGTAGGAAAATTGCCTCAGACGTGGACGTCGCAGCAAAACACGGCAGCCAGGGGCCTTTCTGCAGCAAAATTCCGTAGACATAACTGCCAAAGCACTCGACGTTGGCGTCCAACAGCACGTTTCAGATAAGCGCCGTATAGACGCGTAGCCCGGCTCCAGAGACACTGCACGCTGAGAGCTGTGAGGACAGGAGCCGAGGGGATGGGGGAGCCTGGGGCGGGTTGGGGGGGGAGGGGGAGGGGAGAGTTAACTTCTCTTAAGTGTATTTCCTTCTATTTTGGATTTCGTACCACGCGATTCTTTTTTGATAAATAAATATTTTAAAGGGAGTCGACATATTGGAAAATCCGTTCTGTGCATCACCGTATGTGACTACTTCTGTACCTCTTGGCTGCCAGCAGCTTCTTGCTCGCTTGTGAAACTGAGACTTGTCCCCGGTTTGCCAGTCGCTTTGTAAATTGGTGTCTGCCACTAGAGGGCTCTGGACTCACCATGAGAACCGGCATCCCATATAGGCGCCGGTTCTAGTCCTGGCTGCTCCACTTCCCATCCAGCTATGCCCTGGGAAAGCAGTAGGAGATGGCCCAAGTGCTTGAGCCCCTGTACACGCGTGGGAGACTTGGAAGAAGCTCCTGGCTCGTGGCTTCGGATTGGCCCAGCCGCAGCCATTGTGGCCACTTGGAGAGTGAACCAGCAGATGGGAGACCTCTCTCTCTGTCTCTCCTCTCTGTAACTGCCTTTCATATAAATACATCTTTAAAAAGCAGAAGAGCAGAGCAGAGCCCGAGGGCAGGGTCCAGCTCCAGCCACACTCCTGTGGGACCTTGAACATCCTGACCCCTCCGAGCCTCGCTGTCACGTGCGGGCACAGCTCTGTTCCGAGCTCTCCGCGGGCAGGAGACCATCGCACGCTTGCACCTGCTGGGCGCCAGTCAGGGGCGCCACCTCCTTCCGGGAAAGCAGAGGGTCCTAAGCCTGCTCTTGGGAAAGGCGAGTGAGAGGATGGGGGCGGAGACCTTGCGCTCCGCACACCAGACTCCCGCCCCTTCCCCTCCCCGGCCCGTCCCACCCCGCCCCGGTGCCCGCTGCTGGTCCGCTCCCCGCCCCAACCCTGCTCTCTCCCCGGAGCCCCGCGGGGACCAGGTGTCCGGGCGACCCAGGATGCAGCCGCGGATCTGTCTCCTCCTGGCTGCGCAGCTCGCCGGTAAGACGCCAAGACTCACGGGCTGCGCGGGGCAGGGCCGGGTGGTCTGCGCCGGACGGAATTGAGAAGCGGCTGTGGTCCCGGTGAGGCATGCCACAGGCGAGGTCCCTAAGCAACACCGGGAGCTCTGTCCTCCAGTCCCTAGAGAGCCCGGGGATGGAGAGGAGGGGCACCCTTCTCTCCGCAGGAGTCTAGGGGCAGAAAGAGAGGGCGGGAGAAAGGAAGACAAGAGAGGTCAGGTCGGGAAAGCAGAGGAAATGTCTTTGTCCAGGGTCCCCGGGAGGATCTGCCCCGGCAAAGTCCAGCACTCAGTCTGGCCCTCGTGCCGGGCACTTCCGGCCCAGCATGCAGTGGACACATTCTCATTACCTCCCGGAAGCCTGGGTGGTGCGGGGGACACGGCTGCTGCCAGGTCTCAGTGCTGGCAGGGTGGGCTTCTGTGACCCCAACTCCCCCACAGTCCCTATTGTTGGGTGTCCTGGGCTGGGCGACTCACTACAGGCAGCCTTGCGGCCAGAATGTTGATCTTGGCACCCAGGCGAGGGTCTACACTGTCCTTCTGTCTAAGCCCGTACAGACCACCTTTGGAAGAAGCCCCTCACCCCCCAAACTGCCCACTAACCCGTGGTTGATTTGCTGTCAAGCCCCCAAAGCTGCAAACCAGCCATTCTGGAGAGAGAGGCCCGAGGCCTGGCGGCCCGGACTCCGACCCGCTGAATTCAGCGACGTCATTAAGTAGAAATGGGGCCATTCAGAGCCACTCAAGCTGTGGCCAGTCCTGGAAACAGCAGGTCCCTCCTAAGAGTGGAGTGGGTGGGCTACTGACAGGGTCACATGAGGCCACATGTGTGGTGTGGCAAGGCCTGGCTGTGCGTCCATCCCCAGAGGCGGAAGAGCGAGCAGACAGGAGAGAGACTCAGAGAGGCCCCAGGCCGTGTCCACCAGAGGGGGACATGCACACTCACAGCGCAGGCCTGGCACGATCGAGAAGTCACTCTGGCCTTTGCTTGGAAGGACTTCTTCGGGCATCTGTGTATTTGCGACTCGCTGAGCGCTTATGCTTGTGAGCCCATTACTTTGATCCCGCAGAGGATCACGGGGCTCCATGCTCGGTTCCGAGGCCCCACGGCCTGGGTGTGAAGCTTCATCCCTCAGCTGTGTGAGTTTTTGCTTCCTTGTGCAGAGAATGGGTGTGAAACGGTCTGTGCCCCCCACCCCGAGGCCTGGTGAGGGTTAAGTAAGATGATGCTTGTCCCATGCCCAGCAGAGCTCAATAAATGTAGTCATGTCCGAGCTCATTAAACACCCACAAGGAGTCAGTGACCCCCACAGTGAAGAAGCTCTGCTGCACCCCAAAAGTCAGACTGGCATCTGGGGACAAAGAGAAGGCCCAGCAGTCAGTGGGGGCCCTGCTGCCATTTCATTCTCCATGCAAGCAGAAGCTTAGAGTGGTCTGGGAGAGGAATCGCGTTCAAGTGCATTTCATCAGTGATTACGAAGGAAGCCATGAGGCCAGGAGTCTGAGCCGCCAGTACAGGCAGGGTTGTGACACAGGGCCCTGACTTGGGAAGCCAGCTCCTCCTGCACACCCACACACGCGCCAGGTCTGTGTCCCCTCTGCCTTGCTGCTCCTGTCTTGATCTGCAGGGTCTTTCTCTGCTCCACAGCCAAGCTTAAAGGCTCTCAGGTCAGACTGGGTTTGTTGGAGGCTCAGTGTCCGTGGCCTTGGGACCTGTGTTGCTCCTTCTCTTTGAGATTTTATTTCCTGCCAGGAACAACCCCTGAGATGGGGGAGAGGGCTTCCTTCCTTTCCCCTTTCTTTTTAAATATTTATTTTATTTATTTGAAAGGCAGAGTTAGAAAAAGATCTTCCATCCACTAGTTCACTCCCCAAATGGCCGCAACAGCTAGGTTTGGGCTAGGTCAAAGCCAGGAGCCTGGAACTCCATCCAGGTCTCCCACGTGGGTGCAGGGATCCAACCACTTGGGCCATCTTCTACTGCTTTCCCAGGCCATAGCTAGAGCAGCCAGGACTTGAACCAGTGCGCATATGGGATGCTGGCATCGCAGGCAGCAGCTTAACCCAACGCTGTGCTATAGTACCAGCACCGTTTCTATCTTTCTAAGCCTCAGAGGCGTGCAGGACAATAGCACCAAGCTACTCCTACACAGAGAGGAGAGAGAGGCTGGGTGACCTGTGTGAGGTCCCACAGCTGGTCCTGGGCAGAGGCTGGGTTCAAGGCCAAGCTGTGGGTCCTCCTCTAGTTCTTCATGAATGAGCCCCTGCCTTCCAGGCGCTCTCCCTCAAAGATTAAAATAGACTACCCCACCCCTGGGAACACGGACCCAGTGACTGCCGGGCTGGGCAGTGGCAGGCTGTTAATTTTGTCTACCAGGGGACAATGAGATCCTTCTGCCGTCTGTCCGGAAATGGTGGCTAGTCCTCTTCAAGGTTGATCAGACCAGCCGTGTGCACTGCCTGTGCCCCTGAGCTTGTCCTGGGTCTCAGTCAGCAGCATAGAGTCTTTGGGAAGTCTTGACTTAGAGTGACCCCCGGGCAAGGTAAAAGGCAGCCTGCATCGGCTTCACGCTTTAAATTCATGGATTTGAATCCTGGGCCACTCAGTATCTGTAAATGAGATCCCGAACTAGTAATTTAATGCCTCAGTTTCCTCATCCACATAATGGGGACAAAAATTCTGAAGCCAAGGTCTGGGCTTGTAGCAGGTTAAGCTGCTGCTTGGGACACCCTCATCCCATATCAGAGTGCTGGTTCGAGTCCCAGCTACTCTGCTACCAATCCAGCTCCCTGCTAATGCACCTGGGAAGCAGCAGATGATGGCTCAGTACTTGGACCCCTGCCACCCACATAAGACACATACATGGGATTCCAGGCTCCTGGCACTGACCTGGCCCAGCCTTGGCTTTTGCAGCCATTTGGGGACTGAACCAGCAGATGGAAGATCTCTCTGTCTCTGTCTTCTCTATCTCTGTGTGTGTTTGTGTGTGTGTCTCTCTCTTTCACTCTCTCTCTCTCTCTCTGCCTTTCAAATAAATAAATATTCTAAAAAATTCTGATATCAGAGGCAAGGGTTTGGGCCTAGGGAGTAAGAAGATATCTTGTAGGGTTAGGGTTTAGTCTCTGATTGAGACACTGGCATCCCTTATCAGAGCACCAGTTTGAGTCCCACCTGCTCCGCTTCTGGTCCAGCTGCCTGCTAAGGTTCCTAGGAAAGCTGTGGAAGATAGTCCAAGTACTTGGAACCCTGCCACCCATTTGGGAGACCAAGATAGAATTCCAGGGTCCTGGCTTCGACCTGGTTCCAGCAAAGGTAGCCATCAGTGGACAGACGATCTCTGTCTCCTCTTTCTCTGTCACTCTGCCTTTCAAATAATTAAAATAAATCTTTTTTTTTTAAAAGGATACCAGCTGGATGCCTGTATCTCAAATTAGAGTTTCTAGGTTGGAGTCCTAGGTCCACTCCTGATTCCAGCTCCTGCACACACTGAGGCAGAAGGGGATGGCTCGCATAGTTCAGTCCTGCCACCCACTTGAGAGACATGGATCGAGTTCCTGGCACCCGGCTTCAGCCGGCCCCACCCCAGCTGTTGCAGGCAGCTGTTGTTGGGAAGTGAACTAGCAAATGGGAACCCTCTGTCTGTCTGTGTTTCTGCCTCTCAAATAAAATAAACAAAAATAGGTTTTGATCCTTAAACCAGTTTGAGAAGTGGTTGAGATAATTTTTGTGATCAAAAAATGGCAGCTCTCTCTGGTCCATTTCACAAAACTGGACTTGGCATTTGGGTCTGGTCTCCTGGCAGCTGACAGGGACATGAGTTCTGAGTCTAGGAGCCCGCAGCTTCATTTGACACAGTCCCTGGACCCTGGCATTGGGCACGCTCTTGCATGGTTTCTCTGTGACACTTGATTCAGTGTGGCTCCGAGACCCGGTAACTGTGCTGATGTGGTCTCTCTTCCTCTGGCTCCTCCCAGCTGTCCACGGCAGCACAACCCTGCAGCAGACCCCTGAGGCCATCATGGTTCAGACGAATGAAACGGTGATGCTGTACTGCACCTGCCCTAGTGCGACTGTCTTCTGGCTGCGACAGCGCCGGGTCCTAAGCAAGGACAGTGACCTCGAGTTCCTGGCCTCATGGCATCCCGAGAAAGGGACTACACTTGGCACGGGGGTGGAAAAGGAGAAGCTGACTGTGTCTCGAGAGACAACCCGGTCTGTTCTCAGTCTCACAAGCGTGGAGCCTGCAGACACTGGCGTCTACTTCTGCATGACCGTCGGGTCTCCCGCACTCACCTTCGGGAAGGGAACTCAGCTGACAGTGGGTAAGAATCAGGCCTGATCCTATAACGAGCGTTGAGCACCTACTGTACGCCGGTACCCCACTTGTTCCCAGCAAGCCCCACGCTGCTGCCGTGATCATTAGCACTGCTGCCAACTGTATCAAAGGCTGTGTGTTGAGACTCACCCAGGCCAGGCGCCTACAGGTGTTGGCATGTTTATCTCACTGAAGCTGCTGCCTACGATGGCAGGGGGCGTACAGGGTTCCCATTTTAGAAGGGAATCAGATGAGATCGAAAGATGGGTTTGGGGCTAATCCTCCGCCTAGCGGCGCCGGCACACCGGGTTCTAGTCCCGGTCGGGGCGCCGGATCCTGTCCCAGTTGCCCCTCTTCCAGGCCAGCTCTCTGCTGTGGCCAGGGAGTACAGTGGAGGATGGCCCAGGTGCTTGGGCCCTGCACCCCATGGGAGACCAGGAAAAGCACCTGGCTCCTGGCTCCTGCCATCGGATCAGCGCGGTGCGCCGGCCACAGCGTGCCAGCCGCGGCAGCCATTGGAGGGTGAACCAACGGCAAAAGGAAGACCTTTCTCTCTGTCTCTCTCTCTGTCCACTCTGCCTGTCAAAAAAAAAAAAAAAAAAAGAAAGAAAGAAAGAAAGAAAGAAAGAAAGAAAGATGGGTTTGAACCAGAGATGGCCAAAGGCAGTGCTGCCCTTCAGGCCTCATCAGAGCCGCCTGAGGCTGTGGCCACACTGGGCCGAGTCCCCAGGCCTGCCAGTGGTTTCAGAAATCCCTTGAGTGTGCAGGCGGGGTAAAAGGGGGTTCTTGAAGCCCTGCCATGCTCCGTGAGTGCTTTCCCAAAGAAGTGAGGAGCAGGTGCACGCCCCTTCCCCACGGAGGCCTGCAGCTCGAACCCACTCCCCGAGCTCAGGGAGGGCCTTGGCTTTCTCATCTGCGTCGCGAGGCTGCCGGGACCTCTGTGTGAGGCCGCAGTCCTGGGACAGGTCAGCACGGCAGTGGAAACGTGTTGCGAGCCGTAAGTGCAATTTTAAATTTCCCGATAGCCGTGTTATACAAAAGGAACAAGTGAAATGAGCTTGCACCATCTATTTTTCTTCACCCGGTTTATCAATAGGATTATCATTTCAACATGTAATCAGCGTGAGGATCACTAGACGGACTGACCTTGCTTTTTCCTACTGAGAGTTTGATGTGTGTTTTACACGTACAGAGTGCATTCCGACCGGCCCCACTGCAGGGGTCTCACGGGCCCCAGGCTGGCTTTAGCCTCTTCTCCAGCTTAACCTCTGGCCGGGTCAGCTGCCTACAGACCTCTCCCTCTGCTCTTGCGGGGCTACTGAGAGGGACCCCCAGAAACCAGGCTGCTCAGCAAGGGGAGGTGCAGGAAGACAAAACCAGCAGAGCCGTGCCTTTCACCAGCCTGGGCCTTCACCTGGAAGGCAGCGGGCGGGGGATAGATTCTGACAAGGCGTGGAAGGAGTCCGTGGTTCTCGTATTGACTCGTGGGCTTTGGGGGGCTTGGGATTTGGGTGTGGTTCCTGTTCTTGTCCCTCTAAGCCCTATAGCTGCCCAGTGCTGTGAGCTCAGGGTCTGAGAAAAGTGGGTCGTGAGAGACGCATGGCTGATTTTTTTCAGCCACATCCTACCACCTCCTCCACCAGCACCACCACACACTCCTGGTGTCCACGTTCCCAAACCCTGTGTACTGCTCGGCACCTCCCACACTGTGCACTTACCACCATCCCTTCTCCTCCAGGGGTGGGGTTCCTGGAGCCAGAGCCCACTTGTTGGGCCAGAAGATCGCTGCATTTAAAGTGTTCATTTCTTTATTTTTTTCTTTTGATTTTATTTATTTATTTTCAGAGGAATAGTTACAGAGAGAGGGAGAGATAGAGAGAAAGGTCTTCCATCCACTGGTTCACTCCCCAAATGGCAGCAACAGCCAGAGCTGAGCCAGTCCAAAGACAGGAGCCAGGAGCTTCCTCCAGGCCCCCCATGAAGGTCCAAGAAACTGGGCCTTCCTCCACTACCCTCCCAGGCCATTAGCAGGGAGCTGGATCGGAAGTGGAGCAGCCGGGACTCAAACTGGCGCCCATATGAGATGCTGGTGCCACAGGCGGAGGCCTAGCCCACTACACCACAGCACCAGCCCCTATTTTTTATTTTTTGAAGGGGGGAGGAGATAGAGAGAGAGAGAAAGAGTCTACTGTTCCTTCATTCCCCAAATGCCCACAACAATTGAAGCTACGCCTGGCTCTCCATCCAGGTCTCCCTCTTGGGCAGCAGCAGGGACTCGAGTACTCCAGATGTGCACCAGCAGGAAGCTGGAATCAGGAGTGGAGCCAGGACTCGAGCCCCAAAACACCCTCAGGTTGGAATGCAGGTGTCCCCCTGGGTGTCTTGGCCACTGCACCAACTGCCCGCCCCAGGTCAGTCATTTTAAGCGGGGGAAGCACAGATGGCACAGAAAGTGTTTAGAGAAAAGACAGGGCTTTTTCCAGGCCCCACAGACACACTGGGGGCTCAAAACGCCAGCCCCTTTCAAGGAAGACAGAGACGGGAAAGGTTGAACTGGGGTGTCAGGAGGAATGCAGGGGGCCTGGCTATGGGCAAGAAGCTGTTCAGTGGACCAAGCCCCTCCCAAGTCCCCAAGGCCCTGAGAGTCAGTGGAGCCGGTGCACCTCCCACCCCACTGCGAGGACTCCCTGTGTCCTCGAGTAAGAGTCAGGCCAAGAGAGAGGCTTCTGGGACTGTGAGGATGAAAATGGGTGATCCACCACCCCCTGCCACCAGCTCCTTGCTCTCAGGGCTGTTTGCTTCTTGCTGTACTTATCCTCAGGGCTGTGCTGCCCCAGGGCCTTGGTCCACCCTAGAAGTGTTTACGTATTCATCAGAAAACGCCTGTCCCCAAGGCAGTACAGCATGACTGACAGCACAGCTTCTAGAATCAAAGTTGTTTGGGTCAGACCCTGGCTCTGCTGATCCCTGGCCATCTCCCTTGGGGAAAATTCCCCCAGCTCTCCCAGGCCAGGCTTCTTTGGGAATAAAGGGGGAGCAACAGTGCCTACCCCAACAATAGACTTAGGCTGATGTGCGTGGCACTGTCTCTGGCACACAGCGGGAGCTCAGCACCCGTCCATTCAAGTTCAGGGTTCTTTCCAGAAACGGCACAAAGCAGGCAGAGCAGGTGGTGTTCGCTCCACCTCCCAGAGGCAGCTCAGGGGTCCAGGGATCCGATTTGAACCGGAAGAGGCCAGCCCCAATGTACCCTTCTGCTGGCTGCCAGTCCCTGTCCCCTTGACTCTCAGGTTCACACCTGTCCCTGTCCCTTGCAAGAATTTTGCAGAAAAATCGTTTCCAAGAGATCCGTTTCCTCCACTCACAAAGGTTGGTTTCTGTGACACCCAGCACCCACCCCATCCTCTACGTCTCAGAATTGCAGGTGTCTTCCTCCACCCTGTGGGCCCCTCCCACCACCCTCTGTGGAACCCAGGGGTGGCATGAGAGGAGTTGGCCCACCCTGAGCCAGAAGAGGGGCCTGACCTCTCGGCCCCCGGGGGCCAGTTCTTCTCATCTCTGGGACTCACGTTTGAAATGAACATTTAAAACTCAAGGTTTCTCTAGCGCTCTTCTATATGATTTTTTTTAAAAAAGATTGATTTATTTATTTGAAAGGCAGAGTTAGAGAGAGGCAGAAGCAGAGAGAAAGAGAAAGACAGAGAGGGAATCTTCCATCCGATGGTTCACTCCCCAAATGGCCACAATGGTCGGAGCTGTGCCAATCCGAAGCCAGGAGCCAGGAGCTTCTTCTGGGTCTCCCACGCGGGTGCAGGGGCCCAGGGACTTGGGCCATCTTCCACTGCTTTCCCAGGCCACAGCAGAGAGCTGGATCAGAAGTGGAGCAGCCGGGAAGTGGAGAACCAGCGCCCATATGGGATGCTGGCACTGCAGGTGGTGGCTTCGCCTGCTACACCACAGCGCCGGCCCCACTCTATGATTTTTAAAAGGTGTCTGAGAAGGAAAGCAAATCTCCACCCAGGCACCCAGTGTGGTGCTTTGTATGAGGAAAGGACGCCACCTCTTTTCTAGAATCTTCTTCCACCTGCTGAGAGGTTGGCAAGGTGGGCTGAGGGGCTGGTCATGCCAAGGGCTTGGGGTCACAGCTTCAACTTGGGGTCTTCAGCCAGGGGCCGCTCTGTGTGCTGCACACTTTGCTGGATCCTCAGAGCTGTGCTGGGAAGGGGGGGGGGGGGGCTCATGTTTACTTCAGCCGGTGGGGACACTGAGGCACAGAAAAGTGTGATGATTTGCCCCAGCTCACACAGCAGCTAACTGGGCAGCCGGGCTCTGGTCAGGTCCAGTGTTTCCAGGGTCCCTCTCTCTAGAACACTGAGCTAACCCCCATCCTTGGGTCCTAGTTATATCGACGAGAACGCAGATCACAAATGCTCGTGCCCCGCAGCCTTCGAGCCCTGTCGGAGCCTGGGTGGGTCACGGCTGTGAGGATGCGAGGCGCGCCATTCTGGGCTGGCCTCTGCGTCCCCTGCTCCTTACCTGACCGAGGGGTGCATTCTCCTTTCTCTCCGTAGTTCACATGTTTCCCACCACTGCCCAGCCCACCAAGAAGTCCACCCCCAAGAAGAGAGTGTGCCGGTTCCCCAACCCAGTGACCCAGAAGGGTGAGTTCTCTTGTTCCCCTGCACCTGCACCCTCAAAACCAGGCAAACAGCTTCTTCTCTCCCTCTTTCCACCAGCATTTGCCA
This sequence comes from Oryctolagus cuniculus, assembly GCF_051225735.1. NCBI lineage: Eukaryota > Metazoa > Chordata > Mammalia > Lagomorpha > Leporidae > Oryctolagus > Oryctolagus cuniculus. The sequence continues at coordinate 121,109,128 of NC_142868.1, forward strand.
AGTGTTGACCCTGTCGCCTGCTCTGCAGCCTGAGCTGGGGTTGGAAGGGGCACTGAGCAGGACAGTCATTCACTGATCAGGGGACGGGCTTGCAACTCCTCGCAGGACCAAATGTAATGGACGGTGTGTCCACCCGAACACTCGCACTCGAATGTTCGTAGAAGCAGTATTCATAATAACCCAAGAGCAGAAACTGCCCAGATAGCCACCAGCTAATGAGTGGGCTAACAACAAGACATACACCCATTGCAATGGACTATCGCTTGGCTGTAATAAAGACTTAGATGCTGGTTCTGCCATCGCACGGATGAGCCTGAGTGAAAGAAGCCACTCACCAAAGACTAGGTGTTTTATGATCCCATTGGCCTGAAATGTCCAGAACACACATTCTGCAGAGGCAGGAAGTAGATTAAGGCTGGAGGGATGGGGAGAGAGATGGGAGTGACTCCCAATGGGCACGGGGTTTATTTGGCTAGGGAGGGATGAATGTGTTCTACAATTAGACTTGGGTATACTTGCACAACTATGTTAATATACTAAAAGCCATTAAATTGTATACTTCATTTTTTATTTTTGTTCCTTTATTTGAGAGAGAGGCACTCTCCAAATACCTAAGGGCTGGCAGCAAACTCAAACCCAGGCACTCTGATGTAGGACACATGGCGTGTTAACTGGTGCCTTAACCACCAAGCCACATGTCCCCCCTCCACCAAATTATACATTTTTAATCTGGTGGAATTTATGGTATGTAAGTTATATTTCAATGATGCTGTTATGCAAGAAAAACAGCCTAAAGAATCAGCACATTAAATTTTTCCAGTTTTGATGCCTAACAGAGGCACCAACACAGATTAGGGACTTAATATATATTTGTTAATGAATGGACAAACTTCCCTCTGTGTGCTATAGGCACCAGGCACCTCAGCCAGAGTTGGCACATACAGTTTCCTTGAACCCATCAGCCCAAAAATACTGATCGCAACCCCCCCTAAGGGTTACTGGTGAAAAACAGCAAGTGCCATCTGCTGTCACCCCCAGAACAAACCACAAGCGGTCCCCCCACCAGGGCTGCCTCGGGCTTGGGTTGCTGTGTCTTAAGGATGCCAGGTGCAGAAATCATCTGAGGAGGGGCACCCAGCAGGTGGGGGAGGGAAGCTGCCACAAGGGGAGGGCACCAGACAGGCAACAGTAGAACCCTGGGCAGAGGGCCCAGTCTCAGGCAACAGCAAGATGGGGATACATAAGCCTGTTTGATAAAGTGCCAGGATACTTCTAGAAGTTTGTGGAAAATAGAATGAGAAGGTAAGTTTATGTTGGTGCAAAAAGTTTTTGGAATCCATGCATACAAGGGGTCTCTAGCAATTTCATGAAAAGTGAATGTTATAAAAAACTATCCATGGACGTGCCTTTCAAATAAATAAATAAATGGACATGGTCTATGGTTTGGTAATTCCCATTTTCAGTGTCTGCCTCAGGAAGGCACTTGGGCAAGGCAGCACGCCACAATGTGCTCAGTAGCTATTGGTAAAACACAGCAAACAACCCCTGTTCCCCGGTAGTGAAATGACCCATAGTACATCCATGCTGGCCAGTGCTGTTCTTCTGGATGAAAAGAATATGTGGCCCGATTGTGCGAAGGAAAAAGAGCCAGTGGCAGAGCAATTTGGATGGCATAATTCACTGTATTAAAAAAAAAAAACTCTACGTATCCATGGAGATTATTCTGTATAAATACAAAGAGAAAGCTAACAGATGAACAGTGGTGGTTCCTTCCAGAAGGAGTAAGGATGTCAAAGTCCACTCTGATCCCATATCAGCTATTGCTTGGGAAATGAAAAGATTTTTTTTTTTTTTTTGGACAGGCAGAGTGGACAGTGAGAGAGAGAGACAGAAAGGTCTTCTTTTTGCCGTTGGTTCACCCTCCAATGGCCACCGCGGCTGGCGTGCTACGGCCGGTGCACCGCGCTGATCCGATGGCAGGAGCCAGGAGCCAGGTGCTTCTCCTGGTCTCCCATGGGGTGCAGGGCCCAAGCACTTGGGCCATCCTCCACTGCACTCCCTGGCCACAGCAGAGAGCTGGCCTGGAAGAGGGGCAACCGGGACAGAATCCGGTGCCCTGACCGGGACTAGAACCTGGTGTGCCGGCGCCGCGAGGCGGAGGATTAGCCTGTTGAGCCACGACGCCGGCCCTGGAAATGAAAAGATTTTTAATCAACAAAGAAAAATCCTATTATAAGGCATGAGCATTGTCCACCTGCTTTGAACATAAATAGCTCCGGAATTTAATTCATGTTTAAAAGGTGGATGTGAGCCATGAAATTTTATATGCAAAATGATCTCAGCGATATGTGAGGTGCGTAGAGAAAACTCAGAAGGAGAGACACAGGAGGGCCCTGCACGTCTGCTGAGCCCCCCGCTTCAGAGGGAGAACGTCTGAAGCAAGCTGTGACGTGTTGCCTGTGTGCGCGGTGACGTCAGCCTGCTTCGTCGCATCTGTCCTGAGCACACACACACTTTGTTCGTGTCCCTGTTCCCTAAATACTGTAACAGCTGTTGACACAGCACCTACATTATAGCAGGTAGGATCTGCAGCCTGAAGCACACAGGAGGATGTGCGTGGAGGTGATGCAGATGCCATGCCGGCTTATACAAGAGACTGTGCTTCCAGGGATTTGGGTATCCAAGGCGGTGGGGTCCTATAACCAGTCCCAAGGATGCCGACTGGTCACCAGGATGCGGATGGCGGTGTCTCTGGGAGGGGGCCTTCCAGCTGACTCTCTCTGTTTGAATTTCCGTCCATGTCTCCAATGTTTGGAGTCGAGAACGAGTTGTGTGTGTCTCTTCCAGGCTTGCCCTGTGGCCCCCTCATCCTCTGCCTGCTGGTGGCCGGCGTCCTGGTTCTGCTGGTATCCCTGGGTGTGGCCCTCCACCAGCACTGTGAGTTGTCTCCACTTGGTGGCCCCGTTGGCCGTTGGACATGTCCCTGGGGGTACTTTATTCCCTAGGGGAGCAGAGCAGGTGGTAGCCTGCTGGAAACTTGTCCCAGAAAAACTATGTTGATCCCTAAGGTGACTCTTGGCTCATGGCCATACAGCTCCAATCAGAAACCCTTCTGCCTTTGGAGTCAGACAAACCCAGTTACATCTAACACTGCTGCATGACGTCACCACCTTGGGTGTGTGCCTGGCCTGAGCCTCAGCTGCCTCCCAGGTTGTTCTTTGTAAAGTCCCAGCCAGAGAGCCCAGCCGTAGCGTGTGCCCCGTGGGAGGTAACGCATGTGAGCAGTTGACATCACAGCCCAGAGCCCAGAAGCAATTGCAGGGCCGGGGTAGGGGTAGGGAAGCTAGCAATCCTCGTGTTGATGAGGCTGCAGGGAAACTGGGACAGCTGCTGCTCTTGGCCACTCAGGATGGGATGGGTTCACAGCAAAGATGGGGCCGAGAGCTCAGAGCCCCAAGTCCATCCCTGGCACTTCTCTCGCTGTGTGCCACCTCGAGCAAGTTGGGTGTCCTCTTCATGCTCCTATAAATGGGAGGGGCAGCAAGGACCAGTGGCTCTCCCCTCGTATAGGTCACATACCGCTTTGAATAGCTGACGGCAACTGTGAACCCCGTGCCCGGAGTAGTGCACCTGCTTGTGTATGCCGTTAGCCTCATCACACAAAGGAGTCTGTACCCTCCTTGAGAACCCCGGTAAAGATCAGTGTTCTGCAAACCTATCTGATCAAGGACATCACCAGGAAAAAGTTGAAATACTGTGACTACCGTACTTATTTAATGTATTTATTTAATGTATCCTGGATGTTCAAATATGTACTCCAAAGATAAAAAGTCAACAAGGAAGAGATAGATGTGTCAGTAGACTTGCTTGTATTTCCCTCCTATGTCCCAGCAGGCAGCCCTGCTCACCCTGTGAGTACCTGTGCTCTGCTGAGACCGCCCATCTGCTGGGCTGCCAATTCTTCCCTTAAAAAAGAAAAAAAGAATTTACTTATGTATTCAAAAGGCAGAATGATGGAGAGAGAAGGAGGGAGGGAGGGGGAGGGAGAGAGAGAGAGAGAATCTTCGATCCACTAGTTCACCCCCTAAATGGCCACAATGGCCAGGGGTGAGCCAGACCTAAGCCAGGAGCCAGGACCCCACCGGGCAGGACTGGAAGTGGAGCAACTGGCTTAACCCACTGGCCCACAGTGCCGGCCCCTTGATCTCTCATTTCTGACCTGCTCTGAAGGGCGAGAGAGCAAGCTGAAGGACACACACTCTGGGGCAGATTAGTTTTGATTCTGGCTTCTCTGCTTACGAGCTGGGTGTCTTTGGATGAGTAACTCAGAGACTCACTCCCTCCATGCCTCAGTTTCCCCATTTATAAAATAGAGATCGAAGTCCCGTCCAGCTCATAGGTTCCCAGTGAAAGTAAAGGAAGTTGAAATGTGTGACGTGTTTAGGACAGCGCCGGGCACCAGGAAAGAGATCTGAGGTGTTGGCTGCCCCCCCACCCCCTCCTTCTCCTCCTTGTCTCTGGGCCCTGCCGCCGGTGGCCCACGGCCCACGCTGACTGCCTACCCTTGCTTTCCTCCTCCAGGCCTGCAGAGGAGAGCGCGGCTACACTTCATGAAACAGTAAGTGCGGGAAGGGGGTGTGGCTCAGACCAGTGTGAGGCTTCCCTGGGGAGCTCTGCTCACAGCCTCCCGCCCTGCCACAGCCAGGGGCCCCCGACAGATTTCACCTTCAAAACAATCAGAGACAGGGCTCTGGAAGATACAACCTCCACAGACAGACCAACCGGTCATTTAGGTGCATTCCACACGCACGGCCTTCGGCTCGGAGCTCTCCTGAGGACAGCAATCCCCCTTCACAGGCATGGAGTGCCGCAGGGCCCCCCCCCCCTGCCCCGAGCTCGTGAGACAGGAGGGGCCTTCCTCCACCTTGCAGATCAGTGGCGAGGCAGGTGCATCCACCCCAAGGCCAGCCTTCCCCACCAGCAGTTCATTCCTTTCCCGGGAGAGCTGCCTGTGTCCCAGCTGCCACCCTCCACCCATGGGTTCCCACAGGCTGAGCCTCACAGCACGGAGGCTGGAAAGCTCTCAGGAGGCCCCGTGAGCCGTGGGGGCCCAGACCGAGGCCGTGCAAGGCCGGTAATGAGCGGAGGCTACGGCTACTCCTGGCCCCGGGCCACAGGCCGAGTTTTTGGATTCAGTTTTTCTCTCTCAAAGAAGAGACATTGTCACCTCTGCCCCTTCCTGCATTCCATTGGCTCCTGAGAACAGCCATGTATTCCGTATAGAAATGCTTGGGGGCAGACGGACACAGCTTCGGCTGGAAGAGGGTCCCAGGGCCCTGAGCACCACAGCTCCACTGTAAGCCCACCTGGGACGCAGTGGAGCCGGGGAAGGGGGTCGGCGCAGGCCCTGAGCCCACCTCGTACTCTCTGTGTTAGCAATGCTCCTACCTTTTGTCTGGGTTCACACCTACATGTAAGATGTCATTTGAACAAAAGGGTTTGTGGCTAAAGAAAAAAAGTTTGAAAACCACCTCAGGTGTGGCTCTCATGATCCAGCTGTAGATGAGGCAGCCCCGCAGGCCTCGCAAGGAGCCGCTGGGGATTCGGGGTGCCTCGGGAGCGAGGTGCCACCAGCCTGTCACCGTGTCCACCAGCAGCCAGTTCCTGCTGGCCCCAGGGTGTGCATTTGTGGGTGGCTCTTCTTAGCCGGTACTGCAGGAAGTAACACTATTCAAAGCTAGAGTTATTTGGGCTACCCTTTTTTTTTTAAAGCTTTTTAAATTTTTTTTTACAGAGAAAGATGGACCCTAAAAACATACTAGCACAAGGCTGTTGGCTGCAGGCTACTTGGGGAGACCCCTCGCCCTCATGGGCTGTGCCTCTCTGTTACGGGAAATCTAGAATCATCTGACTGGAAATAAGTGGTTTCCTGACACGCTGTTGTTTTCAGGTTTTACAGATGAGCAATGAGTCCCTCTCTCCTGTCCTGCTGTAGAAAGACACTGACCAGTGGCTGGTGCTGTGACGTAGTGGGTAAAGCCACCATCTGCAGTTCCAGCATCCCATATGGGTGCTGGTTTGAATCCCAGCTGCTCCACTTCCTATCTGGCTCTCTGCTATGGCCTGGGCAAGCAGCAGAAGATGGCCCAAGTCCTTGGGCCCCTGCACCCACGTGGGAGACCCAGAAGAAGCTCCTGGCTCCTGGCTTCGGATCAGTTCAGCTCTGGCCATTGTGGCCTGTAGCCATTTGGGGAGTGAACCAATGGATGGAAGATATCTGTGTCTCTCTCTCTCTCTCTCTCTCTCTGCCTCTCTGTAATTCTGCATTTCAAATAAAGAAGTAAATCTTTAAAAAAAATAAAGCAGTAATGAGCAAGATCGGGAAACATGAGCGAGAAGGGACGCATTGCGCCGTGGGGACAGAGGGGACCCGCTGCAACCACCTGCTGCTCACTGTCGCCAGTTCTCATGCATGTATACGCATTTTCAGCCGGCCTTGGAGAATCTGAGGGAGAAGGCACTTGCCAGAGGCTGCCGGAGACCTGGGTCCCACATGCCACCCGTGACACCACTTCTGCCTCCTGTCCCATCCCTGGGCTGGGCTCGCACCTTTGCTGGTCACTGCCCAGCCACCATCTTTGCATGTAGCCTGGCCTGGGGGAGGCATGGCAGTGGCTGCTCAGTCTCTGATGGGCCAGGCTGTGGCTGGCCATGCTCGCAGAAAGGCGGCCTGAGAGAGGCTGCCCACCTCCCGGCTGCCCGGCCCTGAGGCCTCTCCTTGGAGCCAGGACCTTGTGGGACTGAGGGCAGCAGTTCACTCCCCCTCCCCTTAGGAAGGTTCTCACTTTCACTTCTACTCCCTGGTGGTGTGTCAGTTTCTCCTCGCATTTTCTGATCTCTTTAAGGGAGGTGTTCTTGGCTATAAAAAGCCCAGGGGTCAAACTGCACCCAGCCTCTGTGACATCAGGGAAACCCAAGCACAGCCAAGATGCCGGTGCTCAGCGGACAGACAGAGCAAGGTTGAGATGTGTCCGTCCTCATTTGGCAATCTGCGGTCCTCACTGGCAGCCCTGGTTGTGGGAATGGAGAAAGCGGGGCGGCCATGGAGCTCCCAGGGCAGGCAGAGCCAGGCGGCAGGTGCCACGGGCCCAGTCCTGCTAGCCAGCTCCCCAGCACCTGCACTAGCGCCCCAAAGCGGCCTTGTGCCAGAGGAGGTCAGAGTCATCGGGGCCTCTGTCCATTTGTTTTCTCGTCACCTCTCCGCCGTGGCGGTCAGGGAAGACGGCTGCAGGGAGAACAGTTGCAGAGCCGGAGTAGGGGGCGGCCACGAGGACTGTGTGCCCTCAGCCTGGGCATGAGTGGCCTGATGCACCCTGAGGCTGTGTTCCCCAGGAGCACCATGTCCAGGGCAAAGGAGAATCAAGTTCAAAGAAGGGCCCTCGCAAACCAGGTTGCAGCCAGAATGGAACAATGTTACAGATGATGAGAGGGGAAAGAGTCTGGCAGGGAGGGGGCAGTGTGGCCAGCTCTTGGCCTCTGGCTGTGTTGGGTAGGATCTAGATAGGCCATAGATGGCTTGAGCAAAAGCGCTGACCTCAGCCCGGCAGACCAGGAACAAGCTGCCTTCCAGGGCTGAGGGTGGGAGTGACAGAGACCCAATGGGCTGGAGCAGCCCCCTCCGAGGTTCTTTGTTAAGGCAGCTCCCAGCCTGGCCATTCTGTGCAAGTGGAAAGAGACCAAGGGCCTCACAGCCGCTCACACCCGTCCACAGCGGAAGCAAGAACAGGCCTCAAGGCCTCTGTCTCAGGCCCTGACACTTGCCTGGTGTCCCTGCTGCCGTCTTGTTTACAAGTTTGCATGAGGCTAGGTTGCGGGCAGAGGTGGCTCGTGCTTTGGGGTCTGTTATCTGTGCAGCAAGCACCTGTTGTGGGCCCCCCCTCACCGTGCTGGGGGCCGGAGCAGCGGGAGCTGCGGTAAGGAGGTCTGCACCCAGCACCTGACTTTGGTTTTAAAGAAGAAGCTGAACTGTTACTATTTTCTGAAGTGCCATTATGGCAAGTGCACACACACACACACATATCTATAATTTGATTTAGATATATGCATACTTTAATTTAGATATTAACTAGCAATTCCACTCAAGCATTTATGCTAAAGGAGCACATCAAAAAATTATATTCATGGAGCCAGCGCTCTGGCATAGTAAGTTAAGAATCTGTGTGCGGTCCCAGCATCCCATATTGGTGCCAGTTGGAGTCCCAGCTGCTCCACTTGCGATCCAGCTGTCTGCTATGGTCTGGTAAGGCAATAGAAGATGGACCAAATGATTGGGCCCCTGCATTCACATGGGAGACCCAGAGGAAGCTCCTGGCTCCTGGCTCCTGGCTCCTGGCTCCTGGCTCCTGGCTTCAGATCAGATCAGCTCCAGCCATTGTGGCCATTTGGGGAGTGAATCAGCAGATGGAAGACCCCTCTCTCCCTCTGTCTCACCCTCTCTCTGTCCATAACTATGCCTTTCAAGTGAATAAATACATCTTAAAATTATATTCATAAAGAAATATGCATTAACATGTTCCGTGTAGTGCTGCTTATTAGCCAAAAACTGGAAACAACACGAATGTCCATCAAAAGGGACCAGTCAGATAAATTATGATGCTATCTGTATGAGTTACTGAATTTTGAGCTAGATCCATATATATTGACGCCAAATGATGACCACTGCACATGCATGTATTTTGGTAACATCGTGTTGATTATTCCATTTTCCCAAGTTTTTATTTATTTTTCATTATTTGAAAGGCAGAGAGACAGACAGCTCCCATCTGTTATCTGTTGGTCCGTGCCTAAAATATCTGCAATAGCAGGGGCTGGCAAGGCTGAAGCCAGAAGCCTGGAACCCAGTGCAGAACTCTCATGTGGGTGAAGGGACACAAGTACTTAAGCCAACACCTGCTACCTCCCAGGCTGTGCACAAGCAGGAAACTGGGATGGGAATCGGAGCTAAGACTCAAACCCAGGCATTCAAGAGGGGATGTGGCACCAAATGCCTATTCACTAAATCTCATTTTAATCCAATACATGATCACCATCAAGATTCAAGGACAGATGAAAACAGGCCAAACAAATACACGCTGTCAGAAGCCAGGATACAGTCACCCTGGGGCTGGTGATCCTTAGAGCATGGGGTTGTTGAGGGGAGGCGTTGACAGGTCCTGTTCCTCCATCGGGGAGCTGGTTGTTTGTGTGTGCTTAGTTTGCCAGAGGTCATCGAGTTGTATGTCCACTTTCATACCTAGAGATGGATATAAAGATTATATTTCAATAAAGATATTTGAAACCCCAATACAGAACATTGCAGGAACATGTAAAATCAGCATTTGGAAGTCTCTTGTTTGTCCAGATTTTTTTCTGCAGGTACTTTTTCAAACAGAAAATTTAAAGCTTATAATATAAGATGTAATGCAGATGGAATATATAAGATAAAAAATATAGAAAATCTCATTGTTTTGCAAGCTTGATCTTTTTTTTTTCTAATAATTTGCCAAGGCCTCTGGGTGCTTTTGCTTGTATATGTACAAAGAAAGCTCTCTAAGGATTTACTCCAAGCTACTAATGGCTGTGACTATGGGGAATTTCTATGTCTGGTTTTGTACAGTTCCACATTATGTAAATGTTTGTAACAATCATATATTACTTTGGTTGTGGGGAGTAATTTAAAAGTTTGGAAAAGAAACAATTTTAAAAGGTCACTGTTATAGTAAAACATCGGAATCAATCAGAATTCCCTCCACAAACTACAAACATCATTCCACGGGAGTCATTTGACACATGTCTGAACAGCCAGACGGCGTGGCCCCCTCCCTCCTGGCTGTGCAACCTTGGACAGCATGGCCAGCCCGATTCACTGTACAGCCTTGGGCAAGCTCTGTGAGCTCCACGAGCCTCGGTTCCCTCCTGTGGAACAAGCTTGCAGGGTGCCTCCCTGGGTGCCTTGGCTGTGGGAAGGAGCCTGGGGAGCCCTCAGTGGGAGGCAGCCTGCAGGTGCGGCTCCCACCCAGGCCTGTTCAAAGTGGGGGCAAAGAGGGGGATGCAGGCTGTGACACCACCCTGCCTTTCATCCTTACTCATCCCCACCCCCGCCTGTAGGAAGTGGGCAACTTGTTTTCACAACGTGATCCCCGGCCCGCTGTGGGCTGCAGCACTGATCCGAATCTACACCCAGTCAAAGGGAAAGACAGAACGGCCCTGGCTGCCTTCACAGGTGTGCCGCCAGGCCGGGGACAGAGGTCTCCTCTGCCGCCTCTCGGGAAACCTCCTGGCTTCGTCACTGACGTTCCCCAGGGGCCTGAGTCACATCGATGACACAGCGAAAGGAAGCCCAGTCCCCCAGCCCCACGTGTTCGGGAGTCACAGAGACACGCGTGACACACGATTCTCCCCATGCTGAAGGCAGAGGGGCGGACAGAGGCCCCGTGTGTGCACAGTGTGGTGTGCTCTCCTGGGTCGGGCTTCTCCCATCTGCTCACTGCCTTTCCCTCTTTCTTTTCTTAAAGATTTTATTTATTTATTTATTTATTTATTTGAAAGACAAAGTTAGAGAGAGAGAGAGAGAGAGAGAGAGAGAGATCTTCCATCTGCTGGTTCATTCCCCAAATGGCCACAATGTCCAGTGCTGGGCAGATCTGAAGCCAGGAGCCAGGAGCTGCTTCCGGGCCTCCCACATGGGTGCAGGGGCCCAAGTCCTTGAGCCATCTTCCACTGCCTTCCCAGGCCATAACCAGGGAAATGGATCAGAAGAGGAACAGCTGGGACTTGAACTGTGGGATGCTGGTGCCGCAGGTGGCAGCTTACTCTGCTGTGCCACAGCACAGAGCCCTGGGCCTTAGTTTTTGGACGCTACTCCCAATGGACTTATTGGGGCAACTTCTGTGTGCTCAGCCAGGCAAATGCTGGAACCAGGGCTGCAGCACAGCCGTGCCCCAGGGCTCCCTGTCGAAGCTCACAGGCACTTACCAAGGGGGCCCATCAGCCTCAGTTCTCTCCTTATTGGCAGAGGGGCCCTGGCTCTTTCCTGCTACCTATGCCAAAGACTGGATTCCTAAGCCTCGAGGGCAGAATCCAAGTGAGCAAAGCAAAAGGCTCAGCTCCCGGTCCTGAGGTTCTGCCCCTGATGGTGGTGAGCAGGGCAGAGCTAGCCCGGGCCACGGCTCTCAGGGCCTCCCCTGCCCACTGCTCACAGCCCCTCTCTGTGCTGTGAGGGCTCCTCAGGGTGTCTGCTCTGCCAAGTCCATGAACAAGCCCCAGAGGACCCCAGCTCAGCAGCTCACGTGCTAGCTGAGCACATGTGTCCCCAGCACCTCCGGTCCCTCAGCCCACGGACTTCCATTACATCACCGGGGAACAGAGCTCCAGGGCCAGCACTTACGCAACTCTGAGGGTGGGTGGCCGCAGTGCCTCGCTGCCCCCACGCTAGCACCAGCCCTGGACAGCAAATAGACAAGTGGCAGAGAAATGCCCAGGTGAGGCTAGCCCAAGGCAGAAGGCGTGAAGCACTGAGAATAGTTTGCAGCCTCTCACAGGAGATGTTGTGGAGGTCCCTGTGGTTGGGTGGGGATGAAGTCACAAGAGGAACATTTGCGGCGGGGAGGCCCACCTTCCCCAACACACTTCAGCACCCTGTAGGCCCTGGCTACACCTGCTGGCTGGGCAGGGCCAGGCCAGGACGCCTCCCCTCCACCTCCCATCCTGCTCCAGGGCTCTGCCCAGCCTGCGGGACGTGGACAAGGAAGTACAATGGGCAGTACAGAAGGTGAGCCTGGCTTGGACTGCAGAGCCTCCAGCTAGGTCAAGGCAGGAGAAGTTGGAGCTGGGGCTGTCCCTCCCTGCTGTCCAGCCCCTACTCGGCAGCCACACTGATGCTTCTGGTTTGGGCATGGAGAGGCAGGGCGGCTTTCATAGAGCAAGCAAGCCACAGTGGAAGTCCTTTTGTGACTCCTGCTGCCTGCCGACGTGGTCCCTGGGAGACAGCAGATGATGGTTCAAATAATTGGATGCCTGCCACCCATAGAGAAACCTGAATTGAATGCTGGCCCAACCCCTACCATTAAGGGCATTAAGGGAGTGAACTAATAGATGAGTGTGCTCTCTGTCTCCTTGTCTCTCTGTCTCTTTCTCTCTCTCTCTACCCCTCAAGCAAATTAATTTTTTAAAAGATGAATTTTAATTATCTGAAAGGCAGAGTAACAGAGAGAGAAAGGAAAAGAGAGAGAGATTTTCCATCCACTGGTTCACTCCTCAAATGGCCAAAATGGCTGGGGCTGTGCCAGGCCAAAGTCAGCAGCCAGGAGCTTCTTCCGGGTCTCCCACATGGGAGATGGACTTGGGCCATCCTCTAATGCTTTCCTAGGCACATTCGCAGGTAGCTGGATCGGAAGTGGAGCAGCCAGGAATCACACTGGCACCCATACAGGATGCAGGCATCGCAGGCAGTGGCATTACCTGTTACACCACAATGCCAGCCCCAGTAACTAAAATTTTTTCAAATGAAAAGTCACATAATTTTGATAGTAAAGAAGTAACATTTCGAGGCTGCAACTACCTAAAACATTTACACAGAACTTCACACTTACACTTGACTCTGAATATCAAGTCTCTCTCTTTCTCTCTCTCTCTCTGCACCCCCCGCCCCGGCCCCCGTATTGTCAGAGAAGTCCCACTAAGAATTTGAAGTGTCTTCACGTGCTGTTTAGGGAAGTGAACACTCGCCCCTACTTGCCAGCCACCATCTCCATTCATCAAGCTCTCGTTATGGGTGTGGTTTCGTGCCATTTGCCTGCATACCTGCACTTAACCCCCAATGCACGTATGCATACTTGCCATTTTACAAGCTGGGCACTAAGCCCAAGCTTGGTCAAGTTGTCACCAGGCTGGAAAGCAGCGTAGGACTTCACAAAATACCACCACCACCTACTGATTCTTGGTGAGATGTCCTCCTGCTGCTTCAATGGTGACAAGAGCCAGGGCAGTTTACCCCCAGGCCCTGCCCAAACCTCCCCAGTCCTGTCACTCTGTGAAGCCCCAGGGTTCATCATGACCATGTATCTGTCACTTGCAGCCGCTCTCTGTACTCTAGAAGGTAAAGAAGCTGCAAACCAACTAAAAGGCAAACATGTTTGCAGCTGGCAAAATCTGACCCATTAGTCCACGTCTGCAATCTTGCTAGAAAAAGGACTTAAGGTCTCCCTAACTGAACTCCCAAAATAATACTTGACCACTCTTGACAACAACCATGTCAGGTAATTTTCCATTGAAATACGCTCTGTGGCATGAACTTGAGCGGTGTGGCTGTAGAGGAAACATGGCCACAACCAGAGACAAAGGAAGGAAAGTGGATCCCTGACACTAACCTTGAAACGTGACTGCTCCCAATTATCTGGTGAAGCAGCTGTGCGCGGTTATCTTGTCTAGGGAGGGAAGATGTCCTAAGTTCTGCTTCTGCAACTCCAGTCACAAGTCTGTCCTATCAATCTGCCCCCAGTATCTTTTTATTTTTAAAGACTTATTTTATTTGAAAGTCAGAGTTACACAGAGAGAGAAGGAGAGTCAGAGAAAGAGAGAGGTCTTCCATCCCATGATTCACTCCCTAAATGGCCACAACGGCTGGAGCTACACCGATCTGAAGCCAGGAGCCAGGAGCTTCTTCTGGGTCTCCCATGTGGGTGCAGGGGCCCAAGGACTTGGGCCATCTTCTACTGCTTTCCCAGGCCATAGCAGAGAGCCAGATAGGCAGTGGAGCAGTCGGGACTCGAACCAACACCCATATGGGATGCTGGCACTGCAGGCAGTGGCTTTACCTACTACACCACAGCGCCGTCCCCCACCCCATGGCCTGCACGGGGAGTCTTTGGGGCACACAGGCACAGCCCCAAGAGCTGACACAGCCAGGTAACAGCAATGAGACCAAGAGAAAGCAGCAGCCCCTTCCAGCTCCCATACCTCCTCCCTGGCCTGCTGGCCACTCAGACTTGGAGGTGGCAGCAAAGAACGGCACACGGCACACGGCACTTGGCTTTGCTCGTGTTGCTGCTGCACACTTCTGGTTCACGGTCATCTGCCCAGAAGAGGATGGGCTGGGTTTTAAAGGCCAGGCTCCCAGGGCCTGGGTCTCTCCCTGAGCCCCGAGGTCGGCCGCCTGGCATGATCTTTTCCCACCTGAGATGCACCCGGGTGCCTGCTGCCAGTTGTAGTCTGGCTCCAGTGTGATCGCAGCTACCGCAAGGCAGCCACAGGCCTCTGTCTTTATGTGCCTGGGGTTTGCTGGGACAGTTAGGGATTCAGCTGGGGTCGGATTAAAGCAGACAAAGAATCCCTATTCCCTGGACTATTTCCCGAGGAAATGAAAGGGAATGGTCCAAAGAGTCAGGGACCCTTGAGGAGAGGTGGTCTCCCAGAAGCAGGGGGGAGCCAGGCAGAGCTGCCAGCACACCGAGCCCACCCCATGCACCTGCCCCTTTCATGTGGGCATGTTATGTAGGGCAGCCCTTCCCCCACCTCCTGTACTGCTCGGGACGGATGGGACAAGTGCACGCACAGAGGCAGATGCTGCCGCCCCCCGCCCCCCACCATTGGCTTCCCGGCCTCCTCTGTGTGCCCAGAGTTGCCCTCATTGTGTAGCAGAAACAACAGGGCTCAAAGACACCGCGCCGGCTGGAGATAAAGCCTCGGGAATGATTCCTCTCGGTGTTGTTATCAGTCAATAGCAAGAATGGGGCATTTTAGGAATATCGAAACAATCTACTCTCTAAGGGAGAGTTTTAATAAACTGTCATCCATTTACTTAGTAGACAATTACTCAAACCCCTAACACTGTGGTCACAAAGATGTCACAGGTGATTTGGAGAATCTTCACGCAAGGACAGAGAAGGCCGGATGTAACACTGCAGTGCGTGGGAGGGCACGCCGCGGCCTGGGAACCCTTGACCGTGCTCCGGGCAGACTAGAATCATCTCTGCCTCTTCTGCTCCCCCCTTTGCCCCTCCATCACAGACCTCCCCCTCTCTTCCCTGGCCCAAGCCAGACGCTTTCTCAACTGCAGATCCACTCTTCCTTGACTTCCTTTCTCTTCTTCCTGGGGATTCCTTGTCCCCAAGCCCCAGTTCCCACTCCTAAGAACTGGAGAGAGCACTCACCTCCCTGCGGGGTAGCCTGATGACAGCCCTACACACACAGCCGCCAGCTGTGCTGGCTGCAGACCTGTGTGTGCCGAGTCGGCTGCTGCCGGCTGGCCCTGCTGGCTGAGAACCGGGCTGCTCGTGGTCTCTGGCCCAGCAGGTCTCGCAAGTTAAGAGGTTGGCAGAGTTCGCGCCCAGCATAAGGTAGGGGTGTTTGTTCCTCTGGCCACAGTCCGGGGCGCTCCTCCCCTCCTCTCAGGAGGCTCCCACTGCACCTAGAATGCCCTGTCCCCTGCATTGCCCCTGCACATAGGCGTGAGCACTCACACACACTCACACACACTAACACACACTAACACACACTCACACACACACACTGTGCAAAGGCCTCAGGGCTCCCCCTCAGCCTTCTCCAGCCCCACTTCCCACTCATCCTCCATCTAGTGATCCAGATGGCCCAGAGGGCCGGTGCTGGTCTCTGTCCCCACATCAGAGCCCTCAGCCGTTCTTCCTTCTCTACTGCTCTCTGCTGCCTCGGCTCCCTATGCTGTTGCCCTCCGGGGACGCCTTCTGAGTGTCACTTCACCCTGGCCCAGCACCCCACGGGACACATACCTGATGGGTGCACAAGTATCGCAAGTGAACAGGATGCTTAAAATGAAAAGAAATCCGAGCTTTGGTTGTTATCCTCAGAGGGCTTTCAAAGATGGTTCAGGGTGGGCATTTGGCCTAGCGGTTAAGATGCTCACGTCCCATATCTAAGTACCTGCGTTCAATACCTGCCCCCCCGCTCCAGACCCCAACCTCCTAATGCGCACCTTGGCAGGCAGCGCTTTGGGCTCAGGTAGTTTGAGTCCCTGCCATCCACGTAGGAGGCCTGGAGGGAGTTCCCGGCTGAGCTTTGGCCCAGCCCAGAGCTTGGCCGTTGCAGGCATTTAGAGTGAACCAGCCTGTGCGAACACTCGCTCTCTCGCTCTCTCTCTTTCTCTCTGCCTTTCAAATACATAGCTAAAATCGCCTTTAAAAATGGAAAACTGCAGTACGATGCAGGTTACAGGTGTTATCTAGAGCGGCCACGTTCACGGAAACAGAAATAAAGCAGCGGCAGCCAGGGGCCGGCCACGGGAGAGGCCCAGTGCGTCTCTAAGGCGCACAGAGCTTCCGTTTAGGAAGACGGGACGGCTCTGCGCACGCGTGCGGGAATGTGCTGGATGCCACAGTTCTGTGCACTTAAAACCGTAGAATTTTTGCTATGGACAACTTGCAGCAATTTTTTTTTTCTCCATGAAGAGAAAGATTTTAAACTCCCTAAAGGACAGGACACTTCAGAGACAACATAGAACAAATCGCCCAGATAATAACGCTTGATTCCAGCCCCTTAAAGGAAATGCGCCCCGCCCTGAAGACAGCCCCTGGCTGGACGCTGCTGG
Organism: Oryctolagus cuniculus; assembly: GCF_051225735.1. NCBI lineage: Eukaryota > Metazoa > Chordata > Mammalia > Lagomorpha > Leporidae > Oryctolagus > Oryctolagus cuniculus. The sequence continues at coordinate 121,125,728 of NC_142868.1, forward strand.
GCCCAGGACAACGGCCTTGGGAGGTAACAGAGAGTAGAAGCAGGCATCGCGCAGACTTAGACACTCGGAGGAAGTGCAAGGGAAAGGCCGCTAAGTACTCTTTTCCAACGTTTTTTATATATTTTCTGTGTGGTTGTAATCATACCGAATGTATGCTTTACAAAAGATGCCATAATTTTCCTTGTTCCTACAGACGTCACAATTCTAATAGTTTATCATGTTAATGCTTACGATTGTGTTGAATGGATTGTCATAATCTACTTTCTTTTTATTTAAAGATTTATTTATTTATTTGAGAAGTAGAGTTACAGACAAACAAAAGGAGAGGCAGAGAGAGAAGTCTTCCATCAGCTGTTTCACTCCCCAAATGGCCGCAATGGCCAGAGCTAGGCTGATCCGAAGCCAGGAGCCAGGAGCTTCTTCCAGGTCTCCCACACAAGTGCAGGGACCCAAGCACTTAGGCCATCTTCCACTGCTTTCCCAAGCCTCAGCAGAGAGCTGGATCAGAAATGCAGCAACAGGGACTAGAACCAGCGCCTATATGGGATGCCACAGCACGGCAGGCGGAGGCTTAGTCCACTACGCCAGAGCACAGGCGCCCATAGTCTACTTTCAACATTTCTTTATTTCTGCCTGTTTCCTGTGCATTAGCAGGCAATGCCTCGTGTGCTCCATGTCTGAGATTATATCCACTGGAGAAACTCTGCAGCTTGGAATCAACGTGTTTATTTATTTAATGTATAGTTTTGTGAGTGTTGTTTATTTTCATTGTTTGGGTTTTCTTTCCTGCAAATAGCTTTATTTTTTTGTTTGTTTGTTCTTGAGAGGCAGAGAAAGAAAGAGAAGCAGAAAGCTTCCAACCACTGGTTCACTCTCCCAAATACCCCCAACAGCCCTCGTTAGGGGCCAAAGCCGGGGGCCAGGAACTCAGTCCGGGTTTGGACGTGGGTGGCAAGGTCCCAGCTACCTAAGCCACCACCAGCTGCCTCCAGCAGGGTCTGCATTAGAATCAGGAGCTGGAGCTGGGAATCAAATCCAGGCTCTCTGACGTGGGACACAGGGCCTGAATCACCAGGCCTAGTGCCTGCTCCCTACAGCTTTTATCATCTGGTATTGAATTGCTTTCCAAGGCCACCACCACTTCCTCCCACAGTGGGTGCCATCTTTCACTTCGTTGCTGGGTTAGAGGTGGAAAATACTTTTTCAGCACTGATGTCATTTTGTACTGGAGAGTGGCAGCGTTTCAAAACTGTACGTTTCCCAGATGGTGCCCCTGTGCTTTAGGCACACAAGCCGGCCTGCTGTTTACAGAGCTAAAGCAGAGAGTCCACGCTGCAACACGGCAGGAACTCAAGGCCCTCCACAGAGTACCTGGCTCATCTCGGCTGGGCCCCGGGGCCAGAACAGGCCAGGGCTGTTGTGGGAGTGGTCATCCAAGCTCAGAGTGGCACAGAGATGCTGAGGGAGGCAGCTGGACAGAAGACTCTGGCTGGACACACAGACAATCCAAAATCTGAAAGTCATGCCCAAGTCTGCACTCAGCTTCCAAAACGGGGGAGTCAGACAGAACCCCTGTAATGCAAAGGCAGGACGGACCTCACCTCTTCTCAGTGGCCCTGGGCTCTGAGTGTCCTTGCCTGTCCTTTACCAAAAGGAACCCAGTGACTTGGGGGAGCGACACAGCTAACCCAACAAGGTTCCAGTCACCAGACCTAACAAGTCATTTGCTTCTCCAGCAGGTAAAACCCTGCTGGCCAGTGTTGCCCAGAGGGCTTTGTTTAGGGGAATTCCAGGTCCAGGCTGGGGGAAACTCCTCGTCTGGGGCAGGAGGGAACTGCTATTTGCATGTAGCCCTTCTCCCTCCTCATCACCCCCCCACCCCCCCCCAGACCAACTGGAGCCCACCCGGCCTTCGTGAAAATTCCCTGAAGACCGTGACATCGCCAACCAATCAAAGGAGGACATGAGCACCACTGATCAACCAGGAACTTGGACTTGAGCTGATGACACACCTCAGCCCCAATTTCAGATGAGCACCTTCACCCCTAACAACTTGGGGAGCCCAGGGTATTAAGCAGTAACTGCTCGGCTCCTTGCACTACACTTTGCAGTGTATAATCCCCGCTTTCTTCCAGCAGCCCTACGTCAGCACGTGAGGCGTGAGGACCAGGTCTGGGGGTTCTGAAGCAACATCTCCCACTAGTCTGGGGTGCTTTCTTGCAACAGGAGCAGCAGGGATGGAAAAGGCAAGGGACTGGAGCAGGCAGCACGCGAGGCAGCCAAGGCACGATCCAGCCGATGGGAGGAGGAGGGTGCCCAGGACAGGGGGCCAGGAGCAGAGAACCGTCCCTCGGGAGAGGACTGGCGGCACGGGGCTTTCCCCAGCAGCTGCAGGGTCTTGCTAAAAGTGAAACTGTGAATTTCGGAGGGTTCTGGAGGCGTCTGCGCTGGGAGGGAGACGTTTCCCTTGGGGGTCCACGCTGCCTTCAGAGCACCATCTCCTGCTCCGCCCCCCAGGCCCTTGGGGGTCTTCAGGGTCCCCTCTGGAGGGTTCTGAGGCGTCCCAGCCTGGCCAGCCCTGGAGGAACCCCCAGGGTGGGCGGAACTCAAGTGTGCCCGCCAGGACGCGACATCTTGCACCCTCACCACAACGACTCTGGGTAACAGAGCTCCCCTTGCTGAGTGCGTCCCAGGCTCGGGCATTGTGCTGGGAGCTGCGTGACCCCTTCCTTGCTCACGTGCCTAACAGCAGAACGAGGCAGCTATTAGTAACCCCACAGCAGATGAAGGGGCAGGCTCAGAGACCCAGCGGCATCCTCAACACCACACAGCACTTAATCAACCCCAGAGCTGGGCATCTGCCCAGGCAGCCTGATCGCAAGGCCTTCTCTTTTTTCCTCGTGTGCTGTTCTCAGCAACTGTGAGGAGTACAAACCTCTTGAGTTTGGGGGAAAGTGTGGGACAGGCCAGCATCGCCTAATAAAAAAGTTAGAGTTATTGGCTGATTTGATAAAAGACAAAACGAAAATTGATTTTTTTCAAGAGCATCCACAACTCGAAGCAGCCAAACCCAGCTATGCAGCGAGCGAGCAGTTCAGGACAAGTGGCAGGGAGGCAGGGCAGGTGGATCAGAGCGGGCGGGACAGACGGGGTGGCTCAATAGTTAGGGAGGAAGGTGGCGCCAGGTAGACTGGAGCTGCCTGTGTGACCTTGGGCAAGTGAATTAACCTCTCGGAACCTTGAATCTAACATGAGGATAACGATAATACATTCTACACACCTGAGCACTCGTCAAACAGCGCTAGAAAGACCCTTGGCACGCAGTGCTCAGTCAATAGACGCAGCCAGCACTGCTCTCTTAATCAGCGCTGGTATAACTTTCTCTTCTAGCTTTTTCGATCGGTGTAACACTCACCCTCACTCAAGGCTACAAGAAGGATGTTTCACGAACCTTGGAAACTCCAGGACTTCAAACAGTGCCTGGACCACGGCAGCTGTTCCTTATAAGTAGTTATTCTACTACCCAAAAGAGGACGGAGTTTTTGTTTTAAATCATGAAATGCGTCAACTATAAAGAAACGCGCTGAAAGGAATATGAGGAGACTTCAGTAAATTCGTGGGAAAAACTGGAATTAAACAGTAAGTTTATTTTGGTCCAACAAATTTGAAATCCATACCTCACTTCGTCATGACATGACTCTCCATGAACTTTTGGAAGATTCCCTGTATAAAGGACCGAAAGTAGCCGAGACAAGTTTGCTGAAGGGCCGGGGGAACCCACTGTTGCAAATGTCAGGATTCATGAACTAGGAGTTTAAACAGTCATAGGCCAGTGAAAGAAAGGAGGGGACCCAGGAAGGCTATCTGAGGAAGTGCCGGAGGTGTGTGCTCGCTGGTGGGAGAGGGAGCTAGTCCATGGTGCCGGGACCACTGGCCTTCCACGTGGGAACAATGTAAAACGCGAGCTCAATCGCACGGGATTCACAAAATTGGATTCCGGACAGGATAAAGGCTGAAAGTGAGAGGCAGAATTTTAAAACTTTCTGGGGAAAGAAAGATGTTTCTGGGGTAAAATGTCTTTCAGGGCTGGCGCTGTGGCAGGGCCAGTGGGTAAGGCCTCCGCCTGAGGTGCCGCATCCCATCTGGGCGACGTTTGGAGTCCCGGCTGCTCCACTTCTGATCCGGCTCTCTGCTATGGCCTGTGAAAGCAGTAGAAGATGGCCCAAGTCTATGGGCTCTGCACCAGCATGGGAGACCTGGAAGAAGCTCCTGGCTCCTGGCTTCAGATCGGTGCAGCTCTGGCCATTGCAGCCATTTGGGGAGTGAACCAGAAGATGGAAGACCTTTCTCTCTCTCTCTCTCTCTCTCTCTCTCTTCCTCTTTGTAAATAAATAAATAATAAGTAAATCTTTTAAAAAATTTTCTTGCTCAAAACATAAAAGCATAGAGCTAAAAATCTGATAATATGAGGGTATTTCCAAGAAATTTGTTGAAAAATAAAATCAAAATATAAGTTGATTTTGGTGCAAAAAATTTGAAATCTATGTATCGTTTTTTTCATAATGTGCATTTTCCATGACTTTTTAGAGACCCTCTCATTCTTCCATAGGATTTTTACAATCAACTTGCCAAGAAAATCTGGTAGACTTTTTTAAAAAAAAAATTTGTTCATTTTTATTCGAAAGACAGAGTTACAGAGAGAGTGAGGGAGAGACAGAGAGAGCGAGCAGTCTGTCTGCTGGTTCACTCCCCCAGATGGTTGCAACCACTGGGGCTGGGCCAGGCTGAAGCCAGGAGCCAGGAACTACATTCAGGTTTCCCATGTGGGTGGCAGGGCCAAAGTACTTGGGCCATCCTCTGATGCTGCCCCAGGAAACTGGATCAGCCGTGGAACTGTCAGAACTTGAACCAGCACTCTGATCTGGGATGCGGGGGTTGCAGGAGGCAGCTTAACCCCCCGCCCCACAACACCGACCTCTGGCCAACATCTTGAATGTACTGAATCAGCACATTGACGGGAAAAACTGGCAACTTCATCAGGTTGGCTCCCCAAGTCCACTATAATGTGCCTCCGAGGGGCAACCGCCATTGGAACCCACTCCGCGCCTATGGGATGGGCTGGCTTGGCTCCCAGCAGTAGCTTCACCTCCCACTCTGCTGGATAAATGGTAAGAGTCTCTCACAGCCACAGGTCCGTGTAGCCCTGGTTCCAATTTGCAGGTCACAGGCCTTAGCTAACTGGGCAACAAAATCGAGGGGATGCCCAAAGGAAGGGCGCATCCTGCAGTCTACTTTCCTGTCTGAGGTTAGCTGGCTTACCTTCGGGGAATAGTCGCAATGGGTGTTTCTGCATGTGTGGTTTCCTCTCTCTGAGGGCAATCAGAAGAAACAGAAACAGTTCTCTGGCTTCAAGGTCCTGAGTCAAATGAGGGTGGGTTCCATCGTATCCAAAAGTCCGTCTGGCGATCTACTCCCCGGGTCTTCCTGTTTAAATGGACACAACTTCTGGTTGGTCCAACTGAGTCACAGAAAAGTCAATCAGCTCCTTCCGAAGAAGGAAATCATCAGGGATTGAGAGGAACGTTACATAAGGTTCAAGGCATCAATTCTCCAAGAAGACACAATCCATAATATGTGTGCACCCAGCAACAGAGCCTCAAATGTGTAGGGGAAACAGTGATGGAAATACAAGAAGGAATAGACAAATCCACTACCCTAATCAGCTATTTCAGCACTCCTCACCCAGTAGACAATAAATCCAGCAGGCAGGACATGAGGAATGGTTTAATTGATCTGAACAGCACCATCCCCAGTTTGATCTAACTGACACAGACTGCTCCATCTAACAACACTAGAATACGTATTCTTCCCAAGCTCACATAGAAATTCACCAAGTAATCTACATTATAAAACAGAATCTAGGGGCCAGCACTGTGGCGTAGCAGGTAAAACCACTGCCTGCAATACTGGCACCCCATAGGGGCGCCAGTTTGAGTCACAGCTGCTCCACTTCTGATCCAGCTCTCTGCTATGGCCTGGGAAAGCAATAGAAGATGACCCAAGTCCTTGGGCCCTTGCACCCGTGTGGGAGACCCAGAGGAGGCTCCTGGCTCCTGGCTTCAGATCGGCCCAGCTCTGGCTGTTGCAGCCAACTGGGAAGTGAACCATCGGATGGAAGACCTCTCTCTCTCTTTCTCTGCCTCGCCTTCTCTTTGTATGTAACTCTGACTTTAAAATAAATATATCTTAAAAAAAATAAATAAGTAAAACAGAATCTAACAAAATTAAATGAACAGAAGTAATACAAAATAAGTTCCCAGACCACACAGTAAACAAGAAATTTATTAGTATGAGGAAACCTTCAAATATTTTAAGGTTAAACAGCATACTTCTAATTAACACGTGAGTCAAAGAAGTCTCAAAAGAAATGTTAAAATATTTTGAAAATGAAAAATATAATTTATCAAAATTATGGGATACACCAAAAGCAGTATTAAATGCAATAGTGTGCATATATTTATTAAATGAACATATTTAAAAAACAGAAGATCTAAAACCAATCACTTAATTTTCCATCTTGGGAAAGAAGAAAAAGAGTAAGCAGCAAGGGGCCAGTATGGTGGCGCAGTAGGTTAATCCTCCACCTGCTGCACCAGCATCCCATATGGGCGCCGGTTCTAGTCCCAGCTGCTCCTCTTCCCGTCCAGCTCTCTGCTGTGGCCTGGGATAGCAGTGGAGGATGGCCCAGGGCCCTGAGCCCCTGCACCCGCATGGTAGACCAGGAGGAAGCTCCTGGCTCCTGGCTTCGGATCGGCATAGCTCCGGCCGTTGTGGCCATTTGGGGAGTGAACCATCGGAAGGAAGACCTTTCTCTCAGTTTCTTTCTCACTGTAACTCTTCCTGTCAAATAAATAAATAAAATCTTAAAAAAAAAAAAGAGTAAGCAGCAGAAGAGAAATAATAAAAATCAGAACAGAAATTAACAGAAAGTTAAAACAGGAAAATAGAGAAAAATGAAGAAAACAAAAAGCTGGCTATTTGGCAAGATCACTACAATGAATAAACCTCTAGCCAAGCTAATCAAAGAGAAAAAAGGGAGCAGACACAAATTGCTGGTATCGGAGAGGAACCATGAGAGGAACCTCAGAACAGGCCAGGCGCCTGTGCAGAGCCGTGGGCCCTTCCTCCGTCTCCTGGGTCCCAAAGAAAGGCAAAGGCTTCCGGCTCCTCACACTCCCTTCCCTCTTGCCCAACCCAATTCCTTTCTCTGAAGGCCAAACATGAATCCTTCAATCCCAGGAAACTTGTGTCATCCCACTAGGCATCACTTTTTTCTATACTGCAGGCAAAATACCTAAAACTTCACCCAATAAACACACACATATACACACGCAAACAATACAACCCCTAAATCATATAAGCTCTAGCCTGCTGTGTGCCCAGACAGGAAAACAGCAGAAGGAGTTAGTCGGGGTGAACTTGAGGCATCTGTTGGAGGAGTTGGAGTTTGTTTGTTTGTTTGTTTTTTCCCAATAAGATGTTTGCCTTAGAAGTAATAGAAACATAACCCCTAAAAGGTAAGAGCTAGAAGAGATTAACCGAATTAAAAGGTAGCAAACAGAAGCACAAAAGGACAGAACAGAGCACACACATACACAGAAGAAAACCAGCACCTGTCAGAGCGAGGTGGGGCAGGGAAGCCAAACACAACCAAAACAAAGGGAAAATGTAGGGGGAGGAGGGAGGAAGGGACCATCATTATGTGATTAGAATTGTGTCTACAAAGCACATTGAGTCTGTTAAGGACTAATTAAAAATTTAAAATTCAGCCCAATTCTTGCATCTCTCAAAATAAGACTGATCGACTTCTCACAAAACTCTGTGAGCTGCCAACCATGCACATTTGACAAATCCTGAAAAGGCCAATCCTTAAAATGGCTTGAAAGGCCATTTCTTTCTGAAAATCCAGACCAAGAAAATAATTCAAAATGCATAAAAGATGTATGTGCCAATGTTTCTTTGCGTGCCTTCCAAACAGACACGTGGTTTTTACACTTTGTAGTATCACTGTAAATTATCTCTGGGTTCGGTGTTTGATCTAGAGGTTACGTTGTCATTTGGGACACCTGCATCCCATGTCAGAGTGCCCCGGTTTGAATTCAGGGTGGGGCTCCCCATTCCAGCTTCCTGCTGAGGCACACCCTGGGAGGCTCAGGCATCTGAGTCCCTGCCCCCTCCCTGGGACACCAGAGGGTGTCCCCAGCTCCTGGCTGTTGCAGACATTTCAGGAGGAAACCAGCAGATGAGAGATCCTTATCTCTTCCTCCATCTCTGTCTGTGTCTCTGCCTTTTAAATAAGTAAGATAATGAATACAATTTTTTTAAAAATCGAGCGCACAAACTGTTAGATACATAAAGAGGAAACCGTAAACCCACAAACGAATCTGGGAAATTTACAGCTCTTTTGGAAATTAATAGACCAAGTGGATAAAAATAAAGAATATGGTCAATATGGGTAAGATATTTGAATGAAGCTTGTCCTAATACCCAGAATTTCATACTCAATCCCTCATACAAAATTGTACCTAAAGCTAAGTACATTAATCAATCACCTATCAAAATCTCCAATTCCAAAAAGCATAAAAGCAGCCTCATCCTTAGACTACAGTGATAAAATTACAAACCAAAGAAGGGGCAGGGGAATCTATCCACAGGAGAAATTGTAAACAGCTTTTAAGAACTCTTAGGTTGCCTAAGAAATAAAAATGGAAATCACATGCCCATTTAGAAATCGTTGTATCACAGTGAAAAAGCAGACGTGAACTGAATGTCTAACGCACTGGACAAAATATGAATGGGATACTTGTTCAGATATCAGGCAAGACTGAGGAAGATGTGCTGAGACTGCTGAAATATGAGATCAGAACTGTAAAAGTAGGAAGGAAATCTGCTTTATATTAAATAGGAAAATGATGGATTCACATACAGGTATGATATATAGATACAGATAATGTATAGGGTCAGCGCAATAACAAAATACAAACTAAATATACCAAAACGTTAAATGATCCGACTTATCTATAGTGGCCCTAGGAGACAATTTTTTTCCTTTTCTATTTTCCAAAATATGATTAACTTTAAAAAGAAGGCAAAACTTTTTTTAAGGTAACTATTAATTGTCTACAGACGAGGCAGAGAGGGATTGTGGGGGTTTGCTAAAACATTACAAAATCAGTGCAGGGCCCGGCCGAACGAACTCTGTGGATAAACCAAGAGGAGCTCAGAGGGACTGGGCTCGGGGACACTCCCCGGCGGGGCTCCGAGGCGTCCCCCGTCCCCTGCGCCCGGGACCCTCCTCTGCACGGAGACCTTCGCGCCCCCGAGCCCGGAGCTCACCTCATCCTCCTCCTGGCCGAGGGCGCGCTGGCGCGGCTGCAGCGAGCGAGGGACCCCGGCCCGCTTGGCCCCTAAGCGCCTCTGCGGAGCCGTCGGGGTGCGGGAGTGGCCGTCCGCTGCCCGCTCAGCCCCGGGCGCTCGGGACCAGCTAGCACCAGCCAGCACCCACACCCCAGCCCTTTGTCGTTTTTGACAAGGGCGGGAAAGAAGGTTGGGCGAGTTCCTAGCCTGACCCGAACCAGAGACGCTTTCAGATTGCGGGGAGCGGCGGGGATGCGGGGCACCGCTCCGACGTCTGCATCGGAGCCCGGACGACCGACGCGGGCGTGGTCTCCCCGGTTGACAAGGAGCGCTGCGGCAGGTCACCGGGGTCTCCCCCAACCGGGCCAGAAATTCCATCGCGGACCAGCCGAGGGCTCCTTCGCACAACCTGACACCGCCACCCCGGAATCACCTCTGTCGCCCCAGAAAGAGGGACCCTCAGGGGCCTGCCACGGGCCGGGGAGCTGACGGTGGCGGGGATGGGGTCGGGGGAAGGGCGAGGGCTGCAGGAGACGCGCGACCATGAAGGCGGCAGGCGGGAACGCGCACCTGCTGCCAGTCGCCGGATTCTGGCTCCGTGGCCTGTCCAGGATGCGTGGACATCGCCCCCTGCAGGACTGAACTGGGCACTTCACGAGACGCAGGCTATGGGCACCGCACTGCGCCTGGGCGGCTCCGGCCCAGGGTCCGCCAACGCCCTGCCTCCGACCCCCCGCCCCACCTCCCCCGCCACCGCGCCTCCGTTTCCTCCTCGGTAAAATAACTGTGTTGGGCCAAGACGTTTTCTGAGCCCACTTCTAACTCCGTGTTCCAGATCCTTCTCGCCTTCCCTGCCTACCGCCCCCCCCAAGGGATGTTAGGCAGCCCCCTCCACTCCCCAACCTACTCGGAACCCCGGGTGTCTGAACTGTGTCCCACCAGGCCCGGACCTGCCTGGTGGCCGCTATTTCCCAGGGTGACAGTGGGATGCGCTCGGGGGCTTGCTGTGAACAGAAAAGTGAATGGGGTGGGGGACAGCAGAGGGGGGAGTCCAGGCCCGCGGTCACCGAGGTGGATACCTGGGACCCTTGCCAGGGCTGGCCCAGAGAGCTGTGCAGGAGGGGCTGCGCTGCGGTGGGCGGCCGTGCCTGGGTCCGCCTGCTGTCCGCCCGGCCTGTGTCCTACTCCTGACTGCCCAGCTCCTGCTGCAGCCACACTGCCCCCAGGCCCCTTCGTGGCTGTTTCAGGCACAGTGGGCTCCAGGCGCCCTGATCTACCCCCCACCCCCACCCCGCGCCCCTGCACTTCTCTGTCTCTTCTCAGGGTGGAGCCCTGGGCTGTGCTCCCCACACCCTGGCGCCTCCAGCGTGGCCTTCGTGTAGTACGCTTTCCGTCCCCATTGCCACAAGCTGCTGGGACCTGCAGAACAGGTGAGCAGCAGGCTCGGATGCGGAGCATCCACTGGAAACCCCAGCCACGCCGAGCTCCAGGTGGCTCCGCGCCACTGCACAGGGCGCACCTGCACCGGGAAGCACCCCTCTCTGCCCTCGCACTGAAAGACCGACTCTGGGGCACAGGGCAGATCCGCTGTCTGGCTCTGCCTCTGAGCGGGAGCAGGAACCTTCCAGAGGAACCACTGACCTCCGTGACTGAGGCGTGGCAGGAGCAGTCCTTCCTGTCTTCCTGACAAACAGGGACGTTTTCCAAGAAGTCCACCGCCTTCCACCCCCGCGGAAAGAGAAGGGGGCAAGAGGCAGGAACGGCGAACGCAGGGAGGAAAGCGTGGAGAGCCTGATGGCCACTTTCCTGGCCAAGACCGGCCATGTCCGCCTTCCTCTCTCTGGTGCCCCCGCCCTCCCACCTCCTCCTCTTCCCAGAGAAGCAAAGTCCTGCCCCGCACAGCTGCAGAAGGAGCCCCCGCGCCCTAGGCCCCGGTGGGTAGCGGGGAAGCAGTAGGCCTCCCCTGGCACAATTTCCACCGCGGCAGCCTCCAGCCTCTGCCTGGCCCCGCCGCGAGGGAAGAGAGGGGCTCAGGTCCCCGCGGAAAGTCGTGAGCCAGGTCACCATGGGAGGGCGACGCTTTGTGACCCAGGGCAGGTGACTTGGTACATCCTCCCCAGTGGAGAATTAACCATCTTGTGTAAAAAAAGAAAACTTTCCACTGACTTTTTTAAAGTTTCTATTTTGGGTAAACCAGAGATAAATTCTGGCCCCCCACACACACACACACACAATGGCTGGAGGGAGGGGGAGGAGGGAGGGAGGGAGGGAGGGAGGGAGGGAGCCGAGGCTTCAGTTTCTTCAGCTGCACATTGATTTCTACCAGAGCCTTAACTGGCAGGACTCAGCCAGCCTTCAAACACACCACACTTGGCTCCCAGGGAACATGGACAAGGATGTTCGCTGCAGTGTGTGTATAACAGCAAAAATCAGAAACAACCCAAGTTCCATTAACAGAAGACCCAATAAACCCCGGCAGTCATCAAACCCCACGGCTCCTGTGTTCCTCCTAAAATAGCAAAGACCATGCACTAAAGGTTATTGATTTTTATTTATTTGAAAGGCAACAAGAGACACACAGACAGAGGTCTTCCATGTGCTGATTCACTCCCCAAATCCCCACAACAGCCAGCCTAGGGCCAGGCTGAAGCCAAGAGCCAGGGACTCCATTCAGTTCTCCCAAGTGGCTGGCAAGGACCCAAGTACTGTTTCCCAGGGTGAGCGCTGGCAGGAAGCTGGCTTTGAAGTGGGATGGCACTCAAGCCCTGGCCCTCTGGTAGAGAGTGCGGCCATCCCAGTGGCTTCACCCATGCCCAGCAGCGCCCAGACCAGCCTTCCTGCATTTCTTCAAAGTTGTTTTTCACTGTGGTAAGTATCCAGTTGAGTGGCCCTGAAGACATCCACACGCCTCTGTAACCAGCACTACCCTCCGTTTCCAGATCTTTCATCTTGCAAAACTGAAACTCTACCCTCACACGATAACTCCCCATTCCCCAGCCCCTCCCCTCCCAAAAGAACCATTCTGCCTCCGTCTCTGTGCTTCTGACTACCGCCAGCGCCTCCCACGAGTGGGAGCACACAGGATTTGTCGTGCTGTGACTCTCAGCACCGTGTCCTCCAGGCTCCCCCACGTCACAGCAGGTGTCGGGATTTCCTTCCTTTTTCCTTTTGTCGGTGGCCACTCAGTTGCTTTTGTGTTTTAGCTACTTTTAAAAAATATTTTATTAATTTATTTGAGAGGCAGAGTTACAGACAGTGAGAGAGACAGAGACAGAGAGAGAGGTCTTCCATCCGTTGGTTCACTCCCCAGATGGCTGCCATGGCCGGCGCTGCGCCGGTCCAAAGCCAGGAGCCAGGAGCCAGGAGCCAGGAGCCTCTTCTGGGTCTCCCGTGTTTGTGAACGATGCTGCTCTGAACCGGGTACGCTCCTTCACTCATTTCTGCCTTAGCTGCCAGTCTTCATCCTTGTAAATGATACAATTTCCAATTTAAATATTGGGATTTTTTTTCCTAAAATGTCTGTTTTCTTCTATTTAAAAAGCAAACTGATAGAGAGAGAAAGAGAGAGAGAGAGAGAGGTCTTCCATCCACTGGTTTGTTCTCCAAATAGCCGTAACAGGCAGGTTTAGGTCAGGCAGAAGCCAGGAACCAGGAACTCCATCCAGGTCTCGCACGTGGACGGCAGGGGCCCCAGCGCTTGAGTCATCATCTGCTGCTCCCCAGGTGCTTCAGCAGGAAGCTGGATTGGAAGCAGAGGAGCCGGAACTTGAACCAGGACTCCATTATGGGATGCAGGTTTCCCAAGTGATGGCTTAACCTGATGCACCATAAAACCCACCCTTCAATATTGATTTTTAAAAATAAAACCATTACATCACCCTTTTGAATTGCTTCTAACAAACTATCATTAATACATCCATTTTATTTCAACCACACCCATTTTTAAAATAGAAGGACAAATTCCTTCCTCTACTGGTTTCCTACCCAAATGGCAGCAACAGTCAAGACTTGGTCTGGCGGAAGCCAGCAGACCGGAACCCTCTCCAGGCCTCCCACATTGGTGACAGTGGCCCAAACACTTGGGTTACCATCTGCTGCCTTCTCTCTCTAGTAGGAAGCTGGACCCACAGTGGAGAAACCAGGATGCAAAGGACTCTGTGATACGGGATGCTGACCCCAAGACAAATTCTTTAACTCCTGGAAATTTTATGTTACTCTTTTTATCTTCTTAAACTTCTAAGTTGTACCCCATCTTCTCCACAGAAGTTTATTTTAATGTGATATGTCCATATGCTTGAGGATTTTTTAATCAATCAATATATCATACTTGTTTTGCCCTAAAAAGCATATAAATTGAAATTTTAATTTCCTATGGTTATAAATTCTAAGTATGACAAGCAAATTTAGATTATGCAAACGTTGCAACCATTAGCACTGCACAAGTGCTCAAAATAACACACATTTTAAATTGTAAAAATTAATTATTAAACACAAAAAATAACCCATGGTGATACTGTGTTATAGGTATGTAAGATGCTATCCTTGGGAGAAACTAGATGCAGGGTAGAAGATGTCTCTGTTATTTCTTATAACTTCAGGTTAATTTGCAAGGATTTCAAAATAAAAAGTTTTATTAAAAAGTCATTTTGGGGAGAAATGCGGCTCTTACTGAAATGAATAAGGTCCAATTTATTAATGAGCCCCTAGGATAATACTAATTATTGCTAGAATGAGATGGAGTTTGCGTCAATCTGCCTCTTTCTGTTTACTTGTCATACAATGCGACGCACCGAGAACTCCTGTCCTTCTGTCACAGCACAGCAGAGCCACTGACCTTTTAACTTTTTCCGATATTGTTTGGCAAAAGGAAAGAGAACAAACACAACAGCGATCTATCACCAGGAGCTGCTGCGTGTACCTGCAGAGGCCGCTGGAACCAAGCACCAGAAGCCAGGAACTTACATAACAGCAGTGTGCTGTCTCAGGGTTCTGGAAGCCAGAAGAACAAGATGAAGGGGTAGAGGCTGCATCTGGTCCTCTGGGCGCTCTGAGGAAGAGCCTCTGCCTCTGGCCTCGCTTCTGGCGGGCTGTTGCCAGTGGCTGGCATCTCCTGGCCTGTGGAAGCACCACGGCTGTGTCTGGCTTTCTCACCAGGCAGGGTTCCGCCTGTGTGTGTCCGGGTCCAGATTCACCTGTTGGTAGGGACAAAGTCATGATGAGTTCTGACCCACCCTTCTTTGAACTTGCTTGTTTCTGTAAAGATCTTATTTCCAAATAAGGTGACAGAAGTCTGAGGTGCTGGGGTGTAGGACTTCAGCAAATTCAACCCCCAACAGTTGCCAACTGAAACAGGTCTTTCAATTTCATTGAAAGCAAAAACTTGGGCACCACTGACCTCAACGTGGGCTTGTTACCCTCTGTAGAGTTACTTCCTCAGTTTCCGGAGTCTCACTAGACAAGGCTTTGCCAAAAGCCTACCAGGCAGCTATCATGTAAAAGCAGCTGCCTAAACTGATAAACTCAGAAAGGGTCACCGGGGTAGAAATAGTTTTCATGTAATTTCAATACAAGGAATGTGCATAAAATGTTTCCATCTTACCATAGGGTTTGATCTTTATTTGCATCAAAACTTTGCAGCTCAAGATTTCACTCATACAGTTGTTGAAAAATAAAAGTGCCCCCACAACCTCAGGGGTAAAACTGGTCTTCCAGATCAACCCGATCAGCAAATCACACTTACCTCCTCTTTTAACAAAGTCTGGTTCCTTTTGGAATCCTAATGGCTGGAAAGCACCTGCCACCAGCATTTCTCCCAGATGCCTCTTTGCCTGAATCCTGGGGCCCCTCCTCAGGAGAAATGTACCCTTTGGCAATTCCTAAGAGACAGATGTTGATGTTAAATGAAAAATATTAGGATTTATCCTTTTGAATTATCCTCCAATCAAAACCCAAACTCAAAGAAGGCTTTTCACCTCCAGGGCATTGAGCCATAGTAAGGTACAAGAAGGGAATAGAAGAGTTTGCCTTTTATTTATTTTTTTTTTTCCTTTTATCTGAGAGACAGAACAGACAGACAGAGCTGGCAGCCTCTGGTTCACTCTCCAAATGCCTGCAATGGTTTGAGCCAGGCTGGAGCTAGAGCCTGGAGCTAGGAATTACATCCAAGTCTCCCAGGTGGGTGGAAGGAACCCGATTACTTGAGGCATCCCCACTGCCTCTCAGGGTCTGCATTGACAGAAAGCTGGAATCAGGAGCCAGGAGTCCAGTGCAAGCACGCTGATGTGGACGATGGTGTCTCAACCCCCAGGCCAAATGCTCACTTCTGCCTTTCTGTTTTAAAGTGGGAAAAGAAGCATCACCAAAGGGGTACAACAAAGAGAACCACAGGAAACACAGGCACTTGCTCTGTGGCAGCTCTATCTTAGGAAAAGGACCCGGGGAACTGAGGATAGGGAAAACAATTCTCTTAAAGTCACACATTATCCCTGAGGACAGTATCTGTGTACCTTCTAGGGTATGAGCGAGCGCTCTGGTTTGAGAACCACAAAGTCGCGGTTACACTGCTGCACAGCATTGAAAATAAACCTAGATGCATTATCAGAGCTCAGACTCAAAGACATGCAGTATCATGGCCTCTTGTACATCAAAACACAAAGTATTATATGACATTAATACATATGAGGATATTTTGAAGGGTTTGGGGGAAATGGACTCAAAAGTTAAGTTTGTTTTGGTGCAAAATATTTTTGAAAGCCATGCATAGGAGGAGGGTCTTCAAAAAGTTCACGGAAGGGGCCAGCGTTGTGGCGTAGCGGGCAAAGCCAATACCAGCATTTCATTTGGGCACAGTTTGTATTCCAGCTACTCCACTTCCA
The DNA here is from genome assembly GCF_051225735.1 of Oryctolagus cuniculus. NCBI lineage: Eukaryota > Metazoa > Chordata > Mammalia > Lagomorpha > Leporidae > Oryctolagus > Oryctolagus cuniculus. Next base: position 121,142,020 of record NC_142868.1, read on the forward strand.
ATTCAGCTCCTTGCCAATGGCCTGGGAAAAGCAACGGTAAATAGCCCAAGTACTTGGGCACCTGCTACCCACATGGGAGACCTGGAAGAAGCTCCTGGCTCCTGGCTTCAAACTGGCCCAGCCCCAGCCATTGCAGCCATCTGGGAAGCAAATGAGCTGATGGAAGATCTCTCTCTCTCTCTCTGTGTCTCTATCTCTCTCTAACTCTGACTTTTAAATAAATAAATCTGTTTTTTAAAAAACAGTTCATGGACAGTATGTATGATGAAAACACTAGGCATGGATTTCAATTTTTTCACCAAAACAAACTTATCTTTTAATTCCATTTTCTCCAAACTTTTTGAGATTCCACCTAACACATATAAAGTATTAAAACAGAGAAGGGTACGCTGAAGGGAATGATAGAAAAAGATGTGTCATGCAAACAGAGAAGAAATATGAGGAAGTAATCTGAATATTAAAGTAGACTACAAAATTAAATATCGGGGCTGGCTCTGTGGTGCAGTGGGTTAACACCCTAGCCTGAAGCGCCAGCATCCCATACAGGCACGGGTATGAGATCCGGCAGCTCTACTTCTGATCCAGCTCTCTGCTATGGCCTGGGAAAGCAGAAGATGGCCCAAGTCCTTGGGATCCTGCACTTACATGGGCGACCTGGAAGAAGCTCCTGGTTCCTGGCTTGAGATCAGCGCAGCTCTGGCCATTGTGGCCAATTGGAGAGCGGATGGAAGACCTCTCTTTCTTTCTTGCTCTCTCTGCCTCTCCTCTCTCTGTGTAACTCTGACTTTCAAATAAATAAAATAATCTTCAAAAAAATTAAATATCATCAGAGACAAAGAAGGACATGTCATAATGGCTGAAGAGCCAGTTCATCCAGAAGACAGAACAATCCTGTGTGTGAGGCTAACAGCAAAGCTTCTATATATATGAGGCCAAAATCGCATGGGATAAAAGGGAGAAACAGACAAATCTGCAATCCTAGTTGGAAATTTAATGTCCTTCACTTGACGTTGACAAACCCCCAAATTTTGCTTCTCGCAAGGAGGCAGGGGTGGGACTTGGGACGTTGCATCTTTAATGTCCATTTGGATCTATGACAAAATGCTAACACTGTAGGCAGCCTTTGGACAAATCAAGGCCAATGTTGGCTTGTGGAGTTCTTGGGATAAGAAAGTCACATACTCCCATCCTGAAGGAGGATGTTAATCAAGAACACTCTGTTAAAATTATCTGTGTTACCAGAGGTCCAGATAAGTTGCTTACGTATGTAGTTATCTTTTGTGCTGCTTTGTTTTGCAGCTGGTTATGGATAAATACTGCTGGGACTTTAGAATAAATGAGCCTTGATCAGCCTTGTTGTCTTGGCTCCATTCTTTGCAATCGCTTGTCTCTCTTTTAGGTCCCTCTCCCTCCCTTAGGTTCTGTTCGACTGGCGCGGCTGGCCCACACATAACGCAACATTAGGAGCGGGTCCAAGGGTGTTTTATATAATTTGTTATGCGTTTCTTGGTTCAAATGTTTTAAAACATTAAAAAGAGCATATAGCTGAGACATTTAGAGTAGGGAGCAAGGAAGGAGGTCCAGAAGCCAGCATCATTTCGCCCAACACGATCCTCCACACGTCCCCACCCACGCTCCCTACGCTCTCTACTGGAGTCCTCCTCATCTTAGCATCAGCAGCTGACACGTAAGGCAGTGAGTGTCCTTGAGTGGGCCGGAGCCGATGCGGGCACGGATACACAGTCCTCCTGCCTCAGGCTTGTGCTCCCACATCCAGGCCCCCTCGCAGTTCCAACCTGCAGCACTGCTTCCCCCGTGAGGTTTCTGCACCTTCTCAGGCTCCCTGCTGAATTCCCTACGTGACCTGATTCAGAGCCTCCCCTGTTCCTCTCTCCCTGCCACCTCCCTTGGTAGCGATTCCACTCCCACAGCTACTTTCTCACCTCCTCCCCAAGGTTGCGTCCGCAGCCCTGGCTGCTCCACAGAACTCAAATCCCAGTTCTCCTGCTGCCTTTGGGACACTTTGGTTTCAATGTTCTTGAGATGAAAGATCTGCATCAATCTGACCCAACTTCACAGCAAGCACACGCCAGCAGTGGGCTAGGGGGATGACACAGTCATTGCCAACACAAAGTCCGACCAAACCATGTGGGCTCTTCTCCCTCACGGCTCAGCCTCTTACTCCCTCTCTTATTCTCCTCTTTCAAAAATCCTATTACCTATTTCCAGTGCTAATTCACTTTAATTTCACTTTCATGCCCTGTCTTTATCTCCCTGCATTGAATTCTCTGTGAATTCTTCAATGCTAGCTTCCGATTCACTAATTATTCCTTCAACTGTGTCCAACACACAGCTTTTATAGAGAGCACTCATTTCCCGCATGCTCAGTATTCATCATCTTCAACTGTTCTTATTTAACTTTTTCATTTTCCGCACATCCTGGTCCTTTTGTTAAAATCTCTTTTCATATGTTCTATTTTTTACATCTCTTTGGGAGTAGAATCACATTCTCATTGTTGAGTCTTTCTTATATGTACTTTGAATTTTGAGTGTGTACACAGGGTCATCTTGAACACTAGTTATTTATTTTTTTTACATTTTATTTGAAAGGCAGAAACACATAGAGACAGAAACAGGGAGGGAGGGAATGGGGGGAGAGAGGAAGAAAGAGAGAGAGAGAGAGAGAGAGAGAGAGAGAGAGAGATGCTTCATTTACTGGTTCACTCCCCACATGACGCAGCAGCTATAACTGGGCTAGCCAAAAGCCAGGAGCCCTGGACTCAACCTGGATCTGCACATGTGGGTTGCAGAGACCTAAATACTCAAGCCATCATCCTCTGCTTCCCAGTGTGCACATCAGCAGGATACTGGAATCAGAAGTGGAGCCAAGACTCAAATCCAGGCATTCCAACATGGGGTGTGGGCACCCCCAGAATCATCTTAGCCACTGTACAAAATACCCTCCTCTTTTAAAATAAAAGTGGGGGGAGGTGTAAAAGAATCTCTTCCTCCCTTCACTTTCACTCTTCCTGGGGTTTTGGTCGCCTCTGCTTTTCCAGGCCTTGTCTAAGGGTTCTGGACTCCAGTCTTTCAACCAAGAGAAATCCAGATCCAAGGCCCTGTTTCCAGCAGAGAGCCTGGCTCCAGCTTCCCTCTGTCAGTAAAGCACTTTGGTACCTCATCAGCTGAGTCACATCTTTGGTACTTCTGCTTCAAGAATGGGTCCTTGAGACCCAACCCCAGCAAGGTTGCTCAAAAGCAGACCCCAGGAAGCCAGCCCCTCATTCCAGCATGGCCCCAGCCTACACCCATGAACGTCTATCTTGCTTCTGAGTGCATCTGTCTTTCCCTCTCCCACCTTATCCTTGTTTATTCTTAGTGGTGCTATTAATGCACCAGCACTGTCTTGACAAGAAATTGCCTCATTCTAATCCACATCTCTCCTAATTCTCATCTTCAAACTCAACTGTTGTAAACCTTTTTCTAACCACTCTTGCCTGAAATGAACTCTGTCTCCTCTGGTCTCCATCCTTACTTCTGCCTTCTCTTAGCTTTTGCTTCTTGAAGGGACAAAGGTGTGTGAGTCAAGGAGGAAACCATTGCCCAGGAATACCTGAGGCCAGGTGATACGGAGAAGAATGTGGTCTACGCTGCTGGGGTTAGGAGCCACACCCCACAGGGAGAAGATGTTTGAGTGGCTCTTGGGGAAAAAGTGTTTGCGAGGTAGACAGCTATGGGCATTCCGGGCCGAGGGAACAGCCTCCGAGGTGAACAGCAGGAGGGCCCCTTTGGGAAATGGGGAGACCCTGAGCTTAGGAGGAGTGAGGAAGCTGAGCAGGACAGAGGATGGGGGAGGATGTAGATGGTGCTGTGGGGCCAAGGGCACGGGGCTTCCCCGGTGACTTTGGGAAACACCTGACCTTCTCACAGAGGCTGGGCCAGGCCCTTGTGGGTTGAAGCAGGGGTTGGTGTGACAAGCTTTTCACTGGAAGACACTTAAGTAGAGGTGGTGTGACCAGTGAGGAGAGCCCTGCCAAAGTCCAGACAGGACATGACAGCGCCTAGATGAACCTGGGGGTCCCAGGGAAGTAAGGTTGGCAGCAAAGAGGTAGAACTGCAATGGAGATAAAGCAAGGTGGCCTCTCTAGCCCCAGACAAGTTAGCAGCACCCAGTGAGACCAGTAACACCACCATAGACCTGAGTTGGCCAGGGACCCCGCAAGAACCTCATGGCCATGCTTCCAGGCCGTCCCTGTAGTCTGTCTCTCAGCAGCTGAAACTCAGAGTCCTGATGAGTCTCTCACCACTGGGCCATTTTGAATGTCTTCAGTGTGATCAACTACAATGGTTTCAGTCCACGTTCTAAGGACAAACACTTGGAGAAAAACAAAATCTGTTTTAATTCAGCACAGAAACTGTTTGCTCTCTGACACTTTCTCTCTCCAGGTATTTTTTAAGCTGAGGGCTTGCTTGATGAAGTGCGGTCATCCAGATTTCTTCCCACCACCCCATGTGGGTGCCGCCGTGCAGGGCAGGGGAGCTCACCTGGCTGTGATGGGCAAGCCTCACCCAGCCCTCTGCACACCTGGTCCCCAGAGAGCAAGCATCTCCGGAGCGTGCTGCAGGCGCATCTGCTCCCCTCTGCTGCAGGGCGGATGTCGCTGTGGTTACATTGAAAATCCACTGGGTTCTGTGAAAAATATCATTGGGGTCACAAAGCCTCCCTGGTGGGTTTGACATTGTTGGCTTGGTACACCCCACCCCAGCCCCCATGGTGCACTGTACAAAGGGGCTGCTACCCCCATGGCTGATGCTTTTCTCTGCTGCAAGGCTGGAAGGCCCCCGAGCCAGCTACAGCTCATTTCCGGGGTGCTGAGATAGGTCTATACTATTTCCAGGCAGTCCACCCCCAAATCCAGCCATCTTTATACTCAGGGGCTCAGTTCCCAAGATCCAAATATGTAAATGTTGGCTCTGGCCCCTTTCAAAGCTTCCTCTGAAGCCAGACAAGGCATACCTCTTTAGCATTGTTTCTGTTTGCTTCTTTTTAATATTCACTTATTTGAAAGGCAGTTATGGGGGTGGGGGTGGAGATCTTCTTCCCTCTGCTGTTGATTCATTCCCCAGATGGCTGTGATGGTCGGGGCTTGGCGAAGCCGAAGCTGAATATAGGAACCTGGGACTCAGTCCAGGTCTCGCCATGTGGGTGTCAGTGGACCAAGTGGGCCATCTTTCCCTGCCTTTCCAGGTGCATTAGCAGGGAGCTGGATCGGAAGTGGAGCAGCCAGGACATGAACCAGTGCTCACATGAGATGCCAGTATTATAGATGGCGATTGAACTTGGTGTACGACAATGCAGGCCCCACCTCTTTAGCATCCTTCAGATTGTATACTTTGGCCAACAGGCCATTAGAAGCCACCAAGCAAAATGGGAACCCGTCGTTTGCTGAGTCAGTGTCCTCTCTGAACTTTGCTATGTCCTTGTCTCTGCCGTTCATATGAGTTAAGAAACAGCAGTGTATCTACAAAACCAGGGACACACACACACACACGCACACGCACGCATATATCTGTATGTTAGTCATAGCCATCGCTGCAAAGGTTTTTGCCCTTCTAACTCCCTCATCCTCCATTTGAAAATGCTCCACGTTCAGGTGCGAGCCCTTGGTGCCACAGGTGCACTACAGCTACCACAGCCTTGCTGGCAATCGCAAGAAATGAGAAGCTGCTGAAATGCCCGTTAGTAAGAGAGCACCCATCTAAATACACTCATTTGAAAAAATGTGCACATCTGCAGACATGAAAAGATTTCTTGCTTCTACTGTTAAACAAGAAATATGTTACAAAATGTATATACGGAGTACAATGTCCTGTGTTTCAAAACATCTGTTTGTGCGCAGATACTATCTGAGGGACACACTCAGCTGCAGCACTGGTTTTCTCCAGAGTGGAGAACAGTGAGACTTGAGACAGAGGATTTCTCTGCATTCATTTTCAAGAACATACGACTTTCATAACTGAAAAGAACACTTTTGCAAACATTTCTAAATGTTAACTGTTCCATGTTAGCATAAGCATCTTGGGGGCATTGAAATTTAAGTAAATTTTCTAAGTCTACCCAATGCTTGTTTGGACCCCAAGAGAGGCAGGCAGCTCAGTGAGCATAGCACAGCCCATGCTGTGCTGTGACATCAGGGGTTGCAGAACACACCATGAAGTTTGGGACATGGCCCTCACCTGGCACTACTCCAGGGGAGTCAGTTCAAGTCCCGGCTGCTCCACTTCCCATCCAGCTCCCTGCTAACACACTGGGAAAGTGGTGGAAGATGGCCCAAGTCCTTGGGCCCCTGTACCCATGTGAAAGACCCAGCTCCTGGCTCCTGGCTCCGGCCGGGCTCAGTCCTGGCCATTGCAGCCATCTGGGAAGTGAACCAGCAGACTGAACTCTGCCTTTCAAATACACAATTAAAAAGGAAGTGCAGGTGACTTGGCTCTCAGTGAAGCGGCAGCGACTCAAGGGGCACCCACTGTGGGATTCAAAGGAGGAAGTTCAGGAAGCCCTGAAGGAACAGGAGGGCACATCTCCGAAGCTGGATAGCATCAAGTAAAAGAGAAGGGGGGCATAGGAGGGATCTTCACAAAGCCCATGGAATGTTCCCATTATCCTTTAGTTCGACTTTTCAGGAATTATCTGAGGCCCCTACATACGTGTGCCAGGGAAAACTGCCTCCAGGCTCCTTGTGGAGCGCACGGAGCCAGGAAAGGAAGAAAGGAGAACCCAAGCTAGCCCCAGGGGTGAAACACAATGCCGTTCCTGGCACAGGGAACAGCAAACGCGAGGGCTTGAAAGCACGGAGGAGCAGAGTTTGGGTAACTTCAAGTCTGCGAGGCTACTGCTGCAGGTGCATGGGAGACGCAGAGGCAGGGGCCTGGGGCAGAGCTGGGGTGGGGGTGGGGAGGTGGCACAGAACACAAGGCTGGAAAAGCCAGGCAGGGAGTTGAGCTCTGCCCAGCAGTGCAGGTGGTAGTAAGCTACAGAATGCTGTGGCGGCCAGATCCCTTGGAGGAGAATAATTTTCCTGGCGGGGTGACGGGAGGACTGCACAGGAGAGAGGCTGATGTGGAGGCTGCTGCCCGCTGGGTGAGGGTAAGGCTGGGAAAAAGCCCTGGCTGTGGTCAGCAGAGGACGGCCAGCCTGCACAGGGCTTTGGCTGCCTGTGGACTCCGCGGAGGCCTGGGGGGGGGGGGCAGGTTGCCCTGACCCAGCTCTGGAAGTGGGGAGAACCCCACCTCTTCTTCTCAGTCCTCAGTGCCCACTGGGCAGACAAAATGGAGAGGGCCCAAGGGAAACAAGAGTGAGTGCCAAGGGGGTGGATGCTGCTCTCCCTGCGGCTGCCCTGGCCCTGGCTTCCTGAAATCCTTTCTCTCTCTTTATCCTCTGTGTCTGTCACTCCCACCAGAGAGCCGCTTCCAGGGGACACCCGGTCCTCATCCCCAATCCTGCAGTTTTCAATCCTACCCCGCTGCTCCCTCGACGGTTCTCGGTTCCCAGCCCCCTCCCCGCGCTGGAAGGTGACAACCACGAAAAGGAGGGTGACTCTCTCCTCGGCCGGGGCTTCAGGTGACATCACATCCTCCAAATGCGAAATCGGGTCTGCGGCCGGCCCAGGGGCTCAGCTCCACGTCTAGGTGCCGAGCGTCCTCCCGCGCGCCTGCTCTCCCGTCGGAGCCTGCCGCTGAGCCGTGTCCTGCCAAGCGCGCCATGGCCTCGTCGGCGACAGCCCTGCTCCTGCCGCTGACCCTGCTGCTGCGTGAGTCTGAGACCCCCGGGGAGGCAGAGGTGGGAGGAGGGGCGCGGGCCTCAGCCTAGCCCCTGCCTCCCGCAGACTTCGCCGCGGCCTTCGGGCAGAGCCAGATCCGGATGAAGCCAAAGGAGGTGACGGCGATCCTAGACAAACCTGTGACGCTGATCTGCGAAGTGCTGCTGTCTGACTTGGGGGATAGCTGCTCCTGGGTGTTCCAGCGGAGCGCCGCGGCCAGCCCCACCTTCCTGCTGTACCTCAGCAAAACACGCAACCAGGTGGACTCTCCGCTCAACTCGGGCAAGCGCGTCCAGGAAAAAGTCTTCAGCCTCACCCTGCACCATTTCCGCGAGGAGGACCAGGGCTACTACTTCTGCGTGGTCGTGGGCTCCCTCAGCCTACACTTCAGCCCCTCTGTGCCCGTCTTCCTGCCAGGTCTGGCGCGGGGCGCCGCACCTCTTCACCCGGGGTTGGGGGGGCACTCCTCTGAACCCGTCTTTCCTAGTGAACGCCCCTGGGTGCTTAGAAATCGCCCCCATTTCGCAGCCAGGAAAACGGAGGCTAAGGCGCGGTTGGGCAGGGACTGCAGATGGCTTTTCCTGTCGGGCCGACTAGGGCTCGAGTTCAGATGCCTGTGCGGTCCTGGGCAGGTCGCCCCCGTGCCTGGCACCTCGTTCACTGGGGTGCAGGAGAGAGGTCCGGGGCGCATATCCGAGGTTCCTACCCTTCCTCCCCACCAGCCAGGGAAAGACCGGGAGGAAGCTCCCCTTTGGGTAAGGTGCCTTGGTGGGGGGGGGGGCTCCCCGGCTGGAGCGCAGGTGCATCCGCACCCTGGCCGAGCCCCAACCACACTCCATTGTTCCTGCAGCCAAGCCCACCACGATGCCGGCGCCGCGGCGACCCTCGGCGGCGCCCACCACCGCGCCGCAGCCCCGGAGCCTGCGCCCAGAGGTCTGCCGGCCCTCAGGGGGTGCCGCAGGTGAGGCGCGCGCGGTGGAGCCGAGGGCTGCCCACGTGGTGGGGAAACGGGGAGACGTGCCCGGGATGGTGGGTGGAATGGGGTCGGTCCCCGGGCCCGCTCCTAAGTGGCATCTTCGGTCTGGTCAGTGGACTCGAGGGGGCTGGACCTCACCTGTGACATCTACATCTGGGCGCCCCTGGCTGGGGCCTGCACGGTCCTTCTCCTATCACTGGTCATCACCGTCATCTGCAACCACAGTAAGTCCTGGGGTGCGGGTGCGGAGGCGTCTGCCCGGCTCCTTCCCTCCCCGGCTCGCTCCAGGCGGCGCCTGTCGGGAGCTAGGGTGGAGATTTGGGGAGGCTTCCCCGAGCTGCCTGGCGGGCCCAAGGGCGGCCCGGTTTGCACCCCTCTTCCCACGCTCCGGGAGGGTTTTGGAAGCCGGAGCCCCGGGTCGTGAACGGCGGCAACAGGAGGACTCCGCGGGTGTAGCCCGCGGAGCGCGCCCGAGGCCCGGCTCGAGGGGAGTAGAGGGCGTCGCCGGGGCCCTGGGCTGGGTCAGGCCGAAGCCAGGGCCCAGGCACTCCATCCTGATCCCTGACAAGGGCGCAGGCGCCCAGGCACTTGAGCCATTCTGCTCTGCTTTCCACCCAGTGGGTATTGCCGATCCTTGTGTTTGTAATGTTTATAACTGACGCCTGAGGCGAGGACTGGAACAGCAACTCTCATCTAAAAAGAAGTAGGAGAAGGGAAGGAGGGGTTGGCAACGCGAGGGGTTGGCAACGCGTGGTGTCCGGGAACACTCACTTCCGCCTTCCTCTTCCTTATCCAGGGACCCGCAGACGCGTCTGCAAATGTGCCAGGTGAGTCTCTCCACCCCCCCCCCCACCCCCCCCCCCCACCCCCGGCCATGGGCAGGGATCCCCGCTCCCTCCGGAGAGCAGCTTTTGGGGAGAGAGGCCAGGGCAGTGGAGTCCTGGGAGCAGACTCAGCTGAACAAAGAGGCAGGGGGCGCCAAGGTCTGCCCTGGGGGCCCAGGGTGGGGGCTGGGGCCGGTGACTTCAGCAAATCTCCATATTCCTTGGTCATAGCCCCACAAACTCACCCCGAGGGCTTTGCCCAGTGTATCCCAGCTCTTTGAAGGACCTGAAGTCTTTTTCTGATTGATTGATTTCCCCTGGGTTTTTGTTTCTTATGAAAACTTTCCATTTCTTGTCTACTTTGCCCAGTTTTTTTTTTTTTTTTAATTTTGAGGAAGAGCCGCACATTATGACCCACATAAATCTTGGCCTGGGTGCCTAATTTTTCTGTGATTATTGCCCCAAGATTGAAATGGGGGTACAGGGGGCATGAGGCCAGGGAGCGTGAGCCATTGGCAGCTCCAGTGGCTGCCACAGTCCACAGGAGCCCATGAGCATTTGGAAATCATCCCAGGAAAACACAGCAAAAGCCAGAGCCTGTGGGAGAGGCCTCCGTCTCCTGTCCCCTCCGCCGTGGCTGGGCAGCCCTGTAACACGTCACTGCCCGCCTTAGCCCGCACCGGGATAGGGAATCTATTCAGGATCTCTGTGAACCTCACAGCAACCTGGGGTGGCACACACCGCGGTCCCGGCTCACAGGTCACTGGCTCGGGGCTCACCTCCCCAAGGTGGCAGGAGGAGGGTGACACTCAGGTGACCGGTAGCTGCCTGCCTCACAAGTCGGCTGGCTGTGTCCATGGGTTCTGCACCTGCGGATTCAGCCACCTTTGAGTTGAAAATACTCAACACAACAGCACGCACAGGCTTTTTTCGCTGCCATCCTTCCCTAACAGGACAATGTAACCTATTTTACACAGCTGTACAGCATATTAGGTGTCCTAAGTAATCTATAGATGATTTCAGGTCTCCTGGAACCAATCCCCAACAGATACCTGGCCGGGGGCGGGGGGCTATATTTTCTAAATTTCAAATATTTAAAGTAGTTACTAGGATTTCCATTTTACAGATGGGGAAACTGAGGCTTGGGGCACTTGCTGTCAGCAAATAGCAGAGCTGCAACTTCCACCCAAAGCTCAGGCTGCTTCCTGTGGTTGGGGGACTGAAACAGGGGTGGGGCTGGGGTGAGGACTGGAAACAAGTACATACACCTGTTCCTCTCAACAGGTGAAAACACTTCCAATTTCCTACCTGGGCTTTGCATTCTGCACTCTCTGCAGGAATCCAACATCTTACACATCCTTATTTTAACAATGGAAATGTAACACATGTCCCCTGAGTATGTTACAGGAGATGCACCAAGGCATAAAGACTCTAAACACAGAGGGTTTGAAGCACTTTGATCACTTGGGAGCTTTTGCAAGACTCCTGTCTCATTTTGACACAAATAACTGAGAATAAACTCCTGCCCTGAAGTCCAAGGCTATGCAGATGGAGCCCACCTGCGTTCGCACACCTGCGCCAAGACACTCGGTGATGGTGGTGGGCAGCTTGGCTCCAGCAGAGCCTTTTTGGGGGTAGTGGGTGTGTAGATGTGACGCTGATGACAGAGGAGCCCGTTCAGGGGACGTTAGCCCAGTGCCGAGTTAACAAGCAATTCACTGTGACACCCCCCTTGAGTCGACCAAGCTTGATAAAGTAGTGCTCTCGGGCTGATGGGGGTGCCTTCGTCACCTCCTCCTCCATCCCTGTGACCCTGTGACCCTCCAGGGCCCACACCCTGTTCGCTGGTGAGCGTGGTTATGTCTCTTTCTCATACTCCCCTGGGAACCCTGACAGACTCCCAGAAGCTGGACTAAGGGTGCTGGGCCCCAGCAGACATGTTCTCCGCCCCTTCCAAGGCTGAGGGGTTGAGGAGCAGCGTGGCTGGATATGGACGCTGCCTGGGCAGGGCTCTTGCCGGGATGACAGTCTGCCTGCTTCTGTTTCAGGCCAGTGGCGAGACCAGGAGGCAAGCCGAGTGCTTCAGAGAGAACCATCTAACGTGTGACAGCCACTTCGCGACTTCAGACAGACGGCTCCTTATGAGAAGAGCAAGTCCTCCCCCCCGCCCCGCCCCAGCCCCAGCCCCAGCCCCAGCCCTAGCCCTGTATACCTTCCTATGTAGTGGTCCTCATTAGCTGGGTGGGGTGGGGGTGGGGGTGGGGGTGGGGATGGGGAGGGTTACTTTGTGGATTTACTCTCACAGACCCATAGTGCACACATACTGGGGTACAGGCCAGGAAGAGGCGGTCGGGGCTACCCAGAACTGCGAGCTCAGAGTCACGCAGACAGGGCTGAAGGTGGTCTCAGTGCCCTAGGGGTGGAAGCCTCTTCCCTGCCTGTTTGGGGGCTGAAGGCCTGACGGGTGGTGCGGGTGTTGCGATGAGTCACAGCACAGGGCTGGAGCCCACTCCTCTCCCAGATCAGCGCTCTTTTCCTTCACGGTTCCATGATGTCGCTGAACAGTTACGAGACCTGTGTATACCAGACCTGTGAAACCTGTGAAACTGTAGACAGCACAAATCCCTAGAGTCGAGTTGAAGGGGTGAATGGAATCCCAGAAAACAAATCTAAAAATCTCCGACCACACTGCTGCCCTTGCCCTTGCCTGCAGAGGCACCTGTTCCCAAGTCCACTGGACTGTCAGTACCGCCAGTCTCTCCACTGGAGACCACACTCCTGGCATCACTGGTGACTAATTGTGTTTTCTGTGAAGCTGGGATGGTTGGAGGGCTCCTCCTCCATCAGCAGATGCCCGGATGGGGCAGAACAGGCTGTGATGAGGTGGCCAAGAGCCAAAGCTGCTGCCCACTGCACATTTCCTCTCTTATGACCTTGACCAGCAATGTTTTCTCATCCCGAGAGAAGACTCACCCCTAATTGTTTACCTTGGGGGCAACCCTCTGTTAATATTACAGTGTTTTCTTCCAATTGTCTATGCATATATGTAAGATACCTTGTTTTCTGATCGGAAGTGTACTATACCTTTATTAAGTGGCTGTTAATAAACATTAATGGTATCGTGTTCAATGGCCAAAAAGTATTCTTTTGTTGTTACCATCTATACACTTATACATTGTTTCCAGTTTTCACTTCTGTAACACTAATAACACTTGGCACACGTTTGCTTATCAGTGTCCCACAGAACTCCTGGTCAGTCCCCACTGTCACCCTGGGGTCCCCACTTCCATGTCAACCAGCGGATCAGCACCCGCCTGTACCACCTTCCCTCCTTTCGCTCATTCTGGGTAATGGAGAAGCTGCTCCTCCCATAATCACATCTCCACCTCAATGCTGCCAGCCACAAGCCCAACCAACACGTTATTTCATTTGCCAGTGGCTGGCTGGCCTCGAATGTTGATTCTGCATCTCTCTACAGAAGATGCCCACGTTCTTGGGGCCTTGAAACAGAAAAGGCAAGAAAGGACTCTTGTCGTAAGCTATAAACTTAGTATCAGCTGGCTGGAATTCGGCCTTGATGTGGTTCATTTTATCAGTCACTCATTTAACAAAAACACATGCTGTTTGTGGAAGGGGGGTTTAAAAAAAAAAAAAAAAGAAAAAGTTCTCATTTTTTCCCTCTAGCTGGTCAGGGAGGTTCCCATTTCTGCCAGCTGCTCCTCCGGCGCATGGCACCATGTGTGCATCATTCCCTGCAGTTTCTATGGACAATTGGGTAGCACGTCTCCACGGAGGAACTACGGGAGGCAAAGTGGTGAGATGCAGGAGCCACGGAAACAGCTCCTGGCCTCCACTACTTGATGTGGGGGTTCTCTGGCGAGTGACTGTCTTGGCAACTAGATCCCCCCATACGTAAAATGGGAGCGTAAGCCTCTATCTTTAAATTGATTTTGGAGTTGCCTAGAACACAGCAAGCAAATAATACATGCTGATTAATCTCTGAATGCAGGCTCCTCCCACTTCCTAGCTCAAAGGCACCACCTTAACCCTTCCTGCTGGATACACTAGATCCGCCCCAGGGCCTCAGCCTCCAGTAAGAGCCAGCCCCAGGACAGGTGCCCACTCCCCCGCCTCTCACCCCCTGCCACTAGCTCCAAGTGTGACCAGGTTCCCCCAGGTGGGAACATTCTAAAATCATAGGGAAATGTGCAAAAGGAGCACGTGTTTTTAGTCTGCATTCCCTTAGCTCTTCACCGAGTAGGAAGGAAGCTGGCCTGTTCCTTCCCCGTTTGTGCTGCCTGTGAAGCCCTGTCTGGCTGACTTGGCCAGCGTGGCCAGGGTGCAGGGCAGAGTCCTGGCTGTGAACAGGATGGACATGAGGGGGCAGCAGAGTGGAAATACTGACGTCATCCCTTAGAAGCTCAGAGCAGTGCCCAGCCACCTCCTCTTCTCACATTGCTGGTGTCTCCGAAGGAGATGAGATGGTGACAAAGATATTCTAAGTCCCTCAGCAAATGCAGGCAGCTGCATGCTCCCTTCTGCCTGTCCCTGGGCACAGGCGTACAGACTGGCTCCACGAGAACACTTTTTAAATGTGCATTGTTTTTTAATTTTTAAAAAATATACAGAGGAGAGGCCATGTGTTTTACAAAGGAATATACATCAACAAAGCATTTCTTATAGTTTTCCAAAACTCTTCTTAGATCAATCCAAAATTTATAAATTAAATATATCAGAATTTTTTAAATTTAAAATGAAATCCCTGAAACCATGGGATATGCTAGACTTTTTCCAAAGCCAAATGAACAGAAAATATGAACACGGTCTGTGTTAAATAAGGTTTATTGTTAGCTTTATTGCCTATAGTCTATAAGATGCAACTTTATTGTGCCTTTGCAAACAGGATACATTTCTTAAAAAACTGATCAAAATTTTCCATACATATAGCTCTATATGATAGATTACAGTGCAACACTATTCTTATTACATAATTATAGAAATACTATCGAACCCAAGAGCACAGGGTAAGCCAAAGAAATACAATCCTGAGCCATCTGAACAAGATGATTGGATGAATCCTTTTAGTGTGAGTGTAAAAAACATGGAGGAGGAAAAAAATACATGCACACGCAGTCATGGCAAAATATATTCAAGCCCTGTGCTGGGCGCGACACAGGTGGGGGTCATGGTGAACTTCAGACACATGCACACTCACTCACGCTCCCAGTTTCTTCTGCTTCCCTCCCATCCGGGATACATTCACTCCCACCCCTTCCCAAAAGAAAAGATCAGGCACTAACTCTTAGTGAACCCCACATCGGCCTTGCTGGAGGTGGTCAGGTGACGGCTGGAAAACAGACAGAGTGCAGGTCCTCACCCACACCGTGAGGCACAGCATGCGGCGGAAGCCAATGCCAGCCGCCTGTGCCTCTTAGGAAGTCAGTGAAGCATGTGCCCACGACGGTCTAGAACCGCAGTGGGAAAATGTCTCAAAAAAACAAAACTTTCTCTTGCTTATGTCTTGAAGTAAAATCAACAGTGGGAAATTCACCCTAAGACTAACTGCCTCTCCTGCTATTAAAATACACTTGTCATTCTATTTTTGGTATCTATTCAATTCGAGTTCAGTAAGGTAAGTTCATGGAGCTTGTACGTGCTCATGGTAAACACCAGCGTACCACTTGAAGCCCGCCAGGCGGGAGAGGCTTGGGGCACACCAGCCTTGCCGGGTGTTCCTTGCTAGAACAGCCTCGAGACCACGGCACTCTAGTGTCACCAAGGATAATGTACACAGAGCTACGCAATGAAAGGTATTTGGTTTGTGTCTTTACCTTACACGTCCTAGTGATGAAACTAAGCAAACCATGCCTCCATACCTTCCCTGAAAATAACCTGAGTTGGCTGACCGCACAGCGGGGCCAGCGTGGCTGTCAGTCCACTTTATCAGAGGTTGAGCTGGAAAACCCGAGGGCTAACGTAGTCGACCAGCAGCTTGTCTTGTGCGGATAACCAAGAGTTCTTGGTTTTTGCAATACCCACGGTCCCAAAGGCTGTCGCCACTGAGGTGGAAGGAGCTCACAGCGTAAAGAACACTGAACTCAACTGCGGAGCCTGTGGGGCCTCTGGAGAGAAAACAAGGATCCTCACCGCCCACAGAACCTGGTGTGGGTTTTAGTGTCTCCGTATATACATGAGCTGCTACAGAAAAAATATCAGAACAGATTTACTTCCTAACTCTCGTAGTTTCAGCTAAATGCGCGCATACACACAAAATACATATCCTATGCATAAGAGGTGGCTCTTCGCTTCGAAAAGTTTCTCCGTGAAGAGGCACCAATACCCGTTCGCTGATGTAACTAGCAGTCTCAGATGATCACCGATAGAACAGAAACGGCATCTGCAGATGATCACACAGAGGAGAAAGAAAGATGGCGGGACAACCTTGGGACTGTAAACACCGTCCCTGAAGACACAGGCGCTCTGGCTGGGTCAGAGCCCAAAGATCTGCTCGTGAGCTTCGCGGGTGGAGCACAGTCCCCCGTGGCCTTTGTCCAGGACTGGTAAGTGGGAAATGGCTCCCAAAGAAGCCTCCCTGCAGTGACCCTCGATGCGTCTTTCCTGTCAGTGATCTGTGATGAACCTCGTGTCCGTCCTCACCTTCCGCACGCGGAGGCAGAGCGAGAGGAACCGCGTCCTCCTGTGCTTCCCCGCCTGTCGGCCGCTGTGCAACCAGGTGGCACGCGAGTGGGGAGGGCTGGGTGCTGTGCCGCGGCATCTTTGGTTAAGGTGCGGCCCCTTCAAACGCACCTCTCCTGCGCCAGCAGTCTCCGGCAAACTCTGTGTCCACGCACTTGAAGGTCACACGACGCCATCTGCACGTTACGCTGTCAGATCAAGAGGGTCCCGTTCGCTGGCCCTCTCCCTGCCCACTGGGCTGGCAGGAGCTGACGCGGGAAGCCAGGAAGTCCCACACTTCAGTTACGGCGCGTCCCTCTCAAAGTTTCAGGTGTTGCACAGAAAACCGTCGACTCCCAGCCCCGGGAGAGGGACAAAGCAGAGCTCTGGCTTTTGTCCTCACAAGTGGCCAGAGCCAACTGTGACAGGTGTCTGCCTGCTGAGAACCTAAGCGCCCGGCCTCCCTGCACGTCTGCTTCATTCAGACCTCCCTTAGACACCAGACAGTCGCAGGCGTCCGAGGGAGAAATGGGGGAATAAGCTGCAAAGCAAGCCAAATCTGACCAAGGCAAGAAGAGGTCTTGTTTTGCTTTAAAAAGGTAAAGTTTTAATGAAAAGGAATAAAAATCTATACAAGAAGCCATTTTCCACTGCGAGCAGAGTGCTGCCTGGAACTCCCTCGGCAGCCCGGGGCCCTGTCTAGCTTTAGCGGAGACAGGGGACCTTTCCAGAGGGTTCCAACTGGGAAGAAACACACGGCAGAGGCCGCCCGCTATGGGGCCAGACCGGCGCTGGGACAAAGCAGGCCCTCTGGGTCGGGCCAGTGGGGACGGCCGGCTGCCCTACACAGCACACAGCCCCAGGCAGCGCTCTCCAGAAGTCCCCGCTCTCCCAGGGAAGCTGCAGGCTGCACCACCCAGGCTCGGGGACCACTGCAAACGCCGCCGCCTGGCCGCCAGCCGAGCCCCGCATCTGTTTGCCCGCCCTCAGAGTCAGCCCCTCTGGTCCAGAGCGGGAAGCACCACATTTCTCTTTGTTCTGTGTTTTCTTCTGGCTTCGTTTTCTCCGTGTCTTGATGGTCAGCTCCACGGCAGATGAAATCCAGCTGCAACACACTTGGTGACTCCCATGTAACATTCTTTCACAACGAAGCAGCTTCGCGGGTTCGAGTCAGAATTAAGTCCACAGAAGTCTTCTCCGTGCAGTTTGTCATACAGAGAAGGATTCGTACACACGGCTATTTCTGGACAGTGCATTAAATGAACATCCCTCACAAGAGAAAAAGTTCATTATCTGAATCCATGAGAATACCACACAGATTCACAGTCAATGAGATGATACACTAGGTAGGAGAGACGCATCGGACAGGAAGCTATTCAGATACAAAAGTGGCAATAAACAGATTCAGCACTACTGACAATCTGCGAGCCGCTAAACTTAAGGGACGCAGAGTGATGGGTCTGCTAACTGCACTTTAGGACCGAACATGCTGCTTCCCTTCCAGATGCACGATGCTTGATGCTGGTGCACACACGTGTATCCACACACGCACAACACTGTGTCTGCAACGACAGACAAGATGGCCACAGCCAGCCACGTCCTGGAGGCAGATTTCAGCGAGCAGGGCGACCAAGACCAGGAGAGCGTGTATCAACTTAGGAACACTTCTAACTCGAGAATTTCATTTTATTGAACACACTTTTAAAACAAGCACCTCTTGGCAATAAAAGCAAAAAGAAAAAAAGAAAAAAAAAAAAACACCCAACCCAGTAATACTCCTTCCACTGTGTCCTAGTGGAAGACTTCTCACACCAGCCTGCCCAATCCATGATGGAATTGTAAACAGGCAGCCTGCGGGGCTGCAAGCAGAGCTCAAATGCAGGTGTGCGGACTTCGTGGTGAGAGCTGGAGCAGAGGAAAACATCAAAAAGCAAATTTGGAATCTATCACAGCTTTCTTCCTTAAGCAAAAAAAAATGCAAATTAGTTTTATATCCACAATTCCATTGATCAAACTTTTTCAGAATAATTTTCATTTAGTTACATATACATATCAGGAAATAAAGCGTTTCCACAAACTCTCTCAAGGCTTACAATTATCAAGAAAATGACCAAAGTGAAAGCAAGGGAAATATTCCACACATGGTGGGAAGGTCAATTTCTGTTTCTGCTCTTAAAAAGTAAAAAAATCACCATATAATTAAGTACAAAAACCTGCCTTGAATGACAACTGCTGGTGTATTTACTTGATCAGAAATGAAGACCAAGAATATAATAAAGCCCTATGCTAGCATCCACCGGGAGCACTGCCCCCGGTGTGCACACACTAAGTGTTGGCAACGACTCTGGAGCTTTAGCTTATATCAACATGGAGTCCTTGGTTAGCTGCGATAAATGGAACGTTCTCTTCTGAAATGCAACCACAACTCAGTTTCACTTACAAATTGCAAATTAAAATTATTTCTTCAGAAAAATATCTGTTTGGCATCTCCCGGGCTTTGCTCCATTGGACAATATGGACATTTTAACCTACAGGGAAAAAAGACGACACTGAATCAAGGGCCAGGATCAGCACTGCACGCTGTTCTCATTCCGCTACCACTACCCACACACACAGGCGTGCATACAGGCGCACAACGTGTCTGAGCCTACTCGGAGCATGATGCTGTCCAAACACCACCACCAAGCTTCCCAGGGTCGCAAGCACAACCTAAGGCATACTCTGAACTACAAGCCTCTTCTTCAGCAGTGATCACTGGACACTGTATTATAAACAAAACAAAGACGATTTTTCTGAAAAGTGCTTTTGAGATGTCAGAGGTAAATCCAACTTCTCTTCTCCAAAGGTTTCAGTTGTACCTATCTCTAAAGGAATTTCCAAAATATTAGTCACACAATCTACTCAAGGGCATCAGATCAGGTGCCAGCCACCGAATCCACACCAGGAACAGCTCACAGATGCCTCTTGGGGACACATGCACCCCCTCAAGATCTGCAACCTATCTGGCTTCTAGTCTCCACCAGCCTACAGGAGTAAAAGTTACACAGGTGTACACCCTCGGAGTCCACAACTACAGTTGCACGGACTTGTACAGCACATGTGGATAAGGCAAATCACTTCAGCACTGTTTACAGTGACAACCTCAAGGTTCATCCCTAGGGAACTGGCTACAGTCACACTCCCACATGGCACACTTGCAGCAGTTTAAACAAAAAAGAGCTTTCCCAGAAGTAACATTAAGTGGGAAAACAGAAAGCAGAGAGGACAAAGCATACAGAAGGCCACTATGATGAAACAGGGGACTGGTATCACATCCCCAAAAAGTTAAGAGCTAAAGATTTGTGCTTCGAAATCTCATCACCACATCCATGAGCAAGTCAGAGAATGACAGAGATCAGACGCCACTCGTTCTGCTGAGTGAGCAGTTAGGAAACCTCTTGCTAAATCCAGCTCTATTACTTACTCTCTTTACTTCTTCGCCCACCAAGGACCAAAAGAAAATTGATTTACTAACATTTAAAAAGTCAGACACTTACTTGCTACCGTTAAACATTTTATTCAGGGCATCTCTTGATATAATGTGACCACAGACCAGTTTCATGGGTGGATTGTTATCTGTTGTTTGCTGACGAAGAATGGGACAGGCAAAAATAGAGTGATACCAGCACTTTTTACCAAGGTCCACTTCGATCTGTTTCAAAAGAAAAAAGAAAAAGAAAACATGAAAAAGGCTTGAGTTATATTTCAGAAAATGTTCTGTGTGCAGAGAGCACTGGCTGGATGCACACACCTGGCCAGAACTTTCTACAGCACTCTTCTCCCTCATGCAAAGTGAGAAATCAACCTTCATAACTACATGCAACGTCACTTTTCAAACTAAAGTCTCATGTCTCCATGTTCATCAAAGGCAAGATGATATTCCAGAAAACACTGCCAGAAGTACCCAGGAACAAAACCCCCCAGAGCCCATTTCGGAAGCACGCCTGGCTCGGTGATAACATTCAGGGCGGTGCCTCCTTCATGGGTGGACTAACCATGGTTTACTGCTGTGCGAACTTCAGATGGGAGTTGCCTACATCTTGCGTAGCCATCCAGAGAAACCACCCGACACAGGGCTGGGAGCCAAGGCTCAGCGGGACCTTGCACAACCTGCGCATCGGGGCCCACAGCCTCGGACGAGCTGCCTCTCCTCACACGTCATCTGCCACGAAACCTAGCAGGGTGGGGACCTTCGCTCCACGAACAGCACTTCTGTTTTCTGTCCCTCTCAATCTGAAGTGGCTACTAGCATAAAAATCCATGACCCAGGCTCTTTCAAGAAGGTGGACAAAGTGTCCAGGACAATCCTGACAAAGATGGCCTGAGGACCACCACCAACGGCTTCACCAGCCCCAACACAGGCTTTCTGCAAATCCACATTCCAGCGCGCTCTGCTCAGGGGCCCAAGTGGCAAAGATTCTTCCCAGGTAACTGGGAAGCTGCCAGAGGCTGGGCACCTGCCTCAGCCGAGCGAGTGAAGGCTCGCGTTCCTTTCACTTGTGGAGGCTGGCAGCAGGGGAGTGGGGGCCACGTGTGCCCTGACCACACTCCGGACTGGGAATGCACCTGGGCCTCTAATCACAAAAGGATCTCTTGAGTGGCTGGGACGACCCACTGACAGGGCGACCAGCCAAAAGAACAAGGTCACTGCAGATAAACCTGTGCAGAGGTGTGGCAGAAGAGAAGCCACAAGCCAGATGCGTCTTTCAGTCGCTCACAGTCTGACACACCTGTGACAGGCGGGAGCACACATACGACGACCTCGGCACGTCACACTGTTGTGAGTACCTTCTTCGTGCCCCCAGTGTTCTGAGCATGCCCACGTCATCTCGTGAGTAGCCGCAGAAAAGGGAAGGCGGTCCCCCGTTTAGAGAGGAGCAGGCCGCTGCTTGCAGAAGCAGGTGGCGGGAGCTGGGGTTGAAGGCCACAGTAGCAGCAGCCACACAGCACTGGAGGCCCACAGACGGCCGAGGTGTCAGACACGGCCTGCGTTTTAACAGCCGTGTATTTGATTTCACGTCAAAATTTTAAGAACACTTCTCTAGTGCGTACGCGGTTCCACTCCTCATTTCTGTTACCGACTCACGCCTACATAAAGGACTCCTACCAAATGGCTACACTAGTGCTTCCTCCTTAAAGGGCAAAATGGGGATTTTTAAACCCTTTACAACCCTGGTGTGTGTTTGTTTGTTTTTAATGGCAGGAAAAAGAAACAGGCAACCGAAAATGGAACTCACAGGTAATTCGTCTTTCTGGTTCCAAACTCCAGTGCACTGCCTCTGTTCGATCACGGCTTTGATGTTAATTAGAGCTGGCAGCGCCACACAACCTGCTGAGAAGCTGGGAGAGCAGCAGAGCAAGCGTCAGTAGCAGGCCAGGTGTCTGGCACATGGGCCAAGGAGACGTCAGCTCCTCCGGACTCCATGCACAGCAGGCCCTGACCATGGGACAGGGCACGGAGCCTTCTGCTCGGCTACAACCAAACCAAGCCGTTTCCACTAGAGAAGTAACTTGTTTTCCCTTCCCTCTTGCCAGGCCCATGAATGTACTTCCTGTAGGTAACTGAAAAAGCAAATCCTGTTTAAAAAACAATAACAAGAGCCCTCAAGTAGTAAATAAACCTCACCAATGTGGGGAAAATGCAGCTTTGAAAGCACAAATGTTGAGTCTGGCATTGTGGCACAGTGAGCTGAGTAAGCCTCCACCTGTGGCGCCGGCATCCCATACGGGTGCTGGTTTATACACCAGCCGCTCCTCTTCAGATCCAGCTCTCTGCTGTGGCCTGGGAAAGCTGCAGAAGATGGCCCACGTGCTTGGACCCCTATACCCGCGTGGGAGACCCGGAGGAAGCTCCTGGTTCCTGATCAGCCCAGCTCTGCCCACTGTAACCATTTGGGGAGTGAACCAGTAGATGGAAAAGCTTGTTCTCGGTCTTTCCCTCTGTAACTCTACCGCCCAAATAAATAAGTATTTTTAAAAATACAGAGATTTACTAAAAATGAAACAGACTAATATATTATATATAAAAATGGAAGCTCTGGCATTCAGTGTTGAGAGAGAATCACTCATGAACAGAAAGGTGCCCATTCACAAGGAGAGCAGAGCAGGGAACAAGAACACTGCTCTGCCAAATCCGGTGGTTTCAGCACGGAGCCTGCAAGGGAGAAAGACATTTGCACCGATTTATCCACTCAACAACACCTAACACTTCTCCTTGTACTGAGCACAGAGCGGCACGCCTGCTGTTTTCCTTCTAAAATGTGCTGCACGGCATACACTCCTAGAGCAGCGAGATGTGAAGTGTGGTCTGCAGATGGGTACCACTGGTTTACACACCCTTCTTAGTTCAAAAGGAGGACAAAGAGTCGCTCAGGAGTCGAGAAGCTTTTAGAGAATTTCATGACCATCTGAAATTAATGCAAAAGTATTTATGGCTTACAAACCAACCAGATTTGATGGGCTCTTCTTGTCAGTCACTAATGACATCCTTGCCCCTCAAACTTCCGGCACTGGCTCCGCTTAGACCTGGATCACCCCTTCCGGAGTGGAAGCACCCATTTCTCAGAACCCAACTGCAGGCGCCCGGCGCTGTGGCACAGCAGGTTAAGCCACTGCCTGCGATGCTGCCATCCCGTATGTGTGCCACGTCGTGTCCTGGCTGCCTTCTAATGCACCTGGGGAAAGTGGTGGAAGATGGGCCAAGTGTTTGGGTCCCTGCCACCCACGTGCAAGATCTGTAGGAAGCTCCTGGCTTCAGCCTGGCTCAGTCCTGGCCAACGTGGCCATTTGGGGAGTGAACCAGCAGATGGAAGGTCTCTTCCTTTTTCCGTCTCTCCCTCCCTATCTGTAATTTTTTTTTTTTTTTGACAGAGTGGACAGTGAGAGAGAGAAACAGAGAGAAAGGTCTTCCTTTGCCGTTGGTTCACCCTCCAATGGCCGCCACGGCCAGCGCGCTGCGGCTGGCGCACCGCGCTGATCCGATGGCAGGAGCCAGGTACTTATCCTGGTCTCCCATGGGGTGCAGGGCCCAAGGACTTGGGCCATCCTCCACTGCACTCCTGGGCCACAGCAGAGAGCTGGCCTGGAAGAGGGGCAACCGGGACAGAATCCGGCGCCCCAACCGGGACTAGAACCTGGTGTGCCAGCGCCGCAAGGTGGAGGATTAGCCTAGTGAGCCGCGGCGCCGGCCGACTATCTGTGACTCTTTCAAATAAATAAATCTTTAAAGAAGGAGCCCGAGTATTGTAATCAAAGCTCAGCTGAGTCCTTCTTCAGGGCTGTCTCAGGCAGCGAGAGCCACCTGTCTGGTCACTGCTTCACAGGACACAGAAGTGCTGTCCCAGTGCCCCAGTCTGGGACAACTCCAGGCCCACGGCAGCTCCGGGACAGCACAGGCAGAGGCTTTCACCACAACTGCATCACGACCGACTTTTCTCTCCGCCCAGTCTTCTGCTTTCATTCCCCCATAGCTGATCCCGGGACGCTTCCTGGACCTCCATCCCCACTTCCGAGTCTGTTCCCCAGCCGGCGTCTGACGGCAACAGTGCCTGGCGTTACAGGAGATGTGGAGTCTGTCTCCTAGGTAGGATGGAGACTCGTGGGGCGTGCACACTGCACCCAACCCATCTTAGTATCACACACGTGCCCAGCAGACAGCAGGGATTCAAAAACACTTGTGGAACTAAATGGGAAGAGCTAGGAAAAAAAAAAAAAAGGTTTATCTTCTTAAAACAAGTTCTTCAATGTCAGGGGCTAGTGCTGGGTTATAGCTAGTAAAGCTGCAGCCTGCAATGCCGGCATTCCATGCGGATGCTGGTTCGAGTCCCGGCTACTCCACTTCTGATCTAGCTCCCTGCTAATGCTCCTGGGAAAGCTGCACAAGATGGCCCAAGCGCTTGGGCCCCTGCACCCATGTAGGAGACCCAGAAGAAACCCCTGGCTCCTGACTTTGGCCTGACTTAGGCCTGGCTGTTATGGCCATTTTTCAACCAAAGGATGGAAAATCTCTAACTCTGCCTTTCAAATAAATAAAATAAATCTTAAAACACACACACACACACACACACAAAATGTATCTGTGAAGAGTAGTATTGTTTTATATTTCAAAAAAATTTCTAATGGAAGAAAGCTGGATTCTGATGGCCTCCCTTGCAGTCAATGCAGTTTTAATTTCTGCTGGTTGCAGTAAATTAAGGAAAGAAAAAAAAAACCTAGCTTTACCCAGATACACAGTACACTGATTGCCTTCTCAGATTATTGTGGATAGCTTTAAGACCACACCAAAACTCAATATAGAGCGGTCTCCTGAAAGTTAATTGCTAAGCAAAATCTGAAACCTCATCATTCAATTTTTTTTGTACCCTGGTACTTTAGATTCAACTGGCCTATCTCATACTTTGAATAACTTTTACTTGTGCATGTTTTCCTAAGATCATACGGAATTAAGACCTTGCAAATGTCTCATTTAAAACATCAAAAGGCTACACTGTGGTGTAGCTGGTTCAAGTACTCACTGCTCCACTTCCAATCCATCTCCCTAATAATGTACCTGGGAAAGCAGCAGAAGGTGGCCCAAGTCCTTGGGCCCCTGCCCCCATGTAGGAAACCTGGAAGAAGCTCCTGGCTCCTAGCTTCAGTCTGGCCCAGCACCAGCCAATTGTGGCCATTTGGAGAGTGAACCTGCAGGTGGAAGATCTCTATGTCTCTCCCTCTCCCTTCCTCCCTCTCTATAACTCTGCCACTCAAATAAATAAATCTAAAAGAAAATAATAATAAAATAAAATTTAAAAAAAAAGGTCAAGTCTGTTAACATAATCACCAAGCTCATCCGAGAAGTCTTTACCTACTGGGAAGCTTACAGGCTCTCAGCGGAGGGTCTGAGTGCTGCCAAATTCCAATGCTGGCTTAAAATCTTGAACTTTATCATCGTTGTCAAAAGACAATGACAGGCTTACTTCACTTAGTTTTTTTAAAAAGTCTGGGAGTGTGCAGCACTGTAGTTTGTTAGTGATTCTTTCAAGTAAAAACTGAAGAGAGAGATGAGTTTATTAGCTCATAACTCAAGTGCTGCTTCTTGAGACAATCGGTGTATGCTGGCAGGAAGCGGAGGTGCTTGGTGCAAGCTTCCTGTTCCGGCACACGGAGTATTAGAAAGACGTGGGCTCGGAGGTGGAGGTTTAACAAAGTTAACGATCTTTAATGTTTTATCGAGAACACTATTTGGAAAACTAGCATTTCTTAAAACTGCAGGTACGTGGCTATGAGGAATGTGGGATCACTGCCCGTGTTGTGCCAGCTAAGGTGCTAGAGTTAACTCACCACTGTCCTGGCACCATGTGCACGAATGTCAAATGGTGGGAAAAGTTCTCGGGACCCCCAGGGTCACAGACCGTAGTACTTAGGCAAACACTGCCCTAAAACCACGCCACTGCTGACTTCTCCAGAAATACCACCCCCGCTCGTCTTCGCAGAGACAAGTCCTCTGGGCTTTAAACACCAAGAGCAGTCCCGAGGAGCCGACTGAGCAGTGTGTGTTCCAGTGACTGACAGGGCCCACTGCCATACCTGACGCTGAGAGGGGACTCCACGGAGAGCCCCAGGAGGGCACAGGCATCCCGTGTGAAGATGTCACAGATGTCAGCCCACTGGTTTGCATCAAGCAGGTGGACGTACGGCGAGTTCTCGATCCCTTGTCTCAGGTACACAAGGCTTCCCATCAAAACCTGAATGTCTGAACAAAAAGCACCAGCGATTTGGAGGTGAGAACAACTGCACATGAGTCTGCTTGCAGGTAACAGGCTGAGAAAGGCAATACCCCCACCTCCACTGAGACAGCCTCAAATAACGCAACAACGTCTACCGAAATTCTGGTCCGTGGCACAGGTGCTGGACACAGAGGGTAAGATGCCACTTGGACACAGGTAGCCCCTAGCAGAGTTGGATCCCGGCTTCCTGCTAACGGAGGCAGCAGGTACTCAAGTAGTTGGGATCCCGCCACCCAAGCAGGACACCTGGATTGAGTTTCCAGCTTCTGGTTTGGGTCTGGCCCAGCCCCAACTGTTACGGGTATTAGAAGAGCAAACTAACAACTGGAAGATCTCTTCGTCTCTCTCTGCCTATCAAATTAACTAAATAAAAACTTTAAAAATACTTCCGGGCCAGTGTCGCGGCTCAATAGGCTAATCCTCTGCCTTGCGGCGCTGGCACACCGGGTTCTAGTCCCGGTCGGGGCGCCGGATTCTGTCCCGGTTGCCCCTCTTCCAGGCCAGCTCTCTGCTGTGGCCAGGGAGTGCAGTGGAGGATGGCCCGAGTGCTTGGGCCCTGCACCCCATGGGAGACCAGAAGTACCTGGCTCCTGCCTTCGGATCAGCGCAGTGCGCCGGCCGCAGCGCGCTGGCTGCGGCGGCCATTGGAGGGTAAACCAACGGCAAAGGAAGACCTTTCTCTCTGTCTCTCCTCTCACTGTCCACTCTGCCTAAATAAATAAATAAATAAATAATAATTCTGGTCCTTCACTCAGTTTAAGCTTAACATTTCTTTCCTCATCCTTAAATTTAAAAATACAGCATGAAGAGAAAGGGGAAGAAAAAGAAAACACAGAATAAACTGAACTTACAATTTCTGAATTCTTATATACAGCACAGTTTAATTATCATTATCTAGAGCTACAACAGTTGTGTCATAAATGAGACCATCACCTGCATTGGCTGTAGAACGAGCCAGTGCTCTCACATTGCCACTGGCCAGGTCAACAGCAGCAGAAGGCAAGACACGGCTGGGCACAGGCCAAGCGCACCTTAGCTCTTCCTTAGCCTCCCCTGAGCTTCATACAGACCAAAGAATCTGCACTGGTTGCTTCTGACTTTATGTTCTGCTTTCATATTTGATTTTACTCTGGGGCAGAGTTCCGGGAGTGATTTTCAACTACAATTGTTTTAATTTAATGGCAAATATACATTAAGGTTTAATTAAGATAAAATGTTAAATTCCAGTGGTGGCTGTTTAGCCCTATTCCAAACATTAAAATCAATTGACTCCAGATTTACCTTTTTGATGATTTAGGGCAAATGGCTGGAAATTCTTGGCATACTGTAATGCCTCTCGCTGATTGGTAGTTCCACCCATTAATAAGCTAATGAAGTACAGTCGGTGCAGCTTAAACTCCAAGGAGCTGTTTTGGGCTATGAGCATTTCACGGTTTGATACTGCCCACCTACAGAAAAAGCAGAAAAAGAATTTAACAATAATCAAGAGAATAAGCAAGGTGCACTCAAAATTGTTTGAATCTAGTGACATGAGAAGCTTGGTCTGCCACCTTGTGGAAGTCTGTGGTAGCATCAACCCCTGGGGGAGACACCACAATTCCACCTGAAGAAATGCTACAGCTGGCGAAGGAGAAAAATTCACAGTTAGAAGACAGTCACACCTTGGCAAGGTTTCACAGCACAAGAGGAGCGACCGGCGCGTCACGCCTGGGCTGGGACCTGTACAAGGATGCATCTGAAGTGACATGAGCCACGACAGTCACAGCTGCACTGCTTAGATCCCTGATTGTTTTCTGTTCAACTGGAAACCTAACTCAATCAAAGATGCCAGGAGGGAACCATCGTTTATTTAAAAGACTTATTTATTTGAAAGGCAGAGTTAACAGAGAGGCAGAGAGGCAGAGAGAGAGAGAGAATCTTCCATCCCTTGGTTCACTCCCCAGATGGCCACAATGGCTGGAGCTGTGCCAATCCGAATCCAGGAGCCAGGAGCTTCTTCTGGATCTCCCACATGGGTGCAGGGGCCCAAGCACTTGGGCCATCTCCTACTGCTTTCCCAGGCCATAGCAGAGAGCTGGACCGGAAGTGGAGCAGCTGAGTCTCAAACCAGCACCCGCATGGGATGCCGACATTGAAGATGGCAGCTTTACCCGCTATGCCACAGCATCACCCAGGAATCATTTATTCTTAAACTATTAATAGCTGCCAGATTCTGTGCTAATCCCTCTGGGATTGAAAACAATAAGCATAGGTGTGTTTCCTCTCATGGTGCTTTTGGTCTAATCAGGAAGATTATACAAATATTACACAGTGGTATCTCATTGTGCCCAAGAGCTTTGAACAAACCTAACACTGATGAGGAAAAGAACATTCAGGCTTGTAGAATCCAAACTGTAGTGATCTGGCCCAATCCACCAATTTAGAGCTGGGACTACCTGGTTAGGTAAGCTCTAAAGCAGAAAGTACACCTGCCAGCATTACAATCAAAATATTCCACTTTTTTAAAAAAATGATTTATTTACTTTAAAGTCAGAGTTAGAGAGAAGGAGAGGCAGAGACAGAGAGAGGTCTTCCATCTGCTGGTTCACTCTCCAATTGGCCGCATGGCCAGAGCTGTGCCGATCTGAAGCCAGGAGCTTCTTCTGGGTCTCCCATGTGGGTGCAGGGGCCTGAGGACTTGGACCAGCGCCCACATGGGATGCCAGCACTGCAGGCGGCGGCTTTATCCACTATGCCACAGTACCAGCCCCAAAATATTCTACTTCTAACCCAACTCACCAAGGATTACTAGAATCTGAACTGGGTGTGAACATAAAATCTCAGGGACCCCACAAACAACAGGAGTATAACAACATTTCAAGTTATTTACAACAGCTCAGTTGCTGGGGGGAGCTGTACCTCCCAAAGCTGCCCATCTAATGGATCCTACCTGTCCTCAAAAGGCTGCGCTTGCAGAAAAATATTCTAATAACTTGCTGATAGATCCGCAGCTTAAGAGTCAAATCCTGACATTTCTTTGACCTCCAGGGATCATCCAGATCTTGGAAACATTTACCTTAACTTTAGGTTCGCTTCAGAGCCTGGCCGGCACCGGAGTGACCATGGTCAAACTGCCACGCCAAGACTGGCGAAGCCCGCCCACAGGAGCTAGGCACTTCCAGCAGCTGGCTCTCACCAACACCCAACACCGTCTACCCACACAGGAGCTGCACAGTCACAGTCTCCAGGCTGCCAGGCCCCTGGGGGACTTCTAGCTCCAGGGGGTGCATTTCAGCCAGGCCACTTACCCGAAGTTCCTAACCACAACTCATAAAAGCACAAGCAAGGCTGGGCAGCGAGCCTGTTCTTTTTCTCCTCTGACATGAGGTTGTATGTGCGAGGGTTTGGAAGTCAGAGAAGGGAGCTAGAAAGACCAACTGCTCGTGGTAATAACAGATGAAAGCGCACTGGAGAAAAGAAAGGCCCTCAGCAGGCGGTGCACACAGGAAAACGCCCATGATGCAGTGCTAAAAGGGGGGAAACCTATGATGTACAGGGAAAAGAACAGGCACCACTTAGCAGCATTTCTAACAGGAATTTTCTCAGGAGAAGCTGAATTTCAAGCATCAGTTGCTACGGGCGGGGCTCTGACTGGCAGCGGGCGGCTGAGTGAGCAGCAGCCCCCGTCAGCACACGGCTCAGCAGTCCAGGCCTGCCCGCAGTGCCCAGGCTTTCTATAACCAACATGCTACTTTACACTTGAAAAAGGCAGTCACTTTCTAGGCTGATGCAAAAATAACAAACAAACCCATCCAAGTTCCCACACTTCTGTAAGTGATACTTTGTCTCAGTCTGTTGGACTATCTCCATGTAACTTCTGAATATTAAAACTCAAATCTCACACGGCAAAGGAGCTTTACTCTTCTTCCTCCTTAGCAAAAATGTCTAGACTTAGGGTGACACTCCCGATTTTAACCCTACACACTTGTAAGCACACTCTAGCGCTAAAGTGAAATCCCTGCCTGCCACACCCCCAGCATAGTACCCAGGAACCCACATTTGTATTCTCTTAACTGCAACTCCAAGGGCACAGTTCACTGGGCAGACAGGTATCCGCTCTAACTTGAAGTCATTACGTGTGGCCTCCTAATACAGCAGCTAATCTTTCTAAAATTCTTTTATGACCACTTCATGAGTCTATGTTTTTGCTCTATAAATTCTTGTCAGAGTGCTATATTCTGGATAATGGCATTTCTAGCAAAGTTTCTTTTTTTTTTTTAATGCTTATTTTCATTAACCTGAAAGGCAGGGGCAGGGGAGATCAAGATCTCCCATCCACTAGTCCACTCCCCAAAGTCTGGACCAAGCTGAAGCCATCTGGATCTCTCAGTGGGTGGCAGGTACCCAAATGCCTAAGCCGTGATCTGCTGCCTTCCAGGATACAGTAGCAGGAAGCTAGACTGGAAGCAGAATTCGGACCCAAACTGGCACGCTGACACATGGCAGCTGAACCTGCTGTGTCACAATGCCTGGCCCTGATTTCTTTTTTAAGAGTTTATTTATTTTACTTGAAAATCAGAGTTATACAAAGAGAGAAGGAGAGGCGGGTGTGGGGGGGTCTTCCATCCGCTGGTTCACTCCCCAATTGGCTGCAACGGCCGGAGCTGAGCTGATTCTAAGCCAGGAGCCAGGAGCTTCTTCCAGGTCTCCCAGGCAAGTGCAGGGGCCCAAGGACTTAGGCCATCTTCTTTCTACTGCTTTCCCAGGCCATAACAGAGAGCTGGATTGGAAGTGGAGCAGCTGGGACTCAAACCGGCACCCATATGGGATGCCAGCACTGCTGGCAGCAGCTTTACCCACTACGCCACAGCGCCAGCCCCTAGCCCTGATTGTCAATTTAAAATACATACACATTCGGAGCCAGCGCTGCGGAGTAACGGGTGAAGCTGCGGCTGCAGTGCTAGCATCCCATAAGGGCACAGGTTTGAGCCCCAGCGGCTCTACTTCCAATCCAGCACTTTGCTATGGCCTGGGAAAGCAATAAGATAATGACCCAAGTGCTTGAGCCCCTGCACCCTCATGGGAGACCCAGAAGAGGCTCCTGGTTCCTGGCTTCAGACAGGCCAAGCTCCAGCCATTGCAGCCATTTGGGGAGTGAACCAATGGACAGAAGACCTCTCTAACTCTGCCTTTCAAATAAATAAATCTTAAAAAAAAAAAAAAAATACATACACATGCACACACACCTCGCTTTATCAACCAGCAAGTTAACTAAAAATTCAGTTAAATTATTGATTTTTTTTTTTTAATTCTTCTCCCAAATCTCTAACGTGGGCCACAAGACCACTGTCACCTTTGGAACTATCCCCTACTTAGAGAAACACTGCAGAGAGGAGGGGGCAGGGACAGCAGGCCACCAATGTCAGCTACCTCAATTCACTACCACCACAAGCTCCTATTAAAGAGAACTCCCCAAACAAGACTACTGACTAAGTCAGATACAACGCACACCTACACAATTACCCAACAGAAACACTCATTATCCTAATTGTCACGCCTCTGGAAAGACTTGGCACACTGTTTGCTCCATATTCAGAATTTCCCTATCATTGCAAAAATGACGACAAGATTTCGCCCGCAGCCAGCTGTTCTCCCCCAGCGACCTGACACCAGGGGCCTGCCTCTCTCTCCTGCAATCTGCCTAGCAGGCTGGGCATCTATCTCTGGGAATACTTAAGGAAAATGCCTCTTTGCATGTCCCACAGCACACTACGCTACCACTCCTGACAGGATTTTTAAAGGCATAAGTATGGTTTTAAAATAGCCTGCTGTAGGGACTTTCTTCAGTCTCCTTTTTTAGCCTCTTGGGATAAGAGCTGAAGTTCAGGGGCAATGAGTCATGCTGATTTACTGCACAGGTATGGACGCGGTAGGGCATTATTACCATGAATCAAATGCTTTACACACTCAGAGGATGGCAAACATTACAAAAATCAAAGTTCAAACAAAGTTAAGCCATTAGTTTGGAATAGCTACCATTTCATTCGTAAGGTATCTTTCTTACTTTTTAAGATTATTGATTTAGTTCAAAGGCAGAGTTACAAACAGGAAGGAAAGGCAGATCTTCCATCTGCTGGTTCACTCCCCAAATACCACAACACCCAGGGCTGGACCAGGCTGAAGCCAGGAGCCTGGAACGTCATCCAGGTCTCCCTCGTAGGTGGCAGGGGCCCCAAATACTTGGGCCATCTTCTGCTCTGCTTTCCCAGGTGGCATCAGCAGGGATCTGGATCAGAAGTGGAACAGCTGGGACTTGAACTGGCACTCCTTCATATGAGACGCCAGCATAGCAGGTGGCGGCTGAACCCACAGCACCAGCACACCAACCCCCTATGAGGTATTTTCAAGTGACAATTTCTCAGATGTGGGTTGGGTCCATCGCTGGAGCTATCCCCTGACTCATCACACAGCTGGTGAGTCTTTGTCCTTACATGCTACTTAAGATGGGGTGGACATGAAGGAAACTGAAAACAGATCTGTGTAGATGGGGCAGGCATCTGACACAGCAGTTAGGAGAGCAGGTGACAGCCTAAGTACCAGGTGTCTGCCACACAAGTGGGAGAGACCTGGGTTGAGTCTGGGCCGCTGACTTCAGCCTGGCCCAGCCCCAGCTGTTGCAGGCACTGTATTCTGACAACAGCTATTCTGTCTCTCAACAAACATGCACACACGTTGGAACTTGATAGAACTTTCACCTTAGCCAGTGTAAGAGACGATGAAAAATGGTGGTCACCCCAATGTCTTCTCTTCGCTGGCCTTTCTATTCCGCTATGCCATCGTGTTTTCTGCATCCTTCTCACTGGCACCTTTTTCCTTTTTCAATTAGCTTCTTTCAATACTGGTACATTCTCCCCAACAGACTGCACACAGGAAGTTAATCTATCAACTCTCTCCTCTTCCACCTTTCCAGAATTCGGACGAAGGAAGGGGAGGGAGGAGAATACCCCGCCGTGTTCCAGCCCTGAATGCCCTCCCCGTCAGACCTCTCCAGAGCCTTGCTTCCTCTGTGGTTCTGGGTGCTCAGCAAGCAGCACCTCGCTCGGGAAGAGCACCCACAACCAAGAACAAGCACACAAGCACACACACACACACACACACACACACTCCAGAAACCCCTTCATCACTGCTATCCTCATCTCCAGTGACAGCCGAGGCACCTCTCCTTGCTTCCTCTTGCTATTTTCTAGAACCATTTTCTGCTTATAACGTGTAGAACAACTTCTTGAGCCTGACAAGGAGTAGGGCTAAGGACTACTGATCACACACACCACTGACAGACTCCAATGGCAGCTGCTGTGGGGGGTTGCTTCTATCCCCAGGGGAAGCTTCTTGTATTTCAGCAGCCTGCTAGATACCATTCACGGCCTGTCCAAACCAAAACTCTCTGTGCCTAAGCTAAGAAAACCCATTTTCACTCCTCTGTGCCCTCGTGGCATTCTACTGAGAAGAGTGGAGCGGCTGAAGAATGTGGGACGAGTGTCCCAGACACAGTGGTGAGCCACTCACAGGCCCTCGGAAACGACGCTGTGCAACAAGGTGACCGCATCTCAGCACATGTGGTCCTCTGTGCCCGTCAGCCAGGGCTGCAAGCCAGGACTTCAGCCAGAATAAAGGTGTGAGCCTATCTAAATTAAGGCGTGGCTCAACTTCACGCCCAAGATAAAAGCAAACTGCCCTTCTTCCTTTCATAACATACCTTCTATCAGACTTGAAAAATTCAGGGGAAAAAAAAGAGGAAAACAACTGTAACAAGGGTGTGAAACACCCTTGCAATCTGTGGCAGGACTATTATTATGGGGCAACATTTACAGACATTTGACAAGATCAAACGTACTGGGGCCGGCACTGTGGCCTAAAAGGTTAAGCAACTGCCTGTGACATTGGCATCCCATATGACAGCTAGTCTGAGTTCCAGCTGCTCCACTTCTAATCCAAATCCCTGCTAATGTACCTGGGAAAGCAGAAGATAGCCCAAGTCCTTGGGTTCCTGCACCTGCGTGGGAGACCTGGAAGAAGCTCCTGGCTCCTGGCTTTGGATCGGCGCAGCTCCAGCCATTGTGGCCATTCGGAGAGTGAACCAGTGGATGGAAGACCTTTCTCTCTGCCTCTCCTTCTCTCTTATCTGTAAGCTCTACCTCTTAAATATCTTTAAAAAAATAATTATATAAATATTAAAAAAAAGAGAGAGATCAAGTGTACTGTGACCCAACATTCTAGGAATGCACACACTACCTAGCTGGGCACTGGATACTCACGGCTGCACCACTTATAAAGCAACAGACTGTGAACTACCAAGCATCCATCAATAGAGGCTAATTAAAACAAGAATATATTAAGAATATTAAGCAGCCACCAGAAAAAAATGAGATGGTTCCATATGTTCTGATACAAGTAAAAATTCAAAACTTGTCAGGTAAAAAACAACTGTGTGTACAGTAGACAATCTGTGCATGCAAACACAAACATACTTAGCACCATAAACTTGTTCACGTATGCCATCTCGGGAAGTGAAAGGCCACGGTGACTGCCCATGGGGACAGAATGTGGATGACTGGGAGGGAAGGGAGAGGACGTCCACTTCTGACTGCATTTTGAGTCTGTTAAAGGAAGCCTTAGAAAGAACTTAACTGAGGCAACCCAAGGACTATTTAGGGGAGAAAAAAAAAAGCTGATGGACTCTGCACTACCCAACAGCTTTCTGTAAGGCCGCATCTGCTGTCAAGACAACAGCATCATGGTATTTCCGCACGAGAACATTAAACACTTTCTAGAGCAACCTCCTCTCACGCCAATTACATGTGCAGCAAGCTCATATTAAACTGTGCTTCCACACGGATCTGCCTAGCACAAGCTAGTCTCAGAGCCACTAGTAATCCAAACTGCACGTGCGATTTAGCAATGCCAGCAGTCTTTAAAGGCCCAGGCCTACTGCACACGCGCACACACACACACACACACACACACCCAGGGTTCTGGGTCTGAATGGCTGAAAGCCAGATCCTGGACTAAGGCGAATCCACTAAGGTAGTATCACTCTTCGAGACACCTTTAGGAAGGAACCAGCTGGCTGGCTTCCCCGAAGGCAGGACCTCTGTGGAAAGGTCAGGAGGTGGCACGGCTGTTGGCACTGTTGAGGCTCTCCTTCTCCCTGTCACGTTCACTCAGAATCCTCCTCCAGACAATTCCATCGTTCCATTTACTGAATCCTGCCAAGAAATAACTACCACTCTACCACTCTAAGGTTCCAGAGAGGAATTAGAAAGGGGCGGGGCGGGCCATCTACACGAGGAGAGAAACCTGCCGGAACTCGCGGTACCCAGGGGCAGTGCCAGTCCTGGCCAGCTCCGGACCCGGAAC
Organism: Oryctolagus cuniculus; assembly: GCF_051225735.1. NCBI lineage: Eukaryota > Metazoa > Chordata > Mammalia > Lagomorpha > Leporidae > Oryctolagus > Oryctolagus cuniculus. Next base: position 121,177,514 of record NC_142868.1, read on the forward strand.
CTGAACTTGTTCTGCCGTGACTCTTCTCTTGCGCCTTCTTTCCACGGCTGGACCTGAACAGCCAACACTGTCCAGGCGTCTTTCTCGGCGAGCCCTTGCCGGCTGGTCAGCGCCGCTGGCCGGCCTTGGCCTCCACCTCCGGACACCGCAGCTGCCTGCAGGAGCTGCTGCAGGCCCTCTCCCTCCTCTTTGCCCTCGCAGGAGGCGACATGAGTCTTCTCCCCAGCGTGGGCTTGCGAGAGGAACCAGAATCCCCCAAGCCGGTGTTCCCTATCTTCCAACTTTGCTGTAAGTGGAACAAAACGAGTTTTCTCTATCTAGCCCATGAAACATTTGCTTGCATCCACCAGTAGTGGGCAAGAACTGCAAAAGTGTTTGAGTCGTTGAAAGGCGACTTCCACTGAACATTTTCCAAGTTCTGAAGAACTTCAATTTTGCTTTAATAGGTGTGAATGGTGGGGGCAAGGCGGGGGAAGCTGACACAAGGACTCCCTGGTGACATGAACAGGAAGCACAGGGTTATACAACGCTGAATGCATATCTTCACCGTGGGATTACCGAGCTGAGTCAACAGTCTCTCACGTCATCTTCTGGCTCCACATCCTTCTCTCAGGCTCCAATCCCTCCTCCGTAAAGCGAGTTCTGACCTTGTGGGGCCATTATGAGGACTGAGCCGGCGTGGCGTGTAAGACTCTCCAGAGGCCCCGGCTAGAATCACCACTACGCTCCCCATGCTGACACTGAACATGGGAATACGCCCAGGAGAGTGAAATGGGAACATTGTACTGTATAGGAATTCCCACTGTTGCCATGGAGTGCATGGGATGACCCCTCCCGCTGCCCAGACTGTCTTGAGGTTACAAATGATAGAAAAAACAGAAATAGCTGATTTATATGCTGTGATTATCAACAAGAAACTTCTACCTTACAGAAAAATCACAAGGTTTAAAGGGTCCTAATCCTCCTCCCCCTCACCCCAACACGGGGCTGGCATTGTGGCAGAGCAGGTCAAGCTGTTGCCTGGGACACCCACATCCCACGCTGGGGTGCCAGTTCAAGTCCCAGCGACTCCACCTTTGATCCAGCTTCCTGCTAATGTGCCTGGCAGTCAGCAGATGGCGCTGTAAGTACTACAATTCCTGTCACCCACGTGGGTGACCTGGATGGAGTTCCTGAGCCCTGACTTCAGCCTGGCCCACTTGAAACGTGAACCCGGGTGGAAGATCTCTCTCTTTCAAATAAATGAATCTTTAAAATTTTTTTTCTTCTCTATTCTTTTAAATAAAGAAAAGAATTCTTAATTAAGAAAAGAATTCTTAATTCTTTTAAAAATTATTTTCTTCTTTATTCTTTTCCAAAAGGAAAGTTGTGAGTACTTTGATGGCTGGGGCAGCGCAGATACACAAGCACAGTTACTGTCCACAGTGAAAGTTTGATGAAAAACCCAAGAAATTAATGAGTCAGTGAACATTACCTTGAAAAACAACCCAAATATTATTTCCTTTCATCACTACAGGACAACTGGGAAACCGGCTACACTTTAATATTTAGGCATCCTCACTCTCTATAAAGATACTGTATTTTGTTTTAAAAGGTGTTGGAAAGTACTTGGCTCAATTTATCTTTTTTTTTTTTTTTTTTTTTTTTGACAGGCAGAGTGGACAGAGAGAGAGAGAGAGAGAAAGGTCTTCCTTCCGTTGGTTCACTCCCCAAATTTCCGCAACGGCCGGTGCGCTGTGCTGATCTGAAGCCAGGAGTCAGGTGCTTCTCCTGGTCTCCCATGGGGTGCAGGGCCCAAGCACTTGGGCCATCCTCCACTGCACTCCCTGGCCACAGCAGAGAGCTGGCCTGGAAGAGGGGCAACCGGGACAGAATCCGGCGCCCCGACCGGGACTAGAACCCGGTGTGCCAGCGCCGCAGGCGGAGGATTAGCCTAGTGAGCCGCGGTGCCGGCCTTGCTCAATTTATATTTCAGGTGTGTCACAATCTAAAATCTGCTTAAAAAACAAAACCCATAAACTATACACAAAAGCAACACACATAAGGGTACAGTTTCAGTGAAAGCTAGCTGTAAATACAAAGTACGCACCACATATTTATAATTCATGCAGGAATTTTATGTTTTACAAATTTACACAGCCATTTCTCTCTACCTGTTTACTGGGCTGGTTTTAGAACTACACAAATGAACAGAGAAATGGTCAGAAACAAAAAACTACCTAGGGAGAACTACATGGGTCGAGGGAAAACTGTGCATCTTATAAAAACCAACATAAATAGTCTCAATTTTTTTTTCCTGGTAATAATTATCTCAAATCCTTCCAGTTTTAAACATATCAGGATCTTAAAAGCCACGACCTCACGTACCATTGCTTCTATCCTCCAGTTTCTTCCCTTTATTTTGCGAGCTATTGATTACAAACACAACTGGGTCGGCACACCACGGTGCAGGCCAAATGCAGCTCGCAGCCAGTTCTGCACAACAGATGGCCACGAATGGTTTTTTCACATTTTGAAAAGATCATAAAATAAAACACGGCAGAATGTGTGACAAAGACTTTATGTGGCCTACAAAGGCTAACACATTTACCATTTGGCCTTTTAGGACAATGTGCCGACCCTGCCTGCTCTAGGGCAGTATTTCTGCTCGCTCAGTTCACGGACAGCAGTGACAAGTTCACAGGGAATCCAGATGCACAGTAACTAAGAACAGAGCACCTTCCTGATGGTACTTGCTGTCTTCCCGGGCACCACTTAGTCCCAGGAAGCACTGACGTCGTCTCCAGGAAGGCTGGCACAGACAGCACCCTGCAGAAGCTCCGCCGTCGAGCAGGCACCGCCTGCACAGCAGTGCTTCGGCTCCAAGGCTGCTGGGCCCACACAGAGCGCGGTGGGAAAGCCTGGGTGCAGGAAACCCATTTCTCTCACGGGAATTCAGACCAAACGATAAGGGAAATGAGCTCCATTTTCTCCCACCACGCACACCCCCCCAAACCGTTCACTACACTAAGGATACATTTCTCCCTCGACTGCTGTAAGTCTACCCTAGGTGAGATAAACCTAAAACTCTCTAATGTGTTTTCAATTCGCTTCTCTCACAGAGTTTCCTCGCAGTCCCCACAAGAAAATAAACGCAGTGACTCACTCCAAAGCAGGCCTCAGCACTCTGACTTTTAATGCTTCTAATATTCGATTTAACTCCACAAATGGTTCTTTTTGACTTGGGTCTACTGAAAGACCAGATTCCTGGAAAACAAAACAAAGCAGGACTTTCGTTAGAAGATATCAGGGTAAAGACACAGTGACCAAAGTATATTCTTTAAAAAAAAAAAAGATTATTTAATTTATTTGAAAGTTACAGAGAAAGGCAGAGACAGAGAGAGGTCTTCCATCCACTAGTTCAATCCCCAGATGGCCACAACGGCTGGAGCTGCACCGATCTGAAGCCAGGAGCAAGGAGCCTCTTCCAGGTCTTCCATGCAGGTGCAGGGGCCCAAGCATTTGGGCCATCTTCTACTGCTTTCCCAGGCTGTAGCAGAGAGTGGGATCGGAAGAGGAGCAGCTGGGACTAGAACCAGTGCCCATATGGGATGCCAGTGCTTCAGGCCAGGGCTTTAACCCACTGTGCCACAGCACCAGCCCCAAAAAGTATATTCTTAATTGTAAACTATAGGGTGGAATATTAAGACAGCTTCCATCCAACATGTTCTACCGTGGCAGAGACAAGACTGGCCCAAAGTCACTCTGCCCTGTTCCACATTTCAGCTGGGCACATGAACACATGGAATAAAACTGGGTATGTAAGGCCAATGAGATACAAATGTGCGATTGTTGGCCCTGCCTGGGATACAAAGGTGTGGCTGGAGCTCTGGCTGCTCTTCTGGACCATGAGGACAGGGGTCCCTAAGACAGAGCAGTACCATAAGCAGTGTAGGTTCCTAACGGCTTCCCAGAGCACAGCTGCCACACGGGCTACAGACACCCTACTACATACTTCTATTCAAGAAAAAGTAGTTTCATTTTTGTTTAAGCCCTTGTTATCTTAATTCTCTAAATTAGGAAAGACTGGGGCAGGCTACTAGCCTAGCAGTGTAGACGTGGGTTTGAATCCCAGCCCCAATGACTGGGTTCCTGCCACCCACAGGGGAGACCTCAATTGAGTCCCAGCTCCTAGCTGGATGGGAGCCCTCTCCCTGTATCTGTGGTCTCTCTGCCTCTCAAATAAATAAATACTTTTAAAAATAAAATGGGAAGGCTTAGATTAGAGAGAGGTTCAGCTTATAGACTGGCCTTACATCATTCAATCCTTTTAGTCCTTCATTTTCCTAGACAGAAAGAGCAACAGCACACAGTGGCTTAGCTTAGGTTAGAGACCCACGGATCAGAGAACCTCTGTGGCGCTGGGCAAGTTAGACGTCCCACCTGTGCAGGAGGAATGATAACCTCTACTGTATGAGGCTGCGGGACAAATACGGGCTTACGGTAAAGGCCGAGTACACAGCCGCTGCTACTGTCTACTGCACGGCACTGGGAAGCTGTGAGACCCCGCAGCTCAGGTCTAGTCGAAATGACAGCCGTATGCTGCTCACCTGAAGTGAACATTAGGTCTGAACTGTACTTGATCGACAAAATTCTTTGAGCTGGGCTAGATCAGAAGAAAAGATGCTAACGTTTCTGTCCCTCTCCTCTGCTACATCAACCTTCCCTATCCAAAGAGATGGAGAAGGCAGGACCACTTCTGATGCTCCTGATTCATGAACTGGGACCCACTTTGTCAGCCAGAAACAAGGAAACAATTCAGTTAACAAGTTTTCACTTAAAAAAAAAAAAAGAAAGAAAAAGATTTCCTAGTAAACTGAGGTCATCCCTGGTAATTAAAATATTAAGACTCTCTCTGTAGGGGCCGGTGCTGTGGCGTGGCAGGTAAAGCTGCCGCCTGCAGTGCCAGCACCCCATATGGTGCCAGTTCAAGTCTGGGCTGCTCCACTTCGGATCCAGCTCTCTGCTACAGCCTGGAAAAGCAGCAGAAGATGGCCAAGTGCTTGGGCCCCTGCACTCAGGCGGGAGACCTGGAAGAAGCACCTGGTTCCTGGCTTCAAATAGGCCAGCTCTGGCCATTGTGGCCATCTGGGAGTGAACCAGGAGATGAAGACCTCCCCAACCCCTGCCTCTGCCACTCTGCCTTTCAAATAAATAAATCAATCTTAAAAAAAAACAAAAACAAAAACAAAAAAAAACAAAAAAAAAACACTATCTGTAGCTAGCAGACATGAAAATCCCACTCGGCAAATACCGCGCACTGCAGGGAGCTGTGTTTCTGCCCCATATCCTCCCAGCAGCCACACTTACCTGGCAGAGCTCCTCCGCCACGTCCAGCATCCCTTGGCGGAAGAAGTGCTCCACCATCACCTCATTGAGAAGCCTCTGGCTGTCTGCCTGCCAGCAGCCATCTATTCCCACACTGCTAATGTCAGAGTCAAAGTTCTGGGAAAAGAAAGAAAAGGAGTCATGAATGGATGCTTTTCACCTCACCCAACAGCAAGCATGCGCCTCATTTCACTCTCAGGGTTCCTGGTAAGCACCTCATCCCCTTCTGTCTGCAGACCCAGGGCACGGAACCTTCTCCCTGTCCATTTTACTCTCAGGTGTTCCTGGTAAGCATCTCATCCCCTTCTGTCATACGACGGAACCTTCGCACTGTTCACCCTTGTCACCCTTTCTGAAGAGGAAACAGGTGTCTTTTTGGAGAATATTTTGGAAAAACATACTGATTTAATAAGAATCTCTGTGATTCCACTGAACTCAAGTGAACAGACTGAGTTCTAGACACACTATATCGACAGTCTTGGAAGAACACAGTATGACTGTACAAGCATACTCCCTGCAGCACGGTCTGTAACAGGGAGAACATACACGCCCGTAAATAATCCATGGTCCATTCAAACAACGCAGCAGTGAGGTCAGGACTGCAGGGACGGCCAGGCACTCACGGGGCTGGTGCGTTTACTCCTGGGCTCGCCAGCTACTATGTACCCGTGGGTCTGACTCTAAACAGTATACTACAGACTGAGCTGGGGACAGACCCAGTTCCCAGGCCCCAGAATGGCTACAAACACAGGACAAAATTTGCATAGCTACAATGGTTTTGAAAATGAAACTTAACATTGAACCTCAACCCAGGGAAGACTGATCAGAGCATGCGGCCTGAGCCTACCCAGGTAGAATCTGTGAAACAAAAGTATCAGCTTTCTCCACAGAATTTAAGCAAGACCCACAGTGTTGTAATATTCAGTATGTCCTGGATACACACACAGTTATTCTGCATACAAAGTAACAAGAAAAATCTTAACTGGGGGCAAAAATCATTGACACCAAGAGGATGCCAATACTGTAATCAAAGATTACAAAAGATTTAGAGTAATCAAAAGAGTTAGAGTAATTCTTATAAAAATGTTCCAAGAATAAGGGCAAGCACCTTTGAAAGATAGAAAGATTCAGCAAAAAATAGAAGATACACGAGCCAAAAATTCTTTAAAAATTATTATATAGACAGACAACAGAACGCAGGTGTTAGCAGAAAAACAATCAGTGAAGATAAATAAAAATTGAACAGAAAAGATTTAATGACAGCCTCTGGGACTGTGAGAAAATAAGAAAAGACCTAATATTTGTATCAAAGAAGAGGATACAGACTGGTATGGAAAAATAATTTGAAAAGCATTTCCCAAGTTTGGCAAAAGATATAAACTTGAGATTCAAGAAGTTCAGTGAACTACAAAAAAAAAAAAAAAAAAAAAAAAAAACACCTCAAAGAACACCTCAAAAGCACTCCTAAAAGCCAAAGCCAAAGCAAGTTTTGCAAGCAGCCAAGGTGCTACTTTTATGGGAACTATAATTCAAATGATTGTAGAGGCCAGAAAGGAGTGACAAAACATCCATCAAGTCCCCAAAGAAATTCTGCACTCAGGGAAAGTTCCCTTCAGGAAGGCAGATGAATGAAGACGCTCCCAGAGGAGGGAAGGCTGCATTTGTTGCTGGCTGTCCCGCTCCGCACAACTGCCAGGCTCTTCAGACAGAAGAAAACGAGGCAAGAAACCTGAAACATCAAGGGCAACCTACTGCACCTCTGCCAGCCTTCTCCTACCCGCTTCCCCTCCCACTCCCCCTCGTCTTTCAAAGCCACTGCCCTCCGAGAAGCCTCCGGCACCCTTCCTGAAGGCACACAAACTTAGGCAGGGTATTTAGATTGAACCGAAATCACAGCTGGATTGTTCTACAGCGCGTACCCAGAACGGGTGGCAAGTGACCACAACAACAACTGCACACGACCACTCCTGACAGTCAGCACAGGGCAGAACACCACGCTGCCCCGGAAAGAGCTATCTCCTCTGTTTGCAAACATGAAGCCGTAGCCGATAGCTGAACACACACAATAAAATTTGGAATCACTTGGACAAAACCAAAACACCAAGATTACTGTCATTCTTAATTTTATTCATTTTCTTTTTACGGACATCTTTCGTGGCTTAGTATTTAGCCTAGAGAATGGAAATAACACCAAGCACCTAGAAGCTACAGCACCCACGCATACATACAACAGACAGATCGATCCCTGGCCCGGAAGAACCACAACTGCTTGGATGAGGTTCTGCCTGCTGAGAGTTAATTTTCCAACAGCTCATCTATCCTTATGCTGTCTGTGACAACTCAAACATTGAGAGGGGGACTATGTTTTTCCTCTCTGGACTTGACTAGAGGTAAGAGCAACTGATGTTACTATGTTCTCCCATATTTTAAACCCCAAAAGCCATTCAAAAGACTAAAGGTGGGGGTATCTGCAGATCCCAGAACTGATTACAAACCCTGTGACCTGCCAATAACTATCAGCCAGAATCACCGAGAGTAACTGAGACAACCCCTCACTAACCTAATTCAATCCAAATTAAACCTTCAGGTTTCTAACACGCACTTGAATATTTATTCCCAAACCTCATCAAATTCCAACAAATCTTTCAGGCATGGTCCTCAGCAAAGAAATGAAACAAATCTGCATGGCACGAGGGTCAGCTCCAAGGACAGCCCGCACTAAAACAGACTCAGCAGTGTATCTTCAATCAGAATTTTAACGGTTACCATACCAGACAGTACCTGCTCACACAAAAGAATTGCCTGAATTCTTTCCTTTATATAACAAAAGTGAACATGGATCACCTAGAAAACTTTAAAAATAGTCCACCATTTAAACAATTTCCATGGGTCTGTTACAAAGTTCTGTAATGATGTCCTTCCCTTAGCCTTGTTTCCTTAAGGCTTATGAACGTCACCATCATATGACTCAAGAAAACCTAAAACCCTTAAGGTCAGAATCTCTGTATTCAAACTTGATAACTTATGTGCTATTCTTGGAGAATCAGCATGAATGAGAAATGCACCAGATGAAATTTTCTGAGTTTCCTTGCATCATTCTAACTTTCCAGTTTAAACTCACTGAGGAAGGTAAGTAAACGACTTTCACCCATAGTATGTTTTCTAGTCCCAAGTAATGAAAATTAAAACTGAGATTATAGGGTCACACTCCTCCGGCTAAAACTGCAGGTTCTTACTCAATGTTGCATCAGAGCTGGAATCAGGTCCAGCTTCTGTTGCTAGGCAACCAACTCATTTGCATGGCCGCCCAAAAAATCCGCAGCACTGTGAGGACGGGGTGAAGAGAAATACCTGTCTATAATTAGCATCTTGTGTTACCGCACTTTGTCCTTTCACGTGTTTAAGGCAAAGCCTGTCCCAATGCTTTGAGACGGGAAGGAAGGACCCAGACAAGAACCAAAAGCAAAAAAGCACACGTTCAAGGCATTCAAGGGTGTGTCTGTCTGGAGAGGATGTTCTGGTTTGGAAGGAACAAGCTGGAAAACACTAAATTTGGAAGCTGAGGCAGAGAAGTCAATAACTTCAACACAATTTCGTTTTGAAACTGAGACCTACATGGCCCACCCTAACTGGATCAAGAACAGGCTCTCAAGTCAGCCAAACTTGCAGGGCTGGCTTTCGCTGTTCACCACCAAAACTCAACCCACTTCTCAAACAGATTTTATGCAATTTCAATTACTGAGCAGACAGTGGTAACAACGTGGTAAAACTCTCTTTTATTTTTAAGGTGCCAATTCTCTAGTATTAACCTTTTTTTTCCCCCAAACTTTCCCTCTACTTTGAAGGAAAATTGGTGCATGAACCTAACAATGCATTATTGTTGCATCTACCGGGAACAAATCCCCTGGCAAGCATGCAGTAAATCTGGTTTAGCAGTGAGGCAGACTGCAAAGGAAACCTAACAGGGTAAGATGACGTGGATCCTGGTTCCCATCAGATGGTAGAATCGAGCTACTCACACACAACCCACAAAAGCTTAATACTCAGGTCTGAAAACAATCTCCTCTCAATAAGACAACTGAATAGAAAAAAAAAAAATGAAAGAAGAGCATAAAATTCACAAAGGGGGAAATCCTTGTGGTCAAACGCAAAGAGATGCTCAATCTCAAACATGATCAAAGGAACACAAAATTGGGAGCAAGGATTTAGTCTAGCAGTTATGTCTCATATTGGCATGCCTGGGTTTCATTCCTGGTTCCAGCTCCTGACTCCAGCCTCCAACACAGGACCTGGTGGGGGAGGTGGGAGTGATGGCTCAAGTGACTGGGCTCCTGCCATCCATGTAGAAGACCTGGACTACTACATCCCTGGGTTCTGGCCCAGCCCCAGCCATTGTGGGGATTGGGGGAGTGAATCCGTGGATGACAGCTCTCCTTCTGCCACTCAAATAATAAAAAAATGATTGTAAAGGCAAAATTAATACAAGTAGATACTATTGCACATCCATTTGATTAACTTTTCAAAAATTTAACGTCTGTTGATACCTGCGCTATAGGTTGAGAAATGAGGAAACAGGAAGTGCTGAATGTGTCTGGTAGGACTGTAACTTAGTCTAGACCCTTCAGGGAAGAACTTGGTAATCCCGGTAAAGCAGCTGATGAGGCGTGTGTCCTGCGAGGAGATGATCCCTATTTACGCAGATTCCAGACAGCCTAGCAAACTGTGGGCTGGCAACACATTCAGCACTCTGGAGGTGCATTTTACATACTGGGGCTACCTTTTTAGATATTCCATATCCTCTACTGTACAATATTTGCACCTCTACTTTGGGTTTCCAAGATAGGGGGAAGGTAGGTTCACAGTGACGGCCCTTACTTTATAAACAAAGGAAAGGAACACGCCCAGATCCGGAAGATGCTCCACACTCCAGCCATCTGTCATTCGCCTTCCTCACTATCACTTTACCCAGTTTGGCTGTGGTCAGCCTGCTGCCCGTGATGCCGCCTTATCAGAACAGATCACAGAAGTTTGCGTGACTGTTCTTTTTAATTAACTCCCAAAGATGACAAACATCTCTGTTATGATTCTGGATACAAAGGAGAGATTTATATGTGGTGGGTGCCCTGAGGGTACAAGAGATCAATTCTTTCCAGAAACTTCAGTACGGGAGAGTTCCTCTGAGTCTTAGAGTCTGAGGCTGCTGCTGTTCCGAGTTAGACAGACAGACAGACAGTGAGTGAGCTTTCACCCAAACGCCCACAACAGTATCTGGCAGAAGCCAGGAGCCAGGAACTCGTCTCCCATATGGGTGGCAGGACCCAACTACTCAAACCATCTCCCACTGCCTCCTAGGTTGTGCCTTGGCAGGAAGCTGGAACCAGAAGTGGACTCAAACATAGGCACTCAGATATGGACCACGGGCATACAATTAGCGACTTAAATGCTTAACACCCGCCCCAAATCTGGGTTTTCATCCCAGCTCTTCCGCTTGTTTTCTAGCTCTGTGACCTCAGGTACGTTACTTAACCTCAGTTTTCACATGTGAAAACCCCTACTGGTACCTATCCGACAGCAAACCTTCCCAATAACTCAGCAGAAGGCCAGGTCGTGCCACCAGTCTTCTCATATTTAAAAGAATCATTGGAAAATATCAACAGATATGAAAAAGCATATTAGATATTGGTGATAAGCTCATTAACTTAAAAGCATTTAAATACAATCACAGACCGGGCTGGCCAGCAAGGCTTAATGCGTATAATGCCCTTTTGTTCCTCTTAACCCAACCTGCCTGGGATGTTAGACCAAGCACAGTACTTCCACTTCCAGACACAGCAAATGGGGTCTGTACCACATTCACGTGCAGCGAGACCGTGGACACCAGACTGCAAAGGCCCCAGGCTTTCCTGTGGCCCAGATTGTAACTCATCAAATCACTACCTGCAGCAGCTAAACGATGCAGCTGCATTCTGCTCAGAACACAAGAAATAAGAAAAACACAGGTCTGTAACTTAGAACTAACGATGCAATGTGACAGATGGCCGCGAAGGCAGAGTTTAACTTTTGTTTGTAAATGATCTCCAGCCTGAAAGGGCAGAAGCAATACCGGCTCACAGGGGCTGACGCCCAGAGAGCGAAGCCACAGAGCATCCAGTTGTTCATGAGCCAAGGCTCTCGTTCTATCAACGGAAACCTTTATTTTTTGTAAAGATTTATTTTGTTTATTTGAAAGACAGAGTTACAGAGAGAGGTAGAGACAGAGAGAGAGGTCTTCCATCCACTGGCTCACTCCCGAGATGGCCACAACAGCCGGAGCTGCGCCGATCCAAAGGCAGGAGCCAGGAGCTTCTTCCAGATCTCCCACGTGGGTGCAGGGGCCATCTACCTGCTTTCCCAGGCCATAGCAGAGAGCTGGATCAGAAGAGGAGCAGCCGGGACTAGAACCAGCGCCCAAGGCCAGGGCTTTAACCCACTGCGCCACAGCGCCAGCCCCAGAAACCCTTCTTGCCTAAGCAAGTAGGACTCAAAGAAAGGGGCAGGCAGGAGGGTAACTGGGCCTCTATCAGCACCTGTTTCCCACGCCAAAGCACTCTTCCAAGGCTACGAATTGCTCTCAGGCTCACATATTCCCAGCCCCTCCTTCCCTGAGAGTGCCGACAAGAAAGGTCCTGGGGAGGTCTTCGGGACACCCACCTGCAGCAAACCACTGAGGCCAAGCCTGGCTGGGTCAGGTGAGTCAGGTCCACCCCGGTGCACAAGGCAAGCAGCGGATGGCAGCTCCTCTTCAAACCCCATGACTTTCAGAGCAACATCCTCCCTCCCGACCTCGGCAACGCATTTCACTAAATGCCTCGCACAAGTGCAGATACACTGCCTCCTGCATCTTCTTGATCTGTTCTCCAGTAACTGGGGCAGCGAGTGAGGCACAGCTTTCCAACTATTTTATTTTTAGGAAACACATTACTCTTGGCATGGTATCAATATTTTCTTTATAAATGTATCAATTGTTCCATTTTGTTAATTCCAGAAATTCTACCTATGATATGTATCAAATTATGCTTATATTTCAGACCTCAGCTTACTTCTTTTTATTCTTAATCAGAGTGAATTTTCTAGTCTTTTTAATTCTCCGTCTTCCTTAATGCTTATATAATGCTATAAGACGTTATCTATTACACAATGATAGAATTTTGGAGCTAGTACGTAACTTTACCCACTACTATTTAAGGCTGAACATAAGAACTCACCACCCACTGCTATTTTTATCTTCTCTTACATCCCAGTCATACCTACGTAAAAGGCAGTTCCAGACTGTCCACCTACTATCTTAAAACACTCGGCATTTCCTGGTTTATACCATTATTCCATTCACTCTGACAGTCAGCATTTCACCCTGCCAATGTAGATGCTCCATCTAGTGGCAGAAAATCATTTCAGACAAAGTAGTTTAAAAACAACGTTAACCATTATTTCCCCCCTTCAACATCACCAGATGTACAACGCTCTCACTGATTCCCTAGTACAGCACAGAGCACACCCTTGGGTGAAAACTTTTCCCCAACCCTGACCCATCACTTCCAGGTATATACCTGGACATTACTGAATATCTTTGAGTCTTAGTTTCCTCATCTGGAATGTAAGAACAACACATCTGTATTATGGGATACAAGTACATGAAGCATTTGGTTCAGTATCTGGAACACGGCCAACTCTAAGTGACCGCTATTATCTCCCTACTCCAGACCACTCATGGTCAAGCCATCTTCAGCTCCTTCATGATTCACTCCACTTCCCGTAGGCCTTCCATCATTTACCTCCTCCCAACTCCATCTTCCCCTCCTCCCAGCAGGGCCAGGCACTCTAACCAAGTCAATCCCTTGTGAGTGTTTAACATGAGTCAAGCACATTCCCAGGTGCTGTTTTACAGCCTCTCTTCCTAGCCCTGTGGAGAATCACAGCTGACTGCTCTGTCACTCTGAATCTTACCCATATTCTCAGTCAAATCTAGGGCATCACTCTACAAACCTTAGATTAATGAAGAGCACAGCAATTGTTCCTTTATGATAAGCAGCGGTTACCCTACACAAGCTTATTTTATGTTGTGGAATCTTCCCAGGCATATGTGTACAATAAGCACTTTATATGATCAAACAAGACTGCAATCGTAAACACCATAAAAACTGTGTTTTTATATTTTAACTGTACTATGGCAGATTTTAGACAATTCACAATCTTAGTACTAGTTATTTCAACACATATATACACACCTCTGAAAGTAAAGCAGTGATTATTTTTATCGACTTTTCCTATAAATTAAAAAAAAAAGCCAAAGAAAATGTAAAACATTGAATAAAACGTCCTAAATCAGAATTCCAGATTTTCTAAAAATGGGACAGGAAATTAAAAGCAGCCCAACGCAGAATTTCTTTACACTAAAAAAAATTTTTTCCACAGAATCCAATGGCTGGTATTATTTATTTTCAATAGGAATCATACTATGAGCATTTGAAAATGCCAACTTATTAAAGCAGATTTCTTCAACTTTTTATATTCACAGTAATTATAAGCCAGAAAATGCCTTGGTTACTACCACCAGAAACCTCTTTTCTGTTTACATTTTTAGAGAAGTCATAGCTAGAGAACCTGAAAATACATGAAGATTAAATGAATTAAAGGGATGATTATCATTTAGCATGTCAAAAATTTACCCAAATTTCTTAACTCAAAACCAGCCTGCTAATGAAGGCTCTCTGATTGCCCCCATCTTGTGAGGGAGGGAGCACATGTCCCTAAAATGCTGCTCGCAGGCTGCTGGATGGCATTCCAGGTTCCCAGGCAGGTCGGTCTGGTGTGGCGCTTAAAAGCCTGGGCCACAAGAGCTCCAGCTCCACCCTGCTTGCTCACCACTCACTCACAAGAGTCCACTCGGCTTTTACAACAGGCTGCCCGGAGCCTGCACAAGTTTATCCGAGTCACATGACAATGACAACTGGGGACTTGACAAGTCAGTGGAGTCTCAGGTGACAAAGCCCAACAACAACACGGGAATCCATTCACAATATCCAGGTGGTTCTAGTGGGGAAAGAGCTGCCTCTTCAGAAGAGACCAAGTAGATGCCAAAACTCTCAGGAGGAAGTGTGTGGAAAGATGCTAGAGAACCGGGCTGGAAGACCCAGGTGTTCCTCTGTGGCTCTGGAGTACAGTCTAACAAATACTCGTTGGGATGGTATGTGAGAAGAATCCAGAATCCAGGTCACATAGAACATAAACTACTTTCATAGGAACATAAAACAATTCTTGAAAGAAATTTTAAAAGAATTATTTGAATATGCTCATGAAAAACAAAATGCCTTCAAAAGAGGAAGGAGCTAATTGAAATATGTAATCAGGACCATCCACCTCAAACACATCCTCCCCAATAATAAAGCCAAAATGCAAATCAGTCAGCAAAAATGTATCCCTGGATATCTATTCTGAAAGAGCTATTTCCATTTTTTGGCACCAAGTACATCAAAACGGTTCGCCTCAAAGGAAGTCAAATACCTACCACCCTTCTGGGTGGATGTATCTGCAAAGACCTGCCGGGCCTGCAGGAGACCTGCTCAGCAGCGACAGGACACAGACACAGCAGGTGACGGGAAAACACAGCTTCTCTACCAGTGACAGAGCGCTAAGCTGGTGGACCACGTGCCTAGCTGTTCTCCATCCTGGAACACACTGAGCTATGGCTGAGCCGGTTCCCACTTAGGGCAGGCACCTGCCATCTCTTCCCGGGCACTCTTCTCTGACTACCTTGGAAGCGTTAGCTTTCCCACCGGCATGGCACCTAAGGTTCTGCCACTCAGATGCCGTCAGAATTGCGGACGGCAACTTCACGGTCTGGTGGGTAACCCCAGGAACCCACTAGGGTTCTCTCCCGGCTTTGAGCCGTGAGAATCACCAGAACACCTCATTCACTTTCAACAACGAAAATCTGAAGCCTCTTCAACACTCCCATTTATGGCCCTAGGCAAACTGAGACATCCTCACCCAGCGTCAAGGCCATCTCCATTGCCCTGGTTCTTAAGTGAACACACAGCAACAGCTACTTCAGGTAACAACTGAAGACTTCCAATGCAATAACCCCAGATAGCCTGAGGCCATGCCCACTTCCCAAGTTGTGTCCACTCCCCGGGAGTTGCCAAACAGGCTTCATGACCTCAAAGCTACTTCAGAGAACACTCACTGTCTTCCCAGCCTTTGCTGGCGACTGCCGTCACTGATCCAACAAGGAGGCCAGCACGCTGCAGCTGCCAACACCTCCCGACCTCTTTTGCAGAGTCAAAGTCTTGCCACCATCCCACTGAGAGCTCAGTCAAGGGCCACTGGCTTCTGTAAGCCACTGGCTACCAACCCAAGTCCGCAGACCCCTGCTACTCACAGTCCAATCATACAGCACCTACCAGAGAACGCTGTGTTCTTAGACGCAGAGTTCTGACTTCCACAGCCTCAAGCCTAACCTTGCAATGCTACTCATTAAGATAATTTCTCAGGGCTGGCATTGTGGTGCAGCCGGTTAATCAGCATCCCATGAGTGCAGGTTCAAATCCCAGATGCTCTACTTCCCATCCAGATCCCTGCTAATAGGCCTGGGAAAGCAGACGATAGCCCAGGTGAGAGACCCAGATGCTCCAGACTCCTGGCTTCAGCCTAGCCCAGTTCTCCACTCTTATGGCCATTTGGGGGGTGAATCCGTTATTTCTGTCCCTTCCTCTAACTTTGCTTTTCAAATAAATAATTAAAAAAAAAGATAATTTCTTTTTTTAACTTTTTTTTTTTGGACAGGCAGAGTGGACAGTGGGAGAGAGAGAGACAGAGAGAAAGGTCTTCCTTTGCCGTTGGTTCACCCTCCAATGGCCGCCGTGGCCGGCGCACTGCAGCCAGCACATCGTGCTGATCCAATGGCAGGAGCCAGGTGCTTCTCCTAGTCTCCCATGGGGTGCAGGGCCCAAGCACTTGGGCCATCCTCCACTGCACTCCCGGGCCACAGCAGAGAGCTGGCCTGGAAGAGGGGCAACCGGGACAGAATCCGGCGCCCCGACCGGGACTAGAACCCGGTGTGCCGGTGCCACAGGCAGAGGATTAGCCTATTAAGCCGTGGCACCAGCCCAAAAAAGATAATTTCTAACAGGCCTACCCTGACTTACATGGACCCACTCCCTAGAGTCAGTGAGGTTCCATTATCCACATTATAGCTATCACTCTTGTGCATAAAGACCTAGCAATTCATGGGACCATTTAGGAGATGCCTTTGCTACAAAGAACTCGCCAAGAATTCTTCCTATCCTCCTGGAAGCTTACAATGCGGGGACAGAAAAGTTTCTGATCAGACTTAACCTGAATGGCTCAAGCAGTCAGACGTATCACACAGTAACCTTGGGCTAACTCCTCTTAGACGATGAACTCCATAGGTAAGCCTGCCCAGTGCTAAAAATGATAACTACTTATGAATCGACCACTAAGTCAAAGACTGCTTATTCAGGAAATGTCACAAGGAAAAAAAAAATCACCCACCAGAAGTGACTGGCATGGTTCGCTGGCAACCAAGCCACCCACACATGAACTCACACACAGAAGGCAGCACTGAAGAAAAGCAACCAGTGTGCCCACAGGAAGCCAGGAGCCAGGATGCTGCAGGGGAGACACAGGCAAGGGCGTTATTCTAATCACTCCTAACAGACACAGCCACAGCCAGGGACTCACTCAGGAAGCAGGAAAAGTCACTCCTGAAAAACAGACTCCCACAGACACAGTTAAAAGGTCTCTGGAACCTCACCCTGACCCTAAGAGCTCCAGTCACAGAAGCAAACGGATAAACACAGCTATAAAAGGAGGGGCTTTTTTTTGTTGGGTTTATTTTTGTTTTGTACATAAGAGCAACAAAGAACTTTAACAAGAGTAACTTAGTAGGGGCGGTGTTGTGGTGCCGCAGGGTTAGGCTGCAGCCTGCAACACCAGCATTCGCATTCGCATTCGCATTCACATTCACACTCTTTCTCCTCTCTCTCTCTCTCTCTCCCCTCCCCCTCCCTCTCTGTAACTCTGCCTTTCAAATAAATAAAACAAACCTTTAAAAATAACAAAAAGAGTAACATAGTAAAACCAGACCTATAAAATATAAAATGCAAAGAAGAAAGGAATAGCAAAAAAATAACAATGTGGCAAAGTACTGTCAGAAGTACCATGCTGAAAAACCAGACAATACTTCCTTCAATACCATACCTTATCGATGGCTTTTCCAACCCGAGAAACACTGCTGTGGATGTCTTTGTGGTCCGAGGCCAACTTTTGAACAGTATCCTTTATTCTCTTACAGCACTGCGTCAAAACAAGTGAAAGTGTCCCTGATAATTCAGCATCTTGTCCTACGAAAGAAGAAAGATTAGTTAGTCACCAAAGCAAACCCAGAGATGGCAAGTTTCACACAGAAGAAAAATCAGTATCTGCTTTGAAGCAGATGGTCATAGATGTTTTTTTCCAAGTGAATACTGAGAATGATAGCTAAAACAAGAAAATTAAGAAGCCATTTTTATAATTGCAAAGATAAGCACAGACTGTGACTAATATTGTAAAGAGATTATTATCTTTCAGAAAATATGTCTAAATGAGTAAATTATCCAACTCAGTTAAACTGTTCAAGACATTTGGAGGTGGGGGGAGTTATTTATTTATTTGAAAGGCAGAGTTACAGAGAGGCAGAGGCAGAGAGAAAGAGAGAGGTCTTCCATCTGCTGGTTCACTCCCCAGATGGCCACAATGGCTGGAGCTGGTCTGATCCAAAGCCAGAAGCCTGGAGCTTCTTCTGGGTCTCCCACACGGGTGCAGGGGCCCAAGCACTTGGGCCATCCTCTACTGCTTTCCCAGGCCATAGCATAGAGCTGGATCAGAAGAGGAGCAGCCTGGATTCAAACCAATGCCCATATGGGATGCTGGAACTGCAGGTGGCAACTTAATCTGCTATGCCGCAGTGCTGGCCCCATCAAGGCATTTTTTTTTTTATTACTTTGATGTGACAGATTTAGTTTTTTAAAAAGATTATTTTCATTTTATTTTAAAGGCAGGGAAAGATCCTCTATCCACTCTCCCTCCCCCCAATCCAGGTACCCACAACCACTCCAGGGTTGGCCAGGCTGAACCCAGGAACTTAGAACTCAAAGTCTCCCACATAGGAGGGCAGGGACACTAGAACTTGAGCCATCACCTGCTGCCTCCCGAAGTACACATAAGCAGGAAGCTGGACGGGAAGTGGAACAGGGACTTGAACCAGGCACAGCTCAATGGGATGGGGACATCTTAAACACTATGCCAAATGCCCAACCAAGCCGGTCTCTAAACATTTTGGTTGTTACCAAATTTCCAAAAGAAAGATGATTTAGTTTAAATGTTTCATATCCCATATAAAGAAGAAAAAAACTTCTTTGGATGCCATGATCTGCAGAATACGGCTGATACCACAGGCCTGACACTGCTATCCTTAGAACATCTTGGTTGCAAAGTTGGCCCTTGGCTAGCAACTGGGAATTTGGAGTTCAAGAAGGTTCCCACCATTCCATAACTCATAAAAATGGCTCACCATGCCTAAACTGTTGTACAGTGGGTGCTTATGGTGAACACCTGCTTTGACTGAAGGAATTTGGAATTCTGGTCCACACTAGTCAGAGGACTCCTCCATGACTAGCCCCAATAAAAATCTGGGAGACGGAGCTTCTCCGACAACTTAACACTTGTCCTAATTTGTTATTGGAGGAACTGAGTGTATCCTATGTAACTCTATAGGGAGAGAACTCTTGCATGTGTTCTCCTGGCTTTCTGGACTCCACCCTTTGAGCCTTTTCCCCTTTGCAGATGTTTCTTTGCTATAATAATCTCAGGAGCACAACCAGATGCTGAGTCCTGTGAGTACTCTCAGTGAACCACTGGACCCCACGGGTGTCCTGATGGCCCCTAACATGCTGGTAAATCAACTGAGAGTCACTACACTTTGGACCCGCCTACCTGTGTTACCTCCTTCCAAACCTTGTTCCTCTAGCAGCCAAAAAGGGAGGAAGCAAAGGGGGAGAACAAATCCAGTACAGTATTTCTCAATTACTCCTCTAGCTACATATCCTCTCCTGAAAGTAACAGGCTGGACTTCTGACATCTGTCATATAGCAGTGGTTCTCATTTACTTATTTATTCATTTACTTGAGAAGCAGAGTTACAGACAGAGAGGGAGAAACACAGAAGTCCTCCATCCACTGGTTCACTCCCCAAATGGCCACATCAGCCAGAGCTGGGCTGATCCAAAGCCAGGAGCCAAGAGCTTCTTCCAGGTCTCCCATGTGGGTGCAGGGACACTTGAGCCATCTTCTCCTGCTTTCCCAGGCCACGACAGAGAGCTGGATCAGAAGAGGAACAGCAGGGACCCAAACCAGCACCCATATGGGATGCCAGTGTCACAGGTGGAGGCCTAACCTATATTATGCCAAAGTGCCGATCTCCCAGCAGTGGTTCTTAAACTTTAATGTACACCAGAGTCACCTGGAGACCTTGTTAAAGTAGCTGGGCTCCATCCTCAGAGCTTCTGATTCAATAGGTCTGGAACAGGACCCAAGAATAAGAACAAGAACAAGGCTGAGAGTAGAGAAGCCCCTTAAGGTTGGGAGCAGAGTGAAACTGACATAAGGCCTTCTATTTATTTATTTATTTATTTTATTTGAAAGACAGAGTTACAGAAAGAGGGAGAGCAGAGAGAGGTCTTCCATTCGCTGGTTCACTCCCCAAATGGCTGCAATGTCGAGAGCTGAGCCGATCCAAAGTCAGGAGCCAGAAGCTTTTTCAGGGTCTCCCACATGGGTGCAGGGGGCCCAAGGACTTGGGCCATCTTCCACTACTTTCCCAGGTGCATTAGCAGGGAGCTGGATCCGAAGTGGAGCAGCCAGGACTCTAACCCATATAGGATGCTGGCGCTTCAGGCTGGGGCTTTAACCCACTGAGCCACAGAGCCAGCCCCCATAACATCTTAACATGGCCCATCTGATCGACAGGAGCAGAACAGAAGGAAAGACACTAGGAGGCTGTGGCAGACTCTTCACAAGGGAGATGGCAGCAGCAAGCCTCAGGATTTCCTGACTGGATAGGAGGGAAGAGAAGGACCTGCAGATGTCTCTAAGGTGTTTGCCTTTAGTCCACTAGGAAAATGGTGGGGGAAGGCTCAACAGGCATCAGAGGGCTGGGAGAGATTAGAAAGTCCAGTTTGGGGCTTGCTAAATTTGAGACACTGAGTGGGCACCCAGCACACATGTGGAAGGGTCAGCTGGTTTTACAAACCTGAAGTCCAAGAGCAGAGGCAGGCCTAGAGACAGAAACTGCTGAGTCATCGGCATCCAGAGGACACTTGAAGTCATGAGACTAAATGAAATCACCCAGGGAGTCAGAGCAGACAGACAGGAAGAAAAGGGCGGAAGTGACCCAGAAAGGAGACCAAGACGAATGACGGAGGAAAACCAAGACAGTACGGTGTTAGCAAATCCAAGCGAGGCAAACCTGTCGGTGAGGAGGAAGCAACCAACTGGGTTCAATGTGCTGCTGGGCCAAGAAAGATGGGACTGAGACCTGGCCACCGAACCACAACGTGGAAATCAGTGACCATGACAAGAACAGCTTCACCAGATTTCAACAAAACAAACAAACAAACAAAAAAACCCACCAGGAGGCTGCAGGGAATGTGAACAGGGGATGGTAAGTCTGGCTCAATGACAACCACTGGGAGAAGGCAGTGCCCTTAGGGCACCCAGTGCCACAAGGGTGGCCAGAGTAGAAACTGCCCTTATCTCTAAATACAAGTGCCCACAGCGTCCAGGCACCTCCAACTCCTGATCACCTCATTTCCAGGAGTGGCGAATGAACATCCTGCCCGCAGGCTAAGGCCTGCGGAATCCCGGCTGGACCACAGGCCCACAGGCAGGACTCAAAAATTCTATCAACTCTAGAGCAGGCTTGGTAAACTTGGTAACCTTGGATGGTCCACGAATGATCACAGAAATCTCCAAATGGGCCTTGATAGAAAAAAAAAGGCTCCCTGGCCCTGATAGGGCCAAGGGACAATTTGGTACTTCAGAAAAATTCCAAAATCTGTTTCTAAAGGGTGTTCCATGCAGACTTTGGACCAAAAGCAACCATTGAAATGCAACCATTTCAGCAGCTCTGTTCAGGCCGTTTCTGGTCTTTCTGAACCTAAATCTCCCCTAACCTTGATGCCATCTCCTGTACAACCCTCTCTGCCTATCCTGGCTCTTCTGAATTCCTGACAACTTCTGTTCTTCCCCACACCTTCCAGCACTTAATCACATGTCATTTAACAATTTCAGGTATACAGGCCATCATCAGTGTCAACCAACCATAAGCACCCAGGGAAGACAAGGCTCATTCTGTAACCTGTATACTCCACAGTCTTACACTAGCAGTGCCTGCAAATGTGCAAAAACATCTGTATTTGATTCGGAGACAAAGCAAAGGCAAAGACAGTGAAAGGGAAGGCCATATTGAACAACTAGTTCTGGGGCAACAAGCAAAAACACACATACAAAAGAACCACACCATGTACAAAAATTCAAGACCTAAATTTAAAGAGTACAAACTGTCAAATTCTTAACATAGGTGCTTTCTTGACCCTAGATTAGGGAAAGGTTTCTTAGATTTGATGCCAACAGCAAAAGCAGCCCAAGAAAAAGTAATTAAATTGGACTTCGGCTGGCACCGTGGCTCACTTGGCTAATCCTCTGCCTGCAGCACGGGGCACCCCAGGTTCTAGTCCCGGATGGGGCACCTGATTCTATCCCAGTTGCTCCTCTTCCAGTCCAGCTCTCTGCTGTGGCCCGGGGGAAGGCAGTGGAGGATGGCCCAAGTGTTGGGCCCTGCACCCTCGTGGGAGACCAGGAAGAAGCACCTGGCTCCTGGCTTCAGATCGGCAAAGCGCAGGCTGTGGCGGCCATTTGGGGGGGTGAACCAACAGAAGGAAGACCTTTCTCTCTGTCTCTCTCACTATCTAACTTTGCCTGTCAAAAAAAATAATAATAATAACAATAAAATAAATTGGACTTCATCAAAACTAAAACTTTGGGGAACAGGCATTTGGCCTAGTGGATAAGCAGCCATTTGGGAGGCCTGGGCCCAAGTCCTGGCTTTGCTCCTGATTCGAGTTTTCTGCTAAAGCTGGGAGGCAGCTGGGGGTGACTCTAGCAGCTGGGCCTCTGCTGGGACACATCCGTGTGAGACCTGGACTGAGTTCCCAGCTCCCTGGCTCTGCCCTAGCCAGGGAGTGATTGCAGGCATTCAGGGAGCGAACCACTGGATGGGGACTTTGTCTCTCACTTTTTAATTAAAATTTGTTTCAGACAATGGGAGAAAATATTTGGAAATCATACATTATATTAAGAACACTTGGGGCCGACGCAGTGGCATAACAGGTAAAGCTGCCGCCTGCAGTGCCAGCATCCCATATGGGCACCAGTTCAAGTCCCGGCTGCTCCAATTCTGATCCAGCTCTCTGCTATGGCCTGGGAAAAGCAGAAGATGGTCCAAGTTCTTGGGCCCCTGCACCCATGGGGGAGACCTGGAAGAAGCTCCTGTCTTTGGGTCGGTGAAGCTCCGGCCATTGCGGCCATCTGGGGAGTGATCCAATGGATGGAAGACACCACCCTTTCTCTCTCTCTCTCTCTTTTTGTAACTCTGCCTTTCAAATAAAATAAATCTTGGGGGGAAAAAAAGTAGATGGTAAGGTAAGCAAATTATAGCACTGTGGAGTAGAAGGTTAAGCTACTACCTGTGATGCCAGCATCCCTTATGAGCACCAGCTCAAGTCCAGGCTGCTCTGCTTCCAATCTGGCTCCCTCCTAATGTGCCTGGGAAAGCAGCTGAAGATGGCCCAAGTACTTGGGCCCCTGCACCCACATGGGCAACCAGGATGAAGCTCTAGTTCCAACTGGCCTAACTTCAGCATTTGTGGGCATTTGGGGATGCTGAATCAAAGAATGGAAGATCTAATTCTGCCTTTCAAATAGATAAATTTTAAAAAACACTAATTTAAAAGAAAGCCCTAACTTCTATTCATCCATATCCATGTGCTTCCACAACCAGATGACAGCAAAGCACACAAAAATGCAGAAGCCAACAAAAGCAGTCATCTATAATTTCCCGACTAAACTTTCATCATCATCCTTGAAATTCACCAACATTTCCATATTTCAACAACTGAGATACTGAAGGTTGGAGCAGCCGTCATCCCCTTTTTTTTTCTTCACCATCTACAAATGCCTCTACTTTTTTATTGCAATGTTGTAAACCATAAATACTAGGAGTACGTGGTCAATTAACCACACCCGGTTTCTGTTATCTTCCAAGGAAAAAAATGATGTCTATAAGGTACAGTCCTGTGTCACATCAGGAAGTTTTAAGGATGGACCACACCCTCCACCACGCATGGACTATGGCGTGGGTGTGTAGGAGGCTACACCAGCTAGATTTGTTTAAGTTTACTCAATGACAGTCACACAGCACAGACCCCGCCTAAGAACACAATTTCAGAATACATCCTTGTGTTACTCCACACGTCTGTATTTGGAAGCTCAAGAAAAGTCTAACAAAAGAATCTGAAAGAGAACCCTGCGAAGGCCTTGTTTAGAAAAGATTCCACAAATGCATTTTCGAATGGATTCAGTGGAAAGCAGCCAAAGGTAAAAACAGGTTTGAAAAAAAACCACTATGATGATCAGGCTGACTGAGACTCCATCAAGCTTCTAAGTCCTGAAGGGAGAGTTTCAAAGTGCTTTTGCTCTCTCTCTATGAAAACATAGTCTGCTTCCAGGAGAATCTTTCTGTGAGAAAAATCTAATTGGGTTCAGTTCCTGGAAGGAAAGCTGAGAAATGACTCCAACATCTTCACCATGACTAACCCAGGCTGGCTCCCGTGGCAGTCAGTCACCTGTCACCCAGGTCAAAGCCCCATGTAAACCGTGTTTTTATTTACACAGACCTCCCCAGGCACACCAGGCCTCCTAGATAAGCAGGAAAGAAACAGCCCTGGGCTGACACTCACCATGAGAACTTTTAAAAACCATTCTTCCCAGCAACAAGAATCAGCACATTAAATCCAAGCAAAGAGCCTACGTGTGGTTGGTCTAAGTTAAAAACCATTTCCTTTCAACGTAAGGGACTAGCACCTTCTCTTTGATGAACAGATTGTAAGCATGATATTCTCAGAAATTAGAATAGCTGTGGGCTCCTCCAGAATCCGACATTTGCTAAAATAAATTAAACATAATTGACTTAACTCCTTTTTTTGGAAAGCCTAGCTAAGACTTTAAGCTCTGCCTTTGGACTTAACATGGAAACAAACTGGGACAACGTTTGTGTCTGCGCATCCTGTCCTTCTCTATCAGAGTTTCACACTTAACACAGTCACTTGTCCAACACTCCCAAGAAATTAACTGAAGACAGGAAATGTGACATTTCATAACTGGCACCCAGTAGGCATTCCGTAACTATCTGCCAAAAGAACACAGATAAAAATAATAAATTGTGGGTTACACATCCTCAATTTCAAGCCCCACAGAGGAAACCCCGTAGTGCCACCACCACCTCTGAAATCAGCAGACTGATGAGCCCCACCCTCATGTAGAATGCTTAGTGTCTGCTACACAATACCGCTGCGTCCTGCATTTCCCAAACAGGAAGCAAATCAGGAAATAATCCCGTCCCTATTTGCCACTGACATTATTATCTAAGGAGAAAAATGCAATGAAATACATCTTTACTTTAGTATGTGTGTTCCAACAGCATTTGGCCTCACAGTTAAGGCACCAGTTGGGATACCTGCATCCCGTATCAGAGCGCCTGGTCCAGGCTCCACACCCAATCCCAGCCTCCTGTGAATGCTCACTTTGGAGGACGGCAAGTGAAGGCTCAAGTAGTTGGGTCCCTGTCAGCCACACGGGAGACCTAGGCTGAGTTCCTGGCTCCCACTTCAGCCTGGCCCAGGTGTAGCCATTGTGGACATTTGGGGAGTGATCCAACAGAGGTGAGTGCTCTCGCTCTCTCTCTACTTCTCAAATAATAATAATAATGTGTAAGAGTATATAAAAAGTCAGAACGTAGAAAGGTACAACAAACTTGGTGTCTGGTTTCCACAAAGCTAAAAATGGTAAAAATCCTGGTTTTCCCTTGTTTTTGATAAGCAACCTGCAATACAGTTTCAAGCATTTGGAACATACATTTGTTTTATTTTCTTCCTTACTGATCCAAAGGCTTAAGACGACACAGGTCCGATGGTGTGACAAGATGTACTCACTACTGTGGCCCATCTCATACAACCAGGACAAACACAGCATGACGGTTGACAACTATGTTTCTCAAATGTACTCAGTATTCCCACTTTCAATTTTCTGTCACTTTTACAGTTTCAGGGGAGAGCGAGGGGCTCAAAAAAGTGTGTGTGCCCACATCCGTGTACGTGCACACACACACACACACACACACACAAGAAGATGGCACTATTAGAACTGCACAGGCTGGCAGGCAGCCCCATGGCGCCATTCAGCAGCAGACAACCGGAAGTTCTAATCTGGCCGATGGAAGATGCCAGTTACACCAGAAGTACACACTGTGTAGAGGCAAACACAAGAGATGGGACTCCCCCCCGCCCCCCACAACTGAGAGCAGTCAAACTCTGTGAGGCACAATGCAAGTGAGCACTGCCGTGGCTGTGGCCACATTCAGACTTTCAGAGGCTGAAAATTTCACCACTTACAACTAGAATGTTCTGGTAAGAATAAATAGTAGGATTCAGACCCAGCAACATTTTCATGAATATCCAGGAGGCAGAAAAATTTTAATGTAGCCAAGTCTATAAATATTACACATACTGCACTGGAGTGCTTCTGGGTCATTAAAAGTTAACTTCCCTGTCACAAAAAAAGAGAAATTTTAACAGAATTAAACAGAAAGCAAAATGGAACATGAATTTTGATGCAGATAAACACAAAGAGATCTGCTTGAGAAACATAACCCTAACTACCTCAACGAAGCCATACATAGAATTCACAGAGCCATACTTAGAATTCGTTCTAGATTAGCTTCCTCAAATAAAGTTAGAATAAAAAAAATGGCATCACTAAAAGGCTTGAAGAGGGGGGAAAATCTGTTACCCCCATTTTTCATACCTTAAAATAAACCAAATGAAACCAAGATGGAACAGCAAAGTCAAAAACGAGGGATAAGTATGACATTTCCGTTTAAGTGGCACGTGCTGAGCACGAAGGGCGGTGTTGGCAGTGTCCCAGGTACTTTCCAAGGTACTTTCCTTGTGTGCAACAGCTAAATCACACAGCCCAGGCTCACAGTGGTCCTGGAGCAGAGAACAGGACCTGCGACTGTCATAAAGAAAGGGAAGTCTTCAAAGCTTATGAGGCTGGGGCCGGCACTGTGGCCCTGCAGGTAAAGCCACCGCCTGCGAGGCTGGCATCCCATATGGGCACCAGTTCAAGCCCCAGCTGCTCCACTTCCAACCCAGCTCTCTGTTAATGTACCTGAGAAACTCGGAGGAAAATGGCCCAAGCATTCGGGACCCTGGCACCCACTTGAGAGACTCAGATGAAGCTCCTGGCTTCTGGTTTCCCTGGCTTCAGCCTGGTAGTCCAGGCCATTGTGGTCATCTGGGGAGTGAATCAGTAGAGTGAAGCTCGCTCGCTCTCTGATTTTCAAATAAATAAATAAATCTTAAAAACAACAAAGGGGGTTGGCGCTGTGATGTAGTGGGTAAAGCTGCCCTCTGCAGTGCTGGCATCCCATATGGGCGCCAGTTCCAGTCCTGGCTGTTCTATCTTTGATCCAGCTCTCTGCTATGGCCAGGGAAAACAGTAAAATATGGCCCAAGTCATTGGGCCTCCGCACCCACATGGGAGACCCGAAAGAAGCTCCTGGCTCCTGGCTCCGGATAGGCCCAGCACTGGCCATTGAGCCATTTGAGGAATGAGCCAGAAGATGGAAGACAGATTCAATCAATCAATCGATCAACCTCGCTCTCAGTCCACCTTTCAGATAAATAAATAATTTTTTAAAAACCAACCACAAAGTATATGAAGGGAAAACTGCAGACAGAAGAAAAAAGGGATGCAGGTCCATGGGTCACCTTTATTTAATTATTTGAGATGCAGAGAGACAGAGAGACAGGTAGAATACCCCGGCCTACTGATTCACATCCCAGTGTCCCCACTGGCTGGGGGTAGGCCAGGCCAAAGCCAGGAGATGGGAACTCATGCCAGGTCTCTCAGATGGGTGGCAGGGATCTAACCACTGAGGCCACCACTTGCTGCTTCCTAGGGCCTGCATCAGCAGGAAGCCAGAATGGAAGCCAGAGTCAGGACTTGAACCCAGATCCTCTGACAGGAGATGCAGGTGTCTTAACTGATATCTTAACTGGTAGGCCAAATGCCCACTGTAGCCCCATATTTAGAGAGCTTACTCACTGCTTTAAATTCAGCAGGGAGAGAATTCATCTCTAGCCATCATTAGTATCTCTCAAACCTCGTAACATTTCTTGTAGCATTTAAATCTAGAATTCACATTTTAAAATCCAACTCAAGAGCTGTGCCTTCCCCTCTCCTGAACTTTCCACGTTCCTCCTAGTTCTATAATTATCCACCTGTCACTCATACTCAAAGCCTTAGATCAACTCTGCATGCTCCAGCCCGTCTCTCCCACTCTGCCAGAACCCACCCGTGCAAACCCTGCTAACCCCTTCCCTCAGAAGCTCCCCTGCTCCCTGACCACAGGCCCCACTTCATCAGACCTAGGCTGACACTCAGCCTGCTTGTCTCCAAGCAAACCTCATTCCCAACTCCAATCAACCTCGATACTGCTGACATGTCATGTGTCTCCTGTCACATCCCTGCACCCCCCACTCAAAACGCCCCCAGCTTGATGTCTCTCAGTATCTTCCCAGTTCATTACTTTACCTGGTATCCAGTCTGTACCCATCTCATTTTAAGGTTTTTACCCCATTTCCCTCCCCACTGTCCTTAACCAGCTCGCTGCTCTGTAGCTTTGTTCCTGCCTTCCCCTGCTGACACTCAGCCTGTCCTACTGGCCACATTCCAGCCCCACTACAGCACTCCCCGCAGGTCAGGAGAGCCCCTTCCTGTCTCAGACGCGACCCTTATCGTCTGCACCACTCACTCATTCACATCTGGCCAAAATACATGGCCTTGCATTACAGGGCAATGCTTTTGTTTCTTTAAAACTTATACCAGTCTCATCTCCCTAATTAGAACCAAAGTTCCTGAAGGATGGGATCGCTTGTCCTTTGTGTCGCCTACAGATTCAGCCTAGTTCCACATGTAATTGCTGATTGGTAACCCTGACTAAGCGACATGTCCCACTGAAATAATACTCACCCCTTCCCATGCAGCTCTTTCTGAAGATTTCTTCTCTTTCGATTTTTCTGAATAGTATTTGTACCAACCAGTAGAAACGCTACATACTGGGCCATGGCCTAGGTGTTTTTCCCCTTGCAAATGTTAAGTCTGGTCCCCCTAACTCAAGCTCCTTCAAGAGTGCTTTCTACACCTTGTCAGGATTCCTTGCATTATAAAGCAAAACTCTGGGCACAACAGTATTTAACATACACCAGTAATAAAGACACCTAAATATTAGTCAACGAGTTTCAATTAAAACTACCTAAAAGCAAAGGCTTTATAAATACCACGTATAGGGGTCCAGTGCTGTGACGCAACAGGTACAGTCGCCACAGCCTGCGGTGCCAGAATTGCACGTGGGAACGGGTTCAAGTCCTAGCTGTTCCACTTCTGATCCAGCTCCCTGCTAATGGCCTGGGAAAAGCAGCAGCAGATGGCGCAAGTCCCCTGGCCCCTGAACGGCCTGGCCGTTGAGGCCATTTGGGAAGTAAACCAACAGATGGAAGATCTCTCTCTCTCTCTCCTTCTCTAACTCAACCTTTCAAATAAATAAATAAATCCTTAGGAAAAAAAAAAACCCACCAAGTATACCGTTCTACAGATTTCAAAGCCAACTCACATCTATTATTTATTTCATCCCTCTAACTCTGTGAGGTGAGTTCTCTATCAGTTTACTGGGGGAAAAAAAAAAAAAACACCATGAACCAGTGCAAAGCAGGGATCAAATCCAGACCTCCTGGGCAAGGACAACCTGGTATCCATGGAGAAACAGTTCCAGGATACCGCCTCCCTCAGACACCAAAGCCCATGCAAGCCAAGTCCCTGATACAAACAGAAAATGGTACTGTTCGCACAAGGCCTATGCACATCCTCCTACATATCTGAAATCCTTTGATCAATGCTTAATACAATGTAAATGCTATGTCAATAGGTGTTGCCCTGCACCGTTTCAGGAATAAGGAAAAAAGTCTATACGTGTTCAGGAGACACAACTTTTTTTCAAATATTTTGGCTCCAAGGTTGGGTGAATCCACCGGAGTGGCGCCCGCAGACAGAGTGCCTGCCGACTGTCCTAATCCTTACCTCTTACACCAGCCTCCAAGCTCCTGTGTACACAGGTTTCTTCTAACATCAGTGAGATGTCATTAAATCTATACAGACACTACAGAAACAGCACATTCATCAGAGATAACACACAGCCTAACTTGCCCATGCCCCAGTAAGAGAAGAAATCACTCTCCAGACCTCAGTCCTGTGTGGAGAAAGGCTCAGTAATATAAGCTTGGTGGCCTCCCCAAACGACCATTTCTAAAATCCTCAACTCCTGCAGGATATTCCAGTCTCTGCTGTTTTTTATATTGATTTATTTCTCTAAAAGACAGGGACACAGACACAGGTGTCCCACCCACTGGCATACTTCCCAAATGCCCACAAAGGCTAGGGCTGGGCCAGTGCAGGATCCAGGAGCCCAGAACTCAATCCAGATCTTCCATGTGGGTGGCAGGGACCCAACCACTTGATCCATCACAATTGTTTCCCTGGGCAAATGTTAGCAGGAAACTGGAGTCCAGAGACAGAGCTGGGTATCAAACCTAGGTGCTCCAATGTGGGACATAAACAACTTAATTTATGGCTAAATGCCCAGCCCCTCTGTCCTTGGAGGTGTTGAGTTAAATCTAAGAAGTTCCTGCCACCCTTATACAAACTCTTGGATCTTTCAAAGAAATGCCCAGTTAGAGAGCAACATCTCCCTGGTATCCATTAACTTCTGCAAGGGCCCTTGGGTTCCAAATACATCGCTCTGGGCCAGGGCCCTCCATTCTCCCCAAAGTCTTACAGAGGAAGAAGGCCCTAAATAAAAACAATCAGGGTTTTGTTTTTTTTTTTTTTCCCTCAAACATTTCAGAAGAGTTTTAAATTTACAAAACAATTAGCTTAATATCCCAAGGGAACAGTGTGCTCAAACCTCTTTTAACCATCCTAACAATAGATAGACAAAGACATGAGAACAATGGAAATTTCTCCATTAGCTCTTCTATGATAGTATCACAGTGTTGGCAAGTTTCTCCTTCACTAATGTTATTATACAGAATCAGAAACTATTTCAGGGATAAAATACTCTAAGGAAAATGATTTTATTATGCCAAGCATTAAAGCCATTTCAAGTAACTTCCCAAAGTAACAGGACCCAAGCTACTTTCACCACTCTACAGATAAACTCAGATTAAGAACTCAGTTTTTTTTTAATTGTATGAACATAGAGTTAGGATGCAAGACACAAGCTGAGAAAAGTCTGAGCTAGGCACAAAAATACCTCAGAGTACATTGTTAATGATGTAGTGTACAGCTGTTCATTATAACAGATATGTATTGCTTCTGTCTGGGAGCAAATGTCCCTTTCTAGAACTCTCTCCGCTACCTGATGAAGGGTGGATGGGTCATATGGTCATCTCTGTCCTGGCACGGGGTCAGCATAGCTCAAAGTGCTCAGAAGACCCCATACCCTAGCCTCAGCCACCAAGTGAGGTAAAGGCACAGGACCGATCCAATACAGGATAGCGGAGATACTCCTTAGGAGTCTTGTTGGAAATGCAGGAGAGTACCCACATACTCATTTTTGAGCCCCACTGGCCATCTCCACTTCCACTCATTGAGAATGGAGCTAACCATGTAAAGAACTGCCAGTCCTAATGATACCCCTTCTGTCCCTGGAGCCAGCCTGGCAGAACCTCAGCCTATTTAGTCACTGTCAACAAATTCCACTCAAATGAAAACCTCTGTGTCTCTGTTCCTGCAGGACCCTGAAGGGTCCCCTCCCACCCAGCTGTCTGCAGGCTCCCGCTCAGCAGAGCCAGGATGGTAGGAGGTGGGCCCTGCGTGTTGGGCTGGACTGAATGTATGCTAACAGCATAAATCCAATGCTACACTTTTGTGATTAAACTTTACTGTAAAAAAAAAAAAAGCTACTGTGTCACCTGCAACCAAAAGAATACTGAATAATGTAACAGTCTAAACAAAGAAAGGCCAAATTACAAAGAATTCCTTCCTAAATGAGCTGGAAAGAAATGGCTACCAAAGTTAGATCTGCTTCTAAACCTACCTGGAAACATTGACTTAAATGAGTTCTACCACCTAAAATAGCCCAGTCCATTCTCCTTAGAATATCTCAACAATGGCTACTGTCCTCCACCCAAACTTTTATTTATGACCTACTTATTTTCTACCTTCCAGACTAGATGTTAAATGTAGATATCAAGTTGTATTCAATTCAAAACTCAAAGTCATTATTCTCTCAAGAGTGTATTGTTGGGGCCTGGTGGGCGCTGTGGCAGGTGAAAGCCGCAGCCTGAAGCAATGATTCGAGTCCCGGCCGATCCAGCTCTCTGCTGTGGCCTGGGAAAGCAGTAGAAGATGGCCCAAGCCCTTGGGCCCCTGCACCCACATGTAAGACCAGGAAGAAGCTGATGTCATAAATAAGAGTGTCAATTGTTAAATCAACAAAAGGAGTCACTGTGCACTTGCTCCCCATGTAGGACTTCTGCCCTTAATGAGCTGTACTATGAGAATTAATGGTAAAACTTGTCTTCAAACAGTACTTTATACTTTGTGCGTCTGTGTGGGTGCAAACTGTTGAAATCTTTGGCATCTTTGGGAGATGGGCAATGAGATGGTCCAGGAACAAGAGTGGGAGGGAGACTTCACTAATGAACTTCATCTTCTGAATGAGCCATTCACTCAAAATAGATACATTTTAAACTTAGGAAATTCCTTGAAAGTCACTTTCAGAAACTTCTTTGGAACTACCTTTAATGTCTAAAATGATCTTGCAAATCTTTCTCTGTATCTTCCAAAGCATACTTTAAAGCATGTTCTGAAACCATTATTAAATTGTTTCAGCCTAACCTTTTACCAAGTATCAATTCAGCAACACATAATATACAATGCATTTGTTACCCCTGCCAGAACCCCTAGTTGGAACCAAAAAACAAACATTTTCTCAATAGAAAGAAAATGCTGAAAAACATACAAATAAGTCAGATCACCAAACCGTCACCACACAAAGTGAGGTTCCCATATCACTGCTGTGAACGATGATCAAATCTGGTAACGAACTATCATCTCAATAGTTATTTAGCTATGAGGTTATTACTAGTTTACTGTAACTAAGCAAACCAAATTTATAACTCCACAAAGGTCCTTCCCAGAGAGAGAATAAGTCTACTTAAACAAAACCATTAATCCATGTACATGTGTGAGTGGCGCTTGAGAAGCACCAGTGCACTATCCAAATTAAATCAGGGGCACACTAGCAACCATCACACCCAGTCTCAACCCTATTGAATCTTAAATTAAACCAGACTTCATGCTCAAAAGGAAACTCTGCTTCTTGGAAGACTGGTACAACTAAATGACAAAAGTATTCTCTCCCCTCAGAGCTGGAGACATTAAAAGAACCCAAAGTTCAATAAAAACAATTAAGACTCAAAGCTCAATACAATTCCAGAATGCAAGTCAGGTTTTAAAATGGCACACTGGGGATGGGATTTGGTGCAGTGCTGAGACACTGTCTGGGATGCCCACATCCCATATCGGAGTGCTGGGTGCTGGTCCCAGTTCTGAGTCCAGCTGCAGCTTCCTGCAAGTCACACCCTGGGAGGCTACAGGTGATGGCTCAAGTACTTGGGTCCCTGAATTTTGAGCTTCTGGCATCAGCCTGATTCTGCCCTGGCTACTGTAGGCAATTCTGGGGAATGAATCAGTGGGTGGAAAATGAATCTCTGTGTATGTAAGCCTTTCAAACAAATAAGTGTATAAATGTTTTTACAGGGTATACCACACTGCCGTCCCACAGCAATATCTCAGCAAACCCTCTGCATGCCATGAACAGTTCTCCATCCCTGCTACTACGGGCCAGGCTCTGGATCAGTCCATCCTCCTAAGGCAGCCACAAGGCAAGAGAAGGCCCTGGCGGGGGTTCCAGGAAGAGGAGTGATCAGGCCCCAGCAGGGCTCCTCTTGACTCTTCTCTGGAGCTCTGTATCGCTTTACTGCCTTTTCCTGCTTCTCAGACTTCTGTTAGCCCTACTGCAAATACCCTGGAAAGCAACACTCCCTCCCCAAAGCCTGCCCTTCCCTCTCAGAGCCATAATACTCCAGTATTACTCCTCTGCCGCAGGCCTTTACCCCATGGAGCACAAACCACCCCACCAGGTGTTAGGTAACCACCCTACACCCTCATTCCCCTAAAGGATTTGGAGAAATTTTACATGAAAGGATTCCAGGCTACAGAGAGATGACTTAGAGCGACTGAGAAGTGTCGGGGTTCACTGCAGGACTGTCTCCAGGCCAGTTGGACCCCACTGGCCCGTGTTTTCTACAGGGAATAAGAGTGGAAGATAATGTTCCCATCCTCCCTCCAAACTATCCTAACATGCTTATCACAGCGCTCACAACTTTAGAGGGGCAAACATCTAAATAGAAGAATACACAATTCATTCTCTCAGAAACCGAAGCGATCCCCTCGCCCCCACTGAAGGATCTTTCTGAAACCCACAGCCCCTCAGCAGGATGAGGTCCTAGAGAGGATCCTGGGGGATCTGGGATCTGCAAAACCCCCAGGGTTCTGCTTGATTTACATCACACAATTCCTGCAAGGAGGGTCCCAACCAGGGACCCTTCCTCAGGTCAGAGGAGCCCACCAGACCACCTGCCCATACAGAGACGTTCGGACACCCTGCAACTGTCCTTTTAAACTTGAACATGGAATTCCAAAATCGGTCTTCAGCACAGACACCTCTGAGGAGGGTACATATAAGGCTGAAGGTGGTAGCCACCACCCTTGCCTGCAGAGAACTTTAATTCAGAAACGATCTGCTTTGAAAAATACCATAACCCAGATACCAAAGCATGCTGTCATCTCACAAAAGAACACCAAAAGTTAGATTTTATTTTAGAAACCAGACCTAGTATCTGAGGCATTTGTTTTAACATTTTAGAATGACCTTTAATCAAACCTATTCTTACAGAATTAAAGGAAATCAGAGATACCAACACAAGACAGGCAATTTGGAAGACAAGAGGGTTAAAAAAAAAAAAAAAAAAAAACGGCTGACCATGGAAAGAAACAGAACTCAACAGCATGGCATGCAAGCAGCTCACACCCCACACCCCACCAACTCTCAGGTCCCCAGGAGCAAGCAAAGCTGTCTAAAGCGAATTCTTCATTATCACTTTATCCACCTGGGACTGACCCGAGATCACCTAAAACCAAGTTCACAGTCACTTCTGCTTCCACTAACAGCTCCCTCTTCCCGGAACCCAGGGTCTTCGTCTCCCATCATTTCCGGTCTAACACTTCATCTCCCACCGGCACCTCTGAGTCCAGGCGCTTCATTCATTCTCTTCCTCCGCTGGTTCCTCCCTTTCAGCCCGTAACAAGAACCACACTTCCTCTGGGAGGGGCCTCCCACCAGCCTGGCAGAGAGGAACAAGAGCTCCCGAACACTTCAGTGTACACATGCTTCCTTCTGAACCTCCACTGACCCGGCTCTACCAAACTCCACGCATGGAGGCCCACTGACCCCCAGTGCCCAAACCCCCGCACGCTCTGCCTTGACCCTCCACTCTCCAAGGAGAGTCCAAGGTGAGGCTCAGACCCCGCCACCTCCCTCCCTCCTCTTAGGGACATCAGGAGAGTCTTGGACCTGCACATCTCCCAAGCTGCTGACTTGCCTTTGTGAAGCCCTTCAACTTCAGCGGGCAGACTCGGGACCCCCTGATTGCCACGCCACGCCACCTGGCTTCCCCATTCCTGCCAACTCGACCATCACCACCAAGGCGGCCACCAAGGCCTGCTTGGGTTTCCACAGCAGAACTGGAACTCTTGCTATGGTCTTTTCCATATTAATATTTTAATCACTACGGTTGCAGGGCTGCTTCTTTCCTGGACTTCAAAAATGACTGCTGTGTCCACAGTGAGAAGCCGAGGACTCTCCCTCCACTGAAACTCAAGCCTGGGAAACGGAGGCGTAGAAGAACGCAGAGGAGGGAAGCCGGGGCTCCCTCACCGCCCTGGTCTCACCTGCCACAAATACCTGCCTTTCTGCCCCCTCCCAGCCCTGCTCGGGGGAGAGGGCCGCTCCCCAGCCTCCCGAGCAAGCCCATTCAATAGCCAGCCCTTCCCTTCTCCATCAGCAAGAATCAGCCCTGCGACTCTCCGCGTCGAAGGACACCAGGCCGTTAACGCTCCTGGTAAAACCAAAACCCCAAGCCCCTTCCAGACCAGCTTCCAAAAGTTAGCTCTGGCAAACCAGGCGTCCCCATGGGGCCTGGGGTCACAGTGCAATCAATCATCTAGACACAGCACGGAGCCGAACTGTACAAACCCGAGCCGGCAACGCGAGCAGCTCCCCACTCCACCGTGCGCCTGCTCCCTGGGCCTCGGGAGAGGCTGCACCGGAGGGCGGCAGAGTCGGAAGTCGCCGGAGCGGCTGTCCCAGTAACCCACCGCCAAGAATAACGCTCGACTCCCCTGCTCCCACCCCCACCCCCTAAAAAAGGCCAGGAAAGAAAAGTGCCGCGGCCAAAGATCTGGGTCCGGTAGACCAAGGGGCTTCCCATGCCGAGCCCCCAGTCCCTCGGACTCTCGGGGACAGCCCGCGCGGCCACGTGAGCCCCCCGGGGCCGGGGGCCGCGGACTGGGGGAGCCGGGCAGTTTGCAGGTGCGGCGGAGGCCGCCCACCCACGCTTCCAGCCCGCCCGAGCCGGCTCTCATTCCGGGGTCGCGGCAGAGTCGAGGTGAACCGAGAAACAAGAGCAGCAAAGTCCCGGTGCTGGGCATCCCTGCGCCCCCCGCAGCCGGGCCGGGCCTGAGCCTGAGGGTGGGTGAGGGGCTCCTCCGCGAG
The DNA here is from genome assembly GCF_051225735.1 of Oryctolagus cuniculus. NCBI lineage: Eukaryota > Metazoa > Chordata > Mammalia > Lagomorpha > Leporidae > Oryctolagus > Oryctolagus cuniculus. Next base: position 121,214,270 of record NC_142868.1, read on the forward strand.
GCTGGCTGGGCCCTGCCCCGCGCGCCCACCCGCGCCGCCCTACCGTGGCTCTGCAGGATCTCGTGCTTGAGGCCACCCGTGTAGTCGATGAGCTCCTCCAGGCCGCGCTCGCACAGCTGCCCGTAGCCGGAGAACTTGTGCAGCACCTTCTCCAGCTCGCGCTCCACCGTCACGCACTGATCCATGCCGGAGGCGGCGGCGCTCGGCTCGCCGGCGCCTGGCAGTCCGCAGCCGTCCGGCCCGGGCCCCGCCGAGGCCGCGTCCCGCTCCTCGTCCCCCAGGCAGGCGGCCGAGACGGCGGGCGCGCTAGCCGCGGCGCCGGGGGAGCCCCGCGCAGCCCGCGCCCGCCTGCCCCATGGCCCCCGGGTCCCCCAGGCGCGTCGCCGCCGCCGCTGCCGCCCGCTCGCCCGCTCGGACCGCCCGGCTCGGCGTCCCCCGACCGCCGCTCGCCGCGTTCGGCTGCCCGCGGCGGCGCCGCCGATTGTTTTTGTTTTCACGGGAACCGACCGATGACCTGGTTCTCCCGGGCGACACCAAGCGCCGCCGACAGCGGGGGGGGGGGGGATCAGCCACCCCAGCTAGGGAGAGAGGCGGCGCGGGCCGTACCAAGCGCACCCTCGGGGGAGGGAGAATAAGCCTGGAGAGCGTGGGCGGAGGAGCGCGACGAGTGTCCGCTCACGCCGCCGCTAATAAAGGTGTGGGCCGGACCACGCAGACAAGCGGGCGAGAGCGAGGGCGAGGGCTAGGGCGAGGCAAGAACCCAATTGGTCTGAGGAGCTAAATAGAGAACTTTAGACACAGCCCCTACGCGCAGGGAGCGCTACAACTACGCGCTCCGTAAACAAGGGGGTGGAAACCGTTCCTAACCACCCCGCCCAGAAACGAGGAAAACCAGCCAATGGGGCTCGGGGACTATGTAAGAAGTCAGCTTCCTCCAATCTCTGACCGGGGCGTAAGCCTTCAGCCAATCCAGGACGGGGGTCCAAACCAATAGGCTCGCTGTTGGAGGGGGAGACTTGGAGACAGGAGCGAGTGAGGCCAATCGTTTCCGGAAAGCCATAGGGGGTTGGGATGTATGTGTGTGTGTGTGTGTGTGGGAATAGGACGAAAATAAAAACGGTCGTTTTCCGTAGGGCCTCGTCCCAGCCACAGTTCTTGTTATAGCCTTGAAGGGAAAAGTGGGTCCGACGCTCCGAAGTTTTGAGTAGACGGGCCCATCTCCCCGGAAGGAAAGCGGAGTCGGGCCGCCCGGGCGGAGAGGCGCGGCGGGCGGGGGCGGTTCTCCCGGCGCGTACCCGCCGGCGCGCTCCCCACACCCCGCGGGGCGGCGACCTCTGGGCCCTGTCCTCTCCTGACCGGTGGGGACGAGAGCACGCGCCGGGGAGCTGGACTGCCCGCCGGAAGGGCGGCTTCGTCCCCGCACGCCCCTGCCCGCTGTGCGCCGCCGGCCTCGGCCTGTCTCGCCTGACGCCCCGAGCTGCGGCGCCGACCTTTGCGGCCTCGAGCGAGCGCAGCCGGCCGCGTGCCGCCGCCTCGGGCGGAGGACTCCGGCGCCCGGTTCGTCTTCGGGGCCTCCCGTGACCGCGCGGAGTCCCGCAGCCTTTGGCTTCCCGCGCGGCTCTGTCCTGTCACGACTTTGTCATGTTCGCGCCACTTAGCAACGTCCGCTGGGATTTGTTTGACTTTGTTGTCTGCACCACTTCAGAAAAACCGTGAAGGCTTTTTTTTTAATAGCCTTTTGAGTTTCAGTTTCCTTTATTTTTTTTTTAATAATTGGAGTTAATAGCACGTCATTGGTAGTTAGACTAGATAATACGCGTAAGTGCTTGCAATGGGCCGGTGATGGTGGCCGGCGGCCTTAGGGTAATCCAGCTGATGCTATTCTCATCTCTTCCTCCCCACCCACCCCGTTTCTGCCTTCTGCCCTCTTTTCTTAACAGATGGCCCTGATCCCTGTTTAACAGAAAAACACCCAACGCCAGGAATCTCCGTCACTCAGTATTTCTGTCTCCCATGGCTGTTGTGAACCTCAGACGCCCAAAGGAGCGAAAGTGCTTCCTCTCCGAGACAGCCCCTGGAGCCTGCGGGCTTCCTCGGACCCGGGGCCAGGTGCCCAGGTCTTGCCCCCTCCCCCGTTCTTCCTTCCTAAGGGCCGTGAGGGGAGCTGAGTTTCCCCCTCGATGTGTCTCTCTTCCTCCGTTCTTCCATGCTTGTTCCTCCCTTTGCTAAGCTCACTCACGTTTTGTTTTTTGTCTTCAAGGAGTTGTCATCACTGAAGGAAGTAGCCCCTGTGAGGAACTGAACATAATGCCCGGCACAGGTAAGAGCCATTGTTTCCTGTCCACTGATCGGTGTCTGGTTGCCTACAGCTTCGGGTCCTACCTCGGCCGGGCGCTTCGCCCCGTGTAGTGTCCCAGCACCACCTGCCACCTCCCTGCCAAGCTCCTTGTCGTTCCCCCTGGGGACTGAGGACAGCTCCTTCGCCTGTGTGCTCCTGAAATGCTTTTGGTTACTGTCGGCTTTTCAGAGCCTCTCTTTGTTCCCACGGCGTGAGTCCTGCTTTAACTATTGACACTTTTCTGTAACCTAGGCCCACCTATGCAGTACTGCCTTGTATACCCAAGTTGATTGTTAGCTCCCAGATCTGGGCCGGCTCCTTTTTCTTTGCCATAATTTAATCAGTCTAGGAAAAAATGTGTTCTGAGTATTTGCTAAAGGAATGAGAATAAACAAATTAGGGAAGAAGAGGCTTCAGCTTTAGCCAAGAGGAGAAAAAATAGTACTTGGAAGAAACTCTGATGTTCTGTTGACTTTGTACGGCCCTTCCTATGCGGTGTGTGGTTGCTTTAAGCCTAAACCTTTAATCCTCAGTGAAGGATCTCTAGAAACAAGGGGGGGAAAATTCCTTTTTTTTTTTTTTTTTTTTTGACAGGCAGAGTGGACAGTGAGAGAGAGAGACAGAGAGAAAGGTCTTCCCTTGCGGTTGGTTCACCCTCCAATGGCCGCCGCGGCCGGCGCACCGCGCTGATCCGAAGGCAGGAGCCAGGTACTTCTCCTGGTCTCCCATGGGGTGCAGGGCCCAAGCACCTGGGCCATCCTCCACTGCACTCCCTGGCCACAGCAGAGAGCTGGCCTGGAAGAGGGGCAACCGGGACAGAATCCGGCGCCCCGACCGGGACTAGAACCCGGTGTGCCGGCACCGCTAGGCGGAGGATTAGCCTAGTGAGCCGCGGCGCCGGCCGGGAAATTCCATTTTTAGGGCAACTGCAAATTGTTTTTTTCTGCTTGTATTTTCACTATGCAGCTAAAGTAAGAGTTCACCTACACACACACCAGTATCAAATGAACTCTCATCCCCACATTCTGCTTATTCTGGAGAGTCTAATTTGCCGTTATTCTGAACATTGCTCTCGTTCTCTCCTCCATTCTAAATTTGATTGTCTTTAGCATTTAAGTAAATGTTAATGAAAAAGAAAGGAAAAGAATACCTTTTATCCTTTTGCCAAAATTCATATTTGTTGTAGGAAAATTAGAGAATACAAATAAATAGAATAAAAGCTCCATGAAACCCCAAAACTCAGTAAAAAAATGTTTCAACACTTGGGGTGAATTTCCAGAACTTTTCCTGTGCACACACATATAGTCATTGTGCATTATTACCAAGTATAGCTCTCATTATATTTATTGTGTGAATATGTAGTCCACTGTTTTCCCTAACCCTCTGCCAAAAAGATTGCTTTTAAAACTGCTTTGATTTGTTCTTCAAAGCCTGAAATCAGGCAAGGCAGGAAAAACAAAATTTCATTTGTCAGTTAGAGGAGATAGAAGAAATACTGTGTCAAAAATATTTTTATGCAAAATACACTCAGATTAGGGTCACAAAGACCACACTAATAATTATTGGAAAAATAAATCAGCAAGAATTGTAAAGACCTTGTGGAAAAAACTGCTGGTGATTTCCTGGTTTTAAACTTTTTTTAGTATGTATATATGTATGTATGTATGTATTTGAAGAGGGAAAGAAAGAGATCTTTGACCCATTGGTTCATTCCCCAAATGCCCACTTCAGCTAGGGCTGGGCCAGGCTGAAGCCAGGAACCAAGAACTCTATGAGTCTCCATGGGCCTCACATTGAGTGGCAGCCGCCCAAGTGCTTGGGCCATGATCTGCTTTCCCAGGCACATTAGCGGGGAGCTATGGAAGCGGAGCATCTGGGTCTTGAACCTGCACTGATATGGGATGCCAGCGCTGCAGGCAGCACCTTAGCTTGCTGTACCACAACATCAGCCCCCAACCCCCAACCCAGTTTTATTCTAACTCAGGCCTAATATAAAAGTAAGGATAAACTGATAAGATATGTTATTAAGAAATGTTAAATTGTGAAAAAATATTCTCATTTAAAAAAATTTCATTATTTTCTGTTGAAAAACAAACCAACCCTTGGATATTGCTTCTGCCATGTCAAAGAAACAGGTGAAGGCACGGCCACCACCAAAATCTGTTGCTCTGAATGTGCTTTACCATTGTACCTCCTGTGTGCTGTGTTTTGGAGCATGTTGCCATTTAAATGCCTGTTTGCTGGCTGGATGGAGGGTACTTGCTAGCCATTATGACCTACTCTTAGGGACGGGACAGGCAGAGTTAACAACAGTGCGTTTCTTCTGTGTGCGTCACCCTTCTTTCGGCTCCACTGATGTCTGCAGAAGATAGTGTCTCCTGGGCAGCAAAGCTCTCCCCGTTGTAGCTGTCGCTACTTCGGGAAACCAGGGCCGTTCTGATCTAATTCCCAGCATTTAGCTCCTGGTAGACCTCTGAGAGGGTGCTACACAGGCATGGCCCTAGCACCCTGTTCTCAGCCTATAGAAGTATTTCTACCTCTGGAACCTCCCCGTCAGGTTTTACTGTCTGCATCTCTCTCTTGCTGCAGGCAGGATGTCTTTCTGTATTTTGCTTCCTGCTTCACCGGGTGTAGCAGGAAGGGTGCTAAACACTGTAACCTTGGAGTAACTCATTCAGCCCCTGCCAGCCTCAGTTTCCTTATCTGTACAATGAGAAACCTGGAATAGATGACCCTTAAGTTCCTTCCAGTTCTGAAATTACAGGGATGCCAGTGCTTATTAAGCAACATGTGAGGTGCTATGCTACCAAACAGAACTGGGCCGTGCCACTTCCCTGGTCTGAAATTTTTGAGTCTGAATCATGACTTCTTCATTATGGAAAAACAATAAATTTTTTATGCTCTGTTTATCCTTAATTGCTATTTATTGAGCACTTACTATGTGTTAGGTACTCTTCTTTAAATGTGTGATTATCTCAATCCTCAAAACAAACTTTTTTTAAAAAAAATTTATCTTTAATTTTTTAACAGATTCAATGTGGTATGTAGACACTATTTTAGGTTTTTAAATTTTTAAAAAATTTTTCTAAGGTGAACAAATATGTATTTCATATATACAGATTTAGGAGCATAGTAATATTTCCCACTCTACTCTCCCTCCTCTTTTCTTTCCCATTTCTTCCTTTAATTTTTATAATGATCTACTCTCAGTCTATTTTATACTCATAAGATTAACCCTACACTAAGTAAAGAATTCAACAAATAATAATAAGAAAAAAACACTGTTCCTCAGCAATAGAGACAAGGACTGTAAATAATCATTGAATCTCAAAATGTCAATTTCACCCCTATACATTACATTTTTTGGTACTCTATTAGAGTACACACATCAAAAAAAAACATATTGTCGTTCCCCGTCTTCGTGGAGGAACGACACAGGACCCTGCGCTGTTCTTTTGTCTGCTCGGCCCTCCCCGGATTTGCTGCTGGTTCTTCCCGGTTGGCTACCGTCACTTCCACCTCCGCGGAAGGGCGGTTCCCCCTGCCACTTTCCCCACTTCCGTGGGGGAGTGGCACACCACCGGCCGGCTCTCTCGGGGGGGCTGCACAGGTGTTCTTTCAGCTAGATGTTCCCTGGTGCATGTTGTCTCTCCTCCTTTATATTCCTCTTCCACCAATCCCAACTCTGCTACCCACACGCCGAGTACGCTGCTCTCCTCCAATCAGGAGCAGGTCCTGCAGCTTGTCAAGTTGGTGAAAGGCAGCTGTGTAGAAGCTGTTTCCTCCTCTCCCAGCGCCATATTGTGGGAGAGCAGATGCATAGAATAAGTCTTAATTCCAGTAACTTAGTCTAGTCCCAGTTGCTCTCAGTTGCTCCCCACACATATGGTATTTGTCTTTTGGAGACTGGCTTATTTCACTAAAAAATATACTAAATTTGCTGAAGAAAATAATGTTTTTATTATTTCTCAAATTTACAGACGAAGAAGTTGAGGCACAAAGGGGATAAGCAGTTTATGCAAGGTTACACAGCTGCTAAGTGGCAGAGCTGCAGTTTTAATGCAGATCTTTCCAACTCCAAAACCTGTGAGTCACTAGACCTCTAAAAGGCAAAGTTAGGCTTTATGTTTAGTAGTTTTTTTTTTTTTTTTTAAAGATTTATTTATTTATTTGAAAGAGTTACAGAGAGAGAGAAGGAGAGGCAGAGAGAGAGAGATCTAACATCTGCTGGTTCACTCCCCAAATGGCCACAGTAGCCAGAGCTGGACTGATCTGAAGCCAGGAGCCAGGAGCTACTTATGGGTCTCCCACATGGGTGCAGGGGCCCAAGGACTTGGGCCATCTACCACTGCTTTCCCAGGCCACAGCAGAGAGCTGGATCGGAAGTGGAGCAGCCAGGTCTCAAACCAGCACCCATATGGGATGCTGGCACTGCAGGCAGCGCCCTCACCCACTATGCCATAGTACCAGCCCTGCTGATTAGTGTTAAATGTGTGATTCCCCCATAGAGTAAAGAATAATTTATTTTGGGTAATGTGGTTTGGTAATAGGAGCACAGGACCAAAATTCACAAAAATTGTATCACTTTCCCTCCAGTTCTTCAAACTTGGGCAAAATCTTAGCCAAACTAAGCCTTTATTTAAAAAAAAAAAAAAGTAAGGCTATACCATGTAACTTGTAACATTATTGAGAGCAGGAAAGAGAGAATAATTTTTAAAGTACTCTCTAAACAATGAAGCCCTACAGAACTGCAAGGTGCAATTATTTCTTGTTGTTATTCCATATTCTCTCTCCCTTTTTTAGGCCTATCAAGTATGTATGTATGTATATATTTAACTTTTTTTTAGTAGTTGCCCTATAGTTTGCAATATACATTAACAGCTAATTTAAGTCCATTTTACTTAATCTTTTTATAAGGCCATTTTAAAATAGCACTTTACCACTTCATGGGTCATGGGTAGTTAAAATACAGAGGTCAGGACCCCCTTTTTTTTTCTGCCAAAGGCCATTTAGATATTTGTAACATCATTTGAGAACCGTACAAAATTATCAACTTAAAAATTAGCCTGCTATAGATTTATTGAATTTTGAGTCCTACCTTTGGTTGCCTTGGCAGGATCAGACCAAATAATTCTGGATATTCCCCACACTTGCTTGAAAATAAAATTTTCCTAATTCATCCTTCTTGTCCTTTATATCTTTGTTGTCATTTTGTTTATATGTAAATTATAGTCATTGAATACTTTGTTACTGTTATTATTTTAAAAAACATATTTCAGATCAATTAAGAATAACAATATTAAAGTTTTAATTTTCTTAAAAAAGATGTATTTATTTATTTGAAAGGCAGAGTGATAGAGACAGAAAAAAATCTTGCATTTATTAGTTCAGTCCCCAGATGCCTGCAACAGCCAGGCTGTTGCTAGGATACAAAAACTCCATCCAGGTCTCCCATGTGGGTGGCAAAAACCCTGTACTTGGGTCACCCTCCACTACTTCTCAGATGCATTCTCCAGAAGCTGGATTGGAAGCATGGAGTAGCTAAGCTTGAACCAAGCACTCTGATATGGGATGCAGGTATCCCAAGCAGTGGCTTAACCCTCTGCACCACAACACCCAACCCTAAAGCTTTTGTTTTACCTTCAATTATTGCTTCTCTCTTGCCTTTCCTTTATAATATCTGAATTTTTGACCTACATCATTTTCCTTCTCTTGGAAGAACTTTTGAACATTCTTGCGAGGTAGATCTTACTGGCAACAAATACCTTGACTTTCTTTCTTTTTTTGTTATTTTTATTTTATTTATTTATTTTTTTGACAGGCAGAGTGGACAGTGAGAGAGAGAGACAGAGAGAAAGGTCTTCCTTTTGCCGTTGGTTCACCCTCCAATGGCCGCTGCGGCCAGCACACCACGCTGATCCAAAGGCAGGAGCCAGGTGCTTCTCCTGGTCTCCCATGGGGTGTGCAGGGCCCAAGCACTTGGGCCATCCTCCACTGCACTCCCAGGCCACAGCAGAGAGCTGGCCTGGAGGAGGGGCAACCGGGGCAGAATCCAGCGCCCCGACCAGGACTAGAATCTGGTGTGCCAGCGCCACTAGGCGAAGGATTAGCCTATTGAGCCGCGGCACCAGCCTCTTTCTTTTTAAGAAGTAAGCATTTTTATTTATTTATTTTTCTTAAGTGCAACTTTAGGAATATAGTGATTCTTCCCACCATACCTGCCCTCCCACCCACACTCCCACCCCTCCTCCTCCCTCTCGCAATCCCAGTCCCATTCTCCACTAAGATCCATTTTCAATTAACTTTATACACAGAAGACATACTCTATACTAAGTAAAGAGTTCAGGCCGGCACCGCGGCTCACTAGGCTAATCCTCCGCCTAGCGGCGCCGGCACACCGGATTCTGTCCTGGTTGCCCCTCTTCCAGGCCAGCTCTCTGCTGTGGCTAGGGAGTGCAGTGGAGGATGGCCCAGGTCCTTGGGCCCTGCACCCCATGGGAGACCAGGAAAAGCACCTGGCTCCTGGCTCCTGCCATCGGATCAGCGCGGTGCGCCGGCCGCGGCGGCCATTGGAGGGTGAACCAACGGCAAAGGAAGACCTTTCTCTCTCTCTCTCTCACTGTCCACTCTGCCTGTCAAAAAATTTAAAAAAAAAAAAAAAAGAGTTCAACAATTTGCACACACACAAAAAAACTGTTCTTCAGCAGCTGAGACAGGGTTGTTCAAAGTCATTATATCTTGAAGTTAATTTTCACTTCTTCTTTTTTTTTTTTTAGAAACTTAATTAACTTTAAAGAAGCACCCAAGAATGATGTATCTTTTGTGAGCACTTAGACATAATTAAAATACAAGTCTTTGAGGACAAAGGTCCTGCATGGGAAGTTAGTGCACAGTGACTCCTGTTGTTAATTTAACAATTAACACTCTAATGTATGATGTCAGTGATCACCCGAGGCTCTTGACATGAGCTGCCTAGGCTATGGAAACCTTTTGAATCCACAATCTTCGTCAGTATTTAGACAAGGCCATAAGCAGAGTGGAAGTTCTCCCCTCCCTTCAGAGAAAAATACCTCCTTCTTTGATGACAACGTCTTTCTGTGGGGAGCAACTCGGACTATACTGTTACTGGAATTAAGACTTATTCTATACATCTGCTCTCCCACAATATGGCGCTGGGAGAGGAGCAAACAGCTTCTACCCAGCTGCCTCTCACCAACTTGACAAGCTGCAGGAGCTGCTCCTGATTGGAGGAGAGCAGCGCACTCAGCATGTGGGTAGCAGAGCACGGATTGGTGGAGAAGACGATATAGGAGGAGAGAGACGGCATGGTGGTGTGGGTTGGTTGGAGAGTGTGTTGGAGAGTTCGCGGGGAAGTTTGTTGCTTCGCTCTTTCTCATTTCTCTCTACTCATTCTTGCTTTGGGAGTTCGCTGTTTACTTATTCTTACTTTACTATAGAAAGGACTTGTAAATAAGGGGAACATCAAGCGTCCAGTCCGGTGCGGCTCCTCCGCGTGCGGAGGAGCAGCACTTTCCACTGGGGTCTTACCCACTAAGGTCCTCACGTAGGGCATTTTTTGCCACAGTGTCTTGGCTTTCCATGCCTGAAATGCTCTCACGGGCTTTTCAGCCAGACCAGGAAGCCTTAAGTGCTGATTCTCACGGCCCCGGCGCGGGGCCCCATCACGCACTCCGCAGCCAGCCGGCCGCCCCGCCTTCACGTCGGGAGCTTCCCACGCCGCCTTCCCGACTTCCACGGCCTCCCGGGGCGCGCCGCGGCAGCCCCAAGCCCAGCGGCCCGGGCGGGAGGCCAGGCGGCCGGGGCCAGCCCGCAGCCGCGTCCCCTGCCCGCCGCCATGGCCGCCGGAAAGGCAGGAGTGGCAATATTAATAACAAAGTTCGGGCTGGCACTGTGGCATAGAACGGATAAAGCCGCCACCTGCAGTGCCATCATCCCATTTGGCACCAGTTCAAGTCCCAGCTGCTCCACTTTCAATCCAGCTCTCTGCTATGGCCTGAGAAAGCAGTAGAAGATGGCCCAAGTCCCTGAGCCCCTGCACCCGCATGAGGGACCTGGTGGAAGCTCCTGGCTCCTGGCTGTGGATCTGCACAGCTCCAGCTGTTGCAGCCAGTTGGGGAGTGAACCAGCAGATGGAAGATTTCCTCTCTCTCTCTCTCTCTCTCTCTCTCTCTCTCCCCCTCTCCCCCCCCTCCCTCCCTCTCCCTCTCTCCCTTTTCCTCTCCCTCCCTCTCTCTGTAACTCTGACTTTCAAATAAATAAATAAGTAAATCTTAAAAAGACAAACAAACGGCAGGCACCGAAGCTCACTAGGCTAATCCTCCACCTTGTGCGCCAGCACTCCAGGTTCTAGTCCCAGTCGGGGCGCCGGATTCTATCCCAGTTGCCCCTCTTCCAGGCCAGCTCTCTGCTGTGGCCCGGGAGTGCAGTGGAGGATGGCCCGAGTGCTTGGGCCCTGCACCCCATGAGAGACCAGGAGAAGTACCTGGCTCCTGCCATCGGATCAGCGCGGTGCGCCAGCCACGGCGGCCATTGGAGGGTGAACCAACGGCAAAAGGAAGATCTTTCTCTCTGTCTCTGTCTCTCACTGTCCACTCTGCCTGTCAGGAAAAAAAAAAATCAAACAAAAAAGACTTCAGAGCAAGGAAACTTCCCAGACATACAGGTGGACATTATACCATGATAAAGGAATCAATTCATCAAGACATAGCAGTTCAAAATATGTATTCACTAGACAACAGAAATGCAAAATATGTGAGGAAAAAGAAAAAGAACAATTCAGAATTACACTTGGGAAGTTCAGCATTTGATAGAACAACTAGAAAGAAAATCAGTAAGGATATTGAAGAATTCAGCATCATCACCAACCAACATGATCTAAGAATACTCCACTTGGAGCCCACAGCTGGCCACCACAGGCTGCCCCAGCAAAGCGGATCCAGAGAACTGACTGACTTACAGAGGGCTCCTGCCCAGTGCTCCATAGTGAGTAATGATTTGTTCCATGGGCAGGCCACCATCATGGGCCTCCCTTACCAAGGAGGGGTTTTCTTCCTGACCATCCACTTTCTTACTAATGACCCTTCAAGCCCCCAAAGGTTGCTCTCACAACCGAAATGCATCATTACAATGTCAACTGCAATGACAGCATCTGCCTCCACATCCTACAATCACAATGGTCCCCAGAGCTGTGTCCAAAGTCCTCTTGTCCATCTGCTGCTTGCTCTTCAACCCCAATCCTGATGACTCTCTGGTGTCAGAGATAGCCCACATCTACAAGGCTGTCAGAGAGATGTACAGCAGACTAGCAAGAGAGTAGACACAGAAATATGCTATCATGTTAATACCACTCTAAGCTGTTGTGATGGTTTTGACAATGTCATGTCTCTGATCATTGTTGGGATTGATGTCTGCAATCATCGTTAGGATCTGCAGCCTTTTTGGATACACTAGAATCTATCCGTCTTCCCCAATCCTCTGTCTCTGGGGATTGGTCCCTACACACCTCCCTGACCTGACCTCAGAGGGTGTTGCTGCTCACCATGGTGCCATGTGTGTGCCCAGCCTGACCCCTCATCACATGTCCTTTGCCTTTTAGAACCAGTGCCATCCTGGGTGCCCAGGCAGAGCAGGCTTTCTTCACAACATCTTCCCTAACCCTGTCTATCACAGAGCCACAGCCTGAGGAGCCTAAGATTCTGGGCTTCCAGGAATGGGGAACGGAGTCACTGGGAAACAGAGGCCTCGTGCTGTGACTTCCACCAGTCTTCCTTTGCAGTGCCACAGGCTGACATTTCTCCCCCCACCCCAAAAAGCAGCAAGTGGAAAATGTCAGAATGAAAAGCACATAGCACCCCATGACAGATGAGTGTCTTTTTAGAAGCAAGAACAAAATGATGAAACCTGGAGAGACTTGGGTTATGTTTTTCTGTGTGATGAAGTTTCTCACCACCCCCACCTCCTCCCACCAGAAAGCCTACACGAAGCCCATGTGCAAGCCACTCAGACGACAACACAAAGGGAGAGACTTAAATGTCAAAAAAAAAAGTCACTCATTTAAAAAAAAAAAAAAAGAATATCCACAACAGAATACACATTCTTTTTAAGTGCATATGGAACATATATCAGGATAGATCATATTCTGGGCCATAAAACCTCAAGGATTGAAAGGAATTGGAGTGGGTGTTTGGTGCAGTGGTTAGGACAGCCTATATTCCAGGCCTGGCTGTTCTCCTGAATCCAGTTTCCTGCTAAATGCGCATTCTGGGAACAGGAGATGATGGCTCAAGTAGTTGGGTCTCCGTTATTCATGTGGGAAATGAGGAGTAAGCCAGTGAAGGGGATCAATTCTCTCTCAATCTCTCTCTTCCCCCCAACTCACAAATGGAATAAATAGATATTTTTTATTTAAAGAACTAAATCATAACAAACATGTTCTCTGAGCACAGTGAAAACAAACTAGAACTACACAGCAGAAAGATAACAGGAAAATGCCCAAGCACTTGGGAACTAAACAGCATGCCACTAAAGAAGCATGGGCCAAAGAGAAAGTCACCTCATGAAACAAGAAAAAAAAAAGCAAAATAAACCCAAAGCAAACAGAAGGAAATAACAAAAGAGAAAACCCTGATGACACTGAAAACTAAGAAATAATAGAGAAAATAAATAAAACTAGCACACCTCTAGCAAGACTGACAATGAATACTTTTGTGCTGCTCTGCTCTCAGCAGGCTGTGGGCTTTCTGGTGTGACCTAGCATTGTAGAGTTGCTGGCCACAGACAGAGTGCCTGGGCCTGTCTATCCCCAGGAAGACATAGTAGGTACAGACTAACCCTTCTCTAGACCAACTGATCTTTGATAAAGATGCTAAGAATAGGTCTTGGGAAAAGGACAGGCATTTTTAAAAGATTTTATTTATTTGAGAGGTAAAGTTACAGAGAGAGGGAGAGACAGAAAGGTCTTCCATCCACTGATTCACTCCCCAAATGGCCACAAATGACCACAATACTAATCAGAAGCCAGGAGCCAGGTGCTTCTTCCAGGCCTCTTGCATGGCCCTAAGCACTTGGAATGTCTTCCATTGCTTTCCCAGGCCATAAGCAGAGAGTTTGATCAGAAGAGGAGCAGCCAAGACATGAACTGGTGGAGAAGCTTAGCCATGCAGGAGAAGCTTAGCACAGCAGCTGCCCCAAGGACAGGCTTTTCAATAAATGGTGTTGGGAAAACTGGATATCCACATGCATAAGGATGAAATAGACCTTCCCTTCGCCTATCACTATGTACAAAAAGCAACTCAAAATCATCTGAGGACTGAAATATAAAACCTGAGGCTCTGAAACTACTAAAAGAAAACATAGGGGAGGTGTTTCAGGACATTGGTATAAGCAAGGATTTTTTAAATCAGACCCCAAAACCACAGGAGACAAAAGCAAAAATACAGAAATGGAATTTTATCAAATTAAAGACCTTGTACCCAGCAAATGAAACATAAACAGAGCAAAGATATAACCTACAAGCTGGGAGAAAATATTTGGAAGTTAAATATTTGACATATGGTTAATAACCAGAATATATAAATAGCTCAATGGCAATAAAACCAAATAATCCAATCTAAAAATGAGCAATAGATATAAACATATTTCTTGAAGGAATACATACAAATGGCCGACAGGTACATGAAAAAAATGCTCAATAACATTTATCATTAAGGAAGTGCAGAGGAAAACCGCAATAAGATATCACCTCACTCCAGTTGGATTAGCCATTATCAAAGACAAAATATGAAGTGCTGGTGAGGATGTAGAGAAAAGGGAACTCCAGCACCCTGCTGATAGCCACGTAAATTAGCATAGCCATTGTGGAAAACAGTATGGACGTCCTTCAAAGAACTAACATATGATATGGTAATCTCACCACTGGGTTAGGTATCCAAGAGAAATTAAATCACTCTGTCAAGGAGACACCTGCATTCTTGTGTTTATTGAAGCATTATTTACAAGAGCCAGAAGTGGAAACAACCCAAGTGTCCATCAACTGATAAACAAAGAAAATATGGCATGCATAAATCAATAGAATACTACTCAGCCATGAAAAAGGATGAAATTTTTGTCATTTACTACAACATGGATAGAACTGGAGATCATTATGTGAAGTGAAATAAGCCAAGAACAGAAAAACAGTGCTGCATGATTGCACTCATATATGCAATCTAAAAAAGTTGATCTCATAGAGGTTAAGTATATAATGGTGGCTAACAGATACTGGGGAGAGTAAGAAAGAGAGGGATGAGGAAAGGTTGATTAATGGGTACTAGGTTGTAGTTATATAAGAGTAAGAAGTTCTAGTGTTCTGTTGCATAGTAGGGAGACTGTAGATAATGATAATGTACTGTATGTTTTTTAAAAAACTAGAAGAAAAGATTTCAAGTGTTTTCCCTACAAATAAGTGAGGAAATAGATATGTTTACACTCATTGGATGTTCCACAGTGTATAAACATATCAAAACATCATGTGGTACCCCATAAATATGTACAAAATTTTGCATTAGTTACAAATAATTTTCTTTATGGAAACACAGTCCATAAAATGAAAAATTGATAAACTGAGCCTCATCAAAATTAAAATTTTCTTCTCTGCAAAATATCCTGTGAGGATGATTGTATGAACAAGCTACAGAGTGAGAGAATATCTTTGCAAACCAGCTATAAAAACAGTTTTTATCTAGAGTATATAAAGAACTCTCAAAACTCAGGATTAGGGGTAGACATTGTGGCAAAGCAGGTTAAGCCACCATTTGGGACACCCATATCCCCTGTTGAAGTGCCTTATTTGAGTCCTGGCTACTCTACTTTCCATCCAGCTTCCTGATAATGTGCACCTTGAGAGGCAGCAAATGATGGCCCAAGTAGTTGGGTGCCATGCCAATCCATGGGAGGCCTGGATGGAGATAATGACTGCTGGTTTTGGCCTGGCCCAGCCTTGGCTCTTGTAGTCATTTTGAGGGACTGAACCAATGATTTAAAGATCTCTCCCTTTTTTTCTCTCTCTCTTCCTTTTTCTTATTCTGCCTTTAAAATAAATTCTAAAACAATTTAAAAATGCAAAAGTAAAAAAAATTGCATTCAGAAAAAGGCAAAGAACACAAATATACATTTCCTTAAAGAGGGTATACAGATAGCCAGCAGTTAGGCATTACCAAAATAAAAATCTAAATATTAGCAAAATACAAATTTAAACCACAGTAACTATTACTACACACCTGTCAGGATGGGTGAAATAAAATATAGTGATAAGCCAATGATGCAGAAGTTGGGAGCACTCACTCATACATTGCTGATGGGAATGTAAAATGATAATCACTCTGGAATAGAGTATGGCAGTTTTTTTGCAAAACTGAACATGAGCTTACTGTGCAACCCAGCAGTTAGACTCTTGGGCATTTATTCCAGAGAAATAAAATGTTATGTTCTCACAAAAACCTGTACACAAATGAAGATATAAGCTTTATTTACAATAACCACCAAACAGGAAATGATCCAAATGCTTATCAGTAGGTGAATGGTTGAACCAACTGTGAAACATCCAGACTGTGTAACACTACTTAGCAATAAAGAAGAATGAGCTATTAATACACAAAACAGCATGAATGAATCTCAGAGGAATTATGCTGAGTAAAAAAAAAAGCCAATCTCCAAAGGTTCCTATTGAACCTTGAAATTATAAAACTGTAGAGGTAAATTGGTGGTTGCTAGGGATTAGAGACAAAGGAGAGGCAGAAATAGTGTGGCTACAAAAACATAACAGGAAGGATCCTTGTGATGGAACCATTCTGTGTCTTGACTGTGGTGGCCACACGATTCTACACACATACAGCTGCATGGAATTCAAGACACACACATGCACAATGCATGTAAAGCTGAAGAGGACTGGATAAAC
This sequence comes from Oryctolagus cuniculus, assembly GCF_051225735.1. Taxonomy (NCBI): domain Eukaryota; kingdom Metazoa; phylum Chordata; class Mammalia; order Lagomorpha; family Leporidae; genus Oryctolagus; species Oryctolagus cuniculus. The sequence goes on from NC_142868.1 coordinate 121,230,562, forward strand.
TTAATGGACTCTGTCAATGTTAATATGTTGGTTGGGATATTGTGCTGTAGTTATACAACATGATACCTCTATGGGAAACTGGGTGAAGGATTTGTAGGATCTCTGCAGTTTCATACAACTGCATGTAAATCTATAGTTATCTGAAAACCACTTTTAATGGCCCTTTGAGGATAATTACGACAATGAATAAGGAGTCTTTTTACATCCCTAATTATTGTATCCACAGCCTCTTCTCCCTGATTTTAGTGTTGCCTGGTGTAATTTCTCCAGTGATTTAATGTTACATTTAAATATAGAGATTTTATGGTGGTTTTCAAACTTCTGACTGATCTTCCCATAGTCGAGAGAGCAGGAAGCAGCACTGTTGTTGCTGGATGCTCTGAGAAGACAGCAAGTGTAGGGTGTAAACAGTGAGCCGCTGTTGTGTCATGAGACAAATGCCTCCAGTACCAATCTTCTCAGTTACCTCAGGTGTTAAGACAAGCAAGATGATTGTTCTGCGTAACTCCTTCTGGGCCTCTGTCATTGCCGTGGGTGAAGAATCAGATATTATACTTTTCTGAAAAATGGCAATAGCTTACTAGAATTCAGAGATGGTAGTGTTTGCAATAGAAATGAAAGATGATGGTAAGTGATTAACCGCATTCCAAAGGAATAATAACATGTTTCCTGGGCCCTTACCATCCCAGTCATGCCTCATGCCTTTGCATATGCCATTCCACCTGCCTGGAATGTCTTCCCTCCATCTTTCAAATCCTGCCTAGCTGTTGGTCAATCCTGACCCTTCATCCTACAGACACAGTTATTCCCTGTGCTATATACATCCAAAAAGCAAGCATACTCTTAATGTGTAAAATGTAAAAAGGAAAGAGGCCGCAATCTTGATCATAATAAACTGATCAAGAACTTGAATTCCAGTACCACACTGATTCTAGCTGAGTAGCTATAAGCAAATTGATTAACCTTTTGTTACCTCAAGTTCCTCATCTACAAAATGGCAATAATAATAATATTTACCTCACAGAGTTATAGAGGTGTCGCTCCCCCTCTTCGCGGAGGAATGACACTAAACCCTGTGCTGTTCTTTTGTCTGCTCGGCCCTTCCCAGGTTTGCTGCTGGTTCTTCCCGGGTTGGCTGCCGTCCCTCCACCTCCGTGGAGGGGCGGGCCCCCTGCCACTTTCTCCACTTCCACGGGGGAGTGGCACACCGCCGGCTGGCTCTCTTGGGGGCTGCTCAGATGTTCCTTCAGATAGATGTTCCTCTTAGATGCTCCTGGTGCATGTTGTCTCTCTCCTCCTTTATAGTCCTCTTCCACCAATCCCAACTCTGCTACCCACGCGCTGAGTACGCTGCTCTCCTCCAATCAGGAGCAGGATCAGCTCCTGCAGGTTATTGGTCTAACTGGAGGCAGCTGCGTAGAAGCTGTTTACTCCTCTCCCAGCGCCATATTGTGGGAGAGCAGATGCATAGAATAAGTCTTAATTCCAGTAACTTAGTCTAATCCGAGTTGCTCCCCACATAGAGGTTAATCAGTAAATGTAAAATACTTAGAGAAGTACCTGATATATCTCTACTTATAGAGAGAAGTATTGGCATAAATAGTACAATATATATTAGCCATTATTTTTATTTAAGTACTTATTTCGTTTAATTAGACCATAAGCTATTGGAAGTCAATGTAATTTACATTGTTCAAGATTACATTTTAATGCCTTGATGGATATCATCTCAGTTTCTGTGGGTCAGATTCCTGACCCACATTTACTTGGATTTATTTACTTGGATCACTCACAGACTACCTTCCAGCTGGGGCTGGGCCTGCCGTTGTCTGAGGGCCTCACTGGGGGAGGATTTGATTCTAAGCTCACCTATGTGGCTTATGTAGGATTCAAGTTCTTATGAGATGTTGGGCTGGACTTGCAGCACCTCAGAGGCCATTGGCCAGAAGAGGACTCTTTCCAGAGTTCTTTGAAGAAGGATGTTGGTGTCCCTCAGGAAGAGCAAGCAAGAGAAGTGAGCAAGACAGAAGTCACCCTATTTTTACAATCTAATCTCAGGAATCACTCACCAGGGCGGGCACTGTGGCTTAGCAGGTGAAGCTGCCACCTGCAGTTCTGGCATCCCATATGGGCACCAGTTCCTGTACCAGCTGCTCCACTTCTTATCAAAGGCAGCAGAAGATGGCCCAAGTCCTTGGGCCCCTGCTACCCAGTTGGGAGACCCGGATGAAACTCCTGGCTCCTGGCTTTGGCCTGGCCCAGCACTAACCAGGGAGCGAACCATTGGATGGAAGATCTCTCTGTCTCTGTGTCTCTCTTTAGCACTGACTTTCAAATAAATAAATACTTTTGTAAAGATTTATTTATTTATTTGAAAAGCATAGCTATAGCGAGGCAGAGAGAGAGATCTTCCATCCTCCAGTTCACTCCCCAAATGGCCACAATGGTCAGGGCTGGAACAGGCCGAAGCCCAGAGCTAGGAGCTTCTTCTGGGTCTCCCACATGGATGTAGAGGCCTAAGCACTTGAGTCATCCTCTGCTGCTTTCCCAGGGAGCTGAATCAGAAGTGGAACAGCCAGGACTTGAACCAGTGCATATGATATGCATATGAGATGTAGCACTGTAGGTGGCAGCTTTACCCGATATGCCACAGCACCGACCCCAGTACATAAATCTTTTTAAAAAAAGTAATTTTCCTGCCTGTCACAGTATTTGAAAAAGGTGAAAGATTTATACAATCTGAAGAGAAACCAGGGTATCTGACATAGTATTTGTTTAGCATAAGTCGCTAGATCTAGCTTTGATCAAGGTGAGGGAATTATACAAGAGCAAGAATCAGGCCGGCGCCGCGGCTCAATAGGCTAATCCTCCACATAGCAGCGCCGGCACACCGGGTTCTAGTCCCGGTCAGGGCGCCGGATTCTGTCCCGGTTGCCCCTCTTCCAGGCCAGTTCTCTGCTGTGGCTAGGGAGTGCAGTGGAGGATGGCCCAAGTGCTTGGGCCCTGCACCCCATGGGAGACCAGGAGAAGCACCTGGCTCCTGCCTTTGGATCAGCACGGTGCACCGGCCGCAGCGCGCTGGCCACGGCGGCCATTGGAGGGTGAACCAACGGCAAAAGGAAGACCTTTCTCTCTGTCTCTCTCTCTCACTGTCCACTCTGCCTGTCAAAAAAAAAAAAAACACAAAAGAAAAAACAAGAGCAAGAATCAGAGATAGCAGGGATCACTGGGAACCATCCAAATGGCTACCTGTCACAGTCCACATTCTGGTCCTAAGGAGTCACATTCCACCCAGGCAGAACTCCCAAAGTCTTAGCCCACTATAGATGGATAACTGTGTCTTATTCATCTTTCTTTTTTTTTTTTTTTCAAAGATTTATTTATTTGAAAGTCAGAGTTATACAGAAAGAGAAGGAGAGACAGAGAGAGAGAGAGAGGTCTTCCATCTGCTGGTTCACTCCCAAATTGGCTGCAATGGCTGAAGCTGTGCTGATTAAAAGCCAGGAGCCGGGAGCTTCTTCCGGGTCTCTCATGCGGGTGTAGGGGCCCAAGGACCTGGGCCATCTTCTACTGCTATCGCAGACCATAGCAGAGAGCTGGATCAGAAGTATAGCAGCCCGAACTCGAACTGGCACCCATATGGGATGCCGGCACTGTAGGTGGTGGCTTTACCCGCTACGCCACAGCGCTGGCCTCCCTTACTCATCTTTCTAACCATAGCCACCTTTTCTCATTGCTTTAAACAAAAGGAAAGGGTAATGTCCTTTTCTCTGAAAGTAGAGTATAGAAATGAAATTTTATAAATCAAAATCCATAGCTGTTATTTTGAATACCCTGATATTTTAAACGGTCATTTTATTTCACGTCCATATTTAACTATAAAGATGTCTCAAGAGATCAGAAGGCAAAACCTGATTGTGCATTTTAAATTTCAGTCAGTTCATGCATATAATTCTGTTTATGTTGAGTTTGTGCTACCAAATCAACTTCTGATCATGGTTGTCCAATAAGATACAACCAACTAAAGCAAACCATTGCACTGCAATAGAACTCATCCGACCAACTCCAGGGCATTTCTGCAGTCTAGACACAGGTGCATTCAGCCATATGGTCTACACCCTGTGATGCAAAAGGGTGACACACTGGGTGCATGTCATACCATGCGCCCCCTCCTTTCCATGACGCACATCTTCCTAGACATAAGTAAAAATCAACTACTTCATTGTGGAGCTTTGGACTTGGATCTGCAGCAGCCTTTTCTTTTTTTGTTTTTAAGATTTATTTATTTATTTGCAAGTCAGAGTTTCACAGAGAGAGGAGAGGCAGAGAGAGAGAGAGAGAGAGAGAGAGAGAGGTCTTCCATCTGCTGTTCACTCCCCAATTGGCCACAACGGCCAGAGCTGTGCTGATCCAAAGCCAGGTGCCAGGAGCTTCTTCCAGGTCTCCCACGCGGGTGCAGGGGCCCAAGGACTTGGGCCATCTCCCACTGCTTTCCCAGGCCATAACATAGAGCTGGATCGGAAGTGGAGTAGCCGGGTTTCGAACCGGCACCCATATGGGATGCTGGCGCTTCAGGCCAGGGCATTAACCCCCTGCGCCACAGCGCTGGCCCCTGCAGCAGCCTTTTCAACAGTGTTGAATTCAGTGCCTTTCAGAAAATCAGAGAAATTGAACCTGAAATCTGAGTCTGCTCAAAATATGGATATTGATGGCTTAATATTTGGAGTCTGTTTTTCTTATTCTCAGCCCAGTATGCCAGAAAATATTTTTTTCTGTTTGATTTGATTTGATTATTATTTATTTGAGAGATGGAGATAGAGCTCCCATCTGCTGGTTCACTCCCAGAATGCCAAAATTGGAGGCCAGAAACTCAATCCAGGCTCCATTGTGGGTGGCAAGAACTTGTACTTGAGTTATACTTGTAGTACTTATACTACTTATACTTGTAGTTATATTTGTAGTACTTGAGCCATCATCTTCTACTTCCCAGGAGTCACAGCCAGGAATCACTAGGTGTTCCAAGTGGAATCCAGGTTTCTTAACTATTGGGTAAACACCTGCCCCTTCTTTTCTTTTAAAACTTTGAGACTTTAGGACAAACATTAAGTTTTTAGATTTAAATGATCAAAATAAGGAGGAGGTTCTCGGGCTACTGTGTCTATCAGGGACTAATGATCCTGGCACCCCTGTTCTTATTTAATACTGCTAAAAAATGTAATAAAGCCCTTCAGTATGGATCTTTGGGATAAATATATTATTTTAATGAAAAACTATGAAGGAAGTTATTCATAAAAGAATCAAATGAGATATTAGAAACAATAAGTCTGTCTGTGGATGACCTGTCTCCTGTAAATAGCACTTCCAAGCATCTCCATACATTGCACACTTACTAAACCCAGTAAGCTCCCTTGTCCCCCTCACCACTGCTTTGTTTCGGGAACTACTTCCCTGCGTAAGCCTTCAGTTCTTGCCCAAATCAGTTTCCTCATTTCCTGTTCTCACATTCTTGCTTCTGCCTCCACCCTTCTGCTGAGCAAATGCCTTCTTCTCCATTGCCTGAAGTCTGGTCGTACGCCTCTGAGCCTGGGTTAACTCAGGCTTTCCTTCCAGAGCCTCCTCCCCTCGCTGGAGCCCTCTCCCTCCTGTGGATCTCTTGAGGATAAAATTGGCACTGCTTGTTTTGGTTCTTAACCAACTCTCTGTTTGCTATAGCTCTTCTCCTTCCCCTTCCCCTTCCCCTTCCCCTTCCCCTTCCCCTTCCCCTTCCCCTTCCCCTTCCCCTTCCCCTTCCCCTTCCCCTTCCCCTTCCCCTCCTCCTCCTCCTCCTCCCCCTCCCCTTCCCCTTCCCCTTCTCCTTCCCCTCCTCCTCCTCCTCCTCCCCCTCCCCTCCCCCTCCCCCTCCCCCTCCCCCTCTCCCTTCCCCCTCTCCCCTTCTCTTCTCTTCCTGGCAGAGTTACAGAGAGGCGGAGGCAGAGAGAGAGGTCTTCCATCCGCTGCTTCAGTCCCCAGTTGGCCACAACGGCTGGAACGGCACTGATCTGAAGCCAGGAGCCAGTGTTCTCCTCCAGGTCTTACTATATGGGTGCAGAGGCCCAAGGACTTGGGCCATCTTCTACTGCTTTCCCAGGCCACATTACGGAGGTGGATCGGAAGTAGAGCAGCCAGGACTCAAACCAGCACCCGCTATGCCACAGCGCCGGCCCCTGCTCTAGCCTTTTCATGAATGTGTCTCCACCATGAAGCTGTCATGTCATGATAATTGTTTCACAGTTTCAGACCTTTGTAGATGTAATAGTTTGTGAAGTAGGAGTTAGTTTTTCCTGTGCTGTACGACATCACCAAGTAGTGATAAATGGGGCTTCACATTCTCAGAATTAAAGGATGCAGGAACCAAAGAATAGCTTTTCTGAATTCAGTAGTGGGTTTCTTTGTAATCTTATATCAAAAGTAGAGTTCCAGCGGCCGATGCTGTGGCGTAGCGGGTAAAGCCGCTGCCTGCAGTGCCAGCATCCCGTATGGGTCCTGGCTGCTCCACTTCCAATCCCACTCTCTGCTATGGCCTGGGAAAGCAGTAGAAGATGACCCAAGTCCTTGGACCCCTGCACCCATGCAGGAGATCCAGAAGAAACTCCTGGCTCCTGGCTTCAGATTGGAGCAGCTCCAGCCATTGCAGCCAATTGGAGAGTGAACCAGCAGATGGAAGACCTCTCTCTCTGCCTCTCTCTCTCTCTCTCTCCTTCTGTGTAACTCTTACTTTCAAGTAAATAAATATTTTTTTAAAAAAAGTAGAATTCCAAAATACAATATTGCAGAAATACACTTGCAATGAAACAGAAACCTAAAGCCGACATTTAGAGTGTCTCACTAAATTATTACCTACCTGTACACACGCACTGTGTACTCTTTCCTCGTGTTTTCTTAATTTTTCTAAAATGAAATTTCTATCAGACTGAATCCTAGTGCAGGCGGTGTGTCAGCCTTACTACCTTTGCTGGGAAGAGTGTGTGTGACTGCGCCTGAGGCTCAGAGGGGAAAATACCTGCACACTTCTGATGCAAGTGGTGGCAGGGCTGGTGTCAGCTTTCCTTGTGAAGCTCAATGCGTAATTTTCCAACCTCTCTCCAATCATCTCTTCATAGAAGATACATTTTATAGTCAGTAACCACAACTTTCTGATATTTGTCACCAATCAGAAAATAGTAGTCAGCCACTTAGGAAATTTTAACTTAATTTTACCCTCACCCATGGCCATTTTCAACAGGGAGGTGCTTTGGAAATTTTTATTTTATTTTATCCACTGAACTAAGTTACCAATTTAAAGTCTTCACCCATTTCCTTCAGCAAATCCCTGTGTGTATGCATGTATGTATGTCTTATTTCAGTAGTTTATATTACATTTAAAATGATGCTTTCTCTTCTAGGTGAGTAAAAAAAATACCTGATCTCATCAAACTCAAAAACTAAATTATAGATTTCTCTTCAATTTTATCCTCCTTGCACCTCTTACCAACTTCACATGAAGTGTTTAAGTCATATAGTAGTACTAGAAGACCTTTCTTCTTTTTTTTAAGATTTATTTATTTATTTGAAAGTCAGAGTTAACACAGAGAGAGAAGGAAAGGCAAAGAGAGAGAGAAAGAGAAAGGTCTTCCATCCACTGGTTCACTCCCAAGTTGGCCACAATGGCCAGAGCTGTGCCGATCCAAAGCCGGGAGCCGGGAGCCAGGACCATCTTTCAGGTCTCCTATGTGGATGCAGGGGCCCAAGGACTTGGGCCATCTCCTACTTCTTTCCCAGGCCGTAGCAGAGAACTGGATGGAAAAAGGAGCAGCCGGGACTCAAACCAGCGCCGGAAGGGGTGCTGGCACTGCAGGTGGCAGCTTTATGCGCTACACCACAGTGCTGGCCCCAAGACCTTTCTGTCTGTTTCTCTCTCTGTCTGTAACCTTACCTCTCAAATAAATAAATAAAATCTTTCAAAAAAAAGACCTATAAATAATTAGCAATTTAATGAATTTTTAGTACCTGATAATGAGGATTCAAAATGGTGAAACTGCCTAATTTCTCAATATATTATCTTTTTTGACTTTTTAAAAAGATTTTTATTATTTATTTGAGATAGTTACAGACAGAGAGAGGGAGAGACAGAGAAAGGTCTTCCATCTGCTGGTTCACTCCCCAGATGGCTGCAATGGCCAGAGCTGAGCAGATCCAAAGGTAGGAGCCAGGAGCTTCTTCCAGGTCTCCCATGCGGGTGCAGGAGTCCAAGGGCTTGGGCCATCTTCCACTGCTTTCCCAGGCCTTAGCAGAGAGCTGGATCAGAAGAGGAGCAACCAGGACAAGAACCAGCACTCTTATGGGATGCTGGCACCATAAGCGGAGGCTTATCCTACTAAGCCACAGTGCCAACCCCAATATAATATTCTTAAACACACACTAAAAGAGAAATTGCAGTGATTAGAATCTTAGTTGTCTGGTTAGAATTCAGGGACTGCCTAAAATCCATGATTGAATGTATGATTGGGAAGCCAGTGATAAAGTGTTGATCAACAGCTCCCAAGAATGAAAACCCCAGACCCAGCCCTCTAGCGCCAGGAGAGGAGCTGCTGTACTAGCTGTCTACTGTGTCGTAACAAATTATTCCCAAAAATTAGTGGCATAAAACAGCAATAATTGATTATTTCACACAACCTGACGTTCAAGAACAAAGGAAATGCTGGGTGATTCCGACTCAGTCTGAAAATCAAACCATTATTTTTGTTGTGAATAAATGAATAGCTATATAATTGCTAACAAAGAAGCACATTTTATTTTATATGAACATTTCGTCAGAATGTGTCATGTGTTTCATTAAAATTTCAACTGATTTCTGACCTTTTTTAAACAAGTAGTTTCTGGAATGTGGTTCCAGCCCACATAGTCTGGAAAAAGAATTCTAGAACAGTGGTCCACTATGAGCCTCCACAAAAGCAACATTTAACTATAACATATGTGACTACCCTTTATATTTCGAAGTTTAACGGTAATGAATTAACTGGTTAATTGACAATCATGTTACTGACAATATATTTGCTCTTTTATATTTAAAAACATTTTTAAAATTTATTTCTTTTAGTTAAATAATTTTCATGTACTTTTTCTCTCTTGATCTCACATCAAGTATATTTACTGTATATGGCAACATTAGGGAAACAAGTGATTGTCAGTTCACAGGAAAGGATTCAGACTAGAATCACCAGGATAGCTTTTAGAATTCTGTTTTCATCATAAATGAAACAATAAATACAATTAAAATTAGAATTGAAGTCCTCAAAGTTGTATTTTCAAAAGATTATGATAATAAAGAAATTTAAGGGGCCAGTCTTTTGGCTCAGCGAGTTAAGCTGCTGCCTGCAACGCTGGTATCCCATGTAATACCAGTTTGAGTCCTGGCCATTTCACCTCTAATTCAGCTCTGTGCAAATGCACCCAGGAAACAGCAGCAGATGGCCCAAGTATTTGGGCCCCTGCACCCATGTGGGAGACCTGGACAGAGTTCCAGTCTCCTGGCTTCAGCCTGGCCCAGCCCTGCTATGCAACCATTTGGAAAGTGAACCAGTGGATGGAAGGCCTGTGTGTGTGTGTGTGTGTGTGTGCATGTCTCTCCCTCTCTGTAACTTTGCCTTTCAAATAAATGAATAAATCTTTTTTAAAGAAGAAATTTAATACACATATTTGAATAATACAATAATAAAATAGAACTGATAAATATATCTGTAAGTGTACTTCCTTTCAGATGAATCTTTTCTCAGAATGAAACAACGGGACATGAAGGACAAAATTCTGTAAATGGCTTTATGTGATTTCAAATAATCATTAACAAAGCATTTTAAAGTACCTAACCATGGAGGAAATGGTAAAACATTTTAAAAATATTTTTTAAAAGATTCCCACAGCAAGGAAATACAGAATATAGTACTGGAATTTTAATTAGCTTTGTTGAGGTATAATTAACATAAAAGAAACCACACGTGGTTAAAAGTGTACAGTGTGGAATTTTTAACACACTGTGATATTGTGAAATACATATTAGGTCCTTGTTCCCACTTCCTGGTGTGTAGCCCCTCAAACCCTTGGACTCTCCAGAGTCGTTGTCTTTGGGTGCTACTACTGTGATGACTGGCGGGGAAGGTGGTCGGTAGCTTCAGGAGACCAAAGCAGGATTAAAAGGTTGGAACTTTCAGCCCCACCCCTCACTTCCAGGGAGGGAAGAAGGACTAAAGGTTTTGTTGATCACCAATGATCAATAATTTAATCAATTATGCTTATGTAAGGAAGCACCCATAAACACCAAAAAAGACAAGGCTCCAAGAGCTTCTGGGTAGCACCTGGAGGGGCACAGAAGCCCTGTGTCTTACTCCTATGCATGTCTTTGTTTGGATCCTTTGTACTACCCTTCATCATAAGCCGGTGAGTAAGGTGTTGCCCTGAGTTCTGAGCCACTCTAGCAAATCATAGGGACCCCAGTTTTGCAACTGAATCTGAAGTGAGGGCAGTCTTGGTGACTGAACCCTCAATCTGGGGGATCCAGCGCTATCTCCAGAAAGTGACAGATCTGTGTCCAATTAGAAGACACCAAGCAGGTAAGCAGGTGTTCACTGCAGAACTGATTGCTTGCCTGGTGTGCTGGGGAAAAAAATCCCCACACACAATGTCTTAAGCAACCTGTGTTGTGAGTATATAGTAGAAGAAACTGAGTCTCAGGGTTTTTTTAAATTATTTATTTAATTATTTGAAAGGCAGAATTGCAGAGAGGCAGAGACAGAGAAGAGAGGTCTTCCACCCACTAGTTTACTCCCCAGATGGCCGTAACACCCAGGGCTGGGCCAGGCCAAAGCCACAAGCCTGGAGCTTCTTCCAGGTCTCCCACATGGGTGCAGGGGCCGAAACACATGGGCCATCTTCAGCTGCTTTTCCAGTGGCATTAGCAGGGAGCTGGATTGGAAGTGGAGCAGCCAGGACTTGAACTGGCACCCGTATGGGATGCTGGCACTACAGGTGGCGGCTTTTCCCACTACACCACAGTGCTGGCCCCTTCAGGTTTTTTTTTTTTTTTTCTGATGCGTGTTCACCAGGGAAATCATCACCACTGTTGCCAAACAACAAATTCACCCCCTGCACACATACTCCAAAACACCAAACCCAGGAAACCAAGTGCTTTTTGACAAAGAGAAGCTCTCTTTGTAAGGTAGCTAAAGAAATAGATCTGGGAAGGACCCAAATCGATTTTTTTTTTTTTTTGACAGGCAGAGTGGATAGTGAGAGAGACAGAGAGAAAGGTCTTCTTTTTGCCGTTGGTTCACCCTCCAATGGCCGCCATGGCTGGCACGCTGCGGCCGGCGCACCGCGCTGATCCGATGGCAGGAGCCAGGTGCTTCTCTTGGTCTCCCATGGGGTGCAGGGCCCAAGCATTGGGCCATGCTCCACTGCACTCCCTGGCCATAGCAGAGAGCTGGCCTGGAAGGGGGCAACCGGGACAGAATCCGGCGCCCCGACTGGGACTAGAACCCGGTGTGCCGGTGCCACTGGGTGGAGGATTAGCCTATTGAGCCGCGGTGCAGGCCCAAATCGATTTTCTTGTTCAAAAGACGTTTGGGGATTTATGGAATTAGGGTAAATGGCACATAACTAGGTGAAGCTGGGTGATGGGACAAGATAAGTGAAGAAAAAAAGGGTGTGCGGAAGGGCATTTGGCCCAGATGCTAGGACATGGAGTTGACTCACCACATCCCACCTCACAGTGGCTCCTCTTTCCAACTTCCTGTTGATACAGACGCTGGGAGGCAGTGGTGATGGCCCAGCTGATTAGGTTCCTGCCATCCACATGGGAGACCTGGACTGAATTTCTGGCTTGAGTGTGGTCCAGCCTCAGCCCATGAGGCATTCAGGAAGTGAGCCAGTGCATGGGAACTCTCTCCATATTTCTGTCTTTGTCTCTCTACCTGTCATATAAGTAAACAAATTGGAAGTAAATAAATGGAAGTTCCCTTGAGTATTAGCAGATCATGCTTCTACATGCAAGCATGTTCAAAGAGGGCCACAGAAAAGTCATCAGAGATGTGTTTAGCATTATAATGAATAATAATGTTGCTCTCAGGTCAGTCTGTGCAGATTCACTTGATGACTCAAGTAGTTGGGATCCTGCCACTCATGTAGGAGACCTGGATGGGCAGCCTAGCATTTTCTCAGCTGTGTGGGCATCTGGGGAATGAACCAACAAATGGGAGTTTATCTTTTCCTCTCTGTCTCCCTCTCACTCTCAGATAAATACATTTTTGAAAAATATTTAGGAAACTGCCACTGTTTTTCAAAATGGTTGTACTATTTTTCATTCCCACCAGAAGTATATAAGTATTAGTTGCTTGGGCCGGTGCTGTGGCATAGCGGGTAAAGCTGCTGCCTACAGTGCCGGCATTCCATATGGGCGCCGGTTCAAGTCCCGGCAGTTCCACTTCCAATCCAGCTCTCTGTTATGGCCTGGGAAAGCAGTGGAAGATGGCCCAAGTCCTTGGGCCCCTGCACCTGCGTGGGAGACCCAGAAGAAGCTCCTGGCTCCTGGCTTTGGATCGGAGCAGCTCCAGCTGTTGCGGCCAGTTGGGGAGTGAACCAGTGGATGGAAGACCTCTTTCCCTCTCTCTTTGCTGCTCTTTCTCTCTCTGTATAACTCTGACTTTCAAATAAATAAATAAATCTTTTTAAAAAAATTAGTTGCTCCAGGGGCCGATATTGTGGCACAGTGGGTTTAGCCACTACCTGTGATGTCAGCATTTCATGAGTTCCAGTTTGAGTCCCAGCTGCTCTGCTTCCCACCTAGCTCCCTAACGTACCTGGGAAAGCAGCAGATGGTGGTGCAGGTACCTGGGCCCTGCCACTCACACAGGAGGCTCAGATGGAGGTCCAGGCTCCTGGCTTCGGCCTGTCCATCCCTGGCCATTGCGGCCATTTGGGGAGTGACCCAACAAATGGAAGCTCTCCCCACCCGACCCTCGCATCTTCCCCCTCTCTCTCTTTGTAGCTCTGCCTTTCAAACAAATAAATATGTCTTTAACAATAACAACAAAAAAATAATTAGTTTTTACTCATCTTTACCAACACTGGGTATGAACAGTCCTCTAAATTTAAGACTTTCCAATTGGGGTATAGAAGTATCTTGTGGTAAATTTTAATTTGCCTCTCCCTAATGGTTAATGACTTGAGCATTTTCTCATGTGATCATTTGCCATCTGCAACTCTTGTTTGATGAAGTGGGTATTTATTTTTCTCATTTTTATATTGATTGATAGTTTATAAAAAATCTTTATTTTCAGAACATTTATATATCCTTCATATATTAAAGCACAAGTGTTGCTGTGGATTCGTTCTGAGAGGAGGAGCGCAGTGGAGGCAAGAGGCACAGCGTCACCACACAGACCCCGAGAGTTGAGTGAAAGTGGGCCAGAGGCAAGCAGCCTGCAGACTCGTTTATTTCAGTTGGTACAGCAGCTTATATAGCCAAGGCAGCCAATCTGGTCAAGGGGTGGTTTATGCCCTAACCAATCACTGTCTGTTGCCAGGCAGGCTCCTTTGCCAGGTGGGTTCCAAAGCCATTCCTGAGTAACTGACGCTTGCAGCGGCCATCTTGGCATGGCCTTCTCATTCCACCACACGCAAGTCCTTTTTCAGATGTGTGATTTATAAATATTTTTCCAGTACTATGCCTTGTCTTTTCCTTCTCTTAACAGTGTTTTTTAGAGAATAGATTTATTTATTTGAAAGGGTTACAGAGACAAGGAGACATACAGAATGAGAGCGAGAGCAAGAGAGAGACAGAGAGAGAGAGAGAGAATGATCTTTCATCTTTTAATTCACTTCCCAGATGGCCTAATGGCCAGGGATGGCCAGGCTGAAGCCAGGAGTTTAATGTAGGTCTCCCACGTGGGTGGCAGGAGCCCAAACATTTGGGCCATCTTCTGGTGTTTTTCCCAGCCATCAGCTGGGAACTGGATAGGAAGTAGAGCAGCCAGAATAAGAACTGGCATTTATGTGAGATGCCTATAGGGTGCCAGCACAACAGACAGCAGCTTTACCGACTATGCTACAATCTGGCCTGAGCAGAACTTCTTGATCTTGGTAAGGTCAACATTTTTTTTTAACCTGGATTGTGCTTTTGTTATTGTTTCTAAGAAATCATTTAAAACCCAAAATCACAAAGATTTTATTCTAAAACATTTATAGTTTCAAGTTTTGCATTTGAGTCTACGATGCAGTTTGAATTCATTTTCCTATGTATTGTAGATATAGATTAAAGTTCATTTTATTGGGGGGTTATATGGATATCCATTTGTTACAGCAGAATTTATTGAAAAGATATGGAATTGCCTTTGAAGTTTGTTTAAAAAAATCAGCTGTTTATATATGTGCATGTCTACTTCTGAGCTCCAAGTCTTTCCATTGATCTATTTGTCCATACTGTCTTGATATTGTATCTGTAATGTCTTGAAGTCAGGTAGTGAAAGTTCCTTAATTTTGTTCTCCTTTCTCAGAGTTGTTTGGGCTATTCTGTTTCCATATGAATTTAGCAATCAACTTGTCAATTTTTACAGAAAGCCAACTGGGATTCTTCTTGGGATTACTCTGAATATACAAATCAATTTGGGGACAGTTGACATCTTAATATTGAGTCTTCCAGCTCCCAAATGTGTTTTGCCTTTATTTAGGCCATCTTTAACTTATCTCAGCAATATTTTGTAGTTTTCAGAGTGCAGCTCTTAAACAATTTTTTTCAGATTCAACATTAAGTATTTAATATTTTTGATGCAATTGTATATTTCAACTTTTTAGTCTTCGATTGTTTTTCATAAGTATGAAGAATTGGATTTTGTATATTGGCTTTATGTCCTATGTCCTTGCTAAACTCACTTCCAGTCACTTATCAATTCTGTTATCTTTTTTGCAAATTCTTGTGGATTTCTTAAATGATTGCATTTTTTGGAAATAGCAACAGCTTTACTTTTTCCTTTTTCATTCTTGATGCATTTTACTTATTTTTCTTGTATAATTCCAACGACTATGATCTCAAGTAATGTGTTGAATACACTGTTGAAAGTGCATATCTTTGTCTGTTTTTCATCTGAGGAAGTAAAAATTCAGGTTTTCACTACTAAGTATGATGGTTACTAGTTTTTAACAGAAACTGTTTATTAATTTGAGAAAGTTCCCATCTATTCATAATTTGCTGATAGTTTTTATCACTAATGGATGTTGGGTTTTGCTAATGCATTTTCATTACTTACAAAATTGAGATGATCCTATAATTTCTTTATGATTTGTTAATATAATGAATAATGTTGATTGATTTTTGCATATCAAACCAACCTTGCATTCTTAGAATAAGCACTATAATATATATCTAGTTGAATTAAGTTCCTAACATTTTCTTTAGAATTTTTGCATTTATACCTATGAAGGGATATTTGTATGTACTTAGTTTTTCATGTTAAGTCTTTGATCTATGTAACAGGGTGAATAAAGCTACACCCCTAGCAATAGTTGGGAAATATTCCTGACTTTTCAAATTTTATGAAAGAATTTTTGTCTAATTGGTATTATTTCATTCTTGTGATTTGTATATATCAGTGAAGCAAGTCGTCTGATTCTGAAGTCATTTGAGGGAAGGATTTTATCTACAAATTGAATTTTTAAAATAATGCAGGACTGGGCGGTGCAATGGCTCACTCGGCTAATCCTCCACCTGCGGCGCCGGCACCCGGTTCTAGTCCCAGTCGGGGCACCGAATTCTGTCCCGGTTGCTCCTCTTCCAATCCAGCTTTCTGCTGTGGCCCAGGAAGGCAGTGGAGGATGGCTCAAGTGCTTGGGCCCTGCACCCACATGGGAGACCAGGAGAAAGCACCTGGCTCCTGGCTTCGGATCGGCGTAGTTCCGGCCGTAGCAGCCATTTGGGGGGTGAACCAACAGAAAAAGGAAGACCTTTCTCTCTGTCTCTCTGTCTCTCTCTCTCTCACTGTCTAACTCTGCCTGTCAAAAAAAATTAATAATGCAGGACTATTCAGGTTATCTCCTTGAGTAAGCTTTGCTACTTCGAAGGAATTTGTTCTAAGATATTGAATGTATTGGCATAAAGTTGCTCACAATATTCCATTATCTTTTTTTAATGTAACACTTTTTTAAAGATTTATTTTATTTATTTGAAAAACAGAGTTACAAAGAGAGGTAGAGACAGAGAGAGAGAGAAAGAAAGAGAGAGAGAGGAAGAGAGAGAGAGGCCTTCCATCCACTGGTTCACTCCCCAAATGGCCACAATGGCCAGAGCTGAGCCAATCTGAAGCCAGGAGCCAGCAGCTTATTCCAGGTCTCCCACATGAATGCAGGGACCCAAGGGCTTGGGCCATCTTCTTATGCTTTCCCAGGCACATTAGCAGGGAACTGGATTGAAAGTGAAGTAGCCAGTACTCAAACCGGCACCCATATGGGATGCTGGTGATACAGGTCAGGGCTTTAACCAGCTGAGCTACAACACCGGCCCCTCCGTCATTTTTTAACATCTGTACCCCTTCCAGTAATGCTACCTCTCACATTACTTATGTTGTTAGTTTGCATCTTCTTTCTTTTCTTCCGGACCCCTTCTAGCCTGTGGTCTATTTCACTGACTTTCTCAAAGAAGCAGCTATTGGTTTCACAGATTTTCTCTATTTTTTTTTTCTGATTTTTATTTCATTAATTTTTGCTCTGAATTTTATTATTTTCTTTCTTTTATGTACTATGATTTTAAACTTTTTCTAGTGTCTTAAAATGGAAGTTGAAGTCATTGGTTTGAGATTTGTTTTCCTATTCTTGTTTATAAAAATATTCATTTATTTATTGTAAAGTAGAGTTATAGAAAGAGAGAGAGGGTGAGAGAGAGAGAGAGAGAGAGAGATCTTCCATCTGCTGCTTCACTCCCCACATGGCCACAACAGCTGGGGCTGGCCCTGACCAAAGCTGAAGCCAGAGCCAGGAGCTTCTTCCATGTCTCTCATGTGAGTAGCAGGGATCCAAATATTTGGGCACTCATGGGAGGCTTCTGAGCTGGATCAGAAGTGGAGCAGCTGGGACTTGAACTGGAGCCCATATGGGATGTTGACATTGCGGGTGGCAGCTTAATCTGCTGTTCCACAGTGTCAGCCCCCATCATTTTTCTATTTTTCTATTTGTATTTTGCTTGTAAAATTTTTCTTAAGTGGTACTTTTGATATGTTGTGTTTTTATTTTCATTCAATTAAAAATAATTTCCAATTTTCCCTATAATTCCTTCTTTAACCCATTGGTCATTTGGAAGTCTATTATTTATTTTCCAAATATTTTGGGGGTATTTCCTTCCATTTTCCAGCAGTCATTGATTTCTTTTTTTAAAGATTTATTTCATATATTTATTTGAAAGTCAGAGTTACACAGAGAGAGGAGAGGTAGAAAGGTAGAGAGGGAGAGAGAGAGGTCTTGTGTTACTGCATCTCTCTATTGTGTCATTTTCTTTTCTTTTTTTAAGATTTACTTATTTGTTTGAAAGGCAGAGTTACAGAGAGGCAGAGGCAGAGGCAGAGGCAGAGGTGGAGAGAGAGAGAGAGAGAGAGAGAGAGAGAGAGAGAGAGGTCTTCCATCTGCTGATTCACTCCCCAGATGGCCACAACAGCCAGAGCTGAGCCGATCTGAAGCCAGGAACTTCCTCCAGGTCTCCCAGGTGGGTGCAGGGGCACAAGCACTTGGACCATCTTCTACTGCTTCCTAGGCCATAACAGAGAGCTGGATCAGATGTAGAGCAGCCAGGACTCAAACCAGCGCCCATGTGGGATGCCGGCACTGCAGGAAGTGGTCTTACCCGCTACACCACAGTGTTGGCCCTGCATCATTTTCTTTTGAGCTTCCTTTGACCTCATGTAGTTTCATTCTTCATGGCCCTAGGGTCCATAGGCTGTACCATATAGTCTAGGTGTGTAGTAAGCTATTTCATCTCGATTTGTGTACATATACTGTATGATGTTTACACAACAACAAAATCATCTGCTGACAAAATCACCTAACAGTACACTTCTCAGAACATATACCATTGGGTTTGTTTGTTTGTTTGTTTTTAAAGATTTATTTATTTATTTGAAAGTCAGAGTTACACAGAGAGAGGAGAGGCAGAGAGAGAGAGAGAGGTCTTCCATCCACTGGTTCACTCCCCAGTTGGATGCAACGGCCAGAGCTGTGCGGATCTAAAGCCAGGAGCCAGGAGCTTCTTCCGGGTCTCCCACACAGGTGCAGGGGCCCAAGGACATGGGCCATCTTCTACTGCTTTCCCAGGCCATAGCAGAGAGCTGGATGGAAAGTGGAGCAGCCGGGTCTTGAACCGGCGCACATATGGGATGCCAGCACTTCAGGACAGAGCATTAACCCTCTGCACCACAGCGCCCGCCCCCCCCCCTTTTTTTTTAAAGATTTTTTATTTATTTTATTTGAGAGGTAGAGTTTTAGAAAGTGAGGGGGAGAGACAGAGGTCTTCCTTTCGTTGGTTCACTCCCCAGTGGCTGCAACAGTCGGAGCTGCACTGATCCGAAGCCAGGAGCCTGGAGCTTCTTCCAGGTCTCCCACGTGGGTGCAGGGGCCCAAGGACTTGGGCCATCTTCTACTGCTTTCCCAGGCCATAGCAGAGGGCTGGATTGGAAGAGGAGCAGCTGGGACTAAAATCGGCGCCCATATGGGATGCCGGCACCACAGGCAGAGGATTAACCTACTGTGCCACGGCCCCGGCCCCAACCCATTGTTAAGTGGTACATGAATGTATTAGAGTGTATTTGCTACAAAATGCCATGCCACAATTAATCTTGTTTTTAAATGGCATTTTAAGTGATAGGCCCTATATAATACTTGGTATTGCAATGCGGAGTCACCATGCACTTTTCTGGTTCCACATAGAGTTTTGCTAGCAATTTTCTTCCTCTGGAAGAACTCTTGAGAGCATTTCCAGGTCTCAAGGAACTTGAGAGTCATTGTATCTACAGCTCATACTGTATGAGCATGATCAGTAATTAGCAGGCACAGCAATCCAATTATGATTGCCAGTGCTCCTTTAAGAATGACTCATGCTTTTTGAGGACCTGTTTATTTTGGCTAACTTATTTGCTTGGTTCTTTTTCGTGTGTACAGTTCCTCCTTTCAACAAAAGATATCAGTTCATTATTCCTACTTGATTTTTTGCCTCATCCAAGTTGGTCCAAAACTCTTCCCAGAAATTCCTACTAAATGAGATTCTAATGAAATTGTTAAGTGGTGTTGTACAAAAGAGTAGCTGTTTTCAGTATTTAAAATTAAGCTGTCCTTTTAACATCTGTTCTTGAAAAATAATCAAATTAGTTAAGATTAGCTTGTTTTCTTGAAATTAATCTCCTTCATGCCTTTTCATATATTTTTAAAACTCACATAGTAAATATAACGCATTTTTGTTAAATAATAGGCTTAAGAAAAAAATGAGATTTAATTTTTCTAAAATTAAATAGGAAAAGTAGCAGCCAGCATTGTGGCACAGCAGGTTAAGTCGCCGCTTGCAATGCCAACATCCCATTTCACAGTGCCTATTCAGGGCGGGTGCCGTGGCTCACTTGGCTAATCCTCTGCCTGCGGCGCTAGCATCCCATATGGGCGCCAGATTCTAGTCCCGGTTGCTCCTCTTCCAGTTCAGCTCTCTGCTGTGGTCTGGGAGGGCAGTGGAGGATGGCCCAAGTGCTTGGGTCCTGCACCCACATGCGAGACCAGGAGGAAGCAGCACGCTGGCCGTAACGGCCATTTGGGGAGTGAACCAACGGAAGGAAGACCTTTCTCTCTGTCTCTCTCTCTCTCTCACTGTCTATAACTCTACCTGTCAAATAAATAAAAAGAAAAGAAAAAGGAGAAAAAAAAAAAGAAAGAAACAGAGTGCCCATTCAAGTCCTGGCTACTTGGCTTCTGATCCAGCATCCTGATAAGGTGCCTGGGAAAACATCAGAAGACAGCCTAAGTACTTGGATCCTTGCCACCCACATGGGAGACCCAGATGGAGATCCTGACTTCTGGCTTCACCCTGGCCCAGGCTGTTTCAGCCATTTGGGGAAGGAACTAGCAGATAGAATATTATCTCTCTCTCTCTCTCTGTCTCTCTCTCTCTCTGTATTTATTTGCCTTTAAATAAATAAATAAATCTTTAAAGAAAAAACAAATAGGGGAAGTAGATTTAATCTACATAAAGATTGTCAATTGATTTTATTATTATTATTTATTATTATTATTATTATTATTTTTGACAGGCAGAGTGGACAATGAGAGAGAGAGACAAAGAGAAGGGTCTTCCTTTGCCGTTGGGTCACCCTCCAATGGCCGCCGCGGCCAGCACACTGCGGCCAGCGCACCGCGCTGATCCGAAGGCAGGAGCCAGGTGCTTCTCCTGGTCTCCCATGGGGTGCAGGGCCCAAGGACTTGGGCCATCCTCCACTGCACTCCCAGGCCACAGCAGAGAGCTGGCCTGGAAGAGGGGCAACCGGGACAGAATCCAGCGCCCTGACCGGGACTAGAACCCGGTGTGCCGGCGCCGCAAGGCGGAGGATTAGCATGTTGAGCCGCGGCACCGGCCTGTAAAATGGTTTTAAATAATATATTTACAGGGCCCTTAGCTGTTTTGCAGTGGGTTAATGCCCTGGCCTGAAGCGCCGGCATCCCATATGGGCGCCAGTTCAAGACCCGGCTGCTCCTCTTCCAATCCAGCTCTCTGTTATGGCCTGGGAAAGCAGTAGAAGATGGCCCAAGTCCTTGGGCCCCTGCACTCATGTGGGAGACCCAGAAGAAGCTCCTGGCTCCTAGCTTCGGATCGGAGCAGCTCCGGCTGATGTGGCCATCGGGGGAGTGAACCATTGGACAGAAGACTTCTCTCTCTCTGTCTCTCCTTTCTCTGTGTAACTCTGACTTTAAATAAATAAAATCTTAAAAATAAATAAATAAGTAAATAATATATTTACAGGCCGGTGCTGTGGTATAGGGGGTAAAGCCCCACCGCCTGCAGTGCCAGCATCCCATATGGGTGCCAGTTCTAGTCCCGGCTGCTTCACTTCCAATCCAGCTCTCTGCTATGGCCTGGGAAAGCAGTAGAAGATGGCCCAAGTCCTTGGGCCCCTGCACCCATGTGGGAGACCCAAAGGAAGCTCCAGGCTCCTGGCTTCGGGTCGGAGCAGCTCCAGCTATTGCGACCATCTGGAAAGTGAACCAGTGGATGGAAGACCTCTTTCTCTGCCTCTCCTTCTTTCTCTCTCTGTGTAACTCTTTTTTTTTTTTTTTTTTTTTTTTTTGACAGGCAGAGTGGACAGTGAGAGAGAGAGAGACAGAGAGAAAGGTCTTCCTTTGCTGTTGGTTTACCCTCCAATGGCCACCGTGGCCAGCGCACTGCGCTGATCCGATGGCAGGAGCCCGGTACTTATCCTGGTCTCCCATGGGGTGCAGGGCCCAAGGACTTGGGCCATCTTCCACTGCACTCCCTGGCCACAGCAGAGAGCTGGCCTGGAAGAGGGGCAACCGGGACAGAATCCAGCGCCCCAACCAGGACTAGAACCCGGTGTGCCAGCACCGCAAGGCAGAGGATTAGCCTAGTGAGCCGTGGCACCGGCCAATAACTCTGACTTTCAAATAAAATAAATAAATATTTAAAAAATAATAAATTTACAATATACAAATTTACTGACAATGTTGAAACGAAAAGCTACTGAAACCATAATCAAAGCAACATTTAAAATTTAAAAATTTAGCCTAAAACATTTTTTTCTTCAAGACGGTGTCAAAGCATTTCTTTTCTTTCTTTTTTTTTTTTTTTTTTTTTTTTTTTGACAGGCAGATTGGACAGTGAGAGAGAGAGACAGAGAGAAAGGTCTTCCTTTTGCCATTGGTTCACCCTCCAATGGCCGCTGCGGCTGGCGCTCTGTAGCCGGCGCACCACGCTGATCCGATGGCAGGAACCAGGTACTTATCCTGGACTCCCATGGGTGCAGGGCCCAAGTACTTGGGCCATCCTCCACTGCACTCCCTGGCCACAGCAGAGAGCTGGCCTGGAAGAGGGGCAACCGGGACAGAATCCGGCGCCCCGACCGGGACTAGAACCCGGTGTGCCGTAGCCGCAGGCAGAGGATTAGCCTAGTGAGCCACAGCGCCGGCCTCAAAGCATTTCTTTATGGGGCCAGTGCTGTGACGTAGTAGGTAAAGCCCTGCCTGTGACACCGGCACGCCATGTGGGCACTGGTTTGGTCCCTCATGCTCTTCTTCCAATCCAGCTCCCTGCTAATGTGCCTGGGAAAGCAGTGGAAAATGGCTCAAATGCTTGGGCTCCTGCACCAGTGTGGGAGCCCCGGAAGAAATTCCTGGCTCCTGGCTTTGGATGGGCCCAGCTCCAGCCACTGCAATCATTTGGGGAATGAACCAGCAGATGCAAGACGTTTCTATCTCTCTGTCTATAACTCTGCCTCTCAAATAAATAAATAAAAATTTTTTTTTAAGGAAAGCATTTCTTTACTGAGTGGCATGCTCAGGCTCCCACATGGGCTTAGCAGTTATAAAATTATTGTATACATTTATCATTTTCTTGATTTTTTTTACTGGTCTCAGTAAAAGGGTTAAAAGTGTTATTTTTGAAACTAAAACTGAAGAATGAAGGGTAGACCACTTGAGTGCCTAGATTCCCTATTGGAGTGCCCGGGTTCAAGTCCTAGCTCTGCTGCCAACTTCAGCTTCCTGCTGATGTGCACCCTAGCTTAGCAGATGTTGAACCAAGTAGTTAGGTTACTGTTGCCATCGTGGGAGACCTGGATCGAATTCCCAGCTTCTACCTTTGACCTGACCTAGCTCCAACTGTTTTTGAACATTTGGGAAGGGAATCAGAGTATTTGGGATCAGGGAATCTCTCTCTGTTTGTCTATGTCTGTCATCTATCTATATCTGTCTCCCTGCCTTTCAAATACATTAAATAAATGCATTTTTTAAAAAAATTAAGATGAAAGAATGAAATTTACCTCTTCATTGAAACCATGTCTCTTATTTTTGCTGGTCTAACACACATATTTCATTTTCCACCAAAATAAGACAATGTCTGGTGCATCTTAAGCAAGGGAAACTTTATTTACACATTTAATGAGTTTAAAACTTCACCAAAATGTCATTTTCCCATGAATAGCAGAAGCCTATTTTTTCACGGCAACCCAGAACTTGTCTAGAGACAGATCAGTGAATATTGAGTACATGACCAGACTGCACTTACGAATCCTTTTCATCTCTCCAAGCCACACTCAGGCGAATCAGAAGATTCAGGGAGAGAGTCTTCTTCCAGTCATGGCCTGTGTTGGCAAGGAGGGGCCGCATCATCATAGTTGGTCAGAATTCCACTTGTTTTAAGTCTGAGGACCTTGCCCCTTCAGGTAAACGTTCTCTCTGCAGTCTGGTGATTCAGCTGTTAGCCACACTCCTGTTGAGAACTCTATTTCTACTAAGCCACCGAATGTCAGTCTGTAGCAGGAGAGTTACGTGCTTTTTGCGCAGGTATTCACACAGTTTTGAAACCATTTTTGGGGGGACCAGTGCTGTGGCCTAGCTGGTTAAGTCTCCACCTGCAGCACTGGCATCACATATGCGTGCGGGTTTGAGTCCCAGGTGCTCAACTTCTGATCCAACTCCCTGTTAATGGCCTGGGAAATCAGTAGAAGATGGTCCAAGTCCTTGGGCCCCTGCACCCATGTGCAAGACCCAGAAGAAGCTCCTGGCTCCTGGCTTCGGATCAGTGCGGCTCTGACTGTTGAGGCCAACTGGGGAGTAAACCAGCGATGAAAGACCTCTCTTTCTCTCTGTAACTTTGCCTCTCAAAAAAAAACTTTTGAGTGAATTGTTGTCTGTTTAAAGAAGTCAACCATGTATGTCACATCATCTAAACATTTAATAGTTCTTCTTTGATAGGCTCTGACACCAGCAGCTCTCTGTGAGAAAACTATGTTATAAACGAAGTCAAAATTTCCTTTGTTCACTTTGCTTCTCCTGGAGCTAACCATTGGTGGACCCTGCCAGGATGGATACCCATATAGTTCTTCCGTTCCAGACATGAAGACAAAGCAGTGCAGCAGCTCCCCCACTTATCTGCAGTTTTGCATTCACTAGCTTTACTTACTCAGGGTCAACCGTGGTCCAAAAATATTAAGTGGGGAATTTTAGAAATAACCAGTTCACTCATAGTTTAAACTGTGCAGTGGTGAGAGTAGCATGATAGGCTTTCATGCAGTCCCCTTCCCTCAAACCTGGGTTGTGAATCATCCTTTTGTCCAGCATATCCAGAGTACCCATAAATGCTACTCCTCCTGTTGGTCACTTAGTTGCCACGTGGAATGCGGGCTCCACTGTCATGGTATGGTTTTGCATTATTGCAGTAATCATCATTTTGCCTAAGAATGGCTCCAAAGTACAAGAGTAGAGAGGCTGGCAATTTTAATACAGTATTTTGTAATTGTTCTATTTTATTATTAGTTATTGTTAATTTTTACTGGGCTTAATTTATAAATTGAATTTTATATAGGTCTGTATACATAAGAAAACACAGAATGCATAAGGAGTTCAGTGCTGTCCATGGTTTTAGGCAGCCACTGGGGGCCTGGGAATGTGTACCCTAAAGATAGGTGGGAACTACTGTAATGAATCTGTGCTTATTTAGGGCAGATTTTTGCAATAGAAAAAAAAGTTCTTGAATTGTATCTTATTTAAAAGCATTAAAAATATGATGATATAGGCCGGTGCCGCGGCTCACTAGGCTAATCCTCAGCCTGCGGCGCCTGCACACCAGGTTCTAGTTCCGGTCAGGGCGCTGGATTCTGTCCCGGTTGCCCCTCTTCCTGTCCAGCTCTCTGCTGTGGCCCAGGAGGGCAGTGGAGGATGGCCCAAGTGCTTGGGCCCTGCACCCGCATGGGAGACCAGGAGAAGCACCTGGCTCCTGCCTTCGGATCAGCACAGCGGCCATTAGAGGGTGAACCAACGGAAAAAGGAAGACCTTTCTCTCTGTCTCTCTCTCTCTCTCACTGTCCACTCTGCCTGTCCAAAAAAAAAAAAAAAAGATGATATGACATTTATTGGTAAAAACTGTTGACTCATCAATCTTCAGAGATAACTAATTATTTCAGTTGTTCACACACGGCTTCTTGAATGTAATGTCATGTGTCATTAATATACCAGCTGATCTGGTAGTTAAACACAGGCACCTTTTCATTTTTTCATATTACATCTTGTGGTAGCATTTTACTCCCTCTGAGTTCAATGCTGCCATTCTATGTTCTCACCATTGTATGCTCCTTCCTTTGCTAGACAGTAAATAACTACTACTAAATCACTTGCTTCTTGAGCCTTTACAACTGTGGCTTTGCTTTTTTTTTTTTTTTTTTAACAAAAGTTTTACTATTTTTTTCAAGATTTCAGTAACAATTGAAGATAATCAGCCCCTTTACTTATTAAATGGCAATGACTGAAAGTTAAGCATCTTTTGTTAAGAGCCTTTGCAATTTGACTGGAGCCATTACTGAATATGAAAGTGTTTACCACAGACAATGCTCAAAAGAAAAGAACAGTGTGGGTTCCAGCATCCCATTCCCTAGGATGGAAACTTCTTTAAAAGACTGGAAAACCTGCCATCAACCCTATCACAAAGGCCTGTAGTCCTGTGCCCAGAATCCTTCCCTTCTATCTCATACCTGATCTTCAAAACTCACCATGCTGGATAATTAGACATATTTAAAAACACAAATACTAATAAAATACACAGCAATAGAACATAATAAATAACTACATGCGAAAAAATACCCCAAAATGTGAAATCTTCACAATTTATGTCTAACCTACACAATCAATGCTTCTAGTAATTATTGCTTGTAGCTAAGTGACGTGAATGGCAGCAGTGTTATAAGCATTAGGGGGCAAGGGAGAAATTGGGAACGCTCTGTTCAAAGTACCTGTACAACCAAAGAAACAGTATAGTATCACTTCAAAGTAGACTGAGAACTGTAGACTCCAAACTATGGACACCACCAAAAATTTTTTAAGAAGAAAGACAGTTGCTACACTATGAGAGAAAATGGAATCATACAATAAAATAGAGACTGTGGAAAAGGAGTTAAGGCAAATAAGAAATGTAGAACAAGAGCAGTGGATGAAAACAAGCTGAAAATGGGGCCAGTGTTGTCGTGCAGCAGATTAAGCCACCTCCTGAGACACCAGAATCCCATTTGATCAAGCGTTCAAGTCTCAGCTGCTCCTCTTCTGATCCAGCTCCCTGCTGATGCACCTGGGAAAGCAGCAGAAGATGGCCCAAGTGCTTGGCCCTGCTACCCACATGGCAGACCTAGATGGAGTTCCAGGTTCCTGGTTTTGGCATGGCCCAGCCCCAGCCATTGGAGACATTTGAGGAATGAACTAGTGAATGGAAGATCTCTCTCTCTGTGTAACTTTGAGTTTCAAATGAATAAGTAAATCTTAAAAAAATTGGTTCAGGCGCTACCATCATGCCATAGCAGATTAAGCCACCACCTATGTGGGATGCTGGTATCCCATATGAGCTCCAGGCTCCTGGCTTCAGATCATCCCAGCCCCAGCTCTGGCCGTTGTGGCCATTTGGGTAGTGAACCAGTGGATGGAAGATCTCTCTCTCTCTCTCTCCCTTTGCCTCTCTGTAACTTTGCCTTTCAAATAAATAAATAAATAAATATTTTGAACAGATAATTTCCATCTAATCATTGCTTTCACTGCATCCCACAGATTTTTATAAATTGTGCTTTCTTTTAAAAATTTTCATTTTATTTGAGAGAGATAACGAGAACAATCTTCTGTATGATTCGCTGGTTCATCCCCCAAATCCCAACACTGGAGCACGGTGAATCTGGGAGCTCCCATGGGAGTGGCGGAGACCCAAGTACTTCAGCATCACCTGCTGCCTCCCAGGATGTGCATTAACAGGAAGCTGGAACTGGGAGTGGAGCCGGGACTCAAACTCAGGCACTGTGAAATGGGATGCAGGCATCTCAAACAGTATCTGTTTTTTAAAAAATGTATGTATGTATGTATCTGAAAATCAGAGTTAACAGAGCGAGATCTTCCATCCGCTGGTTCATTCCCTAGATGGCCGCAACGGCTGTGACTAGGCCAGCCTGAGGCTAGGGGCCAGGAGCTTCTTCCGGGTCTCTCCCAAGGACTTCAGACATCCTTTCCCAGTACTGGCTGCTTTTCCCAGACGACTAGCAGGGAGCTGCAGGGGAAGTAGAGCAACTGGGACATGAGCTGGCAGCCATATGGAATGTCATTATCACAGGCTGTGGTCTTACCCACTATGACGGACCCCCAAACAGCATCCTAACCACTACATTGAATGTCCAACCCAGTTGTATTTTAATTTTTATTGAGTTCAAAATATTTTAAAATTGCTCATCTCCTGAGACTTCATCTTTGACCATTTTTTGTTTAGAAGTGTATTATAGGCCAGCGCCGCGGCTCACTAGGCTAATCCTCCGCCTTGCGGCGCCGGCACACCGGGTTCTAGTCCTGGTCGGGGCGCCGGATTCTGTCCCAGTTGCCTCTCTTCCAGGCCAGCTCTCTGCTGTGGCCTGGGAGTGCAGTGGAGGATGGCCCAAGTGCTTGGGCCCTGCACCCCATGGGAGACCAGGATAAGCACCTGTCTCCTGCCATCAGATCCGCGGCGGCCATTGGAGGGTGAACCAACAGCAAAGGAAGACCTTTCTCTCTGTCTCTCTCTCTCTCACTGTCCACTCTGCCTGTCAAAAAAAAAAAAAAAAGTGTATTATTTAACTTCCAAACATTTTGGGATTTTCCGGATATCTTTCTGTTACTGATTGCTAGTTTAATCCTATTGTCATCTGATAGCATACTAGGTTGACCTCTATTCTTGACCCAGAACATGGTTTCTCTTGCTCAGTGTCCCATGTGAGCTTGAGAAGAACATATATTCTACTGGATGAAAGATTCTATAAATGTCAGTTAGATCAGTTGATTGACAGTACTGTTCAGTTCAACTCTGTAATTACTGATTTTATGCCTGCCAGATCTGTCAGTCACTGAGGAAGGGGTGCTGAAGTCTGAGTACAATAGTGCATTCTTCCATTTTTCTTGCAGGTCTATCAGTTTTTTCTTCTCATACTGTATTTGACATTTTGTTGTCAGGACCACACACATTAAAGACCCTTATGTGGTTTTTTTTGAGATTTTTTTGTATATTGCTCCTCTTTTTCCTGGAAATTTTTCCTTGAAGTTTTCTTTGTCTAAAATGAATGTAGTGCTCCGGCCTCCTTTTGACTAGTATTTACATGTTATATAATTTTCCATCTCTTTGCTTTTAATCTGTGTCTTTATATTTAAAATGTGTTTCTTTTAAACAAAATTTGGTTGGATCTTATTTTTTTTAATTAATTCTTTATTTACTTAAGATGGAGAGAGAGAGAGGATCTACTTGTTCACTTCCCAAGTGCCCACAATGGCAGGGATTGGACCAGGGCCAAAGCAGGGATCCTGGAACCCAGTCCAGGTCTCCCATGAGGGTGACAGGAACCCAATTACTTGAGCTGTCATCACTAGACACTAGACACTTCTAGAGTCTGCCTTCATAGGAAGCTGGAATCAGGAGCTGCAGGAGAGCATTGGACCCAGGTACTCTGATGTAGGATGTTGGGGTGGGGGAAGCTTAACTGTGAGACTAAATACTCTCTCCTTTTTTAAAAAAATATGTAAGCTCTGGAGACTGGCATCATGCATAGCATGTTAAGCCGTCAGCGATGTGCCAGCATCACATGTGGGTGCTGGTTCAAATCCTGGCTGCTCCACTGCCTATTCAGCTCTCTCTAATACCCTGAGAAATGCAGGGAAGATGGCCAAGGTGTTTGAGCCCTGCCACCAACACAGGAGACCTGGAAGAAGCTCCTGGCTTCGGCCTGGTACAGCCCTTGCCGTTGTAGCCATTTGGAGAGTAAACCAGCGGATGGAAGTTCTCTCCCTCTCTCTGTGTAACTCTTTAAATGTTTAAATACATTTTTTAAAAGATTTTATTTATTTATTTGAGAGGTAGAGTTACAGACAGTGAGAGGGAGAGACAGAGAGAGAGGTCTTCCTTCCGTTGGTTCACTCCCCAGATGGCTGCAACGGCCAGAGCTGTGCCGATCGGAAGCTAGGAGCCAGGAGCTTCCTTCCCAGTCTCCCATGTGGATGCAGGGGCCCAAGCACTTGAACCATCTTCTAATGCTTTCCCAGGCCACAGCAGAGAGCTGGATTGGAAGAGGAGTGGCCAGGACTAGAACCAGCACCCATATGAGATGCTGACGCCGCAGGCGGAGGATTAACCTACTGCGCCATGGCGCCGGCCCCTATAAATACATCTTTAATAAAATAAAATAATATACTTTCATAATTTCTGTCTTTTAATACTTATATCATTCACAATTAAAATTATTAATAAAGTTGGATTGATACTTATCATATTTTGAACTGCTTTAAAGATTTATTTATTTATTTGAAGAGCAGAGTTACAGAGAAAGAAGAGACAGAGAGAGAGAGAGAGAGAGAGAGAGAGAGAGATCTTCCATCTGCTGGTTTATTCCCCCAAATGGCTGCAATGGCCAGAGCTGGGCTGATTCGAAGCCAGGAGCCAGGAGCCAGGAGCCAGGAGCCAGGAGCCAGGAGCTTCTTCCAGATCTCCCTTGCAGGTACAAGGGCCCAAGGACTTGCGCCATCTTCTGCTTTCCCAGGCCACAGCAGAGAGCTGGATCGGAAGTGGAGCAGCCAGAACTCAAACTGGTGCCCATATGGGATGCCAGCACTGCAGGTAGTGGCTTAACCCACTACGTGACAGCACTGGCCCTTAGACTGAAATTATACCACTATAAATGCATGTTTTGGAAAAGAAGAAGATATAAAATTAATAATCTAAGCTTCCACCTTAGGGTACTAGGGGAAAAAAAGAGAAAATTTTATTAAAATTAAGCAGAAGAAGATAACTTATAAAAATGTGGGCAGCAAACATCGAAATTGAACAGAGGATATCAATAGAAAAAGAATCAATGAAACTAAAGCTGGTTCTTTGCAAATATCAGTGCAATTATAAACATCTAGTTAGGCTCACCAAGAATAAGAGACGCTACACATTACTAATAGCAGAAATGAAGGAAGGATATCACTCTTGATCCCATGAACATGAAAAGGGTAATAAAGGACTATTAGGCTGGCGCCGCGGCTCACTAGGCTAATCCTCCGCCTAGCGGCGCCGGCACACCGGGTTCTAGTCCCGGTCGGGGCGCTGGATTCTGTCCCGGTTGCCCCTCTTCCAGGCCAGCCCTCTGCTGTGGCCAGGGAGTGCAGTGGAGGATGGCCCAGGTGCTTGGGCCCTGCACCCCATGGGAGACCAGGAAAAGCACCTGGCTCCTGGCTCCTGCCATCGGATCAGCGCGGTGCGCCGGCCGCAGCGCGCCGGCCGCAGCGCGCCGGCCGCAGCGGCCATTGGAGGGTGAACCAACGGCAAAAAGGAAGACCTTTCTCTCTGTCTCTCTCACTGTCCACTCTGCCTGTCAAAAAAAAAAAAAAAAAAAAAAGGACTATTACAAATAATTATAATCAATAAATTTGATAACTTAGATGAAATAGGCTGATTCCTTAAAAAGATACAGTCTGCCAAAAGAAACAGGAAATCTGGGTAATCTGAACAGACATCTATTAAAGAAACTGAATAAATAATAATCTTCTGAAGCAGAATGCACCAGACCTAGAATTCACTTATGTTCCAACGTGGACACCCTGGGAGGTCACTCTCCCCGGGCTCTGTCCAGGTGGCATAGGGGAGCACAGGGCTCTGCCCGATGATGTACAGTCCCTTCCCACGCTGTTGGAGAAGAAGCGGGCCTCAAGTCTGTGCCTGCATATTCCTACAGCTTCCCAGAGTCCTGTGGACAATGACTGGGGAGACAAACCATGCAGGAAACAGTCTAAGCATGAAAAAAAAAAAAAAAAAAAAAGAATTCACTTATGAATTCTACTAAAGTTTAAGGAAGAAAGTATACCATTATCTCTATAGTCTCTTCCAGAAAACAGAAGGAAAAAAGAGAAAGAACATTTCTTCGTTGAGGCCAGAATTATCCTAATATTAAAGCCAAAGATATAAAAAAAGCAAAAACAAAACAAACAAACAAACAAAACAATACAAACTGATATCTCTCTTGAACATAGGTGTAAAATTTCCCAACAAAATATTAGCAACTCAAATCCAACAATGAAAAAACAATTATACATTATGGTTATTTTTGCCCATGTTATATTGCTATAACAGAATACCACAAAGTGGATACTTTGTAAACAATAGAAGTTTATTCATTTCATGGCATTATTAAGGTGCTTGCATCTGGTGAGGGCCTTCTTGCTGTATGGCATATGGCATATGGCAGAGGGCACTTAACGGCAGGAGATTGCAAAAGTATACAGAAAAAGACAGAGAAACCTTTCCTACACTGGGTTACTCTCGACACTCATGACAGCAGAGTGGGACTGGGCCAGGTTGAAACCAGGAGCTTAGAACTCATTCCAGAACTCCCACATAGGTGTCAGGAACCCAAATACTCGACCCATCATCTGCTACCTCCTGCCTGTTAGCAGGAAGCTGGGAGCAGAAGCACAGCTGGACTCTGCTGTGGGATGCAGGAGTCCTAGGTGGAGCCTTAACCATCACACCAAACGCCCACCCCAGGATACACAGTGTTTTAATGTGGAAGTCATCATCATAACAATTTTTTTTCACTTGTTGGTTTCTTGCAATAATGAAATAGTGGGATCAAAATTAGAGAATGGATTAATTGTGTCATTTTTATACAATGAAAAACCAAACAGCAGCTACAATATATCAGAGTTGTTGTGATCTACATGAATTAATATGGATAAACCTCAAATATATATATCCATATTTAATATTTTCTAATATGTTCATGGAAAATAGAATTTAGAAATTAATTTTTTGCAAAACCAATTTTGAAGTCCTTGCATGTTTTTGAAGCTCCCTCATATTTGTAAATATTAATCAAGCTGTAAAGTTTGTACCCTTTGCTATATATACCTTGTCATAGTCGATTTCTATAAAAAAACACCATGAACTGGATGGATTGTGAACAGCAGGAATTTATTCCCACAGTTCTAGAGGCTGGAAAGTCCAAGATCAAGGTACTGGCAGACTCATTTTCTGGTGAGGGCGGCTTCCTCGCAGACAGCCATCCTCTCCCTGTCTCTGCACGTAGCAAAAAGGGAAAGAGGCCTGCCTTTGGCCTCTTGTAAGAGGGCTACAAATCCAGTTCACAAGGGCTGTGTCCTCATGACCTCATCACCTCCCAAAGACCCCACGTGCTGATAATCTTGGGGATTAGGATTTCACATATGAATTTTGTGGGAGTACAGGAGGAAATAAATATTGAGACCATAGCACACTTTCATTAAAAAATGGATAATTTTTTTTGTTTTTTTGTTTGTTTGTTTTTATATTTTATTTAAGGTATTCAAGTTTCATACACAGATTTAGGAACATAGTAGTACTTCCCACCCTACCTTCCCTCCTGCCAACGTTCCCACCCTTCTCCCTCCTCCCTCTCCTATTCCCACTCTTAATTTTTACAAAGATCTATTTTCAGTTAACTTTATACTCAAAAGTTTAACCCTACACTCAGTTAAGAGTTAATCAAATAGTATAAAAAAAATGCACTGTTCCTCAACAGTAGAGACAGTGGCTATAAACAATCATCAAATCTTAAAATGTCAATATCACTCCTATACATTACATTTTAGGTACTCTATTAGTTACCACAGATCAGGGATAACATATGGTATCTGTCTTTTGGGGACTTGCTTATTTCACTAAGCATAATGGTTTCCTAGTGCATCCATTTTGTTGCAAAGACAGGATTTCATTTTTTTTTAACTGCTGAGTAGTGTTCCAAAGTGTATATAAACCATAATTTCTTTATCCAGTCTTCAGTTGATTGACATCTGGGTTGATTCCATATCTTAGCTATTGTGAATTGAGCTGTAATGAACATGGGGCTACAGATAGCTCTTTTGTCTGCTGATTTCACAAAAATGGATAAATTTTTGAAAGTTTGCTGAGTAGGTGTGGGGAGTTAGGTACACTGCTGGGTATGCTATAAATTGAAAGCAATCTTTTGAAAATATCAGGCAATATATAATGTGCATTAACTCTGACATCTTTTCTCCCACTAATGCCATTTTTGGTAAGAAAATTTTCCAATAACAGGAAAAAATGTAGAAACCACTTGCACAAAGATGTTTAATACAACATTATATATAAAAATGAAAACCTGTAAACAAACCAAATGTCCAATTATTGCAGAAAGTTTTAAGTAAAGTAATATAATAGACCTACATAAAGTCTTTTAAAATTATCTGGCAACTTTTCCAAGTATGTGAAAAATTATATCAAAAATAATGTAAGTTCCAAAATCAGAATGCAAGTATCAGATATCAAATGATATCAATTATTTATTACTATGTACTAACTACTTAAAACTTAGTGGCTTAAAACAACCATCCTTTATTTGTTCACAATTCTGTTCGCAATTTGGGCTGGGCCCAGCAGGATAGTTCTTTGGTTTGCCTACCTAGGTTACTTCCCAGTGTCACTGCAGTCATCTGGTGGTGGCCTTGGGTTGGATGGTGTAAGAAGGACTTGCTCTTAGGTCTGGTGTTTGGTGCTGGCTGTTTAGTCTGGTGTTTGATGTCTGGGCCTTTCTCTTTCCCATGGTCCGTCATAACAAGAAGGCTAGTCTGAACTTTTTCCTGTGATGGTGGCAACATTGCAAAAGGGCAATCTGTTGATCAAGGCCAGTCACAGGGCCAACAGAAATTCAAGAGGAAAGGCAACAGACTGCACCTCTGGGTCACATTGCACAGGGGGCCATGAATAAGGCTACGAGGAATATGTGACCACAGTCTCATCCATGATTCACAGTGATTCATAGCCAGTCCCCACATGAACATGTAAATCATATGTAAATACACTGATAACTTTTGGAGAGAAGCCAAGGAGGGAGGGGGAACTGCAGCAAGGTGTTTTATATGACTTTCTCCCCACAAAATGGTCAGTAAAATTTTTATGAACTAAGAAAAAAATCTTACATACCAAAATATGTTCATTTGACCACATTAAATGGGAACACAGAAGACTATTTTGTGTGCAAGCAGTGCTCATAAAAAAACACCAGAAGAGTAACTCCAGCGTGTCGGGTTCCAGATTTAGTGACAGCAGACACGCCAAGGACCAGATAAGCTTTCCTGGAAGCTTCACACAAAAACTTTTTGAAGGATTTTCCACAGTCGGTTATACAAGAAAATACTACCTACTTGTCTACAAGCAAAAGCTTTTGTTTCACCTAGAACTTGAAGTAGCATTGTCCTATGCTGCCAAAACGGGTCTCCCTACTCCGTGGTTTCAGGTTTCTTCCACTCAATAAATCTGTCCTGACTTACTTTTTTTTTTTTTTTTTTTTTTGACAGGCAGAGTGGACAGTGAGAGAGAGAGACAGAGAGAAAGGTCTTCCTTTGCCGTTGGGTCACCCTCCAATGGCCACCGCTGCCAGCGCGCTGCAGCCGGCGCAGCGCACTGATCCGATGGCAGGAGCCAGGTACTTCTCCTGGTCTCCCATGGGGTGCAGGGCCCAAGAATTTGGGCCATCTTCCACTGCACTCCCTGGGCACAGTAGAGAGCTGGCCTGGAAAAGGGGCAACCAGGACAGAATCTGGCACCCCGACCGGGACTAGAACCCGGTGTGCCGGCGCCGCAGGCGGAGGATTAGCCTAGTGAGCCGTGGCGCCGGCTGCTGACTTACTTCTGAAAACTTTGTGCTTTACATGAGTATGATACACATTATTGGGGTCTCTTTTTTTAACCATTTTATTCTGATTTCTTCTTGCCTAATAGATGCCTAGTTCTTCTTTGAGACATAAAGATGTATAGCTCTTAAAAGTTAGCTGCTGTCTCTGCCCCTCTTGGTCACTGTACCCTCATCATTGTGGGATCATCCAGGGTGGAAACTCTGGAGTTGGCTTCATTCCTTCTCACTCTCCTGATAGCATCCAGTTGGCTTCCTCAGCCCGTGAATTGACCTGGGAAAAGTCTCTTCTGGCTGCTTCTATCCTGACCTCCAGGAGCCTCCCAGGTCGGCCTTGATCCACTGTCATCCCTCCACGGTTCCTTTTCATGCCTCAGACTGCCACCTGTAGTACATTCACAAAGCAGACCTGTGCAGATAACCTGGTGAGGAAATTGAGTACCATGTGTCTTTTAGGCTCTGTCTTCTAGACAGAAAGGGATCTCTTTGTTTCCTTCCCTGTTCTTTGAAGCCAGGGCTCTGGGGCTGAAGGGTTAGGGACCAAGTCCAAACCTTTGGAAAGTCAGGTGGAGAGGCTAAGGGTTGAGACCATGGTTATGGTGCAATGGTTCCCGCTCAAAATGTGGTCTGCAGACTGGCAGTGCTGGGAAGTGTGTAGAAATGCACCCCAGCCTAACGAGTAGGAATCTGCAACTTTAATGATGTCCCTATGTGGTTTGCACCCATACTAAAGTTAGGGAAGCATTGTAAGGAATCCCCCTTGTGCACCTCTTCAAACCCTTTTGTTGCTCCCCCTCTTCATGGAGGAACGACACTAGACCCTGCCTAGGCTTCATATCCGAGTCACGGCACCATTATGTCGCTCCCCCTCTTCGTGGAGGAACGACACAGGACCCTGCGCTGTTCTTTTGTCTGCTCTGCCCTCCCCGGGTTTGCTGCTGGTTCTTCCCGGGTTGGCTACCGACCCTTCCACCTCCGTGGAAGGGCGGTTCCCCCTGCCACATTCCCCACTTCCGCAGGGGAGCGGCACACCGCCGGCCAGCCCTCTCGGGGGCTGCTCAGATGTTATCCGGATGTTCCCCTTAGATGTTCCTGGTGCATGTTGTCTCTCTCCTCCTTTATAGTCCTCTTCCACCAATCCCAACTCTGCTACCCACACGCTGAGTACGCTGCTCTCCTCCAATCAGGAGCAGGTCCTACAGTTTATTGGTTGAACTGGAGGCAGCTGTGTAGAAGCTGTTTCTCCCTTCTCAGCGCCATATTGTGGGAGAGCAGATGCATAGAATAAGTCTTAATTCGAGTAACAGTCTAGTCCCAGTTGCTCCCCACACCTTTAAATTCTTGCCGTGTCCCCTCCTGCTGCAGCAGCAGCCAGCTCTCGCATATGTACACCTGTCACACATACATTGCCTGGCTCTCTTGCCTTCATTTACAACCTATTGTTCCTGCTCCTGGGCCAACTTCTCAAATAGTCTTGTACCCAAGTCGTTATTTCAGGCTTTGATGACCAGAAAACTGAGGGGGGGTCCCAGGAAGCGAGACAGCCGTGCTCTGGAGCCAGCTCAGTTACAGCTGGTGGGGGTCAGGAAAAGCCCAGGGCGCAGGCAATGGTCACCATGCCTTGGGAAAATGTAGTTGCTGGGTTACCTATTTTCAAGGTAGGGCCAGCTTCATGGGCCTGTGATCCATGCAGGGCTCAGTGCTCAGCGGGATCCTACCTTTGGCTTAATGCTCAGCTGTAGTCATCTTGGACATTTTAATGACTTTTTTTTTTTAACTAAAGTGTTCTGCATTTTCATTTTGCACTGAGGCCTGCAGTTGCAGAGCTGGCCCTACCCGCAGGGTAGGAAGAAACAGCCAAATTCAGACCACAGGCTGAAAGAGTCTTCTTTAGGACGCCCATAAGCTCTCAGAATGCATCAAATTCTGCTAGGGTTGGTGGGGGCTGGAGAACTCCCCTCCACAAGGCCAGTGAAATTGTGTTTTATTTTGTCAGCTCTGGAAAATGGGAGCCAAAGCCAATTTGATTTTATTTTGGAACTCAAAGGAATGTAACATTTCCTGCACTGCAGTGCTGCACAGGTACTCCTTACTCCTTCCATGAAGATACTATCAGGTCATTCTTATGTTTAAAATTTGATAGTGTTAGCACTGGCATTGTGGCATAGCAGGTTAAGCCACCACCTGAGATGCTGACATCCCATATGGACAGTGGTTCATATCCTGGCTGCCCCACTTCCAATCCAACTCCCTCCTAATGGCCTGGGAAAAGCAGTAGAAGATGGTCCAAGTGGTTGGGGCTCTGCGCCTACATGGGTGACCTGGAGTGCTCGCTTCGCCAGCACATATACATGGGAGACCTGGAAGAAGCACCTGGCCCCTGGCTTTGGCCTGGCCCACTCCTGGCCTTTGCAGCCATTTTGGAAGTGAACCAGTAAATAGAAGATCTCTCTCTCTCTCTCTCTCTGTGCATATCTCCCCCCCCCAACCCCGTAACTCTGCCTTTCAAATAAATAAACCATTTTAAAAAGTAAGATTTGAGTGTTTCTGCAGTACCAAAAATGAAAGTATAATCCCTGTAGTAAGGCATTCAACGTTCTGCAAGGTTTAATACCCACTAGTTGGGCCACCTAATCCTCTCTTGGAATTAAACACTAGTTTAATATAGCAAACTCCAGCAAATGTTCCCTCCACTCTTGTCTCCCATTCACCTGGATTCTGTATTACTCCTGTCAATCACTAATATTTCTTCTGCACATCCAGAAACTTTTAAAATTTATACAAGTCAATACTATGCCCTTTGCTTCCCCTTTTACACAAACAGTAGCATACTGTACCTATTCTGTTCTGACCTATCCATGCTTTTACTTATGTTTACTGCCCTTGGTCTAAGATACTTTTCTATTCCATCTCCATCACTAATTTAATTGTAGCCCACTATTTGATCTAAAAACATGACAGTTTCCATGGGTAATCTAATAGATTTAATTAATTTTTTTTAAAGTTATCCTTTCTGAAGTCACTTTCTAATGAGGATTACTTCTTGGTTTTTTTGTTTGTTTGTTTGTTTGTTTGTTTTTTAAGATTTATTTACTTGAAAGTAAGAGAGAGAGAAGGAGAGGTGGAGAGAGAGAAGTCTTCTATCCACTGGTTCACTCTCCAGATGGCCGCAACAGCCAGAGCTGGGCCAATCCGAAGCCAGGAGCAAGGAGCTTCTTTCGGGTCTCCCACGCGGGTGCAGGGGCCCAAGAACTTGGGCCATCTTCTACTGCTTCCCAAGGCCATAGCAGAGAGCTGGATTGGAAGTGGAACAGCCAGAACTCTAACCAGTGCCCATATGGGATGCTGGCACTACAGGCAGAGGCTTTACCTGCTACACCACAGCGCGGGACAGCACCAGTCCCTAATAGATTTAATTTAAATAAGACCCTTCCTTGATCTCTTTATTCTCCTAGAAGATTCTTCCTGTTCTTGCCAAAAAGCATTTTATTCTATTTTGCCTATGCTTCTCATCGTTTAATATTACCCTAGTCTGACACTAGGTTTGTCATTGTCTTTTATTTCTATGTTACACACGGCTCTTCTCAAGAGCAATAGTTCTTCTTTCGCTGTCCCCACCACTCTCATCGTTAGCACAACCTGTGCACATTTTATCAGCTTTCTCACTCACTGCTTTGATAAACAAAGCACGAAGTCACGTGGGCGTTGCAGCTGGTGTTGCTTTTCCAAATGTGTTCGTCCTGTTCTACTTTTAGTTCTTGATGAGGTTGTAATGATAGCAGTTGTGTCACAGATCGTGTTCTCTAATCAGGTGCCCCATAACTAATCCATGTTATGAAAGCTTGTGATGAAGTCCTTCTCCCTCAGATGGCCTCTCCTGGTCCAGCAGAGTGCATGTCCCAAAACAGTTCTGGGCCCACAGCCAGAAAATTCAGTGACCAAAAGGGAAGAAAAGAAAACCATCCAGAGGCCAGCGCTGTGGCATGGCAGGTTAAGCCTCCGCCTGTGGCACCTGCATCCCATATGGGCGCTGATTCCAGTCCCAGCTGCTCCTCTTCCAACCCAGCTCTCTGCTATGGCCTGAGAATGCAATGGAGGATGGCCCAAGTGCTTGGGCCCCTGCACCCACATGGGAGACCTGGAAGATTAGCTCCTGGCTTCGGATTGGCCCAGCTCCAGCCATTGTGGCCATTTGGGGAGTGAGCCAACAGATAGAAGACCTCTCTCTCTCTGTCTCCCTGTCTCTGTCTGTAGCTCTACCTCTCAAGTAAATAAAATCTAAAAAAAAAGGAAGAAAGAAAGAAAGAAAGAAAGAAAGAAAGAAAGAAAGAAAGAAAGAAAGAAAGAAAGAAAGAAAGAAAGGAAGGAAGGAAGGAAGGAAGGAAGGAAGGAAGGAAACCATCTATTTAGAAAATATTTGGATAAGGATTCTGATTGTTCTAGCAGGGTTCATGTGCCCATCCTTGGACCAGTCACTATGACCAGAAGGATGGGATAATATTATTGTCTTAATCTGGGTCCTTGCCCATTCCAAAACCAAGAGCTAGGTTATTAACAGGAGAAGCTTGGCAGTGAAGACATCCTGATAGACAAAACACTAACTACTCATAGTACAGAAAGATCAGATTGTACCCCCATAAGCAGGTGCAATTAGTATGTTTTGATGAAAAACAAACTAATTTAAAAGAATACCAACTACTACTCTATGTTGAGCTAACCAGATTCCCTTATCTGCATCTTCACCTACTGGGTTTTGTCTTACCCCTTAGGTAGTACAAATATCTGTTATATACATATTATACAGAGCAATCCCTTTTCCTTAAGGAAACCTCACGTATGTTAACACAGGGCACAGGTGGCCTCCCTGTCTCTTCCCTTCCCCAGCCAATGACCATACTGCTGGTTTCTTCCTTTGTTTCCTGCCATTCATTTCTCTCCTTCTCTGGCCCTACCCATACCCAGAGATTCAGCCCTCCCTGGGTTTTGCCTTGGTCCTTTTGTCTTCCTCACTCTGCATGTTCTCCCTGGGTCTATGACCAGTGCCCACCACTCTATCACTAGCATGTGCCACCAGCATTCCCTATGCTTTCTAAGTCTGATGCTAGGCTTTTTCTGATAGGCTTTCCTCTGTCCTAGTTATAAAATCCTGAGGCACACTTGTTGGGGTCTTAAGCCTGAGGCTGGCCCCTGACCGGCAGGGAACAGTACAAGCACTCCCAGACAAGGCGAACGGGAGAGGTGTTCGACAGATCAAGCACACTGCAAGCACCCGTAAGTTCTGTCAAAGCACGAACTACTTTATTGAGGAAGCGTACAGGCTTATAAGGCTTACAAAAGACATGCACAGTAGGGGAGCCAATTAGCGAAAAGGTCATGCAGGCGTGGATGGACCACGCACAGGGGCATCTTAAGTATAGGGATCACGCACTGTCCACGTGTCCGGAACCAAAGTGGACCTATCCCTGCCGGTGGTCTGATCTTACGTAGCTTAACCTCGGCAGCCTCAGACACGCCCCTCGAACATCCGCCAGGCGCCATGCTGTAATGGAGGTTTTAGGCCATGCCCAACATTCTGTCCTAGTTATAAAACCCTGCAGCACACTCCTACTTAGGAATTCTATGAATTGTTTCATCCTTTGTATAAGTTACGATTTGCCTGTGTGCACAGCTTTAGTGGATGAAAAAGGCAGGTGGTTTCTGGGTGCAGCCCTCCACTCACAGAAGGTGGGAGATAGTTAAGCACAAGGCTGGCGCAGCAGCCCCAGTACCGCCCACCTCCTCCCCACAGAAGGGCACTGGGTGAATGTGAAGTGCAGCCCGAGGCTGGTCCTTAGATTCTCAACCCAGACCTCCTAGGGCCTCTTTTCCCCTGGCTCCTGACCCTGCAACCCCCTCCTGGCACCTTTCCCTCCAGCCTTGGACTGACCTCCTTAAAGCCCCTACATCCTTTAAAAATTGCGTTCAGAAAAACAATTTTACAAGACCAGCCGTCAAAAAAAAAATACACTATTGATTGCTTCGTCTTTCCTTGAGTAGGCGTCTCCTTTATTCTGTTTCTTCTATTTTTGTCTTGGGTTCACAGCTCCTGCTCCCCAACTCTGAAGAAATCCATCTGCCTTACCCCAGTAACCCAGAGCTGCCTATCCTCATCCCAACTTAGGTGGACAGAGCAGTCCCGTTCACATTGTACTCGGCTGCTCACAAATAGAAAGGGACACGTTAATCATACATGAGTTCATCATACTCTGTCTTTATGGAGTTTACCTTAAAGCAACATTAGGTGCACCAACAGTAAGAGTTATAGAACTTCTTTGAAGGGCAATTGGAAAATGGATAAAAAAAATCTTTAAAATATTCCTACCCTTTGACCAGGTAGTTCCTCTTCTGAAGAATTTCTCCTAGGGGCTAGCGCTGTGGCTCAGCAGGTTAAAGCCACGGACTGCACCACCAGTATCCCACATGGGTGCCAGTTCATGTCCTGGCTGCTCCACTTCCCATCCAGCTCCCTGCAAATGCACCTGGGAAAGCAGCAGAGGATGGCCCAAGTATCTGGACCCTTGCCACCTACATTGGAGACCAGGATAGAGTTTCTGGCTCCTGGCTTTATCTTTGCTGAGCCCTGGCCATTGCAGCCATTTGAAGAGTGAACCCATAGGTGGAAGATCTCTCTGTCTCTGTCATTCAGTCTTTCAAACGAATAAGTAAATAAATCTTTTTTTAAAAATCATGTCATAGAATCAAAGATGGTCTGAAAAGCCTAGTTGGAATCTCAGATTAGGAGCTTAGTTAAGTAGATAATAGTGGACTCGCATTGTGGCACAGTGGGTATAGCATTCCCTACGTGCTGGCTGGTGTCCCAGCTGTTCCACTTGCAATCCATCTCCCTGCTAATGGCCTGGGAAAAGCAGTGGAGAATGGCCCAAGTGTTTGGG
The DNA here is from genome assembly GCF_051225735.1 of Oryctolagus cuniculus. Classification (NCBI taxonomy): domain Eukaryota; kingdom Metazoa; phylum Chordata; class Mammalia; order Lagomorpha; family Leporidae; genus Oryctolagus; species Oryctolagus cuniculus. The sequence continues at coordinate 121,272,449 of NC_142868.1, forward strand.
CCCCTGCCACCCATGTGAGAGACCAGAGATGAAGCTCCTGGTTCCTGGCTTCAGCCTGCCCCAGCCCGGGCTGTTGTGGCCATTTAGGGCATGAACTAGTGGTTGGAAGATCTCTCTCTCTCTCGGTAACTCTGACTTTAAAATAAACATTAAAAAAATAGATAAATAGTATAGCTATACAACAATCAATTATATTGTAGGAAAATGTCAACTAAAATGCAAACATTTTCTGATTATATTGCCAAGTGTATGAAAAGCAATTTGCAAAACACTACTTACATGTTTCTCTTTAAAAGGATATGGGGGCCAGCGCCGTGGCTCACTAGGCTAATCCTCCGCCTAGCGGCGCCGGCACACCGGGTTCTAGTCCCGGTCGGGGCGCCGGATTCTGTCCCGGTTGCCCCTCTTCCAGGCCAGCCCTCTGCTGTGGCCAGGGAGTGCAGTGGAGGATGGCCCAGGTGCTTGGGCCCTGCACCCCATGGGAGACCAGGAAAAGCACCTGGCTCCTGGCTCCTGCCATCGGATCAGCGCGGTGCGCCGGCCGCAGTGCGCCGGCCGCAGCGGCCATTGGAGGGTGAACCAACGGCAAAAGGAAGACCTTTCTCTCTGTCTCTCTCTCTCACTGTCCACTCTGCCTGTCAAAAAAACAAAAACAAAAACAAAACAAAAAAAAAAGGATATGGGCATAGGCAGCGCTGTGGCTCAGCTGGTTAACGCCTTGAGTTGCAGCGTCAGCATCCCGTATGGGCACTGGTTCGAGAGCCGGCTGCTCCACTTCTGATCCAGCTCTCTGCTATGGCCCGGGAAAGCAGTGGAAGATGGCCCAAGTCCTTGGGCCCCTGCACCCGCATGGGAGACCCGGAAGAAGCTCCTGGCTCCTGGCTTCGGATCAGTGCAACTCCGGCCATTGTGGCCAGTTGGGGAGTGAACCAGCAGATGGAAGACCTCTGCCTCTCCTCTCTCTGTAACTCTGACTTTCAAATAAATAAATAAAATAAATCTATTTTTTTTTTAAAAAGGGTATGGGAAAAGTTCTGGAAATATACCCATGAGGACGTTAATTATAAAGTTTCTATATTGTCTTCTTGCTTGCTCATGCTTTCCTGTTTTTCTCTGAAAATCACTAATTACTTGGCAATCGAATGATAACACTAAATGATGCTGATTGCTAGATGGAAAATGGCCTCCCGTGAACAATGAATGGCCCTGCCATGCAATAAACAGTCACCTGCTTCCCCAGATGCACTAAAATTAGAGGGCTACACTGTAGGTCTCTTCTTTTGACACATAAAAAATTTATTTATTTATTTGAAAGTCAGAGTTACAGAGAGAGGGGGAGAGACAGAGAGGTGTTCCATCCACTGGTGTACTCCCCAGATGGTCCCAAGAGCCAGGACTGAGCCAGGCTGAAGCCAGGAACCATGGGCTTCATCCGGGTCTCTCACGTGGGTGGCAGTGACCCAAACACTGCTTTTCTCAGGCTGGAAGTGGGACAACTGTGACACGAACTGGCGCCTGCGTGAGAAGCCGGCCACAAAGGGGCAGCTGTATCAGCTACGCCACAGCGCCAGCCAGGGTCTCCTCTTCTGACAAAAGGAGATATGTTTTCAGAAACCTTCTCATTTTCATACCCGGACAGCTGGAGGCCCTGATGCAATCGCTGGGCCCTAATTCAGCAAATCTGTTTGTGAAAGGAATGAAGTCTGCAGACCTCACTCCCTGCAGAAAATTCAGTACTGCTTCCTTACAAAAAGTGCTGCCTATATTTAACTTCTGTAAGACATATGGCAGAATATGGTAAAGATTCCCGTGTATCCTAGATTCTCTCAATTCTAGCCTCCGTCTCCTGGTTTCGGACTATCGTACAGTGTAAAATCATTATCATCTTCGTCATCAGCAGCCATGCTGCTGAATATATGCAGCGAGCGTGGCATCACACAATGTACGTTATAGGTATTATTCAGGTTGAAATTCACAACCCACTTTGAAGCATTAGCCCCCGTGGTGCAAGTGCAAGTGGCTAACCTAGCATTTCTCTCCCCCATTTCCTAACAATACCTGGGAAGATGGGGATACCTCACCTGCCTACAAGTGGGTGTGAATTTTCAGTAAGTCACTACATAGGTATCACCAATGAAGTTGCTGTGCACATTGGGTACAAGTCTTTGTGTGGATATATAGTTTCTTTTCTCTGGGAAAAATACACAGGAGTGGAATGGCTGGGTTTCATGCAGGCATATGTTTAACTTTTTGTAGAAACTGGAAAAAGTTTTTTTCCAAAGTGAACATACCGTTTTACATTCTCACAAGCAGTGTGTGAGGGCTGTGAACCCTCTGCATCATTTGCAACACAAGGAATGATGAATTTTTAAAATTCTAGCCATCTTAGTGACTACGTATTGGTATCTTCTTGTGATTTTAATTTGTATTTTCCTAAGGGATCTCTCTGTGTGTAATGATGTGGAACACTGTTTAAGGTGTTTATTTGCCAACCAAGTATCTTCTTTAACTGTTGTTATTTGTTTAAAAGGCATATAGAATTGATTTTTTATACTGATCTTGTGTCTTACAAACTTAGGAAGATCACTTTTTCTAAACCCACAATAGAATTGGAAGACTATTAGATTCTCTACTTGGAATATCATGTCATCCCAAAGACAAAAACAATTTTACTTCCTTCTGGATGCTCTTTAGTTCTTTTTCTTGCTTATGGCGCTGGCTAGAATCTCTAGCATAATGACGAGTAGACAGATAAGCACTCAGTCACTCACCCTCAAATGTGATGGTGGATGTAGGGTTTTTGGATGCCCTTGTATCTAGTTGAGGAAATTCCCTTCTATTTCTCATTTTCGAGGAGTTTTTAATCAGATCCGTTTCTCCTGCCTCTATTGAGATGGTCATATAGCTTTCCCTTTCTAGTTTGTCGATATGATAAATAACATTGACTGAGTTTTGAATGTTAAAAAAGACCCTGATCGTCAGTCTCTGACGCTGGCATCCCCTGCGCTTTGGATCCAGCTTCCTGCTACTATGCCTGGGAAGGTAGCAAAAGATGGCCCAAGTGCATGGACTCCTACCACCCAAGTGAGAGACCCAGTAGAATTCTGGCTCCTGGCTTCAGCCTGGCCCAGCCCCAACCGTTATGGCCTCTGGGGAGTGAAGTAAGGGACGGAAGATCTCTCTCTCCCTCTCTCTGTCTTCCAGATAAATAAAATAAATATTGATAAATAAGTAAAGCAACTTGAATTCCTGGGATAAACATCATTTGCTCACAATAGATTACCCTTTGTAAGTACTGTTGGATTTGCTTTGCTAAGGTTTTGTTTAGAATGTTTGCATATATGTTCATAGGGACCATTTTTCAGTTTTCTTCCCCTATAGTCTTTGGTTTAGATATCAGAGAAGAGTTTGAATAATCCCAATATCATTTCCTCCCTAACTCTTTGGTAAAATTCACCAGAGAAATCATCTGGGCCTAGAGTTTTCTCCATGGAAAGCTTTTTTTTTTTTTTAAGATTTATTTATTTATTTGAAAGTCAGTGTTACACAGAGAGAGGAGAGGCAGAGAGAGAGAGAGAGAGAGAGAGAGAGAGAGAGGTCTTCCATCTGATGGTTCACTCCCCAGTTGGCCGCAATGGCCAGAGCTATGCTGATCCGAAGCCAGGAGCCAGGAGCCTCCTCCGGGTCTCCCACGCAGTTGCAGTGGCCCAAGGACTTAGGCCATCTTCTACTGCTTTCCCAGGCCATAGCAGAGAGCTGGACAGGAAATGGAGCAGCCGGATCTCGAACCTGTACCCATGTGGGATACTGGCGCTTCAGGCCAGGGCATTAACCTGCTGAGCCACAGTGCCGGCCCCTCCATGGAAAGATTTTAAACTATGAATTCAATGGATTTAATAGCTGTAAAATTCTTCAGATCATCTAATTCTTCTTGAATAACTTTGATAATTTGTTTCATTCAAGGAAGTTGACCAAGTCTAAGTTGCTGAATTCATTGAAATAAAGATGTTTATAATATTCTCTTATTTTCCTTTTAATATATGTAGTGTTACACATTTTACTGATGTGTGTGGTTTAAATCACATAATGCATTTTTAAAAATTATTTCATCATTATTTTCATTTAAAAAGTAAGCTTTGTTGGGGCCAGCATTGTGGCACTGCAAGTTAAGTCACTTCTCACAACACCAGCATCCCATATAGGAGTGTCAGTTTGAGTCCTGCTACTCCACTTCTGATCCTGCTTCCTGCTAATGTGCTGCAAAAGCAGAAGTTGGCCCAAGTCCTTGGGCTCCTGACACCCATGTGAAGACCTAGATGGAGTTCTTGGCTCCTTGCCGTGGCCTAGCCCAGACCTGGGTATTGTGGCCAAATGGGGAGTGAACCAATAGATCTCTGTGTGTGTGTGTCTGTCTCTCCCCCTCTCTCTGTCACTCTTTCAGATAAATAAATAAATAAATAAATAAATAAATATTTTTGTTAAAAAAAGTAAGTTGTCTTTTAAAGATATTTAAATAATAACTTAAAAGTTAAATAGTTTGGGGCTGATGCTGTGGTATAGCAGGTAAAGCTGCCGCCTACAGTGCTGGCATCCCGGGCACTGGTTCAAGTCCCATCTGCTCCACTTCTGATCCAGCTCTCTGCTACTGCACCTGGGAAAGCTGCAGAAAATGATCCAAGTGCTTGGGTCCCTTAACCCACATGGGAGACTTGGATGAAGCTCTTGGTTCCTAGCTTTGGTCAGTCCCAGCCCTGACTGTTCTGACTGTTATGGCCATTTAGGGAGTGAACCAGCAGATGAAAGATCCCTCTCCCTCTCCTTCTCCCTCTACCCCTCTCCTTCCCCCTCCCCCTCCCTCTCTGCCTCTCCTTCTCTATAACTGTGACTTTCAAATAAATAAATAGATCTTTAAAAAGTCAAAAAAAGTTACATGGTTATCATATAGTTTCCAATGCTTTTCAATCCTTTGTGTAGTTTTATATTTCTTTATTAAATTAAATTTTAGTTTATATAGAAAATAAGTGAGCATTATTTATAAGAGTTATTCATTATTTATTTAAAAGGCAGAATTACAGAGAGAGAGAGAGAGGAGAGAGAGAGAGATTGTCCATGAACTGGTTCACTCCTCAAATCGCTGCAACTGCGAGTACTAAGCCAGGCTGAAACCAGGAGCCTGGAACTTCCACGTGGGTGGCAGGAGCCCAAGGACTTGGGCCAACTTCCTCTGCTTTCCCAGGTGCATTAGCAGGGAGCTGAATCAGAAGTACTGCAGCTGGGACTTGAACCGAACCCAGATGGGATACCAGCAGTGCTTTAACCCTTAACATTTTTTTTTTATTTTTTTATTTTTTTTTTTATTTTTATTTTTTGACAGGCAGAGTGGACAGTGAGAGAGAGAGACAGAGAGAGAAAGGTCTTCCCTTGCCGTTGGTTCACCCTCCAATGGCCGCCGCGGCCAGCGCGCTGCGGCCGGCACACCGCGCTGATCCGATGGCAGGAGCCAGGAGCCAGGTGCTTTTCCTGGTCTCCCATGGGGTGCAGGGCCCAAGCACCTGGGCCATCCTCCACTGCACTCCCTGGCCACAGCAGAGGGCTGGCCTGGAAGAGGGGCAACCGGGACAGAATCCGGCGCCCCGACCGGGACTAGAACCCGGTGTGCCGGCGCCGCAAGGCGGAGGATTAGCCTAGTGAGCCGCGGCGCCGGCCTAACCCTTAACATTAAAAGGTAGACATTGAAGCCGGCGCCGTGGCTCACTAGGCTAATCCTCCGCCTTGCGGCGCCGGCACACCGGGTTCTAGTCCCGGTCGGGGCGCCGGATTCTGTCCCGGTTGCCCCTCTTCCAGGCCAGCCCTCTGCTGTGGCCAGGGAGTGCAGTGGAGGATGGCCCAGGTGCTTGGGCCCTGCACCCCATGGGAGACCAGGAAAAGCACCTGGCTCCTGGCTCCTGCCATCGGATCAGCGCGGTGTGCCGGCTGCAGCGGCGGCCATTGGAGGGTGAACCAGCGGCAAAAGGAAGACCTTTCTCTCTCTGTCTCTCTCTCTCACTGTCCACTCTGCCTGTCAAAAAAAAAAAAAAAAAAAATTATATAAAAAAAAAAAAAAAGGTAGACATTGAAAAGTCTTACTCCCTTACAGATCCAAATCTCACCACATCCCCCAGTATAACTACTTTGATTCATTTTTCAGGGAGGGAGGAGGGAGCATGCGCATCCATTATGGAAATATAAATAAGTTTTTAAAAATTCTTATTCTTATTTTCCTGCTTTTTTCATTTAACATTGTAATTTGTTGATCTCTCCTTTTAGAGCTGCCTTGGGCTGGTTATGCCAAGGTTCACTTAACCAGTCCCCTATAAATGGATACTTGCATTGTTGCCACCCTTTTTAAAGATGTATTTTTGAATTTTATATTAACATTTGATATGTACATATTTCAAGGGATACAATGAGACCATATACATAACTTAAACTGACTATGACAGCCAGGCAACCGTTCCGTTTCCTTACCTTTCCTTTGTGTTTGGAACCTACCAGCTACTCTTTTATACAGATTATGCATCACCATGAGCGAAAGTCACCCACTCGGCCGCAAAACACCAGAACCTGTTACCTTCACCCCTTATTCAACCTTCCCCACACACCTTTCCCAGTTGCGAGTAATCATGCTCTTAAATTCAGACTGAATATATATGTTACCATTATTTTTATTTCCACATAAGATAAAGAATATGCAATATTTGTCTTTCTGTATCTGGCTTATTTTTACTTAGCATGATTATCCCCAGTTCCATTCATTTTGCTGCAAATGTTCTTTTGATAGAAGAAGAATAATCCACTGTGTATAGCTACACATTTTCTTTATCCGTTCATCCACTGATGGCCACCCAGGTAGAGTCCGAATCTTGGCTACTATGAATAGAGCAGCAATGAACATGGAAGTGCAAGTTTATCTTTCATATGTCACCTTCATTTCCTTTAGAAATACAACCAGAAGTTGGACTACTGGGTCATGTAATAGATCTATATTTCAAGGAGTGGGGGGATTTGAGGAAACCTTATACTGTTCTCCATAATGTCTATACTAACTTACATTCCATCAACAGGGTATAAGGGTTCCCTTTTCTCCATGTCTTCTCCAGGATTTGTTACTTTTTGGTTTTTTGACAATTCTCATTCTAACTGGTGTGAGATGATGCCTCATTGTGGTTTTGATTTGCATTTCCCTGATGGCTAGTGAGCATTTTTCATGTATTTGTTAGACATTTGTATTTCTTCTTTTGAGGAATATCTATTCAGATCCTTTTCCCGTTTCTTAACTGAATTGCTGGTTATTTTGTTGTGGAGTTTTCTGAGTTCCTTAAAATTGTCACATGAATAGTTTGCAAATTTTTTTTGCATTATGTTGGCTGTCTTCTTCCTTGTTGTCTTTGCTGTGTAGAAGCTTCTTAGCTTGATATTAATCCTGTTTTTTCTTTTGTTGCCTGTGCCAATGTCTTAAAATGTTTTCTTCTAATAGTTTCATAGATTTTGGTTTTAAATTTAGATCTTTGATCCATTTTGAGTTTATTTTTGTTTAGGATGAGTAAAGTTAGAAATCTTTTTTTAAAGATTTATTTACTTACTTGAAAGTCAGAGTTACACAAAGAGAGAGGGAGAGGCAGAAAGAGAGAGAGAGAGAGACAGACAGACAGACAGAGATAAAGGTCTTCCATCCACTGGTTCACTCCCCAACTGGCTGCAACGGCCAGAACTGTGCCGATCCGAAGCCAGGAGCCAGGAGCTTCTTCGGGTCTACCATGTGGATACAGGGGCCCAAGGGCTTGGGCCATCTTCTGCTGCTTTCCCAGGCCATAGTAGAGAACTGGATCAGAAGTGGAGCAGCTGGGGCTCAAACCAGCGCCCATATGGGATGCTGGCACTGCAGGCGGCGGCTTTACCTGCTAAACCACAGCCCTGACCCCAAGTTAGGAATCTTGTTTCAATATCATCTAGTTTCCCAAGACGATTTATTGAAGAGATGGTCTCTAATACAGGGCACCTTATTGGCTCCTACTTCAGATAAGTTGGCTGTAGCTGTATGGGTTTATTTCTGGGGCTTCTGTTCTCTTTCACTGGTCTGTTTCTACTTACATGCCAGCACCATGCTGTTCCGGTTACAATAGCTCTATAGTGTGCCTTAAAATCTGGTATTGTGATGCTTCCAGCTCCGTCCTTATTGTTAAAGTTCACCTTAGCTATTCAGATTATTTTGTGTTTCCATATGAATTTTAGGATATTTTTCCCAGTTTTGTGAATAATGTCATTGATATTTTAATGGAGATTTCTCTAAACCTGCCAAGTCACTTTGGGTAATATAAGCTTGTTTTTTTGTTGTTGTTTTTTTGTAAGATTTACTTATTTGAAAGGCAGAGTTATAGAGAAAGAGGGAGAGGCAGAGAGAGAGAGAGAGAGATCTTCTGTCTGCTGGCTCACTCCCCAAATGGCTTCAACAGCCAGGCCTGGACCTGTCTGAAACCAGGAGCCAGGAGCTTCTTCCGGGTTTCTCATGTGGGTGCAGGGGACCAAGGACTTGGGCCGTTCTCACTGCTTTCCTAGGCCATCAGCAGGGAGCTGGATCAGAAGTGGAGCAGCCGGGACCGGAATCAGTGCCCATATGGGATGCTGCTTAATGTAAGTGGAGACCTAACTTCCGTGCCGCAGCTCCGGCACACATTTACGGCAGGCAGCGGCTTAACCCACAGCGCCACAGAGCCAGCCCCAATATGGACATTTTAATAATTTTTCTAATCCATGAGCATGGGAGGACTTTCGCTTTTTTGGTGTCCTGTTCAATTTATTTCATGAGAGTAAACGTCTCCTTGTTTCTCTGTGTAGGACACCTTTAAGTCTCTTTTGTAATGTTGGTCAGGTTAACTTGTGATAAATTCTTACTATGTTTGAAAAAGTCCTCATGGATTTTGTGGGTTTTTGTTTTGTTTTGTTTTAGTTTTTAAGAATTGGAATATAGGGGCTGGCACTGTGGTGCAGCAGGTCAACACCCTGGCCTGAAGCGCCAGCATCCCATATGGGCACTGGTTCGAGACCTGGCTGCTCCAGTTCTCGTCCAGCTCTCTGCTGTGGCCTGGGAAAGCAGTAGAAGATGGCCCAGGTCCTTGTGCCCTGCACCCGCATGGGAGACCCGGAGGAGGCTCCTGGCTCCTGGCTTTGGATCGGCGCAGCTCCGGCTGTTGCGGCCAATTGGGGAGTGAACCAGCAGATGGAAGATCTCTCTCTCTCTCTCTCTGTGCCTCTCCTCTCCCTGTGTAACTCTGACGTTCAAATAAATAAATAAGTCTTTTTTTAAAAAATGTACTATTCTAAAAAAAATTGGGATATAATTCACATACCATAAAATTCACCTTTTTAAGGTATACAATTCAGTGTGTTTTTTGTATATTCTCAGATTTGCGCAGCTATCATCACTATCTTATTCCAGAACATTTAATCGCCCTCTCCCCCCCAAAAAAACCTGTACTCATTATTGGGCTCTGCTCGTTCACCCCTTCCCCTCAGACACTAGCAACCACTGGTGTATTTTCTGTCTTTAATTCCTTCACTTTAAAAGGTAAAGAATTTTAGGTTGACAGAATTTTTTCCCTTACACATCTTTTTTTTTAATTGGAAATATGAATATATTTGTATTAAGATGCTCACAGTGAATGACATGTTAGCACTGTCATGATAAAGAATCCATGACCCACTGTGGCAGGAGACAGGGCTAAGCTCTCAGAGCCAGTGCCAGGTGTCCACTGAAGACGGCCCCGTTCAGAGAGCATGTTTCCTTGGATTCCACCGGCTGCACTGCAGCTTCCAGCCAGGCCTCCATGATTTTCCCAGAATCCTTCATTCCAGCACCAGCTGACCCTCTGCCACTCCTGACTCCTTCAAGTCCTAGGTCAAAGGCCGTATCTCATTCACCCAGTCGCATGTGGAGTCCCATGCCGCCCTCAGGGTTGGGGACACAATGTCACACCAAAAGCAAACACCAGGGGTACATGAGTATACAGTGCTCAGACGTGAGCCTAACAACCTCAGAGAATGCAGGCTTCATCCCCAGTCAGTATACCACCCCCTAGAGAGCACAGGAGGCTTCTCACTCATTGTAACAGGTACAGAATGATTCCCTATGCCAGGCACAAGGGACACAAAGTGGCCAGCGTTCACTCCCAGGATCCCCTGCACACAGCAGGAGGTCAAAGCCTGAAAGGAACCAGATCTGCTCAGCCACGTTCTCCTGCCCCTCCTGCCTCTGAAGGCTGCCTCCATCTGTTTGGGGCATTACAGCACTATTCACGAGGGAGGGTAACAGGATGGCAGGGAGATGGGGAGAAACAACCCTGTAAACAAACAAAATACAAAAGTGCAGAGACCAGGTTTCATACCACAGTATTTCCTAATAGGAAGCAGCTGAAAATGCTACACTAACACAGACACTATGATGAGGAGTCAGTCTGAGGGTGTGGCGGAGCTCACGGGTTACACTAAGAGCCTTTCAATGGATTGCTGAATGGACTGGATCTGCTGTTTCGGTTGTGACCCTTCTTTGATGGTGACGGAACAGGCGATGACAGGCCTGGAGACCCCACAGGCCCGGCGCAGGGCCTGCTTGGAGCACACAAACACGTAGGGCATGTTCTTGTCTTCACACTGCGGCGGGAGATGCAAGATGATCTCCAGGAGCTCAGCGTCTGCGGCCATCACAATGAACTCTGAGATGCCTCTGTTGAGGGTCTTGGTGGCCTTGCGGGCCCCTTTCCGAAGCTGCTTGTGGTTACACGACTGCTGAACCAGGTCCAGGACCTCTTGGTGAGGTGGGCATCCGCAAGGGGGTAAGCTTTTGGACTCACATCCGCTTCAGTCGTGGCTGCGGCTCCTCGGGCTCTCCCTTAAACATCTTAAAAGACAATCTGGGGCCGGCGCCACGGCTCACTAGGCTAATCCTCCACCTTGCGGCGCCGGCACACGGGGTTCTAGTCCCGGTCAGGGCACCGGATTCTGTCCCGGTTGCCCCTCTTCCAGGCCAGCTCTCTGCTATGGCCCAGGAGTGCAGTGGAGGATGGCCCAAGTGCTTGGGCCCTGCACCCCATGGGAGACCAGGAGAAGCACCTGGCTCCTGCCTTCGGATCAGCGCAGTGCACCGGCCGCAGCAGCCACTGGGGGGGGGGGGGGGGTGAACCAGCAGAAAAGGAAGACCTTTCTCTCTGTCTCTCTCTCTCACTGTCCACTCTGCCTGTCAAAAAAGGAAAAAAAAAAAAAAAAAAGAAAGAAAAAAGACAATCTTCCATTACCATCTCTTACTATTTTTGATAAGAAATCTGCTATTACTATAAATGTCCCTGTCCCTCTGTTTGTCTTTGCCCTGCGGCTACTTAAAGATTTTTCTCTTTATCGCTGTGTTACAGCAATCTGATTACAATTTTCTTGGTTTAGGTTTCTTCACACCTCTTGTTTTTAGGGTTCATTAAGCAACTTGGATCTGTGGGATAATAGTTTTTACTTAATGAAAGAAAATTTTGGCCACTGTTTCTTCAAGTATTTTGGCTCTTCCAATTCCTCTCCTGTCTTATGATTGCCTTTTTTTTTTAATCTTATTTATTTGAAATGCAGAGAGAGAAATATCTTCCATCTGCTGGTTCACTAACCAAATGCCCACACGAGCTAGGGCTCGGTCAGGCCGAAGTTAGGAGCCCCGGGTTCAACCCAGGTCTCCTATGTGGTTGGCACAGACCCAAGTACTTGAGCCATCACCTGCTGCCTCCCGGGGAGTGCATTAGCAGGAAGCTGGATTGGAAGCAGACTAGTTAGGAGTTGAATCAGCGCTCTGATATGGAGTGTGGGTGTCCCACAAAGCAGTTTAACCAGCTGCACCACACACCTGCCCCTCTTTTCTTTTTTTTAAGTTCACCGTTCTCTCTGTGTTTCATGTGGGTAGTTTTTAGTGCTAGGTTTTCAGTTCACTAATCTGTTTTTTTTAAGCAATGTCTAATCTGCCCTTAGTCACATCCATTGTATTTTTAATCTCAGACAATGAAGGTTTCGATTTGAGTGGTTTGATATTTTCATGTCTCTACTTAACTTTCAACATAAGAAATACAGTTACAATGACTGTTGTAATGTAATTGATCCCTGCTTCTAACAGTTGTATAAATTCTGGTTCATTTAAATGATTTTTTTTTCCTGTCCATGATGGAACATATTCTCCTGCATTTTTGCAGGATTATATATCATTGATTGAATGCCAGACATTATAAATGTTGCCTTGTTGAGTGGTAGATATTTTTGATTCTTATAGATATTCTTGAGTTTTGCTTGGGCATGCAGTTAATTCCCTTGCAAGTGGTTTAATATTTTGAACTTTGCTTTCATAATTTGATATGTGAGACCAGACCAGTAAATTGACTCAGTTCAGAGCTAATTATTCTCCTAGTGAAACAACACCCATCTTTGTGCCCTGGTCCATGCCCTGTTAATCATAAACTTTTCCAGTCTGGCTGGTGGGAAGAGATGGTACTCCCAGGCCTTCTGTGAATGCCAGGCACTATTGCCTCTAAGATTTTGAATGGTTCTTTACCTGGCTTTGGGTTCCCTCACACACGTGGTGATCAGTACTCAGCTGACTGCTCAAGGAGAAACCCCTGAAAGTCTGGAGTAGTCTCTCTGGAACCCTCTGCTCTGATACTCTGTCCTGCTCACGGCAGCCCCCTTGGTCTGTGCATGCTCTGAGCTTCCTCTCCTCGATGCAGGGAGACGGCTGACCCCTGCCTGGGCTCCCCTTCCCTGTGTCATGACTCAAACTCTGCATGCCACAAATTGGGACAAGCCAAGTCCAAGGAACAACTTATACACATATAATTGTTTAACTAGCTGCTTAAGGGTGCATGCAGGGGGCTCCGAGGTGTACCCTTAGGTAGGATGACGTTTACAAAAGGGGGCTGTCATCCTGGACGGAGGCAGCTGCTTGTGACCTCAACTCAGGCCTTGAGTGGGTCTCGGTAGTCGATGAGGAGCAAATTCCAGGCCCTGGGAATGACTTCAGAAGAGGGTCTCTCCTTTTGGGTGATACTGTTCACTGAGATGCCAGCGGCAAGAGGAGAAGCAGCAAGACGGGCATCTGGGATGGCTTCGGGAAGAGCAGGAGAAAGGAAAAAGAGCTGAAAGTTTAGGAATGGTTCTAAACTGGACAAAGGGAGAGCAGAGGAGAGGACGTCACCTCTAAGGAAAGAGTCTGCAGACAGCTAAGCTGTGGCCAAATAAAAGGTGGATGGAAACAGACATTTCTAGAGAATGCTCTGAGGAACTGAATGTTGCTTTTGACGTGGGTTATGGAAGAGACGGAAAAGACAGCAATGATTCTGATATTCAGGATTTTGTCCACATATGGGGCATTCTTTGGGGTAGCTCTCCATGATGTCTAGTTTGTGACACCATTGACCACCTGTGACAGCTAAGTATAAAGCAGGCATAGGGAGCTGGCCTTGTGGCCCAGTGGGTTAAGCCGCTGCTTACATCACCAGCTTTCTATATCGGAGTGCCCATTCAAGCCCTGGCTATTCCACTTTGGATCCAGCTTCCTGCTAATACTCTTGGGAAGGCAGTGGGAAAAGCCTAAGTGTTGGGCCTCTGCCACCCCTATGGGAGACCCAGATGATGTCCTGGTTCCTGCCTTCAGCTGGGCCCAGACCTAGCTATTGCTGCCATTTGGAAAGTGAACCAGAGGATAGACGATCTCTCTCTTTCGTTCTCCCCCAATTGTCTCTCTCTTTCTCTGACACTGCCTTTCAAATACATAAGTGAATAAATCTTTTTTTTTTTTTAAACCAGGTACAGTATAAAAGGGACACATTCAATTCAGAAAGGTCTGGTAAACAAACATGTTCCTTTTTTTTTTTTTTTTTTACAGGCAGACTGGACAGTGAGAGAGACAGAGAGAAAGGTCTTCCTTTGCTGTTGGTTCACCCTCCAATGGCCGCCGCGGCCGGCGCACTGCAGCCGGCGCACCGCGCTGATCCGATGGCAAGAGCCAGGTACTTCTCCTGGTCTCCCATGGGGCGCAGGGCCCAAGCACTTGGGCCATCCTCCACTGCACTCCCTGGCCACAGCAGAGAGCTGGCCTGGAAGAGGGGCAACCGGGACAGAATCCGGCACCCCGACTGGGACTAGAACCTGGTGTGCCGGCGCCGCAAGGCGGAGGATTAGCCTAGTGAACCGCGGCGCCGGCCCAAACCTGTTCCTTAAAATAATTCCAAATACCAGTCATACCAATTCTCTATTTGAGAACCCTCCCACACCCCAGAATACCTCTCAGAGTAGCATACTCAAGCAATCTTTAAATAAATTCTGTTTGACATCAGGGATTCCCAGGTTATTGAATTGGGGGGGGTGTCTCCAACATTTTTGTCATTGGCTTCATCAGTGACAATTATCTATGTGGAGCACCTCTAGGTCCTTCTTTTATTCGCTTTCAGTCGAATGATCAAAAACATGTACATGCCCAACTGAAAGTTGGAGAAAGGGAACTTGCTGTGCCCCAAGATTTCTGTGGATTATTTGACACTCACACCGACCCTTTCAGTTAGATGCAAATAAACCCTATGAGACAAGTCAGTCATCTCCACTTCCTGGAGAGTGGAGCTCAAGACAGAGGCTTCCGGGCGCACAGTGTGATGGGGGAGAATGATCACAGAGGCCACGAATGAGGGACAGAGGGAGGAAAGATAACCAACACAACAGGGTGTTATGGAGTTGCCCAGCGCATCTAAGATAGTTGGGGTCTCCTGAGACTTGTCTATCCAAGGAAGATAGAAGACATCTCTATCCACGAGTGACCCCCAGTCGCCACCCCAGTTGTCCAAGTTTGATGTGCAGTGTGTTAACTGCCATACGGAGAGCTGAGTGGAGTCCTGTGAACATGTCAGAAAGGCCCCAGGGCGAGAGCAATGGACTTGTAGTTTAGATGCTGCCAGGCTACATTGGCTAGGCCAAAATAAGAGGGTTAGGCTGAGAGCTTTTGCAGTGTGCAAGAGAGACCCTGCTCAAGGCCACACTACTCGTGTGCAGTGGAATGCGACAGGATGGGACTGTGAACACCAAGCCATGTGGGACCCCAGCCAGGAACACTGCCTTCCTATCAGGTTTCACTCTTGCTGTTGTTTGGAAGACTGGGGGTGGGAGGGGACAAGTGAGGGGGTGGACAGTCTTGTTGTGACTTTGATCATCTTAAACCATGCTACTTCTTATAGTCCCCGCTAGGCACTGCATCGTGAATCGTCAGGGCTCACACAAATCTGCTGCAGGGGCCACAAATCCCCTGAGAGAGAGTCAGACACTTGCACCTGCAAAGCCACCTGGAGGTGGGGGGTTGGTAGCAAGCACCAGCTAGCACAGGAGCCTCTGCTATGATGCACCCAGCCATCACTGGGCAGCTTCCTGTTTGATCCTTTCAATACACGGAAGGTTTCTAAGCAGCCTAAAGCCTCGTGTTTCTTCCACTTCAATTGCCTGTGGACTAGCACATGATTTTCTGAGAGAGTATGCTACTTCCCCCTCCCCCCAGTTCCTTGAAGATTGTCTCCTGTATACTACTTGGTTTAAAATCTTTTTATCTTTTGCAACAGAATGGGCTTTGAACACAGATACACCTTGGTTTGAACCCTAGCTCCGCCATTAGCTTTGTGGCTTTGGCAAGTGACTTTTCTTGACTCATAAAATAAAAGCAGACCTTGTTCTAAAACCTGAAAGCAGCCCCAGGCCTTGCTGGCCGTCAGCGGTGTTAGCAAAGCAGAGATTTTGCTCAGGTCACAGGAGCTGGCTCTGCTGAACACCTGGAAATAATTCAGAACCATTACTGCCATTCATTCACTCTACAAGTGTTTGAACCAGGAATTCGGCTGGGTGTTGGAGAGTGAGCAGGAAACAGATCATGCAACAGCCCTATCCTTTGGGAGCTGACGCTGTAGTTGTGAGATGTCAGTAAGTGACTTAATTAAAGAGGGTAGTAAGTTCTACCAAAGACAGAAAACAGGGCACTCTAATATAAAGTGACTTGGGAAAGAGGCACGATGGGGACAAAGCTACTCTAGCCAGGGTAGTTAGGAAAGGCCTCTGAGGCTTGAGCAGAGCCATGGAGGAGACTGAGGCAGCCGTGTCAGTCAGTTACCTATCGCTGAAGAACAAGTGATCCCACGGTGCCCTCGCTGAAAACAACATTTATTATCTCACTCTCTGTGGGTCAGTGATCAAGGCAGGGCTTAGCTTTGGTGTCTCAGGCTCAGGTGTTAGCTGGGTGTTGTCAACCCTAGGCTGCTCCGGAGGAGGATGGGCTTCCGGCCCCACCCACTCAGCTCTAGGCAGGCCCCTGGTCCTTGCTGACTGTGGGCTTCTTGCCACAGGAGCCTCTCCGAAAGGCAGAGCTCAAATAGCAGCTGGCTTCCCTCGGAGCGAGCCTGCAAGGGAGTAAGGAGGGAGACTGAGCCCAAACGGGAACCCTTTCTTTTGGTAGCCCTCATTGTTACTGCATTCTATTCACTTAAAGTGAATCATTAAATGCAACTGGGGTGGGGGGGAGTAGTGGAGGGAGTGGCTATACAAGTGTGTGAATACCAGGAGGCAAGGTGAAACTGCCTGTCACACCCTGCAGGGGAGAGTGTTCAAGGCAGAAGGAAGGGCAAGGGAGGAGAGAGAGACCCTGGCTGTTTTCGAGGAAATGAGAAGAGGCTGATGGCAGTGGAATGTACTGAATAAAGTGGGGGGAGGAGGAGATGAGTTAGAAAGCAGAGTCTATAAAAAGTTTGGGTTTTAGTCTCAGTGCAGTGGGGACCCCGGGGAAGGCATTAAGTAAGGGAGTTAGTGATGCTATCCAGCCACTCGGTGATTTCCAAAGCTCCAAGGTAGGTGCAGCCCCACCAGGAGGAAGGAAGGAAGGAGGGAGCGGGGGGGGGGGGGGGGGGGGGGAGAAAGAGGAAGGGAAGGGGAAGGGAGGGGGGAAGGAGGGAGGGAGGGAGAGGGGAAGGGAGGGAGGAAGGAGGGGGGGAGGGAGGAAGGAAGGGAGAGGTGGAGGGAGGGAGGGGGCAGGGAGGAAGGAGGGAGGGAGTGGGGAGGGAGGGAGGGAGGAAGGGAGCTGAAGGAAAGAAGGGGAAGGGAAAAGACGCTTCTGCTCAGAAACTGTCAATGGCAGCCACATGCCTCTCCAGCTCAGGACAGGTATTCTGAGGTATTCCCCAGGCTGTTTTTCCAGGCTTGTTTCCAACTACTGCCCTAATGCCAGTCAAAGTGGCGTTTCGGTGGCTGGCATTGTGGCCAGCGCTGCGGCAGCAGGTTAAGCCTCTGCTTGTGACACCTCCATCCCTTACTAGAGCACTGATCCAAGCTCCAGCTGCTCCACTTCCAATCCAGCTCCCTGCTAATGCACCTGGGAAAGCTGTCGATCATGGCCCCATACTCGGGCCCCTGCCACCCACGTGGGAAACCCAGATGGAGTTCCGGGCTCTTGACTTTGGCCTGGCTTAGCCCTATCCATTGCAGCTGTTTGGGAAGTGAACCACTGAATCACTGTGTTTCCTGTCTCCAAGCTTGTGCTGTTTCCTCTGCCTGCAGGGCTATTCCCACTATCTCCATTTGTCAAACTTGAACCCTGGAGCATATGTTTGGCTACTTGGGACACCCATGTCCCATGTCAGAGTGCCTGGGTTCCAGCTAAAATGCACATCCTGGGAAGCAGTGGTGTTAGCTCGAGTAGTTGGGAGACCTGGATGGAGTTCTGGGCTCCTGGCATTAGCCTGCTCATAGCTGTTGTGGGCATTTGGGGAGTGCACCAGTAGATAGGAGCTCTATGTCTGTCTCTCTCCGTACC
Source organism: Oryctolagus cuniculus (assembly GCF_051225735.1). Taxonomy (NCBI): domain Eukaryota; kingdom Metazoa; phylum Chordata; class Mammalia; order Lagomorpha; family Leporidae; genus Oryctolagus; species Oryctolagus cuniculus. Next base: position 121,290,336 of record NC_142868.1, read on the forward strand.
TCTCACTCTGCCCCTGAAGTAAATACATAATTTTTTAAGATTGTGGACTTTTTTTTTTTTTTAATCAAGACCCCCTTCTCAGGCGGCCTTTTCTGATTCTTCCCTTCTGCAAATGCCCATTGCTCTTTGTTTGATTGATTGTCATTGAGGATTTACATCTTGCCTTGTCTCGGGACTTCATTTCTAGACTGTAAGCTCCTTGACATCAGGCACTCTGCTTATTTTTCAAATCAGTGGAGTACCAAGGGTTTAAACATTTATAATCAGCATTAACCAGTGTTTGCCAGTTTGAATCAAACTGGAAACTAGAAACTTACAACAGCTTCATTGGCTCTGAGGGCTCCCTGAGAAATAATTTCTCTTTGGTTGACACCAAGTTATAATTTTCCTATCACAACTCAAAAATTTGCAATCTTGGGGCCGGCATTGTGGCATAGTGAGTTAAGCTACCTCCCGCAGTAATGGCATCCCCTATGGGTGCCAGTTCCAGTCCCAGTTACTTGATTTCCGATCCAGCTCCCTGCCAATGCATCTTGGGAAGCAGCAGAAGATGACCCAAATCCTTAAGCCCCTGCCACCCACTTGGGAGACTGGGAAGAAGCTCCTGACTTTGCCTGGCCCAGCCCCAGCCAAAGAAGCTTTCTGGGGAGTGGGGAGTGAAAGAGAGGATAGAAGATCAATATCTCTCTCTCTCTCTCTCTCTCCCTCCCTTCTCCCCTTTTTTCTCTCTCTCTGTAATTCTGCCTCTGCCCTTCAAATAAATAAATAAATCTTAATAACAACAACAACAAAAAGCAAGATTCTGGGGCCGGTGTCGTAGTGCAGCAGGTTAAGCTGTCCCTGTGACACCAGGATCCCAGGAACACCAGTTCCAGACTCAAATGGAGTACCTGGCTTCTGCCTGGCCTGGTCCTGGCCATTGTGGCCATTTGGGGAGTGGACCAGCAGAGGGAAGATCTCTGTGTCTCTCCTTCTCCCTGTAACTATACCTTTCGAATAAATAAATAAATCTTAAGAAGGCAGATATGGTATGATTTGATTGGTATGGCATGTCAGAATAGACAGACCCATGAAGACAGAAAGCAGATTGGTGGGTATGAGGGGCTGGGGGAAAGGGTGATAGGGAATGGCTGCAGATGAGTGTGGGGCTTCTGAGTGATGAAAATGTTCTAGAATTAGAGAGTGGAAGTGCTTACACCAGATCATGAACATACTAATAATCACTGAATTGTATATGCTAGCATGGTGAGTTTTATGGTAAGTGAATTATATCTCAGTGTTTAAATAAATATGTAATTAAAATCAGCCACATGTGTGAGAAGAACTCAGATACAAATGGTAGCAAATTAGCCTAACTGTATTAAAAAAATAACATGGCAATACTGGAGGTTATGGGAGAGAGGAAATTAACCCATATCCCTTTGGGAAAGCATGTTTTGACTGAGTATTATAAAGCTGAGCAAAAAGAACTATAGACAAATATTGTATTCTAATGAATAAAATTATTTTTCACAAGCATATGGATTAACTATTATAAAACTGTTTTATGAGTATATCAGGATTAAGAGAATAAATAAAAGGGTAGGCGTTTGGCCTAGCAGTTAAGACATTAAGTGCAAGAAATTCTTGAAGTTCCACCCATAATTTTTTTAATTATATGCATTTTCCGTGAACCTTTTGAAGACCCACGGAGCCCCATGGGTTCAGAAGGATCCCACCCTCTGTAGCCATCTTGAGATTCTTCATAATTTTATCTTTGAATCTGTGGTTTGCAAGTGATGTCTTGCAGCCATTGGCACATGTGGGTCCCTGTCAGCTTCTTTCAACCCCCAGACGCCCTCTCCAGCCTCCCCCTCTCTATGTCTGCCCTCCCCACTGTGACCTCTTCCCTCCTCCACTCTGGGTGGCAACTGGGTAGAGTCCATGGTCAGGCAGAGGGAGGCCAGTGTTCTTTGCCATAGGCCCTCCATCTGCTTTGGAGACCCGAGCTCAAGCCCAGGGAGGCTGGGTTGGATATATGCACTCCGGGTGCTTCGTGATGAGGCCTGGCTATAGCCAGCCCTGTCCCAAGCTGGCAGCCCCCCAACTCTTTGGGGCTATTTGCTGGGGGCAGGTTTCTGCTCCACCCTCACCCTCAATCCGGGTACAAGCTTGTTCTGGCACTGAGGTTGCAATCCCTTCCCACTGCTGACAGTCAGCTGTGTGTTGGCACGACGCCATGCACCCGTGATGCACTGGCCTGTGGCTGAGGGAAGGGGCCCTGGTGCCTGTGAGAACTTATGCTCGTTCTGCGAGTATTCCCTGCCCAAGGGAGAGCTCCATTAAACAGCAATTTTAGAAAACCCACCGCGCTGCATCAAGAGAGAAACCACAGGGACTGGCCTGGCAGTTAAGACCCCGGGCCTCCCAGGGTGCCGTACTTGACATCTGAGTTGTTTCCAGGTGTTGGGGACTATGAATGGAGTCTCTAGGAACATTCCTGTGCCTCCTGAAGGATCTGAACAGAAAAGCCAGGGATCTATGTGCCACTCGCTCGACAGAGTGGGTTTCCTACAGGGCAGACCTGATCACGTCGTTCCCCTGATTAAAATTCTTCACTGCTTCCTCCCTGCCTGCAGCGAGTCAGCAGCACCATGTCTGCACTTTTTTCAAGGTGCCAGGTGCCCAGATGACGGGGTCAATCCTGCCTCTGGAGCCTGACTCCAGCTTCCTGCAATGCAGATCCTGGGAGCAGTGCTGATGGCCCAAGTACTGGGCTCCTGCCACCCCAAGGGAGACCTGGACTGAGTTCCCAGCTCCCTACTTGGGGCCAGTGTAGCCTCTGATGTTGCAGGTATTTGGGAAGTGAACCAGCAGAGGGGACTCTGTGTGTGTGTGTGTGTGTCACTCTGCTGAGGGGGGGGGGGGCGGAGGGAGGAGAAGGGAGAGAGAGAGAGAGAATATGCTTTATATTTTAGTGCTTTTAATGGTACTTTTTTCCAGCTTGTTTGAATAGGACATGCATTTTCATTTTGTACTGTACCTGAAAAATGGGTAGTCAGTCCTGCTGTCCCATGGCCAAACCATGTGTCATTATTCAGAGGAAAGAACAGTTGACTCCAGGAAGAAGGGTGACTTCTTATTTGCTTTTGTCACCCTTATTTACCTCTGTCTTCAAAGTGTATATTGGAGGAAGCCTGCTGCTTGGTTTTCCTACTATTGGAAGAAGACAGCACTGGCGACATCTGCAGAGGAAGCTGCCAACTACTGATAGAATTTCTTTTTTTTTTTTTTTTAAGATTTATTTATTTATTTATTTGAAAGTCAAAGTTACACAGAGAGAGAAGGAGAGGCAGACAGAGAGAGGTCTTCCATCCACTGGTTCACTCCCCAATTGGCAGCAACAACCAGAGCTGCACTGATCTGAAGCCAAGGGCTTCATCCTAACTCTTCTGTCTTAATGACCATAAATGCCCTATCCAAACCAACTATAAATTATACAAGTATATGCTATCCAATAGTGAGCTTTCTAGGAAAATGAAATCTGTTGGATAAATTTTTAATCAACCTTCGTTAGTTGTTTAGGAGATTGCCCAGGAAGCATGGGAAGAAAGAACCAAAGAGGGAAGAAGGAGCAATGGGCAGAGAGGGCGGGGCCCAGGGGAACTGCAGGTTTCAGGGGTGCGTGTGCCTGCAGCATCTGCCACCACCTCCTAACAGTGGTGTGGCTGGGGAGGAGCTCCTAGGGTGAGCTGCTGCAGGATGAGCTTCTCAAAGTCAAGAGGTATCCAGATCCTCTTTTATTAGTAGTTACTAGGGGAATTAACGTTCATGTCCCTGGAGTGGAAAACATCACTCGTATCTCCCCTGCCCTGCGCCAGAGCTGTGCTTAGCTGTGCATATCTGCCAGATCTGAGGTGGGAAAAGCCCAGGCCATTGAAGTAGAACTCAGATTTCTAGCTTTTTTTTTTTTTTAATCATTTTTAGCCACTTTTTTAAAACCAAAATATGTTCTTTATAGTGTTAGAGAGCAAAGGAAAGATAATAGGTCGTTTTCCTTTGTCTTTTTCTGCTGGTCCCCACCTGAAGGCCCAGGAGCAAATGGTGGGGTTCTTTCTCCTACACTCCCTGCCTGCCATTTTGTTGCTCCTCTCACTCTCTGCACTTGATCATGTCTTGGAAACAGAGACTCTGTAGTTTAAATGTGTATGTGTGTGTAGAGCAGCTATACATGAGAACAAATCCTAGGGCACCCAGAGCCCAGCTCTTTCGTGCAGTAGTTTATGGGACCTTTGTACAAAGGTCTCAGGACTGTTCTCTGGGCCCACTCCGCTCCTTGGCCACCCAAGCTGGAGAGGGCCCGAGGGTGTTTATGAGGGCCAGGCCTGAAAGGGGTGCACACCACTTCCACACACCTCTCACGGGCCACAGTTCAGTCACTACCCAACATAATTTCGAGAAAGGCCACATGGCCAACATTGTGGCATGGCAGGTAAAGCCACTGCCTGTGACACCAGCATCCCATATGGGCACTGGTTCAAGTTCTGGTTGCTCCACTTCCAATTCAGCTCTCTACCAATGTCCTGGGGAAAAGCAGCAGAAGATGATGGCCCAAATCCTTAGGCCCAGCCATCCACGTGGAATACCTGGATGAGGCTCCTCTTGACTTTGGCCTGGTCCAGCTCTGGCCATTGTGGCCATCTAGAGAGTGAACCAGTGGATGGAAGATCTCTGTGTAACTCTGACTTTGAAATAAATCAATCAAAGGAAGGGAAGGGAATAAAAGGGAAAGGAAGGGATAAGGAGAGGCAAGGAAAGAAGAAAAAAGAAAAGAAAGGCCAAAACCTGTGGTCTGTCTAGACTCCTGAGACAGGGCAGTGACATGGTGGACCCATGGAACTACCTCTGCCAACTACCTAGCTGGTGTCACAGCACCCAGGAAAAGTTCAGAAATTGAAAGCACAACACTCTGGAAGCCCATGGTGGAGGATGGGGCTGAAAACTGGAGGATTTGCTCCATGTGTCATAAGGTAGAGGGCCCTGTGCAGCCAGGCACTTGTCCCTCCCCTACCCCAGAGGAAGGAGAAGTTCATCTTTGAAGACAACTGATTGACACTGGACTTGGAAACTCTAGACCTGGCTCCTAGCTAGGAGAAGAATGGGAGGCACCTACTGAAAATCTTGTTAACAGTTTTCAAGCTTAACAGCTGAGACTTGATGACCTAGCCCATTCTCCCACAAAGTCCCAGAATGCTATCAATCACACTCGAGCTTCCTGGGCAGGATTTCCTCTCCCAAGAGAGCAAACAGCTTGGGGAAAGGAATTCTGGATCCTTCTAGTTTTATGGCCGGGCTCTGCTCCTTCACCTACAGGGAGCCCCACCCACTCTCAGAGAACTTCCAAGGAGCTTTTCAGTGCCTCCCATTTGTGAACCTTTGCACAAGAGGGAGCCAAGAACTACCAAGCGATTAGAGGGAGTCTTTAACGTGAAAGACAAAGTCCAAAATAAACAAATGGAAAATGAACGCAGATAAAGGCAATGTAAAGAGCAAAAGAAAACTTAGAGAGACAACTACTGTAGTTAATATCCTGAGAGAGATAAGAATGCATCACATACATTGAAAGAAAAAAATCACAGGGTGCTATAGAAAAGACACATCCCAGTGACACTAATGGAACTTAAAGTAGGTTAGCAGTAGGCCTTTGACCTAGCAGTAAAAACACTGACAGCCCATATTGGAGTGCCTGGGTTTGACCAGCCTCTTTTTTTCTTAACCCCAAAGAAACTTTTTATTTAATAAGTACAAATTTCATAAGTACAACTTTAGGAATATAGTTATTCTTCCCACCATACTCACCCTCCCACCCCACCCTTTCCTCCCTCTCTCATTCCCAGTCCCATTCTCCATTAAGATTAATTTTCTTTTTTCTTTTTCTTTTTTTTTTTTTTTTTTTTTTTTGACAGGCAGAGTGGACAATGAGAGAGAGAGAGACAGAGAAAGGTCTTCCTTTTGCCGTTGGTTCACCCTCCAATGGCCGCCACAGCCATTGGTGCCCATATGGGATGCCACCGCTGCATGCTGGGCTTTAAGCCTCTGAGCCACAGCACCAGCCCCTCCAAGGCTCTTGGCATGAGCTACCAAGGCTATAGAAGCCTTTTGACACCATCTGTCAGTATTTAGACAAGGCCATAAGCAAAGTGGAAGTTCTCCCTTCCGAGAAAAGTACATCCTTCTTTGATGGCCACTTCTTTCCACTGGGGTCTCTCTCACAGAGATCCTTCATGTAGGATTTTATTATTATTATTATTATTATTATTATTATTTTCCACAGTGACTTGGCTTTCCAAGCCTGAAATGCTCTCATGGGCTTTTTGGCCAGATCAGAATGCCTTAACGGCTGATTCTGAGGTCGGAATGCTATTTAAAGCTATTTTAACCAGCCTCTTGCTTTTGACTCCAGCTTCCTGCCCGTGAGGACCTGGGATGATGATGCTGCAGGCTCAAGTAATTTGGTTTTTGCCACCCATGTGGGAAGCCTGGATCTAGCTGCTGGTTCCCAGCTTTGACTCAGCCCAACCGCAGCCATCATGAATATTTGGGGAATGAACCAACAGATGTGCATGCTTTCTCCCTTTCTATCTGCCTCTCAAATAAATAAAAATTTATTTTTAGAAAGTAGACTACTGCAAATACAGTGTTTTGTCAAACACTGTCAAACAAATTGTTAAGAATGATCTGTGACTTTTAAAATTTACTGTATATGGGGCCAGCATTGTGGCATATTGGGTAAAGCTGCTGCCTGCAACAGCAGCATCCCATGTGAGCACCAGTTTATGTCCTGGCTGCACCATTTCCAATCCAGCTCCCTGCTGATGGCCTGGGAGGGGCAGTAGAAGATGGCCCAAGTGTTTGGGCCCCTGCTACCCACATGGGAGAACCAGATGAAGCTCCTGGCTTTGGCCTGGCCCAGCCCTGGCCATTAGAGCCATCTCGAAAGTAGACCAGTAGATGGAAGAGCCCTCTCTTTCTCTTTCTCTCTCTCCCTCCCTCTCTAACTCTTTCAAAAATGAATAAAGCTTTTAAACAATTTATTGCAAAGGAATGAAACTGACATCTTCTTTTATTTTTTAATAAGTAGTTATTTTTATTTGCAGCTTTTTTGTTGCCATGATTTTTTTTAAGATTTTTAAAATTTATTTGAAAGAGAGTTACAGAGAGAGGTAGAGACAGAGAGAGAGGTCTTCCATCTGCTGGTTCACTCCCCAGATGGCCACAATAGCTGGCGCTGTGCTGATCCGAAGCCAGGAGCCAGGAGCTTCTTCTGGGTCTCCCACGTGGGTGCAGGGGCGTAAGGACTTGGGCCATCTTCTACTGCTTTCCCAGGCCATAGCAGAGAGCTGGATCAGAAGAGGAGCACCCAGGACCAGAACCGGTGCCCATATTGGGATGACAGCGCTGCAGGCCAGGTCTTTAACCCACTGTACCACAGCACCAGCCCCGACATCTTGTTTTTTAAAGAAAGATTTGTTTATTTGAAAGGCAGAATTAGAGAGAGAGGGAGAGACAGAGCGTGATATCTTCTATCCTCTTGTTCATTTCTTCAAATGGCCACAACAGCCAGGGCTGGACCAGGCCAAAGCCAAGAGCCAGGAGCTTGAGATGAAGGATTTAAAGGGAGTGGATGGGGCCAGTGCTGTGGCGCAGTGGGTTAATGCTGTGGCCTGAAGCACCGGCATCCCATATGGGTGCCGGTTCGAGACCCGGCTGCTCTCTTTCAGTCCAGCTCTCTGCTGTGGCCTGGGAAAACAGTAGAAGATGGCCCAAGTCCTTGGGCCTCTACACCCGCATTGGAAATCCGGAAGAAGCTCCTGGCTCCTGGCTTCGGATTGGGGCAGCGCCGGCCATTGCAGTCATCTGGGGAGTGAACCATTGGGTGGAAGACCTCTCTCTCTTTTTCCCTCTCTCTGCCTCTCCTCTCTTTGTGTAACTCTGACTTTCGAAGAAATAAATAAATCTTTAAAAAAAAAAAATAAGGGAGTGGATATTTAGCCTAGAGGCTGAGTTACCTGTGTCCCACATCAGAGTGCCTGGGTTTGATTCCTGGTTGCAGCTCCTGACTTTACCTTCCTGTCAACACAGGTACTGGGAGGCAGCAGTGATGGCTCAAATGACTGGGCACTGGGAGAAATGGACTGCATTCCCAGCTCCTGGCTCTGGCATTATGGACGTGAGGGGAGCGAACCAGTGCATGGGAGATCTCTTTCTGCCTTTCAAATAATAAATAAATAATTTAGTAGAAGAGGTGGAAGATAAAGTTGAAGACACCTTCCAGAAAGTAGAATGAATGGTAGAGAGAAGAAAAATTCAGAGAGAGAAAAAAAAGAGAGCATAAAATCAGAGAATCAATTTAGGATTCCAACAGCTCACTAACAGGAGTTCCAGAAATGTGAGAAAGCAGACGGGGAAATTGATGAAAGAATTCCCCAGAACCGAAGGCCATGAATTGCCTTGCTGGAAGGCACTCAACACAGTGAAGGGAAGGAAACCATCACTAAGGTGCGTCATAGCAGTCCGAACATGGAACACAAAAGGGAGAGCCGATGAGTCTCAGACGGAGAAACAGGTCACTTGGAGAGGACAGGAAGGAGGATGGCGCCAGCCTTCCCACAGCAACACGAGCCTGAAGATCCTGAGGGCAAGTGCTTTCCAGTGTGGAAGTCTGTACTTGGCCAAGCCATCGTCCAAACACGAGCATGCCTCCAGTGAATCCAGATGGTTCCAGAAGAAAGTGTGCATATATAATCTGAGAGAACAGATGCGATGGAGGAATGACACAGTGGGAACTGGTTGGTTAGTTGGTGAAGGATATAAAGGAGGGTTTTTGTAATATTCTTGTAAGACTTCTGTAAGTGCAAAAAGAGAAGCCCACCAAGAATGAGAATAGAATAAAGGAATGGGGGGCGGTGAAAGCTCTCCAAGCTTTATCTCCATGAAAACTTTCTTTTTTTCTTTCTTTTTTTTTAACTTTTATTTAGTAGATATAAATTTCCAAAGTACGGTTTATGGATTACAATGGCTTTTCCCCCCATAACTTCCCACCCACCCACAACCCTCCCATTTCCCGCTCCCTCTCCCATTCCATTCACATCGATTCATTTTCGATTATCTTTATATACAGAAGATCAATTTAGTATATATTAAGTAAAGATTTCATCAGTTTGCCCCCACACAGAACACAAGTTGCCAAATACTGCTTGAGTACTAGTCATACCATTAATTCACATTGAACTACTCATTAAAGACAGAGATCCTACATGGGGAATAAGTGCACAGTGACTGCTGTTGTTGACTTAACAAATTGACACTCTTGTTTAAGGCGTCAGCAATCTCCCCAGGCTCTAGTCATGAGTTCCATGCAGACTTTCTTACTAAGCCACTGTAGAATGGGATGTGTCCCATGCAAACAAGGAAGTGAAAGAACAAACTGTAACCATAGATCAAAGATACAGAATCCAGCAGAGAAGACAGGGCGTGGGGTGTCCTGCAGCCTTTGGGGCCATCTGGGGAGCGAACCAGTGGATGGAAGACCTCTCTCTCTCTCTCTCTCTCTCGCTCTCTCTCTCTTTCTCTTTGTAAATCTTTCAACTACATAAAATAAATCATAAAAAAGAGATAATTCTCATCTTCTATACTAAGAAATCAATAGATAATGTATGAAATAGAAAAACAGTAGAAACTTATTTGGAAACTAAAGATAAACAAACAAAATGCTAAAAGTACCGAGGGCATTTGCCTCTGAGGAGCAGGAATCAGAGTTTGTTGGGAGATAAGCAGGGGATATGTTTTTTTACAAGCATGGTTTATCTGGGGCAGGGCCAGTTTATCCTTCTTAGTCCTGCACAATGTTATTACCTTTCACTTTCAAAGTTGTCTGAGTTTGAGTGAAGCCTTGAGGGGTTGGTTACTTGATATCATCTGCTGGTTCCCTCCCCACATGCCCACAACCTCCAGGGCTGGGCTAGGGCCAGAGCGAGGAAGGCAATCCAGGTCTCCCACCTGGTTGGAAGGGAGTTACTTTGGTCCAAATCTCCATACCCCATCTCTGTCTCTAATACAAATACAAATATAGGATCATGTCATGAGAATTTCTCAGGAACCTGCTTTTTCCAACCAAACACTATATTTTGGACACAGTCCCATGTGTGTAGCTATTCATCTACATTTTTCCTTTTTTTACTGGCTGCCTCATAGTTTGTTATTTGAATTATTGTATTGGACTAGGCTTCTGCAGTAACAAAACTCTGCACACACATCTCTGTGTCCATGTCCAATTATTTCCCCAAGGTAAGTTACCTTATAAACTCACCTCCTGAAAGGTTGTTCAAGCCACCAACAGGGTTGAGTGCCCAGCCCCCCTCATCCAGCCCACCCAATATGTTCTTTTAGCAGTGCTTTCATCTTTCCCAAGGGTTAAACACTAAGGGAACCCAGCAAGAGGGTTGGGATCCGAGCCAGCTGAAACAAATATGAAATGTCAAAAGAGTTCTTTAGCCCCTTCTCTCTGGTTCCTCCTACACTCGACAGTGATTTCCAGTTTGGAACTCTGGCCTGGCTGGTTCCATCCTCACTCCCTCCCTCCCCCTCTCCACACCCATACCTCTGTCACGGGAGCTGTGTGGGTCAGTCTCTGCGCACAACCGAGTGTATTCCTTGGAGGTGACAGACATCACTTCCCATGTCAAGGTTGGGACAGGAATACCGCAGATTACCCAGTAACAGGGTCACTGTGACATGCCCAAGGAATCTGAAATTTCAGAACCGAGTTAGTTAGAATGAACTGTTTAATACATTCTCTCACGTGCTCTCCCAGTCCTGGAAACAAAGGCACAATGAAGTCAGTGAAGACTGGGCGCAGAGTGTTAAGGGCTGGCTGTACATTCTGCACCTCCTCTGATTGTTTCTCTCTGCCCCCTGGGCCTGTTCCCCTCCAAATTCCTCCTCCACTCACTGGGCACTGAGATGCCTTTGTTAGCTTTATTTAAAAGGGATACCATCCCGAGGCTACATTCTCACGGTCTAGTCTTTGCTTTCCAATCTCCAAGATGGAGGATCATATGCCTTCTCTTCTTAAAACGTTCACCCTGAATTTAGGACAATTTTGTGCAATGGCTAACCGGTCCCTTATAATTCCAGGGGCTTCTTCCTTCCTGGTCAAGGGCGCTGGTCAAAATCAAGCGCGTGAACTCAACTCCTCCATCTCTCAAGACCCGCACAGAGGTTGACATACAGTTGTTCCACTGTGTGGCGAAATAAATAAGAGAACCAGGTACTGCATGCTTCTCCCTATTACTTTAAGTATGCCCTGTTGTTGGCAATGCCCACACTCACAGCGAGGAACAAAACAAAACACAGGGAACTTTGCACCTGCACATGGCACATATGTAACCTTTGTCCTGGCAACTTGGCGCTTCCAAGCCTGGCTTTCAACATTCCGTAGGCTGTAAAGGGGGCAAAGACGGTAACTGGCAAGGGCAACCGGGCCCTATTCCGACTCCTTTTTTGGCCAAACATCCTCCAACACACGTGTGCAGAGGCAGAAAAACATGTTTTCTGGGTTTCACCTTCTACCGCCTCCAACCAAGTGGGCCAAAACTTTCCCAACTCACCAGGACTCGGCATTCACTGCTATCTTTACCGGTGTGGAAAGGATAATGAACTGCCCTATTCTATACCCAGATAGCACACAGAGGGACACACAGTCCGAAGTCCAGCCCTGGAACCTAATCAATCGGTAAACACACGCAGGGCAACAGGGGAGTGCAGAAGTCACTGGAGTGGTCACCTCTGCAGCTGCCTGCCCTCCAAGCCAAGCCAGGCAGCGGCACCTCTCTCCCGCCCCCTGACTCGGCGGCCCGCGCCCGCGCCGCAGCCCCGGGGCCCCACCCGCGGCCCCGCCGGGCGCTCCCCGCGAGGCCCCGCCCCAGCCCCGCCCCCGCCTACGTCACTTGTTATGTCTCGGCTCGGGCCGCGGCCGCAGCTGATCTGCTCCGGAGGCGACGGCCGCGGCCTGGGGAGGTGGCGGCGGTGTCCCGGACGGCGGCTGCGACTCGTGCCTCCCATCCGCGCGGGGCGGGCGCTGCGTGACCAGGAGGCAGCCCGGTAGCCGCCCGCGGGAGTCCTCTCGGGGCCTGTGTTTGCTTTTTTTTTTTTTCCCCCTCCCTCCCCCGCTTCAGGACCGTCTCCCCGCGCGCCCGACTTCCCTCTGCAGAGACCGCGACGCCCCCTCCTGGGTCGGGCCGCGGTGCCCGCCCGCCTTGCCTGCCCGTGCGGCGCCGCCCGCCGGAGGAGCGAGCCTGGAGCCGCTGCCGCCGCCCGGCCCGCCGCGCTTTCTCGCGGAGCCTGGGCGGCCGGCGAGGCCTGGGGCCTGGGCGCCGGGTGCGGCGCTGCGGCGGCCTCCCCTCCCCGCGCCGGGCGCGCTGGGCCCCGGGCCTGGCCGGGCCGAGCGCCGCGCCCTCCCGACCCGCCGCCGCCAACCGCCTCCGGGCCCGGCCGCCCTTTGAGAATCTGAGCCGTCCCCTCCCTCTACGGTGCGGGAGGACCGACGCCGCCACCGGGGTCAGGGCCCCGCGCCGTTTCGTCCCTGGCCGCGGGCTCGCTCCGCGCCCTGCTCCGTTCGGTGTTGATGGATGGGGTTTTTTGAGTATTTCCCCTTCCCCTCCCGCGCCTCCTGACTGAAAGGCCTGGCGCGAGGCTCTGCGCCCGTGCCCTCTTCGTCTCTCGCCCACATCCACCTGCCCGGCCGCGGGGATGGCCCGCCGGTGACCGCCCCGCGCGCCGACCCCGCACCCTGCCGGCCGGGGCCGCCGTGAGCCCGCCTCCCCCGCCGCGACCTCCTCCTGCCCGCATCCCCAGCTCCCCGGAGCCGGAGGCCCCGCCGGCGAAGATGTGGCTGAAGCTCTTCTTCCTGCTCCTCTATTTCCTGGTCCTGTTCGTCCTGGCCAGGTTCTTCGAGGCCATCGTGTGGTACGAAACTGGCATCTTCGCCACCCAGCTGGTGGACCCGGTGGCGCTGAGCTTCAAGAAGCTGAAGACCATTCTGGAGTGCCGGGGGCTGGGCTACTCGGGGCTGCCCGAGAAGAAGGATGTCCGGGAGCTGGTGGAAAAGTCAGGCGAGTACGGGGCCGGCTCCTGCCCCTGCGTGAGGGGGCCCCGGGAGGGTTCGGCACACCCCTCGGTGTTCTTTGTCCAGAGTGAGCCCCGATTTCGAGCAAGGGGGCCGAGGGGGCTTTTCTAGGGGGCGTTATGTGGCTTTTTCAGGTCATTTGGGAATGACAGCCGAGTGCACTCTCTTAGCATTGTTTCCTAAGAGGAGTGAGTCTTTTTCTGAAAATTCGGGAATGTCAACAAACATTGTTTATTTGTGTTATTTGTCAGTTGCAATTCATAACAATACAAGAGAAGGAGAACTCGGAGTGGTTGTCAGGGAGTAGCAGATTTTGTGGCAGGGCGGGCTGGGCATCGGTGGGCTGCCTCACATCAAGAGGCAGTGGGGCCTGGGATTTCAGCGGTACATTGCGAGTTTCAGTTTCACGTGTACACAGTGCAGTGTTGGCGCTGCACACCTGAAGACTGAATTCAGGTGAACATTGTGCGTGGATGTCTGCCTTGACTTTTTTTTTTTTTTTTTTTTTAGTTTGTGTTTCTCTCGGGATGTTTATAAACAATTGTGTATCCTCCAGCTAAACTTTTTTTTCCCTCCCCCTTGGGTCCCGGGCAGAGCTGAATCACTCCATGAGTTGGTAAATAGGATTGGAATTGTGCTAAGGGGAGAGTTGCCATCTTTTATAAAGCATGTACCTTCAGTGACCAAGTTTTTGGGGTAGGATTGGGTGAGAAATATTCATTTGTTTCACTGCTGAGTGAAATCATCTCATTGTTGAGATGGATTTCCTGAAAGGGGACTTAGGCCGAGGAGGGCGTTCTGTTATCTGCTGTGTTGTTTCCAGTGTACCATCAGCTGTGTCTTCTACAAAACACTTGTTTTCCTCCTTGTCTAGGGCCCTGTCACCAGGTAGAGTGGTAGCCAAGAATACACACTTGATAGCTGTAGAACGCTGGGGTTAGGGGTTCTGAAACCCAGCTCTCACTACTGGGAATAAAAGACGGACTCCTCACTGCCCAAGTGATACCTTTTTCTTCAGAGTTAAAACACGAGGGTGCTACAGAAAATGTGTGGAAAAAATGGAATTAGAAGATCAGCTTATTTTGGTGCACAAAAGAATCTGAAGTCAATGCATGGTTTCTCACAGTCCACATTTTCCATGAAGTTCTTGAAGACCCCTGTGTGACACCGTGTACGCTTCTTGCCCTTGACTTACTCACTCGTTTATGGGGACTTTTATTTCCGTGGAGGAGATGGACTACCTGAAGTCAAAGATCTCTAATAAATAGACTCTCTTGGCCTAGCAATGAGAAATGTCTTGATGCAAAAGCCAAATCGTTTGCCATCACGTTTTTTTCTTTCAACTTTCATTATTGCCTTTCTTTAGAACTAAAAACACATTTCATGTTGAATGTACAAGGAGTCCACATATAATGTAAAGAATAGACACAGCCCACAAAAACATGACTCAAGTCACTCATTTTATAGCAGAAAAGTCAATTTAACTGTAAAACTTAAGTATGCACTGTGAATAGTTTTGCTTCTATAATGGTGCAGTGCTGGTTTCAGTCACTGCGCAAGTTAAAAATAAGTTGACGTTTTCCTTTCCTTTTTGTTTCATGATATAGGTTCTACATTTAAGCTGTAGATTTGTAGATGAATGTGGTATTTGTTCTAAGAGATAAAGTTCTAACCTCCAAGTCATATAGACCCTGTCGCTGGTTTAAGTGGGGCTAATGACGCATGCTGTCAGCCCATTTCTAAATCTTTTATAACTGAAGCATCTAACCATACTGTTTCAAAATTATGTGAAACCCAGACATGTTGTATACAAAACAAAATAATCAATATTGGAGTGGCTTTTGGGATTGGTCCAGATTCAGTCATTTCCTATTAAGTTATGTGATGACCCCATTAGAATTTAAGCTCTGCTCTGTAAGAGATGGATTTTTGTCTGTATTGTTCACTTTTGCCTGACACACATTAAGTTATTATTGCATATTTGTTAAATTGTGAATCTTGGGTATATTCGGATTCCACTGGTTTATTTTAAATATTTATTTTAATTTGTTTGAAAAGCAGACAGTCGCAGATGTAGATCTCCCACCTGCGGGTTCACTCCTCAAATGCCGCAATAGCCAGAGCTTGATTAGGCCAGAGCCAAGAGCCTGGAACTCCATCCAGGTCTCCCATGGGGGTGGCAAGGACCCAGCTGCTTGAGAGGTCACCTGCTGCCTCCCTGGGTGTGCCTCAGCAGGAAGCTACAGTCGGGGGCAGAGCTGAAACGCGAACCCAGGCACTCTCATATGGGACTGGGCAGACTGCTGGGCCGGACACCCACACTGTCCAAACACCAAACGGTTTCTAGGGTGAAAATTTAATAAGATGGTTCCTAATAGTCCAAGATGCAATTGATCATTGAAGTTGGGCGCTGGGGTCTGTGAAATCTTATGAGTGTCATTTCTCTTTCCTGTCTTCAGGTGACCTGATGGAGGGTGAGCTCTACTCTGCTCTCAAGGAAGAAGCAGCATCTGAGTCTGTTTCTAGTACCAATTTCAGTGGTGAAATGCACTTCTATGAGCTTGTAGAAGACACGAAAGATGGCATCTGGCTAGTTCAGGTATCACAAGTGGCGATAGTTCTTAATAATACGAGAGCCTGCAAAGAGAATTCGTTACCAAAATCCTATGTACCCGGCAGTGCACTTCTGTACAAAGAGTGCTTGTGTCATGTTTCCTAGACATAACTCAGTTCCCACGGGGAGGCTCCCGTGTCCGCTTAAAGAAGTTCTGTAGACCGAAGGAAATGAAAACTGGAGAGTGGGAAAGGGAGAGTTGGGAGAAAGGAGCTTGACTGCTTTGTTTAGAACCCTAGAAGCAAATCCATTTTAGTTGTTACATCTTCCCCGAGGTGGGCAGCACACAGATAGATTCATTTGATTTAGTATTTTGCACTGCTTCTCTTGAATTGGTAGACCAAATAATTTTTGTACCTAAGGGAAGAGAACATTAGAGTAAAAGAAAAAAGATCCTTTTCCGAGTGGAATAGCCGATCTGTGACTCTAGAGGAACGCCATGGGGGCAGGGAGCACATGACTGCTCGGAGGAAGTAGTACAGTTGGTGACCATAGTAACGTGAGAACCCTGAGATTTAATTAGCACATTAGCATTCTGGAGCTCCGAGTGGCTTCCCAAGGTGTGCTTCATGGTAATGAGTAGCCACATCATGTTTATATTTCATGTAAATTAGAAAAATCTACTATTTTGAACGTATAATTTCATAAACATTGCTTAGGACAGTGTGAGTTCATGTAAAGTAACATATCAAGTAAATTAACAGCACGAGTAGACAGAATTATGAATGAAATCTGTAAATGGCTGAAGCTTGGGAGTCATATCAGCCTAAGCCTTTCTGAGGTTGGGAGGTAGCTAGCCCAAGGTTGTGGGACACCTATCAGTAATACTGAACCAGGATCCAAACTCCTATCTCTTGATTTCTGGTCCAGAGCTCCTGTCCTTTCACACTGGGATTGGCAAAGTTTGATTCAGAATATGAAAATTAAAGTCACTTCTTTGTATTTCTGAGAACAAAGATTGCAAAATATGGTAGAAAAACTTGTCATTCTAAGACCTTCCTTGCAGGTAGTATCACTGACGAGTAGTACGATTGTGAATATTTTCTATCGTATGATTTGGGAATTATTTTGGGAAATGCTTTGGATATGCATAGGCTCTGTTAACTTTTCTATTGTGTTTGACCATGTACCCTCAAAATAATTTGATTTTTCAGTTCAGCAAAGGGAGAACCTAGAATGGTACACATGAGGTCTATATATGATCTTTTCAAATTTTAATGTATTTCTGTTTTAGTTAATTGATATTGAAAAATACACTGTAACTCCTATAAAGCTTTAATTTGTTAAGTAAATTGTTATTACATTTATTTTCACTTTGTATTTTTTCCTAATAGTCTTGATCAAGGAAGACTTAGTGGGTTTGATCATTTTAGGTTACTGAAATTGAATAACCAGTTCCATTGCCATGTTTGTATTTATGATCTAAATGCTTGTCATCCACATGGCCAACCCCACGGACATGAGCATGAAGATGCTGAGCACCTGCCAGACTTGGAAGAGCCATGTCAGAAGTCTAGAAATTCTTTTGATCATTATGATGCTGCCTATAGGCAATAAACACATCCTAGTTTATTAGTTAGCATATGTTCTTGGCTTATAATTGATCATTTTTATATTAAATATATGAATTAAACTCCCTTAGTATCTGACAAAATTTACCAAATAGTTTATTTGGGAGATTCTTGGGTGCCAGGCCCTGTTCTGGGCCATAGAGATAAACCAGGAACACTTAGAAGGCAAAGTCCTTAGTCTCTCAGGCCATTCACGTTCCAGTTGGGAGAGGCAGACACAAAATAAATAAATATTTCATATGGCATCAGTTAGTGGAAAGTGCTAAGAAGAAGCAGCAGGCTAAGGAGACAGAGTGCAAGGAATTCTCAAGTAAGGTGACACTCGAATGAAATGAAGAACAAACAATGGTAGTGAATGTTAGGATTATAAATTCTGGTCGCCAAATTTCTGATGTATTTTCAAACCTCATAGGTATTAATGGTTAAAAAATGGCTCCTAAGAAAAATGGAATGTTTTTATGTGGTTTTCTGTATATGGAAATGGTACAATAGGACACACACTTAATTTTTCCAGTGACGCGCAAGGTTTGCACTGAGCACCACAGTGTGGTGTGTGTTTCTGTCTAACGGCCAGTTTGGTCTGGAGGAAGAATCTCTGGCAGGGCAGCTTAGGAGAGTGAGATGGAATCCGTGCCCCTGGCACTGGGAACTAACCAGCTGAGCTAATCAACAAACTACCCTGGCTTAAAATCTTAAAAGAGGATCAAATATTGGCTTTCTTTGTTATTTTAACTTATATTTAAAATTGAAAGTATCTGCCAGGAACAGAAGAAAAATATTCTCTCAGTTGCTTGCCATTATATCAGCTCAGATCATATTTTTCTGATCTTCTGAGAAGCATAGCTTTCAAGAATTAAGTTTCTAATGCTTTGGATTATTCTTTTCTGTTTTAAAAGAAGCTGATGAATGTATTTGCTTTATTGTTTTTAAGTCTGTGAGGAGTGTTTTCAAAGCTAAAGATGCTTAGGTTCCGGCCAGTCCAATCCTCTTCCGATTGTTCAGGCCAATTTGACCGTCTTCTGATTGTCAAGCAGTGTCTATCCTATATGCTCTGCAGTGTGAGATGAATAGAACTAATTTTGGTTTTCCAGGTAATAACACAAATGTAACATCTGTACCAGCAATACACTGTGTAATCCATGAAAACCAAGTCTTCTTTTCCTAACGGTTGTTTGTAGCCTAAGCTCCTGTTTTTCATTAGCTATTTATTTCCCAGTTTTGTGGATGCTTTGATTCTGCCATCACTCAGTCTTGGCGTCACCAACTGAAGACGGATATTTTTTCACAAGAGACTTGCTCCAAGAGGCAGGTGGCACAGTGAATAGGGTTCTGAAATAGAAGTTAGCGTAATTTAGGGGTTTTATAGACTTACCCCTGTTAACATTTCATTTTCTCTGCTTTGACTTCTGGCATAGTTCAAGGAAGCACATATTTTTCCCAGCTGTGTCATATGATAAGGAGTTTAAAGTCCCTGGAACTGAGGTAGCAGTAAAGAGGGTCATATGATTTAGAGTAAAGTCTTGGGAGTCCGTGTTTCACTTAAGTATTATATATATTTCCTGCTTGGCTGAAAGGATTGTATGGCTGATTTTAAACTTGTTTATCTTTGCTCCTAGACATTAGTTTTGTTTAGGAATATTCTAACTTATCCCTTACTTAACACTACTCCGGAGGTGAAATAAATGGCAAGCCACTTTATCCTGTGTTTTGTATTGGTGAAAAACTTTTGTATTTACTCATAAAGTAAACCAGTTTTTTATTAATCATCCTTAACTTTTAATGATTTTATATAGCTTGCATAGAATATATGTACTTAGATTGCATGTATGTCTTGTGATGAGAATGATACACTCACACAGAGTGGTGTATTGGCACAAAAAGGAAACCTTAAACATTTGTCCGTCGCCAGGCCCTCTGTGTAGTCCTCTTGCTCTCTGACATGTGTTAGGGCTCCCAACAGAAGGAACCTAGATGAGGTCGCTGGAGCACATGTTGCCTTTCCCAGAGAGCTGACTGTTGGCACTCATTTCACACATCCACCTAGAGCTTCTTGGAGCTTTCTAAACGTGAAAATGGTTACTTCCTGCCAGGAAGATCGGAAGTCCCAGAGTATTGTGTTGTGATTTTAAAGTGAATAGTATTGGTAATAATGGCATTTATGAAAATAAACTTGGACCATATACACTGGCTTAAAGTAAATCAGATGGTTTCATGACAAGAAGAGACATTTTGGGTTTCCTTTTAAGTTCCACTTGGTTTTGTGGTTTTGTTTTTAATTTTTAAAACTTTGGTTATGCTTTCAAATTTTAGTTTTAATTTTTCATTTTATTTGAAAGACAGAGAGACAAATAGAGATCTTCTTCCATCTGTTGGTTCACTCTCAAATGGCTTCAACAGTCAGGACTGAGCCAGGCCTAAGCCAGGAACCCAGAACTAACTCCAGGGACCCAAGTACTTGAGCCATCTTCTGCCTCCCAAGGGTGTGCATTAGCAGGAAACTGGATCAGAAGCAGAGAAGCTAGGATTTGAACGAGGCACTCCAATGGCAGCAAAATACCCACCCTTTATTTGTTTTTTTTACTAATATCTTTACTGAAATTTTGCCTTCATTCAAGCCAGGAAGATTAGGGGATGAGAAGGAAAAAGTATTAATGGTTAGAAAGGCTGACATTCATCAGAAAAGTCATTGTCATTAGATATTTTGAATTAATTTAAGAATTTTTTTCTTTTTTTAAAAAAATCTTTTCTTGCAATCCTAATTGTATTTGAAAGCTATTTACAAATTTGAAGAAGCTTAAGAATGTAAAATTAACTATGGTAATTCTTTTTATATGTGAGAGCTTTTCATGATTGTTAAGAAAAAGTCATAAAAGTAGTATCGGTTTATTCAGAGTTTAATTCAATGGTAAGCACAGGTTTGACTCTTATTCCATAATTATGTTTTGAAAAAAGTAAAATTTGAACTTGTTGAACTCAATTTGTGATAATTTTTAATAAGTTTTATTTGAATTGTTGTTTAAGATTTTCTTTAAAGAGCAAAGAGAAATGACTCCAAGGACCATTTTCTTCTTGTGTAACTTTATTCCAGAAAAAAAACCATGGGGTGGAGAATGTGGCTAATTTTTTGATATGGTTTTGACTCCCCTTCTAGGTAATGGCCACAGAGTGTAGGAGTTTAAGTCTTTTCCAGTTGGGTAGTAACTCCTTCAATAAGAATTACTGTAATAATATGATACACAGTAACCAAGAACTGGGAACAAAGTATCTTTTTCCCAAAAAATGAAATTATATCATAGATACAAAAGGTTAGCTTGACTCCATTTTAGATCATTAAAGTTTATTTATTTTTTTCTTTTTTTGGGGAATAGGTCATAGCAAACGACAGAAGTCCCTTGGTGGGTAGAATTCACTGGGAGAAAATGGTCAAAAAGGTATCAAGATTTGGAATACGGACAGGCACTTTTAATTGTTCCAGTGATCCCAGGTGAGTTGTCAGGCAATTCTTAGACTTTGAATCCCAACTAAGATCTTTCTTGTTTAATAAAGACAAGGATATGGAAGCCTGCTTGAACTGAAAGCTAATTATGTTTATCACACTGCCAGTTACACAGATGCTTGACTAATAGTTTTTTGATAAATTGGTGCTTAACTGATTTTCTCTCTCAGATCTTTTTCTCCTTTTTTTTTTTATTACTCCCACCCCCGCCTCTTTTGTGTTCTTCCTATTGGGGGTAGATATCCTTTTGTTTTTCTTTTCTAATGTATTTGAAAGGCTAGAGACAGAGATAGAAATGCTTGAACAGCTGGGACTGGGCCAGGCCCAAGCCAGGAGGCTGGACTCAATTTGGATCTCCCACATGGTTGGCAGGGGCCCAACTACTTGAGCCATCACCTAGTGCCTCCCAAGGTGCACATTAGCAGGAAACTGGAGTCAGAAGCAGAGCTGGGACTTGAACCCAGGCACTCTAGAATGGGATACGGGCATCCCAGGTGGCATTTTAACTGTTACACCTAACACCTGTCCCAGTTGGGGGTATCTTTTTAAGAGTATGTCAGTTTTCTTTTCCAGAATGACCTCCGCAGATTCACGGCTTAGTTAACATCT
Organism: Oryctolagus cuniculus; assembly: GCF_051225735.1. Lineage (NCBI taxonomy): Eukaryota > Metazoa > Chordata > Mammalia > Lagomorpha > Leporidae > Oryctolagus > Oryctolagus cuniculus. The sequence goes on from NC_142868.1 coordinate 121,311,791, forward strand.
CTGTGCTAATGTAAATCTCCTGTAATTCTAACCTCTAATGTGTGTTTCTGTCTGCTCTGTCCCATGTGCATTCTTTTTCCTGATGTCCAAAGTCAGATCCAGCCTCTTTTTCTTTAATCAGTCATGTTCCATTTCCCTTTCTCTCTCCTTCACTGTTTTTTGTTTTTTCTCCATCTACTCAAGCAAGAATCCTTGAAAAGCTCCGTATTTCGGGTTGTCATCGCCAGTATTTATTCTGACACATTATTTTGTGTTCAATATTACATTATTTCTTCTTTGAAAATGTTCTATTTTTACTTATGATGCCACCAAGTTATAACTTGTAGTCATTCATTCATTTGATTATTAATTTGATGGATATTTAGTAAAGATAAGTGTATACATCAAGTTTTGTTTGGTGCTGCAGTGGAGGCACATCATTGATTGATGTCTATGTAGAAAATCCTCCCGCACAGTATTAGGTAGTTTTTAGGTAGTTTCTTTCTTTCTTTCTTTTTTTTTTTTTTTTTTTTGACAGGCAGAGTGGATAGTAAGAGAGAGAGACAGAGAGAAAGGTCTTCCTTTTGCCGTTGGTTCACCCTCCAATGGCTGCCACGGCTGGCGCGCTGTGGCCAGCGCACTGCGCTAATCCGATGGCAGGAGCCAGGTGCTTCTCCTGGTCTCCCATGGGGTGCAGGGCCCAAGCACCTGGGCCATCCTCCACTGCACTCCCTGGCCACAGCAGAGAGCTGGCCTGGAAGAGGGGCAACTGGGAAAGAATCCGGCGCCCCGACCAGGACTAGAACCCGGTGTGCTGGCGCCGCTAGGCGGAGGATTAGCCTATTGAGCCACGGCGCCGGCTAGGTAGTTTCTAATGTAGGTAGATGGCAGCTGACTTACCCGTGTCCCTTTTCTGTGTTGGCCATGACAGACAAATCATTGGCTTTAGAACACTCTCTAAAACCAGTGCTGCAACTTCTTTACTTAACCACACGTTGCCTCTCCTCAGAATCCCTGTTTCGCCCACTAGTAATATAGATGTGATTTATGGCAGGAGCTCCCCTGAAGTCTGGGCGTAGAAAAGGAAATCCCTGTAACTCTTAACTCACATTTTCTACCCGCAGAGCTGCCATTCTCATCTCCACCACAAAACCGTGGTCACATCCCAGTGTCTTTTGTTGAAATGTCCAAGACAGCCTGTCTTAATGTTCTTATGAAAAGGAAATCATTCTTATTGTGTCTTATTTACCAAAGACCTGATTCTGTCACTACCAAATAGTCTTTTTTTTTTTTTTAAGATTTATTTATTTGAAAGAGTTACACAGAGAGAGAAGGAGAGGCAGAGAGAGGTCTTCTGTCCACTGGTTCACTCCCCAATTGGCCACAATGGCCAGAGCAGTGCCAATCTGAAGCCAGGAGCCAGGAGCTTCCTCTGGGTCTCCCACGTGGGTGCAGGGGCCCAAGGACTTGGGCCATCTTCTACTGCTATCCCAGGCCATAGCAGAGAGCTGGATCAGAAGTGGAGCACCCAGGACTCGAACTGGTGTCCACATGGGATGCCAGCACTGCAGGTGGCAGCTTTACCCACTATGCCACAGCGCCAGCCCCTACCAAATAGTCCTACGTGAATGATCTTTTTCTTTCCCCTCTGATGACCACAATATCAGATAGATGAATTTTTTTAAATAGAGAATTTCAAAAGTCAGTATGAATAGCAGTATTTTCCTGAAAAATACAGGATTCTTTTTAAAAACAAGTAACAGTCTTATTTATTTATTTGAAGGGCAGAGTCATAGAGAAAGAGGGAAAGACAGAGAGATTTCCCATTTGCTCGTTCACTCACCACACAGACACAACGGACAAGGCTGTGCCAGACCAAAGCCAGGAGCCTGGAACACCATCTGGGTCTCCCACATGGGTGCAGGGGCCAAGCACTCAGGCCATCTTCCACTGCTCTCCCAGCATATTAGCAGAGAGCTGGATTGGAAGTGGAGGAACTAGAACTTGAATCAGCGCTCATAGAAGATGCTGGTACTGCAGGCAGCAGCTTAACCCACTGTGCCACGATGCTGTCCCCACAGAATTCAGTTTTTAAAAATCAGTGCAATCATATTCAAGTGACTAGTATGTTTCGAGTACTGTAGTATATAAATGTTAGAAAATTTCAAACTTTTTTTTTTTTGACAGGCAGAGTGGACAGTGAGAGAGAGAGAGACAGAGAGAAAGGTCTTCCTTTTCTGCTGGTTCACCCTCCAATGGCCACCGCGGCCAGCGCACCGCACTGATCCGAAGGCAGGAGCCAGGTGCTTCTCCTGGTCTCCCATGGGGTGCAGGGCCCAAGCACCTGGACCATCCTCCACTACACTTCCCTGGCCACAGCAGAGAGCTGGTCTGGAAGAGGGGCGACCGAGACAGGATCCGGCGCCCGGACCGGGACTAGAACCCGGTGTGCCGGCGCCGCTAGGTGGAGGATTAGCCTAGTGAGCCGCGGCGCCGGCTCAAACATCAAATTTTTTAAAAATTAAAGGTTAAACACATGTTGCAGCCTGATATAAATTGTTAAACACTGATGAATCAAAAATAAGCTATTCATAATAGAAAATGAAAATAAGCTATTAAACATAAAAAACTGAAAGAAATAATAGTAGTTGGTTTTGTAGTGTAAACTTAAAAAGAAAAATATATCAGAAGTGTTAGTCCAGTGGATTTTAGTACAAGTTTTTCTAGCTTTTCATTTGAAAAATGTTTCCTGATTCTATACTAGCTGAACTGTGGTAAAGAGAGACATAAATTAGCTGTCTGAATCTTTCATCTTCATCTTCAAATAATCCCATCTCTTGTTTATGACTGGAGAGATCTTATTTGAGCAGCTTTTTTTGTTGATTGCAGCTGTACTTTCTATGATTAAAAACATTTCTGGGGTGGGCATTTGGCAGAACACTGAAGCCACTGCTTAGGACCTCCACATTCCATATCAGAATGCTCAGGTTCTAGGGGGCAGCAGGTGAATGCTCAAGTGCCTGGGTCCCTGCCACTCATGTGAGAGACTTGGATTGAGTTCTGGGCTCCTCGCTGCTGCAGACATTTGGGGAATGAACCAGTGAATGGGAGGTCCCTTTCTCTCCCTGCAAAGTATTTCCTTACAGGAAGAAATGTGTTCACTAAAATCTTAACTTGTATTAGAGTCAGGAATCCAGAGTAGCTTTAGGAAAATAAAAAGAATGACCATGAGCAGAAATGTGTCATTGCAAGTAGCCTACACAATTCAAACATTGAAGCTACTTTGTGATATTTAAGATGTAAATAAAGCAATTATCTGTATGTATTAGACTTGCCTTTTTGGAAAAGATAAGAATAGAATTCATGTTAGTGAGGAGTGAGTTATTATGCATCACAGAAATACAATGTTAAGGGATGGAAGATAGTAGATTTTGTAGGAATATATACTTTTCAAACCATTTCAGCTGAAAATATATTGATAGTAATGACATATTATCTTGTTAAGGAAATGAATCAACTCATCAAGAAGCTGAGAGGTCTGGTCTGTAATTCTCATTCAGCTAGATAGTTCCCCAGAGCCATTACTCACCTGTCTTTAAGACATAACATGTTGCCTTCATTTAATTGGGGGTGGGCATTGTGGCACAGCAGGTTAAACTCCTGCTTGTGATAATAGCCAAATTCATATCAAGAGTACTGGTTCAAGTCCTGGCTATGCTGCTTCCAATCCCGCTCCCTGCTGTTGCACTTGGGAAGCAATAGGTGTTGGCCAAAGTGCCTGAGTTCCTGGCACTGTGCATCCCCTTCTCCCCTGTGAGAGACCCTGGTGGAGCTCCTGGCCCAGGCTTGGTTATAGCAGCCATCTGGGGAGTGGACCAATGGATGGGAGATCTCTCTGTCTGTCTGTCTCTCTCTCTCTCTCTGTCACTCTGCCTTTTAAATAAATAATATTTTTAAAAATATCAAAACATCTCTAAGATAAAATTAGTTGTATTATCATTATAAAACCATATGCTACAAAATCAGCTTTCCTGTCTTATCTGATTACATAAATTTACAATATGCTTATTTTATTTAATAAAGTATAATGCATGCTTACTAAGTAAAAGCATAACATCTATGATTTTACCCTAATATTCTGAGTAGCAAAGTAAGAAATCAGACATTTATTACCATCCATTTACAAATCTGTAATAAAAAATGTAGCTACATGGTAGATTTTCTTTTTTTATAACTTTATTGAAGAAAGTTTTATGTATCATAAAATTCTTCATTGATGGAACAAGGAGATAAGCCTCCATTCTCCCATTGCCCAAAAGATATAAACTTTGGGATGTATTCCTTGCCCTTGAAACTCAATTGGGTCTCACACCCTATTGCCTTCATACCCCACCCCTTAGAGCCACCTGAAAGACCAGTTGCAGGAATTCCCCTTTGCTGGTGTCCCTACCCCACCCCCAGCCCCAGCCCTCCTAATCTATAACAAAGGCCTGGCCCCTGGGGTCGGGGCCTTCTGCCCCCATCCATCATGGGCACACGGACAGTTGTCACCCACCTGTGTGAGTTTATTTACTCTGAATAAATTTGGTCTGGCTGTAAATTCATACACTGCCTCCTCTCTTCTGTGCCTCTTTTCTAACTTTTTTGTGCCCCATGTGAGGAAGCACCAATCTGCAACTCTTTTCCTAACACTCATGGTAGGGTTTTTGAGAACTTACAGTCACCCCACCATCATACAACAGCTGTGTTCCTTTCTCAGTGTTCTTGTCACTCCTTTTTCAGGGGGAGATGGATGTCATAAATCTCATGGCAAGGACCTGTCCATTTCCAAAGGAGTAGAGTGATGACTCTACTGGATAAACCGAAAGAAATAATTTTAGTTAAATTCTTCTGTGTTTACTCTGCTGTAGCATGAAGATCATTCTTGGAGTGAATTTTTTCATCTGAATACTTTCTGTATTCCTTTATATTAAATGGTCCTCTTCATGGTCTTTGATGATAAGAGAATATTAAAAAAAAAAAAGTGTTTGCAGTAGCTGCTTTCTAGATTAGCGTCTGTGTAGATTACTTGGTAGCAGCGCTGTGTGCATAAGGCATTGTGGGAGGTGCTTGAGATAGTAAACGGATAAGGCATGCCTCCTGCCCTCAAGGGGCTTGTACTGAGTCAGGGACCCAGCCTGTTTCCCTTCTCTCTCCTCCACCCGTCTGAATTCTAACCATCCTTCAAAACCCAGTTCAGTTGCCAAATTTTCCATGAAATCGTCACCAACTCAAATCCCCCTAACATTCCCCTTTTTTGAACTTCTTTTACATTATTTAGTAATAAAATTATGCGTTTTTATATTTGTTTTTAATGGGATTTTAAATTTCTTATGAGCAGGAATTAATTTCCTACTACCTTTTTGATCTCACCACTACATAGTACAGAAATGGCTACTTGAGATTCTGAAGTATTCACTGATTCCTAGGACTCTAGCACGCCCCTTCCTTCCTTCCTTCCTTCCTTCCTTCCTTCCTTTCCTTCCTTCCTTCCTTCTCTTCCTTCCTTCTCTTCCTTCTCTTCCTTCCTTCCTTCCTTTCTTCTTTCAAGATTTCAAGATTTATTTATTTATTAGAAAGGTAGAGTGGAGAGAGAGAGGTCTTCTATCCTCTGGCTCACTCCCCAGATGAAGCTGGGCTGAAGCTGGGCAGGCTGAAGCCAGGAGCAGGAACTCCATCCGGCTCTCCCACACGGGTGCAGGAACTCGAGTACTTGAGTCGTTATCCATGGCTTCCCAAGCACCTGAGCAGGGAGCTGGATCAGAAGCAGAGTAGCCAGGACTGAAACAGCACTCCAGTATGGGATGCAGGTGACCCGAGCAGTGGCTTGACCAGCTGTGCCACTGCTCTGTCAAGTACTTGTTCAGATACACTTTCTTAGAGAAACAAATGCAAAACAAATGAGCCTGCCTTGCCATCTTGCACACCACTTTGTGATTATTTGGGGTTCTTTGGTTTGGACGAGAGGATGTCTTTCAGGTGTGAAATGAGCTCCTCGGCCTCGCCTGGTGGTTCTCTCACAGGTGGCTCTCTTACAGATACTGCAGGCGAAGAGGCTGGGTCCGCTCCACACTCATTATGTCTGTTCCACAAACGAGCACTTCTAAAGGGAAGGTCATGCTTAAAGAATATAGTGGACGCAAGATCGAAGTAGAGCACATTTTTAAATGGATAACTGCTCATGCAGCTTCTCGGATCAAAACCATTTATAACGCTGACCATTTGAGAGAAGAATGGAATAAAAGTGACCAGTACTGGGTAAAAATCTACCTGTTCGCTAACCTTGACCAACCACCAGCTTTCTTCTCTGCACTAAGTATAAAGTTTACTGGAAGAGTGGAGTTCATCTTTGTCAATGTGGAAAATTGGGACAACAAGAGCTCCATGACGGATATTGGTGTACATAGCATGCCGTCATACATACTTAGAACTCCTGAAGGAATCTACAGATACGGAAGCCACGCGGGCGAGTTCATATCGCTTCAGGCCATGGACTCATTTTTGCGCTCATTACAGCCTGAAGTGAATGATCTGTTTGTTTTGAGCTTGGTTCTAGTTAATCTTATGGCTTGGATGGACTTATTTATTACACAAGGAGCTACTGTAAAGCGATTTGTGGTTCTCATAAGCACTTTAGGGACATACAATTCTCTATTAATTATTTCCTGGCTACCTGTGTTGGGCTTTTTACAGCTCCCTTACTTAGATAGCTTTTACGAATACAGCTTGAAATTGTTGCGATACTCCAATACAACCACACTGGCTTCGTGGGTCAGGGCAGACTGGATGTTCTATTCTTCACACCCAGCCCTGTTTCTCAGTACATACCTTGGACACGGTTTGCTCATCGATTACTTTGAGAAGAAGAGACGGCGCCACAACAGTGAGGAGGTCAACGCCAATAACTTAGAGTGGCTGTCAAGTCTGTGGGACTGGTACACCAGCTACCTCTTCCACCCGATTGCTTCCTTTCAGAACTTCCCCGTGGAATCCGATTGGGACGAAGACCCTGACCTATTCTTGGAGCGGTTAGCTTTCCCTGACCTTTGGCTTCACCCTCTGATCCCAACTGATTACATAAGAAACTTACCAGTGTGGCGATTTAAGTGTCTTGGACTCCAGTCTGAGGAGGAAATGTCAGCGAGTTCTCAAGACACTGAGAATGACTCAGACAACGAGAGCACAGACACTTCGGGCAGTGAGAAGGAAGCACCTGAAGATCAGCAAAGCCTAGGTCCCAGTTCCCCAGGGGGAGCGAGTCGCCGTGATGCCGAGGCGTGTTCGTGTGCCAGTAAATATTGTCAGACCAGCCCCTATGAACGGAAGGGGAGGTCGTACAGATCAGACAGCACAAGTGAAGACGTGGAACCTGACTGGTTAACCTGGCCTGCTGACATGCTGCACTGTACTGAATGTGTTGTCTGCCTAGAGAATTTTGAAAATGGATGCTTGTTAATGGGCTTGCCTTGTGGTCACGTGTTCCATCAGAATTGCATTGTGATGTGGTTGGCTGGGGGCCGACACTGTTGCCCTGTTTGCCGGTGGCCTTCTTACAAAAAAAAGCAGCCATATGCACCACACCAGCCCTTGTGAAATGACGTCCCATCTTCACCAGGTGCAATCTGTCCTTTATGAGCTTGGAGTATCTTACAGCTTGCCTTTTTAATGTTAGTCACAATGTTTTTGTGGTTTGAAGTTTAGTTTAATGTTAGTGCAGTGACAGGAAATACACATTATGCTAATGTTGATGACAGAATTTATTTGGTTGCCTTGTGTCAATTGAATGCATACTTACTGTAAAAATTTTTATTTACAACATTGGAAATTCCGAAGCTAATGTTTTTTGTAAGCACAAAAGAAGTATGATAGAAATTTATCTTAGCAAGACTTAACAAGGTAGGATCAGATTCTAATGGAATTGAGCCGGTTTCTTATCCTTAATGTTTCCGCCCTTTTTACAATCTCTGTCCAGCACCTCTTGGTTAAATAATGTATGCTCTGAAAAATGAAATCAAAACAGACCTATGAAATAAATTATTTTAAAACCAAAAGATTACAAGTTTCCCAGTTTTAAATTATTTTTGGTAAGGTAGCTCAATTCTAGAGATGTTTTGCTGGCTTATTAATTTCACAAGTAAGTGAAAGATGATCCTCGACTCATGTGGGAAAAATATGGAAATTACGTTGCTGACACTGGCTTGAGGTGATGTTAATTCACCTTGTAATTGAGTTAGCTTTGATGGGAGAGAATTTCATGGAGGGCTGTTTCTTAAGTACTAAATAATTTATTAGTATTTAGCACATTCATTAAACCAAATCAACCATAGCATAGATTACCTTATATTTTCTTCCTGACTTACTGTGAAAATTTTCAAAACTACAGAAAAGTTAGAAATATACACATTATCTGGTTCATGGTGTTTACATTTTATTACACTTTATCTTCTATGTCCTCCCCCCCCCCCCCACTCTGAGAGGCAGCGAAGCAAAGGGCAGAGCCCCTCTTTTCTGGTTCACTGCCCAGACCCCCACAACAGCCGAGGCTGGGGCAGGCCAAAGCTGGCATCTGGGAACTCAGTCCACGTCTCCCACGTGGTGGCAGGGACTCCACTACCTGAGCCATCTCCTGCTGCCTCCCACGGTCTGCCTTGGTGGAAGCTGGAGCCGGCAGCCAGAGCCAGGAATTGAGCCCAGGGACCCCAGTAGGGATGCAGGTGCTATAACTGGTGTCTTAACCACTGGGTCAAACACCGACTCCCCCGACCATTGTTTGTTTTTGTTGATCTTTTTGAAAATCGTTTTTAGTTATCATGCTTCACTTAACATTGACTTAGTACCATTGGAAATATGACCTGTATTTGCCAGTTGCTCCCAGGATTTCCTTTTTATCTGTATATGTTTTTTTTTTTAAGATTTATTTATTTATTTGAAAGAGTTACACCGAGAGAAGGAGAGGCAGGGGCAGAGAGAGAGATCTTCCATCCGCTGGTTCACTCCCCAATTGGCTGCAATGGCCGGAACTGTGCCAATCTGAAGCCAGGAGCTTCTTTTGAGTCTCCCATGCAGGTGCAGGGAGCCCAAGCACCCAGGCCATCCTCTACTGCTTTCCCAGGCCACAGCAGAGAGCTGGATCGGAAGTGGAGCGGCTGGGATTTGAACTGGCGCCCATAGGGGATGCTGACACTGCAGGTGGTGGCTTTATCCACTACACCACAGCGCCAGCCCCTGTATATGTTTTCATGTCATTTTTATTGTGAATTCAGAGAGAATTTGTATGTGAGGTTTATTCTGCTAACTCACCCTATCCTCTCACAGGGGTGGGGCACCTTTTTTGTGCCAAGGGCCATTTGCATATTTATATCATATGCGGTCCATAAACATTTGCAACTTAGCCTGCCGTAGATTTATCACTTGAGTCTCGCCTGCAGCTGCCATGGCTGGGCCAGACCAAACATCTGCAGGCCAGATGTTCCCCACCCCTGCCCTAGAGCAGTTCCGTTTTTCTGGTGCTAACATTTCTGAAAAGCACAAGCCGGTTGACTTATAGAATGTTAGACGTTCTGGATTTTAGTGTGTTTCATGATGAGCAGTATAAGAATATTCAATGCCGAGGTGCAGTCTGGAAGCACTTCCTTGCTTTTCGACATGAGGTGTTCCAGCCTTTGTATTCTCCCCAGCCAGTCCTTGTCATCAAGTGCCCATGTTTCATGGTGCACTTTATTATTATTATTATTATTTGAAAGTTACAAAGAGAAGGAAAGTTAGAGAGCAAGCTTCCGTCTGCTGGTTCTCTCCCCAGATGGCCACAACTGCCAGGACTGGACCAGACCAAAGCCAGGAGCCAGGATCTTCTTCTGGGTCTCCCACAAGGGTGCAGGGGTCCAAGCACTTGGCCATCCTCCACTGCTTTCCCAGGCACATTAGCAGGGAGCTGGATTGGAAGTGAAGCAGCCAGAACTGGAATTGGCGACCATAGGGGATGCCAGCGCTGCAGGGAGTGGTATTACCCACCATGCCAGAACCCCATGGTGCACTTTTAAAACCTTTAACTCATTTAGCTCCAAAGTGGTAAGAAAACAAAATTGGGGGTACTGACTTTTTTTCCTTCACAGTGCAGTGTGCCTCATTTTCAAATACTAATGGAAATACAGATGCTCTTGCACTTATGATGGGGTTACATCCCAATAAGTCCTTCATAACTTTCATAACTTGAATATACTGTGCTTAAAATTCGCCTGAGAGGCAGAGAAAAAGCTGCTATCCACTGGTTCACTCTTAGCAACAGCCAGATCTGAGGTAGGCCAAAGCTGAGAGCAAGGAGTTCAATCTGAGTCTCCCATGTGCGTGGCAGGAACCCAATTACATGAGCCATCACTGCTGCCTCCCAGGGTCTGCATTTGCAGGAAACTGGACCCAGGTATTGAACCCAGGTACTCCAGTGTTAGACGTAAGTGTCGCAACCCCTAGGCCAAACGCCCATCCCAGTGTTTGCAAGCTTTAAAAAAACTGGTGCAAGTAGTGCTCCCCGTGTTCCAGTTTTCCTTTTGCAGAAAGTAAGATTCCTGGAATTAAGGTTCTGCTATTGGTCTGCTGCTCTTTTTCTCTCATGTGTCCAAGTGAAGACCCCTCCGTGGTCTCTAGTTTTATGTGTAGCTATCTGCTAGGCACCTCTTGCATTCTTTGAAGTACTTAGAAAATCTAAAACAGCTTTTCATTCTCTCTCACCACCCTGAGTCCTCTTAGGGTCCTGATTTCAGTTAAGGAAAGAGAGACACTCGAATGTACACAAAGCATCAAAATTTTAAAATACAAGACTTCTCCTCCAGCATCCTAGGGCACATTATACATTGGAGACCACAGTCTAGAATACAAACCAATCTCAGCAGTAGCTTTTGGGGCCGGTGCTGTGGCGTAATAGGCTAAGTCGCCACCCATATGGGATCCTGGCACTCTTTTGAGTCCCGGCTACTCTTCTACCGATCTAGCTCTCTGCTGTGGCCTGGGAAAGCAGTGGAAGATGGCCCAAGTGCTAGGGCTTCTGCACCCACAGGGAGATCCAGATGAAGCCCCTGGCTCCTGGCTTCCGATTGGCGCAAATCTGGCCACTGCAGCCATTTGGACAGAAAACCAGAGGATGGAAGACCTCTGTTTCTGTCTCTCCCTATCTCTCAAATAAATGAAATCTTTAAAAAAAAAAAAAAAAAACCCTGACTTTAAAAAAATTAGCTTTCCAGGCTCTTCCTCATTGCCTGGTCTACCTGTCACTCATTGTGAAACTCAATACCGCTGTCATCTAGACCGCTGCTCTAATTTTTCTGTTTGGTGCTTTGCTATCCCCTCCCCTAATGTTCTCTTCCCTTCCTCCGTTCTTTGCCTGGCTCTGTCACACTTTCTCCAGAAATGCTGTATCTTCCTAGTCATCCTCCCCTCCCTTCCTTACCAGCCCTATGAAGGGACAAAGATGCCGATCTGTGCACTGGACACTTAGGTGAATGTCACCTAACACGAGTGTGTGTGTCACCAACAATGAGGGAGAGCGACGCGTGCACTTCTATACCCTGGCACCACCTTGTACACACCCGTCATGCTTGGCTGCATTGAATTAAAATTCTCCATGAGTCTTTTTAGAATGAACTTGTTTATGGCAGAGACTTCTTTTCAGCTGGGTTATCACAGTTCGTGACATAAAATAGGCATGATACATTCTGAATGTTAGACATGCAATAAAAATACCACAATGAGGTCAGAGGGAAAACAGTTGCCAGCAGTTCAGGTCACCAGGTGAACTTGACTCATCCCGTAATTGCTAAGCACAGCAAATAATCATGCTTTCATCAGATTGTCCTGGAGGTGGAGAATTGAAGGAAATGTTCAAGGTTGACAGATGCCAAACTTTGTGTTTAAAAAGCAAGTGTGGAATGACCTATTGTATTTCGTGCACTACAGATGCCGATTGTGTGGGCTCTATAGTTACTGAACACTGCTTAACTCTTAGGAGCACCATGCACAAACTGCTCTGCTCCAGAAGTTTTCTACTCTAATAACATCTAAGACGCTTCCTTTCCAATAATTCCTTGTGTCTTGTCTTTTTTTGAAGATGAGAAGTTCATGAGGGCAGGAGTGATGCTAACTCTGCTCTTACATCTTTCACATATCAGATCCAGTATGGATTTCAGTAAGTGTTGGCTTGAATTCTAAGGATCTATTTTAATTTTTCTCTTTGCTAGACTTTTATTTATTTATTTATTTGAAAGGCAGAGTTATAGACAGAGAGAGGAGACAAGAGAGAGAGCTTCTGTCTGCTGGTTCACTCCCCAAAAAACCACAACAGCTGGGGCTGGGCCAGACCATAGCCAGCATCCAGGAAGTCCATACTGGTCTCTCAGGTGGGTGGCAGAGGCCCAAATACTTGAACCATCTTCTGCTACTTTCCCAGGCACATTATCAGACCAGTGGGGCTGGCACTGTGGCATAGTAGGCTAAGCCTCCACCTGCTGTGCCAGCATCCCATATGGGTGCCAGTTCAAGTCCTGGCTGCTCCCATGTGGGAGATCCAGAAAAAAGCTCCAGGCTCCTGGCTTCAGATCGGCCCAGTTCTAGCTATTGTGGCTGTTTGGGGAATGAACTAATGGATAAAAGACCTTTCTCTGTCTCTAATTCTGCCTCTCAGTAAATTAATAAAATATTTTTTTAAAGATTTATTTTATTTATTTGAAAGACTTATAGAGAGAGGTAGAGACAGAAAGAGAAGTCTTCCATCCGCTGGTCCACTTCTCAGATGGCTGCAACGGCCAGAGCTGTGCCAATCCAAAGCCAGGAGCCAGGAGCTTCTTCCAGGTCTCCCACACGGGTGCAGGGGCCCAAAAACTTGGGCCATCCTCTACTGCTATCCCAGGCCATAGCAGAGAGCTGGATCGGAAGAGGAGCAGCCGAGACTAGAACCCAGCGCCCATGTGGGATGCCGGCACTTCAGGCCAGGGTATTAACCCACTGCGCCACAGCACCAGCCCCTCTATCTTAATTTTTTTTTTTTTTAATTTTTACTGCTTTGAGACAGAGAAAAAACTCCTATCTGCTGGCCCAGTCTCCAAATGCCCACAATGACTGGAATTGGGCCAGGCAAAAGCCAGGAGCCAGGAACGTAATCCAGGTCTCCCACATGGTTGGCAGAGACTCAGCCACTTGAGCCATCACCTGCTGCCTCCCCGGATCTGCAATCAGAAGCCAGAGCTTGGGGTCAAACTAAAGCATCTGAAAGTGGGACATGGGCATCTTAACCAGCATCTTAACTATTAGACCAAAAGGCCACCCTTCCTTTAATTAAAAAAAAAGATGTCAGGGATCCAAATTGGCTGTGGCCTCTTTGTGACCTCCATATAAGATCCTAGCTTTCAAAAAAAAAACCTGTCGTTCTATCTTGTTTAGGACATTTTCTACCATATCCTCACTCTCTCAGAAATAAGTGCATTTATGGAACAGACAAGTATGAGCAGCTGCCCTCTCTTGTCAAGCGCGATCCCTTATGCTGGTGCTAAATTGCGTACTTGTTATTGTCAGGTGGGATAATGGGCTCTTTACATTAGAGGTTGGGCAAATGGTGCTTGAATACTCTTATCTGCAGTCTGTGTTTTTAAAACACACTCCTGGTACTGACATAGAGAGTACGTGACTGGATTTCTAGCGCATTTCTCTAATAATGAAGAAGAAAAGTAAACCTAAAAATAGAGAGGCACCCAGAAAGATGTCCAACTTGGACCCTCACGCGTTTTCTGATTCATAAGTGAATCTGCTTCTGAGTGACTGAGGGACCGTGCAAGTGCTCTCTCAGAATTAATTTTTATTCTGCATAGTATGCAAATGAGCTTGATGATTTAGCCATATGGAGTAGGGGAGGAGCCTGCTAGAGGCAGAGCAAGTAATGGAAGAATGTATCTCTTCTATCCTTAAAACACACACACACACACACACTCACACATGCAGGATTTTAGCTCCTGGCCAGGTGGTAAATAATGTCTTGAGAGGACATCACTTTCCTACCAACAATGACTCTGTGTCACAAAGAGAAACATTGTGTCAGAACCGTCAGTACCATCTGCACAGAGATTCCTTTTATAATACTCAAAATAGCCTGGAATGTTTTGATGGGGCGGGCATGCAGCCCAGCGGCGAAATTGCCACTTGGGATGCCCACATCCCCTTTCCGGGTGCCCCAGTTCAGGGCTGGCTCCTCTACTTCCAGTCCAGCTTCCTGTTAATGTGCACCCTGGGAGGTGTTGATTAGAATGTGACCAAAGGGACGCTATGCAAGAATCCACTCGTGCTCCTGGACCCTGAGTGACCAAGTCCAGGTTGGTCTACAGGACAGCAAGACCTCATGGGGAACAACTGAGCGTTCCACCCAGCACCCACTGGGCCCCTTCTACACACGCGGGAGTCCCAGGTTGAGTTCTGCCTGGCATTGGCCCAGCCCAGGCCTGAACACTGCAAGCATCTGGGGAGTGAACCAGCAGGTGGAAGATTTCTCCCCATCTGTCTCTCCGCCTGTCTCTCTCTTTCTCTCTGCCTTTCAAGTAAAATGAAAATAAATAGTTTTTAAATGCAATTTCTCAGGATACTGACAATCACTTTTTGTCAAGTATCTCGGGGTACTTGCAAGCGCCTTCCGCGCGAGGTCAAGCACGCTCGGGTGGTGCGGTTCCACCTGCTCGGCAGCGACAGAGGCTGAGGTCCTTTCTCAGATGCAGAGCAGTGGGTTTCAGACAGAGCCAAAGGGACGTTGGGACTGTCATGTATTTTCTGGCAGCTTTGGCTCTTATTGTTTAAGTGTTCTGCGTTTGTTTGTACTGATTTCCTGAGCCAAGTGGCTAACACAGTAGGTTTCTGGAACGGAAGTCCACAAGCTGCCTCTCTTTGTTGCCAGAAGCCTAAGTTAGAGACACCTCTTAGAGAGCCAAACACAGCCACATCTCTGGCTTTTAAAACAGTGTTGTTGAAATTATTTGTCAGTATTAAACATAGTAGACTGTGATGGATGATGATGGTGGTTGCTTTAAAAGCACCTGGTTTTGCTTGATGAGGGAGAAAATGTGATTTTTACAGGTTTCCTGTTTAAAATACTAGAATCACATCTGAATGTCATTTAGTCCAATCTTCTGCCTGCCTTTAGATTCTTGAAGTCCCTATTGTGAATGGGCACACTCATTGTCTAACAATAGTCATGCTACATTTGTAAAAATCTGTAAAAATTCCACCGGCCAGGACCCACAGAAAAGCGTGCAAGTAGCCGGCATCAGAGCAGCAGCAAGTGCTGAAAGCCCAGATTGGGACACTGTGCTGACACCACCCACGCTACCACCTCTAGGAAGGGGGATGACTTAGGAGTTCAAAAGTCGCTGCCCTGATAAAGCCTACTTGCTCTGAAATGATATTCCATTCTTCATCCAATTGGTGCACCCTCGGCCAGGCTTTGCATTTAGCAAGAAACCTGTGAACTGTAAAGTAGTGAGGACCGTTCTCCCGTGCTCAGCACCGAACTCAGTTCATTGCCCTGAGCAGCTCCAAAGCAGGGAGCAGGAGACTGAGCGCGGCTTCCTGCTGCTGCAGCCAAGCACAGCCCTGCGTCGCTGAAGGAGGGCAGATGCACTCTGTGGCTGTAGGAAGGATAGGAGATCAAACTACCAAATGCAAAAGCAGTGGAGAGCGCCATGTGCCTCAGATTGCCTCATGCAGAAGTTAGAGAAGCAGCTCTTTATAATTTCAAAATATTTCTAAGACTGGAAAAGCCTGCAATAGCCCATTCAGTTGCTTTTTTTTTTTTTTTTTAACCTCAAAGCAGGAATGTATCTAATCAATCCATTCTGGGAAAATACGAGTGTGTTTTATGTGCAATCTGCTAATCAGGGACCTAGAGTTTGTTCCAACAACGAGCAGCTGTTAGCCAAGGAGGATGTGGTGCTACACTGTAAGCCATGTGGCTTACTGAGAACTGTTCCACAGTCTGAATGCAGCAGGAGTACTAGTGTCTTCTGAAATAATTTCCCCAGAGGGCAGCCTCCGTGTGCGACATGGAAGAGCTGTCTGATGCCTCGTGACATGTAGTAACCAGCTAAGAGGAGGTCAGGAAAGGGATGAAACATGTGGACAATACCCTCATCTTCTATGGTTTCTTTAACCACTTTCAACTATCTAAGGAAATACATTCTTTTTTTTTTTCCATTAGTTAAAGCTTTCACTAAAGGATAATTTATCTTCATAAAATAATACAAACAAGGGGCCGGCGTAGCAGGTAAAGTCGCTGTCTACAATGCCACCAATTTGTGTCCCGGTTGCTCTTCTTCTGATCCAGCTCCCTGCTAATGTGCCTGGGAAAGCAGCAGAATATGGCAAAGTGTCTGGGCCCCTGCACCCATGTGGGAGACCTGGAAGAAGCTCCTGGCTCCTGGCTTGGCCTCGCCCAATACTGGCTGTTGAGGACATCAGGGTGGGTGAACCAGTAGATGGAAGATCTCTCCCTCTCTCTCTCTTTAACTCTGACATTCAAAATAAATTTTAAATATCCTTTTAAAAAGTATACAAACATGGTATATGCAGTTTATTAATTTGTTACCAAGTCAATAGACCCATGTAACTCATCATTTAGATCAAGAAATAGAACAGTTGCCACATCCCAGAAAACTGTCTGGTTTTTCTCTGAGTTACTCCTTCTATAGTCCTCACTGGACATAATTATATAATAATACTTCTAAAATTATATATTTATTTTGCCTTTTTAAACAGTTATATTAATGGGACCTTTTAAGATGTAGTCTTTTGTGTAGAGTTTCTTTCACTTAAAATTGTGTTTGTGGGCCGGCGCCGCGGCTCACTAGGCTAATCCTCCGCCTAGTGGCGCCGGCACACCGGGTTCTAGTCCCGGTCCGGGCGCCGGATTCTGTCCCGGTTGCCCCTCTTCCAGGCCAGCTCTCTGCTGTGGCCAGGGAGTGCAGTGGAGGATGGCCCAGGTGCTTGGGCCCTGCACCCCATGGGAGACCAGGAAAAGCACCTGGCTCCTGGCTCCTGCCATCGGATCAGCGCGGTGCGCCGGCCGCAGCGCGCTGGCCGCGGCGGCCATTGGAGGGTGAACCAACGGCAAAGGAAGACCTTTCTCTCTGTCTCTCTCTATCACTGTCCACTCTGCCTGTCAAAAAATAAAAAAAAATAAAATAAAAAAAAATTGTGTTTGTGAGGTTCCTCTCTGTTGCCTGTAGCGGTTGTCTGTTCTCATGCTGTGTAGGGTTACAGTCATGTGCCACTTAACAATGGGATGCATTCTGAGAAATATGCCATTGGGCAATTTTGTCATTGTGCAAACACTATAAAGTATACCCACACAAACCAAGATCTCTACAATGTCACCGGCAAGGTAATCTTATGGGACCACCATGGTCTATTCAGAAATATGGTTATGTGTGGGGCTGGCTCCTTGGCTCACTTGGTTAATCCTCTGCCTGTGGCACCGGCATCCCATGTGGGCACCGGGTTCTAGTCCTGGTTGCTCCTCTTCCAGTCTGGCTCTCTGCTGTGGCCCAGGAGGGCAGTGGAGGATGGCCCAAGTGCTTGGGCCCTGCACCCGCATGGGAGACCAGGAGGAAGCACCTGGCTCCTGGCTTCGGATTGGCGCAGCGCTGGCCATGGTGGCCATTTGGGGAGTGAACCAAAGGAAGGAAGAACTTTCTCTCTCTCTCTCTCTCTTCCTCTCTCCCCCCACCTCTCTCTCTATAACTCTATCTGGCAAATAAATTTTTTAAAAAAGAAACATTTTATGTGACATATGACTGCATACTCGATCATATGAACATACCCCCATTTAGTGATCCATTTTATTGTGAAAGGCCTTTAGCTGATTTCCAGTTTTTAGC
Organism: Oryctolagus cuniculus; assembly: GCF_051225735.1. Lineage (NCBI taxonomy): Eukaryota > Metazoa > Chordata > Mammalia > Lagomorpha > Leporidae > Oryctolagus > Oryctolagus cuniculus. The sequence continues at coordinate 121,329,706 of NC_142868.1, forward strand.
AACCACAAATAGTACAAGACGAATATCCTTGTGTATGGCTTTTGTTTGCATACTTTCACATTTCTGTTGAGGATGGGATTTCTAGGTTATTAAGTGTACCTGTGCTCAGTTCTGGGAGACACTGGCAGTTTCCTGAAGTGGTTGTACTAATTTACAGCCTCTTCAGCAGTTATGGCATTCCACATTCTTGTTGACATTTTTATGTCATACACATATTCATGTTCAGAGTTCTGGTGGGTGCATAGAAATATTTCTTTGTGGCTTGAATTTGCATTTCTCCAGTACTAATGAAATTCATTGTCACGTGTTTATTGGCCGTTGGAATCACCTCTTTTGTGAAGTGCTTGTTAGAATCTTTCATTCATTTTTCTATTGGGTTGCTGGGTTTTTTTCTTTTTTCTTATTGAGTTATAGGTATTCTATATATTCTGGATATGAGTCTCTTGTCAAATCTAATTGTTGCAAATATTTTCTCTGTCTGTGGCTGTGCTTTTAGGGGGAACCAGGATATTTTTTCAAATATTTGTTTAATTGAATGTCAGAGTTACACAGAGAGAGGGAGAGACAGAGAGAAAGATCTTCTATCTGCCTGTTTACTCTCCAAATGACTGCAACAGCTTGGGCTGGGTCAGGCCAAAGCCAGCAGCCCAGAACTCCATTTGGGTCTCATGTGTGGTTGGCAGGGGCCCAAGCACTTGGGCCATCTCCACTGCTTTCCCAGGCACATTAGCAGGGAGCTGGGTTCAGAAGTAGAAGGGCAGGGACTGGAGTTATCACTCCAGTGTGGGATATCAGTGTCACAAGGGCACAGTGCCACAATGCTGACTCCAGCAAAAGGATTTTTAACCCCTATTTTCTTTATAAAATGTCAATCATATGCAAAAGTAGAGGAATTCATATAATTAATCCCCATGAACCTAACTTCAATAATTACCGTTCATAATCTTGTTTCAACTATATCATCACTAAAAGTCATCCTCTTTCATCACCCTAATCTGCCCTTTAGTTCCCCCTACTCATTTTGTTTTAAATTTTTGTTTAATTTATTTGTTTGAATGGCAGAAAGAGACACACAGAGAGAGAGATCTCCCATCTTCCAGTTCACTCTCCAAATGCCTGCAACAACCAGGGCTGAGCCAGGCCAAAGCCAGGAGCCAGGAACTCAACCCTAGTATCCCACGTGGGTTGCAGGAACCTAACTACTTTGTGCACATTAGCACAGAGGTGGAATTGGAAGTGAAGCCAGGACTCGAACCCAAACACCCCAACTTGGGATATGGACATCCCCAGAGGTGTTGTAACTATTGTATTAAACACCTGCCCTCTCGTTACTTACTTCAACATTTATTCTTCATATGTTGACTAGATTAAGTCTGATCGAATTAATGATTAGCTCCAATGTATGCATTTTTGCGATTCTCCTAAGCTCTCTGCTTCTGATGACTTGGTTGACCACTCCCTCCTTGAAATGGCTTTGTTCTGGCTTCGGTGCTACTACTCTAACCGGTTTTTGCCTTCTTCTCTGTTCCTTCCTTCATAATTCCCTTCCTGGAATTTTCTTCCTCCCTTACTCCATCAGTTCCAGTTTTCAATTCACTTGGATGATTTCATCAATTTTAGGTCCTTCATTCCCACTTACATGCCAATGGCTTCTACATCCACATCTCCAGTGCAGAGGGCTCTAAACAAGTCCACATATGGGCTATTTGTTGGACATCTCACTTGGATGACCCACACGGATCCAAGGCAGACTGCTCACTGCCCACTCTCCCTATTTCCCCATTCACCCATTATACTAACTCTTCCTAGAGAAGTTAGGTTCACAGAGAAATAAAGCAGAGGTACAGAGATTCCCTGTGTACCCTCTGCCCTCGCACATGCGCAGCCTTCCCTGTGATCAGTATCCCCCCTGAAGTGTACTTTTCTTAAATTTTATGAACCTGCTTGGGCACCTCATTATTACCCAGGGTCTGTTGTTTTCACTCAGGTTCCCTCTTGGTGTTGTGCATTCTATGGCTTTAGACACATGTATGATGACATGGAGCCACCATTTTAGTATCACACAACAGTTTTCCCTGACCTGAAGTTCCTCTGTGCTCTACCTGCTCATCCCTCCCTTCCTCCCACCATTGGCCGACTCTGATCTTTCTACTATCACCATCCTTCTGCCTTTTCCAAACATCATCTATAGATGCTGCTTGGCTTACAATGGGGCTATGTTCCAATAAGCCCATGGTAAACTGAAAATATCCTATGTCAAAAATGCATTTAGTAAACCTAGTCCACCAAGCGTGCTAGCTAAGCAACACAATCCACTGTAGTCAGTTCACTCTCATGATCACCTGGCTAACTAGGAACTGCAGCTCGCTGCCCCACATGGTATTCTGAGCAAGTATTGTACTAGCTATCCCTAGCCCAGGAAAAGATCCAAATTCAAAAGATGAAAATTCACATCCCTTTCACACCATCAAAAAGTTGAAAAATTGTCAACTAAGCCATCATAAGTTGGGAGCCTATGTGATTGGAATCTTACTGCATGTAACCTTTTCAATTATTTTCTTTCACCTAGTAATACGTATTTAAATTGCCTCCCTGTCTTTTCATGGCTTGGTGGTTCATTTGTTTTTAGCATTGAACAATATTCCATTATCCTAATGTACCACAGTTTATTCATTTACTAAGAAGACATCTGGATTGCTTCCAAGTTTCGGCAATTGTGAGTAAGGCCATTATAAACATCCGTGTGCAGGTTTTCTGTGGACATAAGTTTTCAACTCCTTTGAATAAACACTAAGTAATGTGATTGCTGGCTCATATGGTAAGATTATATTTAGTTTTGTGAGAAACTGACAAACTGTCTTCTAAAGTGGCTGAAGCATTTTGCATTCCCCCCAGCAACGAGTTAGAGTTCTTATTCCTCCACATCTCCACCAGCTTTTGGTGTTGTCACTCTCGAAGATTTTGGCCATTCTAGTAAGTGTGTGGTGGTGTCTTATTGTTGTTTCAATTTACATTTCCCTGATGAAAGATGATGAAGAGCATATTTTCATATGCTTTTTTGCCATCCATATATCTTCTTTGGTATAGTGCCTATTAAAGGTCCTTGGCCTGTTTTTTCTTTTTTTTCTTTTTTTTTTTTTTTTTTATATTGTTGAGTTCAGGAAGTTCTTTTTGTGTTCTGGGTAACAATCCTCTATCATCTGTGCTTACTGCAAATATGTTCTCCCATTTTCTGTGGCTTGTCTGTTTACTCTCTTTACATTGCCTTTTACATAGCTGGAGTTTTCATAATATTACAGTACACAAGATGCACAGGTATTACTTGTTTTTCAAGACATCTTTGAACAAAGAAAAGTAATAAAGTAAAACTTATCAATTCTTCATTTCATGCACTGTGACTTTGGTGTTGTATGAAGCATCTTCAAAAAGTTCATAAAAATGAGTCTTATGAAAAAGTATGTATTGTTTTCAAAAAATTTTGCACCAAAATTAATTTGCCATTTAACCCGATTTTCATGAACTCTTTGAAATATCCTCATATAATCAGCAGGGTCATCTATGTTTTATGTTAACTTCTAGGAGTTTCATCTTTTATATTTAGGTCTGTGATCCATTATGAGCTAATTTTTATGTGGAATGTAAAGTTATGTCCAGATTGATTTTTTGTTGCACTGTTGTCCAGTTGTCCCAATACCATTTGCTGAAAGCACTATCTTTTCTCCATTGTATTGCCTTTGTTTGTTTTTCTAAGATCAATTGACAATATTTATACAGTATCTATATTTATACGGGGCCAGTTCTGGAATATCTACTATATTCCTCTGGTCTATTTTTTTTTTTTTTTTGCCAATACCACCCTATGTTAACTGTGGTATTGTTATCATAGCTTTAATAAAGTCTTGAAGTCATATGGTATCAGTCTTCTGTGATCTCCTACAAAACTGAATTGGCAATCTGGATCTTTTGTAGCTCCAAATAAACTTTAGAATAGGTTTGGTGATAACCACACACACAAAACAACTTGATTGGGATTGGCATATATCTATAGATTAACTTGAGAATTGACATGAACGTGGAATAGCCCTTTATTGAGTTCTCTTTTGATGGCATCAGATTTATTCCCCAGTATGAGATGTTGACTGGTGGGTGGACAGAGTGGCCACACCAGCCCGAGTTTCTGCACCAGAAACACCCTACTATGTGGTTTATCGGACTATTTTACAGAACAGAAAGAAATTTATATTAAGTCAATGCATTGGGAGGGGGAGGTTTCTGTTACAGTGATTTAGTCTTTAACTATTATGCCATCTCAATAACATCATAACCCAGATTTGCTAATCACCTTTCCACTTAACTCTCCTGTGCTGTAGTCCCAGTCTGAGTAAAGTCTCCTAAAAACATGTAGTCATCTTGCTTTTCTCAACCTTCACTTCTAACTTTCCTAAGAGTAGTGACTTCTTTCTCTTAAAAATGACTCAGGATCTGTATTTCTGGCCATGATGGAGCAGCTGGTACTGCACCAGTTGTCTTCTTGCATAGATAACTATAAAATCGGACTAAACTGTCTGAGGCGAATGAGTCAGGGAATGGATAACAGTATGAGACTGCGATTCCTGAGAGAATGGAAGGGAGGCCCAGAATGACACAGCTGTCAGCCTGAGGCAGTCCCCTGACTGCAGTGCAGGCAGCTCCAGTCCAAGCACGGTGGCTGCAACGACACTCAGCCATGACACTGCATATGTATGTGGTTTATGTATGTATGTATGTATTGACAAGCAGAGTTAGACAGTGAGAGAGAGAAACAGAGAGAAAGATCTTCCTTTTTCCGTTGGTTCACCCCCCAGGTGGCTGCTAAAGCCAGTGTGTTGCGGCCTGCGTGCTGCGCCAATCCAAAGCCAGGAGCCAGGTGCTTCCTCCTGGTCTCCCATGGGGTGCAGGGCCCAAGTACTTGGGCCATCCTCCACTGCACTCCCGGGCCATAGCAGAGAGCTGGCCTGGAAGAGGAGCAACTGGGACAGAATCCGGCGCCCTGACCGGGACTAGAACCCGGTGTGCCAGCGCCGCAAGGCGGAGGATTAGCCTAGTGAGCCGCAGCGGTTGTTTTTTAAAGACTATTGTTGTGTACCACATTATACAAATATTCCCCAATTTATGTATGCATCGCTTTGCTAATAGATACTTAAATTGTTTCTAGTTTTTGCTGTTATGAATTAAGCTGCTTTGAATATTACTGTTGTATAGAATGTTCAGCGGACATAAGCACTTAGGTTAGGTGTATGACACTACTCAAAAAGTTCCTGGTACATGTATATTATTTTAAAAAATGTGTGGATTTCACTTTTCTCTCTCTCTCTCTCTCTCTCTCTTTTTTTTCTTTTTTTTTTTTTTTTTTTTTTTTTGACAGGTAGAGTGGACAGTGAGAGAGAGAGACAGAGAGAAAGGTCTTCCTTTGCTGTTGGTTCACTCTCCAATGGCCGCTGCGGCCGGCGTACTTCAGCCGTTGCACCGCACTGATCCGAAGGCAGGAGCCAGGTGCTTCTCCTGGTCTCCCATGGGGTGCAGGGCCCAAGCACTTGGGCCATCCTCCACTGCCTTCCTGGGCCACAGCAGAGAGCTGGCCTGGAAGAGGGGCAACCGGGACAGAATCCGGCGCCCCGACCGGGACTAGAACGCGGTGTGCCGGCGCCGCAAGGCGGAGGATTAGCCTATTGAGCAGTGGCGCCAGCCAGATTTCACTTTTTTCATATCAAAGTAAACTTATCTTTTAATTCCATTTTTCCACACATTTTTGAAACCCCGTTGTATAAGTGATGAGATTGTTCTCACATGAAATTTCTATATGTTTAGCTTTAATAGATACCAAAAGAATTTTCCAAACTAATTGTACCAATGTATACCCTAACCAGCAATGTATGAGTCCCTGTTGCTCTATGACATTTACTGACACATTATGTTGTCAGTGCTTTTAATATTTACCATTCTTGTGAGAACATACTGGTATTTCATTGCAATTTTTATGTCTCTGAATAAATAATGCTCATCCTTACACATTTTCATTAGCAATTTGAGTATCCTCTTTTGTGAAAGGTTTATTCAAGTATTTTGCTCATTTAAATAGCTGTGATGAGTCTTTTGTTATTAATTTGTAGGAATCCCTTATATATTTTGAACATAAATATTTTGTTAGAAATAATTAAGTCTGTGGCTTCCCCTTTTTCCTGCTAATGGTGTCTTTGATAAATACAAATCCTTCATGTTCAAGAAGTCCAGTTAAAAATTTTTCCTTTAATAGCTAATTAAAATTTATCTCTTCTTTGAATCATCTTTGTCCATCTCAAAGTGACAATATTTTTCTACATTTTGCTCTAAAAGCTTTGCTATTTTTACCTATTATATGTTAGTCTGAAATTCATAAAAAGTTAATTTTTGCATATGGTGTGAGGTAGATTAACTTTTTCCCCACATGGATATTTTAAACTTGACCTAGGAAAATTTAATGAAAAAATATCATTTCTCCTACTGAATTTAGGTGGGATATGTTGTAAATGAGTTGATAGTGTATACATTTACATTGTTTCTCCTGGGTATTGTATTCTGTTCCATTGGTTGCTACAATAACTTCACACCAACATCACAGTGTTTTACTTATTATAATTTTATAATACTGTTGATATCTAGTAACATAAGTCCTCTAAATTTGATACTTTCAATTTTCATATAAATTTGAAAATTAACTTATCAAAATCCACCACAAAGATTCCTTCTGGAGTTTTAGTTGGGGTTGCATTAAATCTACTAATCACTTTAGAGGGGATTATCTTTATAATTCACGATAATTATCTTTATAATCTCAAATCTTCCAGTCCATGAACATCTTATCTCTCCATTTTTTTAGACCTTTAAATTCTTTTTAAAGATTTTACTTATTTATTTAGGGGACAGAGTTACGGACAGAGAGATGGAGAGAGAGAGAGAGAGAGAGAGAGAGAGAGAGAAAGGTCTTCAGTCCACTGGTTCACTCCCCAATGGCTGCAACGTCCAAGGAGGGACCATGCTGTAGCCAAGAGCCAGGAGCTTCTTCCAGGTCTCCCACACGGGCACAGGGGTCCCAGCAGTTGGGCCATCTTCTACTGCTTTCCCAGGCCACAGCAGAGAGCTGGATCGAAAAAGAAGCAGCCAGGAAATGAACTGGCACCCATATGGATGCTGGTGCTGCAGGCGGAGGCGTAGCCTACTGTGCCACAGTGCCAGTCCCTAGATCTTTAATTCTATAACCACTGTTATGTGGTTGCCTATAAAGGAGTCTTGCACATTTTTCATTCAACTTACTCTTAGATATTTTATTTTTTTAAAGCACTATGTAAATGATAGTGTTTTATAAATCTTATTTTCTAATTGTTGCTTCTACATAGAAACACAATGTAGTTTTATTTACAAAGACCAATGGTCACTTTTAGTAGAAGTGGTGTTAAAAGTGTGTATCAACTTGAGGAGAACTGACATCTTTATCATGTCACATTTCCTTTTTTTTTTTTTTTTTTTTTTTTGACAGGCAGAGTGGACAGTGAGAGAGAGAGACAGAGAGAAAGGTCTTCCTTTGCCGTTGGTTCACCCTCCAATGGCCGCCGCGGCCAGCGCGCTGCGGCCGGCGCACCGCGCTGATCCGATGGCAGGAGCCAGGAGCCAGGTGCTTTTCCTGGTCTCCCATGGGGTGCAGGGCCCAAGCACCTGGGCCATCCTCCACTGCACTCCCTGGCCACAGCAGAGAGCTGGCCTGGAAGAGGGGCAACCGGGACAGAATCCGGCACCCTGACCGGGACTAGAACCCGGTGTACTGGCGCCGCTAGGTGGAGGATTAGCCTAGTGAGCCGCGGCGCCGGCCCAAATATCATGTCACATTTCCAATCCTTGAATACAGTTTATGTCCCTATCTTTCATCGGTGATTGCTTTCTTCAGGGTTATGTGATTTTCAGCATTAAAGTCCTATGTATCTTTTGTTAGATTTATAGCTAATGATTTCATTTTCATTATAATGGTGTTATATTTTTAATTTTGGCGTCCACATGTTTTTTACTAGTGTATAGAAATGGAATATAAAATAATTCTGTAAATTTATCCGTATTTGGTGACATTTCAGAACTCACATCCATTGATAGGAGTTTTAGGATAGATTCCTCAGTATTTCTACACAAACAATCATGGGATCTTCAAATAGCAAGAGTTTAATTTCTTATTTGTAATACACATGCTGCTCATTTCCTCTCCTTACTTTATCGCAGTGGCTGGAACTTCCAACTCTATACTAAGTGGTAAAAGAGAATAACCCAAACTTACTGGAAGTCATTCAGTTTGCGCCAATGACTTTAATGTTAGTTGAGAAGTATCTTTGGTACATGATCTTTATCAAGTTCAGAAAGCTCCCCCACTATTTGTATTTTTCTGAGTTTTTCTTGTTTTTAAATATGAACGAGCATTGTGTTTCATCCAGTGCTTTCTCCACATCAATTGATATGGTCATGTGCTCCCTCCCTCCCCCCCAATTTTGTCCTGTGAAAATGTAGGATTACACTGATTAAAAAAAATATTGGACCAGTGGTTAGCCTTGTGACACAATGGATTAAGTCACCACACATGATGTGGGCATCCCATATGAGTGCCGGTTCATGTCCTGGCCACTCCACTTCCAATCTAGCTCTCTGCTAATGCACCTGGGAAAGCAATGGATAATGGCCAAAATGTTTGGGCCCCTTCTACCCACATGGGAGATCGAGATGGAGTTCCAGGTTCCTGGTTTCGGCTTGGCTCAGCCTCAGCCATCAGACCATTTTGGGAGTGACTGGAAAATCCCCCTCCCCCCGTGTCTCTCCCTCTCTGTCTCTGTAACTCTACCTTTCAAATAAACAAATACATTAAAAAAAAAAAAAAAGAAAAAACAGCTAGGCATCCCTAAAGCACATCTCTGTTAGTCATATTGAATAATTCTTTTTAGATATTGTGGAATTCTATTTGCTATATTTTGTTAAGAATTTTTATGTCTATATTTGTATTTTATTTTCATCTGGTTTCAGTATTATGGTAATAATAAGTTCATTTAATGGACTGAGAAGTGTTTAATTCTCTTCTGTTTTCCAGAAAATGTTTAGTTGTTATTAATTCTTTAAACATTAAATAGAATTATCCAGTGTAACTCTCTGAGCCTGATGATTTATTTTGAGGAGTTTTAAAAATTATGAATTAAATTTCCTTAATAGAATATTATTCACAATATTATTTTCAGTACTAGATAGTACTGTTATCTATTATATTATCCATCTTATATTGGGCATTATGGGTTTTGTGTGCTTTGGGGGGGGGGCACTGGTCCATTTGATCCTGTTATCCCTTTGATTTCTGAGGGTCTATAGTGCTATTTTGTTTCATTACTAATATTGAGAATTTTTATCCTCTTTTTCTTTGACAATTTTTCTTTTTTTTAAAGATTTATTTTATTTATTTGAAAGAGTTACAGAGAAAGATAGAGACAGAGAGAGAGGTCTTCCATCCACTGGTTCAATTCCCCAAATGGCTGCGATGGCCAGAGCTGAGCCAACCTGAAGCCAGGAGCCAGGAGTTTCTTCAGGGTCTCCCTTGTGGGTGCAGGGGCATAAATGCTTAGGCCATCCTCTGCTGCTTTCCCAGGCCAAAATAGAGAGCTGGATCAGAAGAGGAGCAGCTGAGACTCGAACTGGTGTCCATAGGGATGCTGGTGCTGCAGGCCAGGGCTTTACCCCACTGTGTCACAGAGCCAGCCCCACCTATTTTTCTAGAGGCTTGTCAATTTTCCAGATCTTTTCAAAGAGCTAGCTCTTTGTTTCATTAATGTTGTCTACTGATTTTGTTTTCAGTTTCTTTTTTCTTTTTTTAAGATTTATTTTACTTATTTGAAGAGCAGAGTCATAAAGATAAAGGGAAAGACAGAGAGAGATCTTCCATCCACTGGTTCACTCCCCAATGGTCTCAATAGCCAGGGCTGGGCCAGGCTGCAGCCAGGAGCCTAGAACTCCACCTTGGTCTCTCACGTGGGTGTCAGGGGCCCAAGTACTTAGACGGCTTTCCCAGGGGCATTAGCAGAGAGCTGGATTAGAAGCGAGCAGCAGGCACTTGAACTGTTGCTCATCTGGAATGCCAGCATCACAGGTGATGGCTTAACCCAGTGTGCCACAAGAGTGGCCGCTTTATTTTCAATTTCACTGATTTTTATTCTGTCTTCATCTCTTTCCCTATGCTTGCTGTGGGTTTATCCTGACCTTCTCTCTTTATGTTTTCAAAGTACATACTTGGTTTAGTGATCTGAAGCTTTTCCTCTTTCTAATGTATAGTACTGTAAATTTTAGTGCCATTTGGAGAGTGAACCAGTGGATGGAAGACCTCTCTCTCTCTGCCTCTACCTCTCTCTCTCTCTGTCTTTCAAATAAATAAAATAAATCTTAAAAAAAAGAGAGATGGGATTTGGGGGAAAGGCAGTTGTCCCAGCTGGGGGTGCTCTCACAATCGCTGGGTGATGGTAGAAGTTCTGTGATCTCCACTCGGCCTCCTCTGACACACCCCAGGGTTGCCTTGCTAGCATCAGGTGTGGAGCATTCCAGGCCCCTAAGTTCCATTATGATTTCCTCTTTGACTTAACATTCTGAGACCCCAATGGATGTTGGAAACCTCAGAAAGCATTGAGCTCTCTATATGTTCTTTCATATACATACATGCTATGACAAAAGTTAATTTACAAATTAGGTACAGTAAGAGATTAAAAATAAAATCCGATAAAAAGTAGAGTAATTCTAGTATGCTGTAATAAAAGTTATATAAATGTGCCTTTCAAAATATCTTGTGCTTTTACCTTTTCACTTTAAAGGAAGCACTTTATGGTTTCTCTTTGGCATACCTGGATGGTATACTCCTTGTACTATGGAGTTATTACTAAGTAAAATAAGGGTTACTTGAATACAGCCACTGCGAGTCAATCCAATGACCAAGAGGGTGGGTAACAAACACAGCATAGATATGATGGACAAAGGGGTTCTATAGGTCTTAGGTGGGATGGCACAAGATTACATCACGCTACTCAGATTGGCATACACTTTAGAATTCTTTTGTTTCTAGAATTTTCTGTGCAGTATTTTCAGACCACTATTGACCACAAGTAACTGAAACCTTGGAAGGGGTAACCACAGAAAGCAAAACAGGATAAAAGAGAACTGCTGCAAAGGGAAAAGCAAATTATATATAAGGCTCAATTCTGTCTGCAGTTTCAGACAACTGTGGGGGCCTGGGGGTGAGAGTGGGACTACTATGCCTGGAAAAATGTTCTGAGATTTCCAAAACATTTTTTTCCTTTTCTCCATTGATGTCTAATCCAACTGAAATGTGTCATATAATGTGGTGTATGTTAAAAGTGATTTATTCACTTCCTTTACATTCTGGTAAATAGGCAATTTTGGCAAATGTTCCATGTGTGGTAGCCTATTATTTATTGTGCACAGGATATGATAATAAGATCAATTATATCTTGTTTTGCATCACATATTTGTCCCTTGGGACAGGCTTTAGGCTTAGCAGTTAAGATCCCGCTTGGGGCACCTGCTCCCACATTGGAGTGCCTTGGTTCAATGCCCAGCCCTGGGCCCTGATTCCAGCTTCTAACAAATGTAAACCCTAAGACACACTGGTGATAAAGTAGCTGGGTTCCTGGCTCTTGGCTTCAGCCTGGCCCAGCCCTGGCTCCTGTTAGCATTTGGGGAGTGAATCAGTGGATGGGAGCTCGCTCTCTCTCTCTCTCTCTCTCTCTCTCTCTGTGTATCTTCTCTCACATTTTTTAAAACTTAAAAAATAATTTTAAAGTCTTTGTCTCTTGTTCTATCAATTACTGAACGAAAAGTCAAGATTTCCATTGATCATGGTGGGTGTTCTGGACAAACTTGTGTCTCCCTAAGACTCAGATGTCGAAGCCTTAACTTCCAATGCGACTGTATTTGGAGACAGGGACTTTATGGATGTAGTTAAGGTTAAATGAGTTCTTGCAGGATAAGGGAATTCTGGGGCCAGCGCTGTGGCGTAGTAGGCTAAGCATTGGCCTGCAGCACCAGCATCCCATATGAGCACTAGTTTGTGTCCCAGCTGCTCCTCTTCTGACCCAGCTCCTACAAGGTCTTCAGAGCTCCCAGCTTTAGGGGGTCTCAATTTTGTTTCACTATTTTGCCCAGCCAAAAGCCCCTGCCTCCTGTTCTCATGCCCAAACCTTAAAACCAAGCAAATACTTTATTCCATTTTCACAAAATTCAAGCACAGGCAAAACCAATCCATGAAGATAGGAGTCAGAACGATCGTTATCTTTTGGGAAAATTGAGAACAAGCATGAGGAAGCCTTCTGAGATTCTGAAAACTCCTTAAGGATTATTATTGTTTTTTCTTTAAGAGAGAGAGGGAGGGAGGGAGGGAGATGGAGCAAGATCTCCCATCTGTTGGTTCACTCCTCAAACACCAGCAGCAGCTGGAGCTAAAGCAGGGAGCTGGGGCTCAACCCAGGTCTCCCACGTGGGCAACAGTAACTCAGTTCTTGCGCCGCCGCCATCACCTCTGCCTCCCAGGGCCTGCACTGGCAGGAAGCTGGAGTGAGGAGCAGGAGGCAGGAATCCAACATGGGCGCTCTGATGTGGTACACCAGCATCTTAACCACGAGGCTAAATGCCCTCTCCCTGAAAATGTTTAAATATTGATCCACATAGTGTTTTTACAGGTATATACATATGGAAAAATTCACAGTGTTGTGAATTTCAGATGTATGCTCTTTATATAGGATTTATTATCTTTTTATAAATTGTACACAAATTAGGTTCTATGTTTCTGTTAATGATGGCCATCCTGATTTCTTTTACTTTTTTTTGAAATATCAACCATATGCACAAAGTAGTTCATGTTGTATTTTGTCAAGATTTTCTATGTGTTTTTGCTCAGTTTTTCAGAATACCCAGTCTACCATAATGTTGGCTATATAAGATGCATGCTATTCTTCTAATTTTGTCATTTTTTTTTTGGAGATTTTGGTAAAGTATTGTTTTAGTATTCCAGCTGGATCTTAAACAAAACTGTAGGCTTTGCCTCTGCTGTGGGAAAATAAGGGAAGTTGTATCTCCCATCCACTGGTTCACTCTCCAGATGCCTGCAACAGGTGGGACTGGATCAGGCTGAAGCCAGGACCTGGGCTCTCAATCCAGGTCTCCCGAGTACTTGCGCCATCACCTGCTGTTTCCCATGGTGTACATTGTCAGAGAACTCAAGCACTCCAATGCGGCATGCAGGCAGCCCAGGCAGCACCTCAATCACGACAACGATGCTCACCCCAATTTATTTTCAAAGGCTTCCCCCCAGTCTATCACCTTGCTTCTTCTTTAGAGTGAGGTGCCCATGTATGTATACACAGGTTGTTATGGGTTGAATTAGGCCCCCTCAAAAGATAATGTTGAAGTCGTAAATCCATCAGAACCTCAGTATGTGACCTTATTTGGAAATAGGGACACTATAGATATAAATAGTCTAGAAAAGTCACATGGGCTTGCTTTAGATGGGCCCTTAGTCCATTATGACTGGTGCAAGGGTGCAAGACACTTGAAGAGAACATACACCCTGTAACCACAGAAGCATGTTGGAGCCATGCAGCTGCAAGTCAAGCAATGCCAACGGTTGACCAGATGGAGGAAAGCACGGCCTCGCTGACATTTGGCTTAGAACTTTGAAAGGATAAATTTCTGTTGTGTTAAGCCGCTCTGTTTGCGGTGCTTTGTTACAGCAGTCTTGGGAAACAAACAGACGCCATCATATGGTTGTTGGAGGAAGGATGGAAATGGGCAAGAGGTGACTTGAGGTCTATCTTTGCCTTATCTCAGGCCATAAACTGTGCCATAAGCTGTGGGTTAAGTGCCATTTGGACCTGAAGATTAGCCAGGAATGAAGATGAACCCACTATAAATAATGATTATATAAGTCATGGGAAGGAATTCAGTTTCCAAAGGTTGGTTCATATCTAATATTTCCATCCATCTGTTGTATAAAATAAGGTGTATCTTGGTTTTATTAAGCCAAAATTCCTGCCAGGAATTGAGTTGTGATTTTCTTACCCAAAACATTTTACCTAATAATCTACCTAAGAAATGGGGAAGCAGTGAGCCAGGAAGCTCCATAAGATTGACTGTCTTGGTAACACTAGCAAGGACAAACTAGGAAGTAGAGGAAAAGCAGTTCCTTCCATTTTTCATTCATTTCTATTCTTCATTTTCAATTCAGGGAAGGATTTAAAGCATAGGCATTGAAGTACCTCTCAAGTCAAGGACATGGCTCTATTTATGATATTTTTTCAGGGATCAAGAGGAGGAGGCACATAAAGCTTTAGCAAATGTGTGTGAATAATGTCTATGCGACCATATGGCAGGACAGTGTGATACTGTTAAACACTTGCTGTGTTTGGCAGGAGCAAAGAGCCCAAGTGCCTGCTCACTTAGTTGTTCCCACCTCCTCAGATGTGAGTCCCAGCAGGTGGGAGGATCCAGGCCACACTTCCCGGGGTCCAAGGAAGAAGGACAAACAGCAGTGACAGCCACGGCAAGGGAGGGAGGGCTCTGTCCGGTGCCGAGGCTACTTCAGGACCCGAGGGGAGAGTATACATTGCTCTGAGGGTGCAGCTTGAAAACGAATGGAAGGAAGACAGTCTACCAGCTGCGGAGGAGCAACTGCACTGAGGGGTTCGTGGGGTACATGTGTACCTACAGGCCCTGTATCTGAGAGGCTACGTGCGCAATTAAATCTCTCTCGACAATTCTCTGACCTTGGTGACCAACTTCAGGACAAGTGCAGCTTTGGCATCCAAAATACCAGAAACTGGGAAGGTTTTTGGCACCTGCTGTTTCCTGTTCTGGTTACTCTCTTTGCAAGCTCCTTTTTTTTTTTTTTTTTGACAGGCAGAGTGGACAGTGAGAGAGAGACAAAGGTCTTCCTTTTGCCGTTGGTTCACCCTCCAATGGCCGCCGTGGCTGGAGTGCTGCAGCCAGCGCACCGCACTGATCCGATGGCAGGAGCCAGGTACTTATCCTGGTCTCCCATGGGGTGCAGGGCCCAAGCACTTGGGCCATCCTCCACTGCACTCCCGGGCCACAGCAGAGAGCTGGCCTGGAAGAGGGGCAACTGGGACAGAATCTGGTACTCCGACCAGGACTAGAACCCGGTGTGCCGGCGCCCCAAGGCGGAAGATTAGCCTAGTGAGCCGCGGCGCCGGCCACAAGCTCCTTCTTAAGCTCTCACCTGCTCGGGAACTCACTGATCCCATTGTCTCCTTAGGATTTGGTACACTTGTAGTAATTCACTCAATTCTATTGATCACCATTAGATTTATTTATCCTCATTAGATTGTATGAGATTCTTTTTGTAAATTGTCAGCTTTCTAAAGCCTACTGAATGCCTGACATACAGCAGGAATTTGATAAGTACAGTTGACCAGTTGGCCATCTGGTATCCTTCTACCTGATTAATGGTTGGCTCATAATTTATTCTCAAAAAAAAAAAAATGAAGAGGGGTGTGGTGAAGGAGACTTGAAAAAATATGCACAGATATCCCATTTTCAAAGAACTGCTTCACATTTAAAATAGGAAAGAAGGGAAGGAGGAAGGAGGGAAGAAGGAAGATTGGCAGGGAGGGAGACAATTAAATGGAAAACAAGCACAGGATATGAAGAGGCAATTCGCAGAGGTTCCAGTGGCCAACAGATGGACAAAAGGGTGCTATCCAGACCAGTAATCAGGGAAATTAAAACTAAAAACATTTTATACTGTTAAAAGTGGCAAAACTTTAAGATGGATAATATTCATTTTTAACAAGGATTTATGAAATAGGACACTCTTATACACTGCTGGTAGGGGTTCAACTATTACACCTCTATGGAGGATATCAGTAGTATGTTTTAACATTTTATTTATCTATACTTACAACATTATTTGCTAGGGGAGAACTGGAACCCACAAAACAATAGGGAAATGAAGACATAATTATGATTAGTTATGATACATTCCTGCTATGGGATCCTATAGTTATCGGTAATGACAGTGACGAGCATCTATGTAAAACTTCTTTACAGGAATTTTTAGGGGCACACTTTTTTTTTTTTTTTTTGGACAGGCAGAGTTAGACAGTGAGAGAGAGAGACAGAGAGAAAGGTCCTCCCTCCATTGGTTCACCCCCCAAACGGCTGCCATGGCCGGCGCGCTGCACCAATCTGAAGCCAGGAGCCAGGTGCTTCCCCCCGACCTCCTATGTGGGTGCAGGGCCCAAGCACTTGGGCCATCCTCCACTGCCTTCCCGGGCCACAGCAGAGAGCTGGACTGGAAGAGGAGCATCTGGGACAGAACCGGCGCCCCGACCGGGACTAGAACCCAGGGTGCCGGCACCGCAGGCAGAGGACCAGCCCAGTGGGCCGCAGCACCGAGGGGCACACGTTTGACCTAGCAGTTAAGGCGCCAGGTCAAGATGCCTGTGTTTCATATCAGAATACCTGGGATCGTGTCCCAGTTCCAATCCAATTCTAGCTTCCTGCTAATGCAGACCCTGGGAGGCAGCACTGATGGCTCAAGTAATTGGGTCTCAGCCACTCATTTGAGAGACCTGGACTGATTTCCTTGCTCCTGGCCCAGCCTCAGATGTTACAGGCATTTGGGGAGTAAACCATGGTATGGGCTATCTATCTCTTTCTCTCTATCTCTTAATTAATAAACTTTTTAAAAAGATTTATTTGCTTATTTGAGAGGCAGAGTTACAGACAGAGAGAGGGAGAGACAGAGAGCAAGGTCTTCCTTCTGCTAGTTCACTCCCCAGATGGCCTCAATGGCTGGAGCTGGGATGATCTGAAGCCAGGAGCCAGGAGCTTCTTCTGGGTCTCCCACGTGGGTGCAGGGGCCCGAGGACTTGGGCCATCTTCCACTGCTTTCCCAGGCCATTAGCAGGGAGCTGGGACTCCAACTAGTGCCCATATGGGATGCTGGTGTTGCAGGCAGAGGCTTAACATACTATGCCACAACGCTGGCCCCAGTAAATAATTTTTAAAAGGAGGTCAAGGAAAAATTTTAATGTAATCCCAATTGATTGAAAAAATGTATATTCTACAAAGGAAAAAAAGCCCACATAATGTGAATCTTTTAAGGCCTTTTTCCCAATGGAGGCTTTCCTTTTACAATGAAAATATACTTCTAATTTTTAAAAAAGATTTTATTTATATATTTGAGAGGCAGAATTACAGACAAAGGGAGGGAGACACAGAGAGAGAGAGGTCTTCCATCTGCTGGTTTACTCCCCAAATTGCCGCAGTGGTGGGAACTGGGCTAGACAGAAGCCAGGATCCAGGAGCTTCTTCTGGGTCTCCCATGTGGGTGCAGGGGCCCAAGCACTTGGGCCATCCTCCACTGTCCAAGTGCCCTCCTGGGCCACAGCAGAGAGCTGGACTGGAAGAGGAGCAACCGGGACTAGAACCCGGCGTCCATATGAGATGCCAGTGCCACAGGTGGAGGATTAACCTAGTGTACCACGGCACCAGCCCCGACAGATTTTTTTAGATATGACTTCAAAAGCACAGGCAACAAGAGCAAAAATGGACAAATAGTAACACATCAGATTAAAAACCTTTAAACAGAAAAAGAAATAATCAATAGAGTTAACAGAGAACCTACAGAATAGGAGAAAAATATTCCAAACTACTCATTTGCTCAGGGTTTAATACCCAGAATATATAAGGGAACTCAAATAACTCAATGGCAAAAAACACAAATATTTTAAAATGGGCAGAAATCTGATATAGACCCTTCTCAAAAAGGGTGAGCAGAAGCCTAAGTGTGAAAAATGCTCAACATCACTAATCATTAGGGAAATGCAAGTGAAAACCACAATGAGATACTAGTTCACCGCAGTTAGAGTGACCACTAAGAAAGAGATAAAAATCAGAAATTCTGGCAAGAATGCAAAGGGAGCTGTCCTATACAGTTGGTGGAATGTAAATAAATACAGCCTTTATGGAAAATGATATGAAGGCCCCTCAAGAAAGCACAAACAGGAGTTGGAGTGCCGATTGAGTCCCAGCTGCTCCGCTTCCAGTCAAGCTTCCTGCCGATGCAACCAGGAAGGCAGCAGATGATAGCATAAGTGGCTGGGCCTCTGCCCTCTGCCACCCATCTGAGAGACCAGGATGGAGCTCCTGGCTCCTGCCTTTGGCCAAGCCCAGACCTGGTTGTGGAGTGAACTAGAAGATGGAAGATTTCAATTTCGCTTTCTCTGTCTCACTCTCTAACTGTTGCTCTGCTTGTCAAAATAAGTAAGTAAGTAAATAAATAAATACATAAATAAATCTTTTAATAGAAATACAATTACCATATATTCCTGCTATTCCATTTCTGTATATATATCCAAAGGAAATGAAATCAGTCTGTTGAAGAGACATTTGACTCCTATTTGTTTTTAAAGGTTTATTTATAAGAGAGTTAGAGAGAGAGAGACAGAGAGTGAGGTCTTCCATCCTCTGGTTCACTCCCCAAAATGGTTGCAAAGGTCAGGGCTGGGTCAGGCCAAAGCCAGGAGCCAGGAGCTTCATTCAGGTCTCCCATGTGGTTGCAGGGGCCCAAGCACTTAGGCCATCTTCCGTTGTTTTCCCAGGGGCATTAGCAGGGAGCTGGATCAGAAGTGGAGCAGCTGGGACCTGAACGCACATGGGGTGCTGGTGCTGCGGGAGGAGACTGAACCTACACCATAGCGCACCCCACTCCCATGTTTATCACGGCACTATTCACAATAGCCAAGACGTGAGATCAACCCAGGTGTACATCAATGGACAGAGGAATAAAGGAAAATGTGGTGTATATACATGCACAATGAAATATTATTCCATGATAAAAAGAAGGAAGTCCTGTCATTTGAAGCAACATGAATGGAACTGAAGGACATTAAGTTAAGTGAAATAAGTCAGGTACACAAATGCAAGTAGCACATGTTCTCACTTATCCATGGGTGTTAAGTTGATCTCATTGAGGCTGACATGCTGCGGCAGGTTAAGCTGCCGCCTGCAATGCCAGCATCCCATATTTGAGTCCCAGCTGTTCTTCTTCCAGTCAGCTCCCTGCTAATGTACCTCAGAAGGCAATGGAAGATGGCCCAAATGCTTGGGCCCCCGCCACCCACATGGGAGACCTGGATGGAGTTCCAGGCTCCTGGCTTCAGCTCGGACCAGCCCGTGGCCGTTGCAGCCATTTGGGGAGTGAACCAGAGATGGAAGATGTCTCCCTCTCTCTGTCACTGTGCCTTTCAAATGCATAAATCTTAAAGGAAAAAAAAAATCTCATAGCAGCAGAGAGTAGACTATCGAGTGGTTACAGACCCTGGAAAAGGTGTGGGCATGGGCAGAATGGAGAGAGGATGGGTAGAAGTACAGGGTACAGTAGGTTAGGAGGAATAACTTCTAATACTAGAGAACTTTTAATAGTTGTATAGCATTACAGGATAACTATGGTTGACAATAATTGTTTATCTGAAAATGGGAACAAGGGTTTTGAATGTTACCAAGGTAAAGAAATTACAAATACCTGAGTGAAAGGTACACTAATTACCCTGTTCTGATCATCAAGATCTATATACATGTATTCAAATGTCATATAGAGGGGGCGGTGCTGTGCCGAGCAGGTAAAGCTGCTGCCTGCAGTGCAGGCATCCCATGTCGGCACCAGTTCGAGTCCCAGCTGCTCCACTTCCAATCCAGCTCCCTGCTATGGCCTGGGAAAGAAGTAGAAAATGACCCAAGTCATTGGGCCCTTGCACCTGTGTGGGAGACCTGGAAGAAGCTCCTGGCTCCCGGCTTCGGATCGGCGCAGCTCTGGCTGTTGCAGCCATCTGGAGAGTGAACCAACCGATGGAAGACCTCTCTCTCTGCCTCTCTGTAACTCTTTCAAATAAATAAATAAATATTTTTTAAAAATTCATGCTAGATCCTGCAAATATGTGCAATTTATGTCAGCTAAAAATAAAATTCATCTTTTAAGATCGCTGAAGTTTTCAAAGCGTACCACTTTGCCTTCCCACCAGAGACGGGAGCATGGTCCCCTCCTACCATCCCCTGACGTAATGCCGGGAACCTCCAGCTCACTGTGTAGGTTCCATCTGAGATCGCCCCAGCAAAAATGCGTCTAGTCCTCTGCAGCCAGTTCCTTTAAGAATCCGGTTAAGGTCCCCGCCAGAGTGCAGTGCAGGACGACACATGCATGGACAAATGCCAGGTGGGAATCAGCCACTTTGGACGCGGCGGTGGCCTGGACAGAAGCGGCCACAGTTGGGATGGGAGGGAGAGGGCTCAAGTCTGGACCCATGGAGAAGTCGGGCTGGGTAAGGTAAGAGGGAGAAAGACGCTGCGGCCCAGGTTTTAGTGACCAGGGGGTGGTGGCGCCAAGAGAAGGGAGGCGCAGGTCTGGGGAAGAAATCTGTTTCCAGCTTGTCGCTCTTGACCTGCCTACAGCACACAGACGGGAAGCCATTTGGAAAGTGACTGTAAA
Source organism: Oryctolagus cuniculus (assembly GCF_051225735.1). Classification (NCBI taxonomy): domain Eukaryota; kingdom Metazoa; phylum Chordata; class Mammalia; order Lagomorpha; family Leporidae; genus Oryctolagus; species Oryctolagus cuniculus. The sequence continues at coordinate 121,350,302 of NC_142868.1, forward strand.
TGTGCTCGACCGGTGGAGTCAGACTTCTGGCGCAACAAAGAGGTGTACGTGTGCGGTCAGCATCAGCTGTAACCACCAAGTGCCGGCAACACACTTGATCTTAGCCAAAAGGCCGAGAAGCGATGAAGCGTAGTGAACAAATCTGTGTCTTACAGGGAAAAATATTTTCACAAGGCCCAGGTCCTCCCAGAGCATGCGCAATGGCGCCACTCCGACTCAACGTTTCCCCGACCCCGAGACTCAGTGCTGCGCATGCGTGAGGTGCACATGCGCCACACCCACCGCCGCCGCTCCCTTCTCCGGGCGTCAGCGCTCCTTCTCGGCCGGCCCCGCCCTGGAGGCTGCCCGTGACCTGCCCAGGCGCAGGGAACGGAAAGCCGGAAGGGGCAAGACGAGTTCCGTTCGCCATGGGGCTGTTTGGGAAAACCCAGGAGAAGCCGCCCAAAGAACTGGTAAGGGCTACGGCGGCGGCAGAAGAGTGGGTGGCTTTGCGTGGGGCACAGTGGAGTTGGCGAACGGCCGGACACTTTCCTCCCTCGGCTGCCCAGGGGCTGCCCGGCCCCCATTTCCGGGGCCTCCCACTCGACCGAGGGGGCCGATGGAAGAGTCTCTAAGGAGGCGGCGGTGGGGAGAGGCAGCTTTTGGCATCTGGGCGCCTGCCCCCCACGCAGCGAGGGCTGGGTTAAGGGTTCCTCGACCTCGCCACGGGGCGCGGAGGCAGCGGCGCAGCCCTGGCCTCGAAGTCCTTCCCCCATGTCCGCGATGGTACGTCCCTCCCGGAACCTTTCCCCGCAGGGCCCGCCCCCTCGCGCCGTCCTGAGGGGCTCCCCGGCCCGGACTGTGGTGCAGCGGTTCGGCGCCCACCGCGTTGTTTCCTCTTTGCTCTGTCGTGCGTCCTTACACCGACCCCAGATACACGTTAGTTAGAACGGGGAGCCTGCCTAGAGCAATGTTCCTGGGGATGGCTCGGGACCTAGCCGCGAACTCGGGCTGCCTGTTAGAGGGGATGGTGTCTGGAGGTGAGCGGTTCGGGGCGTCCTGCAGAGTCAGCCTGCGCCCCCACACCTCAGCCCTGTGATCTCGGAAAGTTAACTTCTCGGAGCCCTAGTCCCTGCTGAGTTAGGAGGGAGAGTGTCTTGGATGATGGGAGATTGAAATAGCTCGAGTGTTAGCTGGTAGAGGCCGTTAGGGCTGCGTGTTCGTGTGCGCTCCAGTCCTGCTACTCAGGTGCAGGGCAGCAGCGTCCACGTCACCTGGGAGCTTGTTGGAAACCTCTGGACGGAATCAGATTTTGTATTCTGACCTCTCTAGTGATTAGTATGCAGGCTAGCTTGATTAGCACAGCTCTAGGACACCTAGACGTGTTCATAATGGGAGGAAAAAACCCCATAAAATCCTTCTTTAGTAAGTGATCTCGGGGCCAGTGCTGTGGTGTAGCGGGTTGGGCTACCACCTGCAGCGCCAGCATCCCATATGAGCACAGGTTCCAGACTTGGGTGCCCAGCTTCCTAACCAGCGCCCTGCTAATGCCCTTGAGAAAGCAACAGGTGCTGGCTCAGGTACCTGGGCCCCTGCCACCGACGTGGGAAAGCAGGAAGGAGTTCCAGCCTCCTGCTTCAGGCAGGCCTTTGCAGCCATGTGGAGAACCAGAGGATGGAAGATCTCTTCCCCTTCTCTGTTTGTTTACCTTTAAAATAGACAGATATTTTTATGTAAGTAAGTGATCTTACCAGTTCAGCTCTGGCAGGGATATTTTGGGGAAAAAATTTATTAATGCTGTTTTGTGGTGTTCATTAGCTTTCCCAGATAGGTTACTCTACTGCAAGACTAAACTGACATCACTGTGTTCTTAGCAACTATAGTTATAATCTAGTTTTTAATTTTTTAAAAAATATTTATTTGAAAGGCAGAATTACAGAGAGGTGGAGTGGGGGAAGGGTCTTCCATCCATCTGCTGGCTCACTCCCCAAATGGCCACAACACTGGATCTGGGCCGGTCTAAAGCCAGGAGCTAGGAGCTTCCAGGTCCCCCAGGCGGGTGCAGGGGCCCAAGGACTTGGGCCACCTTCCATTGTTTTCCCAGGCCATAGCAGAGAGCTGGATAAGAAGTGGAGCAGCCCATATGTGATGCTGGCACTGCAGGTGGCCGCTTTACCTCCTATGCCACAGCGCCAGCGCCTATAGTTATAATTTAAAAATCGTAACACACATAGAAGATGGGGTTGAACAGCAGTAAGATTGTTTGCTTAGAATCTTACCTTATGAATGGCAAAGCCAAGGCCAAACATTGAATGATAATCTCTCCCTACCTTAAAGAAAAAAAATCGCTTTTATAATAACAAGCATTTAAGAATATACACATCCTACAAAATGTGAATCTGCTTAGTATTGTACAGTCGCATAGTGACATTACACACTTTTGTCTCACTTAAGCACATATTTTAAAACTAGGGAACAAAACTGAATTGCCTGATGGAAGTAAAATTTATTGAGTGCCTACTTTGCTAGGACTTTGGCTGAATAAAAACAACATTTACGCACATATTAATGGGTGGTCCTCTGCAGACTTCTCTGTGCTAATCACCAGAGATCTTTAGTTTTCTAATTGGATTCAGCAGCTCTAGGGCCTAGTGAGTTAACAAGCTGCCAGGTGATGTTGATGCTGCTGGTCTGCTCTTGAGTAGCGAGGCTGCAGGGTGCATACTTCGCCCTGGCTGCCACCACTGCTGGCTGCAATGTCTGGAACCAGGCGTTGAGCTCAGCATCCTGCAGGGATTGCCAGCTTCATGAGGTAGGTAGTGTTTCTGGGTGTGGAACTGAGGCATTGAGTAAGTAAATTGCCCAGGTTCGTACAGTTTGTAAATGTAGAAAGAGGTTCTAGCTAGTAAGCTTTATTCCAAGGCCTGTATGTATAACTTCTTGTGCCATTTATGCTGCTGCCCAAAGAGGGTTCTAAAGGTGAAATAAGCCAAGGGAGCTGTCTAGCTACTGAGATAAGCGTTTTGAGAAGTCTGGATTGGCTGCCACTTGGAACAGAAGTCAGAGGAATTCAGAAGTTGGAGTGATCCCCCAGGCTGGGCTGCTCGGAACACACTTCCTGCCTATGTATTGATTGTTGACTGTTGAGTAGGATCTTTATTCTTAGGTGATCCACATTGGTGCTAGAGGTGGTCCACCCAAGATTTCTTCTGGCTCCTCTTCCGTGGTACCCTGAACTGTGCTTTCAGTTCTGAGTTTATCTTGTTTGAGTTTCTCACAAGAGTGGCTCTGCTTTATGTTCAGCTTCTGCCAAGCGCTAGGCGCTCTCACACCTCGTGAGTTGTGTCTCCGTTACGTAGCGTTGAGTTTGAATTCAAGAAAGCGCCAATTGTGCAGGGATAGGAAAACTGTTTCCTTTGTAAAACTGCTGGGAAAAAGTACTGGTGCACTGATACATCAGTAAACAGACAAGTGAAGTTTGGCATTTTTTTTTAACTTGGGAGAAAGAAAATGCTCAGCTTGATAAAAGAAGTTAAGTAAAGGAAAAACTTTTTAGAAATAAAGTAAACTAACAGAGGGGGGAAAGGTTAGAGGAAGAGGGGATTGCCTGTACGCTCAGCCTCAGCTGGGCAGCTCTCGAGTGGGAGCAAGTTTACAGTATATACGCCTTCCATGTGGGCTGGGAGGTGGGCGTGTGGGTCCTGGTCCTGGAATAGCAGGGGCAGCCATACCAAAGCATGGTGGTGGTCAGACATGGTACCATTTAGGCCATGGTGACAGGTCAAGTCAGGTAAGTAAGGCATATTGGAGGTGGCGTTCCCAGAGCACTGGTGGTGTATGCAACACAGAGGCAGTGTTACGAACTGTTGAATGTGAGTGCCCTGATAAAGTTAAGTAAGCTTTAGGGTCAAGTAGTCCCAAGATGCAGTGTTTCAAGGAATGCTCCAGAGAAGCACTAGCTATGTAAGGGGGCTTCATAGAGGAAAGTCTGCCCCCAAATATCTCAGGCACTTAGAAACATCTTCTGGGCTGGCGTTTTGGTGTAGTGGGTTAAACTGCTGCCTGCAGTGCCAGCATCCCATATGGGTGCCAGTTCGAGTCCCAGCTGATCCACTTCCAATCCAGCTTCCTGCTAGCGTGCCTGGGAGAGCAGTAGAGGATGGCTCACGTGCTTGAACCACTGCACCCAAGTGGGAGACAAAGAAGTTCCTGGATTCTGCCTGGCCCAGCCTTGCTGTTGTGGCCATTTGGGAGGTGAACAGCAGATGGAAGACCTTTCTCTCTGTAACTCTGCCTTTCAAAGAAAAAATATTAGTGGTGAAATCTGTTCTTTCCTAAAGGGTCAAGATTAAGACTAGTCTGGGCTTTCTGAAATGAGGATGCCTTATAATACCTTTAAAAACCTGTGACGGGAGCAGTAGTTTGGCTTAGCAGCTAAGGTGCTGCTTGGGATGCCTGTCATGTAGGCCTGCCTGGGTTCCAGTACCAGCCCTGTTCCCAATTCCTGCTTCCTGCTAATTTGTGCCCTTGAGAGGCAGCAGGTATGGCTCTAGTTGGGTCTCTGCCATCCATGTGGGAGACCTGGACTGAGATCCTGGCTTTGGCCTGATTCAGCCCCAGGTGTTAGTAGCTTCTGGGGGGGTGAACCAGCAGTAAAGTAAAGCTACTAGATTTAAGTGTCCTGAGGAATTTTCCTTTTAACACTGTTAGAAGGTCATGGGGGTGGTGGTGGTGGTGGTACTCTGGTGACCTGTGACACAGCTCCTCGTGAACCTTTCACTTAGATGCTTTAGCATCCATGGGTACCCTGTTCCTCAACTATTCCAGAAAGCTTTTCTGAATGGCAGGTCTTCTGATATACTGTTTGTTCGCTGGCAGTAAAGGTCTGTCCATTAGCTGGGGCTGTCTATCTGAACATACAGTTGCTACTGGAAAGGAAGGAAAAGTGTTTAATGTGTTTTTCCTGTAATTACCAGAATTTAGGATACAGAATTGGTGACTTTCATGGTGTCAAATGCTTTCTCTAAACCACCAGCTCCATGCCCACTCACCCCTAATACCCCTCCACCTCCGCAGCATCATTTTGGACTCGTGGATGGAGTTTTATTTTAGTGTGTTTTTGTTAGTTCTCATCATTATTCTGTTTGATAGTGAAATACTTTAGTTGAAAATATTTCAATCTATCTCCTTTTTAACACAACCTTATTAGGCTTTGAATGCTTTCTGGTTTTGTAGCACAATGTATCCCAATATAATTTGTATATTCCCAGTATAAGACCTAAAGTCAGCCATTTCTCTGACAAGTACTAGTTTCTTTTAGTGGGAATGCTATTTAGAAACCAAAGTTTGGTGTTCATGGTGCTTCTTGCTATTTCAGTGTCCCTATTTCTAGGCTTTTTATGGAGCAGAACTAGGAAGCATGTTCTTTAAAAAATCATGAGCATGATTATAGAATAAGTTATTTTGAACCACCCCTTCTGCCAAAAATAACCAGAGGAGCTAAACAAAATGTGTAAGTATTTGAAACCACTGAAAGCTACTAAGGCAGTGAGAAACTGCAACCCGAAGATCCCAGGGAGAGGGAAGCCCGGTTACATGAACCCATCATCGGGGACCACTTTCTCAAAGAGTTCTTCTGTTTCCTGATACAGCGGCTGAGAGTCTGAGCAGAACTTGGACAGACTCTGGGTGGGGAGTATAGAAATTGGAGTTCACACCAAGAATAAGGACTCCAGTGAGGATCTAGTGAAGGCTTTTGGTTGCACTTTAGCAGTAACTGTGACCTGGAAGTAGACTGACTACCACAAGGGCTGAAGCCCGATTCCAAATAATCTCTACACTTGATTGGATTAATTAAGGTTAATTAAGAGCCTGTTAGCAGGTTACTTAAGCTACATGTTTGCCAAAAGCACATGCAAGTTTTCCCTGAAAGAAGATAACATCATGCAGGTTTTCATATACAGTGTTCAGAATTCAACTTTTGAAAGACATTTATTCTTAGGAGATCATTCTATATCTTGGTTACAGCATCTTTATAGATACCTTTTATTTATTGCCATTAGTATGATTACAAATATCTTCTCCCAGTTTGTGACACTTTAATCTGGAGCCTTACGATGAATAAAAGTTCTTAATTTCAATATAAGTAAAGACATCAGTCTTTTCCTCTATGGATATCGTCTTGTTTAAGAAATCCTTCCCCAATCTGAAATCTTAAATACAGGTATATTGTCTTGCACTTTTTTTTTTTTTTTTTTTTTTTTTTTTTTTTTAAGATTTATTTAGTTGAAAGGCAGAGTTAAACAGTTATCTTTCACCAGCTAATTCACTCACCAAATAGCCGCAACAGCCAGGGGTGGGCCAGGCTGGAGCTAGGAACCACGAACTCCATCCAGGTCTCCCACAGAGGTGGCAAGGGTCTAAGACCTCGGGCCATCTTCGGATGCTTTTCCCCAGATCAGTAGCAGGGAGCTGGATCAGAAGTGAAGCAGCCAGAACTCAAACCAGTGCTCATGCTCTTGTGGAACGCCAGCAACTTTGCCTGCTGAGCCATGGTGCTGCTGGGCTGTCTTCCTAAAGCAGCACAGTCTTGCATTCTGTATTTATGTGTGTGTTTGTTTGTTTGACAGGTTGAGATGTAGACAGAGAGAGAGAGACAGAGAGAAAGGTCTTCTTTCCGTTGGTTTACTCCCCAAATGGTTGCTACGGCCAGCACACTGCACCGATCCAAAGCCAGGAGCCAGGTGCTTCCTCCTGGTCTCCCGTGTGGGTGCAGGGCCCAAGCACTTGGGCCATCTTCCATTGCCCTCCCGGGTCACAGCAGAGAGCTGGACTGGAAGAGGAGCAGCCGGGACTAGAACCCAGTGCCCATATGGGATGCCGGCGTCGCAGGCAGAGGATTAACCAAGTGAGCCACAGCACCAGCCCCTGTATTTATGTTTTCAACCCACTTGGAACTAATTTCAGTAAAGGATGTCACAGGAATTCATTTTGTTTTGCTTGGCTTACGATTTATCTTGGCACTATGTATGCAAAATGCCCTCTTACTGATTTTACCTCGGTTGCCTAGCATAATAGACTCTGTATGAATGAATTTGAATAAAAGGTATATCTTGATATGTGAAACTTCCTGTAGGTTCCTTACAGTTTTCACAACATATTGTGTAACTTGCTAATTGATTTTTCTTTATACACCTTGTGTTCTCTTTTACTTATCAATTATTAATACTTTTTATTACAAAAATTCTGTTGGCACTAAAGAAATGTTGATTTTTTTTCATTGTTTTAAAATTTCCTTTAGTTGTAGTGAGTGACTTTGCAGTAATGAGTCTTTATATGTTTTCTCGCTCTTTGTCTTGGACTGTATTTCTTAACCCTAACAGATTAGATTAGAATCATCTGAAGGAATTTTATTTTTATTTATTTGAAAGAGTTACAGCAAGAGGTAGATGGCTGCAACGGCCGGAGCTGCGCCGATCTGAAGCCAGGAGCTTCTTCCGGGTCTCCCATGCCGGTGCAGGGGCATAGGGACTTGGGCCATCTTCTGCTTTCCCAGGCCACAGCAGAGAGCTGGATCGGAAGAGGAGCACCCGGGACTAGAACTGGTGCCCATTTGGGATGCCAGCGCTTCAGGCCAGGGCTTTAACCTGCTGCGCCACAGCACTGGCCCCAAGGAGGAATTTTAAATACTACCGTCATTTAGGCTCTTCCCCCACCCAATTAAATTGGTGTTTTCTAATTTTTCCAAGTGACTTTCTGGGGTAGGTCAGGTTGAGAAGCACTGATCTGGTACATGACTGGATTCTCTTGGTTCTTCCTATTTCTCTTAGCTCAGCTCCCCTCCCCCCGCCCCCTGCAAAAATCTCTCTTGATTTTTATAAGCTTAAAAGGAATTTTTCTTTTTGACATTTTATGAAACTTCTTGACATTTAAACAGAGAGTCTGGAGATTTTTGTTACATAATTGTTAACTTACAGCAGAAATTTATCGTCCCTGCTTAACGTCTCATGTTCCATTCGATTAACCAGCAGATACCTAGTAAGCATTCGCTTTATGCCAGGCATCATGCCGAGGTTTGGTGAATAAGAAAGGCTCTTTGACCTTCTGGAGCTTACCGTCACCAGTAGTTGAAGTATGAGTATGACAAGCTTTAAAAAGGGGAGGGGACTTAGGGTTCAGAATATTCATACTGTAGGAGGCTTCCTGTATCCCAGGAGTCGAGGAAGTCTCCCCAAAGTCATTTAAGTTGAGATGTTAAGTACAAGTTCGGAAAACAAGTTCTTTAGGTAAATAGGACTTCATTAAAAAAGCTTTTGTGCTTAAGAGAACAATATTGAGGAAGTGAGGAGATGACCAGCTGAGGACCTGCTGTCAGAATCTGTGAAGAACTCATGCAGTAGGAGAGATCTGGTGCAGCAGTTATGCACTTGGGACACTCATGGTGTCCTGTGTTGGAGTGCCTGGTTTCAGTCCTGGCTTCTTGGCTTCCTATCCGGCTTCCTGCTAATGTGTATCTTGGGAGGCAACAGATGATGGCTCAAGGCCTTGGATTCCTGTCACCTATGTGGAAGACCAGACTGAGTTTTTCAGACTTCTGGCTTTGGCCTGGCCCAGGCTTAGCTGATGTGGACATTTGGGGAGTGAAGCAGCAGGTGGAAGATCTTTCTCTCTTCTGCCTTTCAAATAAGAAGAAAATAAATAAAAGATTTTTAAAAGCAACCCATACAACTTGTCAACAAAAAGACCCACCCATTTTTTTTTTTTTTTTTTTATAGAAAGCTTTTATTTGGATCCGACACTGTGGCACATCAGGTTAAAGCCCTGGCCTGAAGCACCGGCATCCCATATGGGTGCTGGTTCTAGTCCTGGCTGTTCCTCTTCTGATCCAGCTCTCTGCTATGGCCTGGGAAAGAAGATGGCCCAAGTCCCTGTGCCCTTGCACCCATGTGGGAGACATGGAAGAAGCTCCTGGCTTTGGATCAGTGCAGCTCCGGCCATTGTAGCCATCTGGGGAGTGAACCAGCGGATGGAAGACCTCTCTCTCTGTCTCTACCTCTCTCTGTAACTCTGTCTTTCAAATAAATAAATCTTTCAAAAAAATCTTTTATTTAATAAATGTAACTTTCAAAAGTACAGCTTTTGGATTATAGTGGTTCTTCCCCCCATACCCACCCTCCCATCCCCAAACCATCCCACCTCCTATTCCCTCTCCCATCCTATTTTTCATTAAGATTCATTTTAAATTTTCTTTATATACAGAAGATCAACTCTATGCTAAGTAAAGATTTCAACAATGTGCACCAACACAGACACACAAAGTATAAAGTACTGTTTGAGGACTAGTTTTACCGTTAATTCTCATAGTACAGCACATTAAGGACAGAGGTCCTTCATGGGGAACAAGTGCACAGTGACTCCTGTTGATTTAACAATTGACACTCTTATTTATGATGTCAGTGATCACCCGAGGCTCTTGTCATGAGTTGTCAAGGCTATGGAAGCCTCTTGAGTCCACAAACTCCAACATTATTTAGACAAGGCCATAATAAAAATGGCAGTCCTCTCCTCTCTTCTGAGAAAGGTATCTTCTTCTTTGATGGTCCCTTCTTTCCACTGGGATCTCATTCACAGAGATCTTTGCTTTAGGTCATTTTTTTGCCACAGTGTCTTGGCTTTCCATGCCTGAAATGCTCTCATGGCCTTTTTAGCCAGATCTGACATGCCTTAAGGGCTGATTCTGAGGCCAGGGTGCTGTTGAGGGCATTTGTTATTTTATGAGTCTGCTGGACACACCCAATTTTAAAATGGCAGAAGACATGAATGAAAAGACATTTCTCCAACGGAAGATTGGCTATGAGAGTACTTCAGAAAGTGGAATTTAAAGCCTAGGTTTCTATTGATGTAAAAAGCTTCAGAAATCCATGCATGGTTTTTCATGACACATTTTCCAGGAACTTTAAGACCCTTCATATAACCAGGAAATTGGAGAATGAGTATTAGTGAAATGTGGAGAAACAAAGTTTTGTATTTTGCTGTGGAAATGTAAAATGGTGAAGTCACTGAAAAAGTTTGTCAGATCCTCAAACAATTAGACATACAATTAACCATATGACTCAACAGTTATACTTAATATATCCTCAGAAGAATTGAAAACAGGTACTCAGACCTGAATGTTCTTGGTACTGGTCACAATAGCCAAACTATCAACAGATGAATGGGTCAGCTATCTGTGGCATATACATATAATGGGGTAATAACTCAGTCATACAAAAGGAATGAGGTACTGATGTATCTGCAACATAGATGAGCCTTGAAAATATGTGAAATGAAAGAAGCCAGAAAGAAAAGGTCATACTGTCTCCCTCTCTCTGTAACTGCCTTTCAAATAAATAGGTCTTAAAAAGGTTTGAGCCTAGAGAGAGTTCTTGATTACACAACAGTGTAAATGCACTGAATGCCACTGAATTATGCACTTTTTTTTTTCTTGAGAGGCTGAGAGAGAGTTCCCATCTGCTGGTTTGCTCCCCCAAATGCCCACAACAGCTGGCTAGGGAGGGGCTGGAGCCAGACTCTGGGAACACAATTCGGGTCTCTTTTGTGGATGGCAAGAACCCAATTACTTGAGCTATTACTGCTGCTTCCCGGGGCCTACCTTGGTGGGAGCCTGGAGTCAGGAGCTAGAGTTGGGAGTTGAACCCAGGCACTCTCTTGTGGGATGTGAGTGTCTTAATTGCTAGACTAAATGTACATTCCTGAATTGTACACTTTAAAATGTTTAATTGTGTTATATGCGTTTAATATATGAAATTTCACATATTAAAAATGTAAATACTAGTCCCTGTCGGGGCGCCGGATTCTTTGCCGGTTGCCCCTCTTCCAGGCCAGCTCTCTGCTGTGGACCGGGAAGGCAGTGGAGGATGGCCCAAGTGCTTGGGCCCTGCACCCCATGGGAGACCAGGAGAAGCACCTGGCTCCTGCCATCGGATCAACGCGGTGTGCCGGCTGCAGCGCGCCAGCCGTGGCGGCCATTGGAGGGTGAACCAACGGCAAAAGGAAGACCTTTCTCTCTGTCTCTCTCTCTCTCACTATCCACTCTGCCTGTCCAAAACCAAACAAACAAAAAGTACATAAATTTAACATGAAAAATTTTAAACATTGTATGACTACAGTTTTATGTGCTTATATATTTCTTCTGAGTGGAGTTATTACAGTTATTGTTTCTTACATAATTGTTAAATACCAAAAGTGAAATTGATTAAAAATGTCTTCTAATGATGTGGATCTTCTCTGTCATTTAGTTCATGTACTCATGGATTAATGCTACATGTTTTTCAATTTTATGTTTTATTAGAGTCAAGTGCAGAGAAATATATAAGTAGATGGCAACAGAAGGAGTTTTTTTATGCAGTGCCACTCAGTTCTTTGAACTTCTGAGTCATCTGCCAAAGAGCATGTGGTGATTTCATGCAAAACTTACCTTTATTATTTGCTGATAACCCAGATTTTCCTTTGATTTTTTTTCTGAAAAGTGAAAAATTGGAGAACAGTTCGCTTATAAGAACGTGGTAATCATTTAGTTATTTACTCCACTCTCAGCTTCTACACCAGTGTTGTCAGTTGTCTCTATATTTAGTACTTCAGAAGTTTTTACCTGTTGGGGAAATACACCAGCATAAAAAGGGATATGACATAGGGGAGTATCTTTTGTAAAATGGAAGAGGATTGTTGTTAGGAGAAAGAAACGATGGATTCTCGTGACCTGGACCAGAGTAGTTTTTGAATAATTATGTGTAAAAGATGAAAGTCTTCTGAATCTTTTTTTTTTAATTTTTAATTTTTTGACAGAGTGGACAGTGAGAGAGAGAGAGAGAAAGGTCTTCCTTTGCCGTTGGTTCACCCTCCAATGCCGCCGCGGCGGGCGCGCTGCGGCCGGCGCACACTGATCCGATGGCAGGAGCCAGGAGCCAGGTACTTCTCCTGGTCTCCCATGGGGTGCAGGGCCCAAGCACCTGGGCCATCCTCCACTGCACTCCCGGGCCACAGCAGAGAGCTGGCCTGGAAGAGGGGCAACCGGGACAGAATCCGGCGCCTCGACCGGAACTAGAACCCGGTGTGCCGGCACCGCAAGGCGGAGGATTAGCCTAGTGAGCCGCGGCGCCGGCAAGTCTTCTGATTCTTTAAAACTATCTGGGCCCGTGCACCTCTTGAAAAATCTTTGGCTCTCTGCAGGGTACGTACTCCCTCTGAAGTCTTACATAAGTGCTTCTTACTGCATGCTGTTAGCTAAAATCTTTAAATAGCTTGAACTTCTGTGTACTACCAATAAAAAGATTTTTAAAATACACTGAAATTTATTTAAAACATGCACAAAATTACTTTCTCAGAATAGTTTAGCATCAGTTGGGTATACTTCTATTCATCCACGACAAAAATATGCATGGATATGAGCATATTATATAGCTGACATCTTTAACTATATTATCATTCAATAATCAATAAATAGTAAAATATACTATAAGATAGTAGCTTTTCTCTGTTAAATTTTAGAACCTCCAAATGCTGCCTCAAATTCATAATCCTAATAGGCCATCTCATCCTATAGAATATCTAACTTCCTCCTGGAAGGTCTTATTCATACATGCATTCACTACTTATACACTCAAGTTACTGTGGAATGAGCACTAGTCTAGGCATTAGAGATGTAGAAATGAACAAAGCAGGGGCTGGCATTGTGGTACAGTGGGCTAGCCTGCTGCCTGCAATGCCAGCACCCCACGTGGGTACCAGTTCAAGTCTCATCTGCCCCACCTCCAATTCACCTCCCTGCCAGTGTACCTGGGAAAGCGGCAAAAGATGGTCCGAGCCCCTGGGCCCATATACCCACGTAGGAGACCCAGATGAAGCTCCTGGCTTCAGCCTGACCCAGCCCTGGCCACTGCAGCCATTTAGGGAGTGAACCAGCAGATGGAAGATCTCGCTCTCCCTCTCTGTCTCTGTCTCTCTCTTTCAAATATATAAATAAATACATCCTAAAAAGATTTTTTGAAAAAGAATTTGGCTCTTAAGTTTTCTTTGAATATGACTTTATAATTTTGTGTCTGGAATAAATGTAGAATTAATAGAAAATTCTTTAAAGTTGGTTGAATCAGGAGTGCTATGTTATAATTCATTAAAAATTTTTTTCCCAGGTCAATGAATGGTCATTGAAGATCAGAAAAGAAATGAGAGTTGTTGATAGGCAAATAAGAGGTAAACTATCATTTTATGTCTTTGATTCTACATGCTGTTGGTATATTTTGCTTTTAGTTCATAAAGTAAATTGCATCTATGTATTATAATACATATTATAAATATTTATTCCCATACTAGTTATTTATAACCTAATTGCTTTATAATTCTGTAATCAGTATAAAAAAGAGAAAATGAACTTTGTATTTTGAAGAACAAAAGAAACCTCTCACTACTTAACAGAAATGTCTTATGGAACACAAATAACAAGTATGAAGGAATGAGTTTCCTTTATAGCTACCTTATTTGTTTATCTTAATATGATTGTAAGTCAAGGAAAATATATTTCTAAATAAAATTGATTTTTTTTCAGTATCACTTGAAATTGAAGTGATTTGCAAGGAGATGGTAACGTTTAAAATTTAAGATTTTTTTTTTAACTTTATTTATTTTTTTGACAGGCAGAGTGGACAGTGAGAGAGAGAGAGAGAGAGAGAGAGAGAGAAAGGTCTTCCTTTTCCTTTGGTTCACCCCCCCAGTGGCTGCTACGGCCAGCACGCTGCACCGATCCGAAGCCAGGAGCCAGGTGCTTCTCCTGGTCTCCTATGTGGGTGCAGGGCCCAAGGACCTGGGCCATTGTCCACTGCCTTCCCGGGCCACAGCAGAGAGTAGACTGGAAGAGGAGCAACCGGGACAGAATCCGGCACCCCAACCAGGACTAGAACCTGGTGTGCTGGCGCCACAGGCGGAAGATTAGCCTATTGAGCCACAGTGCCGGCCTAAAACTTCAGATTTTAACACTTTCATATTTAGAGAAGAATTTTCCAATTTCCTGATTATATGAGGGATTTTCAGAAAGTTTGTGGGCCGGCGCCGCGGCTCACTAGGCTAATCCTCCGCCTGCGGCGCCGGCACACTGGGTTCTAGTCCCAGTCGGAGCACCGGATTCTGTCCCGGTTGCCCCTCTTCCAGGCCAGCTCTCTGCTGTGGCCCGGGAAGGCAGTGGAGGATGGCCCAGGTGCTTGGGCCCTGCACCCCATGGGAGACCAGGAGAAGCACCTGGCTCCTGCCATCGGATCAGCGCAGTGCACTGGCCGCAGCGCGCTGGCCGCGGCGGCCATTGGAGGGTGAACCAACGGCAAAGGAAGACCTTTCTCTCTGTCTCTCTCTCTCCCTGTCCACTCTGCCTGTCAAAAAAAAAAAAAAAAAAGAAAAAAGAAAAAAGAAAGTTTGTGGAAAATATGTATCATGAAAAAAACCATGCGTGAATTTCAAACTTTTTTACACCAACATAAACCTTTGTTTTAAGTCCATTTTTCATGAACTTTTTGAAGTATTTTCATAGCCAATATGCTGGGTATGAAATGGTATTTCATTGTGGTTTTGAATTACATTTCCTCAATGATTAATGTGGTTGGATTTTTTTTAATGTGCTTGCTGGCCATCCATTTCTGTTGGAGAACTATCTTTTGGTTCATGTCTTCTGCCTATGTTAAAATCGAATGTGTCTGTGGATAAGTTGTGTGCATTGTGAGCTCCCCTGCCAGCCTGCACACATATCCAGTGCTGATTGCCCCGGGGGCCACGCTGGTCTGGGCAGCCAGCCAAGTTGGAGGCACCTGTTGGTGGCATGGGCTGCCCTTCTCCTCGCACTTTGGATCCAAGCCTGTTGAGACAATGGGAGCTGTTCAAAATATGAGCTGTTTCCACTTGTGTAGTAGGAAAGCATTCAGTATCTTCTGCATCATCATCATCATCATCATCATCATTAAAGACGAAGAAAGCAAGGATAGAACGTGGTGGCTCATCAGGCTGTAAATAAAATTCTGATCATACAATGGATGCTGTAACTTGGAATCTGTTTAGAAGCTATGGGTTGTAAGTTTGGTGTTCTTGCTAGGAGGGTGAATTACATAAAGACAGGTCATCAGGGAGGAGATGCACGTCCCTTGACTGGGATGAGACCCAGCCTTTAGATACTGGACTCAGGCAGAAACGGAGGCATTAGCAATCCCAAAAGTGAAGTAATAGATGGGAAATACGCCTTCAGGCCCAGGTACAGCTTGAAAGATAAGAGGGCTTTCCTGAGGCTCATAGATCAGGTGACCAGGGAGGATTAGGAGAAATTCTTTGGGGGAAGACATAGAAGGGCTGTCCAATTCTCAGAAAGCCATCAGGGCTTTAGGGGACCAGGTACCTTTTTTTATTATTAAAGATTTATTTATTTATTTATTTGAAAGAGTTACACAGAGAGAGGAGAGGCAGAGAGAGAGAGGGCCTCCATTTGTTGGTTCACTCCCCAATTGGCCGCAACAGCCGGAACTGTGCCGATCTGGAGCCAGGAGCCAGGTGCCTCTTCCTGGTCTCCCATGTGGGTGCAGGGGCCCAACGACCCGGGCCATCTTCTACTGCTTTCCCAGGCCACAGCAGAAAGCTGGATTGGAAGTGGAGCAGCCGAGTCTTGAACCCGGTGCCCATATGGGATGCTGGTGCCTCATGCCAGGGCATTAGCCCACAGCACCTGGCCCGACCAGGTTCTTTTTGTAAATTGTCCTGGTAAGTGTAAAATACTTGTTTTCCATGACAAGAGCTGTCAGTTTTTGTCAATGAGGAATTTCAGAAAGTGTGGAGTAGCGTCCCAGTGGATTTAGTGGATGAGAAGAAAATTAGTGTCTGAAGCAACAGTATTTCTTCCATGTAGGAATCTGGACCAAAGAAAGTAGCTCCCATTCAGAGAGGGAAAAAGCCTGTCCCAGAAAAAGTGACGGTTTAAGATCCGTGACAGACACTGGGCTGGAGTGCCCAAGAATTGCTTTGACATTACTCATGGCAAATAGGGGACAGTTTTGTCCTCACACAAAGAGTACAAAAATACAGTCATGATCTTTCTTTTCGACGTTTGGCATCTGAAAACTGTCTTCCATTCTGAGGAGACGGGCAGCTCAGTTTACAGAACTGGTGCAAGTTACCAACCTCAAACTCAAGCTCACTGGGTAGGCTGGAGAGAAAAGTGATACTCCCTGTGACCTTCTGTTAGGTCTTGGGAGAATGCCGCTTAGCGTGGTGTGTTAGGTATCTTTGCTATTTGCCCCTACTTTTTTTTTTTTTTTTTTTTTTTTTTTTTTTTTTTTTTAAGATTTATTTTACTTATTTGAAAAAGTTAGAGGTAGAGAGAGAGAGAGACCAACCGACCTTCCATCTGCTGGTTCGTTCCCCAAATGACTGCAATGGCGGGACCTGAGCTGATCTGAAGTCAGGAGCCAGGAGCTTCTTCTGGGTCTCCCATGTGGGTGCAGGGGCCCAGGGACTTGGGCCATCCTCTGCTGCTTTCCCAGGCACATTAGCAGGGAGTTGGATCAGAAGTAGAGCAGCTGGGACTCAAACTGGCACCTGTATGCAATCCTGGCACTGCAGGTTGGGTCTTTAACCTGCTGCACCACAGTGCCAGCCTTGTCTCTACTTCCAAATGGTTCCTGGTTCCATTTTTTTTTTTGTTTATTATTTTAAAGCAAATTAACATAGTCTTGAAAGTAGTATTTATTCTAAAATACCATATTTATGGTAAAATTGTGGAATGATTTTAAAGATGTTAGTGGATTCTGTTTATTCTTTTCATTTTTGGAAATGGCCAGAGCAGTGTCTTCCCTTGACTTCTAGGATGCACATCTGGGCCATCCTGAAGACTGAACTCTGCACCATGTGCTGAGTTTGTGGGTCTCACAGTCGGAACACAAGGTGTATTTCCTGTTAGTGAAGCAATAAAGATGGACTAAATGTAAAAAGTAAAAAGAAACTGCAGACTAACATTCCTTATGAACATCAGTGCAGAAGTTCTTGATAAAACACTAGCCGACCAAATCCATCAGCGTATTAAGTGGATCACGCAGTAAGAGACATTTAGCCTAAATGAATCAAAAACCTGAACATAAGAGCTAAAACCGTTGAAGACATAGGTAAAAAAAAGACATTGGGGGCCCAGTGTTGTGGCAGAGCAGGTACAGCATCACCTGCAGTGCTGGCATCCCATTTGGGTGCCAGTTCAAGTCCCAGCTGCTCCACATCGGATCCAACTCTCTGCTAATATGCCTGGGAAGGCAGCAGAAGGTGGCCCAAGTGCTTGTGCCCTTGCCTCAAGTACGTGGGAGACCCAGAGGAAGCTCCTGACTTCAGACGCGCCCAGCCCAGGCTGTTGTAGCCGTTTGGGAAGTGAACCAGCAGATGGAAGATCTCTATCTCTGTCCCTGGTAACTCTGCCTTTCAGATAAATAAATCTTAAAAAATAAAGGACATTGTCCACCTTTTGGCATCCCATAGAGAATACTTGCAAATCATATCTGATCAGGGATTAATATCTGAAGTATATAGTGGCCAGTGCCGCGGCTCACTAGGCTAATCCTCCGCCTTGCGGTGCCGGCACACCGGGTTCTAGTCCCAGTCGGGGTGCCGGATTCTGTCCCGGTTGCCCCTCTTCCAGGCCAGCTCTCTGCTGTGGCCAGGGAGTGCAGTGGAGGATGGCCCAAGTGCTTGGGCCCTGCACCCCATGGGAGACCAGGAGAAGCACCTGGCTCCTGCCTCCGGATCAGCGTGGTGCGTCGGCCGCAGCGTCCCAGCCACAGCAGCAATTGGAGGGTGAACCAACGGCAAAGGAAGACCTTTCTCTCTGTTTCTCTCTCTCCCTGTCCACTCTGCCTGTCAAAAAATAAAATGAAGTATATAGCAACTCCTAAAAACAACCACAAAACTCAGTTTAAAAGTGGGCGGATGAGGTAGAACCGAGATGATGGTTAAATAATAAGATGCTTCGATGACCACCTCCCTAAAGAGATGCCAATTTGAACAGCTATATACACCAAGTAGCCTTCACAAAGCTGTGGAAGCCAGATGACATTGAATGTCAGCAAGCATCGAGAACTTCCAAGGAACCATGACCTCGCCTAAAGAGCAAAATAAGGTTCCAGAAGCCAGCTATCTAGGTACTGAAATTCCAGATGCTCAGGTGAAGATTTCAAATAGCAATTTTAAGGAAGAACAATGAAATTCAAGAAAACACAGTATTCTAACACATTCCATAGAGAGATGGAAGTAATTAAGCCAAATAAAGCAGAAATCCTTAAATTGAAAAGTATGCTAAATGAAATTAGAAATGTGATAGAAGGCAGCAATAGCAGATCAACCAAAAAATCAGTATACTGGAAGGCAGGCTGTTTGAAAAAGCACAGTTGGAGGAGAAGAATCGAGAAATGAGGAAAACTTAAATGAGATAGCATGAAAAGAGCAATTGTTAGTTACTGGGATTCAAGAGGGACTTGAGAATACCAAAGGAGTAGAAAAGTATATTCAAAGAGATGATGACATGGAACCTCCCAAACCTAGAGAAAGATGTGACTGTCAGGTACAAGATGGTCAAAGATTATTAGATTCAACCCAACCGAGTGTATCCCAAGACACATTAAAATCAAGTTCTCCAAGGTGAAAGAGTGTTGTTTCTCAGAGCTGCAAGATAAAAGAAATAATACATATAGGGGTCCCAGTTTGCTGACTGCAGACTTCTCATCAGAAACCTTACACTCCAGGAGGGAGTGAGGCTGAGACTTAGCAGTGCTAAAGGAAAAAAATTTGCCAGCCCAGAATGCTGTACCCAGCAAAGCCAGCTTTCAGATATGATGAAAAGATAAGACATTTCCAGACAGACAAAAGCTCAGAGAATTTATCACCACGAAATTTGTCTTAAAAGAAACACTAAAGGCAGTTCTTTAAACTGAAAGAGATGCTAACAGGTAAGAAGAAAATAGAAGGTAGAAAACTCACTGCTAAGAATATCTAGCATGAATGCTCTACTATTGTAAATGTGGTGAGTAAACCATTTATTTTACTGTGAAGAATAAAAAATAATCATAGTTACTACATTAAAATGTTAACAAACAATTATAGGAAGAGGTCAAATGTAACATCAGAAATTAAAAATCTGGAAGGAGTGGTGCACAATTGTGGGTGCTTTATTAGGATTTCTTTGGTTTTTGTCTTTTTCCCTATCTTTATAATCAATGTTAGGTTGTTATGGTTAACAAGATAGCTTGTTAAATCCAAGAGAAATTTTATATGAGCTTCATGGCAACCACAAGTGAAAAACCTGTAACAGACTTAACAAAAAATAAGAAGGAATCAAAGTACACCACTAAAGAAAATCACTTAACCACAAATGGAGACTGTAAGAGAGGGAAAGAGAAAGGAAAGAACTACCTTAAAACTGGAAAACAAGTATCAAAATGCCAACAGTAGGAGCTTACCTATCAATAATTACCTTAAACATCAATGGACTGAATTTTTCAATTAAGAGTGACCAAATGGTTAATAAACAGGACCCAATGATATGCTGCATACAGCAAACTCACTTCACTTCCAAGGGCACACCTAGACTACAAATGGAAAGGTAGAACAAGATATTCCACGTAACCATAGCTGTACTTCTATCAAGTAAGAGAGATTGTAAATTAAAAGCAGTAAAAAGAGACCAGGAAGGTTGTTATCTAATGATAAAGGGTTCAGTCTAGTAAGAGAAAACACTTATAAATATGTGTGCACCCAATATTGGAGCACCCATATATATAAAGCAGATATTAGTAGACCTAAAAGGAAAAGCAGAATCCAAAACAATAATAGTAAAGGACTTTTAGTGTCTCACTTTCAGGAATGGATATATCTTCTAGACAAAAACAAAGATAAAACAGAGTTAAACTGCATCCTAGAGCAGTTGTACTCAACAGACAACTACAGAACTTTCATCCAGGAGCTGCAGGATATATGTTCTTCTCAGCAGCACATGGAACAGTCTCCAGGATAGATCACAAAATAAGTCTCAAAAATTTAAAACAATAGAAGTCATACCAGTTTTTTGTGAACACAATGCAATAAAACTAGAAATCAATGAGAAAAGCTTTGGAAACTACAGAAATACATGGGAATTAAACAATCCTGAACAGCCAGTGGACCAAGGAAGAAATCAAGTGGAAATTAAAAATTTCTTGGAACAATGAAAATGGAAACAGTGTACTAAAACCTACTAAAACAGCAAAAGCAATACTAAGGAAAGTTTATAGCAATTAGTGCTTGCAACAGAAAAGCAGAAATATCTCGAATAAGCAGATTATCTCTGTACTTCAGGGAACTACAAAAAGAACAAATAGAGTCTAAAATTGATATAAAGAAAGAAAGAATAGGGGCCAGTGCTGTGGCATAGCGGGTAAAGCCACTGCCTGGGGTGCCATCATCCCATATGGATGCTGGTTCGAGTTCCAGCTGCTCCACTTCTGATCTGCTACGGCCTGGGAAAGCAGTGGAAGATGGCCCAAGTCCTTGGGCCCCTGCACCCACGTGGGAGACCCGGAAGAAGCTCCAGGCTCCTGGCTTCAGATTGGCTCAGCTCCGGCCGTTGCAGCCATTTGAGGAGTAAACGGGTGGATGGAAGACCTCTCTGTCTTTCTCCCTCTGCCTCTGCCTCTGTAACTCTGCCTTTCAAACAAACAAACAAATAAATCTTTAAAAAAAAAAAAGAAATAATAAAAAGAGCACAATAAATGACAAAGTAAAAAAAAATACAGCCGGCACCGTGGCTCACTAGGCTAATCCTCTGCCTGCGGCGCCGGCACACCAGGTTCTAGTCCTGGTCGGGGTGCCGGATTCTGTCCCGGTTGCCCCTCTTCCAGGCCAGCTCTCTGCTGTGGCCAGGGAGTGCAGTGGAGGATGGCCCAAGTGCTTGGGCCCTGCACCCACATGAGAGACCAGGAGAAGCACCTGGCTCCTGGCTTCGGATCAGCGCGGTGTGCCGGCCGCAGTGGCCATTGGGTGTTTCTCACTGTCCACTCTGTGTATCAAAAAAAATAAAAATAAAAAATCCAAAAAAATCCACAATACGAAGAGCTGTTCTTTGAAAAAAATAAGCAAAATTGATCAAATCTTCTCTAGACTAATAAAAATTAAATTTCAAATACATAGAATCAGATATGAAAATGGAGACATTATGACTGAAACCACAGAAGTACGAAGGATTGTTAGAGATTACCATGAACTACTATATGGCAACAAATTATGTAACCTAGAAGAAGTGGACAAATTCTTGGACACATACCAACATTAAATCATGAGGAAATAGAATACCTAAGCAGACTAATAATGAGAAGCAAGACTGAATCAGTAATCAAAAAATCTCTCATTAAAGAAAAGCCCAAGATCAGATGACATTACTGATGAATTCTACCCAACTTTTATTTTTTTAATTTTTAAAAAAGATTGAGGTTAGAAGGAAGGGGGGAGAGATAGAAGTTGTGGGGGGGGGCACTTCATTTACTGGTTTACTCCCCAAATAGTGCAAGGGCCAGAACTGGGCCAGGCTGAGGCCAGAAACCTGTAACTCCATCTGGGTCTCCTACACGGGTGGCAGGGGCCCAAGCAGTTGGGACATTTTCTGCATTCCGAGTCACATTATTGGAGAGCTAGATCAGAAGTGGAACAGCTGGGACTCGATCTGGTGCCCATATGGGATGCTGGCATTGCAAGTGGTAGCTTAACCTGCTGTATTCCAACACTGGCTCCTCTACCAAACTTCTTTTTTTAAAAAAATTTATTTGAAATGTAGAATTACAAACAGTGAGAGGGAGTGACAGAGAAAGGTCTTCCTTCCATTGGTTCACTCCCCAAGTGGCTGCAGCGGCCTGAGCTGCGCTGATCAGAAGCCAGGAGCCAGGTGCTTCTTCCTGGTCTTCCACATGGGTACAGGGGCCCAAGTACTTGGGCCATCTTCTGCTGCTTTCCCAGGCCATAGTATAGTGCTGGATTGAAAGAGGAGCAGCCGGGACTAGAACTGGTGCCCATATGGGATGCCGGTGCCGCAGGTGGAGGATTAACCTGCACCACGGCGCTGGTGTCCCAAACTTCTAAAGAATTAATGCTAATCCTTATTTCAAAAAAGAGAAGATGATCGAATTCTTCCAAATTCATTCTCTTAGGCCAACATTACCATGATACCAAAACCAGATGAGTGCACAATAAAAAAGCTTCGGAATAATGTCATTGAACATAGATGTAAAAATCCTCAATAAAATGCTAGCAAGTCAAATCCAACAGCACATTAGAAAGATGATTCACCATGGTCAAGTGGGATTCATCCCAGGGATGCAAGGATGGTTCAGCATATGCAAATCAGTATATGATACATCATATCAACCAAATGAAGGGCAAAAATCACGTGATCACTCCAATGGATGCCAAAAAAGGCATTTAATAAAATTCAGCATCCCTTCAGTGTAAAAACTCTAAATTAATTAGCTAAAGAAGGAACATACTTCAGCATAATGAAGGCCTTATATAACAAGCCGACAGCTAACCATTGAATGGGGGGAAAGCTGAAGGCTTTCTCTAAGATCTGGAACAAGATAAGGATGCCCACTTTCACCACTTTTATTTGGCTTAGTACTGGAAATCCTAGCCACAACAATTAAGTAAGAGAGCGAAAGGGCATCCAGATTGGAAAGGAAGACATCAAATTGTCAGTTGGAATGTCACTGTTCACAGGTGAACTTTACATGTAGAAAACCCCAAAGACTGTCAAAAATTGTAATAATAAATTGAGCAGAGCTGCAGAATGCAAAGTCATGCATCTGCATGGGAGACCAGGAGGAGGCACCTGGCTCCTAGCTTTGGATCAGTGCAGCACGCCGGCCGTTGGGGAGTGAACCAACGGAAGGAAGACCTTTCTCTCTGTCTGTCTCTCTCACTAATTCTACCTGTCAAATAAGTTTAAAAAATACTCATTTCTAATAGCTACCAAAAAATAGAATATCTAGGAATGAATTTAACCAAAGAGGTTAAAAATCTCTACAATGAAATTAAAATATACTAATGGGGGCCGGTGCTGTGGCATGGCCAGTAAAGCTGCCGCCTTCAGTGCCAGCATCCCATATGGCACGGATTTGAGTCCTAGCTACTCCACTTCCGATCCAGCTCCCTACTGATGGCTTGGGAAAGCAGTGGAGGATGGGCCAAGATCTTGGGCCCCTATACCCATGTGAGAGACCTGGAGTAAGCTCCTGGCTTTGGATTGACCCAGCTCTGACTGTTGCAGCCATTTGGGGGCTGAACCAGCGGATAGAGGATCTTTCTTGCTCTCAGTCTCTAACTCTGCCCTTCAGATAAATAATAGAATAAAGATTTATTTATTTATTTATTTGAAAGGCAGAGAGGCAGAGACAGAGAGAGAAGTCTTTCATCCACTGTTTGACTCCCCAGATGGCTACAACAGCTGGAGCTGGGCCAGTCTGAAGCCAGGAGCTTCTTCCAGATCTCTTACATGGGTGTAGGTGCCCTAGGACTTGGGCCATCCTCCGTTACTTTCAAACCAGGTCATCAGCAGGGAGCTAGATAGGAAGTAGAGCAGCCAGGACTTGAATCAGTGCCCATACGAGATGCCAGCACTGCAGGTGATGGCTTTACCCGCTGCTCCACAGTGCTGGTCCCTAGAATAAATCTTTTTTTTTTTTTTTTTAAATAAACACTACTGAAAGAAATTGAAGAAGATGCAAAGAAATGGAAAATATTCTGTATTCACAGATTGGAAGAATCAACATCTGTACTGCTGAAAGTGTTTTACAGATTCAGTGAAATCCCTGTAAAATACTCTGACCAGGACATTATGCTAAGTGAAATAAGCCAGTCAGAAAAAGACACATACTGTATGATTGCATTTACGAAGTATTTGTAGTAGTCAGATTCGTGAAGGGAGAAGAAAGAGTGGTGGTTGCCAGGGAATAGGGAGTTATTATTTAATGAGTATAGCATTTCAGTTTTAAGATGTGAAAAGATCTGAAGATGCATGGTGGTGGTGGTTATACAATATGAATGTGCTTCATACTGCTGAATTGCACACCTATGATGGTAAATTTTAATGTCCTTTGCCACAGTTTTAAAAGTTGGGGGGAAAACCCCTACTGATCATGAATCATGTAAGTATCTCACTTCTAGTTGATGCTGATTTGATACTTTCTAAGTTCAGGTGTTCCTTAAGTTGCAGGTCTTTAGAAATTATTAATGACTGCACAGTGATTGAACTCCCATAACTGTGAGGATATTACATATTAGAGCAAACTCAGAAATGCACTACAGTCACTTTTAAGCACTTAGACTAGTGCAATCAGATGTTAGAATGTGATCTCTAAAGGTGTTTTGAAGTGCTTCAAATGTAGGGGACTATCCTTTTCTTTTTATTCTTTAACTACTTTAATGGTATTTCTGGAAATAACACCACAGTAGTTTTCTGTCTTTCTGTCTGTCTGTCTGTCTTTCTTTCTGTCTTTCTGTCTTTCTACAGGCAGAGTGGACAGTGAGAGAGAGAGAGAGAGACAGAGAGAAAGGTCTTCCTTTACCGTTGGTTCACCCTCCAATGGCCACTGCGGCCAGCGCACTGCGCTGATCCGAAGCCAGGAGCCAGGTGTTTCTCCTGGTCTCCCATGCGAGTGCAGGGCTCAAGGATTTGAGCCATCCTCCACTGCACTCCCTGGCCACAGCAGAGAGCTGGCCTGGAAGAGGGGCAACCAGGACAGAATCCGGCGCCCCGACCGGGACTAGAACCTGGTGTGCCGGCACCACAGGCGGAGGATTAGCCTAGTGAGCCGCGGCTCTGGCCCACAGTAGTTATTTGTATTTTACTTATTTATACCTCTGTTTTTATAATTTTTGTTTCATTTGTATCCTCCATGTTTTCCTATTTAATGCACACATTTAGATTGCAGTAAGAACAGATTTGAGTTCCAGTCTGATTGATCCTTGGTTTCTGGTGTTCTGATCTAACTTTAGACATACAAAGGGAAGAAGAAAAGGTGAAACGATCTGTGAAGGATGCCGCTAAGAAGGGCCAGAAGGATGTGTGTGTGGTTCTGGCCAAGGAGATGATCCGCTCAAGGAAGGCCGTGAGCAAGCTCTACGCGTCCAAAGCCCACATGAACTCCGTGCTCATGGGGATGAAGAACCAGCTCGGTAAGGGGGCAGGTGCCCTGCAGTCAGTGGAGTGCTCTGGTTGCTGTTCCTGTCAACACAGGTGTCCTTGAGCAGGAAGGACAGATAGCTCAGGGTTTGTTCTTTATGTTGTCTTATTTGGGGTGTTGTACTAATGCAAAACATGATTGTCAGTGTTACTGTTTTATTGTTATTCATGTTGTTTTGCCAGTGTTTTTGAAGTATGACAAAATCTGGATATAAATCTGCTTTGTTTTGAAGTTAGACTGTTAGGGATAATATGAACGGTACTTTTTTTTTTTTTTTTTTTTTTTTTTTTTTTTTTTTTAAGATTTATTTATTTGAAAGAGTTACACAGAGAGAGGAGAGGCAGAGAGAGAGAGAAGTCTTCCATCTGATGGTTCACTTCCCAGATGGCCGCAACAGCCGGAGCTATGCTGATCCGAAGCTAGGAGCCAGGAGCTTCCTCCCAGTCTCCCACTTGGGTGCAGGGGCCCAAGGACTTGGGCCACCTTCTGCTGCTTTCCCGGGCCATAGCAGAGAGCTGGATGGAAAGTGGAGCAGCCGGGTCTCGAACTGGTGCCCGTATGGGATGCCGGCACTTCAGGCCAGGGCATTAACCCACTGCGCCACAGCGCCAGCCCCTGAACAGTACTATTGAATGACTGAAGACCCAGGTTGTAGTAGTAGAGGTCGGTCTGCATGTTTGGAAGGAAGCTAAAGAAAAGAGTGTTCTTGCTTGGTCCGAGGTCCAGAGCAGCCCCAGGTACACTATGAAAACAGGCTGCTTGGCTTGGGCCTTCCCTGCCTCCTTTCCTGCCTTCTATCTGCTTTATGTTTCCTCAGATCCTAGGAATATACAGACATAATACATGTGAACGGTTTTTTTTAGATGATGATTAACATTTTATCATGTTTGGAATCATTTCCTTCTAGTATCCAATGTAGTAACATTGTGGACTTTCGCAGTTATCTGTCTCCAGGTCAGTAACACCTAGAGTCATAGGTTAAGTTGGACTTCCAGTTGGTTTCTTAATTTATGTTAAATTAGGAAATCCTAACTCAGAATGCTTGTTCTTTGGTAATGGTATCAGGTGACTGTTGAATATAAACTTGTATTATGGAGAAATTTTTCATGATAAATATTTTCAACTCTGTGTCAGATACTTTGTTGATGAGAAAGTATATCACACTCAAAAGTTAGAATAGGACTAAATGTTTCAGTTTAGGGAACAGCATCAAGTGAGTTCCTAATCTGTTATTTTGGTTGCATTTTACCCTGAAGGTATTTCTTTGCATTCAGATTTAACATTTGGATGTGGTTTCTAAGTATGCTGAATATTGAATATCATCGATTTCTTTCTCCACGTGCTAAAGAAAATAAGGATTGGGAGAAGAGTTAGGGGGCGGGGGGAGAAGATGACAAGCTATGCCAGATCTTTAAACACTCCATCAGGATGTTGTTTCAGCCCTAAAGTGATGAATTGGGTCCTTTAAATACTGAATATATCACTGGGTTTGCATTTGAATCAAACCAAGTATTCAGTGTCATGAAGAAATAGTTTAATTTTATCTGTCATTTTGAAAGTTCAAGGAAATACTCTTTTATAAGCAGCTTTGAAAGTTTCATATTAATTACCTACTTTCGCTGCAGCATGCCGAGATGCATGCTTAGTTGAACATGTTAAGCTTATTTAAAATTTATTTTTTTCACTCTTTCCTTTACTCAGTCAGCATCACGAAGCATAGTGCCTGTTGTGCCTTTTTTCCTCTAAAGCAGTTCGTGCACAGCCTCTCCCCCCCATTATGAAGATTAACGTTTAGAAGACAGTATAGTAAATACATGCATTATCATCCAGAACCCGTAAAATTTAACATTTTGCTATATGAGATTACTTCAGAAAGTTAGTGAAAAGTAAAATTAAAAGATAAGTTCAGGGGCTGGTGAGCCTTGTACTGTAATGGGTTAAGCCAGTGCCTGCGGTGCAGGCGTCCCATGGGGCACCAGTTCAAGTCCAAACTGTTTCACTTCTGATCCAGCTCCCTGATAATGCGCCTGGGAAAAGCAGTGGAAGATGGTCCAAGTACCTGGGCTCCTGCCACCCATGTGGGAGACCTCAGTGAAGCTCCTGACTCCTGGTTTTGGCCTGGCTGTTGTGGCCACTTGGGGAGTGAATCAGCAGATGGATCTCTTCTTTCTCTCACTCTGTCTCTCCTTCTCTATGAAACATTGCCTTTCAAATAAATAAATATTTAAAAAAGTTCATTATAGTATAAAACGTTTTGAAATCTGTGCATACTTTTTTCATAATACACATTTTCCATGAACTTTATGTAGACTATGACATTCTTTTTTTTGCACCAAATAGACTTAATTCTATTTTTCCATGAACTTTTTGAAGTACCATCATATTTGCCTGCATTTGTGTTGTAAGAGAAATAAAACATTGTTACTTGAGACAAGTGTTTAGCGTCCTGGGTGGGACAACCACTCCCCATATTGAAGTACCTGGGTTTGACACCCAGCTGTGGGTGCTGACTCTAACATTGCCTATATTATAAGTGGTGTTTTAATGTCGGCCAAGTAGGACAAGAAGTTTGAGTTGTTTAATATAAATTATATTGATTTTGAAGCTTTTCATGTCTAATGTTGGTTTTGCATTAGTTTTGTGATTGTACATTTACAAACATCAGAAATTTGTATCCAGTTAGTAAAATACAGATAATTGAGGCCAGCAGTGGAAAGCTATTGGTATAGGGAAGCTGCTGCCATGCTGTTTTTCCTCAGTAGAGGATTGAGTCGGTACATTATGCATATTTAGGTTTTGGCATAGTACCTAGCCTGCAGGAAGGTGTTAGTGATGCATTGTGTACTAAGGAAATAAGTTGCAGAACAGCACACCCACACAGCATAGTCTACACTATAAATAGGTGCCTAGGGAATGTATTGATGTGCTTTAATACATGATAAATGAGGGGCTGGTGTTGGTGTGCAGGGGTTAAGCCGCCACCTGCACCACCAGCAAAAGCCCCTGTCAGGTGTTTGAGGCCTAGCTGCTCCACTGATCCCACTCTGCTAATGTGCCTTTGAAAATAGCAGACCCATGGGGGAGACCTGGGTGGAGTTCTGAGCTGCGGAGTGAGCCAGAGAATGGAAGATCTTTCTCTGTGTCTCTTCCTTTCAAATAAGTAAAAATAAAATCTTTAAGAAAAAAATGAGAGGTCTGAAAAGTTGTACTCTAAACTGTTATCAGAGTTATTGCTGAGAAGAGAAGTTGTAATGGAGGGGAATGTTTGCTTTTTAATCAGATATGTACTTCTATGTGTTGTTTAAATTCTCCTTCATTGTTTTTAATTTCTTATGGAAAGTTTTATGCAAAGCTAGATGAAGAGTCCGATGCATCCCTATGTACCTGTCACCCAGCTGAAACACTTAGCAGCCCTTGGCTGGTTCTACTTCTTCTATATTCCCATCTGGTCTCTCTTTCTCCCTTGGAATACAAAAAGCCATATAATTTCACCTGCAAATATTTCCACATGGATGTCTTTTTTTTTTTAACTTTAAATTTCAGCATAGTTATAAATTTACCAAAAAAAAAAAAAAAAGTAGTAGTACTGAGAGTTCTCATATACCCCACAGCCAGCTTCCTTGATTATTAACTTACTAGATGGTATGATACCTTTGTCACAGTCAATACACCACACCCAGCTTGCTCTATTATTAACATCTCATATTAGTATGGTGTATTTGTCACAGTTAATGAATCACACCAGCTTCCCCTACTTTTTTCTTTCTTTTTTAAAGATTTATTTATTTATTTGAAAGGCAGAGTTACAGAGAGGCAGAGAGAGAGAGGTCTTTATCCACTGGTTCACTCCCCAAATGGCCGCAACAGCCTTAGCTGGGACAGTCTGAAGCCAGGAGCCAGGAGCTTCTTCCAGATCTCCCATGTGGGTACTTGGGCCATCCTCTTCTGCTTTTCCAGGCCATAGCAGAGAGCTGGATCGGAAGTGGGGCAGCCAGGACTTGAACTGGCGCCCATGAGATGCCGGCACTGCAGGTGGCAGCTTTACCCGCTATGCCACAGGCCAGGCCTCACCTACTTTTTTTTTTTCTAATCCGAACTCCTGTCCCTTTTAGCCTCTGGTAATCGTCATTTGGTATTGAGTAGTTTTTTTTTTTTTTTTCAAACTCCCACATACGAGAGAGAACATGCAATATTTGCTTCAGTTTCTGGCTTTTTTTACTTAACGTGATGTCTTTCAGTTCTATCCATTTCTCTAAAAATGAAAAGATTTCATTATTTTTATGACTGAATAGTATTTTATTACACAGACACGTTTTCTTTATTTATCTGATGATAGATACTTTAGTTGATTCCGTATCCTGGCTATTGCAAACAGTGCTGCAAAATAAACACGAAGGAACAGGTATCTCTGGTAAAATGATTTCATGTCTTTTGTATGCCTGGTATTGGGATTGCCAGGTCACATGGAAAGTCTGTTTCTAGTGTTTTAAGGGAGCTCCATGCTGTTTTCCAGTCACCACACTTACTTACATTCCTACGAACAGTGTAAGGGAGTTCCGCTTTCTGCATATCTTTGCCTGCATTTGTTACTGTGTTTTTGTTAATAGCCATTTTATTAGGGGTGAGGTGATATTTCACTGTGGTTTTCATTTGGATTTCCCTGATGGCTAGCAGTAGTCAACATTTTTTCATATAATTGTTTATATGTTTTTGAGAACTGTCTCTTCAGGTCTTTTGCTCATTTCTTAACTGGATTTTTGCTGTTAAGCTTTTTGAGTTCCTAATGTATACTGATTCTAATCCTCTGTCAGATAAGTAGCTTGCAGATATTTTCTCCTATATGTCAGATGTCTTGTTCACTCTGTTGATTGTTTTCTGTGCTATGTAGAAGCTCTGAGTTTGATACAATCCCATTTATTTAGTTTTGCTTTTGTTGCTGCGCTATTGGGATCTTTTCCAATAAATTAATTGCCTACATCAGTGTCTTGATGTGTATGTTCTGTGTTTCTTCTAGCAATTTCATAGTTTCAGGTCTTTGCTCTATCTTTGATCCATGTAAATCTTTGATCTATTATTTTTTACATGGTGAGAGGTAGGGATCTAATTTCATTCTTCTACACATGTATGTCATGTTTTGCCAGCACCATTTATTGAAGAGACTGTCCTTTATCCAGTGTATGTTCTTGTCACCTTTGTCAAAAATCTGTTGGTTGTATGTATGTGGATTAGTTTCTAGGTTCTCTGTTCTGTTCTGTTGCTCTATGTGGCTGTTTTTATGCCAATACTATGCTGTTTGAATTACTACAGCTTTGAGGTATAGTTTGAAATTGGGTATTGTGGTGCCTCTGGCTTGATGGATCATTTCAGGATCACTTTAGCCAAAGTGATCTGGGTCTTTTGTGGTTCCCTATTCATATTTGGATTGTGTTTTATAATTCTGTAAAGAATGTCATTAGTATTTTGATAGGGATTCTATTAATTTCATAGATTAGGTAGTTTAGACATCCTAATTATATTCTTCCAATCCATGAACAAGGAATATCTTTCTATTTTTGTGTGTGTGTGTCCTTGGTGATTTCTTTCAATAGTGTTTTATGATTTTTATAGTAGAGATCTTTTAATTATTGGATTAAATTTGTTCCTAAATATTTTTAAAATTATTTATTTATTTGAAAGAATTACACACAGAGAGAAGAAGAGACAGAGACAGGGACAAAGAGAGAGAGAGAGGGAGTTGTCTTCCATCCACTGGTTCACTCCCCAGGTTGGCCGTAATGGCTGGAGCTTCTTCCGGGTTTCCCACATGGGTTCAGGGGCTCAAGCACCTGGGCCATCTTCTACTACTTTTCCAGGCCACAGCACAGAGCTGGATTGGAAGAGGGGCAGCCAGGACTCGAACCGGCGCCCACATGGGATACCGGCACTGCGTACTGCAGACAGCAGCTTTACCTACTACACCACCGTGCCAGCCCCTGTTCCTAAATATTTTAATGTTTTGTAGCTGTTGTGAATGCGATTTGTTTACTGATTTCTCAGCAAGATAATTATATAGTTTTCTATATTATATATATATAATTATATAGTTTTCTGTATGTTGATTTTTGTATACTGAAACTTTATTGAATGGGTTTATTAGTTGGTAATAGCGTTTTGGTGGAGCGTTTAGGTTTTTCCATGTACAGAATCATATCATGTACAAACATGGATATTTTGGCTTCCTCTTTTCCAATTTTGATGCCCTTTCTTTCTTTCTCTTCCCTAATTAGTCTTGCTGATACTTCCAATACTGTACTGAATGAGACTGGTGAAAGTGGACATCCTTTCTTGTTCCAGATTTTTGGGGAAGTTCATTCAGCTTTTCCCTATTTGGTATGATATTGGCTGTTGGTTTTGTTGTATATAGCCTTTATAATTTTGCAGTATGTTCCTTCTGTACCTAATTTGTTGACAGTGTTAATTTTTTTTTATCATGAAGGGATGTTGAATCTTACCATTTGCTTTCTTTTTTTATATAGATTTTTTTTAAAAAATTATTTATTTGAGAGGCAGAAGCAGAGAGAGACAGACAGGTCTTCCATTGGCTGATTCACTTCCCAAATAGTGCCATGGCCAGAGTTGGGCTAATCTGAAGCCTGGAGCCTCTTCTGTATCTCCCACATGGGTTCAGGGACACAACACTTGGGTTATCTTCTGCTTTCCCAGGCCATAGCAGAGAACTGGACTGAAGTGGAGCAGCAGGACTCAAATAGGTGTGCAAATGGGATGCCAGCATTGCAGGAGGCAGCTTTACTTGCTACACCACAGTGCCAGCCCCACCATTTTCTTTCTCTGCATCTATTGAGATGTTCAAGTGTTTTTTGTTCTTCATTCTGTTAAAATTTTTAATGATGTTTTTTGATTTCAAATGTTGAACCACCCTCGCATCTCTGGGATAAATCCCACTTAGTTGTGTTGGATGATCTTTTTGATGTAGTGTTAGATTTGTTTCACTAATGTTTTGTTGAGAATTTTTGCATTCTATGTTTGTTAAGGATATTGGTTTGAAGTTTTCTTTTTTATTGCGTCTTTGTATGGTTTTGGTATCACTAATGCTGGCCTCATAAAAGGAATTTGGCAGTATTTTATCCTTTTCAGTATTTTAGAATAGTTTGAAAACCATTAGAGGTTAGTTCCTCTTTAAACGTTTTGTAGAATTCAGTAGTAAATCCATGAGGTCCTAGACTTTTCTTTGATGTGAGACTTTTAATTACTGCTCAATCTTGTTTTTTGTTAGGGGATCCATTTAGATTTTTCTGTATCTTCTCAATTTAATATTGGAAGGTTGTATGTATTCAGGAATTGTGTTCTTGAGGTTTTCAAATTTGTTAGCATGTAGTTTTTCATAGTTTCTTACCATTCTTTGTACTTCTGTAGTGTCAGTTGTAATGTCTTCTTTTTTAATTCATTTGACAGCTAGAGTTAGATAGAGAGAAAGAGAGAAAAGTCTTCCTTCCGTTGGTTCATCTCCCACCCCCACCCCCAATGGCCGCTACAGCCAGAGCTACGCTGATCCAAAGCCAGGAGCCAGGTGCTTCCTCCTGGTCTCCCATGCGGGTGCAGGGGCCTAAGCACTTGGACCATCCTCCACTGCCTTCCCAGGCCACAGCAGAGAGCTGGACTAGAAGAGGAGCAACCGGGACTAGAACCTGGCATCCATATGGGATGCTGGCGCCGCAGGCAGGGAATTAACCAAGTGAGCCACGGTGCTGGCCCTGTAATGTCTTATTTTTCACCTCTGGTTGTATTTGATTTTGTCTCCTTTTTGTTAGTCTGGCTAAAAGTTTGTCTATTTTCTCTTTTTAAATTGTTTTAAAGATTTATTTATTTGAAAGGCAGAGTTGCAGATAGAGGGAAGAGACAGAGAGAGAGAGAGAGAGAGATCTATCCATTGGTTCACTCTCCAAATTGCTGAAATGGCTAGAGTTGGAGCCAGGCTGAAGTCAGGAGCCAGGAGCTTCTTCCAAGTCTCCCATGTGAGTGCAGGGGCCCAATAACTTGGGTCATCCTCCCCTGCTTTCCCAGGCACATTAGCAGGGAGCTGGATCAGAAGTGGAGCAGCCAGGACTTGAACTGGTGCCAATATGGGATGGTGGCATTGCAGGCAACAGCTTTACCCATTGTTCCACAATGCCAGCCCCTGTCCCGTGGATTTTGGTATGTTTTGTGTTCGTTTGTTTCAAAAAATTTTTTAATCTCCTTTTTAGTTATTCAGTGGTCCATTGGTGGTTTAGTAACATGTTGTTAAATTTCAACATATGTGTAAATTTTCTATCCTTATTGTCGGTTTCTAGTTTCATACCTTTCTGATCTGAGAAGATATGTGGTATGATTTTGGTTTTTAAAAATTTACTGAAACTTGATTTGTGGCCTAAAATAGGATCTATCCTACAAAATGTTCCATGTGCCGATTAGAAGAATGTGTATTCTGTAGCTGTTGGGTAAAATGCTCTGTGAATGTCTTTTAGGACCATTGCTCTAAAGTATGCTTCAGTTCTGATGTGTCTTTGTTGATTTTCCATCTGGTGATCTGTTCATTGATGACAATGAAGTGTTGAAGTGCTCTATTACTGTTTTAGAGTCTCTTTCTCTCTCTAGGTCTAATAATATTTGCTTTATGCTTCTGGGTTGTCTTGTGTAGGGTGCACTTATATTTGTGATTGTTATATTTTCTTGCTGAATTGATATTCTTATCAGTAAATAGTGCCCTACTTTGTGTCTTTTTTTTTTTTTAAAGATTAAAGTCTTTTATCTATTATGTGTGTGGCTGTTGCAGCTCATCTATGTTTTATCTGTGTGAGTGTGATACTCCAGCTTATTTTGAGTTTCCATTTTCCTGGTATATCTTTTTCATTTACTTTCTTTATCTGTGAATTAGTTTCTTGTAGTCTGAACATATTTGAATCTTGTGGGGCTTTTTGTTTGTTATCTATTTGTCCAATCTGTACCTTTTAATTAGGAAATTTGATCCACATACTTTCAAAGTTAGTATTTTTTAAAAGATTTATTTATTAAAAGGCAGAGTTGCGGGGGGGGGGGGGGTTCCATCCCCTGGTTCACTTCCCAGTGGCTGCAGTGGCCAGAGCTGGGCCAATTCAAAGCCAAGGAGCCAGGAGCTTCTTCCAGATCTCCCGTGTGGGTGCAGAGGCCCTAAGACTTGGGCCATCTTCTGCTGCTTTCCTGGGCCTTATCAGAGGGCTGGATTGGAAGTGGAACAGCCGAGACCTGAACCAGCTTCCATATGGGACACTGGTACTGCAGGCAGTGGCTTCACTTGCTATGCCACAGCACTGGCCTCTCAAAGTTAGTATTGATAGAGAACTAGCTCCTGTCACTTTGTTGATTGGTTACTGATCATATCTGCTGTTAGTAAATCTTTTACTGTAGTGTGTTTTCATGAGACTTCTAATTTAGAACTCCTTTCAGGATTTCTTAGAAGGCTGGTCTGGTGGTAATGAATTCTTCCAGTTTTGCTTATCTGGTAATATTTCTCCTTCATGTCTAAAGGATAGCTTCATTGGATATAATACTTTTGGTTGGAAGTTTGTTTTTCTTTCAAGACCTTGAATATATCATTCCATTCTCTTCTGGTCTGTAGCATTTCTCCTGAGAAGTCTGCTGTTAGTCTAATTGGTTTTCCTTTATATGCAATTTAACATTTTTCTCTTGATGTCTTTAGGATTCTCTTTTTGTCCTTAATTTTGGGCAGTTTTTTGTTCTCTTTGGGGTCCTTTGAGCTTCCTGTTTCTGGATGTCCATATTTCTTTCAAGATTTGGTTTGGGAAGTTTTCAGCTATCATTTCATTCAGTAGGCGTTCAGTGCCTTTTTGCTTCTCCTTCAGCATCCGTGTAGTAGAAATATTTGTTCATTTTATGGTGTACTATTTGTCTCATAGACTTTCTTCACTCTTTTGCATTCTTTTCTCTATTTTGTCTGACTGGGTTATTTCAGAAGTCTTCATAGTCAGAAAGATGTGGATTCCAAACTTTTGTTCCATGGTGAACTCTTGAAATCCAGGGACTCTTGAAATCTTTCAGTTCTTGGATATGTGCATGTGCACTTCTTTCCACTGAATTCTTTTTTGGGAAGCAAATGGTTTTAATCAGTTGTTGGATTTCCCAAACTGATCCTTTAGGGTGTTTTTTTTTTTTTTTTTTTTTTCACTTTTCCCATATTCCATTTTGAGGGTAAATTGTTATACCTTCTGCATAGAGTGGTTATCAAGCTTACTTCATTGCTTGGCATTTGGTAATTGTTACTTACAGTAGATTCTAAATGTTACTCTTGTCATTGACTTTGTTAATGTTCTAGTTTCTGAGAAACTTCTGTTACTTTCTTTCTATTTTTCCTCTTGAATTCTTAATTTTGGCTATCTCAATTTTACTTCCCAGGAAAGAATCTCTGACAGTTCCTTTCTTAAAAAACTCATCCTATTGTTATTTCTTTGCTGCAGTATTGTCCCTTATTAATGATAGTCTTGGTTTTGAGATTTTTTGTGTCCTTGTATTGTTTCTCAGAACTTGTCCTAGTCATCCTCTTCCCTATCCCTCACCTCTCTTTTAAGAAAGGGGTAATGGGGGCAGGGAGGAGAGGGTGGGAGAGGATGGATTTAGTGCAGGCCTCATGCAGGAAGACTGCGCTATGGAGAAGAAAATGTTAATTCATTGAATAAAAATTCATATATACCTGTGTATCTGTATCTTTTAACCCTATTCTGTGCTGAGTATACTGCAGGGCAGCTGGGACTCAAGTAGTGAGCAGTACAGGCAGTCACTGCCCTGTAGATTGAGGGTATGAAGTAAATAGTTGAACGCATTCAATAAGAACAAACAATTCATTCAAACAAATGGGTATTTTTGATTGTGAACTGAGATTTATACTGGGAGACTGGACAAGGGAAATGGAGAACCAAGGATGGCTCCTTTCGGCTCTGATGCCGTCTGCTGGAGGGTAAGCAACTGCGTGTGTAGGGGCAGAGCTGGGTTCAACCTGAGTGGCCAGCACACGTGAAGGCTGCGGGGTCAACAACAGCTCCGCAGTCACAGCTCTGAAGGAAGGGCTAGGAGGCTGGGGTGCCGAGCAGGGCCGAGGGCGGCTGCAGGGGGTGAGCAGGGAGATGGAAAAGCTTTTAGAGCTGCTGGAGCAAAGGTGCTGAAGCCACGTCACAGTGAAACATGCTGCGCAGTGGTACGGATAAAGTGCAGTGGGAGTTCAGGGAGAAGTATTTTGGGGAGAGAGGCAGGGAGGCGCTGAGTAGAGGGATGGGTGCACAAGGGCACAGGTGAAATATTCAGGCCGTGTTCAGGAAGCAGTTTGACAGGCGTGCGTTCTGAGGAGTTGTGGGAGGTAGAGCTGGAAAGTAGGTTGCAGGCAGAGTTCTCAAAGTTAGGCTGAGGAGTTTCACTTTCACGTTGCCGATGTTGGAAGCCCAGACTGCAGGTGCAGGGAGGGACTGGTGCTGGGAGATCGGAGGCAGTGGGATCTGCAAGGTAGTGGGATGGAGCTGGGCGGCTGACAGGGTGGTTTAGTGGGAATGGAGTGGAGCAGGGTCTTTCTGAAGACCTTTCTGGCTGTGGAGCAGAGCAAAGAGACTTAATATCTAAGCAAGCCTGCAGTGGTCCAGGCCCTTGAGCCTGGAGAGACTGCTGGTGAACAGTGGAACGTTGCTAGTTGAGAGATCAAATACAGCAGGACTAGGATAAAGCCTGCGGAGGTGGGAGGGAAGAATCTACTTTTGGGTATGGAAAAGGGAAACCTATACCGTATTGGGGCTCCTCAGAAGTCGTGAACTTGCCCCTGCAGTCTCCATCCTAACCCACCAATTGCTGTTTGGACAAAGTCATTCATTTTCCATAAGATGTTCTTTGTTAAAATGCAGATATCCCTGGGAGGGATTATGTGTTATAATTTATCAGCTATTAATACATTGTCATAAGCGACAGCTTTCTGACAGCATCTCCTTGCAGAATAAGACAGGTGATGAAGGTGTTTTAAGTGAGGGAGAGGTTAAAAGGTGGTACAGGAAGTAGTATTACTGTATGATATAGCAATTCCACTTCTGGGCATGTCCCCAAAAGAATCGAAAGCAAGGACTCAAATAGATTTTTTTTTTTTAAGAGTTGTTATTTATTTATTTGAAAGGCAGAGTTAAAGAGAGGCAGAGGAAGAGAGAGAGGTCTTCCATCTACTGGTTCACTCCGCAGTGGCTGCAATGCCCGGAGCTGGGCCGATCCAAAGTCAGGAGCAAGAAGCCTCTTCTGGGTCTCCCACGTGGATGCAGGGGCCTAAGCACTTGGGTCATTTTCTCTTGCTTTCCCAGGCCATAGCAGAGGGCTGGATTGGAAGTGGAGCAGCTGGGTCTTCACCCGCCATGCCCACAGCGCCAGCCTCTCAAATAGATATTATACATCTGTGTTCATCATCACAATATTCACAATAGCCAAAAAGTGGAAGCACCTCAGGCATCTTTTGACAGATGACTGGATAATCAAAATGTGGTATATGTGTACAATAAAATGTTATTGAACCTTAAAAAGGAAAGAGATTCCAAACTGTGCTGCAGCACGGGCGAACCTCGAGGATGTGCTAAGTGGAAATAAGCACATCAAAAACCGCAACAAATACCTTGATTCCACTTAAGCAAAGTCCCTGGAGTAGTCAAATGTAGAGACAGAAATGTCATGGTGATTGGTAAGGGGAGGAGGGAAGTGGATACAGAGTTTCAGTTCATGAAAATGAGAGAAATTCTGGAGGTGGATGGCGGCCATGTTTGTATAACAGTTTGAGTGTACCTGATGCCACTCGACAGTGCACTTAAAAATGGTTAAAACTGTAAATTGTGTTGTGCATATTTTTGATTTAAATAATAAGTTTTATGCATATTTTACCTTTTTTTTTTTTTTAAGATTTATTTGAGAGAGTTACAGAGAGAGGGAGAGACAGAGAGAGTGGTCTTCCATCCGCGTTCACTCCCCAAATGGCCCCAACAGCTGGAGCTGGGCCTGTCAAGAGCCAGGAGCTTTCTCAAGGTCTCCCATGTGGGTGCAAGGGTCCAAGCATATAGGCCATCTTCCACTGCTTTCCCAGGCCATTAGCAGAGAGCTGGATTGGAAATGAAGCAGCAGGGACTTGAACTATTGCTGCAGGCGGAGACTTAGCCTACTGCACCACAGTGCTGACCCCTATTTTACTGTTTCAAACAGTGGGGAAGACATGGGTTCTGAGCCATGTGGGGTCCTGGGTGGCAGAGACTTTGTGAGAGCTCTGAGCTCTTGGATGGTGGCACACAGCATCTAGAAGGGCAAGGGAGACAATGAAAAGGGAGGCCAGGCAGGGTAGTTCATCTGCCAGGCTGCCTTTGGCCTTTTTTCTCCATGGAGTCCTGGTCCTTGAAAATGGACTCACAAGGTATGGTCTTTGGGGGTGAAACATAACTTTGTGAAGTGTAAACCGACTTGCTGAATTAAAAACCTTTTCATGATGTCTTAGTGTTTTTAATTTAAAAGTTATTAGAAGCTTATTGTTAAAATGTTTACTTTATACTAAATGTTCTTTTGTCTTGGTCTCAGCTCCTTTATTCATCAGTAACTTCTGGAGTCCATCTGAACTTCTAGAGTTACATCCTAACTGTCCTGTAGTTGCTTTTTATTAGTCTAACATGTCATCACACATACATACATACATACACACACACTCTCTCTCTCTCTCTCATTATCCAGGTATATAAGTCTATGCCCTTAATTAAATGGGAACAAATCTTTCCTTTTATTTGACACTTATTTTTTTTAATTTTGATCAACAATTCATAATTATATACATTAATGGGATACTGTGTGGGTTTTTTTTGTTTGTTTTTATTTATTTATTTGAAATTCAGAGTTACATAGAGAAGGAGAGGGAGAGAGGGAGGGAGGGAGTCAGTCATCCATCTGCTGGTTCACTCCCCATTTGGCTGCAATGGCCAGAGCTGGGCTGATCCGAAGTCAAGAGCCAGGAGCTTCTTCCAGGTCTCCCGTGGGTGCAGGGACCCAAGGACTTGAACCATCCTCTACTGCTTTCCCAGGCTATAGCAGAGAGCTGGATGGGAAGTGGAACATCTGGGACTTGAACCAGCGCCCATATGGGATGCTGGCACAGCAGGCGGTGGCTTTACCCACTACACCACAGCGCTGGCCCTGATACTGTGTGTTTTGATATGTGTGTGCAGAATATGGCATGAAATCAACTTAGCATATTCAGCATTTAAGGTATCATTTTTTCAGGGTAAGGCATTTGAAATTTCCTCCTAGTTACTGTGCGATAGTTGAATATAATACATTATCATTGACCGTAGTTGCCTTACTGTGCAGTTGTTTTCCAAAACCTTCTTCTGTCTGAAACTTTGCACCTG
Source organism: Oryctolagus cuniculus (assembly GCF_051225735.1). NCBI lineage: Eukaryota > Metazoa > Chordata > Mammalia > Lagomorpha > Leporidae > Oryctolagus > Oryctolagus cuniculus. The sequence goes on from NC_142868.1 coordinate 121,389,966, forward strand.
TCAAAAAAAATTTTTTTTCCAAGAAACGGGGGAACAGACAGAGATAGAGAGGAAACTCCCATCCGCTGTTCAGTCCCTAAATGCCCACTACATTTGGGGCTGGGTTGGGGTGGAAACCAGGAGGTAGGAACTCAATTCAGGTCTCTGTGCATGGCAGGAACCCAGTTACTCACACCATCACTGCTGCCTTCTGGGGTCTGCGTTGGTGGGAAGCTGGAATCAGAAGCCGGAGCCAGAGCCAGGATTGAAAACCAGGCACTCTGATGGGGGACACAGGCATCTTAACACTAGGCTCAGCACCGCTCCGTGCAGCTGCACAGTCTTCGATCACCAACATTCCCTTCCTGTGGCTACCCCGCCCTCCTCTGGTAACCATCGTCCTGTTCTCTGCTTGTGTGAGTTCCACTTCATATGTGAGTGAGGTCACACAGTGTTTGTCTTTCTGTGTCTGGCTGACGTCACTTAGCATAATGTTCTCTAGACTCAACCATGTTGTCACCAAGGACAAGATTTCTCCTTTTTAAAGGCGGAATGGTGTTCCATTGTGTATGTATACCACAATCCCCTTTCTGCATGTCTTCTTCAACCCTTATCTTTGATCCTTTTATGAAAGCCACGTGACAGATATGAGGTGACACTCAGTCCTTTTAGTTTGCATTTGCCTAATGATCAGTGCTGCTGAGCATTTCGTCATGTACCTCATGTACCTTTTGGCCATTAGTATAGCTTTTGAGAAATGTCTGATGAAGTCCTTTGCTCATCTTTTACTCAAATTATTCGTTTTCTTATTGTTGGGTACAATTACTTATATAAGAGGGTACTTTAGGGGCCGGCACTGTGGCGCAGTGGGTTAACACTGGCCTGAAGCGCCAGCATTCCATATGGGCGCCGGTTCTAATCCCAGCTGCTCCTCTTCCAACCCAGCTCTCTGCTGTGGCCTGGGAAAGCAGTAGAGGATGGCCCAAGTGCTTGGGCCCTGCACCCACGTGGGAGACCCGGAGGAAGCTCCTGGCTCCTGGCTTTGGATCCGTGCAGCTCTGGCCGTTGTGGCTATCTGGGGAGTGAACCAGCGGATGGAAGATCTCTCTCTCTCTCTCTCTCTTTGAAATAAATAAATAAATCTTTTTTTAAAAAAAGAGTACTTTCAGTAGCATTTATGAAAATGGAATTAAACATTGATTTTGGAACAAACCATGTGCACTAAGGATATCCAAACAAAACAACGCATGAAATGTGTGTATTATAAAAGAGCTGTGAATAGATTTCAAACATTTTTGCACCAGTATAAACTTTTAATTCCATTTTTTCCACAGACTCTGAAATATGCTCACATTTCGGATACTAACCCCTTATCAGATGGGTTTGCAAATATTTTCTCCCATTCTGTGGGTTTTTATTTTGTTCATTGTTTTCTTTGTTGTGTAGAATCTTTTTAGTTTGATGTCATCCCATTTGTCTGATTTTGCTTTTGTTTCCTGTGCTTTTGGGGTCAAATTGAAAAACATCATTTCTTCAGAGCAAATTTGTAGAGCTTTTCCACTCTGTTTTCTGATGGTTTGACAGTTATCTTTACTGTGTCCTGAGTTGATTTTGGTGTGAGGAGATAGCGTACTCTTCTGCAGGAGGATATTCAGTGTTCCCAGCACGGTTTACTGAAGAAGGTGTTTTCTCCATTGGCCCCTTTGTCAAAAATCAGTTGACTGTACTGTGTGGGCTTATTTTGGGACTTTCTATTCTGTTCTTTTGGTTGATACATCTACTTTTATGCCAGTAATATGCTTTTTTTTTTTTTTTAAAGATTTGTTTATTTGAAGAAAGAGAGAGAGAGAGAGGTTTTTCATCTACTAGTTTACTCCCCAGATGGCTGCAACGGCTCAAGCTGCGCTGATCTGAAGCCAGGATCCAGCAGCTTCTTCCAGGTCTCCTGTGTGGGTGCAGGGGCCCAAGAACTTGGGCCATCTTCCACTGCTTTCCCAGGCTGTAGCAGAGAGCTGAATCAGAAGAGGAGCAGCTGGGACTAGAACTGGCATCCATATGGGATGCTGGCACTGCAGGCAGCAGCTTTACCTGCTGTGCCACAGTGCCAGCCCTAGTAATATGCTATTTTGATTACAGTTGCTTATTAGGGTATTTTGAATTCAGAGAGTATAATGCCTTCAGCTTTGTTCTTTTTGCTCAAGATTATTTTGGCTCTTCAGAGTGTTTTGTGATTCTAAACAAATTTAAGGATTTTTTTTTTTTTTACCATTCTTATGAAAGATAACATTGGAATTTTAATAGGGATTGCACTGAATCTGTAGATCACTTTGGATAGTATAGACATTTTCATAATATGAATTCTGCCAGAGCATTGAACATACATTTCTTTCACCTGTGTTTTATAGTTTTCAATTTGTAGATCTTTTACCTATCAGTATTTAATGTTTGTTGTGTGGTTGTACATGGGGTTGCTTTCTTAATTTTCTTCTTGGATAAATTATTATTAGTATATATTCATAGATTACTGATTTTATTTTATTTTTAAAAGATTTTATTTTACTTATTTGAGAGGCAGAGTGACTGAATGAGAGGAGAGACAGAGAGAGAGGTCTTCTATCCGCTGGTTCACTCTCCAAATGGCTGCAATGGCCAAAGCTGCGCCATCTGAAGCCAGGAGCCAGGAGCTTCTTCTGGGTCTCCCACATGGGTCATTTTCTACTGCTTTCGCAGGCCATAGCAGAGAGCTGGATTGGAAGAGGAGCAGCCAAGACTTGAACTGGCACCCTTCATAAGGGATCTGGGCGCCACAGGCAGAGGCTTAGTCCCACCATGCCACAGCACTGTCCCCACTGCTGATTTTAGAATGCTTGATTTGTATCCTGAAATTCTACTGAGTTTATTCATTAGTTCTGGGTAGAGGGTTTTTTTTTTGTTGTTGTTGTTGTATAATAATATAGAAGATCAGGTCATTAGTAAATAGAGATTTATTCCTTCCTTTCCTACTATAATACTGTTTTTTTTTTTTTCTTGCTCTCATAATTGCTCTGGCTAGGAGTTCTAGTTCTATGTTGAAAAGAACTGATGAGACTTGTCCCTGTTCCTACAGGAAAGGCTTTCAACTTTTAATTGTTAAGATTGATGTTAGCTGCAGGTTTGCCACATGTGGCCTTTATTGTGTTGAAATACATTCCCTCTATTCCTTTTTTTTTTTTTTTTTTTTTTGACAGGCAGAGTTAGACAGTGAGAGAGCGAGAGAGAGAAAGGTCAGAGAGAAAAGTCTTCCTTCCATAGGTTCACTCCCCAATGGATGCTACGGCTGGCACGCTGTGCTGATCCGAAGCCAGGAGCCAGGTGCTTTTCCTGGTCTCTCATGCGAGTGCAGGGCCCAAGCACTTAGGCCATCCTCCACTGCTTTCCTGGGCCACAGCAGAGAGCTGGACTGAAAGAGGAGCAACCGGGAAAGAATCCGGTGCCCCAACCGGAACTGGAACCTGGGGTGCCGGTGCCTCAGGTGGAGGATTAGCCAAGTGAGCCACGATGCCGGCCCCTAATTTGTTGATAGTTTTTATGATGAAAAGAACTGAATTTTGTTGAATACCTCTTCTGCATCTAATGAGATTATTATCTGATTTTTATCCTTTTTTTTATATAAAGATTTATTTATTTACTTGAAAGAGTTACACACAGAGAGAAGAGTCAGAGGGAGAGAGAGGTCTTCCATCCACTGGTTCACTCCCCAGGTGGCCACAATGGCTGAAGCTGGGCTGATTCGTAACCAGGAGCCAAGAGCTTCCTCCAGGTCTCCCATATGGGCGCAAGGGCCCAATGATTTGGGCCGTCTTCTACTGCTTTCCCAGGCCGTAGCAGAGAGCTAGATTGGAAGTGGAGCAGCTGGGACTTGAACCAGTGCCCATATGGGATGCCAGCGCTGCAGGCAGTGGCTTTACCCACTACACCATAGCGCCGGCTTCTATCCTTCATTTTTTAATGAAATATATTACATTTATTGATTTGTGTGTGTTAAACCATCCTTGCATCCCAGAGCTAAATCCTGTTTAAGCATGGTAATTGATTCTGTTAATGTGTTCTTGATTTCTATTTGCTAGCATTTTAAAATTTTTTATATCTATGTTCATCAGTGATCCTGACCTATAATTTTTTCTTCTTGTATTCTTGCTGGCTTTGATTTTTGGATAATACTAGCCTCATAAAATGAGTTTGGAGGTATTCCCTCTACTCTGATTTTTGGGAAGCATTTGAGAAGAGTTAGTATTAGTTCTTTTTTAACTGTTTGGTAAAATTCAGTAGTGGAGCCATCCTGGCCAGGATTTTTCTTTGTGGGAGACTTTTCATTACTGACTCAATCTCCTTACTCTTAATTGGTGTTGAGATTTTTTATTTTTTCATGATTCAGTCTTGGTAGATTGTATGTGCCTCAGACATATATCTGTTTCTTCCAGGCTGTTCTTCCTGCAGGAGGCGGGAAGGGCCAGACGTGACTAAGGGGGCGTGCTGACCAGTTTGTTAAGATTTGTTTTGTGGCCTAACACATTGATCTAACATGAGATTGTCTGTGTGCTCTAGAGAAGAGTGTGCAGTCTGCTGGTATTGGGTAGAATATTTGGTGTATATCTTATTGATCCATTTTGTCTAAAGTATAATTCAACTCCAATATTTCTTTGTTGACCTTCTGTGTAGGTGATCATCCCATTGTTGAAAGTAGGATCCGAGGCCCCTTCTAGCGCAGTGTGTCTGTCCTTCAGACCATTTAATGCTTGCTTCGTGTATTTAGGTGCTGCAGAGTCGGCTGCATATGTCTTTATAATTGTTATGTCTCCTTAGTGATTAACCCCCTTTTCATTATGCAGTAACCATCCTTGTCTCTTTTTATAGTCTTTCACTTGTCTGTTTTGTTAAGGTGTGGAATATCTTTCCATCCTTAATTTTCAGGCTGTTTGTCCTTACTGTAAAGTTAATCTCTTGTAGGCAGCATATCATCGCATTTTGTTTTTGTTCATTGAACCACTGTATCTCCTTATTGGATAATTTAATACATTTTCAACTTCCGTGGGCTCAGAATGGTGTGGAAGCTGCACATCCACCTCCAACTCGTTTTGCTCCCCATAGAAACCATGGGTCCAGGGGAATTCTCTGTGTGCTTCCCTGTTGGCTTGGGGAGGAGTGGCACAGTCAGAGAGCTGTTTCTCTCATCTTCCCATCAAAGGTTTTCAAGTTTCTGCAGTCCAGGAGCTGTCCCAGCCTCACTCCTGAGTTGGGGGGGTAAACATAGCGTGGCTCATGGCTCCTGCCCTGCGTAGTTGCTAGTTGGATTTCTGCAGTGGGGAGTGAAGCTGAGAACTCTGTTGTCTTGCTGACCTCACTCCGTTTGGCATTTAATATTCAATTGTATATGTAATATATGTATATTACATATGCATATGTAATATACAATTGTATATGTAATATACAAATATATTAAACTGTATATGTGATCTAGCATATACAAGGTGAAAATTCAGTTTAAGCCTTGACTAAACAATAATTAATCTTGAAATACATTATTGTTCTTGGTGTTTATTCAGTGGTTTTCATTTCTTTCCTTCAGAACTTCTACAAATTCAAATTCTACAGTGCACAGATGTTGTTATAGATGAAATTTTTCCCGTATACAAATAAAACACAAAACTAAATGAAATTTTTGAAGTGGGGGAACTTTTACCTCCTTAACAAATTGATACTTTTATATTTTAGCTGTTAATCTATATGAATATTTAGTTTTTGCTATGTAAATACAGTGTAAGAATACATAGTTGTCATTGGTAACAGGGGACAGTCATCCCTTTAGCATTTTATTTTTTTAAAGATTTTATTTATTTATTTGAAAGATAGAGTTACAGACAGAGGGAGAGACAGAGGGAGAGGTCTTCTACCACTGGTTTACGTCCCAAATAAATGACTGTAGTGTCTGGAGCTGGGCTGATCAGGAGCCAGGAGCTTCTCTGGGTCTCCCGCACAGGTGCAGGGGCCCAAGAATTTGGGCCATCTTCCACTGCTTTCCCAGGTTATAAGTGAAGAGCTGGATTGAAGAGGAACAGCTAGGACGTGAACTGGTGTCCATATGGGATGCTGGGCCACAGGCAGAGGATTAACCCACTACACCATGGTGCTGCTGGCCCCTCCACTAGCATTTTAAAGCCCTGTGCCTGGGTCAAGCTGGATCACCAGAAAGCCCCGCCCCCCAGCTTTGCATGTCACAGAAATGCCTTCACCGAGCTGTTTCATGGTATTCCTTTGCTTCCTTATAATGCTAGGAAACAGCCATTTGAAGCTTTTTTTTTTACAACTTCTACACGATTACTTATATGATCAATAAAGATTATACACTTTAACATTTCTTAATATAGGAAGCCAGGGGGAAAATTCATCTTAGAGCTTGGTGCTTGTTAAGGTGAGTGCCCTGCAACCTGAAACATGGTTAACTTTCTGCCTTAGCTGTTGAGATTCTCAGAGCTAAAGTTAATTTCCGTTCCAGTAGCATCTCCAGCTCAGGTCAGTGATTCTGAACAGAGGGTGTTTTTGCCTTTTGGTGGGGTAGGGTGTGGCTGCTGGCATCACCTAGTAGGTAGAAACCAGGCATGCTGCTGAACGTCAAGAATGCATAAAACGGCCACCTACAACAAAAGGATTACCCAGCCCAAGCTGCCAGTAGTGTGATGGTTGACAACCTTTGACCCACATTTATGGAATCAACTCACCCTTTTGAGCTTTTGTATTTATTTATTTTTTAAGAATTGTTTATTTTATTTGGAAGAGCTACAGAGAAAGGAAGAGACAGAGATCTTCCATCTGCTGGCTCCTTCCCCACAAGGCCACAACGGCCAGGGCTGAGCCAGGCCAGAGGCTGGGGCCTGCAACTCCATCCAGGTCTCCTGTGTGGGTGTCAGGGGCCCAAACACTGGGGCCGTCTTCTGCTTTTCCTAGATGATTAGAGAGCTGGATCAGACAGAAGCAGAGCAGCCAGACTCGAGTTGGTGCTCTGAAACCAAATGCTGGCAGGAACTTTAACCATGCCCACCTCCCCCAAGCTGTGCCATGACACTGGCTCTGGAATGTTTCTTTGGAAATCATCTCTCTCTCTCTTTCTTTCTTTCTGTCTGTCTTTCTGTCTGTCTTTCTGTCTTTCTTTCTTTCTTTCTTTCTTTCTTTCTTTCTTTCTGTCTTTCTTTCTTCTCCTCCTCCTCCTCCTCCTCCTCCTCCTCCTCCTCCTCCTCCTCCTCCTCCTCCTCCTCCCCATGTTTGTTCCTTTTGATTGCTGAGGAGCATTCTGGGTGGAGGATACCTGTAGAAAGACATGTGGGTTGTTTGTAGTTTCTGGGTGTTAGGAATAAGATGTTATAAAAGTGTACGAGTTTTGTAGGAATGCAAGTCTTCATTTCTCTGGGACAAGCATGCGATAGAAGAGTTGCAGGGTGTCATGGATGCATATAAAAAATCCTCAGACCGTCGTCCAGCGAGGCTGCGTTTTAAATTCACACTGCTCACGCTGCTCGTTGTATGAGTGATCCAGTTTCTCTGCATCCTGCCCAGCATTTGCTGCTGTTACTGTTCGTCTCATAGCCATTCTGCCAGAGGTGTGGTGCTGCCTGCGCGTGTGTTTCTCTAAGGACTGGCGGAGAGACTGCCTTCCTGGTGACTTGTTTGCCATCCTTATCTCTGTTGAAGTGATACTCCTCTACTTTCCTCTACTTGCGTGTGTGTTCAGAAGCTTCCCGAAATGTTTAAAAAATGAACTCTTCATCCTTTTATGTTTATTTCTGATTTTTAGTTTCTTTTCTTGTATCTAGTGCTTTGTATTTGTCCCCAATATATAGTTGTTCAGTGTTTGCAATTTAAAACATTGGAAGAAACACTTTCTGTTTTTGGTAATCCTTCCTCCCTATTTTGCCTTTAGAAAACTGGGTGCTGTTCATTTTTTTTTTTTTTTTAAGATTTATTTGAAATGCAAAGTTGGAGAGAAAGAGGAAGAGGAAGGGAAGGAGTGAGAGATCTTTGATCCTCTCTGGTTCATTCCCCGAATGGCCGTAACGGCCAGGCTGCGGCTGAGCCAGGGCAAAGCCAAGAGCTGCATGCAGGTCTCCCATGTGGGTAGCAGGGTCTGGGTGCGTCATCCTGGAGCTGGATCTGCAGTGGAGCATTCGGGACTCAAAGCAGCGCCCACATGGGGTGCTGGTGCTGCGGGCAGCAGTTTACCCGGCCCACAGTGTCGGCCCTGACTGTTCACTTCTGTAAAGAAATATTTCAAGCTTTGGTGTTGGTACAAAAAGGAAATAACATCTCTGAGCCAGTTCTGTGTTATTCTATGTAAGAGCACCTGTGTCTGTAAACCTGCCCCAGTGTAGCTTGCTGTCCAGATGCTCGTATATTTAACATTGTTCCTCAGTTTAAATATGGTGATTTTCCCTGCTCTCTTCTGAATTCATTCATTGGTTTGTTCAACAGATATTTGAGTGCCAGCTCTGTGAGGCACTGATAGGCAGTGTGAATAAAAGAGTGAAGCTTCCTCTAAATAAAAGAAATGTGGTGATCTCTGGGTCAGCATGTATTCATCTAAAACTGGAAAGCTCCTGAGAAGACGCGCATGGGCGGTTTGCGAGGGTGAATACGGATTCGCGAGGCCTGGACCGCAGGGAGGCCCGCAGAAAGGCCGCTGGTGAACGAGGAGGGACACCGGCAGGAGAGCAGGGACCGGGAGATGCTGCTCGTTCTGCCTCGTGATCCTCACGCTGCAGTGTGGCCTTGCAGGTTTGAATGCGCTCAGCTCATTGTTACTGCGCTGATTTAGGGATGCTTTCTGCAGGAATATTTAAATTAATTTATTTTATTTGAAAGGCAGCGTTAACAGAGACAGGAGGAGTGACAGAGAAATCCTCTATCCACTGGTTTACTCCTCAAGTGGCTACAACAGCTGGAGCTGGACTAGGCCAAAATCAGGAGCCAGAAGCTTCCTGTGGACTCCCACGCAGGTGCAGGGTCCCAAGGACTTGGGGCATCTTCTGCTGCTTCCCCAGGCCATCAGCAGAGAGCTAGATTGGAAGTGGAACAGCTGGGAATTGAACCAACACCCATATGGAATGTTGGCACCACAAGTGACAGCTCAACCCGTTACTCCACAGTGCAGGCCCCTTTCTGCAGGATTTTAACTTTTCATTTTTTGTGTGTGATTTTTTTTTTGGTTACTGTAAAATATATAGCACTTTGCCATTTTAACTGTTTAAATGTATATACTTCAGTGGCATTTTAATTGACATTTTGATTAATATAAGAAAAATAAGTTGAATGCTTTGGCTTTTGAAGCATTTTAGATAGGAATTCCTGTCTAACAGGCTGTCAGCCCTTCTGTCATTAAATTCTTTGTTATTCATTGATTCATATCCTTTGGTTGCATTCTGTATGCTCAGCATATAGTTGACACAGTGGGACATGGCCATTAGCCTGATGCCGCTTGTATTCTAGTATATAATGTATTGTCCTGGTTTTGCATACGATATTTTAATAGTAAGCCTATTGAGTATGAATTCACTTTGGTCTTAATAGGTTTATGCAGTCTTAAAAACATTAGAGGTTGTTTTTAATATCTTATATAGCGTGTGAGTTCAGTAGAATGCTTATATAGCAACTCTATGGGATTTTTGGTCAGACTTTAGAATCAGCATTACATACACTTCATAAAATATACTAGATGCTAGTTTGGTTTCTTTGGTTGTCTTAATTAAAGAATATGTTGAGCTACAAAGGAAGTAGAACTTGACCACAGTGTTGTATAGTCTAGCCAGGGCTGTGGGGTTGGGCGTCTTTCAGCTTCTCGTTGCTGGCCCATGCCTTGACTTGGTGGTCTGGTGCGTGGAACTTGGCCTGCTCCTCAGTGCTGTCTCCGAGTCAGGAGCTGACCGGTGCGGGCCAGGGGTGGTCGTGCATCACAGGCAGCACCCTTACACCCGAGGCCCTCGGAGGATGCGTTTGTCAATCAGCAGTGGCACTTGATATGTCTGTGAAACTTTACAGAGCTCTTTGTCGTATGTGGTCTCCTGGCTCAGTCAGGAAGTGGTAGGTGCAGGCTTCCACCCAGAGCCCTCTTGTCCAGGCTCCGTGTACACAAAACTAGCCAGGCAGGACAAAACGCCCAGCTACTCTCTCCCAGGCTGGCTGCTGTAGATTGTGCAGGGAGGTCCTGGGACCATGGAGCCCTTCCAGTCTCCTCCTGAAAAATGGCAGCCTTGAATCCAGGTGACTTACCAGTTATTTTTTTATTTTTTTAATTTTTAATTTTTTATTTTTAAATTTTTTGACAGGCAGAGTGGACAGTGAGAGAGAGAGACAGAGAGAAATGTCTTCCTTTGCTGTTGGTTCACCCTCCAATGGCCGCCGCAGCTGGCGCGCTGCGGCCGGCGCACCGCGCTGATCCGAAGGCAGGAGCCAGGTACTTCTCCTGGTCTCCCATGTGGTGCAGGGCCCAAGCACTTGGGCCATCCTCCACTGCACTCCCTGGCCACAGCAGAGAGCTGGCCTGGAAGAGGGGCAACGGGGACAGAATCCGGCGCCCCGACCAGGACTAGAACCCGGTGTGCCGGCGCCGCAAGGCAGAGGATTAGCCTAGTGAGCAGGGGCGCCGGCCCGACTTACCAGTTAAGTCTTGATTTCAACCAGGCGATAGCGTTGCTCTTACTTTTAAATTTATTTAGAACAGTGTTAGGTTCCCAGCAAAGCTGAGAAGAAAGTACCGAGGTATACCTGCTGCTTTCCCTGTGTGTGCCTGTCTTCTGTCCCTGTCCCTCACTGGAGTAGTAGGTTTGCTGAAGTTCGTGACCTGCTTTGACGCACATTAACTGCCCTGTGCCCGTAGTTTACTCTGGGTCTGGACACGTGTATGACGACATAGATCCACCAAGAGTTTCCACTGCCCTGCAGATCTGTGCTCTGCGTACTCCTCTCCTCCTTCCCTGACCCTTGGCAGTCGGCGCTGTTTGTGCTGTCTGTTCCAATGTCCTGAAGCATCTCTCCTGTGTCGTCTTCAAGTGGCCTCAAAGTTTCACGTGTTACGTTTAGTTGTTTTGTTTTTAATCTATTTTGAGTTGATTTTTGTACATGGGGAGAGTCAGGAGACAGTTTTATTCTTGGGCATGTGGGTATCCAGTTTTCCTAACACCATTTAATGAAAAGCCAGTCCTTTTCCAGTGCATGTCTCTGGATGAGTTTGCTGTAGATGTGTGGGTTTAATTCCATGGTCTTAAATCTATTGCATTAGTCTATATATGTTTTATGACAATACCATGCTGTTCTAATTACGGTAGCTTTGTAATATATTTTAAAGTCAGGTAGTGTAATGCTGCCTCCTTTGTTTGGTTTGCTCAAGATTGCTTTGGCCATTCAGGGTCCTGTATGCTTCCACACAAATGCCAGTAGTTTTTTTTCTAATTCTGTGAGAAACTTCACTTGTACTTGGTAGGGATTGCATAAAATCTGTGAATCGCCTTTGGCTGTATAGATATGTCAGTCATCTTGATTCTTCTAGCCCATGAACAAAGGATATCTTTCCATTTCTTTATATCCCCTTAAATTTCTTTCTTGGGTTGTTTTTCATTTTCATTATAGAGATCCTTAACCTCTTGACTAACTTTATTCCTAGATGCTCTATTTTTGGAGTACTTTTTGGAAATGGGATTGCTTTATTTTTAGGTGGTTCGCTCTTGGTGTATCACAGGTTGTTGTATGTTGACTTTGTATCCCCCACCTCTGATGAGGTCTAATAGTTGGCAGAGTGCTGGCGTTTTCTATGTATAAGGCTATGTCATCTGCAAATAGTGACGATCTGACATCTTTCTTTCCAATTTGGGTTCTCTTCTATTCTCTTCCTTAATTACTCTGACTAGGTTCCAGTATTAAGTTGAATAAGAATGGTAAAAATGGGCATCGTTGTCTTGTTCCAGATCTTAGAAAGCTTTCCACATTCAGTATGATGGTTTTGTATATGTTGGGTATATTCATTGTAGACAGAATTTGTTCAGAGCTGCAACCGTGAAGGCTGCCGTATGTTATCAGGTGCCATTCCTGTCTGTTGACGCTCGCACGACTTTCAGCCTGCATTCCGTTGATGTGGTCATGTCTGACTTGCTGCATGTATTGAACCCAACTCCTTGTGTCCCAGGGGTAAGTCTAACCTGACCGTGGCGAATGATCTTTTTAATGTGCTGTTGAATTTGGTTTGCTGTACTTTGTTGAAGGTTTTTAAATCTATGTCCACGTTAGATATTGGCTTATAACTTGCTTTTTGTTGTGTTTGTGTCTGCTTTTGATCATAAGGTAATGCTGTTCTTGTAGGAATGATTTTGGAAGAAGTCCTTCCTCTTCTAATGTTTGGAATAACTTAAGAAAAATTGGTATTCTTTAAATGTTTGGCAGAACTCAGCAATGAAGCCATCTGGTCCTGGGCTTTTCCTTGATGGGAGGCTTTGTATTGTTGGTTCAGTCTCACTGCTCATTACTGAGCGGGTTAGGTATTCTATTTCTTTATGGTTCACTTTTGGTAAGGTACCTGTGTCCAGGTGTTTTCCATTTCTTCCATGTTGTCCAATTTGTTGCTATGTAATTGTTTGCAGCAATCCCTAATAATTCCGTGTGTTTCTGTATTGTCAGTTGTAATGTCTCCCTTTTCATCCCCTGGTTTTATTTATTTGAAGCTGGACTTTTTTCTTAGTCTAGCTAAGGGTTTGCCAATTTTGTTTATCTTTTCAAAGATCCAGCTCTTTGATTCATTGATCCTATCACGTAGTTTTTTGTTTTTGCCTCCATATCTTTATGGAGTTTTTATTTTTTTCCTTCTGATGCTGAATTTGCTTCAGTCTGATTTCTCTCGTTCCACTAGGTGCAGTGATCAGTCGTGCTCCTTCTCTGCTAGAACACTGATTGCTGTGAACTTCGCTCAGGGCCGCCTTGGCTGTGTCCGTGTTTTGTTATGTTGTGTTCACACGTTAATTCAATTCAAGAACTTTTAAATTTCCTTCATAGTTTCTTCCTTGTGCCATCGCTTGTTTGGGAGTAAATTGTATGATTTTCATGTATTTGGGTAGTTTCCAGTGTTTATTTTGATAGTGATTTCTGATTTTATTGCATTGTGGTCAGAAAGATACTTGATATGATCTTTATTTTTTAAGATTCGTTGAGAGACTTTTAAAAAGATTGATTTGACAGTGGCAGAGGGAGAGAAACACACACACACACACACACACACACAGAGTCTTCTGTTCACTGGTTCACACTCCAAGAGGCCTCCATGACTGTGGCTGGTCCAGGCTGAAGCTGTGAGCCTGGAACTCCCTCCACAGCTCCCTCGTGGGTGCCAGGGCCCAGCAACTTGACAGACTTGTTTTGTGACCTACAATGTGAACTATCCTGGAGAATGTTCCATGTGCTGATGAGAAGAACATGTGTTCTACAGCTCTTAGAAAGTTCTGTAGATGTCTGTTAGGTCCTGTTGATCTGAGGCTGCAATTTAATGCTGCTATTTCTTTGTTAATTTTCTGTCTGGATGATCTGACCATTTCTGAATATTGCAGTCCCCTGTGTTACTGTATCAAAGTATATCTCTCCCTCAAAGTATACTGATGCTTGTTTTATGTATTTGGGTTCTTTGATATTGAGTGCATGTGTATTTACAAGTGTTGTTTTGTCTTGCTAGGTTGAACCCTTTATCATTATATAATGACCTTTGCCACTTTTTATTGCTCTTTAAAACTTATTTTATCTGATAGAAGTATGGCTACTCCTGCTTTCCTTTAGGTTCCATTTGCCTGAAGTATCTTATTCCGGGACCAGCGCTGTGGTATAGCGGGTAAAACCACCGCCTGCAGTGCTGGCATCCTGTATGGGTGCCTATTGAGTCCCAGCTGCTCCACTTCCAATCCAGTCCTCTGCTATGGCCTGGGAAAGCAGTAGCAGATGGCCCAAGTCCTTGGGCCCCTGCATCCACTTAGGAGACCTGGAAGAAGCTCCTGGCTCTGGATTGGTGCAGCTCTGGCCATTGCAGCCAACTGGGGATGGAAGACACCTCTCTCTCTCTGCCTCTCCTTTCTCTGTGTAACTTTGACTTTCAAATAAATAAACAAATATTTAAGAAAAAGAAATATCTTATTCCATCCATTCACTTTCATTCTATGCGTGTTCTTAAAGCCAGGAGCCAGGAGCTTCCTCCGTGTCCCCAACACGGGTGCAGGGTCCCAAGGACTAGGGCCATCTTCTGGTTTCTCAGGCCACAGCAGAAAGCTGCATGGGAAGTTGAGCAGCTGGGACTTGAACTGGCACCCATATGGGATGCCTGCACTGGAGGCTGTAGCTTTACCCGCTATGCCACAGCACTGGCCCCTGTTTAGTTTTCATACTAAAGATGTGAATGGTTTTTGCCCCATGTTTACTGTATTGGAGCATTCTGAATTTTTCTATGTAACTGCTGTTACCAGTGAGTTTCCTACCGTCTGATATTTTCTTTTGACTTGTTAGCGTGTCTTCTCTTTCAGTTTGAAGAACTGTGTCTAGCATTTCTTCTGAGACAGGCCTTGGTAGTGATAAATTCTCTCAGCTTTGTCTGGAATGTCTTTCTCCTATCTGAATCTCTAGCTATCTTTGAGCTCACTGATTCTTCTGTTTGATCTATTCTACTTTTAGTATCTGCTATCGCTTTTTCAATTTTGCTTAGTATAAAGAATTTGGTTTTTTGAAATTATTTGAATCTCTGAAAAGTGATTATATTCGAGGATTATACAATTTCTCTGGGTTCATTGAGTTTCCTTAAAGCAGCTATTTTTAAAGTTTTCACGTAAGCAAGCATTTGACAGTAACGGATCCCTGGTGGGCTGGTTTCTGACGCCTGACTGTTAGGTGAGTTACGGTTCCCTGGCAGGTTTTGCTTCTTGTTGGTGCGTGGTGTCATCTGCACGCTGGAGGATTAGTTATTTTCTCCAGTCACCGTAATCCGGCTTCATCGGTGGCTCTGAGAAATTCCAGGTAGCCCGCTTCCTCCCTCTGAGCTGTGGACACTTCCCTCCCTTCAGCACTAGGTGGTGCCCTCATCCAGTGTGCTTGCTGGGTTGTACGGTAAGTCTGTGTCTAGGTTTGCAAGAAACTGCCATGCTCTCTCCCAAGGTGACCGTAGCAGTCACGGTGAGAATTCCTGTCGCTCCCCAGCCTCCCCCGCGTCGGTGTTGTGGTCTGGGTTTTGCCTGTTCTAATCTGCTTGCTGTGATACTTCACTGTTTCAACTTGCAGCCCCCTAGTGACAGTGTTGAGTGTCTTTCCATGTGCTCATTTGCCATCTGTGCGTCTGCTTTGTGAGCAGCCTGTCAAGCTCTTCTGGCCATTTTTGCTCAGGTTTGCTTATTGAGTTTTAGGAGTTGACCTTAGGTTTTGGGGAACAGTCCTCTCTCAGAGATGTGTGTTGCAGATACCTTCTCGCAGCTTATGTCTTGTCTTCTCATTCTCTTTTTTTAGTTAAGAGATTATTTTTACCTGCTACACTTTATTTTTTCCTTTTGGACTGTAGAAAGATACATTTCGCTCAGTTACCCGTGTGTGAGTGTTCGTCCACATGCACGCACCCCTCTGTGTTAGTCTGTTCTGTGCTGCAGTGCAGTAACAATGCCCGAGACCGGCTAACCTGTAAAGAGCAGAAGTCTCCTTCTCACGTTTGGAGGCTGAGCAGCCTCACGATCAGCAGGCTGGCGTGTGTGCTGTCTGGGAGGCAGCAGCGCTGTGTCCTCACGGGAAGGAGCCAAGCCCTTCAGTGGGCACCTGCACCATTCACGAGAGAGAAACCCTCAAACCCTCGTGGCCACGTCACCTCTTAAAGGACCACATCTTTTTTTTTTTTTAATTTATTTGTTTCTTTGAAAGGCAGACTTACAGAGAGGGAGAGAGAGAGAGAGGTCTTCCATCTGCTGGTTCACTCCCCAAATAGCTGTAATGGCTGGGGCTGAGTGAGGCAGAAGCCAGGAACCTGGAACTGCATCCCGGTCTCCCAAATGGATGGCAGGGGCCCAACTACTTGGGCCATCTGCTGCTGCTTTCCCAAGTACAAGAGCAGAGAGCTGGATTGCAGTGGAGCAGCCAGGACTCATATGGGATGTAGGAGGCCGCCGCTTAACCTGCTGTGCCACAGCACCAGCCGTAAAGGCCTGCCTCTTAGTGCTGTCGTGTTGGCCATGCCTGCACATTGGAGGGGACACAGCCAAACTCTAGCAGTCCCGTTTTTTTGGAGTTTCTACAATATAACGTCTAGTTTGGCTGTTTAAAACCTACTTCCCTAATTCATTTTGATTATCAATTTAAATCTTGTCGTTGTAAGTTTTATTTCTAAGTTCATCTTGCTTCCTCTTTTTCCTACTACATCAACTCTTTCTTTTCTCATTCATTCTGATAGAAATGTATACCTATTTCAAAATATAAATAATTCAGTTTATTTAATATGTCTTTAGTCAGTTTTTTTTTCCTCCCATCTTTTCATTTTTACTAATTCAGCTCAGAACAGTCCACTGACTGCATGTCATGTTGAGGCACTGTCTAGGTGACAGACTCAGGATGCAAGTGAGGAAAAATCACAAGCAGACTTTCACAACTCCCATATAACTGTGAACTTGGCTTGATTTTCACACTTTCTCTTCTCTGATCACCTGCCTGTATACAGTGATCAGTAATAACTTTAACATTTTCAAATCTCTATCTTTTGGTGTCACTAAAATGATGTAAATAATGTATTGTTTGTTTCAGCCACATTCTTGATATTACCACTAAAATTACACTAACTGTAATATTTTGCTGTCCCATTCCAGTGTTAAATGAAATTTTCTCTGCAGCTTGTAAACTTACTTACTCTTTCAGAAAAATCGCAAAATGTGAAAAGTTTATGGAAATATTTGTAAATATTGTAAGAACAATTAGGGAAGAGAAAGGGCATCAAAATTGGAGAAAATGAAAATATCCATGTTTATAGATTTGATGATTTGGTACTTGGAAAAGACTAAACACTCCACCAAAAAGTTCCTGGAACTGATGAACCAATTCAGTAAAGTTGCAGGATATAAAATCAATATACAAAAAAACTAGCATTTTTATACATCAATAATGAGATTGCCGAAAGAGAAATCTGATTTACAGTAGCTACGGAAATTTAAACATTTAGGAATAAATTTAACCAAAGAAGTGAAAGATCACTACTATGAAAATTATGGAAGACTATTGAAAGAAATCATCAAGGACACAAAAAATTTGGAAAGATTCAAAGAGTCCAAGTTCATGGATTAGGACCAATATAGTATACTTCCTAAAGCAACCTGCAGATTCAGTGTACTCCCTGTCACATGCCAGTTACATTCTTTGCAGAATTAGTAAACACAATCCTAGAACACATATAGAACCACAAAAGACCCAGAATAGCTACAGCAATCCTGAGCAGAAAACATTAAGCTGGAGGCACACGGTACCTGATTTCAGAGCATACTGTAAAGCTATTTTAACTAAATAGCATGATACTGGCATAAAAATAGCTACATAGACCAACGGAACACAAAAGAAATATCCATGAAATACAGCCAGTGGACTTTTGACAAAGGTGCCAAGAACTTATATTGGAGAAAGGATGTCTTTTCAATCAGTGGTGCTGGCAAAACTGGACATACATCTGTAGAAGACAGAAATTCGGTCCCTACCCCTTGCCATATATAAAAATCAACAAGATAGACCTAAGACCTGAAATTATGACATTTCTAGAAAAAAAAATTGGGAGTACACTTTAAGACTGCTACAGGCAGTGATTTCTTGGACAAGATTCCCAAAGCGTAGGCAACAAATGCAAATCTAGACAAATGTGGTTATTTCAAACTTAGAAGCTTCGGCACAGTGAAGGAAACAGCAGAGAGAAGAGGTATCTAACAGAATGGGGAACTATGTTTGCTAGTTATCTGGCAATGCAGAATAGATCAGGAACTCAAACAACTCTAACAGAAAAGCCAGTCCAGTTAAGAAATGGACAAAGGGCCTGAATAGAGAGTTCTCAAAAGAATAAATACAGATGGCCAGTAAATGTATGAAAAACATGCTATCGCTAGCCCTCAGGGAAATGTGAATGAAATCCACAGTGAGTATCACCTTACCCCTGTCAGATGGATTTTATTAAAAAGACAGAAAGTAACAAATGCTGGTGAGTATATAGAAGTATAAATTAGAACAGTCACTGTGGAAAACAGATTTCTTAAAAAGCTGGAACTTGAACTGCCACCTGATCCGTCAGTCCCACTGCTGGGTAGATGCCCAGCAGACATGAAATCATTATAGCGAAGAGATACCTGCTCCGCCTTGCTTGTTGTAGTGCTGCTGACAGCATCCAAGGTACGAAATCAACCAAGGTCTCCATCAGAGGCATGGTTAAATAAAATGTAGTATGTAAATACGATGTCACAAAAACATGGAATCCTGCCATTCACAGCACAGTGGATGGAACCGGAGGACATCATGTTCAGTGAAACAAGCCAGACACAGAAAGACAAACCATGTGTTCTCTTTCATATGGAAGCTTTAAAAAATGACAACAAAAAAAACCTCTGTCTGAACACACAATGGTGATTACCAGAGGCTGGGAGGGAGAGAGGAGAAGAAGTTTGGATTAAAAAAGGAGGGGCTGGGTGGGATTCATTAGTTGTGACCCATATACTAATACGAAATGTTAATAAAGGGAGCTGATGCGGTTTGTTAATTTTGACAGATATACCAATTTAATATGTTGATGGGGCCGGCGCTATGGCATAGTATGTTAAGCCTCTGCCTATAGCGCTAGCATCCCATCTAGGCACTGGTTTGAGTCCTGGCTGCTCCTCTTCCGATCTAGCTCCCTAGTAATGTGCCTGGGAAAACAGAAGTGCATAGCCTAAGTCCTTGGGCTCCTGCACTCATGTGGGAGACCTGGAAGAAGCTTCTAGCTCCTGTCTTCAGATTGGCCCAGCTCTGGTCATTGTGGCCATTTGAGGAGTGAATCAGCAGATGGAAGACTTCTCTGTCTCTCCCTTTCTTTGTCTATAATTCTGCCTCTCAAATAGATTTAAAAAATCTTTTTAAAAAAAGAAGAGATTCTAAAAATAGGGGAAGTTGGTGTGGAATAAATGGGAACTCTTTCAACTGCACAATTTCTTTATAAATTTAAAACTGTTATGAAATAGTTCATTTCTTAGGAAAAGGAAAAATGGATTTAAAAAGTAAGTTTATTTTGGTGCAGAAAATTTTGAAATCCATGTACAGTTTTTTTCATTATTTGCATTTTCTGTGAACGTGTTGAAGACCCTTGCAATCTAACAGGTATTAATCCTGGTGGCCCTTGTTCTCCTTTGCATGTGAAAGCTTCTTAGGGTCAGGATCCTACCAGGTGGCTTTGCAGTCACCCCAGTGCTGCAGCACCAGGGATGGGGAACAGCTTGATGTATAGCACTTCTCAGGACTTCAGTCCATGGAATTCCAGGACAGATTTGGGTGGTGTCCAGCTCTTTACTTTGACTTGTCCAAGACTGACCATCTGCTGCTGCCGTAATTTATAGACGGTAGTTTGCATGCGATCTGAAACTACAGATTTTTCCCTATCAAGGAACCCTAACCACCTCATACATACGCACATACTCGCTGTATCTTGTCCAATTTCTCTCATCTTCCTGGGGACCAGCGGCAGCGCCTCCCAGAGCACACACTGTTCTGCAGGCTGGTGTGGGGAGCCTCCGGCCGCCTCTTTTCCATTGTGCTCCATACAGCTTCTTGAGCTTTCCTCCGTTTGTGACTTCTCCTAGGTGTCATGGTCATTCCGAGCTGGTGTCCTTCCCTGAAGGTCAGCTGCAGGCTGCCAGTCCGCGCTCCAGGTCAGCTGGTCAGGGTGCAAGCTTGGAGAGTCCGCCCTTGTAGTAGCCCAGATAGCCTGCAGTTCAGAAAGGTCACTCTTGGTCTTCTACCTCAGCAGTGTGCTGCAGAGGCACGCTGGACTCGGCGTGTCCACCTGCTCCTTGCTGTTGGCTGTCTGCTGTACCCTCCTGCCACACAGTCTTTGACTGCAGCCTTTCCCTTTCAGCGGTCCTGCGCGTGGCTGGTTCCCTGCAGAAGAGCACAGAGGTGATGAAGGCCATGCAGAGCCTTGTGAAGATCCCAGAGATCCAGGCCACCATGAGGGAGCTGTCCAAAGAGATGATGAAGGTGACTTAGGCCAGCCCTGCTTCCCCTCCCAAACCACTGAGAGTCCCTGTCAGCAAGCGGCGGGGGGTGGGGATGGGGTAGGGTGGGGGGCAGTGGGTAGGCTGCAGCTGTTAGAAACGGTTTTGAGGACGGACAAGCAGCTGTTAACACTGGTTGAAATCTAATGAGCTGAGCATGGCAGAGATTGGATCAGATTGCCAGAGTATTTCTTAAAAGAAGCAAAAATATGCCAGAACTCTAAGGGAGGAAGGGGATCCAGGGAGCAGCTGTTTAAAGTTCAAGCAGATAGAGTTTGCAGGCTCCAGCATGAGCAAAAGACAAAAGAAACCCTGGTTCTACCATCTGCTCCTCGAGAATGTTGGCGGGGTTCACTCTGGACCAGGCGTTGGTGCACATTTGCTGTAAAAGGCTGGATAATAAATGTATTTTATGCTTTGTGGGCTGTACATCTGCTGCCTCAACTCTGTCGTGTAGCATAAAAGCAGTCATAGGTAATAGGTAAGCAAGTCAGTGTGATATAGTCCAGCAAAACTATTGACGAAAGCAGTAGCTGACCAGATTTGGCACCCAGACTGTGGTTTGCTGACTCGTGTTTTAGACTGAAAAGAGGAGAGGTTGAGAACCAAACAGAAAGTACATAAATACCTGCCATCCACAGGATCAGGGCCTGGCAAGCACCTGTCCATTCTGGTGACCTTCAGACAGGGACAGGGTGAGGAGGACCTTGGCACTTGAGCCCCCACAGCTGCTGGTGCATTGTGCATGCTCCTGCCCAGTTCCCCCACCCGCCCAGTGGAGGTAGGCATTTGTATCCCCTTTTTATGCAGAAGGAAATTGAGTAAACTTACCTAAAGTCATCTCAGTCATAAGTGCAGCACTGGAGTTGGAGCACAGGTGTCCTAAAGCCTTGCCACCTTGGTGACAGTAGAGGAAGTGGTGATGGCAGGTCCCTGGTACAGGTGCTTTTTGTACTGCAAACCTGTGGCCTGGCAACCAAGAGTACACCTCATTTTTTTTTTTTTTTTAAAGATTTATTTATTTATTTGAAAGACAGAGAGTTAGAGAAGTTTTACATCTGCTGGTTCATGCCCCAAATGGCTGCAACGGCCAGAGCTGGGCCAGGCTCAGCCAGGAGCTTCTTCAGGGTCTCCCACATGGGTGCAGGGGCCCAAGGACTTGAGCCATCTTCCACTGCTTTCCAGGCCCTAGCAGAGAGCTGGATTGGAAGCGGAGCAGCTGGGACTCGAACTGGTGTCCACATGGGATGCCAGCACTGCAGGCAGCAGCTTTACCCGCTATGCCACAGCACTGGCCCCCACCCCAGATTCTTGTATAGGGTTTGTGTGTGGAAGGTGCCTGCCTTCTCCCTGGGGAATTTGTGCCTTGAATTGTATCCAGGGTCATGGAGCCATGGGACAAAGGGGCTGGAGAAGAAAATTGATGGACAAGAAAGGGCCCAGGATGGGCATCTGGCCTGGTGGTTAAGATGCCAGCGTCATGTCAGGAGTGACTGGGTTTGAGTCTCAGCTCTGCTCCTGTGTCCAGCTTCTTGCTGGTGCAGACCTGGGAGGCAGTAGTGATGGCTCAACAGTTGGGTCCCTGCCACCCATGTAGGAGACCACAGTTGAGTTCCTGGTTCTCAGCCTTGACCTGACCCAGCCCTGGCCATTGCAGGCATTTGTGGAGTGAGCCTGTAGATGAGGAGCTCTGCCTCTAAAATAAAAATAAGAATTACAAGTAAATAAATACAAGCCCAGGGCCCAGGCCTTGGGAATGAGGGATTTGGGGGCAGTAGCAGTTAGAAGGGTCTGTCCCTGAAAATGGTGTGTGGCTGTCTTGCCTGCAAGATGGTGATGATTGTTTATGTAGAGCTAGCTAACAAGGCACATCTTAGAGTTACTTCGGGCGTGCTTATTATAACTCGTACCGTCACTGAGCTCTGAAGGGAAGGCATTTTTAGAATCTGGGTTCCTTTTCACAGTGGCTTCTGAATCCTGAAAGCAATACAGAGTTGGAGGCAGGCTTACACATAGTAGATAGTGTTTATGAATGCAGCTAGTGACGCCTCCCCAGGTGTATCCTGAAGCCCCTGTGGGAGCCCAGCTCCCCTAGAGTGGGGACGTGGTCTGTCTTCCGCTCTATCCCCAGAGCCTAGTCTGTTGTGTGACACAGAGCAGGAATTGGATGAATGGTTGATGAGTGAGTGACTGACAGCTCTGCCCCTGCACGGTGAGGGCTTTGGTTGGCGGTTTTAGCCAACTAGCCAGTGTGTATTGAACCTTCTCTAGTAGCCCCAGCGCTAAGGTAGCTTCCATTTAACTAGGCCACAGGCCTCCGCCCGGGTGACATGAATGTGCACTTCTTGATTTGTTCGTTGTGGTTGGAGGAAAGGAACTGATAATGGGCAGAATAGGCTGGTAGCTAGATTCAGATCACTCAGGTTCACTGGAGGGGTGTGGGAGCAGAAAGGGGAGATAGGTTGCTTTAAATGTGATTTTGTTGGCATAGTCAATGAGAGTTGGATCCGGGCCGGGTGCAGAGGAGCCAGAGCCCAAGCTGCTGCTGCACGTGACCTTCTAGAAGCTTCTTGACTGATCAGAACATAAGGCACAGAGCAAGGGGCTCATTTCTTTTAGGCTGCACAGTAGCCAGGATTTTACTTCTGGGGCATCTTGGTAGGTGCCTGAAGCCATGTTTCCCTCTGCCCTCCACCAGAGCCACCTGGGCCGTCTGCTTCTGCCCAGCAGCTGGGGCAGCTTTTGCCTTGACAGTGCAAGGCGCCGTTCTGACTCTTAGCTTTGAAAGCAGAGAACGCTGTACACCACACTGCATAGCAGGACGACTGAGGAGAGTGGCCGTGAGGGGCCAGTGTTAGCCGTTGGCTCGTGCCCTGCCGAGGCGCCGAGCTCTGTGAGAACAGAGGGTGCTGGCTGCTCCAAGCTGCCAGGCCCGGGCTTTGGTAAAGTGTCTACCTCGTCGTGTCAGAGCACTGTCTCGATTCTCTCAGGAGTGGGTGATCAGACTCTGGTGAGCCGTTCAGTCCCTGCAGACCCACCAGGGGAACCCTGTGCCCGCGGTGGTGACCTGGGCATCATGGAGGATCTTCAGGCCTTTCCCGATTCCCAGCCTGCTCTTGTCTCTTACCATGTTTCACACCATGTGCAGCCCCTGCGTTCACAAATTCTGGCTGTAATGTTAGGGCAGACGCTTTCTGCAACAGCTCTGTCACTTTTGAAAGCACAGACGATCAGGAGAAATGGAGGAGGCGCAGAGATGGAAATTGACAGGAAAACATGGTTCAGGCTTCTGAGAAGATGCCCCAGAAGTAAAATCCTGACTGCTGTGCAGCCTAAAGGAAATGAGCCCCTTGCTCTGTGCCTTATGTTCTGATCAGTCAAGAAGCTTCTAGAAGGTCACGTGCAGCAGCAGCTTGGGCTCTGGCTCCTCTGCACCCGGCCCGGATCCAACTCTCACTGACTATGCCAACAAAATCTTGCACTCTGGCAGCAAGTTCCCAGGGGCTACCTCTGTGGCCTGGGTGACTTTGGGAGAGCACTCCCAGCCTCAGTGCTGTGTTCCGAGAGCTGCTTCCCCATGGGCCTGGGCCTCTGTGCAGGCACACACCATCCGTGTTTCCTGGGCAGCTGTCCCGCAGCTCGGCCCTCGGGAGGATGGACTGCACTTGAGAGACTGTCGCGAGCTCTCTGAGGGAGACGGCTTCCCAGCTGAGTGAAGTGACTTGTTCTGTGCATAGGCTGGGATCATAGAAGAAATGCTGGAGGACACTTTTGAAAGCATGGATGATCAGGAAGAAATGGAAGAGGCGGCAGAGATGGAAATTGACAGAATTCTGTTTGAAATCACAGCAGGTATGACCGTGAGGTTGATCCTCTTTACGCTCCTGTATTCGCCAAAGTTGCTGGCAGCTCACTCTGAAAGCTTGTCACTCCCTTCTGTGGTTAAGTTTTAGAGATACAAGTTATCTCTTGGAAAACTAAGCACAATTTCTATGACCATCTTTAAAAAACAAAGTTTTTAAATTTCTAGAGTTTTCAAAAATTGTTAAGGGGAGAAATTGCTCTGATTACTGCTGTTGGGGAATTTAAATTGATGTAGGTTTTCTTGAAAGTAGTTTGGCAGTAGCTGTCGAAAGCTCTTGTCCTAGGAGATTAAATTCTGGGAGCTGACACTAATGAAGTTAAAGATGTGCTGAAAGAATTAACTCGGGTTATCTGAGGAATGCTTATTTATGGTACTGAAAAGTTCTAAAGAAGCTAAATACCCAGTAACTGAAAATTGGTTAAGTCAGTTGTATTATGTCTTACTTTAATAGACTACTATGTTGTGATAGGTGGCTACAGAAATATATTCACTGACACAGGAAGATGGTCACAGTTTATTATGTGAAAGTAGCCTTGTTACTAAAATCATCTGTGTCAAACATGCCTGTAGAAAAAGTGAAAGGATAAATCAAAATAGTTATCTCTGGGTGGTGATTAATGTGTTTTTAAGCTTTATTTTTACTCACGGATTTTCTGAACTTCCATAAGAAAAAGGTGAGATTTAATTTTTCTTCCTTTGGTGAAGTTGTTAGGAGAAAGAATAGCTACTCCAAGAAACTATTTTGTGAAGACTTAGGAACAGTTAATTCAGAGAGAAGATTTCGAGTTTGCGTTGTAGGGCTCAGGAATTTGCTCTAGGGGCTTGGGAACCAAGATTCTTCCAGTACATATGGTGAGGATCGGTGGGACTTTGTTGTCATGACAAGTTGCAGAGACCAGAACCCCACCCTGCCTGCCTGCCGCCCTCTCCCGTCGCTGTGCTCAGCGCTTGTTGGAGTGGTCCAGGAGCAAGGGACCCCGTGTGAAGCCCATCTGACTGCTCCTCTCTTTCCAGGGGCCTTGGGCAAAGCGCCCAGTAAGGTGACCGACGCCCTGCCAGAGCCCGAGCTCCCAGGAGCAATGGCTGCATCTGAAGACGAGGAGGAGGAGGAGGCCCTGGAGGCCATGCAGTCACGCCTGGCCACACTCCGCAGCTAAGGCCGCCCCACGGGGTGTGCACACTCCCCCGAAGAGCTGCCTCTCTTGTTTCTCTTGCACTGCACCTCTGCCGAGAGGCGTTGCGTTTGGGAGAAGGTTCTCTGCTAGTATCTCCTCGCTCTCTGCAGAGGCTTTGGGGTCCCCACGGGGTTGCCCTTCTCCAGGTGGTGTCATTAAACGCATCTCAGGAGTGAACGGCAGCAGGATCTTCCTGGGGGAAGGCAGAGCAGTCGTTTGCTCATCAAGCACTCTGAGACTGAATGTGGAGGACTCTGTACATTTGTTTAGTCTGTAGAACACTATATAGAGGGACTTTAATAAATTTCTGCTTTGACTCTTGGTCCCATTGTAGCTTGTCGTGTGCAGGTTGTCTCCGCCACTGGCCTAGAGGGGTGAGGGAGTGCTGTGGCCAGGCCCGTGGGCCTCCAGTGCTCAGCACAGGTGACCTCTGCCCCTGCATGCGGTGGGAGCCGCTCCTCCTCCTTTCTGCGTGTTGAGCAAGAGATGCTCGGCAGTTGTGTGCCTTGCCCTGCTTCTCGGGCTCCTGCATTACGTCCTTGGGTGTGTGTGGCTGTATTTACAGCTTTCGTCACTCCTTTCGCATTGGAAGCTGCTCCCAGAACAGACAGCTGTGGGTTTAGATCGGGCTCTTACCCTGTTGGCCTCACCCTGCTTTGAGCTAGTTGTCTTCTACTTGCCTGGGCCCACCCATCAGTGCTTTCTCAGAGTCAGGAGCGGCCCAGTGAGAGGCCAGTGTGGACATGCATCATAAGCAATTCTCTCACACCTGCGACATAGCATTTATGAATAATTCAGCAGCAGCACTCTATACGTGTGTGATGATTTACAGAGCTCTTTGAAGTGCATGATCTTTTTCAGTCTTCACAAATAAGAAAAAGGGCTCTACCTGCTAAAGTGAAAACCCTAACTCATAGTCAGGAGGCAGCGGATGTGGGGTTCAGCCCACATCTCTGTCCAGCCCCTGTGTGTACTAAACTAGCCAGGGAGCAAAAGTGCCCGGCTACTCTCCCACAGGTTGGCTTTTGTAGATTCCGTAGTGAAATCCTGAAACACTCGGCTCCTCCTATTCTCCTCATACAGAATAGCCCTGGTACACCAGAGGGCCTTACTATCAACTTCTGATTTCAGCTTCAGGGTATAGTAGTTGTCCTTCAGCACCTTTTGGTTAAGGTTCACAGCGAAATTAAGCAAGAAGCACAACCACTGCCTTCGGCATCCCCTGCTGGAGTGGCGCGTTTGTTACATTGGAGCCTGCATGGAGTCCACAGTTCACACTGGGATTCTGCCTTGGCGGTGTGCTTTCTGTGGGTTTGCACACATGTATGTGGTACGTATGTACCATGATAGTATCATATGTGTAGTTTTACTACCCTAAACCTCCTCTGTGCTCCATCTGCTGATACCTTCCACTGATCTGGCCTTTTTACTGTCAGCATAGGGTTGCCTTATCTAGAAGGTTGTATATGGAATCATACAGTGTGTAGCCTTTCCAGACTTTTTTCCACTTGGTTATATGCATTTAGGTTTCCTCCTCGTCTTTTCATGGCTTGATACGACTCATTTCCTTCTGGCACCAGATACTGTTCCACTGTCTAGATGTGCCATAATTTAGCATTCCCCTGTGGACATCTTGATTGTTTCCAAGTTTTGACAGTTACGAATAAAGCTGCTCTAAATGTGTGCAGGTTTTGTGTGAAAATAAGTTTTTAATTCATTTAGGTGAATACCAAGTAATGCAATCACAGGATCATATGGTGAGTGTGTATCTGGTTTTACAAAAGACTGCCAGACTGTCTTCCAAAGTGGTTGTACTGTTTGCACTGTACTGTTTGCACTCCCACCAACAATGAATGAGAGTTCTTCCCCCTCCACAATGACACTAGCATTTGGCGCCATGATGTTCTGGATTCTGGCCGTTCTGGTAAGTTTGCAGTGGAACCTCATTGTTCTTTGAATTTGCAGTTGCCTCATGACACAATGTGGAAGGAACATCTGTTCTGGATGTCTTCATTACCGAGGTGTCTGTTCAGGTCTTTTGCCTATTTTCAATTGGGTTGTCTATTTTCTGATTATTGAATTTTAAGTATTTTTTGTATATTTGGGCTAACAGTCCTTAATCAGATGTGTATGTTCAAAATATTTTATGTTTGTGGTTTGCCTTCTAGTTGGCTTGATACAGTATCTCTCACTGAGCAGAAGTTTTTACTTTTAGTTAAATCCATCTTACTCTGTCTTTCATGGATGGTGCTTTTGATGTATTTCAAAGTCATTGCCAAACCCGAGGTTAGTTACCTTTCAGGAGTTAACATTGTACATTTTGCCTTTAGGTCTGTGATACATTTTCAGTTCATTTCTAGGAAGGGTGGTGTAGTTGGAGAATGTGTTGGCTTCCAAACTCAGGATTTCAGGTTGATGGTTCCAGGATTGGAGGAGCTTACAGTTACACTGTTGAGATGGGGCCTAATGGGAGGTCCAAGGCTCACTGGGGGCATGCCCTGGGAAGGTGATTCTGAGGTTATAAAAACTTGAGCTTGGCTCAGTGTCTCTGCCTCCTGGCTCAGTGTGGTCCTTGCTCCACGTGCATGCTACCATTGCCATCCTCTGTCCTCAGGGAAGCCAGACAAACGAGTGGCACCGCCCAGTCTTGGACTTGAACCCCCAGAAACGGGAGCCAGAGTGAACTTCTTTGCATTATAAAGTTAGGCTTTTCCAGGTGTTTATAGGGAAGAAAAGCTGACTGATAGAAAAGATGTTAAGGTCTGTGTGTTTCACGGTCTTTGTATCTGGGTGTCTTTTCTCCATTACATTGCTTTGGCTTGTGTGTCGAGGATCAGTTGACTGTGTGTGGGGGTCTGTGGCTTGGCTGCCTGTTGTGTTCCTTTATTGATTTTCTGTTTTTGCACCCGATGCCACAGCGTTCAGGTGCTAGAGCTGGCTGGTAAGTCTGAGTTGAACAGCGTCCGTCCTTTGACTGTCATCTTCTCTTTCAGGGTTGTGCTGGGTGTCCTGGGTCTTTCGCCTCTGCATTTAAGCTTCAATATCAGTGAGATCCACAACACAACTCGCTGTATTTGTTGTTGTTGTTGTTGTTGGGATTGCGCTGAGTTCATGGATCAAGTTGCTCAGAACCGGCATACTGACAACGATGACATACTGTTTTAGGATTGCATTAATCCAGTCTCGCTAGTTTCTTCACAAAATATTGGGACTATAGGATGCGGGTTTTTGTTCTTATGTGGAGAGTCAAACTGTCCATGTGAACAGCTGGACAGCCAGAATTGATAATGTCAGCCTCTCTTCCACATTCAAATAAGATGACCTAAGCATAGAGTCGATTTGTTTTAATATTTGAAGAGGCCATACCTGTTCCTTTCCCACTTTCAGGCTGAGTAAAACACAGTGGGCTCGTGCCATGTATTAATTTAACCCTCACATACTCTGTGGGGCACCCTTTGAGACAGAGTGGGCCAGGTACTGTCTTAGTGCTACCTAGAAGGCAAAGCGATGGGTGTACAGATCTGCAAGGGAACTCCCTCTTCCTCAGGGGCTCTGCTGGGTCCAGCCGCCCTCTCTCCCTGCTTCACCACAGACCCCAATAAAACCATTCATACATTCCAAGGGCACTTAGAACTATTGTTCCTATCACCAACTCAGTTATGCGTGTGTGTGTTTACACAGAGAAGGGGAGAGAGAGAGCTTCCATCTGCTGGTTCACTCCCCAGATGGCCACAATGGCCAGGGCTGGGCAAGGCAGGAGCGTCTTCCAGGTCTCCTACATGGCTGCAGGGGCTGATGCACTTGGCCCATCCTCCACTGCTTTCCCAGGCACCTTAGCAGGGAACTGGATAGGAAGTAGAGCAGCCGGGACACGAACTGGTGCTGTAAAGGATGCTGGCATCACAGGCTGCGACTTTATCTGCTACACCACAGGGCTGGTGCCCAACCCATTTGATTTTAAATATAGTTACTCTTCAGAAGTCACTTTGTAGCTTGCTGCAGTCACCCTCCAGCTCACTGTGGCTGAGTGTCAGCAGGCCTGCCCTGCCCCAGCCTCCTCTCCCTGCTGAGCACTTGGCGGTTGTAAGCCCTCGCGGCCCTGGGGAGCCCCGTCTTCTTCCCAGGTCCAGAGACGTTCTCAAGACTGCTGGTCACTGCACCTGCCTCTTCCCAACCTTCAACCTGTGACTGCTTATGAGAGTAACTGTGGAAAATAACAGTGGCTTTCATATCTAAAGAACTGGCAGCATTTTTCTTGGGCTACCCTAGTGGCAGGTGCTCTTCAAGTGCTAATCTCTCACCTGTAAGAAAGGATTCTGTGGGGCCGGCACTGTGGCGTAGCGGGTAAAGCTACTGCCTGGAGCGCCGGCATCCCATGTGGGTCCCGGCTGCTCCACTTCCAATCCGTCTCTCTGCTATGGCTTGGGAAAGCAGTAGAGATGGCCCAAGTCCTTGGGCCCCTGCACCTGGCTCCTGGCTTCGAATTGGCGCAGCTCCAGCCATTGTGGCCATCTGGGGAGTGAACCAGCAGATGAAGACCTCTCTTCTCTCTCTGCTTCTCTATAACTCTGCCTTTCAAATAAATAAATCTTTAAATATATAGGGACGTGACAGCAAAATGGTAGAGGAGACTGTTGCAAATGCCCATTCCTCCAGAGAAAACAGATGGAAGCTGGAAACTACTAGAACTCTAGAAAACCCAGGCACACAGCATTCAGGCAAATGCTGAGTTTAAAAAAGAATCTTGAAAATGGTAAGGAAGCTCTTTGGCATTTTTACTTGCCTATTCCTCATACACACACACCCCCACCCTCAGCTCTGCACCTTGAAGCCAGCAGCCCATTTAAACAGTCACCATTGCCTGTCCGGGGACTGGCACGGTGCTCCCGTCTGTGTTGCCTCACTCAGAAAAGCAGTGGACCATACTGGGAAACACTGCGTGACGTGACACACGGGTCCTGCGGCGGCCAGACAGCCGCCGGGCTGTGGAGCAGCATAAAGCCTGGGGAGAATCCTGGAGAGGGGAGACCAGGAGAGCGCTGTGAGCAAAGTGAGCGTTTCAGCGGAAGTACAGATGTGTCACGGAGGAAGTCGGAACCAAACTGTGCAGTCGCGGGAGCGAGGAGCGCCGGAGGGGTCCAGCGGCAGATCTGAGGCGGCGAACCTGAACGCAGCAACCGAAGCGCTCCCGGCCGGAGAAAGGAGGCCGAAGAGTCAGCACAGCCCCGGGGACTGGCGGGGGACGGGCCAGCTCAGCGACAGACACGTCACGGCAGTTCCAGACAGAGGGAGAAAGGGGCCGAGACGTCTGTCTGGTGGCTGGCAGCCTCCCAGATGGGAAAGATGTGCGGGAGCAGAGGCTTACTCCCTGTGGAAGCGAAGCTGACCCAGACAGAAGCGACGAGGCGCGGGGAGTGGAGTCGAAAAGTTGTTGAGGAGTAGGTGCAGAGTTTATTCCGGGGGATGAAAACTTTTGGAAACAGATAAAGCTGGTGTTTATACACACTGGTAGCTAGAACACCACCTAATTGTACACTGTAAAGTGGTTAAAATAGCAAATTATATGAATATATTTTGTCACAATAAAAATGTATTTATAAATCTTAAATTTTACAGGATGGTCTCTTTTTTGCATCTTTGAAATGATAGATTTCTTTTTCCTTTTTCCATAGCTTGATGAGTTAACCATAAAGGTGTTCTGGCATTAAAGTAGCCTTGCACTCTATACATATGTGTTTTGGGCACCACATAAAAATCAACGGTTTAACATGTTGATGCTTTTGACCTTGCTAATATTTCCTCTCTGATTTTTGCAGGTTTGTCTGTCAGCAATATTTGCTATCAAGAATACTAGCCCTACAAATTTTACTGGGTGGTTTTCCCTGTTTTCTGTCTTTTGTGTTTTTAAGATTTATTGACTTACTTATTTGCAAGGCAGAGTGACTGGTAAAGGGAGAGACAGCTTCCATCCACTGGTTCTCTCCTCAAATGGCTGCAACACCCAGACCTGTGCCAGGCTGAAGCCAGGAGCCACAGACTCCATTTGGGTGTCCCACGTGGGTGACAGGGACCCAGGTACTTGGGTCAAATCTGCTGCCTTCCCAGGTGCACTAAAGGAAACTGGATCTGAAGTGGAGTAGCCAGGACTTGAGACCACTCTGATAGGGGATGCTGCTGTCACAGCTGAAGGCTTGCCTCACGCCGCAGCTACCTGCTTCCGAATGCGCTGCAGGTTCACCTGGAAAGCTGGGTGCTTAGGGACCGGCGCTGTGGCTCACTTGGCTAATCTTCCGCCTGCAGCACCAGCATCCCACATGGGTGCCGGTTAGAGTCCCGGCTGCTCTTCTTATCCAGCTCTCTGCTATGGCCTGGGAAAGCAGTGGAGGATGGCTTAGGTGCTTGGGCCCCTGCACCCACATGGGAGACCCAGAAGAATTCCTGGCTCCTGGCTTCGGATCAGCCCTGCTCTTGCTGTTGCAGGCATTTGGGGAGTGAACTAGCGGATGGAAGATGAACCTCTCTCTCTCCCTCCCTCCCTCCCTCTCTCTCTCCCTCTCCTTCTCTCTGTAACTCTGCCTCTCAAATAAATAAATCTTTAAAAAAATTGTGCTCATGGTGCATTTTGAAGAGTATTGATTGTGCACAGAATATTTACTAAGAACTTAATCTCTTTAATTGTGTTTATCTACAATGCCAGTTTTGATAATTATTTTACTAAAAATTGTTCATTTTTAAAAAGTTATTAATAAAATGATTCACTTAGGATTTTCTTTTAAGATTTTTTTTTTTTTGAAAGGCACAGTTACAGAAGGAGAAAGATTTCCCATCTGCTGGGTCACTCCCCTAATGGCTGCAACAGCTATGGCTGGGCCAGGCGAAGCTGGGAGCCAGAAGCTTCATCAGAGTCTCTTACATGGGTGCCGGGGCCTCAGGACTTGAGCAATCCTCTGCTGTTTTCCCAGGTGCATTAGCAGGGAGCTAGATCAGAAGTGGAGCAGCGGGACACACACTAGTATCCATATGGGATGGCGGCATCACAGGTGGCAGCCTTACCCGCAACTCCAAAATTCTACCCCCTCATTTAGGATTTTTTAAGTCTATATTTTTAATCATATTTTTATTCTTAATATTATTTATTTGTGCCTTTTTCTTCATTGGTCTTGCCAAGTTCTATTTTGTGAGTCTCTTCAAAGTCACCATTCACAAAATTTTGTTAGCCATTTCCAGTTCTTTGTTTTTATTAATATCTTCTTTATGTATTCAGTCTTTTAGTTAATTTATTTGAAAGGCAGACTTAGAGAAAGAGGATCTTCCATGCTCTGGTTCATTCCACAAATGGCCACCATGGCTGGAGCTGGGCCAGGCTGAAGCTGGGAGCCAGGAGCTTTTTTCAGGTCTCCTAAGTGGGTGCAGAGGCCCAAGCACTTGGGCCATCTTCCGTTGCTTTCCCAGGCACATTAGCAGGGAGCTGGATGGGAAGTGGAGCAGCCAGGCTTTGAACTAGTGCCCATATGGATGCCCGCACCACAGGCGGTGGTTTTACCTGCTACGCCATGGTGCCGGTCCCTGCAGTCTTATTCCTTTTTTTTTTTTTTTTTTTTTTTTTTTTTTTTTTTTTTGACAGGCAGAGTTAGACAATGAGAGACAGAAAGGTCTTCTTTCCATTGGTTCATCCCTCCATATGGCCGCTATGGCCGGCGCTGCACCGATCCGAAGCCAGGAGCCAGGTGCTTCCTCCTGGTCTCCCATGCGGGTACAGAGCCCAAGCACTTGGGCCGTCCTCCACTGCACTCCCGGGCCACGGCAGAGAGCTGGCCTGGAAGAGGGGCAACCGGGATAGAATCCGGCACCCCGACCGGGACTAGAACCCAGTGTGCTGGCACTGCAGGTGGAGGATTAGCCTATTCAGCCACGGTGCTGGCCATCTGCAGTCTTTTTTTTTTTTTTTTTTTTTTTTTTTTTTTTTTTGCTGCTTTCAATAAGTTTATTGTCTTTATCAGAAAAATCTTCATAGAAAGTTGTTTGGTTTAGCTCTCAGCAGCCCGCTCCTGAGCTCTGAGGAAGCTTGCTTTCTTTTGAGCTACCCGATCTTTCTTCTGGGCAAGGGACATTTTGGGACGGTTCCACCTCTTCTTTTTAACTTCTCTCTTGGGCTTCTTCTCGTACACTGGATTCTCTCGTATAGCCGCGTGGGCTTTCTTGTACATCTCCTCCATCATGTCTGGAGTCGCATTGTTCTTTATGTACTGAGAGAATTGCTTCTTGTAAGCATCTTCATCTTCTTCCATTAGGTAACGCATGTAATCTGCAACATTCTGCCCCATAATGTGCTTCCAATGTACTTCTGCATTAAACTCCTTGCTTTCAGAATCGTAACCAGGGAATCGTTTGGTACTGTGAGGGATGGACAAGCCTCCATCCACAGCTCCCTTCAGGGCTCCAAAAACTTTATTGCCAGTAGTAGTTCTGGCAAGGCCTGCATCTAAATAGCAGGTGAAGGCACCAGGTTGACCATCAATGCTTTCCACATTGTATTCATCTCCAGTCACCTCCACTTGGCTTTCATAGATCTTGTCCATGCCAAACCTATTGAGAAGCCTGCGAGCCAGCAGCAGGCCAGTACAATATGCTGCAGCATAATTGGTCAGGCCAACTTTCACACCGTATTTTGGCAGTTCGTGTGCATAAGCTGCACAGACTATCATATCCCCTTCTATACGGGCATGCGCAATCTGACAAATGATATCTCTATTAGTTACACGAACTATCATCCTGTACTTGGGTGTGTTGTACTTATTTTTATCCTGGATCACCAAGCGTTTCCGAGCATAGTAATCAGTTTTACCCTCTCGCCGTCTTCGAAACTTCACTTGGTATCTCTTAAAGTAGGCCTTGTTCTTGACAACTTTAACAAACCCCATCCTGCGGAACAGAGACCCGCAACCGCGGCTCGACACAGACCTGCAGGCCCAGCAGCGCTACCTGCAGTCTTATTTCTAAGAATGCTTTAAAGGCTTTAAGTTTTCCTCTGAGTCATTCTTTAGCTGCATTCTACAGACTAACAAGTTGCGGCCATGTTCTTACAGATGCGGGTAGAGGATTGAGCCTCCTGAGAAAGACAGGGACAGTTTGTTGCGCACTGCAGGAGCACTTAGCGTCTGCCATCCTGCACCCGTTCCCCAAGCCCCGTTGTCGACAGTGGTGTGAAGACAGAAGGGTGCCTTCCCGCACCGAGCATGTAAGACTGGAGAGGGAATCGGAGCCTCGGGAACCCAAGGCTCTTCAGCTGGGCAGCTTTGCTCTGCAGGAGGGCGCTGCTCTCCAAGGCTGTTCGCTGTCAGACATCTCGAGAAGACAGACCGAAACAGGTAGTCCCCAGCCACAGTGCACACCTGAGCCAGAGACCCGGGAATGCTGTCTTCTGCCAGTGTGTGGGTGCAGGTTGGCGGTCACGCTCAGCGACCCTGTGTTTTCCTGTCTGGGATCTTTCTCACCCGTGTTTGTGGTTTGCAGTGTAGTTTTGCATAACTTGCATTAAGTTCTAGGAATTGAGCAGTTTTTAGGACTATGGTATTTAATTTTTAATTTTGTGTTAGTATTTGGAATTCAGTTGATTTTTGTATGGTTTTCTGTAAATTACTTTACCTTTAATCTAGCTTACTTACAAGTTTTTGATCATGAAAAGTCTTACTCAGTTTTACCAAGGCTCTTCCCACATCTGTTGAAGTAATGCATTTTTTTCTCCCCGGTTGTGTTCATGCAGTGAAATATCTGGACTAGGTTTTTACATGGTAACCCGGCCTCGGACTCCTGGTCATGTTGTCCTGCTCGTATGTGTTTATGTAGCTAGATGTGCCCACAGATTCGGACGTGAGAGTGTGTGTTTGCGTGTGTGTGTTTTGTTGAGGATTTTGGAATCGCCGTTACATTGCTGTAGTTTGGATTTAGTTTGATGTTGGACAAAGGCGCTTGTGTTAGGGGCTCGGTCCCCAAGGGCTTAATGCGTTAAGGGTGATGACTCAACCCCATCCTGGTACGGGAGACGAGGCCTTTGTGGAGTGGTGAGATCAAGGCTAGGGCCGCGGATTGAGTCCCGGCAGCTTTAGTGAGGCCACATGGACTTGGGGGCTGTGCGTCTCCCTGCCTCCCATGCCTGAAACGGAACCTCCACGATAAACCTCTCTTGACAAGCAGCTCCTCAGGGGTTTGTTACGGTGGTCCGGAATTATCTTGCAATGCCCTTGCAGCATCAGGAGCTGGGGGTTCCCTGTTCATCCTGCCGTGAGTTGGATAAGGTGTGAGTGTGTCCTTTTGCTAGTTTCAGAAACTTGTTTTTGAAGGGATTTCTCCATACTCTTTGTCACCAAATTTACTAACAAGATTGTTCACAATGTCTCATTATTCTTTGAATGTCCATATAAGCTGGGGGTCACTCCTTTTATTATTGTTATCAGCCTATCAGCCTTATCAGACTTAGTCTTTTCAAATAACTTATGACTTTCTAAAAATATTGTTTACTGGATCATTGATTTAAAAAAATATTTGAGAGGTAGAGTTACAGAGGGAGAGACAGAGAGGTATTCCATCAGCTGGTTCACTCCCCAGATGGCTGCAACGGGCAGCCGGACTGCACCCAGCACCCATAAGGGATGCTAGCACCGCCGGGCGTGGCCTAATTTGCTGCACCATAACGTTGGCCCCTGCTTTTACTTCCAACCTATAGTCAAACTGCATCTCTGATCTTTTGGTCCAGGCAGTTGATTTGTATTTTGTTACTAGGAGTCACATCTGCTCTTTGTCCTGTCTTCCCACCCGCCCACCACCTTTAAAAAATTACTTGAAAGGCAGAGAGGGACAAAGTGACCATTGGTTCATCTCCCCAAATTCCAGGCAGGTCTCCCACCTGGTGTCAGGGCCCCAGCTCCTCAAGCCACAAGCTGCCTCTTAGGGTCTGCAGGAGCAGAGAGCTGGGGCCAGGAGCTGGACACAG
This sequence comes from Oryctolagus cuniculus, assembly GCF_051225735.1. Classification (NCBI taxonomy): domain Eukaryota; kingdom Metazoa; phylum Chordata; class Mammalia; order Lagomorpha; family Leporidae; genus Oryctolagus; species Oryctolagus cuniculus. The sequence goes on from NC_142868.1 coordinate 121,426,257, forward strand.
ACGGGTGTGTCTTAGCAGCCAGGCCTTGATTTGTCAATTGCATTTAAAAGTATCATTTTCTTATTCAACTCCACCAAAGGTTTTTCCTACTTGGGAGGCGTTTTTTATTACAGCAACATACACATAATATTTACGATTCTAACCACTGAATAATTGTGACGTTAGGAAGAGTTGCAGTGTCACATAACCATTGTGACTATCCATTTCCAGAACCTCATCCTCCAGGAGACTCTGTTGCATGGTAACTCCCCGTTCCTCCTTCCTCCCAGACGTTAACTACTGTTCTGCTTACCTGCACGTCGGTGGAATCATGGAGTATCTGTCTTTCATGTCTGGACTGTCCCACTTAACGTATTTTTTTCTTTCTAAGTTTGAATGATATGTCACTGTATGTATATATCCCACGGACTGTTTATCAGTTCATCTGTTGATAGGCACTTCGTTTGCTTCTGTCTTGGCTGAAGTAACAGGTCTTACCTAGACTTTTTTTTTTTTTTAAGATTTTATTTATTTTATTTGAGAGGTAGAGTTACAGACATTGAGGAGGGAGAGAGAGAAAGGTCTTCCATCCATTGGTTCACAACCCAAATGGCTGGAACTGTGCCGTTCTGAAGCCAAGAGTCAGGAGCTTCCTCCAGTCTCCCATGCGGGTGCAGGGACCCAAGCACTTGGGCCATCCTCCACTGCTTTCCCAGGCCACAGCAGAGAGCTGGCCTGGAAGAGGCGCAGCAGGGACTAGAACCAGGGTCCATATGGGATGTCAGCGCTGCAGGAGGAGGATTAACCTGCGCCACCGCACCGGCCCCTAGACTTCTAAAAGTCATTAATTTTATACCATATTTTTGTTTGCATTATATTTTATTTTCCAAGGATTCCTTAAAGTTGTTTCAGCAAGGGTCTAAAATGGCTTCTAACTAGCAGGGAGAACAATTTTGCCAGCTCTGCAGCTCGTTTACAGGTGTGTTCTCCAGCACAGAGAAAGGCGCCCACATCTGGACTCGCACCGTCCGTGTTGGTGAGTGAGTGAACTAGCAGCCTACTGCTTGTTTTTCCTCCCCTTGGTTGCTTTTAAGTACCTACAGCCTCCGTGACTTACAAAATGAGGTTACATTCCGCATACTCATGAGCTGGAGTACTCTTACCTAACGTTACTACGAGTGTTCTGGCTCGGCCTCACTGCAGTGTGGCGCTCATGACCGTGACGCTGCCCAGTCCTGTAGCATCTCAGCACAGGTATGTGGCCAGCCTGGAAAATGACCCAGATTCCAGGCTTAATCAGCGTCTACTAAATGTGCATGGCTTTTGTGCCGTTGTAAAGTCAAAAACCTGTAAGTGGGACCATGGTTAAGTCGGCTATGGTGCACTGGTTTTGGTACTCTAAATCTATTACTGTCTCACAGCTGTCGAGTTTTAAATTTACCCCTGGTTTAGTTGGGCCACCTTACCCTGACGACTGAAAAATGCTCGGGTATCGCTGATGTCAGTTCTCCCCACTGTAATTCTGTCAGCTTCAACAACTAAACCTGTTTGTGTTTTCCTTGTAAACACATCTCTTCAGTTTCCTACCATCCAGTGCTGTACTCTGTACTTTTCCAGTCACTTGGTCCACAAATTTTAACATTCATGTCATTTTCTTAAGTTCTATTTAGCTTTTATCAAAATCTGGTCAGTTTTAGCAAACCCTTAGATACATGTAAGGGTATTTCAAAAAGTTCTTAGAAAATGGAATTAAAAGATGCTTATTTGGTATAAAAAATATTGAAATCCATGCAGTTTTCATGACCTTTTTGAAGACCCCTTGTATGCATACATTTCCTTTGAAGCCTGGTTTGAAAGTGGCTTCCTGGCAGGTGCCACGGCTCACTAGGCCAATCCTCCACCTGCAGCGCTGGCACCCCGGGTTCTAGTCCCGGTTGCTCCCCTTCCAGTCCAGCTCTCTGCTGTGGCCCAGGAGGGCAGTGGAGGATGGCCTAGGTCTTTGGGCCCTGCACCCACATGGGAGACCAGGAAGAAGCACCTGCTCCTGGCTTCGGATCGGCGCAGCACCAGCCGTAGTGGCCATTTGGGGGGTGAACCAAGGGAAGGAAGACCTTTCTCTAATTCTGCCTGTCAAAATAAATAAATAAATAAAATGAAATGGCTTCCTGGGGTCAGCACTGTGTGGCAGCAGGTTAATGCCCTGGCCTGAAGTGCCAGCATCCCATATGGGTGCTGGTTCGAGATCTGGCTACTCCACTTCTGATCCAGCTCTCTGCTATGACCTGGGAAAGAAATAGAGGATGGCCCAAGTCCTTGGGCCTCTGCACCCGCATAGGAGACCCAGAAGAAGCTCCTGGCTTCAGATCGGCCCAGCTCCGGCCACCGCGGCCAATTGGGGAGTGAACCATCGGATGGAAGACTTCTCTCTCTCTGCATAACTTTTTCAAGTAAAATAAATCTTAAAAAAAAAAAAAAAGAAAGAAAGAAAAAAGAAAAAGTGGCTTCCTTTAGAGAGGATCCAAGTTTCCATTAAAAAAAAAAAATTAGAAAGGTACAGTTAGAGGTCACCCATCTCCCACGTGGGTGCAGGGGCCCATGCACTTCGGCCATCCTCTGCTGCTTTCCCAGGCCATAGCAGAGCTGGATCGGAAGTGCAGCAGCCAGCACTCTAGTCTGAGGCTCACCCCAAGTTTTCCCATTCTTTTGGCTTACTGTCTTTATCCCATTGATTGAAAATTTCATCCACTGACGCTTTTGGCTTTAAGGTAGCTTGGATGACCTGAGGACCCCAGCCATCCTGCTTAGCCCAGGGGCAGAATTCCAGGCTTGGAGCTTTGTCTATACCATCTCATTTCAATTCTGAGAGCTACAGTGACCTAAGACAGTCAGTGGGCTTCTTATGGATGTTCTTCCTTGACAGAGACGAGTATTTCAGGTACTACTATTTTAAAACTTCTTACCTTTACCCAGTCTATTTAGTTCTTCTGATTAACTTAAATTTGTGAATGTTAATTGTGGTTTTATTTTGCATAAGTTTGAAGGGTTTCCACCTGGCCTGGGGGGGGGGGGGTAATCTCCACATTAGCATTGCAGTCATTTGCTTTTAAAAAGTTCTTTTACACCTGCATTTGAAAAGAGGTGTTCCGAATACATAAACCAGAGGATACTCAATAAACTGAGCCAAAATATTATATGAATATTTTAATGCAAAATGCTTAACACTTAAAATTAGCAAAGCTTCATTTAAATTAAAATTCCATTTAACTAAAGATGGTTAACCCCAGGAATTGTACAGTAGTTGGTTTCTGCTATATAATGCCAGTCCTATGCAGCAGTGAGAACCGCACCGTCAGCAATCACTTCTGGGCCCCAGCGGGGGCAGGAGCCAGAGTGCAGCCTGGCCACCACAGTGACGACTCCTCGCCGGGACCCACAGGCAGCGGGGATCTGTCCAGAGCTGCTCCGAGGTCTTGTTTCACAGCGGGGTGGGAGTGCCGCACTGGGTGAGAAGTCACAGCTTACGGATGCACGTCCTGTAAATAGTCACTACATATACACACTTAGTGTCTGTAAACACTAGAAATATACATTAGCCGGAGTACCCTCCCAAGGCGGGCACGGTTTAAAAAAGAAGATGAGGTAACAGGAGTCTGAGTCCACAGGAAGCCTGCCTGAAGTCCGAACAGCTGCCAGTAACGCCCCGCGGCCGCGGGGTCAAGGTTTGCTGGAGCTGCACTCGCTTGCTCTCAGCATAGCGACTGCGTCCTTCACTGCGTGGTAGATAACGTTCTTGACCTGGGGAGCGGAAGAAGAGACAGTCATCACCAAGCCTAAAGGCTGTCTCGAAGAAGAAACTTCTACTGATGTCAGAGCGTCTCGAGGGCCGAGGCCCCGGGCTGCTGCCCTGGGAGAGCCGGCGTGAGCAGGGACAGGCGAGTACCCAGGCACAGCTGGCTTTCTCCCTAGGGTTGGCTGCTGAAAGCCTTTCAAAATATCACCACCCCTTTCCCAGTGTGTGCCTCAGGTTGTTGAGGATGCTGTAGCACTGAAGGTCAGGCACTGTGTCCCAGCCCCTGGCTGGAGGCCGGCACTGTGCCATCGAAGGCTGAGCTGCTAACCCTGCTTTCTCCGGCACATTAAGTAGAGAGCTGAAGACCGCTCAAGTGCCTTCATGGGAGACCCGGATGTGGCCCAACCGGCCACAGACAGTTGGGGAGTGAACCAATTGTGGAAGATCTGTCTCTCCACCTTTCAAATAAATAAATCTTTTTATTTACTTGAAAGGCAGAGCTACAAAGAGGCAGAAAGAGGTCTTCCATCACTGGTTCACTCCCCATGGCCACAACAGCCGGAGCTGAGTGGATCTGAAGGCAGGAGCTTCCTCCAGGTCTCCCACATGAGTGCAGGGGCCCAAAGACTTGGGCTGCCGTCTGCTGCTTTCCCAGGACACAGCAGAGAGCTGGATCCGAAGTGGAGCAGCCTGGTCTTGTACCTGGCGCCCATAAGGGGTGGCAGCCACATAGCGCTGGCCCCATAAGTAAATCTTCAACAAAAACCCCAACAAACCACGCCTGGGTTGGCAGCAGAGCCGGGATCCAAGGCAGACCTCGTCACGGTCAGGATGGAAGCCGCCCCCTCCTAAATAGACAGTGGAACTAGGTGCAAAGCTGATCATCAGCTCTCCTTTCTAGAAGGCCAATGACGGGCACGAAGTCAGAGAACGCCAGAACTCAGTGCTATTTTACCTGCAATTTATCTTCATGGTTGGTATGAGTCTGTGACAGGTAACGGAATTCCTGAGTAAGCCAGAAGCAATGTTTAACATGCTCTGGAGACACAAAATCTTCAGCCACTTTGATACAGCTGTATAAGTTATGAACCTGGAAAACAACAAGCGCCATGAGTGACAAATTCAGGTCACAGTGTAAAGACAGTAAAGCAGTTGTACTGGCTCTTGCCTGATGGGGTGCTCCTGCTGGGATGAACACGACATCCCCAAGAAACTGCACTATGGCCCAGCCTTGAACGCCGTACTCCTGCTGAAGGCGCTTTCTCAAGGATCGGTCCAAATACCAGCTCTGATCATGAATGGGATCGTGGTCCGCGGGGTTTTCCTGTCCTTGCTCTTCCGATACCTGCAACACAGGAAAAACGCTGTAGAGCTGGGCAGCGCGGGAAGGCCAGTGAGGACACGTCTCCCCTGGGTACTGCCTCCACGGGCACAGTTCTCAGTGTCATCCACTCAGCCAGCTGAGAACCACAGGAAACGCGCCATGCCTGCTGTCGCTTCCTACAAACTGGCTGAGTATTTCTGTGAACACTGGACTTGAACAATATGTAGTCTAGATTTTTAAATGTCAGCAGGCTCAAGCTCCTTAGAAATTGTGTTGTATAGTTATTAAAACAAGACTCTGAGTTATGAAGTAATCCCAAAGATAGCTGCAGACTAAATGTATTTATTCTATACCCAGAACAGTACTATCAAGGGAGCAGTATGGTGACCAGCAGGTTTTCTGAAGTCGAAAGCTCCTTGGCCAGAAACACCCTGATTCAAACACAGGCTCATCAGAGCCCACTGGTGCCCGGCAGCCACAGCCTCGTCTATCCCTGTCAGTGAACTGAAGGCGGTCAAGCAGAAGCTTCAGCACCTCACAAGCTTGGAGATGCCCCCACCTTTCCAGCTACCTAAACCAGAGACCTTGCTGAATAACCTGCCAGTTTGTTCAGACCACAGCCGATCGGGGCTGCAGACCAATATACGAACTCTGAGAGCTGACTTTCAAGGCAATGGAAACCAGCAGTTGCTGCGGCTAGTACTGTGGCACACAGGTCAGGCCACACCTACAACACCGGCATCCCATAGCGGGCTGCTCGTTAAAGTCCCAGATTGCTCCACTTCTGATTGAACTCCCTACTATCACGCCCGGGAAAGCAACAGAAGATGGCCCAAACACAAGGGCCCCTGCATCCACATGGGAGACTCGGAAGAAGCTCTTGGTTTTGGCCTGGCCCAGCCCCATCTGGGGAGCCAGCCAGACAGAAGATCTTTTACTCAGTCTCTCTCTCCCTGTCACTCTGCCATTCACATCAATAAAGTAAATCTTATAAAAAATGCTAGTAGGGGGCCAGCGCTGTGGCGCAGTGGGTTAACACCCTGGCCTGAAGTGCCAGCATCCCATTTGGGTGCCAGTTCGAGCCCCGGCTACTCCACTTCTAACCCAACTCTCTGCTACGGCCCAGGAAGGGGCCCAAGTCCTTAGGCCCCTGCACCCGCGTGGGAGACCAGGAGGAGGCTCCTGGCTTCGGACCAGCGCAGCTCCGGCCGTTGCGGCCAATTGGGGAGTGAACCATCGGACGGAAGACCTCCCTCTCTGTCTCTCTGCCTCTCCTCTCTCTGTGTAACTCTTTCAAATAAATAAATCTTTTTTAATTTTTTAAAAACCTGGCAGATGATCAGATGAACTTAGAGGTAGACACCGAAAATCTCCAAATGCATCAGAAAATAGACTAAAACAAAAAGGCAAGTCCTCTTTTTCAAGTGCAGCCCCAGTCACCCAGCATCCCTGTTCCTTAGCAGCCGACTGCAGCCTGTCCTGCTGACAGAGTCAAAGGTTGTGACGACTCCCCTAAGCAAGCCGGTCAGTTCACAACATGGCCCGTTCAGTACGCTGCTGTTCTGGGCCTCTCCTCACCTTTTTAAGGAATTCTCTGATCTTCTCCGTGTCTTTAGCAGCATATATGTGCCAGAGGGCTCCGGGCTTCTCTTTCCCTTCAATAAACCGCTTTATTGTGAGTTCATCAGAATCTCCATCCTGGATGGTTTTAAGGACTTCTAGAGCGAGAGAAGCAGATGTGAGATCCAGGTCCTAGCTCCCAGGGCGCCCCGGCTTCATCCTCGACACCGTACCTTCTTCCTGCTCACACTGTCCTTTGGGAATCCCCACGTACACCATGACATTAGCTGCGTCAGATACATCTAAGTGAAGATTTGTTGTTCCGTATTTCCGATCTTCTGGAGTGATTAATCCTGCAAAAAGAAAACATTCTCAACCTACTGAAGACAACACAGGCCGTCTCTTCACTGGCTGGGACTCAAAACTTCTCTCCACGCAAAAGCAAGATCAGAAATGCCTAGTGTCAGATTCTCTCATCCTTTGAGCTTTCAGAGGAACAGAGTCTGCCCAGACTCCTCAGGCGCCCATCTCTGGTGACAGGCGCAGGTGATCCTGCTGAGAACAGTTCTGGGTGAAACTACTGAGAAGAAAATTCTTAGATGAATCAAATGTGCTGGAAAAGAAAGAAGGAGTACTCAAAGCCAAACACCAGAAGGCAGACAGACGGAGCAGTGAATCTAAGGCTAGGATTTCCCACGGGGACATCTGTTTAAGCAGGTGAGCTCAAGCTTGGGAGTCTACAGTCAGTGTTGTAGCGCAGCAGGCTAAGCCCACCACCCACAACGCCAGCATCCCATAGTTATCTAAGGGCTGGTTTGAGTCCTGGCTGCTCTGCTTCCAATCCAGCTCCCTGCGAGTGTGCCCGGAAAAGCAGCAGATGGCCTAAGTACCTGGGCCTCTGCCAGCCACATGGGAGGGAGACTCAGATGGAACTCCAAGCTCATGGCTTTGGCCTGGCCCTGCCCTGGCCATTGAAGCCCTTTGGGGAATGAACCAGAACATGTAAATTCTCTATCACTCTGCCTTTCAAATAAAGTATTTTTTAAAAAGATTTATTCGAAAAGCAGAGTGGAGAGAGACAGATCTACCATCTGCTGGTTCACTCCCCAAATGGCCGCAACGGCTGGAGCTGGGCCAATCTGAAGCCAGGAGCTTCTGCCAGGTCTCCCACATGGGTGCAGGGGCCCAAGGACCTGGACCATCTTCTGCTTTCCCAGGCACATCAGCAGGGAGCTGGGTTGGAAATGGAGCAGCCAGGACTTGAACCGGCATCCATATGGGATGCTCTGCAGGCAGCGGTTTTACCAGCTATGCCACAGTGATGGCCTCAAAATCTTTAAAAAAAAAAAATCGAGAATCTAGTGGAGTCCTCTTACCCACATGCACCTGAAGCTGGGACCTGAACTGGCTATACTCTGTGCAAGTGGGAACTGTGTCCAACACCTCCCATGGTTCTCTCAGGTGTAAAGGAAAAGTGCTGCCCCCGGGCCACCTCTGGAGAGCACAACACAAACAGCAAGGGTGAGGGCAAAAGCAAGGTCCCGGCAAGTATGGTCTGTGGCTGTACTGCCTAACCCACAGGAATCACCCTGCCACCAGGCCTCCGCCGCCTGAACTGGGAGGGAGCCTGGCTGAGCGAGGGCCGCAGAGGCCTCTTTCTGAACCTGCAGCCTGTGACAAGGCCCCACGGTTGGGAGGCGGGCTTTATTTCTGGCTTGCCTCGTGCTGCACTTATAAAGTAGGAATTAGAATGAAATCACAGGACACATGAGATTATTTTAAAACAGTAGAGGGATGGGTGTTCGGCACTGTCCACATCCCATCTCAGAGTGCCTGGGTTTGAATTCTGGCTCTACTTCTGATTCCGACTTCCTGCTAATGTACATCCTGGAGGCAGGAGATGGCTCAAATACTGGGTCCCTGCCACCCAGATGGAGTTCCTGGCTCCAGGCTTTGGCCTGGCCCAGCCCTGTTGTTGTGCACATTTAGAGAGAGTGGTCCAGTGAGTCACAGAACTCTGCCTAGCAAATAAAAAAGGAAAACAAAACCTGTCAACAGTGAAGAATAAAAGGGAGGTGTTAATAAAACAATTATGTCATAAAATGGGTCATGAGTACATGGGGGAGTCACTGCACCAGACTTTCAAATCTGCGATGCTGACATCCCATAAGAGCACCAGTTTGTGTCCCGCCTACTCCGCTTCTGATCCAGCTCCCTGCTAATGACTTGGGAAAGCAGAAGATGGCCCAAGTGCTTGGGTCCCTGCCACCCACAGGGGAGACCTGGACGAAGCTCCTGACTTCAGCATGGCCCAGTGCTGGCCGCTGTGGTCATCTGTGGACTGAACCAACAAATGAAAGGTCCCTCCCTCATCTCTCCCTCTGTCTTTCAAATAAATAAAAGTCTCTAAAATTTTTTCCAGTGTTTATAAAATTTTTCCACAGTGAAAAGTTAAAATTATTTTTATTGATTTCAAAGGCAGAGAAATAGGGAATAAAATGTCACAAGCAGCATCTTAACCACCACACCAAATACCCCTAGAAAGTAGAATTTAAGAAGAAAATCGGGGACCGGCGCTGTGGCATAGCAGATAAAGCCTGCAGTACCGGCAGTGCCATGTGGGCACTGGTTCCAGGCCGGCCCAAGTCCCTGGGCCCATGCATTCACATGGGAGACCCAGAAGAAGCTCCTGGCTTTGGACTGGCGCAGCTCCAGCCATTGCGGCCATATGGGGAGTGAACCAGTGAATGGAAGACTTCTCTCTCTCTCTCTCGGTCACTTTCAAGCAAATAAAGCTTAAAAAAAAATCAATGTGATACAATATAATTACGTATAGCAGCATAGATAAATATTTGAAAGTCTGATCTATGTAAAGCCTAAAAGCAGGTTAAAAGCTGAACCTGAAAGGGTCACATGCGAAGATGCAAATACGTATGTTAAAATTAGGGGATGAAGACAACTTTAGGAGGATGGCTAAGACCAAGGGGAGGCGAGGACAGGAAAGCAGGTCTCAGCGCCTGAGCTGGGACTGCTTGCTACGCTGGAGGAAACAAGGACGGAAACAACGCCCAAGCAGCCAGTGACCCAGTCCACCTTAACGGCCGCGGCCTTTGCGATGAAGAAGCCCGAGTTCAAAGGGAACCAGATTGTTATAAAGACAGTGGTCTTGGAGAAGGGCGTCCCAGAAAACAGCACGGTTCTATGGAAAACAAAACTCCATGTTCCTGTCTCATACCTGCTGCCCCTTGGTGGTCCTGAGCAGGTTGGTGTCCCTCTTATTATCTGAAATCCTATTTGACTGTAGCTGGAGAGAGGCTGGAATTTAAGCCTGCCCAAAAGAGCCCATGCACTCTGCCTTGACAAATGGAGGAGTCCCAGGCCCATCACCAAATCTTTGAAAAATAACCACTTTGTAGTAATGCTTATGTTCATGAAGCCTGAGGTGTTTGAAAATGAATGTATTTTCAGCCCCCCCATGCACGCTTGCTTCTGGCTGGGAACAGTTTCATCATGGAGCTTTTCTAGAGTAACACTGCCACCTATTCAGGCTGGGGAAACCTGCTGCCAGGCTATGCATCCCAAGCAGGCAGCTGGAACTGAAAACGTCTCAGGCATCCACTAATGTCCCACAGAGCTCCAGGATCGCTATCAAGCATGGACGATGCTCACTATGTGACATCACATCACTGGCTCTGGAGGGAAAACACTTTGATACGCACAGGTGAACAGGCTCTGAAGGACCCGAGGGGAGGAGTTGGTGAGGGAACACTGCAGTCCCACAGCACAGGCAGGGCTCGCTGAGGCTGCCCTCCTGCTGGCGACCCCTCCCCCAGCCTCTGCAGAACATGGTAAAGACACCAGGAGACTGTCCTGTTTGAGCAGGATTGCCTCTCTCAGATCTGAGTTAGAACATGGAAGTAGTTACAGGAGGGAGGAAGGAATAAAACCAAACTAACTTCCAAGAGACCTGGATAAAAAGAATAAATAAAATTCACTGAAAGACTCAAACAATAACTTCACTCAACAATAAATTGTTGGGGGCTGGCACCACAGCGAAGTGGGTAAGGCCACTGCCTGTAGCACCAGCATCGCATATGGGCGCCAGTTCAGAGTCCTGGCTGTTCCATGTCCAATCCAGCTCCCTGCTAATGTGCCAGGCCTGGGCCCCTGCCACCCAACTGAGAGACCCGGGTAAAGCTCTGGATCTGCCTTGGCCCAGCTCCAGCCATTGCAGCCATCTGGGGAGTGAACCAGCAGATGAAGATCTCTATGACTATGCCTTTCAAATAAATGGCCAACCATGATCCAGTCCTCATTAGAGACCACGTGTTAACTGGTTGAGGGTACAGTGACAGCCATGAAACACTACAGCAAATGTAGGAACCAATCTTTCATCCCAGAAATCCTTGTTAACTGAGTTGTATCCATACAAGATTGAATGCCAGTGGTATTTTCAATACTAACTTCTACCCACCAACATAAAACACTACATTTAAGTGTAGATATTAAAACAGCTGGGATGCTAACCTATATATCCACCAACACTGAATTGAGTAAAACTATATTCAGTGATGCACCATGAACCATTAAAACCTACGATACAGGAGCCAGCACTGTGCTTAGCAGGTAAAGCCACCACCTGCAACACCAGCAGCCCACATGGGAGCCAGTTTGAAATTAGGCTGTTCCACTTCTGATCCAGCTTTCTGCCATAGCCTGGGAAAGCAGAAGATGGTTCCCAAGTCCTTGGGCCCCTGCACCCATGTGGGGGACCCAGAAGAAGCTCCTGGCTTGAGATTGGCCCAGCTCCAGCCATTGCAGCCATTTGGGGAGTGAACTAGTAGTTGGAAAATCTCTCTCTGCAATTCCACCTTTCAAATAAGCAACATGGAAGGATGCAGTATAAGACTACATGTAGAAAAGAGAAAAAAAAAATTGCACATGTCCTACAGCTGCCAACTGTGAAAAGGAAATACACACACATGTGGCCAAGGAACAAAAGTAAACATACAAAAATGAAGGCTGTTGCTGTGTTAAGCATTAAGATTATGATCCAGAAAGCAATCTCACTTGTTTCCAGTCATTTCCTCCTTACCATAAGCATTATACATCTTGGGACCCAGATCTGGCCGAACAAAGTAGTTTGGCAACCTGGAGGCCAAGTTCAGTTTGCCGTCTCGCCGTGTGTACTCTGGCAGTGGAATGTTGGCCATCAGATCATCAAACCTAGGACAAGAGAACCAGGAATTTACAAAATTAGCTTTCTTTTCTATTTCTAGTTCATGGTTGTGTGGCTTGTTTCGTTTCTTCTATACCAAAAGGAACAGATCTGTGAGCGTGTAGATGGAGACAGCTGTAGTTAATATACACTACGGTTAGAAGTACAGTCGATAGGAACAAAGCTGTCTTCTTTACCACACAAATGTGTCAAATATATTTCAGATGAAGGAGCTGAGCTATCACTAACTGCCAGGAAGTGACAATAGGGGCTGGCTTAGTACTGTGCAGAGGGTTAAGCCTCTGGCAACTCTGGCATCCCACACTGGTTCGAGTTCTGGCTGCTCCACTTCCAATCCAGCTCTCGGCTAATGCACCTGGGAAGGCATCGGAAGATGGCCCAAGTGGGAGACCTGGATGGCGTTGCTGGTTCCTGGCTTCAGCTTGACCCAGCCCTGGCCATTGTGGCCATCTGGGAAGTGAACCAATGGATGGAAGATCTCTAACTCTGCCTTTCAAATAATTGTGAGGATCCTCTTTTCAAGGTTTCAAACTCATATCAGGAGAAGAGATTTCCCAATTCAGATATCTTGTCATCTAACTCAATGGTGTGGTTGACACATCTGATCCCACGACTGCCCCCAAACAGCCTTGCAGTTCAAGGCAGCCCCGTTCCTGGCACGGCACTACCCTGGAGAATGTGTGGTAGTCTCCTTAGCCTGACCTGGAAGATCCTCATCTCATTTAAAAATGTACACCTCTCCAAAGGTTACAGACTAGAAGTGAAAAATCTGTACCAGTAGAACTATGAAAACTTCGTTTCTCCAAAAACTATTATCTTACTTCCTCAAAAAAGAATTTACCCTACCAAGGTAAGAACAGAATTCTTTCTCCCCACTTTCCGTCATACCTGGAAGGCATCATATCTCTGAAATCTTCTCCTGGTGGCCAGTCCTTAAGTTTCAACACCATTGGTTCTTTATCATTTTTCAAACGATCTGAAAGGAAATTGGAAAAAATGAAATTATTATTTTTAACTCAAAAAGAGAAAAATGACAAATGTGTATTTTATACCTCAACAATGCAAATAAAATCTGTGAATTTTTATAACCTGATACACTGAGTATACAAATATTATTTTCCCCCATCCTGCCAGTTGCCAACCATTGTACATTGACAGTGTCAAGAAAACCATTTGTACCTAGAGGCAGCAAAATAAATATTCCCGACTCAATGATTTGTTTGAGAATTCTTTCTTTTCTAGATGCTTACTTAGTAAACTGCTACTTGTTCTTTGAGATTCAGCCACTCCCCTTTGCCCATTACACACAAGGGTGTTTCCGCAGTTGTTCCTCCCATATCCAGTCTGTTCCTCCTGTAGAATATTCTGGAAGAAGCAAGCAGCTTCCTGACTAACCAACAGCAATAAGCTTCAACAATCAAAGGCCAAAGGTGTTTAGTAACCCCAGTTTTCTGAGGCCAGCATGAAACGGAAATGACTTGTTTGGCTCAGAGACCTAGACCATGTGCTGCTCTGTCCAGGGACTACAAGGCCCAGCAGCCCTCCCGCCCCCTATCTTCTGGGCAGCACCCGTAAGGTTCATCAGAACTATTTGCTTCTAATAAAATTACCACCTGTTGTAATGCCTCAGTTCAAAAGCATGAACTTTGTGAAAACAAGTAGGGAGGGGACACAGACACTAACTTTAAATTCCAAAGCCCTGGCCAATGCTGCTGCCACCACAGAAGGGCCCCAACCCCCTAGGAATCCCTCCGGCAGAGCTTCCGTACATACTTGGAACATCTTCAAATCCATCCCAGAAGTCTCCTACTGTGGCGCCTGTGATGATTTCATTGGTCCTACAATTCACTAGGTCGACTTCCTGCTCACCAAACTCTTTCCTGAAGGATTCGGGTTTCCAAAGCTCAGTGTTCAATTTATGATGCACTCCTGACACCATCACTGGCTAAAGAAGACAAGGGAGGCTTTAGTCTGAACTCGGCCACCCCTGCCCACGTCCACAGGCAGTTCCTCTTCATGTGGCTTGCGTTGGCCTCAGTCAGCCTCTTCACGCACTCCCCCTTCCCCTGCTAAAGTTCACAACATAAGACCACCAAGCCTGGGTATACCTGTCAATTACCCATTGACTACTGGCTGGAAACAATCAAAACCTCATTGGAAAAAGACAGCTCAGGAAAGCCTGCTAAACAAAATAAGACTCAGCCACACCCTGCCCTAATTATATCTGCCCAAAAACAATGGAGCATAAAAATCAGAGGTGAGGAGATGCCATCTGAAAAGCTGGCGTGGGATTCTTTGAAGTCTGCTAATGAGCCGAGAGGGGAACCTGGACTGGGCTGGGAGCAGAAGCCTTGATTACCTGCCCTTGTTTCCAGCACTCCCGAAACACATTCCAGTTGCTCTTGTTGTTGGGATCTTGCAAGCACAGCAAGCGATTATCACACAGCCAGTAGTGAGGGGTGTCGAAGCCCAGAATGCTGGGCTTGATCGTCAGGCCTTGAGGCCTCTTAGCCACTTCAGTAGAAGTCTTGTTTTGTACCAAAGAGGCAAAGATGTCATCAAGGATTTTTGGTGTATTCTTGAGACCATTTTCTGTCTGAATTTGAAATAGAACACATGTCTTAAATAGGATGCTTCCCACCATCAAAACACCCAGTCCTTCATGATGATAAGTATGCATGACATATCCGAGGAGAGTCCAAGCTAGGACCCCAGCTAAAGAGGCAAGTCCCAGGGCCAGTGCAGGAGCAGCAGGTAAAGCCGCTACATCCCATATGGGTGGCCTGTTCAGGTCCCAGCTGCTCCACTTCTCATCCAGCTCTCTGCTCAGCAGTGGATGGCCCAAGTGCTTGGGCCCGCACAGCCACGTGGGAGAGCTAGAAGAAGCTCCTGGCTCCTGTTTTCATATCGGTCCAGCTCTGGCTGTTGTGGCCATCTGGGGAGTGAACCAGCGAATGGAAGACTCCCCCCACCCCCAGCCCTCTGTCTCACTGTAACGCTGCCTTTCAAATAAATAAAATTTAAGAGGCAAGTCCCCTGCCCCATCTGACATTACAAGTGGGTACAGGAGAAAATGCTGTGGGAGGAAGAGGCCCAGGCCAATACTCTAGCCGGTCACAGCCATCTGCCAGTGCTCAGCCCTCTGTGCCCACGAGGTAAGCATGCATTCCTATCCTTTCGACTTTGTTTCAGTCTCTCTAGTCACTTCCCGCTGTGTTTCAGTGCAAGTCCATAAAGTGGAGAACACACACACACCTTTCCTGCAGAGGAATTCAAGAGATTTCGGAGGAAACCAGAGTTGTTGTTGCTTACAGGCGTCAAAATTGTGCTGTTAAAGGTATGCAGGGCCGTGCTGGATTTGCTCAAAGGAGGGAGGGGTGGGAGGCATTTGATTTCATTCTTTAAAATTGGCATCGTTGGTTGTTTTTCTAAAACAAAACCAAAAACATCCACATGAAAAAGCACTCTGGAAGACACATTCATCACCTTTTAATAGAATTACTGTAGAACCTGACTTTCATTCACTGGAACCAAAGACTTAAGGAGCAATTCTTCATGATAATATTTAGACAGTGATTGCCAATAGATGCTAATATACAGCCAACATCCAGGTAATGACCACACTAAATGATGTCTTCCATTTTCTGTTTCTGGTATATAAAAAACAACTGACTTCTGTAAACTGACCTTGTATCTAGTAAGCTGGATGGTATGTTTAGGAAAGGTAGGTTCATTTGCATTTTTCACATTACTGCCTACAAATACTGACAGCTTCTTCACCACACCACCTCACTGTAGCTTTTTATTTTCTGGCTTTACTATAGTGGCCCAGACTTCTAGTACAATTCTTAATAAAGTAATATCTGATAGTAGGTATACTTATATCATTCCTCAACCAAGAGGGAAACTATTAAAAATATTCAATTAAAGAAATTCAACTGGCCGGCACTGCGGCTCACTAGGCTAATCCTCCGCCTTGCGGCGCCGGCACACTGGGTTCTAGTCCCGGTTGCCCCTCTTCCAGGCCAGCTCTCTGCTGTGGCCAAGGAGTGCAGTGGAGGATGGCCCAAGTGCTTGGGCCCTGCACCCCATGGGAGACCAGGAGAAGTACCTGGCTCCTGCCTTCGAATCGGCACGGTGCACCAGCCACAGTGCACCAGCCGCGGCGGCCATTGGAGGGTGAACCAACGGCAAAAGGAAGACCTTTCTCTCTGTCTCTCTCTCAATGTCCACTCTGCCTGTCAAAAAATAAAAAAAATTAAAACAAACAAAAAAGAAATTCAACTATTATT
The DNA here is from genome assembly GCF_051225735.1 of Oryctolagus cuniculus. Lineage (NCBI taxonomy): Eukaryota > Metazoa > Chordata > Mammalia > Lagomorpha > Leporidae > Oryctolagus > Oryctolagus cuniculus. The sequence goes on from NC_142868.1 coordinate 121,442,441, forward strand.
TATGATGCTTACTGTCAGGTTTTTGTAGAAACTCCTGATTAAGGATATTCCCTTCTGAAGAGTTTTTAAAAAAATCATATATAGGTATTTTACTAAATGTCTTTCTGAATCTTATTACACATGCTGGGGCCAGCATGTGGCACAGCGGGTAAAGCCATCACCTGTGACATCGGCATCCCATATGGGCGCTAGTTCAAGTCCCGGCTGCTCCACTTCCAACCCAGCTCTCGGGAACAGCCTGGGAAAGCAGTGGAAGATGGCCCAAGTGCTTGGGTCCCTGCTACCCTCATGGGAGACTTGGAGGAAGCTCCTGGCTTTGGCCTGGCCCAGCCCCAAACGTTGTAGCAATCTGGGGAGTGAACCAGCAGATGGAAAACCCTTCTCTCCCTCTCTAACTCTCAGATTTCTTTTTGAATGTTACATTGCACCTGCATTTCTGGAAAAACCCTGCTTGGTCATGCTATGTAATTCCTGTATTTATGGTATCAAATTTGATTTATTAAAATTTTGTGTAGTATATTTGCATGAATGAAATTTACCTGCCATTTTCCTCTTGTAACAGAGCCAGAAATCATAATTCTCAACTGTAAACTACTTTTGACTCCAAAGTCCATGTTCCTAAAATTAACATCAAGTATTCCAAGATAATTGCACAGAGGACAGAAAAAAATCCTAAAGCAACGCATTCCAGGTTAGACAAACAGGCCTACATGCAGGACAGAAACAGAAATCACTGCTCCTAATGAGTCTCAGACCAGTCTCACTTCAATCTCATCAGTCTCAACCTTACCCAGAGTTCCACCAGCAGCAAGCGCTCTTTGGTGCTTTCAAAAGCACTTTCACTTGTGGCGGTTCCAGAGTGACAAAGGAGTCACTTTCCATGACGCGAGACTTCTAACCACGGTTTTCCTCAGAGCTACGGAGGTGCCCAGTCTCTCCATGAACAGACTGAAGTAGCAGGAGCATACTCACCCTTGTTTTCTTTGTTGACGTTGCCACTGGTCAGGTCTGCCAGCCAGTTTAAAGGAGACGGACTGGCCGGACAGGCGGCCTTCACGCCACCCACTGGCTTGCAGGCTGCTTCCCCACCCGCGGCAGCTGGCTCCGGCACCGGGGGGCTCTGCTGGAGCGCCGCACCAACGGCCAGTTTTTCTCCCGCTGGGGAAGTCTATGTTAAGCACAAAGGGGAATCTGACATCAACCGCAGAATGACGGTCTCCTTTCTGCACCCTCTCCCACAATAGCCCAGCAGGAGGTAAATATTCAAAATAAAACCAGCACAGCTGCAGTTGTCCTGCAGTGATGGGGCAGAGCTACCAGGCAGGAAAGATTTTCATCTGTAGCTTCTGAGTAGTACTAATGAAAACCCAAGACACGCTAGCAACTTCAGCCTTCTCCCTCCACCACTTCACCATCAGTCTCGTGCTGTACATACCCCTCTCTCTCCCTGTACCATGCTGCTTCAAAATGACCCCAGAATCCAGAACAGCACTCAAGCCAAGGTTGCAGAATGAACGAATGAGGGGAGGAAGGAGAGGAAAAGCTGACTCAGAAGGGAACGTAACAGAGAGATGAGGAAATGCTCCTTTCACTTGCCTGAAACGCGTGAGCAGGAGCTCTTAGAAGAACTCATTTATAAACTGAAAAGAAAAACTAAAACTTGGAAATGATACACCATTACTGTTCTTTTTAAAAAATGCTGTGGGGGCAGGCATTGTGACCCACTGGGCTAAACCACTGCTTAGGATACCCACATCCCTTATCAGAGTGCCTGGGATGGAGTCCTGCCTCCGCTTCAGCTCCCTGCTAATGCACACCCTGGGAAGCAGCAGATGATGGCTCAACTGCTTGGGTCCCTGCCAACCAAACGGGAGACCTGAAGGAGTTCTTCTGGCCTTGGCCTTGCCCAACCCTGAACAAAGTAAACCACTGCATAGAAGACTTCCCTCTCAGTTTGCCTTTCTTTCAAATAAATATACATGTCTTTTTATTAAAAATAAAGAAACCTGCCTTGATGATTCAGCTGGTGAGTTTATACATATATGAAAACCAGGAATAAGAATATCAGTATATAGGGCTGGCACTGTGACATAGTGGGTAAAACCACCACCTGCAGTGCTGGCATCCCATATGGGCACTGGTTTGAGTCCCGGCTGCTCCACTTCCAATCCATCTCTCTGCTATGGCCTGGGAAAGCAGTGGAAGATGGCCCAACTACTGGAGCCCCTGCACCCACGTGGGAGGCACTGAGAAAACTCCTGATTCACACAGCACCAGCCATTGCAGCCACCTGGGGAATGAACCAGCGGATGACCTCCCTCTCTCTCTCTCTCTGTAATTCTGCCTTCCAAATAAATAATTAAATCTTTAGCTCAGTTCTGATCTCAAAAACAACCTTCAACTGCTCCGTGCTGTTTTCAGCACCACAGCTGTATGAACACGTGAACCAAATTTCTAAGTATTAAAAACAAATGTGGGATCATGATAACTGGGTCAAGAGACAGAAGTGGACAACGGGGCAGATGCAATGGAGGAATGAGAGGGATGCCACAGCAAGAGGCATGGGACAAAGAGAATGTACTTTTTACACCGAGTGATGGGTCCGTGTTCATTTCATTATTTCCTTTAAATCTTCACATATTGGTAAAATACATTTAGTAATTTAAAATATTCTAAAGCTTTGCTGAATTATTTTAATTCTGTAAAACACATGAGAAGTTTTTAAAACCCATATAAAATTCGATAGCAAGATAAGACTATAAAAGAAGTTTTTGTTTTTTCAAGAAAAAAAATTATAAAATCTACTTAAAGAGGCCACAGATGAGATCCACAAAGTAATGGGAGAAGTGGGAGTAGGTCTCTGAACTGTCTCATGAGACTGGCAAATTCTCCCCACTGACGGCTGTCCCCACGTTCCTTTCAAACATACTGTAGAAGTCCCTGGGTTACTTTAAAAGACAGACAACAATCACAAGGATGGTGAATCTAGCAAAAGCAGCAATACCTGTTTTATGTCTTCCTTTGAGGCTGGCTTTGAAAAGAGTTTGAACTGCCTGTTTGAACAGGGACAATTTGCCTTTATTCCCCATTTTGCTCTTACAGAATGAACAATGTCTCCAACATCATAGAGGGCTAAAAAAAGGGCAAAGGCACACATCTGAGCAAGGGTATCAGGCACTTTGAACCTCAACATCACAGAGTTGACACTGCAGCAAGGTGCCCCCCCACCCCGCCATGATGCCTTCCGCAATGCACAAAACCGTCCATTAAGATCTTAACCAAAAGGTGCTGCCAACATCCCAGGACACACTTCAGGATAATTTACTAAAACCCAGCCCCTAGGAGTTAACCAAGACAAGGGGAAAGGAAACCGCTCATCACATGAAATACCTTTTCCAGGAATGATCTGTGTAGGCATTAAGTTTTCTGGCTCATGTATCTGACTCTTCACACATCTTAACCAAGAGAAAGTCTTGTAAGCAGCACCTGCAAATAATGGTCTTGTAGTTAACTGTTCTTCCGGGACCCTGGCCCCACATGCTTCGGAAATCCATCAACCACTCATCAACAAGGGTTTAATTTAAGTGTTAGGGGGCTAGAGGAGAATTAAGTCCGTTCTCACCCTGTTGGCAATTCTTCTTCTTCATCCGGTAGCAATCCACACACACTCCGAACCCACACCGAGGACACACCCAGTGCAGATTGAAGATGGTGGTGTCACACACATCACACATTTCTCGTACACCTTTGACAGCTCGCTTCCAAGCAACCTGTCCTGCAAAAATCAACAGCTCACTTAGTCTTGGGGAGGACAGGGCTTCTGAAGTCAAATGTGAGGGGCATGGGATGGGGAGCTGCCATTCCCCTCTGTGAGATGAGAGTTCAGCCCTCATCAGAGACACTGTCCCCACACCCAGGAAGCTCTCCTGCGTTCCTTCAGCAATCCCATCCACTTTTCTTCACACTGTAGATGTGGGCCTATTCGCACTGTGTGGACTCAGGCAGTCTTGCCTCCCACCAGGGAGACTGAATCCACCGGTGCAGAGCCCCATTCCGCCTGCACAGCGAGTGCAGACACAGGTAACACAGCGGTGGTTCCGACCTTTCGGTCCTGAGTCCCTGTAAGGCTCTGAAGGCAGCATGGGGAAAGCTTTCTCCGAGAGGGGTGCGGGGGTGGGGAATCTACTCACACACACACATATCCAACAATCAGCAGAGAGTATCATGTTAAGTACGGGACGCTCTGAGCTGGGCAGGCCACTGGGCCCCTCTCCTTGGCATGGAAGAGTATCCATCCAGGTGCCCTATCCGGGTATCAGAGAGCTTGCAGAGTACGAGCAAAGGGAGGACACGTTTGTGAGTCACAGAGAAGCCCAGCATCTGCTGGCCAGGAAAACCCCTCCTGTCAGTCCTGGACCAATCCTGCTGCACTGTTCTGCACAGAGGATCTTTCTTGTGACCCAGTCTGGGATCAAGCCATTATTTTCTTTAAATGACTACACACCTGTCTGCACCAAACGACGCCCACTGCCGAGGGAACTTGTGACATTTCGTTATAGTGTAACAATCCAGGCACAATCCCTAGGGTTTTATTCGGCCTTTTTTTTTTATTTTACTTTTTTTTTTTTTTTTTGACAGGCAGAGTGGACAGTGAGAGAGAGAGAGAGAGAGAAAGGTCTTCCTTTTTGCCGTTGGTTCACCCTCCAATGGCCACCGCGGCTGGTGTGCTGCGGCTGGCACACCACGCTGATCCGATGGCAGGAGCCAGGTGCTTCTCCTGGTCTCCCATGCAAGCACAGGGCCCAAGCACTTGGGCCATCCTCCACTGCACTCCCTGGCCACAGCAGAGAGCTGGCCTGGAAGAGGGGCAACCAGGACAGAATCCGGCGCCCCGACCGGGACTAAAACCCGGTGTGCCGGCGCCGCAAGGCGGAGGATTAGCCTAGTGAGCCGTGGCGCTGGCTTATTCGGCCTTTTTACAAACGAGATTTTATGAATTTCATCTTGGCCACTTGGGTTAGATTCTTATCTCTAGCCACCCACTAAGTGACTGTGGCTGAAAGCGGAGTACAGTAGGAAGTCTGAGATCTGCCTCCTGATCTCAGGATCAGAGCGAAGCCCCTTGTGGGTATGGTGTAGCCTATACCATCACTCACAGAACCAAGAGAGAGGGACAGGATAATCAAAAGGCAAGGAGGAAAGTTGATCACATTTAAATCTTCAAGGAGGAGATAATTTGTTTATACTCTTAAAAAAAAAATCACTATGTGCCTTTTCCTGTATGGAAAAAAAATACATTTTTCAGATGACTCATCCAAAGGAAAGAAAAAACATCACTTGCTTACAATAGTCCTGCTGAAGCCACTAATATGTTCCAAAGAGGTATCTATAGTGCAGTTGTTTACGTACTGCCAACAGACCAGCTACATATGAATGCTTTCCACATCTGTCACACATACTTACATGTGTCTAATAAGGACATTTTTTGTCTCTACTGAAAATGGCGAAGTAGTACCACTTGTCCTAAATAGACTGCAGGAGGGGGCCGGCACTGTGGCATAGCTGGTAAAGCCACCACCCGAGGTGCCAGTATCCCATAGATGCCAGTTCGAGTCCTGGCTGCTCTACCTTCAATTCAGCTCTCTGCTATGGCCTGGGAAAGCAGCAGCAGATGGCCCAAGTCCTTGGGTCCCTGCACCCATGTGGGAGACCTGCAAGAAGCTCCTGGCTTTGGATCAGCCCAGCTCCGGCTGTTGTGGCCATTTGGGGAGAGAACCAGCAGATGAAGACTTCAATCCAGCTCTCTGCTATGGCCTGGGATAGAGTAGAAGATGGCCAAGTGCTTGAGCCCCTGCACCCATGTGGGAGACTGGGAGGAAGCTCCTGGCTCCTGGCTTCGGATCTGCCCAGCTCCAGCCATTGTGGCCAACTGGGGAGTGAACCAGAGGATGGAAGACTTTCTCGCTCTCTCCCTCTCACCATCTGTAACTCTACCTCTCAAATAAAAAAAACAAACAAACAAACAAACAAAAAAACAACAACAACAAAAAAACAAAACCTTATGCCTCTGCTACCCTCAAAGGGAAAATTCCGAAGCTGCTCTTTCCTTCTGGTTGCCCACTCCTCTGTGAGCTCTGCACTCCTGTTGCCAGGAACGCCGCAGCTCCTGTTCCTGGACTCCGAGATGCAGCAGCATCCGTACCTATCCCCTAACAACTGTATACAAAGCTAGCTTCAACTGCTCTCTGGTAGCTACAACCAGATTCTTCACTAAGACTGATGCGGATGCTTGCTTTCAACCATCTTTGGCTATGTACAATCTGAAAAGACCTACACCAAAGCAATGAAAACACTTCAGCTTTAACTTTGAGCCATTTCAGAACATGGTGTCCTGGTGTCGCGATGTCACAGCTCTAATGTGTCGCCCACACTGGCCCCTACAGTTTACTGGGCTGCCAGGTGAGTGAGAGAGTGCTCCCAAGGAGTGGAGGACACACACATGCCCAGCTTGCACCGACAAGTGTATTGCCTTCAAATCTCCACTCCAGCAGAATCAGTTTCATCTGAGCTTGTGTCCACCGTTACACCCGGGCCCTGCCCTACAGACTCTGCCTCAAGAGATCGATTTCTATTTTGAGACGTACTTCTGATTAGGAGTCTTTGTCACATGCCATCCTGAGGCCTCATCCCCTTCTGATGAGGCTGCACTGCTGGTGAGGCTGAGCAGTCCATCGCCACCTCACATTTACCTTCCCTAACAAAAAGAAGTTCTACTCCTTTGAAAAGGGCCCCAAAATAAACTTTATAGACAGGTCATCGACTGGTTAAAATTCAGGAAAAATGCAATCTTATACCAAAGTCATCTAAACTGGGTGAAAATGAAACTCACACATTGGGATCTAGGTGTCACTTAGGAACAAAAATCAATTTGGACTCAAAACTCCTACCCCCTAAGAGATGCTCTTACTGTGTGGTTCAATGGTTGACATGGCTTCCTTTTCAGAAATCACCATTTGACAGAAGTGGTCTCCGATGTTGGCCAGGATGTATTTGGCTGTGTCCAGATCAGTCCCCACAACGTTTCTGGTCAAAGGCAACCACAAGCCAATCGCCTCAGAGTCATACTTATTTGGTGTTAAGAAGCCTTCTACTCGCAACACACCATGTTTGTTGAATTGTAACCTAGAAATGGAGGGAAAAAATATGTAGGTACGTATGTGCCCACAAAACTGATCCATGACTTGCAATTACTAGTTTAATAAATAAGGTCCTTTCCAGTTTCCTGTAATCTCCATGGCTATTTACAGTCTATTGTTACCCAGCAATGTCGACAGAAAGGGTAAGAAACAAGTTAAAAGTAAGTTGTTCCCCAAAAAGCAAGGAGGGAGGGAGAAGAAAGACATGCATTTGTACTCAAACCAAGATACAATCGCACTGCCTCCTGGACAGTTGTTCAACCTGTCAGACTTGGGGCTTAAGAACAAGGAAAATCACAAGTTACCACAGGAGTAAGCTGATAACAAACAGGTGACAAATAATCTGATTGGATCTGGATATAACTACTGCTTCACAGGTAAAGCGCCACAAGGACACGGTAACCCTAGCCAGTCATGAAGTAACGGCCACACTGCTCTGTGAGGTACTCTGCACGCACTCCGTGAGCTTGTGAGAGGAGCAGGAGAGGCGCGAGCACGTCCTCAGTATTTGTATTCTATACCTGAGAACACCTGAGCTTTTTAACAAGCTACACGTTATTTTTGAAAATTTTAAAGCACAATATTATGTATTTCTAGTTGGAGGCACAAGAAAGACAAAAAACACATAGCAAAGGAGGGTGTGACAGACATGACAGTCAGTCTCATAAGAGGGGAGGAAGAAGTGTTGCGTATGAGTTTCGGGGGGCTAATATGAAGAGGACTTCATGGTACAAATAGTAACTGCGCTGACCACGCAAGAAAAGGCAGGTAATGGATAAGAAAAGTTTATATGCAGAAGATAGTAATTCATACAAAAGCAAGAAAAATACAGGTGACTTAAGTGATAGTAGAATATCAGATTAGACCAAAGGGCTTAGACACATAGGTAAGGAACAGGAATAAGTTGGGGTCAATTGATGAAAGCTTTCAACAATTTGCTGGGGACCCCGATTTCCTTAGGCACTGGATGCTACTCAAACTTTCTGAGCCTGTGAGACAAAGTCTGGTTTAGAGAAAACATGGAAAAGACAAGAGACTAGCACCTGCATAACGGATACACATCTACTTCAAGTTCAAGGAGAGATGCAAGCTTGTAACTGATAGCCTGAATTAGAGCGACAAAGCTAAAAACTCATGATGGCCACCTCACAGGGAGAGGGAATGGCACCAAGGCCTGGTAAGTGAGCTTCACCATGGTGACCCTACTCCCAGTCTGGTTTCACCTGCAGGGGAGTTTCATGAGGCAGCTCTGGCCAGCCTCACTTTAAGTATCAGGGGAAAGCTAATTTATGATTTTTTTTTAAAGATTTATTTTTTATTTGTTGAAAGAGAGAGGGAGGGACTGACAGAAAAAGAGATCTTCCATCTGCTGGTTCACTCCCCAAATGGCCCAAATGGCCAGGGCTAGGCCAGACTGACACCAGGAGCTTCTTCTAGGTCTCCCACATGGGTGCAGTGGTCTAAGCACTTGGGCCATCTTCTACTGCTTTCCCAGGCACATCAGCAGGGAACTGGATGAGAAGTGGAGCAGCCAGGCCGCGAAACAGTGCCCCTATGGGATGCTGGCATTGCAGAGGACAGGTTTACCTGCCACGCCACAATACTGGCCCCTATGATACTGTTTTACCAAAGAGTCTGTTCCAGTTTCTCTTAGACAGCTTATGCTATGCAATATTAAGAAAAGACCCTGGGGGCCAGTGCTGTGGCAAAGTGGATCAAGTCGCCACCTGCAATGCCAGAATCCCATATGGGCACCAGTTTGGGTCCCTGCTGCCCCACTTCTGATCTAGCTCTTGGCTATGGCCTGGAAAGGCAATGGAGGACAGTCCAAGACTTTGGGCCCTTGCAACTGTGGGAGACCCAGAAAAAGCTCCTGGCTTCAGATCAGCTCAGCTCTGGCCATTGCAGCCATCAGGGGAGTAAACCAGTGGATGGAAGACCTTTGTCTCTCTGTCTGCCTTTCAAATAAATAAATATTTAAAAAAAAAAAAAAAAAAAAAAAAAAAAAAAGACAAGACCTTCCTTGGCCAGTACTGTCGCATAGCAGGTAAAGCAGCTGCCTGTGATGTCAGCATCCCTTATGAGTGCCAGTTTGTCTCCCAGCTGCTCCACTTCCCATCCAACTCCTTGTTAATGTGCCTGGGAAAAGCAGCAGAAGACAACCTGAGTGTCTGGGTACCTGTGACCCATGTAGGAGACCCAGATGAAGCTCCTGGCTTGGTGACTCAGCCCTGGTTGTTGAGGCCATCTGGGGTGTGACCCAGCAGGTGGAAAATCTCTGTGTCTCTCCCTCTCTGTCTCTAACTCTGCTTCTCAAATAAATTAAAAAACAAAAACAAAGAACAGTATGACAGCTCTAGATGATGCTACTCACAAGCTTTGTCATGTGCTTTTGATTTACTCAGGAATTAGTAGGGTCAAACCAACATCTGAAAAACTCTACTGCACTAAGTTAGCCTGAATCTGAAAGTCACCAGCACAGCTACAACGAATGATTAAATTACTTGTGTGTTTAATTCAGCTCCTCAGCAATCTTTTAATAATAAGATCAAAGTTTGTTCAAATTTTAATTTAGAAGGAAAGGAGAGGAGGAGAGTAGGAAGAAATTAAAGTCAGTACTAGCTGAACCTGAATGTATCTAGGTTTCTGAGATAATGAATTATATCTAATGTTCATCTACATTCAGCAAAACATTGTTCACTTATGTCAAAAAAAAAAAAAAACAGAAGATAAGGCTGCCCATTTCTTCACTCAGGAAGGAAAAGTTTAAAGAAACTGAATTTGACTTTTTTAAAAAACTGGATATAAATAAAAAAAGTTTTGTTTATAAAATTGGAAAGGTAGCAAAGGTTGAGAGACAGGCATGCTCAAACCCCACTAAATGGGCATGGAGAATACATGTATCAAGGCCTTAAACACAGACACAGGTACACACACACTTCTGACAAGGAGATAATCATTTCTACATCATTCCTAGTGGCAATAAACGAAAATTAATCTTAATATCACCAAAAAGGGAACTGGTGAGATGGATCATCAAATACCACTCTAATGGGTTCTTACACAGAAATTCCCAAGTGTCTGCAGAGAAAACAGTTACCATGAACAAGAGATTCCAACTATGTACTGGGAAAGTATGATCAAAACAGAACCTGCAACACGTCAACCAGATCCGCCTGAATACCTCTTACAACCAACCAAACACTGAAAGTAGACTGAAAACTTACTTGGAGTTGCTTTTTCAGAACCTTCAGCACTTTCTACAATGACCTACTTTTGGAAATAGAAGTTTGCATTTTTAAGCTTTTTCACTTTAAAAAATTTTTTAAAGAAATCCTATGTGATGAGTGGATCAAGTAGGCTGTGGAGCCCAGAACACCTCAGCTCTTGGCCAGTGTCTCACCTCCGGAAGTGAAAGAAACGACAGAACACAGGCGAGTCTTTCGCCTGCTCCTTGTCTTTGCGGAGACTGTCCAAACGACACTCGCGGCACTTGGGCAGCTGGGCAACGATGTTAACACAGGAATCGTCCTGCACAAAGGCCTCGCCACTCTGCTGCAGCTTCCGAAGTTTAGCTGGGTCTGTCAAAACTGACTTCCGGGACGGGGCTGAGGAAAACAAAAAAGAAAAAAAAAATATATATATATATATATATTTAAAAAACCACCAATAACTGACTGAATTCTACTCAAAAGGTCCATTTTTGAGAATCCATTTCTCACGTCTTGGTTTTGTTGCAGTGTTTAAAAACAGCTCAACAGAAAGAATACAACTATCATAACAACTAGAAAACTTTTACTATCCATTTAGCAACTTTAAACTCCAAATTCAACAGCTAGGCTCACAATTCCTAGTGTATATGCTCAGTTCAAACCTAGAAAAATAAATAGTTTAGGGGGTCTTTTCCATATCGGATACTTAACTCAAACTTTCCACAACATTAGCACAGCACAGAGATGCACTTCATGCAACAGCATGACTTTGTAGATGTCAGGTATTTTTCATACTCAAAAAGGATGGGTTTAAGGTGTATTTTCTAAAGAACTATGTACAAGCTAACAATTCCAAATATAATAAAAATTAAATAGCTTTCCAACACAGCCCTTGTTCTATGAAGAGCTACCTTCTAAAATGCCTACAAGAGATGTCACTTTACTTGGCACATCTTCAATTTCTTCACATACAAGGCCCATGCAGGATAAAGAACAATGGATAAAGACAGGATTACAATTTTTAAGTAAATGCAGGTTTTCAGCTGTAATCAGCAGAACTTGAAATGTTAACATGGTTTCTAAAGAAGAAAAGAAAAAGTAGAGATGTAACAAGAAAGAACAAACAGTCTAAGTAACACAGAAAGGAATCAATCTGTAAGTCAAGAGCCTTAAGAATATTTTATAGGAAATAAGACAGAAAAGGCCTTTTTCAGGGTCCAAGGAAGATGAGACGGGGAAGCAGGTTCTTATACTAACAAAATGTAAAGAAACAAAAACAACTTTTGGGGTACTGGTTGAGACAGGTGGGAAAGGACAGTGTTGGACAAAATCAGAAGACCCCAAACCACAGAAGTTTAAATAAAATAACCATCTTCAATAATTGCCAGAGGTGATCGAATCTCTCCTCTTTTAAAGCAAGACTAGAACACACTGTAAAATGCTAAACGATGCTGTTAGTCCTTGATCCCTCAAGCATTCTTATTCACTATAGTGAAAAGAGACGTAAGAAAAGAGAGAAAATAAAAGTTTAGTAGTTCAAGGGTGGAAATTTAGTCACTTGGTTCAAGAAAGACATCATCCTTCGAGTTGGACGAGGCTTCCACAGATTACAGGCAGACAGTGCGAAGGTTATCTCAACTGTTCTGCCCTGGCTTAAAAGAAGTATTGAGAAATAATCAAGTTGAACTGTCTAAACCCAGCTTTCCACAGTGGACAGCAATAGCTGATCCCGTCAATGATCCTCTCCAATCAGAGCAGAGCTAAGAAACCCAGGCAATCCCTGCATCCGAGGAGCCGTACATCTACCCAAACGGAAAAGCTGGCAGCTGTTCGACTGCAGGCAGCTTGTGGTGTTTAGCCCCTAAGTGGAGCAAGGAAGCTGAAGAGTTTTCCATCAGGTCTTCCTGCACCCACACGCAGTACCAGCGGCCACAGCTCAGAGACGCAGGTATGCGCCGAGCACTCACTCCTCAGCCAGTCACAGCACACAGCAGAAACAGTACGTCCAGACTGATTTCTGTTACAATCGCATTACCTGGGGAATAGCTGCACATCTCAGTGAGACAGAGCTGGACTCCATAACTCACCTGTGTACCTAGCACGTGCTTATGAACTAGCATTTTCAGTGATCTTCACTAAAATGACTGGTTTCAAAAACTAGCTGAGTGTGTGTGCTGATGACTCAAGAAGAACAAACAGAACAAGGATATGGTTATGAATATTCACTTTCTTTTGGGAGTTACATAACTCCTGAGAACAGTAAAATCTCATGCAATTGATTTTATGCAAATTAACAAGTATATTGACTTAAGCCTCAAGAATGAAGAAGCTGGGTTAGAAGAATCCCTAGGCACAGAAAGGGGTTTTTTTTCCTATTCCTCCAAGTGTAATAAAAGACCCACAAGACAAATCTATTGTCATCTACTCTCACAGAGTTCTGTGATTTAAAAAGAAAAAAAAGCTAGTGTCACTATATTCATTTTTATTGATTCAAATGAAAAGCTTTTTTTTTTTTTTAATTAAAATTTGCTGATTTGTGGTGCAGCAAGTTAAGATACCACTTGTGACCCTGGTAGCCCATATCAGAAACTGTTTGAAGTTCCAGCTGCTCTACTTCGAACCCAGCTTCCTGCTGATGTGCCCAAGAAGGGGTCCTTGGGGTACCAAGAGGGAGTTCCAAGTTCCTGGCTCCTGGCTTCAGCCTGGCCCAGACCTGGCTGTTGTGGCCATTTGGAGAGTGAACCACCAGATGGAAGACCTCTGTCTCTCCCTCTCTCTCAGCCATTCTGCCTTTCAAATAAATAAATGAATAATCTTTTAAAAACCTTAAAATACACTAATACAGCTGGCAATTATCAAAAGGTATCTTTAAAATGTAATAGCTCTGAATCTTTTGACATGTGAAGTCATTCTCTTTTACTCTAGTGTGAGCTTCCGGTAACAACCATCATTGGAACGTATCCCAGACCAAAAACAGGTTGTGTACACCTTATCTGAAATGTTTGGGACCAGAAGCACTTCAGATTTCTCATTGTTTCGGATCTGGAATATTTGCATGTAAGCAATGAGAAACCTTGGGGATAGCACTCAAGTCTAAAAACAAAATCATTTGTTTTATATGTACTTATACATAGCTAGAAGGCATATATATATACTGCATGTGTTTTGACTGTGACTGACCCTCACCCTACCCCATCACCTGAGGTCAGGTATGGAATTTTCTACTTGTGGCATCACGATGGCACTCAAAAATTTCAATTTTGGTGCATTCTGGATTGGGAATGCTCAATTTATAATACGTACTAAGTGTACCACATTCCCTATAAGAGGAGTGTTTAGTTTTAAACTGTGGGTACAGCAGGACCTTTCCTTTAAGCAAAGAGAATCTGCTACTGTTTGAGTTGTGTCCACAACCACTAACCCAAGTGTCATTTTCCAGAGGTGATGAGATAGTTTTCCATCTGTTTCTCCCTTTGATTTCAGATCTGAGCTACCTGTGAAGCACGAAGTGCCACTTGTTCCACTCTAACCTGTTACAGAAAGATCAGTGGAAGGCTAGAAATGAAGACTTTCCTACAACCAAAAAATGGAGAACCATCTAATTACCCTTCTAATAGGAACCAGTTAAATCATCTGGTAAATGTATATAATGGAACTGTTGCAGCTTTACAATGCTGACAGAAATCCACACTGATTCATAATAAACGAACGGCAGGAGTCCACTTGTGAGACAGCTTATGTGAACTTTCCTACAAAGTCATTTTCATCTATTTTCTCAAAAGGTATAAGAAACTTATATACATCTACCATCACGTCCATGCTATCAATAAAGACATTTAGAAATACTCACCATTCTGGATTTTATTGTTGCTTTTTGTATAACAGCTTTCGTTATCTACTTTTACTGACGATTCCTTTAAATTCTGTGACTGACAACCTAAAGTGGAAGGTTCTACCTTTTGTTCTGCACACCTGTTAGGGCTATCACTACTGACGTCAGCTTTTACTTCTGGTTTCTTTGACAGGACATCAGACGTGGAAGGTGCATGTTCTAGGTGCTTTTGCAGTTCAGGAGTATGGGCAATTTCCAATCCTTCCTTAGAAGAAGGCTTTGTGGACAAGCAGTCCTTCGGAAGGTCAGTCAATGGCTGTGGAACACATTCCAATGTGCTTTCCTGACCAGCACTTGTGTTCGGCTGGTTACAGCTGCCTTTTGGCTCACTCAGAATTTTCAGGTCTCCCGTTCCCATCTGGGAGGACTGGGAAGAAAGCAACGCTGCTTTACAGAGCACATCTGCTTTTGTTCTCAGTACTTCAGGCTTCATATTCAGACAGGAAGAAAGCTCTTCTGGTAAGCTCTGCTTATGACATCTGAAAAAGACAGCATGAGAAACTAGCATCCTGGCCTTTTGTAATCTCTCCCATACCATCCCAAAACAACTGCTGTTCCCTGAGGCATCCAGCATAAAAGAAAAAATAGCCTATGTCTGGAAAGGGTGGATAGGTTTCGGTGAACTTGAGTTAAAAGTAATCAGTCCACAGCTCTGTAAAAATACCTTAAACACTGGAAAATGCAACGCAAAATTCTCTGAGTCCTGGCTGCTCCACTTCAGATTTAACATCCTATTACTGCATCCAGGGAGGCAGCAAATGATGGCTCAAGTACTTGGACCCCTGCCCCCAATTTAGGGGTCCTGGCTTCAGTCTGACCCAGGCCTGGCTGTTGAGGACATTTGGGGAATGAAACAGAGGATGGAAGATTGACTTCTCAGTGTCTGTCACTCTGTCCTTCAAATAGAAAACTTTTTTTTTTTTTATAAAAGACTTATTTACTTTAGAGGCAGAATTACAGAGAGGAGAGACAGAAAGGTCTTCCCTCCACTGGTTCACTCCCCAAATGACTGCAACAGCTGGAGTTGGGCCAATCCAAAGCCAGGAGCTTCTTCCAGGTCTCCCACGTGGGTGCAGGAACCCAACCACTTGGGTTACCTTCTATTATTTTCCCAGACCATTAGCAGAGAGCTGGGTGGGAATGGGGCAGCCGGGACTTGAACTGGCACTGGCTTTACCTGCTACACCATAGTGCTGGCCCCCAAATCACTTAAAAAAAAATTTTATTTATTTATTTGAAAGGCAGAGTTAGAGATAGAAGGAGAGGCAGAGAGAGAGGTCTTCCATTTACTGGCTCACTCCCTAAATGATCACAATGGCCAGAGCTGGGCTAACCTGAAGCTAGGAGCTTCTTCGGGTCTCCCACACAGGTGCAGGGGCCCAAGAACTTGCGCCATCTTCTACTGCTTTCCAAGGCCATAGCAGAGAGCTGGATTGGAAGTGGAGCAGCTGGGACTTGAACCAGCGCCCACATGGGATGCCAGAACTGGAGGCCGCGGTTTTACCTGCTACGCCACAGCACCAGCCCCCAAAATACATAACTCTTAAAAAAAATTCACCTTCATGGTAGGACAATGCATTAAGGTAAAAATCTTAAAGTATGTATACAGATTAAAAATCTTAGAAATCCTCTAAGGCATTTACACAAACTAAATTAAAAGCTAACTACATGGGCCAGCGCCGCAGCTCACTAGGCTAATCCTCCGCCTTGCGGTGCCGGCACCCCGGGTTCTAGTCCCGGTCAGTGTGCCAGATTCTGTCCCAGTTGCCCCTCTTCCAGGCCAGCTCTCTGCTGTGGCCAGGGAGTGCAGTGGAGGATGGCCCAACTGCTTGGGCCCTGTACCCCATGGGAGACCAGGATAAGTACCAGGCTCCTGCCATCGGTTCAGCGCAGTGCGCTGGCCACGGCAGCCATTGGAGGGTGAACCAATGGCAAAAGGAAGACCTTTCTCTCTGTCTCTCTCACTGTCCACTCTGCCTGTCCAAAAACAAAACAAAACACTAACTACAGGGGCCAGCACTGTGGTGCAGGTTAATGCCCTGGCATCCCATAAGGGCACAGGTTTGAGACCCAGCTGCTCTACTTCTGATCCAGCTCCCTGCTATGGCCTGGGAAAGCAGCAGAAGATGGCCCAAGTCCTTGGACCCCTGCATCCGTGTGGGAGACCGGGAAAAAGCTCCTAGCTCCTGGCTTCAGATCGGCGCGGCTCTGGCCATTGTGGCGAACTGGGAAGTGAACCATGGGATGGAAGACTCACTCTCTCTCTCTCTCTCTCTGCCTCTCCTCTCTCTGTTTAACTCTGACTTTCAAATAAATAAATAAATCTAAAAAAAAAAAAAAAAAAAAAACCCACAAAACTAACTACAGACTAGCAGCAGCATTAAACTCTGTCCTGCTATGAATATGTAACCAGCCCTACCAGTGACTAAGTTCATTCTTGTTGGGTGCATGATCAAGATCTAAAGCTAACATAATACCCAAGTCCCAAGTGATTACTTGATGGTTCACAGAATATTAGGGATATCCTTGAAGAACTTTTGTTTCTCTGAAATTCATCCTAGAATTCTTTTCTCAGCAAAACACAAAGTCCTTTCTTTTCTATCACACTTCCTCCTTCCACCCCTAACAAAGGATTTCACCTTGGAGAAGGATTTCTCATTTAAGCACTTAGATCAGAAACCTTTGCTTGGATATTACTAAACCTCCCACTGTTCCTTCTATTTCTTTTTTTTTTTTTCTTTTTTTTTTTCTTTTTTTTTTTTTTTTTTTTTTTTGACAGGCAGAGTGGACAGTGAGAGAGAGAGAGAGAGAGAGACAGAGAGAAAGGTCTTCCTTTGCCATTGGTTCGCCCTCCAATGGCCGCTGCGGCACCGCACTGATCCGAAGGCAGGAGCCAGGTGCTTCTCCTGGTCTCCCATGGGGTGCAGGGCCCAAGCACTTGGGCCATCCTCCACTGCACTCCCTGGCCACAGCAGAGAGCTGGCCTGGAAGAGGGGCAACCGGGACAGAATCCGGTGCTCCGACTGGGATTAGAACCCAGTGTGCCAGCGCTGCAAGGCGGAGGATTAGCCTAGTGAGCCGCGGCGCCAGCCCCCTCTATTTCAAAAACAGTTCCTCCTTCATCTGACTGGCCCATGGCTATCTTCCAAGCTTTGTCCCAGGCCACTCACTCCCCCCCGCACTCTCCTACCTTCTGTGGCTGTCTTCCCAACCTAGCTGCTGCTGCTGCTGCTTTTTTTAAGATTTATTTATTTACTTCAAAGTCAGAGCTACAGAGAGCCGGAGAGCGAGAGAGAGAGGTCTTCCATCCACTGGTTCACTCCCCAAATGGCCGCAATGACCGGATCTGCGCCAATCCGAAGCTAGGAACCAGGAGTTTCCTCCGGGTCTCCCACGTCAGGGCAGGGGCCCAAGGACTTGGGCCATATTCTATTGCTTTCCTAGGCCATAGCAGAGAGCTAGATCAGAAGAGCGGCAGCCAGGACTAGAACCGGCACCCATAAGATACCAGCAGTGCAGGTGGCAGCTTTACCCACTACGCCACAGCGCTGCCCCCCAACCTAGCTTCCATGCAGTCTCTCTGACCCACATCAACTGCCTATACAGGCCACCACTCCTCTTAAGAGATTCTTCCCTTCAAAACCCTCTGTCAACCTTGTACCTGCTTTCAACCTCTGGTTAAACTATACTTTTCTTTCTTTCTTTCTTTTTTTTTTTTTTTTTTTTAGATTTATTTATTTGAAAGGCAGAGTAGCAGAGAGGCAGAGGTAGAGACAGAAAGGTCTTCCATCTGCTGGTTCACTCCCCAGATGGCTGCAAAGGCCAGAGATAGATCTATCTGAAGCCAGGAGCTTCTTCCCCATATCCCATGTGGGTGCAGGGGCCCAAGGACTTCCACTGCTTTACCAGGCCATAGCAGAGAGCTGGATCAGAAGTGGAGCAGCCGGGACTAGAACCAGTGCCCATATGGGATATTGGCACTGCAGGCGGCAGCTTTATCTGCTATTCCACAGCGCCAGCCCAAACTATATTTCTTAGTCATTTTCCTCTCCTGTAAACTAGTAACAATGCCACCTAAGTTATTGCTTCCTCATTTCTATTTTTTTTAAAGATTTATTTACTTCAAAGAGTTACACAGAGAAGATGGGAAGAGAGAGAGAGAGAGAGAGAGGGAGAGAGAGAGAAGAGTCTTCCATCCACTATTCACTCCAAAATTGGCCACAACAGCTGGAGCTTCGCCAACCCAAAGCCAGGAGCCTCTCCCTGCATGTGGATGCCAAGTACTTGGGCCATCCTCCACTGCTTTCCCAGGCCATAGCAGAGAGCTGCATCGGAAGTGGAGCAGCCAGGACTTGAACCAGCGCCCATATGGGATGCCGGCACTGCAGGTGGCAGCTTTACCCACTACACCACAGCGCCGGCCCCTTTTATTATTCTTAAAATTTCCTCTGTCACATTTCTTACCTGTACTTCGGGACAACTCACCTCCAGGCAGAGAATCACCCCCCCACACACACTGTAACACTGCTCCCCTTTCTCCACACTCCCACTGATCCCAGTCTTCCACAGACAACCAACGTGCTCTCTTTCCCTGGACAGCAAACACCTACAGATGTCAGTAGTATTTCAAGGAATCCTCTGCAAACATCGTCAAGTGAAGAAAACTGCTCTTTTCTCACACCCCCTTCACTTCTGTCCTGTTCTCTGTTCTTCCACATCCCTTCCTCACTTTTCAGCTCACAGACATTCAGCATTCTTTCCTTCTGGACACTCTAACAAAAATCTCCCTGGGACAACCTGAGATGAATGAACCAAGACCAAAATAATTTCTTAAGTTATTATGATTAAGCATCTGTAACACTACTCACCCTTGAGGAATTTTCGCTCCGAGATTCGGTGGAGAGTTGGCAGCTTGGGGAGTACTTTGCTGTCGCGGGTCCTTACTAGGTGGAGTTGCTGCAGTACAGCCAAGCAGTATCTCCTTAAAAACTGTGGTGGGGACAGACTGTACAGGACACATACTGGGAGAGGCCTAGAAGACACCAAACCAACAAACAGTAAAAGGAAAGTCCCTCAGTGGGGAATTACCAAGCGTTAACAAAATCAAGATTATGTGCTTTAATACTAAGAAAGCCAAATGCCAAAAACAAACCAAAAGACAGTAAAACAAGTGATAAATCACAAAATTAGGGACTAATTTCTGAAAACTGTCTTCCTATAAAAGATCATAAGCTGGTCTTTCTCAGATCGCTCACTCCCTCTGCCAGGGCAGTGCGGCTGTGTGCGATTACTTTGATAGTACAACACACAGAAGTGCACGTTTAGGTGACAGTCTCGAATGGCAGCGGCTTTACCTGCATTTGTTTTTACATGACTTGACTGCCCAATGCACTTCCTGCGTAGACTGGCAGGAGACCAGACCACATGGGACTCTGGTAGGCAGTGGTGTCCACTGGATACCAATAGAAGCCAACGCAATTAGGGTTGAGGATACAGTTCTGGCTCTTACATGCTCATCAAGTCACAAACGTCACCCCAAGCTGCAAGAAATATCAAGTTATAACAGGCCTGTGGGACAAAGTTGGGGACACATGGATCCCTGCTCTTTTCATATAATTTTGTACTCACAAAATATAAATATTAAACCCACTTACCAGTCTATATCATCCCTAAAAATAAACTTCCCAGCATGGAAAAAGAAGGAAGAGATAAACTCAAGCCAACTAAATAATCCATGGCTGAACTGGATGAAATTAATTTACTCATCTTCACCAGCCTCTTTAAATGTGCCTGAACTTCAAGTCACATACCTTTCGCAATTATTTGTCTATCTATAAAACAACCTTTTACCTTATCACCAAATATAAACTCCAGAAATGCCCCCCAAAAATAATAATTATCAAAGTTTTGGCATAGCTTCAAATCATTTTCAAGTACTAAATTATCAGGTCATCTTCTATACCACTTTAGTCAACTCAATTATGATGACTATTAGCTTAGTATTTGCCAAAATGTGTTTTTGCTTTTTTTTGGGGGGGGGGGGTAGGGGTGGGCGGTTGTTGACTATATCCTTGGGATAGTCAATTTTATCTCTTTGGCTTTAGTTTTCTAACTTCTCCCCCCAACATAACATTAATTTACTATTATCAGCATTAACTAACATTAATATATTAACATTAGCACCCTTATAACAGCAACATTACCATTAATAATTATTTCATACTTGCATTATGAAATATGCCAACAGTATAAGCAATACTGGGCAAGTAAAATTTACTATTAAACAACAGTAACTTTTTAATGATTAAGAGCCCATACAAATCAATCATGATAAAAATATGGAATGCTTCACATATTTGTGCAGGGGCCATGCTAATCTCAGTACTGTTCCAATTTTAGTATACGTACTGCCAAAGTGAGCATTCGATTCTTTAAAAAAGGAAATTAGGAAAGTTCATTTCTAAAATGTCCCTTCTGACTATAATATTTTCTAATACTTTATAAATGATAACGGCTTAGTCAAAGCTCGCTGACACAGCACAGGCATCTCGCACGCTGCCGCCTTTCTCATTTGGAGTTTGTTTAGCGCTGATGCACTACACCTTCCCTTAAATTATTCTCCTGAGGCCGACACACTGAAGAAATCTGGACTGCAAACCTAGGCATACATTTTCACCCTGCACAACACAGCCTCAACACCCATCAAGCTGCTCAAGTCAAAAAATCCTGTGTCTCTCATTTCCCATATCCAATTAACGAACCAATAAATCCTGCATGTATTCCTCAAGTATTTACTCAATCTATGCATTTCTTCCTATACCACCACTAGAGCACACATCTTCTAACTGGCCTGACTTCCTCTCCATTCTTGCTGAAGCCTCTGCTCCCAAGTGAAATTTACCACAGAGAAATCTTTTAAAGTGCACCAGAGGGGCTGTGGCATAGTAGGTAAAGCCGCCACCTGCACCATTAGCATCCCATATGGGTGCCAGTTCAAGTCCCAGCTGCTCTGCTTCTGATCCAGCTCCCTACTAATGCACATGGGAAAGCAGTGGAAGATGGTCCAAGTGCTTGGGCCCCTGCACCCATGTGGGAGAACTGGAAGAAGCTCCTGGTTCCTGGCTTCAGACCAGCCAAACTCCAGCCATTATGTCCAATTGGGGAGTGAACCAGCAGATGGAAGATCTCTCCTTCTCTCTCTTCTTCTCCCTGTATTTCTGCCTTTTAAATAAATAAATAAATCTATCTATCTATCTATCTATCTATCTATCTATCTATCTATCTATCTATCTATCTATCTTTGGGGGGAAAAATAAGTGCCTGCCTGCCCATTCCTTGAAAGCTTCCAATTTTACCATAAGAATAGCAAGGGAGTGGGGATTCCATCTCTCTGAGCTCACAGTGTACTGTAAACAAGCTACCTGATTATAGACCAGGTCTTTTGTCCTTATCTTGTAACTGAATGTCAAGCTGATACATTTTTTTCTTCCCCAAAATTGTGCTTAAAAACCCCAGTACCACCAGCCCCTTCCCTCCATGCCATTCTGGCTGGAGGTCCCTGACTTAAAATAAATCTTGCTTTTAAACCAAAAAAAAAAAAAAAAAAAGTATACAAGATCGCGGCAGCTAGTGCCTGCCACAACCCCGTGCGGTCCAGTCTCCTGCCAATCCCCTCCTCTCCTTTCACTGCTCCGCTTGCCCACAACACAACCCGAGTCCTTTCCTGCCCGAGCACGTGCTAGTCCCTCTGCCTGAACAGTTTGTAATAGCTGGCTGGTCTCACTACCTCACCCTCAAGTCCACTCAACTATCACCCCAGAATCTGATCACTCTTTCCAAAGTTGCGTCCCACAAGCCACCCTCTTATTTGCTGCCATGTTTTTACGTATCTTTTCCACAGAACTTATCACTATGAGAGCACCTTTTACTGTCTCCCCGCAACAGAATCCATATGCCTTAGGAGCAGAGGCCCTGCTCTTGTGTCCACTGTTAGACCTCAGAAAGCCAGACACGTGGCAGATGCTCATAAGACTGGTGGAAGGAATACATGAAAGAGTGAAAGCTGTTCGCACTTAGTATTTTTGAATAGCTATAAACAAGTAAGTCTTCAGAGTTACCTGAAGAGAAGGACAGTAGTAATGGTCACCAAGGCAGGTCAGTGTCTCACATACTAAACAGTCAATACACATTTGTTGGAAGAAACGGAGGGACAGAGGGAAGGTAGGAAGGGTCTTGTTCACAGTGGTGACTCACCACACCAAGGGAAGGATTTAGAGGAGCAACAGCAGCAGCACAAGGCTAAGAGAACTGGGTTTTGGTGCAGGACCCCGACACTTCCTAGCAGATTACTCATGCATGAAATGAGTAGTAGAGCACACTGAATACAGGGACCTGCTTACCGCAGCCTCTGGCACAGAGGGAGACCATTTCAGAGACCTGCTCTCTCAGCACAGAGGAACAGTAACAGTTTTCAGTTACATAACCAGGTATTAGAATTAGCATAACTAAGGGTGCTTTTCCTGTCAAAAACTGACCTGTATCCCTTTACAACTTTGCTAAGAGCGCAACAGGAACAATACTCCTGAGTCCCAAACCCATCTCCACGTGCACACCTCTGCACTGGCTCTGACTCAGCGAAGGGTCAAAGTTTCTTCTTACCTGAAGAGTTTTCCCTGAAGGTCTTCTATACCAGTCATGGCAATAGTTCCTCCCTGCCAGCAGACGGAGATAATATAATTGAGCATACGACAGTATTCTAACAAGGGCACTGCTGCTCGCATTCTCCAGCAGACTCCTTCCCATGAACTAAGCAATGTCATCAACTATAGGAACAGTCTGCTAGGCAGGGAAGACCTTCAAGGAGCCAGACGTCACTGGCAAAGAGGTTTACCTCAGCCAAATATTCACCAAGGCAGCCAAGAGTCTTGCCTACCGAATCTTGTCTTCCGAAGCACACCCTGAAGTAAACCCTGTGCCAGTTCAACAGACCTGAGAAGCGCCACACAGGGAGAACCGCCCCGGATGTGTTGCTGTACTCACCTTTCACTCACACATTTCAAGTAGCTCTTGCTTCCCCCCACTTCCTTTACCTCCGCAGTCCTCAGCCAGGACAGTGTTCCCAAAACTTGCCTGATTGTAAGAATCACCCAGAACAAAAACTAAATGTACTGTTGTGGAAAAATATTCACAAGTAAAGTGAGGAGGCCACGAAAGAGTAGGTCTTTAGCCTTAAAAATCACAGCACAATAGGCCTCCATGACATATGAGATACAGGGGAAAAGTATCCAAAAAACGTGAAGAGTGTCTCAGAGCACTATGATTGCATGCTTCTTTTATTTATTATACTTTTCTAGGCAAACCAAAAACTTTAAAATGAGAATAGCTATAGTAATGAATTCCAAATTCTACTACTTCCAACTTCCTTTAGAATGAGATGTCTAGTACAGAGCTCAAGAGCTGAAACATTTTTAAAACATCAAATTTAGTTCAAGTTACATGCTGAAGTTACCAAAGTGCAGCCTTATTTTTTAATAGCTTCGATTGTGCCCAACAATCAGTTGAATGGTAGATAAATTTATAGAACAGATAGTATGGGCAACACCCTGAGAGAGAAGAGTCATGCTCCCTGCTCCACAAGTCAGGCACAGGGGGTAATTCATATAGTTTTTTTAAAACACATGTTTCATAGGCACCTTCTTAATGGTCATAAACGTACTTGCTCCATCACTGACAAACTCGATACTCTAAAGTGGCACGCCTTTACAGGAGGCCCCCAGGGACCGCAGTCCTGCCCATATCCCAGGCTAACTGCTCTGTTGTCATTCCTCCTCCCTGATCCCCTCACCAACACACCCCTGCCTATTTACACTGACGCTTTCACCATAACAGGCAACCACCGACCCATTTCTCCAAACTGGTCTTTACTACCTCTACCCTTGACTGCTAATCACTTCTCCAGTATCAAAACCTGGCCAGTTATTATCCTACCTGGCCTCTCTCTCAGGTTCTAATACTGTGTATTACTTGGCGGTATTAACTTTAAGATGCAATTATCATTTACTTGGCATCCTGTTTATAGATGATTCTACATTACTTCCCAGAGTCTTCCTACCCCTATTCTCTTCTGAAACAGGAATCCCTTACTCCCGCCAGCTCTGCCCTTTTCTACAGTGGAAAACTACTCAATACCATAAATGACCACTTGACTTGAGCTTACTAAGTCAGAATCAAGACAAAATTGTCATGTTCTACGAAGCAGGCATTCCATTTGTGCTTCCTCAGCCCTAACACCTGATCTTCCACCAAATCCAATTAATGTTGCTTCCTGAATGTTCTCACTGCCTCACTTCAGGTCTGTTTATGGCAGACAAAACCACTAACCTAACTCGCGCCCTTGTTTCCATTCTCACCACCTTCCCTCATCCATCTATGAAGTTCAAGTCGATCTCCTTAATTCAAAGTCCTTGAACACCATGAAGATGCTCTACAAACCCATCCGTAGGAGAAAACTCAACTTCCTTTACACTCACTGTCTCCCCCAACCCCACGCCTCCTGTACTCCAGTCGCAATGCGCTTGGGCAAACGGGGCACATTCTCTCACTCTGAGAGTGTTTGTCCAGGTTATCTCCTGAAGCACCTGCGTAGCTCCTGCTCACAGCAGCTTGTCCCTGGAGCCTGTGAGTCCTCTGCAAGTCTGCCTCCCTCACTGAACTACAGATTCTTCGAAATGAGGACTCTAGGACCAAGAATCCAACACAGAGAATATTCAGTATTTCTGGTTTGTTGGATGGATGTGCTTGAAATTACCTTATGAACTTTAAGGAATAAAATAGAAGGCAGTAACAGTACTTTCCATAATTAACTGTTCATTTTCCTAAACAACCCAAGCCTATACTCCTGGAAGACAGCTTTTAGATGCCTTGATTTACAAAGCTTCTGGTCAAAGTATCCAAGTTCCTGCTGTGTGCAAAAGGCTCAGGAGGGCCGCAGTCACTGCAGATTTGTAGTGCTTTGTGCAGCACAGTGCTTGCTTTGGTTCTTGTGGACACTGCAGTCCAGCCTGCCCTAGATCCTGAACCCTAGATTCATTCTTTCACCCACACGCCTTCCCATTTCTCCTTGCCCTACTCCCCAAGACCTAATGATTCTCTCTCAAATGCTGTCAACAATCTTCATACAATCTTGGTCAATCTTTAAACTCCAACCTGAAGTGGAGTAGTCTAAGAGTGTTTTCGATAATTACCATACAGGAAACTGTACACATGACACAAGTGCACTTAGGTATCTTAGTTGTGTAAGTGATTTGTCCTAATGACTAAAAACACCTTTAGGGGAAATAGGCTTAAGTTTCTTAGTTCAAATCCCAACTATTTCACAACAGAATTAAATCTGGCATTGAACTCATCAGGCATTCATAGAAACCTGTATTTTTCTGAGCAGAAATTAGTAATGAGAAACCAGCCACTTCCTTTGAAAAACCAGTATATTTATCTACTCAATCATAAATGATCAAATTCCCTTATCCTTGAGGAGGTGAGGGTCCTATTTCAACACCCAGCCTCCTGGGAATTATGTAAGAGGAGTCCTCCCCTCTTCTCATGCCAGGCATCCTTCCAACGTGACACATACAACTGAATTTACCTTCCAAAACACCTCCATATGGTGAAACTATCTGACCTATTGAGGATTTCCAGCAAATATAAAAAACATGAAATACTGCTTTACACACAAAAAATTGTGAACCAGAAACTTATATCATCTCCATCTGCTTGAGTATAGAAAGTATGGCCACGATCTGGAACTTGAAACGTGAAGAGACAAAGCAGCGCAGAAGACCTCTACGAAGAATGGTGGCACACTGTCCAGCTAAGGAAAGCTCTACGCAAGTCACAACAATCAATCCAGGTTACCTCAGAGCAAGGCTTGGCCTGTTTAGAAATCAGGCTTCCATTATTCTCCGAAGACTTGCGTTTTACGGCTCCCATTCTTGTAGGATTACCTAAAACATAAAACTAGGTAAGTTGGCTTCTCTGTTTCTCTTAATACGCGAAGGAGGAAAGGGAAAAGAAATGTCTTAATCAATGTATCTTACCACACGCCACAAAGTTGTCATGTACGACTTCAACATGAATCAGTGATGGATCCACAATCTTCAGTGCTGGAACCTTGAAAAGAAAAGAAACTAGAAAACTTAAAATGCTCAGGAATATCAGCATCATTAACATGACAACTGGGCTTCTGGTAAGACAAAGATTACTTATGATTCTTTAAAAACAAATGGGATTATTTTTATTCTGCTCTAGTTTTTTATAACGTTTAGCTCCTAGATCATAAATCCTTTGTATAGTTACCTCATCCTGCCAAAAAGTTAGGAAGTGCAGTGATGATTGTCCTTACCTCCTCACAGCTGACCTGAAGAGTTTTTGATGCTGGGTTTCCATTTATTACGGTTGCTGAAAACCACTGGGTAGAGGGGTCCAAGCTATAAATTTTTACTTCTGAACCAACCAAGTTTTTGTCACCTTAAGAAAGAAAAAATTACTTAGACCAATCTGCATTATCTACCAACAGCACCATCAGCCAGGACAATATTTTTCTAAGTCTTTAAAAAATGCAGTAGGGCCGGCGCCGCGGCTCACTAGGCTAATCCTCCGCCTAGCGGCGCCGCCACACCAGGTTCTAGTCCCGGTCGGGGCGCCGGATTCTGTCCCGGTTGCCCCTCTTCCAGGCCAGCTCTCTGCTGTGGCCAGGGAGTGCAGTGGAGGATGGCCCAGGTGCTTGGGCCCTGCACCCCACGGGAGACCAGGAAAAGCACCTGGCTCCTGGCTCCTGCCATCGGATCAGCGCGGTGCGCCGGCCGTAGCGTGCCGGCCGCGGAGGCCATTGGAGGGTGAACCAACGGCAAAGGAAGACCTTTCTCTCTGTCTCTCTCTCTCACTGTCCACTCTGCCTGTCAAAAAAAAAAAAAAATGCAGTAGACAAATGAAACATTAAACGATTTCTATAAGACATTTCAGCAAAGCTGGGAGAAAACTTCAACTTCCAAAAGCTCTACTTTCTTATGTCTTTTTTTTTTTTTTTTTTTAATTTTTTTGACAGGCAGAGTGGACAGTGAGAGAGAGAGACAGAGAGAAAGGTCTTCCTTTGCCGTTGGTTCACCCTCCAATGGCTGCCGCGGCCTGCGCGCTGCGGCCGGCGCACCGCGCTGATCCGATGGCAGGAGCCAGGAGCCAGGTGCTTTTCCTGGTCTCCCATGGGGTGCAGGGCCCAAGCACCTGGGCCATCCTCCACTGCACTCCCTGGCCACAGCAGAGGGCTGGCCTGGAAGAGGGGCAACCGGGACAGAATCCGGCGCCCCGACCGGGACTAGAACCCGGTGTGCCGGCGCCGCTAGGCGGAGGATTAGCCTAGTGAGCCGCGGCGCCGGCCTCTTATGTCATTTTAAACACAGTAAATTCCCTGTTAAAATAAAGCTTAAAAAATGAGCTTTTTAAACATTTACCTTACAGTTTCATATTTTATGAACTTTTCAAGTTTGAAGTTTTAGAAAATATTAGTTAAATCTTTCAGTCATCTAATTCCATAGGGAAAGCAACAGAAAAACTTTTTTTTTTTTGACAGGCAGAGTGGACAGTGAGAGAGAGAGACAGAGAGAAAGCTCTTCCTTTGCCGTTGGTTCACCCTCCAATGGCCGCCACAGCTGGCGCGCTGTGGCCGGTGCACCGCGCTGATCCGAAGGCGGGAGCCAGGTGCTTCCTCCTGGTCTCCCATGTGGGTGCAGGGCCCAAGGACTTGGGCCATCCTCCACTGCACTCCCGGGCCACAGCAGAGAGCTGGACTGGAAGAGGAGCAACTGGGACAGAATCTGGTGCCCCAAATGGTACTAGAACCCAGGGTGCCAGCACCGCAGGCGGAAGATTAGCCTATTGAGCTGTGGCGCTGGCCGGAAAAACATTTTTAATTTTTAAATATTAGAAATACTTTAAAAATTTTTTTAGAAAAAAATAAAACTTCAGGGAGAAAATATGACAGGACTAAACCCTAGCTTCTTACGAACTAATCAATGTTTAACGCATGAACTTTCTCTATTAGATAATTCACATACCTTGTAAAAGATGGCTCTCATCTAAGTGTTTCACAATCAAAGCTTGAAATTCTTTACTGACATTCTGATTATCCGTAAGGGAAAGTCGAAGACTATTTACATCCTATAAAATGAGAGAGCATTGTATTTTAAGGTAACAAGAACAATTTTTAAAATTTTAGCGGCTATTTCAATCATTTAATCAGATGGGTGAATGGTTAATTAACTGGCCATCTGGTGGCACCAGACCATGGCAATTCTACTGAACTGGACAGACTGAAAAGTTGGAAACCCTCAATCACAGGCATCCCAAGCCAGGACCATGAAAATTACTAAGAATGACTTAAAGCATAATTTTAAACATAACTTTAGCTACGGGAAAATAATAAACTTAGCTATCCAGTTGAACTGAAAAACATCTGTATCCTAAACACCGGGGAGGGGCGATCACAGATCCAAATCCAAAAATCAAAAGACACACAGATAGAATATATCTGTCTTTACGTGTCTTATCAATTCATTAAAACCGCTATTTTTAACAAAGAACTCATTTCATCCATACTTGTTTAACCTAGCTAGTATTCCAAATGTGTTATTCTCTACAAAAGGTAAGGGAGGCAGGAGGACAAACAGAAAATGTCAATGAACAGGCTAAGGCTTCAGAGTAAACCAGTTTTGAAACACTGAGTTCTTGGCAGCAGTTTCATTCTTGGCACCACTCCACAGCTTTCTGGCTTTGTGTGCACACCCAGCTATGATAAATGTATACAGAAACTGTCAACAGACACAACCTGCCAAACCCAAATTCAAGCAGGGCAAAGAAAAAGCAATGTTAAAAGTACAGAAGCCTTCCAATACCAAGCCTCAATGCTTTCCTGCCACTGTGAAATTTTCATAAGAAATTACCGTATATGAGCAAGGTCCAGGAGCCCAAATGTTGTGAAGAAAAAGGTAGGAGTTTTACAACATAATCAGAAAGGTTTACAAACATACACATACATACACACACACACATCAATTCTTATTATTTGAAGTGATATTGTTCCTAAAAACACTAAATTCATGAAGACAGAATCATTGTCCTGGAGGAAATACAGAGTTAGGCCTAGTTAGCCTCTGGTCACAGCATTTTCTTCAACCAACCAACACATAACCTTGTTTAATGAGAGACTGTGTTGAAAGACACCTTATGTAATAATGCACATTGCTGATCTGTTAACCTCAAACTCATGGCTGAGAGTACTCTAGCTAAATCAAGTTATTTAACACATGTGTTTCCTTGAGACATATCACAGGCTCCTTCTGCTAAGGAAACTCAGATAAAAGCACTTCAGCACTACTTGAGAGGGTCATTTTTTTTTTCTTTTTAATTTAAAAGACAGACAGTGAGAGACAAAGAGAAAGAATGCTCCCATTTGTGGGTTCACTCTTCAACTGCCCACAACAGTCCAGAGACCAACGCTGGGAGCTAGAACACAACCCACCTCTCCTATGTGAGCGGCAAGAACGCAGTTACTGGGGGCACCAGCACTGCCTCACAGGGTCTGCATTAGCAGGAAGCTGCAATCAGGAGGAGAGCTGGATATTAAACCCAGGTACTGGGACGTGGAACAATTTAACTGCTAGGCCAATCGCTCTACCCCTTGAAGACCATTTCTTTTTCTTCCTGATTTTTATCTGAAAGGCGGACAGAGAGATCTTCCACCTATTGGCTCATCCCCAAATGCTCACAATAGTCAGGTCTGGGCCAGACCAAAGTTAGGAGCTCTGAACCCAACCCACGTCTCCCATGTGGGTGGCAGTAATCCAAGTAGCAGCCCAAGATCTGCTGGTTCCCAGAGTATACACAAGCAGTCAGCTGGAGAGAGAATTCAACCAGGCTCTCCAACATGGGATGTGAGCATCCCAAATGGCTTCTTAACCACTATGCAAAACGGTGAGATAACACACACAAACACACATGGCATAATGTGGCTCCACATATACTGCAATAAAAAGGGCACTTTTCACAGCATGAGAACTGAAAGAAGGTAAAACATCAGCATGTCACTTATTTGACCTTGGCTGGGAACCTACATTAGGCAAATCAGACTGTTCACCACTCTGCACATGTCTGTGATCTATAAATAACCTCGAGTATGTAGGAGTTACAAATATATTTTAGCAAGTAGGCAAATTCACAAACATCTGTGAATAATGAGGACTAACTGTATGTACAAAGGATATTCAAGAAGTTCATGGGGGGCAGGTGCTGTGACATAACGGGTAAGCTACCGCCTGCAGCACCAGCATCCCACATGGGCACTGGTTCTAGTCCCAGCTGCTCTACTTCTGATCCAGCTCTCTGCTATGGCCTGGGAAAGCAGAAGAAGATGGCCCAAATCCTTGGGCCCCTGCACCCTGTGAGAGATCTGGAAGAAGCTCCTGACTCCTGGCTTTGGATTGGCCCAGCTCCAGCTGTTGTGGCTATCTGCGGAGTGAACCAGCGGATGGAATACCTCTATCTCTGCTTCTCTCTGTAACTCTGCCTTTCAAACAAACAAACAAACAAACCTTTTAAAAAAAGTTGTTCATGGAAAAATGTCTACTATAAAATTATGCATGAATTTCAAAATGTTGCTCCAAAAAGAACTTTTTAAAAATCATATTCTCTTGTACGACAGTGTCATTTTAAAAACAAGCAAAAAGGATTTATTTATGTATTTATTTATTTGGAAGGCAGAGTGACAGAGAGAAAGGGGAGAGACAGAAAGAGATCTTCCTTCTGCTGGTTCACTCCTCAAATGGCCACAAGAGTCAGGACTGGACCAGGCTGAAGGCAGGATCCTGTTACTCCATCCCATGTTACTCCATGGGTGGCAGGAGCCCAAGCACTTGGGCCATCTTCTGCTGCCTTTCCAGGTGCAACAGCAGGAAGCTGGATCAGAAGCAGGGCAGTGGGGACTCAAACCTGCTCTGATATGGGATGCTGGCATTGTGGGTGGTGGCTTCACCTGCTGTGCTGCAACACTGGTGCCATCTTATTTAAAGATTTATGTTTATTTATTGGAAAGGCAGAGTGACAAGAGGGAGAAAAATATCTTGCATATGCTGGTTCCCTCTCCAAATGACACCAATATCAGGGGCTGGACCAGGCCAAAGCCAGGAGCCTGGAACTCCACGTGGGTCTCCCACGTGAGTGGCAGGGGTCCAAGTACTTGGGCCACCTTCCACTGCCTTCCCAAGGGTATTAGCAGAGAGCTGGATTGGAAGCGGAGCAGCTGGGACTCAAACCCACCTCAATATGGGATGCTGGCATTGTAGGCAGTAGCTTAACCCACCATACCACAATGCTGGCTCTGAAACTCTCAATTTCACTTTACTATAAACTTTTTGAAGTGCCCTTGTATGTATGCATGCATACGTATCATATGTTGATGCAATCAACTTTTTGAAACCATTTTCACACACCATTAACTCTAGTAGCCTTGTCCTTTCAACCCCAAAGGGACAGCATGAAATCCAATGACTGACACTTTGAGATCATATCTAACCATCTACAGCTTAGGGGACAGGTTCTTGTCTCACTAGAGAAGTTAAAAGTGTTTGTATTTCTATTCTTATGATTTAATACTTATTCTATTTTACCTGGATAGGCTTCAAAAGGTCTTTAGAAAGAAATACTCTTTGTTGATCTCCTAGAAAGCGAACAGAAGTTATGGATCCCAAACCAGCTTTGTCCAATAGAGATCTGTACACCTAAAACAAAAGAAAATGTTTGGGCCTCAAACTGTTGTCAGTATAATTCTGAAAACCAGAACTGGCAATTTTACACACAAAGTGATAAAGCCATTAAGTTTTTGTATTGACTGAATCTCATAAGAAATATTTATGCAGCCAAAAGATCATACAATTTTTATTCAATTCCAGTAACTTAAACCAGATACATTTGGGACTTATTAGCACATAGGTCTAATAACAAATTCATTGTTTCCCAAAAAATATGCTAAAGAAAAATTGTTGCAAATGTATATTTTTTAAGATAAGGCCATGCTTTTAGCAAATTCTTAACATTTGCAAGAAAAGAAATAATAAAACACAACTTGAATCACAACCCCACATCATTCCAAAGTCTCTAGCTGCTCTTCACTCTGGCAAAATCTCCACATTGCCAGCACCACATGCAAAGCCCTTCACAATCTGGTCAGTCTTCTATCATCCTCCCAGTCTCTCCCACCATCCAAATCAGACCCTCTTCTCTCAGCTCCAGCCCGGGTCCCATAAAGCCTACACTTTCCTTTCCAGACACAATGGGTACTCTCTTCCTCTAACTGTACCAAACTTAAAAAGTGGATACAGCACCATCACATACTGACTTACGGTATCTTTAGAGGCAGGGGAACTGCCAACACTGGAAACTCTTACAAGGGGCAAGCCAACAGCTACTACTCAGCCCCAGTCTACTGCTCCCATAAGCAACTGCCACAAGACCCCACTGCTGCCTTTTCCTGCAGTTTTTTTCAGGAGATATTGGAAATCTAAATTTTTAGAGGTACTTTCCACGTGGTTAAAAGCAGGCAACTAATTCAAATTTTCTTAAAACAACACTGTGAGAATCAAATCAAACAGATCTGAGTTTGCACTGCTGTCAGTTTCTGACCTCTGACCTATATGCATGTTCCCCTTATTACTTCCATCCCCATTTTTCAAGTGAAGAAAGTAAGGCCCAGGACAGCCAAAGGACCAGCCCAGAGTTACAGAACTCTTACAGGGCTGGAGTAAGATCCTAGATGTTCTTTAAAATGCACACATGTGCACGCATGAGAAAGTGAGAGAGAGAGCACTCCCCCACATGCTTGGGGCACAGAAAGAGATAGCATATGCTCCCCCACATGATGGTTCACTCCTCAAATGCCCGCAATGGCCTGGCTGGGGCCAAGGCCAGAGCCAGAACACAGTCCAGGTCTCCCAAGCGGGTGTCACAAATCCAACCACTAAGACCATCACCTGCTACCTCCCAGTGTCTGCATTAACAGGAAACTGGAATTGAGAGTTGGCGCAGGGGACTGACTCCAGGCACCCCACTTTGGGACCTGGGTCTCTCACCCATTACGCCAAATAGCTGTCCAACAGATGCCCTCCTGACTCTTCCACACTGTTACACATCTAGACTATCATCCCCCAGAGGGCCAAATACAGCCCTAACATATGACTGGTTCCTGTTTCACTACAAATGGAAGATATGTTCTCTTCTCATGGGTTCAACAAAGCCTTAGCTTTACTCACTATTGCAGGCCACTGAACAATTCGTTCAGAAATCTCAGGCGACTTTCTTTCAGCCAAAACCAAGTTATGTTCTACTAAAAATGCTCTCCTCAGAAGACTGTAGACTTCAATCCATCTTCTCTTTCTCCAAGTTTCTCCATCAAACTCTACACACACCTAGACAAATAAAATTAAAAATACCGTATTCAATTAACAAACGTAAACATTACAAATACCCAAGCTGAGTTACACCTTCATTATTCTACTTGAACCTCTTACCTGGATCTGCTACCCACTTCAGCTTCCTTACTTTACTTCACAGACCAAAATAAAATAACCAAACATGGACCAAGCTTTGGCTCCCTAACTTTGGGATGCAGATGGTCCAGTTCCTATCCTCAAAGTAACCTCTGGGAAGCTCAGAAACTAACCCACATCAAGAGGTTTTTACACATGTTAATTAGACAGTAAACTTTTAGAACTGAAAGATACAAATCTGAAACCAAAAGAAGCACTCCTCACACTGCATTGTATTTCTCCACTGCCACTGCCACTGCCACGTGGGTTTAAGATGACTCCATCACCACGACCCACCCCCTGCTTTTGGACTCCTCTGGTATCAGCAGGACTTAGCAAAGGCCCAATCTACGGCACATTCTCACTACCCCATTCAATCGCATAAGCTGGGACATTTACCTCAGAGTTTGGAGTCTAAAACTCCTTGGTCACTTACTAAATGGACCCAAGTTTTCCAGAGGTGCTTCTAGCTGCTTATATGAAACTGAGACTGCCTTTGAAATATTATTTTCCAAGTAATTCTGTTATTTCTGCTTCAGAACTACCTATTAACTCTAATGCTTACCACTTGTATAAATATTTTACAACATTCAAAAAAAAAAAAAATCAGTCTAAAATAGGTCTCTGGCAGTGATCCAGAAGTAGGAACTGTTCACAAAACCTGGAAGGTCATGTGCCAAAACACCCGAAGACCCTTGATGAATATGGGAACCCTTAACTCATTCTAGATCTTCTTAAACATTTTTTTGTATTTTAACAATTACAATAAACTTCTTCTATATATAATGTGAAAAATCAATATTTAAAGTTTTTCCTCTAACTAAAGAGGCCTCTCATTTTGGGTTTCCAGAATTAGTCAATAAATCTATCATTTATCAAACATGCATGATTTCACAAATGTCACCCACATCCCTCTTTCAACCTTTAGTTTACTAACTGGTTAAACTGCATTCACTTGTTGAAACACAATTTGAGAATCCTTTCCTCAAACAAGCCTTCGCCCACTGAAGAGCCTCTCTCTCTCCCAAGAGATGTTCCGTTGTTAACTCTACCCGAAGCTTTGCACTTTCCCTTCCCTGCACTTATCTATAATTTATTTGTGGTTAACTGATTGACACATAAGTACTAATATGTCAAATTCTGTGTCTGCTTTTGGTTATCATTGGCATACAGTCCCTAATCAGTATTCAAATACTTGTTAGAATGAATAAAAGAAAACATTTCTCTTTGGTTAAGCTCCTCTACCTTCTGTTTCTCTCATCCATTTATGAAACAGTTAAGTTTCCAACTGATATACCACTAACCCCAATCCTGAACCTTCCTGTCAGAGTAGTTCTTTAAAATCAGTGAAATTTAAGACACACGCTATGCGTACATCCCTAATGTCCTAGGCAACTTTGCTAGGAAGCTGGTCTTCTCAGTATGGAAAGCTTTTGCAGTTACTACTGAGTACTTTCCAAACTGGAATAAATGCAATAGGTAAACACCTATGGGACAAGGACCCATACACTGTCTCCATGGTTAGACATGTTCTATCACCGCAGCCAATCAACGAGTCCTTCATGGAGGTGTGTAGTAGTCTGCCCATCTTCCTGTTTGCTGGCCACAGAATCCACGTGCTCCACTCTCCTCGAGACTGCCCAGTAGTTCCCGCCACAACAATCTCCACCTCCACCTAGCTTCAGGGCCAGCTTTCCCGCTTGTCAGAAACGTGCTCTCAGAGGAACTGAGCACCACAAATTTCAGAATCAGATCATGGCTTAAATCTCGGCTATATTTATGCTTTCTTAAAATGAGTTACTACACTCATTTAAAAATACCTAAGGTTAGAAAGGAAATCAGTTAATCTGCACCCCAGTTGAAGAACCCTTGCTTAAGTCCAAGCTGTTGGAACCCTGTTTACTAGCTTCAAAATGAAGGCAATTAACACCTCCCTGTCATGGAACTGCTGGAGATTTTAAAAGGCATTGTATAGGCCGGCGCCGCGGCTCACTAGGCTAATCCTCCGCCTTGCGGCGCCGGCACACCGGGTTCTAGTCCCGGTCGGGGCGCCAGATTCTGTCCCAGTTGCCCCTCTTCCAGGCCAGCTCTCTGCTGTGGCCAGGGAGTGCAGTGGAGGATGGCCCAAGTGCTTGGGCCCTGCACCCCATGGGAGACCAGGAGAAGCACCTGGCTCCTGCCATCGGATCAGCGCGGTGCGCCGGCCGCAGCGCGCCGGCCGCGGCGGCCATTGGAGGGTGAACCAACGGCAAAGGAAGACCTTTCTCTCTGTCTCTCTCTCACTGTCCACTCTGCCTGTCAAAAAAAATAAAAATAAAAAAAAATGCATTGTATATAAAGTATCCAGTGAGGCAATTAGAGTTTTAAGACCTCCAGAAATATTTAAATCTTATCAGAGCTATCACTTCTTAAATTAGGAGCAAAGGAGAGAGGGTCTTCCACATAACTATGCAATATCTACTCAGCATAAAAAGTGAGGAATTAAGATCTTAAGTAATTTGCCAAAATTTAAGCAATATCACATTTCTTACCAGATCATTATCTAAAGAGTGGGGGGATCTTTTTCCTACCAAGGGACATTTGGTTATTTATAACATCATTGGTGGGCTGAACAAAATTATCACCTAAAAATTAGTCTGCTACAGATTTACAGAATTTCGAGTCTCACCTGCGGTTGCCTTGGCGGGGCCAGATGGAATGATTCCCCACTCCTGATCTAAAGCTTAAGTTAGACTACACCAATTTTTGAGTGATTTGTGGGGCCAGGTAGGATGTTTAGCTCCTCTTAAAACAATTAAGCTTATGACTATCAAATAGTATGTTGTGTTGATCAAAAATCCACAGGTAACTTTCATTTGGAAAAAAGTACATGAATTCATTCATTTATCTTAAGTCAGAATGAGACAGATGGATCTTCCATCTGCTGGTTCACTCCCCAATGGCCACCACAGCCAGGCTGAAACTATGATCCAGGAACAGGTGGCAGGGGCTCAGGCAGATGCGGATCTGAATTCCCAGGCACATTAGCAGAAGTCAGATCAGAAGCAGAGCAGCCACGACTCACCACCAGATATGCTGGCATCACACATGGCAGCTTAACCTGTTGTGCCATAACCTCAACCTCTGGAAAAAAAATTGCTCTTAAAAAATACTTCATGTGGGGACAGCACTGTGGCACAGTGGTTTAAAGCCTTGGCCTGCAGTGCTGGAACCCCATACAGGCTCTGGTTTGAATCCTGGCTTCTCCTCTTCCAATCCAGCTCCTGCTAATGCAGCTAGAAAAGCAGCAGAGGATGGCCCAAGTCCGTGGGCCCCTGTACATACATGGGAGACCTGGAAGAAACTTCTGGCTCCTGATCAGCTCAGCTCTAGCCATTGCAGCCATTTGGGGAGTGAACCAGCAGATGGAAGACCTCTCTTTCTCTGTCTCTACCTCTCTCTGTAACTCTTTCAAATAATTTCAGAGTTACACAGAGGGAGGCAGAGAGAGCGCGCGTGCACACACATGAGAGAGAGAGAGAGAGAGAGAGAGAGAGCGAGCTTCCATCCACTCGATCTCTCTCCAAATGATCACAACAGCTGGAGTTGGGGAGAGGATGAAGCCAGGAGCCAGAAACTCCATCTGGGTCCCCAACGTGTGTGCAGGGGTCCAAGCATTTGAACCATCTTCTGCTGTTTTCCCAGACACATTAACAGGGAGCTGCATCAGAAGTGGAGCAGCTGGGACCCAAACCAGCTGGGATGCCGGGGTCACAGGCAGTGGCTTAACCTGCTGTACCACAACACAGGCCCCAGGGATGTTATTTATGCTGACAGATTATGCTGATAGAGTAATTATGATTCACTAGCTATAAATCCAAATTTACTATAAAGGGAGAATTTTGTAAATGTGTACCTTATTAGCCCACCAAGTATTTTGAAAAGGGGCCGGCACTGTAACATAGTAGGCTTAGCATACACTTGCTTCCCATGAGTGCTGGTTCTTGTCCCAACAGCCCCACTACTGATGCAACCCTCTGCTAATGGCCTGAGAAAGTAGTGGAAGACAGTCCAAGTGCTTGTGCCCCTGCACCCACGGGGGAGACCAGAAGAGGCTCCTGGCTTCGGATTGGCCCAGCTCCAGGTGTTGTGGCCATTTGGGGAGTGAACCAGCAAATGGTAGACTTTTCTCTGTCTCTCACTCTGCCTGTAACTGTCAAAAAAACAAAATCCTTAAAAAAAATTTTTTTTGACCAGATGTTGGATATTTCAAATTATCTCAAGCTTATTTTTCCAACACAAAATCTCTTCATGATACATAAATTATATCAATTCTAAAACCTCCCACTTTTAGCATACATTCATCTTACCTAAGTATATGATTATGAAAACTATTGGAAAAGCCAAAGAAAATGCTTCCAGGTTTAAAAGGAGGAAAAGAAAATGTCATAGTTTATAGTCAAGAAGGATTTTGGTTTTTTAAACTTTATTGTATTTGAGAGGTGGGAAGAGAGATACAGAGTTACCACCTGCTGGTTCCCTCCCCAAATGCCTGCAATGGTTGGGGCTGGAAGCCAAGAGCCAGAAACTCAACCCAAGTCTCTCGCACAGGTGGCAGGGACCGCCCAACTACTTAAGCCATCTCTTGCTCCTTCTCTGGGTGTAAATTCATAGGAAGCTGGAATCAGTAGCAAAGGCAGGACTGGAACCCAGGCACTCTGATGCAAGGGATGTAGTATCCCAACTGCCCACCTCTAATCAAGAATCTTTAATAGATACCGACTGTATGTCTACCACTACAATGCACAATACCCTTTATTTTACTACTCCACAAATTATGAAAATCAATTATGTTCCTACTTATGTCTCCTTACAAGTAAATACTTGTGCAAATTCCTAGAGCCTAATTTCAATTGTAAAGGGGTAAACAGTTTGAATACACTGTGCTAGGAGTTTCTGACAGCAGAATTCACATTTAACTCCTAGTTGTACCCAAAGATGAAAAGTTGGGCATTGGTCAAGGCACCTAATTGCTGTCTACAGCAGGAAACGGTACAGAGAGATGGCAAGAGAGATGGCAAGAACTAATCAAGCACCAAGAAGGGGCAGAAGACTTGAGGAAAAGGTAGGTTTAAGGGAAGTGAAAGACCTAGATAAACAAGTGAGGGAAGGAAACTATTCCCAGCATGCATAATTATGTGAACAAAGGCTGGCAGAAAGCAACTTGCTTCACATTCAAGAGTAGGATAAAAGTTAAGATTAAAAGAAGTTCTATTTGTTATTCCAGATGTAGAGAACACCACTGCCCCACCAGATTTTTCTAAACTGTTTCTCCATAGTCAATAAGTTTTAAAGATTTACTTAATTATTTGAAAGGCAGGGTATAGAGACAGAGACAGTCTTCCATCCGCTCGCTCACTCCCTAAATGACTGCAATGGCTGGGGCTGGAGCTGTGTTGAAGACAGGAGCCAGGAGCTTCCTCTGGGTCTCCAGAGAGGCCCAAGGACTTGGGCCATCTTCTACTGCTCTTCCAGGCCATAGCAGAGAGCTGGATCGGAAGTGGAGCAGCCGGGACCAGAATTGGTGCCCATATGGGATGCCAGCACTGCAGGCAGCGACTTTACCCACTACACCACAGCACTGGCCCCACGAATAATTTTATGATTCCTTTATTTATTCATTTAAATATCTGAATATATAACATGCCAAACCATGGTTTCTAAGTGCTAGAAATACAGACGCCAGCAAAATAACATGCTCCAATCTTACTCTGAGTATTAAGGCCCAGTTAAGGTTTGGAGACAAACTTTGGCAAGTTATTTAACTTCTTCAAACTTCAATTGCTGGCACTAAAAAGTCTATTTTAACATCTAGGATATTTGTTAGGACTAAATACATTGCTTACTACATAGCAACCATGTGATCACTATTACTTATTATAACTTCACTGTAGCTTCTTTCTCTAACTACTACACACATTGTCTTCTTGTCATCTAAGTAACTTTGCTACAAAATCTCTCTCTCGGTGAAACAAAGTTAAAGTCTCTCCTTAGGTGAAACAAAGTTAACTAACCTTGGCCTCGTTAATATCATCCACAATTAACCAGGGAAGCCCCCCCCCCCCTTTTTTTTTGTTAAATACAACATAGTCCTAAACTTAAGCCAATCACTTCATTTGCTATCCAACTAAGGAATGTAATGTTAAATCATAATTAGAAAAGAGAAATAGGAGTAAAGCAGATTTGCAGCTTACATGAGGATCGAGCATTAAAGTCTTCAAGCAAGGCAAAACTCCAACACAACCAAAACTGTTCTTGAATCGAAATCCTAGTTCTTTCCATGTTAGGCACTTTAGTGTGGTGGACAAGACACAGCGCCAAACCTGGATTCAAATCCTCCATCACTAAGTAACTAATTTTATTTACTTATTTGTTGATTTATTTATTTTCATCTACTTGAAAGAGCAAAACAGAGAGACAGAGAGAAAAGTATCAATCTCTGTCTGCTGGTTCGCTCCCAAATGCCCACGACAGACAGGGCTTGGGCCAGGTAGAAGCCAGGAGCTCCATCTGGATCTTCCATGTGGGTGGCAGGGTCCCAAGCACTTGAGCCAGCATCTGCTGCTTCACAGGACCCATCAGCAGGGAGCCGGACTGGAAGTGGGAACAAGGACTCAAATTGGCACCCTGGTATGGGATGCCGGCTTCCTAAGCAGTGGCTTAGTGCCCTGCCCCTGAATTGTCAATTGTTCAAGTCTGGTCAGGACTCTTTCTCCTAAACCTATTTCTTCATTCTGAAAATGGAGATATTTTTCTCCAGATGGAGATTTAAAAGAATACATGTAAGCACCTCCTAAAGTGCCTGCCTAGCCCAACAGGTCCCTCAATCATTGCCAGGGAAGGCAAGGGAAGGGAACACCTAGTTTCTTGACATCTGCCAAAGAACTAATGACTGCAAAGTTAAACAAAATCTTGGTTCCATTCATATCAGATAAAAACAAATGCAGTGGAGAAAATTTTACCTGGCAGGTGAAATAAACCACAACGATTGAAATCTGGTACACAAAGTTCACTTTCTGTAGGAAAGTTACTAGCCTAAAGCAAATAGGTTGGCTATCCTTGCACAATGTATTATCTTTATAAACATCACAACCTGAGTTGGTAGAATGAGTGGAAGGAGGAGAAAAGCCAAATCTCAAAGCTTCCAAGAGTCCTTTTGTAGCATGGCTTTTGATGATAAGCATTATGGAGTGTAACTTCTTGGTTAGAACACAGGCTATGGAGCCGGCACTATGGCATAGCAGGTAAAGCCACCACCTGTGGTGCCAGCATCTCATATGGGCACTGGTTTGAGTCCCAGCTGCTCCACTTCTTCTGATCAGCTCCCTGCTGATGTGCCTGGGAAAGCAGTGGAAGATGGCCCAAGTGCTTGGGCCTCTGCACTCACGTGGGAGACCCCAAAGAAGCTTCTGGCTTCAGATCGGCCCCAGCTCCTGTCATTGCAGTCATCTGGGGAGTGAACCAGCAGGAGGAAGATCTCTCTGTCTCTCCCTCTCTCTGGAACTCTTTCAAATGAATAAATAAATCCTTTAAAAAAATGTATTAAAGAACACAGGCTATGTCAACTCCCAGGTATGTGACCATGGACAAGATCCTTCCCCAAGCATGATGCACTGCTCTGTAAAATGGGGCAACATCAGTGCCTACTGCCAAAGCACTGCTCCAAGAATGAAGCAGTCACCACTTGACAGCACGCTGGGCACGACGCCTAGCACGTGGCCAAACACTCACAGGTCACACCTACTTCTCAACATGACAGGGCACACAACGGAAACTCAACAACACACCTACAGCCACGCAGCCCTTTGCAGACTAATGGTGGTGTGGGAACGCACTGGCACCCTGAAAACGCCAGAAGTGGCAATGTCTCAGAAATCGACCCACACTCAGCACCAACACTAAAACCTGCTTCCTTCATCGGGAGCACAGTTCTCCAGGAGGAGCCAGGCCAGACACCAAACAAAGCGCGTTACTCAGGGTGGAGAGAGCTTCGGTCCCCACAAGCTTCCCTCAAGTTACCACCACTTCGGAGTCTTTGTTAGGGATCTTTTTTCAGTTATTTTTGCACAAAGGAGTCTTTGTTGGTACAATGGCTTTCCCACTGGTTGTTCCCAGACAATCCTTTCACACCAACACTTCTATTAGAGTCCAATCAGGATTCATCCCACTTTGGAAAAAAAAAAAAAAAAAGCCCGACAAAGGTTCCAAGTGTCATTCTGATTTTACAAATCACTGTCCACACTTGTTCCCATTCCCCTCCCTCCTCCCTTCCCCCCAGCGCCAGGAGTGGAAGCCATTCCTCCAGGACACCATATAAGGGGCGGCTCCACCCCGGGCCTCCTTATATGGTCACATCCCACACCCACCCACAGGCTCATCACACACAACCAGGAACCCACTCCTGCCTGACCCACCGTACAGGGACACAAACGCACCCCACGGGCCAGGCTCAACTAAGCTCCTCCCTCCCTCCACGATCACACACTATTAACAGGTCTGCAGGTGAGAGACGGGGAGAGAGAGGGAGAGGGAGAGATGGAGATGGTGATGGGGGGAGAGAAAAGTTGGAGGAGGAAATCCAGCGCGCACACACACAAACCCACGTGAAAGCACTTCCAATCACGAACCCTCGATCCGGAACGACTCCCGACGTCAGCCACCCGCCCGAGGACCCTCCCTCCCCTCGGCCAGCCCCGAGGGGCGCAGCGCCGGCGTTAATGAGGCGTGTCTCAACCACCCTCGGCCCACGATCACACGCGCGCAGCCAGAACTCCGGGCCAAGCGCACCTCACTCCACGCAGCCACCGCGAAGACCCTCAGGGTCTGCTTGACCGCCCCCTCCCATCGGAGGCCAACTTTCGGGCCGCCGGGTGCAGGAGCGGGCTGGCGGCGGCGTTGCCACGGCAACCGCGGACCGTCCGGCCGCCGGCTTTACCTTCAGGTCCTTCTTGGTCACGTCGGTGTGCGAGACAGCGCGAATGGTCCCGGACAGCCAGGGCCACTCGGCGACGCGCTCCACGTCCCAGCTGTCGGGGCCGCCCTCGCTGCCCTCGGCCGCGGACAGGCTGAGGAATCGCTTCCCCACCAAGACCGGCCAACTTTCTCCGAGCGTGAGCACCATGGTTTCCACGCCTGCAGGAAGGGCGCCTCCCTGCACACACACAAAAAAATACACATATACACACACACACACACAAAATGCAGCGGGGGCGGCCTGGGAGAGTCGGGGGCGCGGGGCAGCCGTCCCAACCCCGCGCCGGGGACGCGCGACCCCGGGCGGGCCTCGCAACCGACCCCTCCTCCGCCAGCGCCTCCCTGCCCCCCGCCCCGCTGCCACCCCCACCGCACACCCCGGCCCAGGCGCCGCGTGACCCTCGCTCTCCCAAGTTTCGCTTTTCCAAAAAGCCTCCAGCCTAAACGCAGGGGGAGCACCGGGAGAATTATCTGCGGCTCGGCGGCTATTCAGCCGCTGGTCCCCGAGCCCGGAAGAGGTGAGGAGGCCCCCTAGTGCAGAGGGCCTCTCCCCGCAGCGGGGTCCCCGCCCCGGGCGGCCCGCGAAGCCGCACTTGTCCCGCCGCCCCGCCCCGGCTTCCCGGCCTCGCCCGGGCCTGCAACGCGGCCGCTGGACCCGCGGGGCCGCGGCCCGGCGCCTTCACCTTTTCTCCCTTCTCTCCCCGCAGCCGAGGCCGCGGCGCGCTTACCCCGCCTCCCGCCTCCCTGAGTCACCGGCGGCGGCCGCCGTTTCCAGCCGCCCAGCCGACTCTCGCTCTGACTTGGTTCAAGAGCTCTCACAAGACACGCACAGCCTCTCGGGCCCGCCCCCGCGGAGCCGCTGCCGCCGCTCATTGGCGGAGGCCTGGGAGCTGGGCGGGGCTCCTAGGGAGACGGCCCATCGCCATTGGCCAGCCCGACGGGGGCGGGGCGAGAGAAAAAAACAATTCCTTGGCTGCCTCCTCCCTCTCCCCTCCCCCTTCCGACTCTCGGGCGACCCCCATTAGGTTAAAGTACACAGAGTAAGCGAGAGATCCCTCCGCCACAGGGCCATTCTTTCCATTTGTTGCCTCGCGGCACGCAAAAGAGTCCCGCAAAATCGGGCATCAACTTTGGGGCCCGGAGGAAAATTGTTGTGGCGCACAAATAAGACTGAACGGCCAGGCTCAGGGCTGTAAATGCCTATTGGATTGCTCAAGTGCGCAGGCTGTCGACCGAAAATGGACCTTCCACTTGGCGGAAGAATCTCACAGGAAAGGGCTGAGGGCGGTGCAGCGTCGGCGGGG
Organism: Oryctolagus cuniculus; assembly: GCF_051225735.1. Taxonomy (NCBI): domain Eukaryota; kingdom Metazoa; phylum Chordata; class Mammalia; order Lagomorpha; family Leporidae; genus Oryctolagus; species Oryctolagus cuniculus. The sequence continues at coordinate 121,486,682 of NC_142868.1, forward strand.
GAGGGAAGGGAAGGGAACGTGCGGTTTCAGGCGTACTCAGCTGGAGGGCGGAGCCACAGTGCTCGGGAGGCTGGTGCGCAGGCGCCTCTCGGAGCCGAAGCTGGAGCGGGGGCTGCTGGGTGAAATGGCCGCGGGAGGCGCAGGCGCACGTGGTGCTGATCGTGGAACGTCCAAAGGCCGCCATTTTGAAGCTAAATGAAGCAAGGCGTGGAGCCTAAGGGAAATGACGTTCGTTGAATCTGGAGGAAAAGAGGTAGTTCAGCACAACGCAGAATGGAGGCTTTTTAATGTGAGGAGAAGATGAGAAGATTTTCTGAGGCTTACAAAACAATGGAAAGTGAATGGAGGCCATAGTTACACAAGATATGAAAGTGGAAGTGAATTTGAAGGACAAAGGAGATTAAAAATGTGCTTTGACTCTGGAGTTTCTTCTCTAGTGGAGAAGAAAAAATAAAGAAATTGAAGACCTTTTTATAAAGGCTGATGCTTTAAGTGACATCACATTTAATCTTTAAGAGAATGAATGGAAAACCAATGCTCCCCATTACAGTGGTGAATCAGAAAACGTTCATAAATGTATTTAAGAAATCGGATGCAAAGTAATTCCAGGTGTTGTTTTAAATACGTATGTTCTTTATGTGCGACCTTTGAGTTTTTCAAGTTAAGAATAACAGTGATTAAAATGAATTTTGAAAATTTGGGTGATAGAAGAGTGGAACAAAGAAAATGTAGTCCAATAAAAGGCAAAAGAGAAGAGCAAAAGAAACAACAAATGCTTCTCTCGGTAGGGTGATATCCTGATAAATTCATCATAGTTTGAAAATATAACTGGAAAATGTGCTAAATACAGCAGACCTAACCCATAAACATTACTTAAGGGGATTCTCTAGACTGTAGAGAATCAGTTGTTTACCTTCATGATCTCATGACTGACGGGGAGATGCTGTTGATGCCCCACATCACAGGGAAGTATCATACCAAATATAGCTAACCCAGGAAAAAGATTGGAAATCAAAGTACCTTTTCTACTGAATATGTATCACTTTTGCACCATTGTAAGGTCAAAAAATTGTGAGTCAAGACATTGTAAGTCCAGAACAAAGTGTAGAAGAAAGCATGGCTAAAAAAAAAGCAAAATAAAATGAGGGAATAAGGTCAAACATCAGTGTTTACAATAAATATAAGTGGGTTAATTTTACTAATAAAATTTTAACAATTGAGATTAAAAATAAAATCCAGCTTTTAATTGAGGATAGGCACACTCCCACAACAATGCAGAAAAGCCTGAAAATACTGGACTATTTTAATTAAATAGTATCAAAAGAAAACAGCATGGCAGTATTATCTTAAAAGAATCAAAAGAGGAAGGGTTTTTTTTTGTTATTAAAGGATAAAGTTCACAAAGATAACATGTACTCCTCAACACTTATGACTTTAAAAACATGTTATAACCTAAGCAAATATTAGAACTATGAAAAAAATTGACAATTTGTTATCAGACTACAAGTTTTAAATACATCTATCATAGAAATATACACCTCTGATAAATTTTAAAAATAAGGGTAACAATGGTTTATATTACTTAGTAATTACTAATTTGAAAGATATTTGCTAAATAACAAGCTCTACCAAAACTTAAGGAACATATTATTCCCCTGTCGTAGGCATGGTTCCAAGGCATAGAAAAAATACAAAGGTGACCAATGCATTTTATAAAACTTGCAAAATCCTATATCAAACCTGAAATAGAAAATGAAAGCTGTGATTTAATTACACTGGTGAACATAAATAGGCAATTCTTATATAAAATATCAGAAGTATATTTAAAAATAATCATATTAATTTGGGTTATCATATGAATGCAAAGATACATCCAGATTAGAAAGTTACAACAATTCACAATGGTTAAAGGAGAAAAATCACATGTTCATTCTGGTAGAGGATAAAAAGAACATGCACTGACATCTACTCATGATTTTAAAAGTACTTCCAAATTACCTAGAAAAAACATGCACTTACATTCAATATCATTCATTGTTTTTAAAAAGTGTTTTTAAACTTGAGGAAATTGTAGAATACAAGATATTTATCATCGAAAGACATCCCAGCGCACACACAGATCTGCAAGGTTGTTCCTTTCAGCATGGTTTGTGGTTACAAAATAGTTGGAAGTAATCTAAATGTACTTCAGTTGCTGAATGAATGAATAAAATGAGTAAATAGAATGAGACACATATATTACACAGCTATTAGGATTTGGAAAGAAATGAAATACTCTAGATAAACCAATAAGGATATAACACCCAAACATATTCTGAATAAGAAAGTTACATTTGGTACTACAGTCATGTACCACATAATTATATTTTGGCTAATAGCAGACTACATATCCAATGGTAACACCGTAAGATTATAGTGGAGCTGAAAAATTTCTCTTGTAGCTGTTATAATGTTGTAGTCCAATGCTGTGCTCAATTGTAATGATGCTGATTTAAAACCTATTGCTAGTTATATAAAAGTTCATACACAATAGATACAATACATAACACTTGATACTGATAACAATTATGTTGTGAGCTCATGGATTTAGTATACTTTTATTGTTATTTTAGAATGTACTATTTCCATATATAAAAAGTTTATTACAAAAGCATACATGTAAAAATACACATACAAAAATGACGCATATGATAATCTCAATAGATTGATGCTCCCTGGTAGTCTAGTGGTTAGGATTCAGCACTCTCTCTCCCTTGTTAGATGCACAAAAAGTGTTGGATAAAGCTTCATTTCCATTCACTGTAAGAGCTCTTAGTAAACTATTAATAGAAGAAAATTTCCATAGCTTGGTAAAGAAAATCTACCAGAAATGTACTTAAACATCTACTTAATGTAAAATTTTGAAGGATTCCCATGGTTATGAGCATGATAAGGATGCCCAGTGCTATCAAAATTATTTAGATTGCTAATGTCCTAAGACAAGAAAAATAAATAATGCAATGTAAACACTGGAATGGGGAAAAGGCCACTCAACTTGTAGGCAACATAAGAGCATTAATGTCAAATTGTTAAAATTAATACAAGTCAAGAGGTGGCATGACAGAAGATCAACAAGTAGGAGCAAGAGTTTAGCCTACCTGTTAAGATGCTTGCATCTCATACCCTAATGCCTGGATCAAGTACATGGCTCCAGTTTCAGCTCCTGACTCCAGCTTTCTGCCAATGCAGACCCTGGAAGGCAGAGGAAATGGTTCAAACAATTGGGTCCCTGCTGCCCACATGGCAGACTCAGCTGGATAAAGTTTGTGACTCTCTGCTTTGGCCCCTGGCTGGAGACATTTCAGACATCTGGGGCGTGAACCAACAGAATGGGGTGCTCTTTCTGTCCCTGTAGCTCCACCTCTCAATAAATGACTGTTTTTTTTAATCTTAAGAAAGACCAGGGGCCAACATTAGAGCACAGTGAGCTAGGTTGCCACTTGCAATATCAGCATCCCATACAGGAGTACCAGTTTGAGTCCCAGCTACTCTGCTTTTGATTCAGCTCCCTTTAGTGCACCTGAAAGAGCAACAGAGGATAGCTTAAGTGCTTGGGCCACTGACTCCCCGTTGGGAGACCCATATGGAGCTCCAGGCTCCTGGATTTGGCCTGGACCAGCCCCAACCATTAAGGTCATTTGGGGACATGAAACAACAGATCAAAGACCTTTCTCTCTCTCTCTCTCTCTCTCTCTCTGTGTGTATGTGTGTGTGTGACACTCTCCCAAATAAATAATTTTTTTAAAGGCCAACAAATAAAAATCAAAAGAATTTCTTTTTTAAAAGAATTATTTATTTGTTTACTTGAAAGTGCGAGTTACACAGAGAGAGAAGGAGAGGCAGAGAGAGAGAGAGAGGGAGAGGTCTTACATCCACTGGTTCACTCTCCAATTGGCTGCAATGGCTGAAGGTGGCACCAATCTGAAGCCAGGAGCCAGAAGCTTCTTCTGGGTCTCCCACGTGGGTGCAGGGGCCCAACGACTTGGGCCATCTTCTACTGCTTCCCCAGGCCATAGCAGAGAGCTGGATCAGAAGTGGAGTAGCTGGGACTTGAATCGGCACCCATATGGGATGCAGGCACTGCAGGTGGCAGCTTTACCCACTATGCCACAGAGCCAGCCCCAAAAGAATTTCTAATAAGAATCAATTGCAAGTAGAAAAGACAGAGACCATTAATGACAATAAAACTACAGAATACCTAAAAAGTAAGCAACAACAATCGCTTCTCAGCCTTTTGGCTAAGATCAAGTGTAAAAGTAAGCAACAAAATCTATATGAAGAAAACTATAAAACTATTGATATTCATAAAAGATTTGAAAAATTCCATCTCCTCGTATGTTTTGATAGATGTCCTTTCTCTTCAAATTAAACAATCAATGAAAAACTCAAGACAAATATATAAACAAATGAGAATATAGAAACAGACCTATATGTATATGAGGAGACTTCAAAAGTTCCTGGAAACTAAGTGAAAAGATAAACAGTAGAGGTGACACTGTGGCACAGAGGGTTAAGTACTCACTGTGACAGCATCCCATATGAGAGTCTCAGCTTCTCCATTTCCCATCCAGCTTCTTGACAATGTGCCTAGGAAGGCAGTGAATGATGGCCTCTGCCACCCATGTGGGAAACTAGGATGAGTTCATGGCTCCTAGCCTCAGCCTGGCCCAGCCCAGGCTTTTGCAGCCATTTGGGAAGTAAACCAGCAAATGGAAGATCTCTTTCTGTGTCTCTCTCTTTCTCTGTCACTCTGCCTTTCAAATAAATAAATAATGAATATTGTAAGGTTAATATATTTTGATGTAAAAATTTTGAAAATTATTCATTTTCCATGAGCTTTTTGAAGACCCCTTATATATGAACAATTTAGCTTATGATTAACATAGCATTTCCAGTGAGGATAAATAATCAATACGCACTGTGGTTGTCTATGGGTTTTTATGACTAGGAAAAGAATAACAAAGTCAGATTTTTATATCAACATTCAGGAAAATAAGTTCCTATGGGTCAAAGTTAAATATTTTAAAATCAAGTAAAATATTTTAAGGTTCTTCCCTATTTACATCCTGTTTTTCCTTCCCTTCTTCCTGAATATTTCAGTCCTAAGGCATTAGAAGGGGCAAAACAAGGCAGGTGTTCATGGAGAAGCTACTGGTCTGGAATGTTGGAGCTCAAAAGAGTATGGTAGGGAGAGAAGCCAGAGCTCAAGTGGAGAAAGGATAGACGCATAGAAGGTCAACCCAGCACAGTGTATCTACAGCCCAAGTGGGCTAAGGGGCCTCTCCATCAATGGGGGAAACTTATTGTAATATGTCAGAGGCCAAATTGGTGGGCAGGGAGACTGTTCACTTACAGGGAAAGCCTGGCAGGGGGAAAACAGTCCAAGGAGAGCTGGGAGTGGTGGGGTGGGCAGAGAGAGAATATATGAAGGATTATCAGTGGGCACTGAAAAGATCAAGAAAAACCCTAGAAGCCAGAGGAGGACCAGGGGCGAGATGCATCCCGGGAAGAAGAAAGAGGGAATTTCAACTTGGAGGACATTCAGTGAGGTCAAAGTCAGGAAGGTCAAGCCAGATGAAGAACCGGGCAGCAGGATGCTGATGCTTCCAACAGATATATTTTAGCTTTTAAATATTGCCAAAAACACTTCCATTGATTAGTGAACATTTTATCTAAGCTCCAGCATATAGGAGGGGGCTTCAAAATGTTGGAGGAAAAATTGGAATTCAAAGATAAGCTTATTTTGGTGTAAAAAAAAAATTGTGAAATCCATGCATATAGTGAGTCTTCAACGATTTCATGAAAAACTATGCATGGCTTTCAAAAATCTTTGTACCAAAATAAACTTATCTTTTAATATCTTTTTTAAAAGATTTATTTATTTTATTTGAAAGTCAAAATTACAGAAAGAGAGGGAGAGACAGACAGAAAAAGATCTTCCATCCACTGGTTCACTCCCCAAATGGCCACAAAAGCTAGGACTGGGCCAGGCCAAACCCAGGAGCCAGGAGATTCTTCTGAGTCTCCCACATGGGTTCAGAGGCCCAAGCACATAGGCCATCCTCTGCTGCTTTCCCAGGTGCACTAGCAGGGAGCTGGATCAGAAATGGAGCAGTCGAGATGTGAACTGGCACCCATGTGGGATGATGGCACTGCAGGCTGGGGCTTTAATCTGCTGCGTCATAGCGCCAGCCTGTCCTCAGCAATTCTTTTATACTAATGAAATTATGTTAGGGTCAGGTGCTGTGGCATAGCAGGTAAGGCCGCTGACTGCAGTGCTGGCATCCCATGTGGGTGCCAGTTTGAGTCCTGGTTGCTCCGCTTCCAATTCAGCTCCCTGCTATCGCCTGGGAAAGCAGTAGAAGATGGCCCAAGTCCTTGGGCCCCTGAATCCAAGTGGGAGATCCAGGCTCCTGGCTTCATATCAGCCCTGGTCTAGCCATTTTGCCATTTGGAGAGTGAACCAGCAGATGGAAGACCTCTCTCTCCCTCTCTCTCTGCCTCTGCCTCTCTGTAACTTTACCTTTCAAATAAATAAATATTTTAAATTATGTTATTTTAATAATATTTAAATTAATAAAAATTATCAAAGTATTTAAAAATAATTAAATAATTATTTGGATTATGTTAGATCTTATAGATCTTAATAATTATTTAAATTATGTCAGTAGATCTTATAGCTGAGACCTGGAGGTAAATTCTTTCAGGTTTTGACTATCTTAATTTTGCCTTTATTTTTGAAGCATATTTTTTGCCAGATATAGCATTCTAGTTTGACAGGATCCTTTTTTTCACTCTTAAAAATGCCAATACATGTTTGAACCACTACTATTCTTAAAGAGCAGTCAGATGTTATTCTTTTTTTTTTTTTTAGATATTTATTTATTTGAAAGACAGAGTTACACAGAAAGATGAGAGGCAGAGAGGAGAGAGAGAGAGAGAGAGAGAGAGAGAGAGAGAGAGAGAGAGGGAGAAAGAGAGAGTCTTCCATCTGATGGTTCACTCCCCATTGGCCGCAACAGCCGGAACTGCGCCAATCTGAAGCCAGGAGCCAGGAGCTTCCTTGGGGTTCCAATACAGGTGAAGGGGCCCAAGGATTGGGGCCATCTTCTACTGCTTTCCCAGGCCGTAGCAGAGAGCTGGATGGGAAGTGGAGCAGCCAGGAATCGAACTGGCGTCCATATGAAATGCTTTACCTGGCTTTACCTGCTACACCACAGCATCTGCCCCAAGATGTTATTCTTAACATTGTTTGCTATTAATGTGTCCTTTTGAAAGCAGGCATATTTGCTTTCAAAATATTCTGTTTTATTTTTAGTAATTCAACTCTGCTGTTCATAGGTATGGTTATCTTTGGACTTAATCTACATTAGGTTTACTGAGCTTCTTAAATCTGGAGCCTCGTGTCTTTAATTTTAGAAAACTTATGATCATTACCTATTCAAATGTTTTTTCCCATCTATTCCCCCCCCGTGGGATTGTATTAATATATATGAAACTATTCATTGTTGTTCTATATTCCTCAAATGCTTCCTCTCTCTCCGTCTCTCACTCTTTCACCTTTGTGTGTCTGGATAATTTCTAATTACTTGTATTTAAGTTCAGGGATTTCTGTGCCTAACCTGCCTTTAAAAGAATTCTTCATCTTTTATATCCTATTTTTATTTCCAGTATTTCCACTTGACCCTTTGGTCTGTTTTATATCTCCAGAAAAATTCTCCAGCTATTAACATTGTTGTCTACTGTCTAGTGCTGTTCCCTAGATCTTCTAATATATTTATCATGGTTATTTTAACATATCAAGTCTGATTATGCAATTTGGTTTTTTAAATATTTGTATTGTATTTACTTTCTTTTTTTTTTAATTTACTTATTTGACAGATAGAGTTAGATAGTGAGAGAGAGAGAGACAGAGAGAAAGCTCTTCTTTTCATTGGTTCACCCCACAAATGGTGCTGCACTGCTCCAAAGCCAGGAGCCAGGTGCCTCCTCCTGGTCTCCCATGTGGGTGCAGGCGCCCAAGCACTTGGGCCATCCAAACTGCCTTCCCGGGCCACAGCAGAGAGCTGGACTGGAAGAGGAGCAACCGGGATTAGAACCTGGTGCCTACATGGGATGCTGGTGCCGCAGGCAGAGGATTAACCAAGTGAGCCACGGTGCCGGCCCCCTGATTATGCAATTTATAAGTCAGCTCTGTCTGTTTTTATCCTGAGATATCTCCATGTATTAGGCATGAGACCCAGAATAACCTCCTGGCTCCCAGCTCCTGGCTTTGGATTGGCTCAGCTCCAGCAGTTGGGGTCATTTGGGGAGTGAACTAGCAGATGGAAGACCTCTCTGTCTCTCCCTCTCTGTCTGCAACTCTGCTTCTCAAATAAATAAATAATCTTTTTAAAAAAATGCTCTCTTACCAAAAACTAGCAGGTTTTTTTTCCTGATACACTCTCATTCCAGAAGCATAAGTCTACCAGTTCAGCTCAGTGGAGAACAAGATGAATTATTCAGTAAGTGTAAGTATTAGCACATTTATTAATCAGAGTTCTAAATGGCAATTAGAGAAGAAAGTTACAATAGTTTTAACAAAAAAAAGAAATGTATTTTAAAACATCAATAAATTACAAAGTTTTCAGAAGAGCTAGAGAGTTAGGCTCCGAAGTGAAGCCTTTGGAAACCCAATCAGCCTGACCAACTGTTCAAAGAACTGATTCTACCATTTCTGGCACTGATGCCACGCTCCACACCACAAAAGTGCTATTACTGCTTCCCAGTATCTCCCTGCTGCACTTCCTCATCTCTTCCTCACAATGTTCTTTTCCAAATCAAGATCTTGCACACATAGCTGGTGTGGTAACACAGTGGGTTAAGCTGCCTATGACATTGGCATCCCGTATCAGAGTACCGGTTCGAGTCCCAGTTGCTTCACTTCTGATCCAACTCTCTGCTAATGTACCTTGGGGAGGCAGCAGATTACCCAAGAGCTTGGGTCCCTGCCATGCACATGGTATACCCAGGTGGAGTTCCTGGCTCTTGGTTAAGTCTAGCCTGGCCCTATCTGTTGGAGTTACTTGGAATTGAACCAGCAAATGGAAGATGGCTCTCTCCCTCTCTCTTTCTCCGTCATTCTACCTTTCAAATAAATAAAATAAATCTTAAAAAAAAAAAAAAAAGATCTTGCACATGTATGTCTGGATGATGAAACCTGAGTCAGTGCCTTCATAATCTTCAGAGAAGCTGAAAAATGGATTTTGAATCATACACTGAGGAGGACAGACACACAATTTGAAAGTGTCCCCAAATATAGAAATAAGATGCAAATGAATTTGAGTGGCTACAAATAGGATTAAAAAAAATGGTTGCGGCTGGCACTGTGGCTCAATAGGCTAATCCTCCGCCTGCGGCGCTGGCACACCGGGTTCTAATCCCGGTCAGGGCGCTGGATTCTGTCCCGGTTGCCCCTCTTCCAGGCCAGCTCTCTGCTGTGGCCCAGAAAGGCAGTGGAGGATGGCCCAGGTGCTTGGGCCCTGCACCCGCATGGGAGACCAGGAGTAGCACCTGGCTCCTGCCTTCGGATCAGCGCGGTGCATGGGCTGGAGCACGCCGCCCACGGCGGCCATTGGAGGGTGAACCAATGGCAAAAGGAAGACCTTTCTCTCTGTCTCTCTTTCTCACTGTCCCCTCTGCCTAAAAAAAAATAAATAAAATAAAATAAAATAAATTTTAAAAAATGGTTGCAAGGCAAAAACCAAGCAGACATTTACAAAACGGTAAAATTAAATCCCTACCACATACCTTACACCAAAAGCTTAGAGATTTAAGCAAGAAAAAATAAAACAATACAGATACAAAAAGAAAACTAAGAAAAAAAATTTAAGCTGACTATTTTTTGCATTTCTGTCTCCTAATAAAGTATCTAGGAGCTCACAGATTAAAATAAGCAAAAAAAATGATAACCTGTGAAATAAACATAAATCCAACTTAACGACTCTGCCTTGATGTAGGCTGCACTAGTAGGATCTGGGAAGTATTTCAGAGCTTCTCCATGTGTTTCCGAAAATAACAATTAACTGTGTTTCTGGTCCTGCACCCTCAGGTGTCTACTTTTGTCACCACAGAGTCCCTCTGGCCTCTAGGACCTTGCCGGGGAGTGGGGGTCTTTCTTGTAGTGATATTAGCGCTTTTGCCATGAGCAATGGGCCTTGTTCTGGTAATATCTATCACACAGGGTTGTTCATAAAGACAAGATAATGTAGTATACATGAGACAAATGGAGGGAGATTATTTTACGAAAAGAAGTCTGTTTAGTTGTGCATATTTTGCCTTTATATTTCAGCACAGTATTTACAAAATGAATTTAAGAATGGCAAATTATTCCAGCACTTTCTTTTTTAAGAGGAAGGAAAAGTATCCCAGCATGTCAAGGAGGAGGAGGTTTGCATTATGGAATATGCAGCATGGGTACAAGGCACAAGAGGTCGTGCATTTTAAACCATCCAGGGTCACAGTTAAACTGATGAGATGAAGTGGGTCAGAGACTTGAGGTGGGGTGACTGTCACTTCAGTGGGCATCCTAGAGCCCAGCCATCTTCCACATCTTCATTCGATTTGCCTGCCGTCAGGGAGGCCTTCCTCTCCCTTCTAATCACAAAGTTCCACATCATGAAAACCAGTTTTATGCATTCCCTGTCCGGGTAAACATGGGTTTCACCCCTCCAGTTGCTGGTTTAACAAGAACCGGAGGGAAGTAAAACCTCACCTTGGTAAGCTGGAGAAGCATCATGAAAAATAAAGTATTTCAGATCTCTGTGAGTGAGATCCCAGTGGAAAGAACAGGTCTTCAAAGAAGGAGGTACCTTTCTCTGAAGCGAGGAGAGAACTTCCACTTTGACTATGACCTTGTCTAAATAAGATAAGAGTCGGAGAACTCAGAGGGCTTCCATAGCCTTGGCAACTCATGACTGGAGCATAGGGAGATTACTGATGCCATAAACAGGAGTGGCAATTTGTAAAGTCAGCAACAGGAGTCACTGTGCACTTACTCCTCATGTAGGATCTTTGTCCTTAATGTTCTGTACATTGTGATTTAATGCTATAACTAGTACTCAAACAGTATTTTTCACTTGGTGTTTTATGTGGGTGCAAACTGTTGAAATCTTTACTTAATGTATACTAAACTGATCTTCTGTATATAAAGAGAATTGAAAATGAATCTTGATATGAATGGAAGGGGAGAGAGAGCGGGAAAGGGAAGTCATGGGGGGGGGAGCCATTATAGTCCATAAGCTGTACTTTGGAAATTTATATTCATTAAATAAAAGTTAAAAAAATAAAATAAAATACATTGTTAAAAAAATAAATAAAGTATTTCAGAGACCACCTTTGGAATTTTCCTAGTAGACAAATAATTGTGAACATCTGACCTCCATGGAAGCTTAAGGACATGACTGGCTTCATGACTTGAATGAACAGCTTGTCTTGGATTTCAGAAGCCATAGCAAGGCGGATTTGAAGACACAGTTGTCGTACAGGACTGTTTCTAGAGAACTGGAATCCCCTCATATGCCCTCTCATCTCATGCATCATCCTCACAAGCACTCTCCGTGAACCCCGCCGGAGCGTCCTCCCTCTCGAGAGGCAACCTGGCCACAGCAAAATCCTTCAGCGCGGGAGCTACACAGGAGCAGGAGACGCTGCTGCGGCTGGAGGCAGCCCTCCACGACCCACTGAACCACATCAAGTGTGAAGAATTGGCGCTGCAACCAGTGATGAGAGCTGGAAAGGCGGATGAGATGTTGTCTTCTCACCCTGTAACCAAACAGCCACAAGATATGCTGGTGCTTGTAGACAGCGAAGCATCAATCAAGCACTGTGCCCTTTGAGTACAGTTGAGTACAGGGAGCCAGGTGATGGAAGAAGAGGGAGAGGAGGAGGAAGAGTCAGACTCCTAAAGAAGGAGAAGAGCCGAGGTGGAATGTACACCTGAACAGACAGGAGCTCAGGAAGAGACCTGAAAAAGTAACCCAGCATGCCACTGGGCTGGGGACTCGCTCTGTGTTGCTTCCCAGGAGCTCAGATGCCAGCCAGGTGGGTTGGTGTTAGTACGGCTAGACAATGGTGGACCACAGCCAGCCTGCCAAATCCACTTCCTCAGTGTCAAATCTCTTGATAAAAGCATGAACCTGCATGCAGGGAAAAAGGAGGGAGGAATGTGTTTAAAAAGCCAAGAAGGAAAATCCAAGAGCATCTGGGGTCCAGAGCTCGAGCTGCACTTGAAAGGAGCCCCTGGCACCCGCCCTTGAACAAGAGCAGGCCCCCAAGACCTGCTCTGCCACTTACACCAACGGTGAGGCTTGGTGAGTCGCCCCTTCTCTTCTGCTGCTGTCGTGGTACGAAAGGACAGCGGTGACCCTGCCTCGGATACCTCACAGGCTCGTTAGAAGGGACGAGGGAAACAACAGACCTATGTGCATGTTAGACTGTACAGGCAAGCCGAGGCACAGAGCCCAGATGTCGCAGTAACACCTTCCTGTTCCCCTGCCAGCGAATCAGGGGAGGCAGGTGGGACAGTGACTCTGAAGGCTGCTGGGTGGCCGCTGAGCTGGTTGGAGCAAGGACCCATCACCATGAAGGGGGTGGGCTGGCCCCCTCCGCCCTCCACTCCCCCAGGCCCTTCCTGGCTTTTCCTTCAACTCTCGGGAGGACAGAGGAGACAGGCATTTGGTATCCTGCAGCCCGGCTGAGGGGGGCCACAGAGGTCAGGGCAAAGCAGGGGATGGGCTCAGGAAGTCCTGAACAGATGGCTGGGGAGGAAAACAAATGAATCAACAGCTACTGGAATAAATCACAGATAAGTGTACTCACCATGAGCTGCCTTAAAAATGATAATAATAACCCTTCAGGGGCTGGAAATGAAAGCCAAAGACCCATGCCATGGCCTCCGACTCCTCCATGCCTCCCCCACTTGCTTCTCCTCTGTACACAATAACGTCAACTAACGTGACCTTAACTGTGGGTTCCCAGCCCCACCCTGCTGTTTCTTGATTCCATGGTATTCTTTAGGATTTGTTTTTCATTTATTTGAAAGGCAGAGTTATGGGGGGTAGGGGGAGAAAGAGACAGAGACAGAGACAGAGAGAATCTTCCATTTGCTGGTCCACTCCCCAGTGGCCACAACAGCCAGAGCTGGGCCAAGCCAAAGCCAGGAGTCAGGTTCCTCTGTGTCTCCCACACGGGTGCAGGGGCCCAAGCACTTGGTCCATCTTCCACTGCTTTCCCAGGTGCACTAGCAGAGAGCAGCCAGGTCTCAAACTGGCACCCATAGAGGATGCTTGTGTTGCAGGTGGTGGCTTTATCCACTACACCAAAACACCGGCCCCTCATGGTGTTGTTAGCACAGAAAACACCCTTATTCCCACTCACCCTGGAGACGCAGCTCCAGTGTTACTCCTCCCCGACTCTCCCAGGCTGGGCAGCAGCCCATCATTACTCAGGACCCACAGGCTGGGATGGCTGCGTGAGGCTGCCACAATGGACAGGTAGAGCTCAGATGGGGAAGCCTGGGGTTTCACAGAGCGCAGGCCTTGTGGAAGGAGTGATGCCAAGGCTGTTAGCCAGGCACGGAAGGAATGTAGACAGAACTTTATTATGTGTTTTAAGATTGATTTATTTATTTGAAAGTCAGAGTTATAGAAAGAGAGGGAGAGAGATCTTCCATCCACTGGTTCACTCCCCAAATGAGCACAACAGCCAGGGTTAGGCCAAGTCAAAGCCAGTAGTCTGGAACTCCATCCAGGTCTCCCAAGTGCTTGGGCCATCCTCCACTGCTCTCCCAGGTGCATTAGCAGGGAGCTGGATTGGTAATGGAGGAGCCGGGACCCAAGCTGTTGTTGCTCACATGGGATGCTGGTGTCACAGGCGGCAGCTTAACATGCTGTGCCACAACACCGGCGACAGAGGGGATGCAGAGGGTCTTATGTCAAGGGAAGAACATGTGAGAAAGCCCAGACCAAGGGGCTAAGACATGCATGAGGCTCTGAGAGAAAGGGGCTGCATAGCCTCGCCACGGAGCCTGGACCTCGCACACGGTAGGAGGCAGCCGTCGAAGGGCGACTTCAAGCAGTTCTGCATTCTGCATTCCGAGAGGCCCTGTTACTCCTGACAGCTTGAATTGTAAGTGGAAGGGGGTGGAGGCAGAGCAGGGAGCAGAATCAGGAGTTTTCCTGACCTGAGAGGAGAGGAGACGGTGACTTAAGCCTCGCTACTGAGGGCGAGGGTGAGGGGAAATAGAAAGGTTGGAGAACACCAAGGAGTAAGCAACAGGGCTTGGGGGTGCTTACAGAGGGCCTAACGTCCACGGGAAATCCAGGATGATTCCACACCTTCTGGCTTCAGTAGTGGGGTGGACAGCGACGCTATCCACAGGGGACTGGTGAGACAGCTCCCGCAGCACATCACCAAGGGCACTCACAGCTCAATTTCCTGTCTCTCAGCACCGTGAAGGGGTCATTCAATATTTAACGTCTAACAGATTCACTGGGCACCCACTAGGGGCAGGCCCTAAGCTAGCTACTAGGGGTCTAACAATAAGGAAAACAAACAAACAAACAAATAAATAAAGCAACCCTGCCCCTTCTGGAACATACCTGCCCGCAGGGAGATGGGAGAAATAAGCGAGTGTGATGGGCAGAATGTCAGAGGATGGACATTCTGTGCTATATGCTAAGCGCTATGAAGAAAAATAAAGCTACGGGACAGGATCCCAAGAGAGAAGGTGACATTCAAGCAAAGATGTATGAGTGACCGGCAGAAAAGCCAACCAGGGTCCCATAGCAAGAGGGTGCCTGGCACATCCCATGGGGCCCACAGCAGCTGCTGGAGAGTGAGGCCAAAGAAGTCACAGAAGGCCAGCATCGGTCCCGACAGGCACTGTACACACTTTGGGGTTTAGTCTGAGTGAAGGTTTTCAAATACAAAATCAGATGTATGGGGACTGGCACTGTGGCATAGGGGGCACCGGTTCAAGTCTCGGCTGCTCCACTTCTGATCCAGCTCTCTGCTGTGGCCTGGGAAAGCAGTGGAAGATGGCCTAAGTGCTTGGGCCCCTGCATCTGCATGGGAGACCCAGAAGAAGCTCCTGGCTCCTGGCTTCAGATCAGCACAGCTCCAGCCATTGCGGCCAATTGGGGAATGAATTAGTGGATGGAAGACCTCTCGAACTCTCTCTCTGTGTAGCTCTGCCTTTCAAGTAAATAAATAAATCTTAAAAAAAAAAAATCAGACGTATGTTTGACTGGGATCCTCCCTGGGGCAGGGGTCCAGTAAGGAGCCATTGGTCCAGGTGGGAGACAGCTGTGGCAGTGGAGGAGGCGAGAGGCGGTCAGAGCATGCAGGTGGGAGGCTTTGCCTGCAGATGGGGTATGATGTAGGTGAGACGGAGGACAGCCACGACACTGCCCAGGCCAACACAGCATCCCTTGAACCTTGCTCACAGGTGCTGTTAACGAGTGGTGGTCCCTAAATGGTCACGCTGACTTCTGTGGTTCACCACGAAGTCAATTTCCATGAGCGTTTGAGCCTGATGATGCCAATTACAGGATCTTTAACACCACCGCAGAATCATTTATCCCCGTTCTCCATTCTCTCAGCCCGACCTTTAAGAAGCATGCACTTTCTGTTCTTGTGTGCTGCACAACATTTTAAAAATACTTACTCAAGTCTCCCCTTGTCTTCCCTCTATCAAAGCCAGAGACTAGCAGGGGTTGGGGTGGGGGGTAAGAAGAGAAGGGAGAGAGGCTGGGCGATGCGGACAGGAGCGTAGCTGGACAGGACTACCTCCTCACGTTCTACAAGGCAGTAAGGGAACTGAGGGGAATCAGTTGATTGCAGACTTCAAAACAACCAGTAGAAAGGATTTTGAATGTTCCCAACACAGAGAAGTGACAACAGTCGGAGATGATGGATATGCAAATCACCCTGATCTTATTATTACACACTGAATACATGTCCCGAAATGTCACACTCACTGTACTCCATAAGCATGTACAATTATTATGCACCAATGAAGAATTTAAAAAAATAAATTCTCTTTAACCACTGCTGAAAATAAATAGAGAGGTGTCGGCCAAAGTGAAGAGCATGGCTTTGAGGCAGGAGTTTTAAGAGCTGACGTGTATTTATAGTTTCCACCAAAAGCTTGGCTAATGGTGGCCCAACTTACTTGGATGTCTGAGTGAGTGAGTGGGAAAAAAAGAACTAAGATGCGATGGTGCACATTTCGCTCTCACGCTGCTACAATGACTGAGAGTAGTCCACGTAAGAACAGGGAACAGACACAGAGCCTAATTATCAACACACATAAAGCACAAGGGAGAAACAGGCCTTGTTGCTGTTCGTTCTGAGGTCTGGGTGGCTTTTGTTCTCACTCCATCATCTAGCCTCTCTGGACTGGCACTTCATCTACGGATGCATCATGGATCGGCAGTGCTTCGCAAACCCGGGGAGTGTGGCTACAGTGACGGTCATCCTCGGCAATATGGCCCACTGGCTCTTTCTGCAATCACAGAGTTGTCAAACAGCAACTCAGGTGTGCATGGTGGATAACTTTTAAAATAATTCAACCTCATTTCTGTTTTCCACCTTTATTCCATCAGGGTACTATGAACTCCAATACAGGGCTGGAATAATAATACTGGGTTGTGGCTACGCAGTTGTCCCTTAGCCTCTGCAGGGGATTGGTTCCAGAACCCCCTACAGACACCAACATCCAAGGATGTTCCAGTTCCTTATATAAGATGCCATAGTGCTTATATATAGCCAACACAGAGTCTCCTGTACACTTTAAATCATCTCTAATTATAATACTAAATAAAGGTGCTGGCATTGTGGCACAGCAGGTAAAGCCACCACCTGTGATGCTAGCATCCCATATGAGCACAAATTCAAGTCCCCACTGCTCTGCTTCCAATCCAGCTCCCTGCTAATGCACCTGGGAAGGCAGCAGAAGATGGCCCAAGTCCCCAGACTCCTGCCATGTGTGAGACCAGATGGAGTTCCTGGATTTTTGATGGCTTCAGTCTGACCCAGCCCAACCATAGTAGCCCATTTGCTAGCAAACAAATTTTGTTTGTTTTAAATCCACTTTTCTTAGATTATTGGAGAAGCTAAATATGTCTTATCCTTTTTCCAAAAATCATTTACTCACATCCTGTGTTTACTGAACAATTAGGAAGTGAACACTTGTCTTGCTGATTTATACCCCTTCTTTTTAATGAAAGGTGGAAGTTTTAGGATCAATAACCTATTGGCAGCTTGAAATCTATTTTAAACATTTCACTGGAAGCCTCAGATGAGCGCATGCTCAGATAGAGTTTGCTTTGCTTTTGTTTGTTTTTATCGGAAGGGAAAGAACATTTATAGTTAATAAGCCACATCAAGGGGATAATTGCAGGGGGATGTGAAATACTCTTTGCAATATGGTAAAATACCCAACTATCAACAGGGAAAGGAACCTACAATGGAAGTCTGGTGAGCAAGCAGAAATCCTATTCCAAACTAAAAATAAGATTCTAGGTAAATCCCAATTTACATTGCAAATTCATATGAGACCAGGATTTTCTGAAGTTATAATTAATAATGCAAAGGCTGGGGCAGGCATTTGGTGCAGCAGAGAAGAAATGCCTGGGACAACCACATTCCACATTACAGTTCTGGGCCCAAGTCCCAGCTCCGCTCCCAATTCCAGATTCCTACAATTGTGCGCCCTGGGAGGCAGCAGGTTATGGGTCGAGTACTTGGCTTCCTCCCAAAGACTGAGTTCCAGGCTCCTGGCCCACCCCTGGCTGTTGCAAGCATTTAGAGAGTAAACTAGCAGATGGGAGCTCTCTCCCTCTATCATTTTTCTGCCTTTCAACAATAATAATAACACGAAAGTTAATTTAAAAGGTAAGGTAACTACACTACTTGAAGTTGATGTCTATTCATTCAAGTCATACCTGTTAATCACATGGTTGAGCTATTTTCATGGCAGGATGAGTTGCTGGCTGTTTAGTATTCACCCCTTTAGGTTCCCCTGCACCCCAAGAGGCTCACTCTCTTATTGGGTAGGAGATTGATGTGTGGGTAGGGGAGAGGTTGGTGTGTTTTTCTCCTGGGCTCTCTCCCTCCCTGCTGGGCCTTGGGTTAGCTGCACCCCTCTGCTGGGTGTGTGGCTCTTCTAGCAGCACTTCTTTCTCTTCCCCTTTAGGCAAGGAGTGGCCATCTGTAGCCTTGGAACACTGCACCCTCCCTGTGGGTTCCCAAAACCTGCACTCACTCTGTAAGTGGTCCCTTCATACCACTCCCCTCGGTTACCCCCCATCCTGACTGACAAGGTGAGGTTCTCTATGAAAAAGAGGAGTGGGACCTTGTGGCACTCTTGAAGCTGGCATCCCCTATCAGAGCTCCAGTTCGAGTCCCAGCTCAGCTCTCTGGTAGTATGCCTGGGAAGGCAGTGGAAGATGCCCAAGTACTTGAGTCTCTGCCACTCACATCAGAAATCAGGGTGGAGTTCTTGGCTCCTGGCATCAGTCTGGTCCAGATCTGGTTGTTGTGGTCATTTGGGGAGTAACCAGCAGGTGGAATCAATCAACCTCAATCTTAATCTTAATCTTAATCTCTCTCTCTCTCTCTCTCTCTGCCTTTCAAATAAATAAATCTTTAAAAAATAAAAATAAATCAAGGGAAGGAAGGAAAGAGTCTGTCACCTGTCCAATGTAGGACTATAATCAGTTGGTGAGTTCAAAAGTATCCAAAGAGAAAATGACTTCTTAGGAACCAGGCAATGTCAAACTCTATGAAGCATCTCCCTTTCTCCCTCCCCCACCCAATTTACAACATTTTCTGGTACTTTTCTTTGTCATCTGTGTTGGAAATGAAGCCCCAGCTTTCCTCTGGGCCCAGGGCCAAGCAGCTCACCATTGTGTGTATGAACCCTCCCCGTAACTGGACGTGCCCGTGTGACTAAGCTTCAGCGGATGAGATACGAGGGGAAACAATACCTGGCACCCCCTGGTTTGGCTTTAAAGGGCAGGCACAGCCCTACCTCCTCCTCGGCCCTTGCTGTGGCTGGAGAGCCACAGGGAGACTCACTGTCCGGGTCCTGATGTGGGCCGCTCTGCATGGACACCAGGAAAGTCATGAGCAAACTAATGAGGGGGTCACCCAAAGTGAGTGCGGTGGCACACACGGAGGAGCCAGTTTGCAAGCTGCCTGTTGAAGACTAAGGCAGGTTGGGGCCTTCCTCACGACTGTTACATGTTTGAAAAATGAACTCTCGGTTTGTTCAAGTTGCCATTACTTAGGTTCCTTCCATGACACTAGAATCTATATCCCAATGAATGCATATTTTCCTTCTAATTTTTTGTTGCTTTCCTTTTCTCTTGGTAGCTTGAGGGCTCTTTCTTCTAGTTAGAATGTATGGTTTTTGGTTGAATTTACTTAGATTTTATTTATGTTGTATTTTTGATCGATGGCCTATTAAATGTAGATTTACCACAGGGCCCAACAGTTCCTCTTCTAGTTATATACAGTACTCAAAAGAATTGGAAATAGGCATTCACACAAAAAAATCATACACAAATACTTACAACAGCGCTATGCACAGTAAATAGAAGGCAGAAACAAATCAAATGCCCAACCATTTGATGGACGGATAATAATGAATAAGCAAAGTTACATTCATTCAATGTAATATTATTAGGCCATAAAAAGTGATGAAATATTGCTATACACTCTAAGAAGCCTGAGCCAATTGAAAGAAGCCAGTCACAAAAATTCACATACTACACAATTTCGTATATATGAAATACCCAGAATATGACATTCTCTAGAGAGAAAATTAAAGATTGCTGGGATTAGCAAGAGTAGGAAATGGGGAGTAACTATTTAATGGGGACCAAGTTTCATTTTGGGTTAATGAAAATGAAAAAGCAGTAGCACAGCATTATGAATGTACAAATGCCACTAATGAATGTGCCATTCACTTTAAAATGATGGAAATGGTGAATTTACATGATGTTAATTCTACCACACACACACACGCATGCACGCACACGTCTGTATAATTGGAGCTGAGACAGTATAAGAAGCCATTGTGTTTGTTCTTTCTCCCAAAAAGTTCTTCTTGTTTTGCCTTTTTTGTGACTTCCTGAAGAGCTGAGCTTCCAGGGCTTGAAAATGAATCCAAAACAAGTGATCATAAAACTACTCAGAAACAAATTAATGAGATAAAGAAATCCATACATGATATAGATGAAGAATTTTGCCAAGAGATTGAGATATTGAAGAGAAATCCAACTGAAATATTAGAAATGAAGAATTCAATATGTCAAATAGAAAATAAATACAATGGAAAGCCTCAACAACAGGCTTGCTAAGGCAGAAGGAATAATATCTGAGCTAGAAGACAAATCCTTGGAGAATCTCAGTCAGACCAAAAAAAGAAGAAATTAGAGATATTAAAAATAGTGTTTGAGATTTATGGGATATTATCAAATGACCAAAAGTATATGTCTTAAGAGTTCCTGAAGATGAGGAAAAAGAGAATGGATTAAAAGAACTATTCAGTGAAATAATAGCAGACAATTTCTCTAACTTGGAGAAATAAAAGGACATCCAAGTACAGGAAGCACATAGAACTAACAGACATGATCAGAAAAGATCGTCACCAAGACACATTGTAGTCAAATTTTCAACAGTAAAACATAAAGAAAAGTTCTAAAAGGTGCACAAGAGAAATGAAAGACTACCTTCAGAGGATCCCCAATTAGACTAACAGCCGATTTCTCATCAAAAACCTTACAGCCTATGAGAGAGTGGAGAGAAGTAGTTTGAGTCCTAAAAGAAAGAATTTGCTTGGTATAGTTGCAGGATATAAAATCAACACACAAAAATCCATAGCCTTTGTATATACAGACAATGCCATGGCTGAGAAAGAACTTGTAAGACCAGTCTCACACACAATAGCTACAAAAAAAATTTTAATACCTTGGAATAAAATTTAACCAAGGAAGTAAAAGATCCCTATGATGACAATCACAAAACATTAGAGAAAGAAAGGAAAGAAGACACAAAAAAAGGAAAAATCTTCCATGTTTATGGATCAGAAGAATTAATATCATCAAAATGTCCATACTACTGAAAGCAGTTTACAAATTCAATATGATCCCAATCAGAATACCCACAACATTCTGCTCAGATCTAGAAAAAACAATGTAAAAATCTATACGGAAACACAAGAGACCCCAAACAGCTAACACAATCTTAACAACAAAAAGAAAGCCAGAGGATTCACAATACCAGATTTCAAGACATGCTACAGGGCAGTTACAATCAGAACAGACTGGTACTGTCCCCAAAATGGCATGTAGATCAATGTAACAGAATAGAATCCCAAGAAATCAATCTAAACAACTACAACCAACTAATCTTTGACAAAGGAACTAAAATCAATCCCTGGAGAAAGGACAGTCTCTTCAACAAATATTTCAGGAAAATTGGATCTCCACATGCAGAAGTAAGAAACATGACCCCTACCTTACACCTCATACAAAAATCAACTCAAAAATAGATCAAGGATCTAAATATACTACCTGATGCCATCAAATTTCTGGAGAAGAACATTGGGGAAACTCTGTAAGACATTGGCATAGGCAAAGACTTCTTGAAAAAGACCCCAGAAACACAAGCAGTCAACGCAAAAATAGACAGATGTGATTATGTCAAGCTAAGAAGCTTCTTCACTGCAAAGGAAATAAAGCGAAGAGCAACCAACAGAACGGAGAAAATATTTGCAAACTGTGAAACTGGTAAAGGATTAACATCCAGAATCTATAAAGAGCTCACGAAACTCAACAATAACAAAACAAACAAGCCAGTTAAGAAATGGGCAAAGGATTTGAACAGGCATTTTTCAAAAAACTGAAGTTCATATGGCCAACAGACACATAATAAAATGCTCAGGATCACTAGCCATAAGAGAAATGCAAAGAAAACCACAGTGAGGGCCGGCGCCGCGGCTCACTAGGCTAATCCTCCGCCTAGCGGCGCCGGCACACCGGGTTCTAGTCCCGGTCGGGGCGCCGGATTCTGTCCCGGTTGCCCCTCTTCCAGGCCAGCCCTCTGCTGTGGCCCGGGAGTGCAGTGGAGAATGGCCCAGGTGCTTGGGCCCTGCACCCCATGGGAGACCAGGAAAAGCACCTGGCTCCTGGCTCCTGCCATCGGATCCGTGCGGTGCGCCGGCCGCGGCGGCCATTGGAGGGTGAACCAACGGCAAAGGAAGACCTTTCTCTCTGTCTCTCTCTCTCACTGTCCACTCTGCCTGTCAAAAAAAAAAAAAAAAAAAAAAAAAACCACAGTGAGGTCTCACCTCAACCTAATTAGAATGGTTCTCCTATAGAAATAAAAAAAAAAACTAAATAAAAATAAATGCTGGCCAAGATGTTGGAGGGGAAGTACCCTAATACACTGTTGGTGGGAATGTAAACTAGTACAACCATTGTGGAGGACAGTATCAAGGTTCCTCAGAAATCTGAAAATAGATCTACCATAGGACCCAGCCATCCCACTCCTGAAAATTTACCCAAATGAAATGAAATCAGTATATGGGGCTGGCGCCATGGCTCATTTGGCTAATCCTCCGCCTGCGGTGCCGGCATCCCATATGGGCACCTGGTTCTAGTTCCAGTTGCTCCTCTTCCAGTCCAGCTCTCTGCTGTGGCCCGGGAAGGCAGTGGAGGATGGCCCAAGTGCTTGGGCACCTGCACCCACATGAGAGACCAGGAAGAAGCACCTGGTTCCTGGCTTCGGATCAGCGTAGCTCCACCTGTAGTGGCCATTTGGAGAGTGAACCAATGGAAGCAAGACCTTTCTCTCTGTCTCTCCCTCTCACTATCTGTAACTCTACCTGTCAAATAAATAAATAAATAATTTTCTAAAAAAAGAAATCAGTATATGTACCCCCATGCTTATTGCAGCTCAATTCACAATAGATAAGATACGGAATCAACCCAGATGTCCATCAACTGATGACTAGATAAAATGTGATATGTATATGTATATATATATGTGTGTGTTTGTGTACTACTCAGCTATAAAAAAAGAACAAAATTCTGTCTTTTGCAATAAAATGCATGCAACTAGAAACCATTATACTTAGTGAAATAAGCCAGTCCCCTAAAGACAAGTATCATATGTACAAAAAATGTGTATATGAGTAAAATTGACATTTTGAGATTTGATTATTGTTTACAGCCCTTGTCTCTACTGTTGAGGAACTGTTATTTTTTTTTCTTACTATTTGCTGAATTCTTTACTTAGTGCAGGGTTAAGCTTATGATTATAAAATAAACTGAAAGAATGTCATTGTACAAATTAAGAGAAAGGAAGGAGGAGGGAGAGCGAGAGCATGGACAGGAGGGAGGGCAGGGTGGAAGTATCACTATGTTCCTAAGTCCAAACATGAAATTTGTTCACTTTATATAAATAAAAATATAAAAATAGGAAATAAAAATTTTTTAATTTTTCTCCTTCTGTGTGTCTGTAACAAAAATGGACTTTTTTTCCCCCTGGCAATTTCATAATAAAGCCATCCCTTATTGGTTTCTTGCCACATAATTGGTTATCTTTATTGTGTGGAATCTTCAACACAGCCTTAGGAGGTAGGGATAATTATTCCTGCTTTTCTGCCGAGAAACTTGGGACTCAGAAAGTTTAGGAACCTCGCCCAAGGGCATGTGGCAATGAAGGGTGAGTTCGTGGGTCGCCAAAGCTGGGGCCCGCCTTTACGCAGCTACTGGTGACCTTCAGGGTGAAAGGTATCTCTCTCACAGATGGTTATTGATGGCTGCAGCTGGGAGTTAGCACGCGTGAGATGGAGGGGGCCTCCTGGCAGGCCCGGTTGGTTTGACAGATCTGGGCGGCCAGCTGCTGATTGTGGCAGGGAGGTTCCCCCTCTGCAGCAGCCTCCAAGGGGCTTCTGCTGGGGGCAGGGGGCTGGGGGCAGAGGGCTGTGGGCTGGGAGCTGGGGGCGGGGACCTGCTTCCTTTCTCTGCCTTTCTGCCTCCACCAGGAACCTCCTTCCACTTTACTGTGAGGTTGCCTCGGCCCTAAATTCCTCTGAAACACTCACCTTGACTGTTTTTCATGTGTGTGTTGTGCCTTACTAAGAACTGAATCTGAAAAGCTTTTACCTTTATGCTTCTGTGTTAGCTATTATGCTTCTGTGTTAGCTATGGGTTTTTTTTTTTAATTTTATGTTGCTCTGAATTATTTCAAACAGCATTATCTTATCTGTTCACCCTGCAACTCTTCCCGTTCTACAATTTAATTTTATTCTTGTGATTTTAAGTTTTCCTTCTTAATTTTGTTTGTGATTTGAAAAATATTTTATGTTTCTAAAATTTTGTCTGCCTTTTTGCTATTTTTCTTTTTTAAAACTCTGTTTTTTCATCTAGCTATATAGGTCAGTAGTCACTATTTTATCTTCCACTCTCTTGATCTTCTGACTTGGTTTCAGATTGTTTTAATTTTTTAAGTTCTTTATGTTTTATTACTTTAGTTTTATTTTTATTTTATAATTTCAACTGCTAACATTTTAGTCTTTTTTATTACATGAACATATTATTTTAGCCTTGGGATTTATTTATTCATTCTCAAAGGTTTTTGGGTACATTTTCATTGGCATTCACTTTCATATTTTACATGATTATAAATTCCTTTAAAAGAACTTTATACTTAAACTCTGCCATTAAGTTCACCCCATGACTCATTAAGCTTCTGTTTTGAATTCATTTCATGCATTGGAACCATATCCTTTTCTTCCTCTCCTGGGTGGAGGCCCGTAGTTCTTGCTGGATGTCAGCACTGATACTCTGTCCTGGCCACCTGCAAAGTCTCCTCTCTTCCCATTCCTCATTTGACTCATCACTGCTTTCATCATGGCTATCAGCATGGGAGGTTGAAAGCTTCAGCAAAAACTCTAACCACAGGGGCAGGGGTCGTTGTATACTAGGTTAAGCTGCTGCTTGCAGAAACTGGCATCCCATGCTGGTGTACTGGATCAAATCCCTGCTACTCAGCTTCTGATCCAGCTTCCTCCTGTGCCCAGGAAGCCAGTGGAAGATGCTCCAAGTGCTTGGAACCCTGCCACCAGTATGGGAGACCCAAATGGAGTTCCTGGCTCCTGGCTTTGGCCTGGCCCAGACCTATTCAGGGAGTGAACAAGTAGATGGAGATGCAAGCTCTCTCTCTCTCTCTTTCTCTCTCTCTTTCAAATAAACAAATAATATTTTTAAATGGACATTATAAACTTCCATTTATGTATACATGAACCATTTTTATAATGAGGTTCAAGATACTGGTAATGAGTCTTATCTCAGAGAGGTTGGAGCTTCAGGGAGGAGAGGAGGAACTAGGAGGGATCTTCAAAAGGCTATAGGAAAATTCCTGTTATGAAAAAATGATGCATGGATTTCAAAATTTTTGCACTAAAATAAACTGATACTAACTTTTTATGACATGTCTGAATGGGGTCTAGTTTGAGGCACTGAAAAGAATGTCACACTTTGAAATGAGCGCCTGTCAGAGCAACATGAATTCTGCTAAAATGGAAGAACAAAGACCAAACTGATGGTGGTGTGTGGGTAGAAGGATGGTGAGATCATTGATGTCTCGTGAAAAGTTCATGAGGAAAATAATGCAAAGAAATTGGCAGTTGATAAGTGGATAACTCGGTTTGAGAATGGATGAGGTGATGTTGAAGCTGAAGCCCACAGCAACCAACCATACACATCAATTTGTAAGGGAAAAATTAATTTTGTTGGTGCCCAAATTGGAGGACCACTGGTACATAGCAGAAACAATGGCCAATACCACAGGCACTAGTTGGTCCATCCTACACAACTCTGACTGAACACTAAAGTGGAACAACCTTTCTGTCAGATGGGTGCCAAAACAGTTACAGACAAGGGCAGAGCTTTCAATGGAAGTGTGAAACACATTCAGTGCAGATCCAGAAGTATTTCTTGGAAGATTTGTAGCAGGAGATGTACTGGCTTTACCAGTACAATCCTGAAGACAAAGCACAATCAAAGCGGTGACAACCAAGAGGAGGAAGTGTTGCAGAAATCACAGAAGCAGACCGGCCAAGAGTGAAGATCACGGCCACGCTTTGCTTGTTGACTCTCTCGGAGGACCAAACAGCAATAAGATGTGCTTATTGCTGAGAGTGTTTTGAGAACGTTCATCAAAGATTTCTTGGGAAAACTTCACTAGAAAGGCCTCAACAATGCTCCCATTTGTTCCTCTCAACAAACAAAGGCAAATTTTGCAAGTTTCCAAGGCAAATCATCAGGCATCCTCCTTGCAGTCCTGATTTGGTGACTTCTGACTTCTTTTTGCTTCACAATCTTGAAAAAAATCTTTAAAAGACATATTATTGATCGTTAAAAAAAAACAAATGTTGGTTTAATAGATTTTCTATATGCTTTTTCCAATGTTTGAGATGGGCTGTGAGGTTACAAATCAAGATCTTTCTTCTTGGGGCCAGCATCGTGGTTTGGCAGGTAAAGCTGCCACTTGCAATGCTTGCATCCCATGTGGGTACTGGTTTGAGTCCCAGCTGCTCCACTTCCAGTCCAGAGCCCTGCTAATGGCTCGGAAAGCAGCAGAGGATGGCCCAAGTGCTTGAGCCCCTGCACCCACATGGGAGACCCAGAAGAAGCTCCTGGCTTCGGCCTGGCCCAGTCCTGGCCATTGCAGCCATCTGGGGATTGAGCCAGCAGATGGAAGACCTCTCTTTCTCTTTCTCTCTCTCTGCCCTTCTCTCTTTGTAACTCTGACTTCCAAATAAATAAATAAATGCTAAAAAAAACTAGATCTTTCTTCTTCCTTAATATAGATGTTATAACTATAAGCTTCCTTCTAAGCACTGTTAGTTGTATCCCAGAAGTTTAGGTATGTGTGTCTTCATTGTCTTCATTTTCATTCATCTAAAAACACTATCTAATTTTCCTTTTGATTTCTTCTTTGACTTGTTGGTTAATTAGGACTGTGTTCTTTAATTTCTACATATCTGTGAATTTCCTAATATCTTTCTTTCTTTCTTTCTTTCTTTTTTTTTTTTTTTTTTGACAGGCAGAGTGGACAGTGAGAGAGAGAGAGAGACAGAGAGAAAGGTCTTCCTTTGCTGTTGGTTCACCCTCCAATGGCCACTTCGCGCTGATCCGAAGCCAGGAGCCAGGTGCTTCTCCTGGTCTCCCATGTGGGTGCAGAGCCCAAGCACTTGGGCCATCCTCCACTGCCTTCCCGGGCCACAGCAGAGAGCTGGCCTGGAAGAGGGGCAACCGGGACAGAATCCAGTGCCCCGACCGGGACTAGAACCCGGTGTGCCGGTGCCGCAAGGTGGAGGATTAGCCTATTGAGCCACGGCGCTGGCCCTAATATCTTTCAACTGTTGATCTCTAATGTCATTCTATTGTGGCAAGAGAATATATTACATACTATCTCTGTCATGTTAAACTTTGGGGTTTGTTTCATGGCTTAGTATATGATTTACTTTGGAGAGTATCCCATGAGCTCTTAAGAATATATAACTGGGGGTGTTGGGTGAAATGTTACATAAATGCCTGTTCAATTTACAATGTTGTTCATCAGAAAGATCACCCACCCAGACCAAGTGGGATTTATCGCTGGTATGCAGGGATGGTTCAACATTCACAAATCAATCAATGTGATACACCACATTAACAAACTGCCAAACAAAAACCAAATGATTATCTCAATAGATTCAGAGAAAGCATTTGATAAAATACAACATCCTTTCATGATGAAAACTTTAAGCAAATTGGGGTATAGAAGGAACATTTCTCAACACAATCAAGGCAATTTATGACAAACCCATGGCCAGCATCCTACTGAATGGGGAAAAGTTGGAAGCATTCCCACTGAGATCCAGTACCAGACAGGGGTGCCCACTCTCACCATTGCTATTCAATATAGTTCTGGAAGTTTTAGTCAAAGCCATTATGCAATAAAAAGAAATCAAAGGAATACAAATTGGGAAGGAGGAAGTCAAATTGTCCCTATTTGCAGACAACATGATTCTTTATATAGAGGATCCAAAGAACTCCCCTAAGAGACTATTGGAACTCATAGAAGAGTTTGGTAAAGTAGCAGGATATAAAATCAATAGACAAAAATCAACAGCCTTGGTATATACAGACAATGCCACAGCTGAGAAAGAACTTCTAAGATCAATTCCATTCACAATAGCTATAAAAAATGAAATACCTTGGAATAAACTTAGCCAAGGATATCAAAGATCTCTACAATGAGAATTACAAAATATTAAAGAAAGAAATAGAAGAAGATACCAAAAAATGGAAAAATCTTCCATGTTTATGGATTGGAAGAATCAATATCATAAAAATGTCCATTCTTCCAAAAGCAATTTACCAATTCAATGCAATACCAATCGAAATACCAAAGACATTTTTCTCAGATCTGGAAAAAAATGATGCTGAAATTCATATGGAGGCACAGGAGACCTCAAATAGCTAAATCTTTCTAATACAACAGAAACAAATTTGGAGGCATCACAATACCAGATTTCAAGACATACTACCTGGCAGTTAAAATCAAAAAAGCCTGGTACTGGTACAAAAACAGATGGATAGACCAATGGAACAGAAAAGAAACACCAGAAATCAATAAAAACATCTACAGCCAACTTATATTTGCTCAAAGAGCTAAAACCAATCCCTAGACAAATGGTGGTGGGAAAACTGAATTTCCACATGCAAAAGTATGAAGCAAGACCCCTACCTTACACCTTACACAAAAATCCACTCAACATGGATTAAAGATCTGAATCTATGATCTGACACCATCAAATTAGACAACATCGGAGAAACCCTGCAAGATATTGGCATGGGCAAAGACATCTTGGAAAAGACCCCAAAGGCACAGGCAGCCAAAGCCAAAATTAACAACTGGGATTACATCAAATTGAGAAGTTTCTGTACTGCAAAATAAATAGTCAGGAAAGTGAAGAGGCAACCAATAGAATGGGAGAAATTATTTGCAAACTATGCAACTGATAAAGGATTAATAATGAGAATCTACAAAGAGATCAAGAAACTCCACAACAACAAAACAAACAACCCACTTAAGAGATGGGCCAAGGACTTAAACTGACATTTTTCAAAAGAGGAACTCCAAATGGCCAACAGACACATGAAAAAATGTTCAGGATCACTAGCCATCAGGGAAATGCAAATCATACCACACTGAGGTTTCACCTCACCTCGGTTAGAATGGCTCACAAACAGAAATCAACAAAAAACAAATGCTGGTGAGGATATGGGGGAAAAGGTACCCTAATCCACTGTTGGTGGGAATGCAAACTGGAAAAGCCACTATGAAAGACAGTTTGGAGATACCTCAGAAATCTGAATATAGCCCTACCATACGACCAGCTACCCCACTCCTCAGAATCAACCCAAGGGAAATGAAATTTGCAAACAAAAGAGCTATCTGTGCCTCCATGTTTATTGCAGCTCAATTCACAATAGCTAAGACATGGAATCAACCTAAATGCCCATCAACAGAAGACTGGATAAAGAAATTATGTGATATATATACTCTATAGAATATTA
The DNA here is from genome assembly GCF_051225735.1 of Oryctolagus cuniculus. Lineage (NCBI taxonomy): Eukaryota > Metazoa > Chordata > Mammalia > Lagomorpha > Leporidae > Oryctolagus > Oryctolagus cuniculus. The sequence continues at coordinate 121,516,408 of NC_142868.1, forward strand.
CACAGCAGTAAAAAAAAAAATCTGGTCATTTGCAACAAAATTGATGGATCTGGAAAACATCATGGTGAGTGAAATAAGCCAGTCCCAAAGGGACAAATATTATATGTTCTCTCTGTGACAATTGAGCACCTAAAAGGAAAACTGTATAAGTGAAATTGACACTATGAAAAGTAATGACTTGATTAGCCCTTGTGCTGACTTTCAAGGAACAGCTTATTATTTTTTTACTATTTTCTTAATGCCATTGGTTGAACTCTTTACTTAACGCAGAATTATTCATAGGTGTTTAAATCTAATTAAAAATTGATCCCTGTAAAAAATAAGAGTAGGAATAAGAGAGGGAGGAGATGTACAGTTCAGCACACATTCCCACAGACTTACCCCTAAGGGTAAAGCTAAAAACTTGCCATGGGACTCCAAATCCCATTAAGTTGGGTGGTACTAATGCCATCTTACCAGTTAAAGTGATCATTTTAAGTGCATAACTGATCATATAGATAGGAATAAGTGTCAAAGGTATCACGTAAATAAGACCAAGTGTCTGCTAATAACAAAAGATAGAATTAAAAAGAAAAGAATGATCCAACATGGGAAGCAGGCCACACAGCAGACTCATAGAATGACAGATGCCCTAAACAGCACTATGGCCTCAGAATCAGCCTTTAAGGTATTTGGTTCTGGCTAAAAAGCCCGCAAGAGCATTTCAGGCATGGAAAGCCAAGACACTGTGGCAAAAAATGACCTACATGAAAGATCTCTGTGAGTGAGATCCCAGTGGAAAGAAGGGGCCATCAAAGAAGGAGGTACCTTTCTCTGAAGGAGGAGAGAATTTTCACTTTGGTTATGGCCTTGTCTAAATACTGACAGAGTTTGTGCACTCAAGAGGCTTCCATAGCCTTGGCAGTTCATGACAAGAGCCTTGGGTGATCACTGACGTCATAAATAAGAGTGTCAGTTGTTAAATCAACAACAGGAGTGACTGTGTACTTGCTCCCCATGTAGGACCTCTGTCCTTAATGAGTTGTACTATGAGAATTAATGGTAAAACTTGTCTTCAAACAGTACTTTATACTTTGTGTGTCTGCAAACTGTTGAAATCTTTACTTAGTATAGAGTTGGTCTTCTGTATATAGAGATAAATAAAAATGAATCTTAACAAATGGAATGCAATGGGAGAGGGAGCAGAAGATGGGATGGGAGTGGGGTGGGAGGGCAGGTATGGGGGGAAGAACCACTATATTCCAAAAGTTGTACCTATGAAATTTGTATTTATTAAATAAGAGCTTTCTAAAAAAAGACTTATAGTGTTAAGTATTCTGTTTCCTTCTCAATTGTCTGTCCTGCTGTTGTATCCAGTACTAGAGATGGAGTGTTAGAGTGTCCAACTATTACTGTTGAATTGTCTATTTCTCTTAATTTCTTTCAGGTTTTGACCCATGTATTTTGGTGCTTCATTATTAGGTGCATATATATTTATAATTGCTATATCTTCCTGATAGACTGATACTTTATACAAATATCCTTTTCAAAAATGTCTAAGTAATATGTTTTTTAATTTTCAAGTCTATTTTGTCTGATAGCAATAAGCTTTCCAACTTTCTTGTGGTTGCCACTTGCGTGCTACCAATTTTCTGTCCTTTTTTTTTTTTCAATCTATTTGTGTCTGAATTGAAATGTTGCTCTGCAGAGAGCTTATAGTTGGATTTTTCTCTCTTTTTTATAATGTAATCTGCCCTTTGGTTGGCCTGTTTTCTCCACTCACATTTAATGTTTTTAGCGATATAGTCAGATTTATGTTTGCTGTTCTAATTTTTTGCTTTCTGTGTCTCATGCCCTGTTGTTCCTCTGTTCCTCCTTTATGGATTTATTTTGCATTAAGTGAATATTTTATAATGTAGCATTTTTAATGTGAGAGATATTTATGTTGTCTTTTAGTTAGTTAATTACTTTTCCTGGTATTTCTTTTTATTTTGTTTTGTGTTTTGAATCCAAATTACTCTCTGGATTATTTTGCATTCAGTCTGAAGAGCTTCTTTCTGTATTGCTTATAAGATAGACTCTGCTAGCAAACAATTCTCTCAGTGATTATTTATATGGAATGTCTGTATTTTGCCCTCAGTTTTGAAAGATATTTGCTGGGTATGGGATTCTTGGTTGATAGCTTATTTTTTGAGGACTTCGTAAATACTATCTCACTGCATTCTACCATCTAATGTTTCTGTTGAGAGCTCACCTGTTAATTTTATTGGATTTCCTGGTAAGTAACACATCATTTTGCTCTTGCTGTTTTAAAATTTTTCTCTTTTTAAAAAGTTTATTTATTTATTTATTACTTTGATTTTAAATGCAGAGTGACATTGAGAGAGAGAGAGAGAGAGAGAGAGAGATCTTTCTTGTACAGTTTCACTCCCAAATGGCCACAATAGCCAAGGCTAAGCCAGGCTGAAATCAAGAAATAGAGACTTCATCCAGGTCTCCCATGTGGGTGGCAGGGAGCCAGGCACTTGAACCATCAGTACCTGCCAGGGTGTGCATTTGCAGGAACCTGGATCAAAAGTGGAGGCAGGGGGCCGGTGTTGTAACACAGCTGGTAAAACTGCTGCCTCCAACACTGGCATCCCATACGTATGCCAGTTCAAGTCCCAGCAGCTCCACTTCTGATCCAGCTCCCTGCTATTATGCCTGGGAAAGCAGCAGAGGATGGCCCAAGTCCTTGGGACCCTGCACCCACGTGAGAGACCTGGAAGAAGCTCCTGGCTCCTGGCTTTAGCCTGGCCCAGTCCCAGCCATTGTGGCCATCTGAGGAGTGAGCCAGCAGATGGAAGACCTCTCTCTCTTTCTCTGTGTCTCCTTCTCTCTCTGTAACTCTGACTTTCAAATAAATAAATTTTTTTAAAAAAGTGGAGGGAACACTCAATCCCAGGTTCTCTGATGCGGAATATGGGCGTCCCAAGTAGTGGCTAACCCGATGTGGCACAATGCCCACTCCTTCTGTGTTTGATTTTCAGTATTTTTATTACAATGTGCCTGTTTCTGGATCATCTTCTTTTTATCCTACTTGGGTTCATTTAGCTTCCTAGGCCTCTCAATTATTATTTTTCAGTAAATTTGGGAAATTTTCGGCCATTAAATCTTCAGATGTTTTCTCTTGTCCTTTTTCTCTCTCTCTTCTCCATATGATACTCTTACTGTAGGTATCCTGCCCTTCATAGTGTCCCACATTTCTCTGAAACTTTATTATTTTCATAATTATATTTTTCTCAATTCTTCTGGAAACATAATCCCTACCATTCTATTTTCATATTCTCTAATTCTTCTGCTGGTTTAAATACACTATTGATTAGTCAATTTTTCTTTTCAATTAATTTACTTTTCAGATGTTTTCACTTGTCTCTTTTTAAAAATTATATCTCTGTTTAGTGCAACATTGTAATCATGCCTTTATTTACTTTCATTTTAAAAGTATGGTATCCTTTAGTTCATTGATATTTGTAGTGGTTACTTTGAAAGTTTTGTCTGCACAATCCGACACTGAGTTTCTCTGTGGGCAGTTTCTGTTGCCTGCTGGTTCGCAATGTGCTGATTATACTCTCCTATTTCTTTGGCTTGTCTCCTAAGTCTTTTTTGGAAACTGGACATTTTAGATAATACATTGTAGCAACCCTGGGTGCTGGTCCCGCTCTGGGGTTTGCTATGATTTGTTTGTTTATTTGATGACTGGCTGGAATATTTCAGGGAGTATTTGCTTTCTCCTCCCTGGCAGTGGTTAGCCTCTGCTGCTGCTCCACAGTGTGCAGCCCCACGTGTGCTTGGTCACCCTAGGACGACAGCGATTTGGGCATGGCTCTCTTCCACTCTTTCCTTCAACACACCAAGCTGTCAAGCTCTGCTGATTGTCAGCTGATACGTCCTGGGGCACAAGCCTATCAAGTTCAGCTCTTTTGAAGGAATAGTTGCCAAGGTCAGTGGTTGAGATTTGGTGTGATCCCAGGCAAGCCCTATCGACTGTCTCCCTCCCTATGTCTTTCAGGAAAACCAGCCGGCCTCAGGTTTGGCCTAAAAGTGCAGAGTCCACCAATCCCCACCAACACCTTTGACCACAAACACTGCTGCTTTTGAGAGTGCCCATAAGCTTGAATCTCTCCATACTCCCTCGCAAATAAGGTTAGTTTCTTGAATAGGCATTAGGAATTATATTTTTTTTAAAATAAAAAAGATTTATTTATTTATTTGAAAGTCAGAGTTACAGAGAGACAGAAGGAGAGGCAGAGAGAGAGAAGTCTTCCATCTGCTAGTTCACTCCCCAAATGGCCGCAATGTCCCGAGCTACGCTGATCCAAAGCCATGAGCCAGGAGCTTCTTCTGGGTCTCCCATGTGGGTGCAGGGGCCCAAGCATTTGAGCATCTTCTACTGCTTTCCCAGGTGATAGCAGAGAGCTGGATTGGAAGTGGAGCAGCCAGGACTTGAACCAGCGCCCATATGGGATGCCGGCACTGCAGGTGGCGGCTTTACTTGCTACTCCACAGCACCAGCCCCAGGAGTAATCTTGTTATCCTACTTTTGAAAGATTTATTTACTTGAGGGGCCAACATTGTGGTATAGGGAGTAAACCCGCCTCCTGCAATGCCAGCACCCCATATGGGCGCCAGTTTGTGTCCCAGCTGCTCTGCTTTTGATCCAGCTCCCTGCTAATGGCCTGGGAAACCAACGGAAGATGCCCAAATATGTGGGCCCCTGCTGTGGGAGACCCAGATGAAGCTCCTAGCTCCTGGCTTCAGCGTAGCCCAGTGCTGGCCGCTGAGACATCTGGAGAGTGAACGAGCAGATGAAGATTTCTATCTCTCCCTCTCTTGGTAATTCTTTCAAAGTCAATAAATAAATCTTCTGTAAAAAAGATTTACTTGAAAACAGAGGGAGAGAGACCGTCCATCCACTGGTTCACTCCCTGAATGACCACAGCACCCAGCGCTGGGCCAGATCAAAGCCAGGAGCCAGGAAATCCATCTGGGTGTCCCATGTGGGTGGCAGGGACTCCAGTACATGAGCCATCATCTGTTGCTTCCCAGGTACATTATCAGGAAGCTGAATCAGGAGTGGAGTAGCAGGGACTTGAACTGGTGTCCATATGCAAAGTGGGTGGCCTTAACCTGCTGCTAACTATTTTGTAACTTCTTTTTCTTTTATTTATTTATTTTTTATTATTTGACAGGTAAAGTGAGAGAGAGAGAGACAGAGAGAAAGGTCTTCCTTCTATGGGTTCATTCCCAAAATGGCCGCCATGGCTGGTGCTGCGCCGACCTGAAGCCAGGAGCCAGGTGCTTCTTCCTGGTCTCCCACGCGGATGCAGGGCCCAAGGATTTGGGCCATCCTCCACTGCCTTCCTGGGCCACAGCAGAGAGCTGGACTGGAAGAGGAGCAACCGGGACTAGAACCCAGTACCCATATGGGATGCCAGCACCACAGGTGGAGGATTAATCAAGTGAGCCATGGCGCCAGCCCCCCTTTTTGTATTTTTTATTTTATTTTATTTTATTTTTTGACAGGCAGAGTGGACAGTAAGAGAGAGAGACGGAGAGAAAGGTCTTCCTTTTGCCATTGGTTCACCCTCCAATGGCCGCCACGGCTGGCGCACTGTGGCCAGCGCACCACGCTGATCCGAAGGCAGGAGCCAGGTGCTTCTTCCTGGTCTCCCACGTGGGTGCAGGGCCCAAGGACTTGAGTCATCCTCCACTGCACTCCTGGGCCACAGCAGAGAGCTGGACTGGAAGAGGAGCAACCAGGACTAGAACCCAGCACCCACATGGGATGCCAGCACAGCAGGTGGAGGATTAATCAAGTGAGCCATGGCGCTGGCCCCCCTTTTTTTGATTTTTGTAAACGATGACCTCTTCTGGTGGCAGAGCCAGCGTCTCAACCTCATGTTCATCAGGAATGCCTTGCAGACATGTTCATGGCCGTGCGTGCACAGGCACTGTGTCAGTTTCCTTCTGGATCCCAGTTGTTCCCTCCCATCTTGCTCACTCACTGCACCATGGCTCTACAAAGCCAGGAAGGGAATCTGATTTTTTCCTGGTGTCTTTTGCCCTGAAACATATAGACATCCAGTAAATGCCGGGTAATTAAACCAATGGAGAAATGCATGGTCGATGAATACGTCACAGTACAAGTTAGAGCTTTTCACACTTGGAGAATGCTTGTGACTGTTACAAACAAACACACACACACACACATCTCAAAAAAAAAAAAAAAAAATCCTGAGACTGGCTTTGAGGGCTCACCTTTGAGGGATGCCCAGTTTGAAAACAATTTGCATAAAAAGTCTTAATCTGGGGCCAGCACGGTGGTGCAGCAGGCTCACTGGACTTACATCTCCAGCATCCCACACTGAAGTGTCTGTTTGAGTCCCAGCTGCTCCACTGGTGATCCAGCTCTCTGACAATGGCAGGAGGAGATGGCCCAAGGTCTTGGCCCCTCCACCCACGTGGGAGACCCCAATGGAGTTCCAGGCTCCTGGCTTCAGCCTGGGTGTTGAGGCCATCTGGGGAGTGAATCAGCAGATGGAGGGTCTCTCTTTCTTGTGTGTGTGTGTGTGTGTGTGTCTTTCTGTGACTCTGCTCTTCAAATAATCTTTTTTTAAATGTTATACAATGAACACTTCCATGATTTTTCACTGCACTTAGATTTGATTTTAGAAATAGGAAGGTGTTGAAGTTTGTATTCCTCAAATAAAAGCTGTGTGGGGAAAAAAGAAATAAGTATTTTCAAAGTTTGTGGAAAATGGAATTAAAAGATAAGTTAATTTTGAGGTAAATTGAAATATAAGCACAGCTTTTTCATAATACACACTATCTGTGAAGTTTTTGAAGGCCTCTGGTAGTTAACAGAAAGTTTCAAAATGATCATCAAAATGAAAGCAGTTAACTAAGAACACCTCCTGGGGCCGGCGCTGTGGCGTAGCGGGTAAAGCCGCCGCCTGCAGTGCCGGCATCCCATATGGGCGGCGGTTCGAGTCCTGGCTGCTCCACTTCCAATCCAGCTCTCTGCTATGGCCCTGGAAAGCAGTAGAAGATGGCACCCATGTGGGAGACCCAGAAGCAGCTCCTGGCTCCTGGCTTCGAATCGGCGCAACTCCGGCCATTGCGGCCATTTGGGGAGTGAACTAGTGGATGGAAGATCTCTCTCTCTCTGCTTGTCCTTCTCTCTCTGTGCAACTGTGACTTTCAAGTAAAATATATAAATCTTTAAAAAAAAAAAAAAAAAAGAACACGTCCTGCACATACCACACCACACATACCCCCTAGATCTCACCCAACCGCTCATTTTAACCACACTTTACACGGCAGGCGTCGGAGTCTGCAGTTCAACTTGGCCAGCTTCTGGTTTTGGAGCTGAGCACATCCGTTGAGCTATGGGGCCCTCAGTTTTGTCATCTCTAAGCGCACAATCGCAGCAGTGACGTCCCGGAGGCGGCCGGGACATTGACTGTTCTGTCGGCACCTGGGTTGTGATTCTTCTCCCGAATGAAGCATGGCACATAGCAGTACAAGCCTTTCCGCGAGCTCTTTGCATGGGGACGATGGGGCAGGTGGCCCACAAGCAGAGGAACCGCCATCCCGGTCTCTTGCGGTGAGGACGCAGGATGGCACCGCTTGCTCAGTCGGGATGGACGGAGGCTTCCCAGGCGGAGGCTCTCTTCTGAGCACGAGCAGGGGGCAGCTGCTCTCGCGCGTCCTGGGGTACCAGCCTTGGCGCTTGCGCACAGCACAGCATCTCCCCGACTCCCCGTCCCGAGCCGGGCCCCGGCTTGCACGGTACTGCAATCTTCTTGAACAGTGATTCCAAACCTGATTCCCACCGCCACTCCCCCAACCCAGACAACTCTGCTCAAGGAGAGCCGCACACTTCTGAGCGGGGAAAGAGATTCTAAACTCTCTGCAGGTCCTCCCTTCTGGAGTGACCTCTTGTATCCAGCAGTAAACCACAGCTAATTGGCACAACATCCTACTCCCACCCGCCCAGGTTCCAGACTGTAGTTACAGCTGCTGAAGGCCCTCCAAGGAAAGTTGCATGGTGTGTTGTTCAAAAAGACCTCCCCCGCCCCCGCCCCCGCCCCCGCCCCCGCCCCAGCCAAGGACTCAACATCGGCATTCTATGATGTGACCCCCCGGGGTGCCCTATCTATGAAGCATTCCTCCACCAAAAGACTTAGTCTGACAGTGGCCTGGAGGAAATGGGGTGGGGGGGGGGGGATGAGCTGCCCTCTGGTCACCAGGACAGCCAGAAGTGCTGAGCCTGTGTGTCTCTCTGGCCCCTGGCAGCCCTCTGCCTATCCCTCACCCCAGCACGGTAGACACGGTTAATTCCATAGCGTCAAGTGGACCAGGCTAAGGGATGGCCAAACATGCCTTGCGGGTGAGTGTTGGGGTTGCTGGAAGAGATCAGCCTTTGGGTCAGTGACTGAGGGCACACCTGCCCTCACCTGGTGTGGTGGGCACCATTCCATCTGTCGGTGGCCCAGATGGAAACAAAAGGCAGAGGAAGAGCTGCCCTCAGGCATCAGACCACCTGAGCTTGGATCCTGGACTCACACCAGTGGTCCCCCCAGACTGAGTAACACCAAGGGCTTTCCTGGTTTCCCAGCTTGCAGAGAGCAGATCAGGGGACTTCTTTGTCTCCATAATCAAATGAGCCAGTTCTGCTCATGTGTGTCTCCTACCACTCTGATTCTCTGATACAACCCCAGGCTATCCGCTGCAGGCTCAGCCTAGAGCTCCCTTCCTTGGCCCTGGGTGGAAACCACACCCTGCTCACCTGTGGAGTTTGGGGTGGTCGCATAGTTAACCAGCTTCCCCCAGGGCACCTTCTCCCCTCAGTTTGATGTGAGTCAAAGCTGAGTCTTGAACAATTTCTTTTAACTAGGTAAAATACAACTATCAAAGTAGAATTTAAAAAATACTTGCTTACTAATCACTTAACTGACTCACACACCTCCTCCACAGAAAAATGTAATGTACATCCAACTAGGAGATGAGTATTTGCCCACAGCAACAGCTTCTTCCCCTTGGGAAGCTGTCCTGTCCCCCAGCCACATGAACCTGCCATTCACGACATCCTGCACCTGGCTACCAGTGAGTGGCAGAAGTAGGGTTGCAATTCCCAAGGACATGGGATTGGATCAGGAATGGGCGTGTGACTTACGCCTCGCCCATCAAAGTTTTTCCATGGGATATTGCTCACTAGAACTTGGAGAAGAGCCCTCTTTCTTCCCTGGTTGCACACTGGGAAGCTGTAGAGCTGGGACTGCCCATAACCCTTTTCGCCAAGATGGCCCTGAAAGCAAAGAAGGAAGCTCCCACCACTCACAAAGTTGAAGCCAAAGCAAGGCTTTGAAGGCCAAGAAGGCAATGCCAAAAGGTGTCCATAGCCATCAAAAATAAATAAATAAAAAAGAAGAGCTGCATGTCACCCACGTTCCAGTGGCCAAGACACTACGCCTCTGGCAGCTGTGCAAATATCCTCAGAACAACACCTCCAGGAGAAACAAGCTTGACCACTGTGCCATCACCACGTTCCCCCCGACAACTGAGTCTGCTGTGAAGAAGATAGAAGACAACAACACACGCGTGTTCACTGTGGATGCCAAGCCCAACAAGCCCAGATCAAAGAGGCTGTGAAGGACTCAGTGTCATGGATGGGGTCAAGGTCAACGCCCTGATCAGACCCAACAGAGAGAAGGCAGCATGTGTTCCATGGCTCCTGATTATGATGCTTTGCATGTTGCCAGCAAAATGGGCAACTAAACTAAACTGAATCCAGCTGGCTAATTCCAAATATATGTTCTAAAAAAAGAGTCTTGCCTGGTAAATCTTCAGAGGCAGAAGCCACATCTTGTACTGATTTATGCCTCATGGCATCTAAAGCACATAGGGTGAGGGTTTAAGGAAAACTTGCTAATGGCTTAAAAACTAATATACAGGAGAATTACCTGAATCAAATTTAATTTCCTTGGCATCCCAAAGATAGGCATGCAAATGCACCCACCCGGGCATACTCACACACAGAGCAGGTGTATGTGCCCACACGTTCACATAGGCACGACTTGCTGGGAACACAAAAACATCTTCAAAGGTCAAATTGCCCAAAATCAATTTTGATAGGAAATACATTGTACATTAGGTACAGATGGAAAAAACAAAAAACAAAAAACACAAACCAATCCTGTTTGTTTTTTTTTTAAGGGAAAGTGTTTATTGGGGGAAACCCGACAGGCCAGAGGGAAGGGGTGAAGAAGGAGAGCGTAAGAGAGAGATCAAGAGAGAGAGAGGGAAAGAGATCAGGAGACGGAAAGAAAATGAGCCCCATGTTCAGGAACAGGTCCTTTTAAAACTTTGCCAGGGTGCTGGCAAGGAAGTAGAAGCAGCGAATCCCATTAGGATGGGGGTGGAGCTTGACACCAGTGCCAACCCTGGTATTTCTAAGGTCTCATTTCCCTCCTTTGGAACAGTGCTTTGTGTTTTAATATATTTCCTCTCACATGTTTCCCATGTTATCATTAAGATAGGTGTGTTAGTATCCCCATTTCACAGAAGAGTGAGCTGAGAAATGACACTCAAGTCCATACAGCTGGTATGTAGATCCAGACCCCAGAACCAATTGGCTCCAAGCTCCTGGTACAATGCTGCCTCCTTGTGGACCATGAACTGCTTCTGAGACCAAACAGGGAAGGACTATAATCCATTGCTTAGGACACAGCCCGTGGTTTCCAGAATCAGGAAAGGGGCGTGGCTAAAGTTTGTTTTGTTTTGTTTTGTTTTGTTTTTTGAATTTTATTTATTTATTTGTGAGGTAGAGTTATAGACAATGAGAGGGAGAGACAGAGAAAAAGGTCTTCCTTCTGTTGGTTCACTCCCCAATTGGCCACAATGGCCAGAGCTGCACTGATCCAAAGCCAGGAGCCAGGAGCTTCTTCCGGGTCTCCCACATGGGTGCAGGGGCCCAAGGACTTGGGCCATCTTCCACTGCTTTCCCAGGCCACAGCAGAGAACTGGACTGGAAGTGGAGCCGCTGGGACTAGAACCAGCACCCATAAGGGATGCCATGGGCGGAGGATTAACCTACTGCGCCATGGGGCCAGCCCCATGGCTAAGGTAATAAGCACACCCACCTTCTGGGTGGCTCATCTGTGCAGAGGGAGTGATCATCATGTTTATGGGTGTAAAGCCGCGTTGGCAGCATTGTGGTTGGTTTGCTTTTCAAGGACTGAGGGAGCTATAATGACAAGAGACAGGAAAAGACCGGAAGCAGGGGCAGAGAGGAGGCTCGTGAGATGCTCACCGCGTCCTACAGCTGCCGTTGACAGGGTATAGCATGTATTTTTGACTCCTGGTATTTTTCACTTACAATAGGTCCATCTGGTCACCACCCACTCCTAAGCTGAGGAGCATCTGTAACTTCCCTGGCCTTTAATCAGGCCAATTGATTCTGGGTGATGTGTGGCACAGAGTGCAACCAGTGAATGTCGTGGACATGAGCCCAACACTCCAGTCCCTTTGCCATAAAATGAACTTCTTGACCACAGGCAATATTTTGTGCTATGAGGGTTGTAGGACATTCTCTAAGTCCACGAACTGTGGTGCTGTCAGGTGCACTGTAGACAAATAAAGGCAAACCCTTATCTGGAATAAATACCCATTCCCTTGAAGACAAACTATGGCCCAGTATAGTCAACCTGACACATGGAGGCTGGCTGATCTTCCTAAAATAGGTGTTGTCAAAAGCCTCAATGTTGACCTGTGCTGTGGGGACACTGGACGCTCCACAGTGACAATAGTCGGATTCCTCTTGATGAGAGGGACCTGAACTGGTGCCCTCAGATATAAATTCTATCCTTGCCCCGCTGCCATTTTGTTCATGGGCTCACTAAGTGACCTCGGGGGCGGGGCAGGGAGGCCAGCAGTGAGGACACTCACATCCCACACTGATGTGGCTGGTTTCGATTCCAGGCTCCAGCTCCTGACTCCAGCTTCCTGCCAATGCAGACCCTGGGAGGCAGTGACAATGGCTCAAGTAATTGGGTTCCTGTTTCCCGTACCGGAGACCTGTGCTGTCTTTTCTCTATTCTACTGTTCTCCTGCCGTGCATTTTCTTTGATTCATTTACCATGCAGGTCTCAGGCCACAGGCTATAGTGTCTGGTCTTTATTCCTGATGATGTTTCTCTTCATGTCTCTTGGGCACATCTATCATTCCATCTGCCTGCTATACTTCCAAGTCAGAAGTCCTGACTCCCAGCTCCAGCGGGACCCCAGCTCCAGCCCTGGCTGTTGTGGACATTTAGGATTTGGGATTTGGGAAATGAACCAGCATCTCACCCTCGCCCTCTCCCTCCCTATTTCCCTCCCTCTCCTGTCTCTCTGTGTCTTAATTGAGAAAATTAAAAATTTAAGAAAAATTGTAGGTGTTTGAGGGAAGGAACACACTGTGAGCCACAGTGGGTTATCCTGTCTCTAGGCCCCGGAGGCCCCCTCTACAGGGGGTGTCCTTTGGTGAACATTCACAGGACTTACAAATAAGTACATTCAGGGCCGGCACTGTGGCATAGCAGGTAAAGCTGCCACCTACAGTGCCGGCATCCCATATGGGTGCTGGTTCCTGGCCCAGCTGCTCCACTTCTGATCCAGCTCTCTGCTATGGCCTGGGAAAGCAGTAGAAGACAGCCGAAATCCTTGGGCCCCAGCACCTACATGGGAGACCCAAAAGAAGCTCCTGGCTCCTGGCTTTGGATCGGTGCAGCTCTGGCTGTTGCACCCAAATGAGGAGTGAACCAGCGGATGGAGGGCCTCTCTCTCTCTCACTGCCTCTCCTCTCTCTGTGTAACTCTGACTTCCAAATAAAATAAATCTTTTAAAAAAAAAAAAGATGGTTCAAAACACAAATGTTTCAGAGGCAAAATAATCTTAAAGTTTGAATAAAATCCTATTTAAAAAAACAAACAAAACAAAACAAAACAAAAAAACAAGGGGCCACCGCCATGGCACAGTAGGTTAATCCTCTACCTGTGGCACCGGCATCCCATATAGGCACTGATTATAGTCCCGGCTGCTCCTCTTCTGATCCAGCTCTCTGCAATGGCCTGGGATAGCAGTAGAAGATGGCCCAGGTGCTTGGGCCCCTGTACCCATGTGGGAGACCAGGAAGAAGTACCTGGCTCCTGGCTTCGGCTCGGCGCAGCTCCGGCCATTGTGGCCAATTGGGGAGTGAACCAACGGAAAGAAGACCTTCTTCTCTGTCTCTCCCTCTCACTGTCTGTAACTCTACTTCTCAAATAAATAAATAAAATCTTTTTAAAAAACAAATAAGTACATTTTTAGGCCCATTTTAAGAGGTTAGGGTGGGCATAGGGCATGGCAGTCAAGATGCCTCTTGGGACACCTGCATCCCATATTGGAGTACCTGCGTTTGAGTCCCGCCTCTACTTCCAATTCCAGCTTCCTGCTAACGTGCACCCTGGGAGGCAGACGTGATGGCTCAGCTACTCAGGTCCCTGTCACCCACTCGGTGGCTCAGAATGAGTTCTCGGGTCCTGGCCCTGGCTGCTGCAGGCATTTGGGGAGTAAACCAGTTGGTGGGAGATCTCTGTCTCTTTGTCTCTTTGTCTCTCTACCTATCAGATAATTAAAAAAAAAACATAAAAGAGGTCCATTCACACATTTCTTTGCAACCCTCTTCATCACCAGTCTTCCAAGTTTGTTCTTCATGAATGAACAACCAGTCTTCCAATCCATTAACTATTGACCACAAATTGGCCTGGCTTCACACCGCAGGGCAGTGCTCCTTCTGCACTGAGTGGGCAGCAAATGTCCTGCTTAGAACTGGGCCTTTTGGGAGGATTTCCTCTCACCTCCGCGTTTCAGACTCGCTCCTCCTGGGAGATGTAAAACAGCAGCTGTCCACATTTGACCCCGTTTGCCAATCAAGATTCTACTTTTCCCTTCTCTGGCAACCAGGCATAGGCAACACCCCGGGAGGCCAGAGGCGAAGCTGTAGAAGCAAGAACTGGGGGTCACCCACTCGTGAAGTTTTCTTGAGCATTAGTACCTGTTCGGGTGCAGCATTTCCATTTTATACTGGAGACTGTTGCCCAGGCCAGCGTTGTGACTCTGTGTCGGATGACACCCAGACGTGACTGACAGTTCATTTGGCTGGCCCAGTGCTGCACGTTCAGGATTTGATTTCCTTCAGGGCCCACACTCAGCCCTGTTCTGAGAATCGCTGAAGGGGCCTTGTGGTTTCGGGGGACATTCTGGATTCTCTTCTCCAAGGAGGGCAGTAGAGATGCCCGTGTTTCACACTGGAGTGCCTGGGCTCCCTTCTTACCTTTAGCGCCTGACTCAGTGCAGGCACTGGGAGGCAGGAGTGGCATCTTAAGTGACGGGGTTTCTGCCGCCCATGTAGGAAACCTGGACTAAGGTCCCAGTTCCTAGTGAGCATTTGGGGAGTGAACCGGTGAATGAGAGCTTTCTCTCTCTGCCTTTCACATTAATTAATTTAATGATAAAAACTTGCATCAAACTAGGAACAGAGGGGAACTCCCTCCACTTCATAAAGGGCATCTGTTAACATCACACAGTTAACACCTTACTTAAAGCTGGGAAAACTCGAAGCTTTCCTGCTAAGATCAGGCATAAAGCAAAGATCTCTTCTCTCACTGCTATTTTCCAATGTTGTAGTAGAAGTCTTACCTAATGCAGTAAGACAAGAAACAGAAATTAAAAAGTATACAGGTTGGGAAGAATAAAACTGTCTATGTTTGCAAATGACATGAGAATCTAGGAAGTAAATCCAAAAGAATCACAAAAAATACCTGAAAAATAATAGCTGATTATGGCAAGGTTGAAGGATACACAGTTAATATTCCATTATACCAGAAAAGAACAAGTGGAATTTGAAATTTAAGACACATTAACATTTACATTAGCACTGCAGCAATTTGTACAAGATCTATATGCATAAAACCACAAAGTTCTGATGAAAGATATCAAAGAAC
This sequence comes from Oryctolagus cuniculus, assembly GCF_051225735.1. Taxonomy (NCBI): domain Eukaryota; kingdom Metazoa; phylum Chordata; class Mammalia; order Lagomorpha; family Leporidae; genus Oryctolagus; species Oryctolagus cuniculus. Next base: position 121,531,454 of record NC_142868.1, read on the forward strand.
TAAATAAATGGAGACATTCCAGGTTCCTAAATGGAAGACACAATTTGACCTGTGGAGCCCACACAACAATTTGTCAAAATCCCAGCAAGTTATTTTGTGGACATCAACAAACTGATTCTAGAGTTTACAGGGAGAGGCAAAAGACCCAGAGTATCCAAGCAAACATCAAAAGAGAAGGAAACCAGAGGACAGACACTATCCAACCTTAGAGTCACTATAGGGCCGGCACCGCGGCTCACTAGGCTAATCCTCTTCCTGCGGCGCCGGTACCCCAGGTTCTAGTCCTGGTTAGGGCACCAGATTCTGTCCCAGTTGCTCCTCTTCCAGGCCAGCTCTCTGCTGTGGCCCGGGAAGGCAGTGGAGAATGGCCCAGGTCCTTGGGCCCTGCACCCCATGGGAGACCAGGAGGAAGCACCTGTTTCCTGGCTTCGGATCAGCACAGCGCCAGCCATAGCGGCCTTTTTGGGGGTTAACCAATGGAAGGAAGACCTTTCTCTCTGTCTCTCTCTCTCTCTCTCTCACTGTCTAACTCTGCCTGTCAAAAAAAGGGGGGGTCACTATAAAGCTACAATCATCAGGGGCGGGCATTTGGCATAGCACTTAGGATGCTGCTTGGGATGCCCACCCCCACATCGGAGTATCTGGGTTCTGGGACCAGCTAGAGTCTCAGGTCCAGCTTCCTGCTCACGCACACCAAGCAGCAGGTGATGGCCCAAGTAGGTAGGTCCCTGCCAACAACATGGGAGGTTCAGACCGAGTTCCTGCTCCTGGCTTCAGCCTGGCCCTTCCCCAACTGTAGCAGGCATTTGGGAGAATAAACTAATGTCTCTCTGTCTCTCTATCTCTCTGTCTCTCTCCCTCCTTACCTTTAAAAATAATTTTTAAAAAATAAATGGACAAACAAAACACAGGAAAACAAAAAAAACAAATAGAAGATTTGACATGAGGAAAAGCGGCTAGATTATGGGCACTGGCACCGAGCGGGTCCACTGGACCTGGCCAGCTGTCACAATCCTTAACTCTACCTTGAAGTCTTGCATCATGATGAATAGCTGCTTTATTTCTATTTTTTTTTTTTTTTTTGGACATGACTTTCCTTGGAAAATGCATTCGCGTTCATTTTCTACACGCCATTGCTTTTTTTGAAATTCTTCTGTGATTCTGTATACACCCACGTGAGCATTCCCTGTTAAGTGTTCCCATCTCTTGTGCTACACTTTCATGCTGCTTTGGGTATACAACGACCCATTCCACATGTGCTCACACAGCCTACAGATTGGCAGAAACAATACTGGTGATCAGACGGCAACGCTGCCGTGTCTTCCTATCCCACTGTGCACATCATTACTTTCTCTTTTAAACATGTATGCAGTTGAAAGAGTTACAGAGAGAGAGAGAGAGAGAGAGAGAGAGAGAGAGATCTTCCATCTGCTGGTTCACTCCCCTAAATGACCACAATAGCTAGGCTGAAGTCCATCCTCTCTCTCACATGGATTGCAAGGGCCCAAGGACTTGGGTCATTATCTGCTGCTTTCCCAGGTGCACCAGCAGGGAGCTGGTGTGAGGCAGCCAGGACTCTAATAAGTGGTCATATGGGCTGCTGGCATTGCACGTGGCAGCTTAACCCGTTATGGCAACAGACCCCTAGACACACATAATGATTTTCTAACCAGTCAGCAACTCCACCAGCTTTTCCAACGGCAAATGCAGTTCTAAGTCATTAAAAATCTCCTGGAATTTCATCAGTTGGAACGTGCCAGTGCCAACAAATGAGATATTTGTAAACTGAAGTTTTCATCCTTGCATATTGCATACCAATCCCTTCCCCAGAATTTGACTTTCCACCCCTTTTACATGGTCTTTGCTTCTCATGGGAATTGTGGTTTTTAGGGTTTGGGCTTTCAGATTTTCAACACGGGGAGTCTGAATCTTCCAGGATTCTGGGTTTGGCGCTTTTAGACCTCAGGGCTCTTGTCTGTTCCGAATTGCAAGGTTTAGGTTTAAGGCATGGGAAGCTGTGTGTCTTTCAGGACTGCGGTTGGCACCACATAACAGTGTGTTGCCTGGTGACGTTGTAGCTGTCTTAGTTTGTGTGAGTGCACCCTGTGATGTTTGCACACAATGACAAAATTGCCTACTGATGCATCTCGGGACATATATGTCCTGAGTGGCACTTAGTGACATGTGACCGCATGTAGTACAGCTTCTACGAGCGATATGTGCTCCTAAGAGGGTGACATGGGAAAGAGGAAGCCGCACAACCAAATAAATGTAGTGGATACGAATCTCAGTGTTTTCCTTAAATCAACTTAATTCTGACTCCAAGGCCTTGTCCTTCCCACATAAACCATCTCAGACACAGTTGGGTCCCTCCTGCTGCTGGGACATCAGCACACTGTTAAAGTCCTGAGATCCCGAGGCGGGGCCCTGCTCTGCATGGCACCCCCACTGCTGTGGTCTTCCTCCTCATCCAGGCCTGCAGTGTTTCCAGCTGGGATGCCTTTGGGCTTGGAGGCTACCCATGGGACCCGGGACTCTTTGCTGAGGTTGGGATCGTCCTCCTGAAGCCTGGCTGCCACTGCATGGGAGCCGGCACAGAGGAGGGGAGACCACAGCTCCCAGCACACACCCCACCTCCAGGCCTCCTCCCCTTCCTGTTCAACGGTGTATGTGCAGGGAGAGGCGCTGGTGCCCTCTTGCGCACCCATCACCATCCCCAGGGGTGACCTTCCCCGTGGGAGCAGACGGGCCTCGCTCTTCTTCGAGAAAAGTTCACACAGGAAGGGCCCACTCTGCTGGGCCACCTGGGAGAACTGGAACGGGGGAAAAGTGGAAGGGAGAGGATACAGAAAGGGGAAACCACCGCTCTCTTCTTTCCAAGAGACGATGGCGCAGGTGAGGTTCAGGATGCTCCTGCTCACCTCCGGCTCTGGATCGGAGCTGGCGCCCACCTCAGGGGCTGCCTCCCGCTGTGTGTGCCCCATGGCCCTGGAGGGGCCTCCGTGCTTCTTCCCTGGCCTTAAGGTACAAAGGTCACTTGCCTGCCACCTCTGCCCCAAACCGTGAATTCCGACAGGTATTGCCGGCGTCCAGAGGGCTGAGCCCAGCAGAGAGTGATGGAAACAGGTGCTGTGCCGATCGGTGCCTTGCGTCTCTCTACCCAGCCCCACCAGCAGGGGCAGGGGATCCATCCCAACCTGCTCTGCTCTCGTTTTTCTCACATAGCAGCCGTCCGGGGGGGCCTCAGGTGCGATGAGCAGAGACGGAAAACTCCCACGGATGCGGCTGCCCTACCTGCCTCTTTCCTCTTTACCCACGCTGTGAAATGCCCTATTCCCAAGCCTCCTGCTCACACCAGGGCAGTTGAAGCAGAGGAAGCAAAGGCAAAATGGTGTCCTTGGAGCCGCCTAAGGCTTCCTACAGGTGAAAACTCTTTGGATCTGGACTGTTGCAGGAGTCTTATCTGGGATAGTTCAGGCGCGGTCACCCTATCAGAGCTCCGCAGATCCCCAGACCTCACCTGTCCTTTGCCAGGGTTAACTCCACCTGACGTCGCTGCAGGTTTCTCGTTTGTGTGGCCCTCGGCGAGCCGGCATGGGTACAGACACAGAGAGATACACATTCTACCCTCCAGGAGACTTCTCCCAGACGTCGGGGAGCAGACACACAAGCACACACGTCTGGGTTACCGATTCCTGGGTCTGTAGCTTAGCCGGCACCGCTCATGCCGTCCTACCCGACACTACAGGATGCGGCAGGGACAGCCTCTGCATGACGTCTCCCAGATTCACCCCTTGCACCTCTTCACAATTAGGGTCACCGCCAGCGATGGTGCCTGCTTTGCAACTGGAACGTAGAAGGGTACAAGGCAACGCAGAACATACAAGGGTACGGGCTCCTCATGCAGGCACTGCTTCTGTGAGGTTTCCCATCCACACCTTCCTGGGACTTGCTCATTTTTCTTGCTCTCTCTTGCCGTTGTTTGTGTCTATGTAAATACCAGTTGCTATAAACAGAGGAACTCTAAACAAAAATGCCCTCTTGGGCACAGCCCCGCCAAAGTCATGCAGGGTGCAGGAGTGAGAGTGAGCTAGCACGTTGGCGACATGGAGGCTGGGAGGGGCTGGAAGTGGTGACACCGCGTCTTCCTATAGTGCCTTGTGCAGGGCTCGAGGGAAAGCGCCTTGGGGAGAGGTGCTTGGTTGTAGGCTCGGGAGCAGAAGGCCACTTGGCCAGACCCTGCCTCCTTGACTGTAGTGAGACAGCATTAGACAAGATGTCACAGCTCCCCTGGCCTCGGTCTCCTCATCTGATGTGTGAGAAAACTAACGGCAGACCTGCCCCTCTCGCTGGGGGGTTTCGGGAACGTCCTCACAGCATGGGGGTGTGCTTTATAAAAGTTCTTGTTAAACTGAACTCTAAAGGGCCAAGCCCAGGGCTCCAGATGGAGGGAGGAGCCAGGGCTGCAGGCAGAGCTAGAGAGGCGCACTTGTCAGCTGTTCTCGGGGCGGAAGTGAAGCCTCAGCCAGCGCCAGAGGATGTGCAGGAACACATAGGATGATGTTTCACCGAAACCGCCATCCATGCAACTCGAATTTGTGGGCCAAGTTAATTTTCTTTATTTTACTGTTTTAATTCTTAAAAATAAAATCATGCAACTAACAAAAGAAAAATTACCCATAAGATGCTATATTTTGAATTATAAAGAATGTCCAAAACTCCCTCTTTCTCTTTTTTTTAACATTTAATTTATTTATTTGAGAGGTAGAGTTACAGACAATGAGAGGGAGAGACAGGGAGAGAGGTCTTCCGTCCGTTGGTTCACTCCCCAGATGGCTGCAACAGCTGGAGCTGTGCTGATCCGAAGCCAGGAACCAGGAACTTCTTCCCACATGGTCTCCCACATGGGTGCAGGGGCCCAAGGCCTTGGGACATCTTCTACTGCTTTCCCAGGCCACAGCAGATAGCTGGATTGGAAGTGGAGCATCCGGGACTAGAACATGTACCCATATGGGATGCTGGCACCACAAGCGGAGGATTAACCTACTGTGCCACAGTGCTGGCCCCTCTTTATCTTTTTTTTTTAAAGATTTTATGTATGTATGTATTTGAGAGGTAGAGTTACAGACAGGGAGAGGGAGAGACAGAGAGGTCTTCCATCTGCTGGTTCACTCTCCAGATGGCTACAATGGCTGGAACTGAGCAGATCCCAAGCCAGGAGCCAGAAGTTTCCTCCGGGTCTCCCTCGTGGGTGCAGGAACACAAGGTCTTGGACCTTCTTCCACTGTTTTTCCAGACACATTAGCAGGAAGCTGGATCAGAAGTGGAGCAGCCGGGACTCAAGCCAATGCCTATATGGGATGCTGGCACAGCAGGCAGCAGTTTAACCTACTGCTCCACAACGCCAGCCCCATAAAGCTTTTTTTTTTTTTAAGATTTTTTTTTTTATTTATTTGAAAGGCAGAGTTACAGCAAGAGAGAGAGGGAAGGGAGACAGAGAGAAATAGTTTCCATCTGCTAGTTTACTCTACAAATGGCCTCAACGGTCAGGGCTGCCCAGGCCAATGTCAGAACCCAGGAACTTCTTCCAGATCTTCCATGTGGGTAGCAGGGGTCCAAGCACTTGGGCCATCTCCTGCTGCTTTCCCAGGTACATTAGCAGCAAGCTGGATCGGAAGTTCAACAGCAAGACTCAACCCAGTGCCCATATGGGATGCCAGCACTGCAGGTCACAAATTAACCTATGGTGCCACAGCACTGGCCTCCATAAAGCTTTTTTTTTTTTTTAAGATTTTATTTATTTATTTATTTATTTGAAAGCAGAATTACAGAGAGGCAGAGGCAGAGAGAGAGGTCTTCCATTTGTTGGTTCATTCTCCAGATAGATGAAACACCTGGAGCTGCGCCAATCAGAAGCTAGGAGCCAGGAGCTTCTTCTGGGTCTCCCATGTGGGTACAGGGGCCTAAGCACTTGGGCCATCTTCCACTGCTTTCCCAGGCCATAGTAGAGAGTTGGATCAGAAGTGGAGCAGCCGGGACTCGAACCAGCACCCATATGGGATGCAGGCAGCAGCTTTACCCACCAGGCCACAGCGCCAGCCCCCAGGGAACATTTTTATACCTGTTTGGCAACCTTCTTTTTCCAGGTTAGTATCATTCTTTTCATATCATCATCATTTATGTGTGTGTGCGTACAGAAAACACCCATTTAACCATGAATCTGTTTAACTATTTGTCTATTGATCAGCATCTAGTTTGCTTCCAAGCTTTCATAGTTGCAAAACCGCTACAACCGCACTGCTTCTCACTATGCACTTCTTGCCTCCAGGCATTCCTTGCAAAGTCTCCTAGAAGTGAAACCAGCCTGCTGATCCTGTAGGATTTCTCCCAGCCTGGATTTTTGTTGATTGCTACCCTGTAAATTTGTACATCTTTCTCTTTGCTCTGTATTCCCTGTACATTAGTAAGGTCAAAATCACACCTGTACTCAAAACCCTCCACTGGTGTCCAGAGGTGGAAGCCAATGACCTCGCAGTGTCCTCCAGGTCACCCCATCTGTGCTGACCAGGAAGATGTCACCTGCCCAGCACTCTCCAACGCTCCATGCACACGCATGATCCAGGGTCCTCCCTGGCAGCAAGCCAGCAGATGATGCGTTTGCAAAGTCCCTTTTCAGAACTGAGTTCCTGGAACCCTGCTTGGCACTGGTGATTGTACAGTGAGCTCCCATTTGGAAAGAGAGGCATGCATGCAGAGGGTTTATTGAAAAGTATTCTTGGGAGTCACACCTATAAGGGGGTGAGGACGGCACGGCTGGATGGAGATAGACGCCCGCCTGCATTGTGGGGGCAGCGAGGCCCTAGCAGTTCCTAGGGAGAACTCTGGAATGATCTATAATCAAGCAAGGGATGCTGCCCTTTGGATCCCTGTGTCACACAGCCCAGGAGGAGTTCCCACAGCCAGGGCAATGGCCAGCAACTAGGAGATGGGTGTCTTGTCCCTAGAGAGGGGACAGGGAGGACTGTCACAGTGTCCATGACAGCAAGGCTTCCAGGTCACAGTTTGTGTCCTCTGATGGCCACAGTCCCAGAGCTCACCTACTTCTACTGCAGCACGCCTCACTATGACCGAGGGACCTAGGAGGTAACGTTTCTCTCTTCTTCTTTTTCTTTAAATCTAATCTCTTTCCCTTTCTGGGGGAACCGTGACAGTTCCCCCAAGCCACTTCAGAGCCGCAGAAAGATAGATGAAGCTGCCCAGGACCTCAGTGTCCTTGGCATCTCGTGCAGCCACTGTCACTCTGTGGTTCCAACTGCACGAGGATATGAGTCGCTCTTGCAAAGTAATGGAGTTTCAGAGAGAGAGACGGACCGGAGCTCCTTACTTACTCCATGTCTGTGCAGTGCAAACAGTAACCATGGTCAGATATGGGGATTTACATGTACGTGGATCTAAGTTCTGCTTCCTCTCCAGCTGTCTTCTACTCCATAGGCCAGAGAGACTTTTCGAGAGAGAGAGAGAGAGAGAGAGAGAGAGAGAGAGAGAAATATGTGTAATGGGGGCTATACTGGTTACAAGTTTAAAATACCCCCACCCCAGCTTCCCTATTATTCTCCCTCTCCCATTATTTCCTCAGTGGTAGCTGTCATTAAGCAGCTGGCCTTCCGTCAGAGCCTTGAAAAGAGGAAGGAGGTAGTAACTTATGAAAATGCAATCCCCTGGGTGGGTATTTAGCCTGGTGGTTAAGTTGCTGGTTAGGCTGCCCCGCATCTCCCACCAGAGTATCTGGGTTCCATGCCCAGCTGTGGCTCCTGACTCCCATTAATGCAGACCCTGGGAGGGAGCAGTGATGACCCACCTGCTATGGACAGAACATGACTTGGCCCCTAAACTCGTGAAGATGTCTAGACACCACACACAGTTGATGGACTAAGGGTGGACACTAGATCTAGTTATAGTATCAGTCAAGTGGGCCTGGTGGGAGATCCTGGGGTCACTGGGAGACTGCCCTTGGATGGTAGTGCTCTCTCTTTTTTAAAGATTTATTTGATTTATCTGAAAGAGTTACAGAGAGGGATAGAGACAGAGAGAGAGAGAGGTCTTCCATCCACTGGTTCACTCCCCAGATGGCCACAACAGCTGGAGCTGCACTGATCTGAAGCCAGGAGCCAGGAGCCAGGGAGCCAGGAGCTTCTTCCAGGTCTCCCATGTGGGTGCAGGGGCCTAAGGACCTGGATCATCTACTGCTTTCCCAGGCCCTAGCAGAGAGCTGGATCAGAAGAGGAGCAGCCAGGACTAGAACCGGTGCCCATATGGGATTCTGGCGCTTCAGGCCGGGGCTTTAACCTGCTGTGCCACAGTGTCGGTCCCTGGTAGAGCTCTCAAGAGGGCTGGTATATAAACTGTGTCTGTCTGCAGCCTGGCTGGCTATGCAATCGATCATCTACACAATGCCCACCATCACCAGCCCCCACCAGATGCCAGACTAACGGGGCCACCCCATCTTGAGCTGTGAACCTCCCACCTGTAAGCCGGAACGCACCTTCCCCTCCCCACGAAGCTTCTCTCAGGGGTTTCAGTTAAGTGAATGAGAAGCCGACTGCCACATGGCTCAAGTAATTGGGTTCCGCCCTTGCACGGAGACCTGGAATGAGTTCCTGGCTTCTGCCTTGGCCCCGCTTCAGCCATTGCAGGCATTTAGGGGAGTGAGCCAGGGACTGGGCACTCTCTGTCTCTCAAATAAATAAATAATTGTTTTAAATTACATATAAAATGAAATGCAATCATTTTTATCACATAGGATGCTGTTTAACTGGCTATAGGGTAGTGTGCTTTATTATTTGGTATGAATGTTAGATTTTCTTATTACATAGCAGGCATCTATGTACCATAGCTTCTGCTAAAAATGATTCTGGAATGCTGAGCTGACAAGTGAAAATATGAGAAAAAGCAATCACTCCGGCGGCTGTTTCAGAGGGAACGTCAGATAGAGATGAATTGGCAAACACGCAGCAGAGCACGGGCGAGAATTTGAGGAGGGGGAGGGGCAGGGAGGTCCTGCCATCTGTAAACCAGCCGTCTGCTGGAGCCCGCGTTACCACAGCGCTGCCCGCGTGTGTTCTCTCCCTGTTCTTGCCCAGGAAGGAAAGACTTGGAGCTAGAGGAGGAGGAAATGAGATGGGCAAAGAAGACCCCACCTCGGCGGGGCCGTCAGCAGGCAGTTAAACATCTGTGCTCCTGGGAGGAAGCCGGAGCTGAGTGGAAGCTTCCAGAAGGCATGGGGGAGTCAGGCCTTCCCGCCTGCCACTGCTGGACTCGGAGAGGCACATTTTCCTTTACCCATGCTCTTAATTTTCTTCTACTTAAAAGCTAACACGTCCTCCACCTAGGAAGCATGCAACACATAGACAAGTGCAAAGAATGGAAAAATCAATCCCTAATGGTCAACACCCTTATCATTTCCTTCTGTTTTATTGCACATACATACAAACCTTTTTATTTTAATTTTAAAACCCTTTTATTTTATTATTTTAATGACCATATGATATTCCATTTTGTAAACACAACATTCTCTGTTATAAGAACTTTTCTAAAGATTTTTTTGTTTATTTGAAAGGCAGAATGACAGATAAAGATAAAGAAACAGGCCAGCGCTGCAGCTCACTAGGCTAGTCCTCCACTTGCAGTGCCGGCACCCCAGGTTCTAGTTCCGGTCGGGGCACCGGATTCTGTCCCGGTTGCCCCTCTTCCAGTCCAGCTCTCTGCTGTGGCCAGGGAGGGCAGTGGAGGATGGCCCAAGCACTTGGGCCCTGCACTCGCATGGGAGACCAGAAGGAAGCACCTGGCTCCTGGCTTCAGATCAGTGCAGCGCACCAGCCGTGGCGGCCATTTGGGGAGTGAACCAGTGGAAGGAAGACCTTTCTCTCTGTCTCTCTCTCTCTCACTGTCTAACTCTGCCTGTCAAAAAAGAAAAAAAAAAAGAGTGAGAAACAGAGAGATAGAAAAACAGAGATCTGGTTCATTCCCCAAATGGCTGCAGCAACCAGGTCTAGGCCATGCCAAAGCCAGAAGCCAGGAACTCCATCCTGGTCTCCCACATGGGTGCCAGGGGCACAAGCACTTGCTCTAGCCTCTGCTGCCTTCCCAGGTGCATTAGCAGGAAGCTGGATCAGAAGCAGAGAACCTGGGACTGGAACCGGTGCTCTGATATGGGATGCTGACATTGCAAGCAGTGGCTTAACCTGCTGCACCACAATGCCAGCCCCAGTTGTAAGACCTTCTATCCCTTTTGTTTTCCTTCTCCTATTTTTCACACAGCAATGGATAATTGTTTCCATCTACTAATCACGTGTTCTTAAGAGTGGAAATCCTAGATCAAAGGGCATGAATTTCTGTAAAGCCTCTGTCACACACATGGCCAGGTGCCCCTCAGGTAAGTTTCCACCAGCAGAAAATCCAGCTGTAGACAAGTAGCAGCTGTTTTCCACCAGTGATGGTGATCAAAGGATTTTGCAATGATTTGAATGAGGCTCCCCAACTGCATGTATTGGAAGCTTAATGCCTAATTCCTCAGTGTTGGGGAGGGGGCCTGGTATCAAATGCTGATTAGGTCAGGGCAGCACCATGACCGGATGAACGTCAATACTGGGGGCAGCGGGTCCGTTACCGTAGGACCGGATGTGGTGTAAAAACGAGTTTGCCCCTCTCTTGCTCACTTGCTTTCACCCTCTCTTGCCCTTGGCCTTCTGCCAGAGGATGGCACAGCCTGAGGGCCCTCACCAGGTGCCAGCATCTTGATACTGGATTTCCCAGCCTCCAGAACTGTAGGCCAAATGAATGTCTTCTCTTTATGGATTAACTTGGCCTGGAGTTTTCTGGCATTTCCGTGTCTGGCACGTTCTAAGAGAGTTATGGGGTGTGCTGCTTTTCAGCTTACTGTTTTACAACTTCAGTGTGAAAACAGGGATGGGATCTGTAAGTGTTCTTTCCTTTCCCAGAGGCACTAAAGCTTGGTCAGGATAGGGCACTGCAGAGGCTTTGCAGAAGGAGTTCCTGGTTCAACAGGTCCCAGGGGGAAGCTCCGTTCCTCTAGCCCCAAGCCCCTGCAGCACCTGGAAGCCAGCAGCTTCCCCTAGCACCCCCTGCCCCTTGGCAGTTTCCTGTGGGGTGCCCCCAGTGACACCACCCCTGAGCAGCTTCCCCTGCACCTTGGGGCCAATTCCCAGCAGCCTTTGCTCGTGTAGCCCCTCAGCAACTCTGCCATGCTATAGGCTATGCCACCTCCAAGGGTGGTTTCTTTTTTTTTTTTTTCTTTATTTATTTTATTTATTTTGACAGATAGAGTTAGACAGTGAGAGAGACAGAGAGACAAGTCTTCCTTCCATTGGTTCACCCCACAAATGGCTGCTACAGCCAGAGCTACGCCGATCCGAAGCCAGGAACCAGGTGCTTCCTCCTGGTCTCCCATGTGGGTGCAGGGCCCAAGTACTTGGGCCATCCTCCACTGCCTTCCCGGGCCACAGCAGAGAGCTGGACTGGAAGAAGAGCAACTGGGACTAGAACCCAGCACCCATATGGGATGCCAGCACCGCAGGCAAAGGATTAACCAAGTGAGCTATGGCGCCGGCCCCCGGGGGTGGTTTCTGTTCTTTGTATTTGCCAAAGGAAATGCAGTAAATGTAATGAGTGCACTTCAAAGTTCATGGAAAAATGGAATTAAAAGTAGGAGATTATTTTGGTGCAAAAAATTTTTTTTCTTAACACATAGAAAATGTATGTCATGAAAAAAGTATGCATGGATTTCACAAAATTTTGCACCATATAGACTCACACTTTTTTTTGCCAAAGATTTATTTGAGAGGCAGAGTTACAGAGAAAGAGAGGGAAAGACAGAGAGAGAGGTCTTCCATCTGCTGGTTCACTCCCCCAATTGGCTGCAATGGCCGGAGCTGGGCTGATTCAAAGCCAGGAGCCAGGAGCTTCTTCTGGTCTCTCACATGGGTGCAGGAGCCCAAGGACTTGGGCCATCTTTTGCTGCTTTCCCAGGTGCATTAGCAAGGAGCTGGATCAGAAGTGGAGCAGCTGGGTCTCAAACTAGTGCCCATATGGGATGCTGGTGCTGCTTAACCCACTAAGCCACAGCGCTAGCCCCTAAACTCACATTTCTAATTCCTTTTCTCCTCATGCTTTTTGAAGTATCTTTGTACATGATGGAATATTATCCAGCCATTAAAAAAGATGAACTCCTGCTATTTTGATAACACTGGAGGAACTGGACATCATTATATTAAGTGAAATAAGCCAGACCCAACAAGACAAATGTATATAGTTAACTCTTTATATTACATGTCCCCTGTTCAAATCACTGTGTAGTTTTTCTCCTGTGCTTGAGCTTTGGACTAAGCTCCAAATTCACAGAAAATCTTCCCCAAGGGTGATGTAGTCCAACTCCTTAAACCAACCTGGTGCTCGGTTCAGACCCAACCCAAATACACGTGTACCCTGTTGCAGTTTGAAGTAATCGAGAATCTGACTTTAACTCTCTCTTAAGCTCTCAGGCAGCAAAGCCTTATTGACATCTAGTTCAGGAAGCCAAGCTCGGGTAAGACTGAAGCATCGCTTTGTTCTCTTTCCTAACAACCTCTATTCAGGGACCACCAAGTTCCGTCAAGTCCTCCTCCGTTCCTCCCTCCTCCCTGTTGGTGTCTGTGTTCCTGTCTCCCCGTGTCAGGTGCCTAATCCTCTACAGACAGCAGCACAGCCTAGCTGTCAGCAGGTAATTCTCCTTTCTGCTCCTCTACTCCAACTCCATGGTGTCTGTGTTAACAGCCCCCAGCCACGACCTTGGGCGGTTACCAACCTTGTGAACTAATGCAGGTCATTTATTTTCCCTTTCCTGTTATCACCAGGAGCCACCAGCAAATGAGGGGGCCTGGCTTGTTGAATAAATATAAGATATCAAAGATAACAGCTGCACGGCTCTGCTGAGTGTAAAAGCAAGTCCTCCGTTTAAGGAGAGTTGAGTGCTTACCTGGTAATAAGAAATTCCTCCGTCTCTGCTTGCTCGGCATTGCATGCGTCCTTCAAGATCCAAATCTCGGAGCCAGCTTTCAGTACAATGGACCCCTCTCCCTCCACATCCTTCGCGTGCGACCCCTTGCCTGTAGTGCAGATCACACTGGTGGGGTCGGGATTGAGCTGCCCATCATTTTGTGAACTCCTGAGGAGAAGGAGTGTCTTTCATTTCTGTGTTGACTTGTAAGGAACACCCACTGAATGCATGCCGCGTTGTTACACTCCTAAGAAGAATGTCAGGACTAGAGGGCAATGACAGCTAGTTGAAGACAGACTAGGCAGTTGGCGCTCAGACTTTAGCTTGCATCAGAATCCCCGAGAGGGCCTGTTAAGACAGAGATTTGGGGGCCGGCGCTGTAGCACAGCAGATTAAGCTTGCAACTCTGGCTTCCTACAAAGGTGCCAGTTCAAGTCCCAGCTGCTCTACTTCTAATCCACTCCCAGTTAATGTACCTGGGAAAGCAGCAGAGGATGGCCCAAGTGCTTGGGCCCCTGCCACTCATGGGGGAGACCAGAATGAAGTTCCTGGCTCCTGGCTTCAGGCTGGCCCAGCCCCAGTCATTGTGACCATTTGAGGAGTGAATCAACAAATGGATGATCTCTCTCTCTCCCTTCGAAATAAATAATAAATCTTTAAAACATAAACAAATAAAAATAAAACAGAGATTGTCGGGCCTCACCCATACAGTTTCTAATTTAATAGGTCTGGGATGAGGACCCTGAACTTGTCTTTTTAAAAAGATTTATTTATTTGAAAAGCAGAATAACAAAGAGAGAAGGACAGGGAGAGACAGATCTTCCATCCACTAGCTCATTCCCCAAATGGCCACAATATCCGGGGCTGGGCCAGGCCTAAGTCAGGAGCCAGGAGCTTCTTCTGGGTCTCCCATGTGGGTGGCAGGGGCCCAAGCACTTGGACCATCCTCAGGTGCTTTCCCAGGCACATTAGCAGGGAGCTGGTTGGGAAGTAGAGCAGCTGGGACTCAAACTGGCACCCATATGGGATGCTGGCATTGCAAGCAGTGGCTTAACCCACGGTGCCGCCGTGCTGCCCTCCCTGTCCTTGAACTTGCATTTTTAGTAAGTTCCCAGCAGATGCTGAAACTGCTGGTCTGACTCACACTTGGACATTCCGGAGGCTAAGGCACCCCTGTGCACCTCGATATCCCCTCCCAGTGCTACGGTGATGCTCAGGTGAACCCCAGGTGTTTCCTTCCAGCGAGATCTGTTACAGAGCTGAAGGCTGACAGACATATCAATCATAGAAGCTTCAGTGTTTTTTTCTTAATTCCAGTTTTGTCCCCCAAATAAGAATCCCTTTGACCACTGATGGCCCAAGTGTCCTAGCGTCCTCAGGTTTGACATGCTCTGAGTTGGACATGAATTTTTCACCTCACCTGGCTGCCTCTGGTGGGTGTTGGACTCAACAGGATGCCTACAGACACCAGGGACCAGCCCCCTCGAGTCCAGCTCCCGTGGGCCCCTCCCTTGTTCAGAAATTCCCGTGCACCTGTTCCTCATCTGTTCTAGGTCATCACAGGGGATGCCTGTTCCATCAGTCCAGTTTTGAGCTTGGATTTACTAGGGACTTCACTAAGCTGCTGTCTCTTCCGATGGGCTGAGAGCCCGCTGAAGGCAGAGGGGTCTTCCAAGCCCTTGAATCCTCCCCAGTCACCATCGTTACTTTTCTAGGACCTTCCCAGTCAGCTCCCCCAGAGGGCGCACCCACCCCAGGCCAGAGCCCCCTTCTCCTGACTGCAGGACTAGGGGGAGATCACGTGGCCAAGGTTGCCTTCATGGTGTGGGGGAAGAACAGGGTGCAGGCAACCCCAGTGAGGCTACGTGCTTGGGTTTGGTGGTAGGGTCCAGCTGCTGCTCTGACACCACGTCCCTGTGTGGCCCCAGGCAAGCTACTCAGCCTCTCTGCAAGCTGGGGAAGCTGCAGGAGTCAGGTGAAGATTTAACAACCACTTCCCACCAGCCTGGCACGCGGTGCAGTTCTATAAGTTATTCTGGTTACATGTGGACCCACTGACCTCCTTCTGAGTGGACTGTCTGCTCCTCTGATGGAGAGGTGTGTGCAAGTAGAGGGAAGCGGGGGAGGGGAGGCAGATGAAAGAGGAGGGGCAGAGGAGGCTGGGGGTGGGGAGGAAGCCACAATTTAGCAGACACTGTGTGCCCCTTGCTGCATAATCCTCCAAGAAAAGCAAAGGAAACACAAGAAAACCAGGCCTCTCTTACAGATGTCAGATAAGGTATCAAGAAGTCAAACAACCAGGCCCAGGACAGAAGTTAGCAGAGCTGGGTGTGAAGCCAGGAGCTGAAAGGCTGGGCTGCTTTTCCTATCAGCAGGAGCCAGGGCATCAGGGGAAGGAAGAGGGGGAGATGCAGCAAAGAGAAGGGCTTGACCGGCAAGCTGGGGTCTTGGGGGACATTGTCCCCCAAGGGCTGCTCCCTGGAGCCCCCTTTAGAGCTGATGACAAAGGCCAAGGTCCCCACTTTGCCCGACACCCCACACAGCCCAGCAAGCCCCCATCCCCTTCCCCTGTAATTATATCCCAACTCTCTTGACTTTAATCCCTTGCCAATTGGACTACAAATGGACTTGCACTTGACTAAGCCGAGAATCTGCCAGGCTGGTAGCAGGTTGTCTGGGTTTACCTCCCAACCTTGCCCCTGCCCTGCTCTGAGCCCTTGGGCCAGTTACTTCCCTCTCTGGGCCTCAGTGTTCTTATCTGTAAAATGGAGGAATAGTAGTATTCACCTCCTTGGATTGTCATGAGCTTGAATGTGTTATTCTTGTGAGGCCCCTTGCATGGTGTCTGCATAGAGGAAGCATAGGTCAGGGTTACAGGGGTGCATTTGCCAGGTAAAAGGCTGCTTTACAGGGTCAGCGCTATGGCGTAGTGGATAAAGCCGCTGCCTACAATGCCGGCATCCCATATGGACACTGGTTCAAGTCCCGGCTGCTCCACTTCTGATCTAGCTCTATGCTATGGCCTGGGAAAGCAGTAGAAGATGTCCCAAGTCTTTGGGCCCCTGCACCCACATGGGAGACCCAGAGGAAACTCCTGGCTCCTGGCTTCAGATCAGCGCAGCTCCGGGCATTGCTGCCATTTGGGGAGTGAACCAGTAGGTAGAAGACGTGTCTCTCTCTCTCTCTCTCTCTCTCTCTCTCTCTCTTCCTCTCCTTCTGTGTAACTCTGACTTTCAAATAAATATATAAATCTTAAAAAAAAAATAAAGGCTGCTTTGCTACTGATCACTCTTGCAAACTTGAGGGGCCACTTCCTGCCTCTGGTTGGCAGTTCTGTCCTCTATCTATAAGGCAACAGCAGAATCCTTGGGCTAGAACCAGGGGTCACAATAATGCTGCTGAACCACTCTTGGAGACAGGTGCTGCATTATCCCAGCTTCCCAGTAGAAACACGGAGGCTCAGAGAGGCAACGGGATGTGCCCAGCGTCATAAGGCTGCAGGGGACAAAGCTGGGAAGTCGAGTTCTTTTGTTGGACATAGCCTCGTGAGGAAGTCCTGTGGGTAAAACAGCTCGGCACAGTTTGGCCCATGGGTCTGGAGCCTGGTGCACCTGCCTCGCACCCAAGCCTGCCCTGGCTAAGGGCCTTCCCTCGAGCCTCTTCCCCGTGCCTTCTCTTCTGCCTGGCCACTCACAGATCTGTTGTCATCCTCTGCATATTCACGTGGCTGCAGAATAAAACAGATCTGTCCTCGAATCTCTCCCTTTTCTTTAGAGTAGATCACCTTTTCATTTGAAGGGCTCTGGATCTCCATGGCCCTCTCATTGTAATCACGATCGCTCTTGTTTATTGAAAGCTTCCTCTGTCCTTTGAATCGTTAGCTCATTTAGGCTGCAGAACAGCCCTCCGAGGCTGGGACTCTTTGTCTCTGTTGTGTGGAGTTTTTGCTGCTGCACGTTGCTTCTCCTGCTAAACCACGTGCTGAGTGCATGCTCCCGTCAGCTCTGCCACTGCGTCCTGTCCGTCTTCCCCTGAACAGACGTCTCATCTGCTCTTCTGTCTCACCGGCTCCTTGACCTTGGGAGCACAATCTATGTCAAAGGCCTGACATGAAGCTGAAATGAGACCACGCTTGTACAGGGCACAGCACGGGGTCTGGCAGGCTAAGTGCTCAGTCAATGGTCTTTCTTCTCACCGTGCTATTAACAAAACCCAGATCTCCGAATACCTGTGCCTCCCCGGCACCCAGCCTTGCAGATTTTTAGCAAAGTTCAGCTTGTTCGCTCAGTGACCTGCACACGCTGGCTCTGGCATCTTCTCTACTGTACAGACGTGGAGCACCGCTCAGCCCTGGACCTGTGCCTGGACTTTGCATGGGGCCAATGTTAGAGGGCCACCCTGTGGCTGGCTGCCACAGCCGACGGACGGCCCTGCACTCTGGCTCATGCAAATAGGATTCCCCCTGGGGGCCTGGCAGTAACGCAGGGAGAGCCTGCTACAGAGGATGTGGAGGCGCAAGGCCAGCTCCTGCGGGGACTTTTAAAAAAGAAACAATTCATTTAGTTATTTGAAAGGCATGGCCAGCGCCGCGGCTCACTAGGCTAATCCTCCGCCTTGCGGCGCCGGCACACCGGGTTCTAGTCCCGGTCGGGGCGCCGGATTCTGTCCCGGTTGCCCCTTTTCCAGGCCAGCTCTCTGCTGTGGCCAGGGAGTGCAGTGGAGGATGGCCCAAGTGCTTGGGCCCTGCACCCCATGGGAAACCAGGAGAAGTACCTGGCTCCTGGCTTTGGATCAGCGCGGTGCGCTGGCCGCAGCGCGCCAGCCGCGGTGGCCATTGGAGGGTGAACCAATGGCAAAGGAAGACCTTTCTCTCTGTCTCTCTCTCTCTCTCTCACTGTCCACTCTGCCTGTCAAAAAAAAAAAAAAAAAGGCAGAGTTACAGAGAGAGGGAGAGACAGAGACAGAAAAAAATTTCCCTTGCTGGTTCATTCCCCAAATCTCCACAACAGCCAGGGCTGGGCCATGCCAAAGCCAGGAGCCTGGAACTCCATCCGGGCCTCCCACGAACGTAGCAGGGCCCAAGCACTTGGGTCACCTTCTGCTACTTTTGAGGCACGTTAGCAGGGAGCAGGATGCGAAGTGGAGCAGATGGAACTTGAACCGGTGCCCACAGGGGACGCTGGCACCACAGGCTGTGCCACAACAGCGACCCCTGTGGGGATTCTGAAGGCAACCCCTGCCCCTACCGCGTTAGTCTCCTAGAGCTGCCATGACAAATGACCACAGGTGACTGGAAACAACAGCAATGCGTTCTCTCACCGTTCAGGGGGCCAGAAGCCTGCAATCAAGGTGTTGACCATCGGCAGGCTCAAGGCAGAATTTGCTCCACACCTGTCTCCTGGCTTCCAGTGGTTGCCATGCATCCCAGGGCAATGCTCCACCCCTCCCATCATCCATGGCCTTCTGTGGGTATCCTCTCCTTTCCTTTTGTTTTGATTAATTAATTTGTTTTATTAGAACAAAGAGAGAGAGAAAGAAACTCCCAACTGCTGGTTCACTCCCAAAATGCCCTCAACAGCTTTGGCTGAACCAGACTGAAGCCAGCAGCCAGGAGATCCATCTAGGTTCCCCATTAGGTGGCAGGGCCCAGTCATGTGAGCCATCATCTGCTGCCTCCCAGGGTGTGCATTAACAGGAAGCTGGAATTGGGGCTCAAACCCAGGCACTCCCATATGACATGCAGGCATCCCAAGCGGCATCTTTTTTTTTCCTTAAAAGTTTTTATTTATTTGTTTGAGAGGCAGAACTACAGACAGAGAGAGGGAGAGACAGAGAGAGAGGTCTTCCATCTGCTGGTTCACTCCCTAGATGGCTGCAATGGCCAGAGCTGAGCTGGTCTGAAGCCAGGAGCCAGGAGCCAGGAGCTTTTTCTGGGTCTCCCATGTGGATACAGAGGCCAAAGGACTTGGGCCATCTTCTACTGCTTTTCCAGGCCATAAGCAGGGAGCTGGATTAGAAGAGGAGCAGCCAGGACATGAATGGTGCCCATACAGGATGCCGGCACCGCAGGCAGAGGCTTAGCCCACTGCGCCACAGCACCGCTCCCTGCCCACTCCCCACCCACCCAAAGTGGCATCTTAACTGCTAGGTCGAATGTCTGTCTTGGCTTTTTTCTTTCTTTGTTTCTTTGTTTTTTTCCTTCTTTCTTTCTTCCTATTTTTTACTAACAATTATTGTACATACTTATGGGGCTACAGTGTGATATTTCAATGCAGGTATACAACATGAATTGATCAAAACACGGGGAATCAATATTTCCCTGCCTTTAGCATTCCTTTGCAACAGGAGGCTGGAACATCTTTCTTCTGTTTGTTCATACAGCAAACAGAGGCTATTGTGCCCTGTAAGTCTGCCTTTCTTAGGAGGACAGAGGGAACAGCCCACCCAGGAAGAGATGCCGTGTGAGTGGGTGAGGTGTGTGAGAGTCCCACAAAGCACACAGTTCTGCACTCACCGTCACAGCAAAGGGGCAGGGCTGACTCCTGATGGACCAGGAGGAAGCAGAAGCGTGGTCAAGTTGCAGCAGGTGCACTAGCTGAGCTTGCCCGGCCACCCCTCGGCCACCTCTCTAGGGAACTAAGCTTTGAGGCTGGGTCTCCCAGGGGAAGGCTGGAGGTAGAGAGAAGGGAGTGGCTGGCATCCAGGCCCAGCAGGCCTGACTTTGCCAACCCCCTAACAATTCCCTCCTTTGCTATCCCCTGGACATGGGGCCTTCCCTGCCCTTATGGGGTGCTCCTTACACCTGTCCTGGAATTCTATAATTCACAGAGCCAAACTCTAAAGCGATCCGCAGCATGGTAGTATCTGCCCAAATGCCACCTCCCTCCTCAGCTCCCCAGTCCCCCTTAACCCCCAGCTGCCACCTGGACGATGGTGGCAGAACCATGATACATGAGCATCGCTGGGCTGGGCTGGTCAGGCTGCAGATTTCAGGGCTGATGCTGTGGCATAGCTGGTTAAGCCACCTCCTGCAGTGCCAGCATCCCATAGGTGTGTTGGTTGAGTCCTGGCCACTCCATGTCCAATCCAGCTCCCTGCTAATGGCCTGGGAAAGCAGCAGAGGATGGCTGCAGTCCTTGGGACCCGCACCCACAAGGGAGACCTGGATGAGGCTCCTGGCTCCTGGCTTCAGCTTGGCCCAGCCCTGGGCTGTTAGTCATTTGGGAGAGTGACCCAGCAGATTCATTCTCTCTCTCTCTCTCTCTCTCTCTCTCTCTCTCTCTCTCTCTCTCTCTAACTCTGCCTTACAAATAAATAAAACCTTTCTTAAACAACAAAAGGGAATGCAGGTTTCAGGCCCTATACCCCAGGGCTGCCTTTTGACTTTCAAGGGCCCTAGGTCTGATACTTTTCATAGGATATATATATATATATACACCATTGCATTGCTTCAAAGAATGTAATCCAGGCTAGAGTGCATTGATTTTCCCCCTCTTTTCACGGAAACTCAAACGTTTTCTCAGGCCCCTAAAATATCATGGGTCCTAGGTATGTGCCCACCGTGCCTGGTGGTGCTGTCAGCTCCACTGCCTGTGGGCTTCTGGGCCAGGACGGCTGTGGGTTGGAGTTTGAAGATCACAGTCCTGGGGCCGGAGCTGTAGCACAGTAGGTTAATCCTCCGCCTGGGGCTCCAACATCCCATATGGGCACCGGTTCTAGTCCTGGATGCTCCACTTGCAATCCAGCTCTCTGCTATGGCCTGAGAAAGCAGTAGAAGATGGCCCAAGTCCTTGGGTCCCTGAACCCGCGTGGGAGACCCGGAAGAAGCTCCTGGCTCCTGGCTTCAGATTGGCTCAGCTCCACCATTGTGGCCATTTGAGGAGTGAACCAATGGATGGAAGTCTTTTCTTTCTTTCTCTCCCTCTCACTCTATGTAACTCTACCTCTCAAATACATAAATAAAATCTTAAAAAAAAAAAAAAGGTTACAGTCCTGGGAGACAGCAGGTGAGTCTCTGACCACAACCCGCCCTCCCCTGACAGGGAGCCTGTGTGTGCTGAGCTGTGGTGTAGAAGCAGAACAGAAGCTGGGAGGGAACAAACAACTTTAGAGCCGGGACTAGGATGGAAATTTAAACCCTTTAGGGGACATGAGGAAGTCACTGACATCTTTGAGGGTCCCACGACAGCTTGGGATCCGCTCCCCAGAGCAATGCATGAACGCACACAGAAGCCAATGTTTGCACCGACTATGCTCTTGGGGTACCAAAGGGTCGGCAGGCCCCCAGGGACACACCCTTAGCTCACAGCAGCTCTGGAAAAGAGAAGCCACACACCAGGACCGCTTCCCTCCCACGCCACAGCTCCCTGCGCCTGGAATCCAGGATCCAGGCAGGAGCGTGCAGCCACACTGTGGGCTGATCACACACTGGTGTTGGCAGGCACCCAAGGGCTCGGGGCGGCAGTTTCCATGGTGAAGGACATTCCTGCCTCCACAGCAGAACTGGCTGCTAAAGGACCCAGGGGGCACGGCTCAGTGTGCCGGGGGGGGCTTGGCCGTCCTGATGGCCACCTGTGTTCATGAGCTTGACAGTGAGAACGGCTGAAGCAGCCTTGGCTGGGCCACCTCCCGCGGCCCTCAAGCTGGATGTGAGTGCTTCCCAACTCCCAGCCAAGTGTCCAGCGAGCACCCTGTCCCGGGCTGGGGCTGGAGCCCTCGTGCAGTGACGGGGCCACAGGGGGGTTACTTAGAGCTGATGGGACTAATTCCTCTGACTTCTACCCACCCTACTTTTGCATATAGAGAAGAGAAAAGGCTTTAGTGGATACTGATTTTGAGAAAAAAATCTCTTGGTCTACCGATGATGGAAAGCAATCTAAAAACTAAGTGAACCACAGAAGCCAGAATTTCAGCTTTCATAATTGGCTCAAAGTATTAATATCAATCTGGTATTATCATTTTATACCAACTCAAATAAGATATAAAAACAAAACAAAATATTGTTTCCTTATAATAATGGTATCTGGTTTGGGACCGGCGTTGTGGTGCAGCGGGTTGAACCGCTGCCTGTGACGCCAGCATTCCGCATCTGAGTGTCCATTTGAGTCCCGGCTGCTCCACTTCCAACCCTGCTCCCTGCTAATGTACCTGGGAAAGCAGCAGAGGATGTCTCTGCAGCCACATGGTTAGACCTGGATGGAGCTCCTGGCTCCTGGCTTCTGCCTGGGTCAGTCCAGCCATTGTGGCCATTTGGGGAGTGGACCTGCTGATGAAAGTTCCCTTTGTCTGTCCCCCTCTGTCACTCTGCCTTTCAAATAAATAAATTAAATAATTTTAAAAAACCTGGCTATTAAGCAAAAATATATAAATATCTAATATAGTTATTCCGCATATATGTGTGTATGTGTGTGTATATATAAAGCACTGGATATTTATATATAATATTTATATTCATAAAAATATCAGGGCAAGTATTTAGCCTAGCAATCAAGATGTCTGTATCTCACATTAGAGTGCCTAAAAGGCAGAAACAGAGAGCGAGAGAGCAAGAGAGGGAGAGGAAGAGGGAGAGGGAGAGGGAGAGGGAGAGGGAGAGGGAGAAAGATCTTCCATCCACTGGTTCGCTCTCCAAAAGGCTGCAATGGTCTGCACCAGGCCCAGCCAAAACCAGGAGCCTAGAACTCCATCCAGGTCAGCGACATAGGCGGCAGGGGTCCAAATACTCGGGCCTTCTACTGCTGTCTTCCTAGGCACATTAGCTGGACAGGAAGTGGAGAGCAGCCAGGACTGGAACTGAGGGTGCCTGGATTCAACACTCGGCTCTGACTTCTGGCTCCAGCTTCCTGACAGTGCAAACCCTGGGAGACAGAGCTGCTGGCTAACGCAACTGCTTTCCTGCCACCCAAGTCAGACATCTGGATTGCGATCCTGGCTCCTGACTCTGGCCTGGTCTAGTCCTTGCTGTTGCTGTTACAGGTATTTGGGGAGGGAACCAGTAGATGGGTTCTCTCTCTCTTTCCCACTCAAATAAATTTAAAAATTTATCTATATATCATTCACTTATTTAAATACATATAAATATGATTTATATATTGTATATAGGCAAATTTATGTTTATATATTACACAAAATTTCTCCATATTTATATTTTTTGTTCCATACCCAGGTGCTAATATTTTCATAGAGCAATCTTCAGTGCTGGGTGGTTGTGTCGGGGAGCAGCTGAAACAGCGGGATGCCACCCTAGTTGTACCGAGCCCGCAGGTGCTTCTCCACTTGCATCTATCTTGTAGACAACCCTGTGGGAGATTACCATTTCATAGATAAGGAAACTGAGGTTCCAACTACTTCAGATTACTGCTGCAATTCCTACCAAGACACACTCATCTTCCTGGCATAACCGGAATCCTATGCATTCTGGCGGCAGGAGGACGAGCCAGGCTGTTTCTGGCCTGAAGGCCCTCAGCTCATGTCCTCTGCACAGGTCTCATGTTTGGAGGGACAGCTACTTGCTTTTCTGGGCGCATCAGCCAGGACCACTGGAGCCGGGGCCTTGCAGGGAAGCGAGGCCTTCCTTCACTTTTCTCCACAGGACATCTGCAGCGTTAGAATCACACACGCAGTGGATTCAAGCCCCTGTCACTCGTATGGCTGGAATGCATCAGGTGCCACCCTGTGCCAGGCCCTGTGCTGGGTCCCAAGGATGTAGCAATGAACAAAATCAGATTAAAGTAAATAAATAAATAAAAATCTCAGTCCTTATGAGCTTACATTCTAATGAAAGAGACACAAAGTAAATAAAATACGTGAACAAAGAACTGTCTGTTTTCCTTATTCCTGGTAGCTACGTTCTAGAAAGTGACTAAAACACTGGCTTAGTGGGTGCTGAACCTTTATCCTGGAGAAATAGCATTAGGGTCCTGCAAGCCTCTGGTCATGACATGCCCATCAACCAATCAATACACAACCTTGATTTCGGTGTGCACTTAGACACTTTGTTAATTCAAATTAAATTTAGCCTGGGGAAACAGAAACCCTAACTTAGCAAATCGCCTTTGTAAGGAGGAACTTCAGTCCTGAGACACAGTCGCAGCGGCCAAGGTCCAGTCAGACACCTGTAGCCACTGTTTAAACCTTGCTCAGGGGCTGTGCCAGCATCCCATATGGGCGCCGGTTTGAGCCCCAGCTGCTCCACTTCCGATCCAACTCTCTGCTGTGGCCTGGGAAAGCAGAGGAAGATGGCCCAAGTCCTTGGGTCCCTGCACCCGCGTAGGAGACCCGGAAGAAGCTCCTGGCTTCGGATCAGCTCAGCTCCAGCCGTTGTGGTCATTTGGGGAGTGAACCAGCAGATGGAAGACCTCTCTCTCTCTCTCTCTCTGGCACTACCTCTCTCTGTAACTCTGTCTTTCAAATAAATAAAATAAATCTTTAAAAAATAAATAAATAAACCTTGCTCAAACCAGGCAAATGCCACACTGTAACCAATCTAGATGTTCCCCATCTCCCTTCCATTTTCCATTTTTTGTATATCACTTCCTTTTCTCTGACTGTATATGTAACCTACACACGTGGTGGAGTAGGGCATTTGGAACCATTGCTGCCCAATTCCAGAATCGAAATTAAAGCCAACCAAGCTCCAAAAAATCAGATTTGCTGTTTGGGGCAGGCATTTGGCATGGTGATCAAGCTGATGCTTGGGACGCCCGTATCCGTATGGGAGTGCCTGGTTTGTTTCAGCTGCTTTACTTCTGATCCACTACTTCCTGCTGATGCCCATTCGGGGAGGCAGCAGGTTGACAGCTCGATTTGTAGTAATTTTTCCTTTTAATAATATTTACTGTTGATACCTTAACACTGAAATAACTGCCTGTAGCAGGGTAACTCACGCACGGTGAAGCTTATCTATTATGTATACCTTCTCCAAAAGGCACATCACCATCGTTTAGTACTTAGAAACACTACACAGCACTTCAGCAGGAGGTACGGAGACCACCTTATTTTTAATTTTTTATTTGAGAGGTAGAGACAGAGAGAGCATTCCTATCCACTGGTTCACTCCAAATGCCCCCGATGACCGGGCTCGGCCAGAGCCAGGAGCTGGGAATGAAGTCCAGGTCTCTCACGAGGCAGGGAGGGAGAGAAGAACTCGATTACTTAGGCCATCACTGCTGGGGACCCACTGGGGCCTGCACTGGCAGGGAGCTGGAGTCAGGTGACAGAGCCAGGAGTTGAACCCAGGCCACTCTGATGTGGAACTCACACGTCTTAACTGCTGAGCCACATGCCTATTCTCTCGAGGGCCATTTTAGATAGCATAAATACTAACATAAGACTCAAAAATTTAGTGGGGAAAAAAGGCACAGAACAGACCACAGAAAGCACTGTGGTGTGAGCACCATGGCAAGAAGGTGGGTGGCTGCCTTGTTCAGCCTCTGCGGCAGCCTGTGTGTTGGGTGACACAGACTTTCTGCCACTCTGCTGCGTGTGTGTGTGTGTGTGTGTGTGTGCGCGCGTCCCATCAGGCTCAGCCTGTGGCTGGAGTTGCCCTAAAAGCAGCAACAGGGAATTCTCACAAGGAAGTGCCCCAAACCATCCCTAGATGGGGGCAGCTGGGGTTCCAGAGAAAGAAGTGTTTAATTTCCAAGGTAATGAGTCCAACTCATTTACAAGGGTTTCAAAAAAATTCAAAGAAAATGCATTGTATGGGGGAGAGGGGAGTGCATGGATTTTTTAAAAACTGCAACAAATTAAACTTATCTTTTAGTCCCACTTTCCCACGAACTTTTGAAGTCCCATTTTGTTGGCATAGAAGACTGCAGCATACCCTCCAAATGGACTGAGATGCTCCAGGAAGCTATGTCCTTGGCAAGGCGGCGAGAGCATGGAGGCTGTGCGGAGGTGTAGGGAAGCTGGCTCAGGCCTGGAGCTAGTTTCTTTCAGCGTTTTGGGCCACAGCCTAACATGTTTATCAGTGGCTGAAATGTTCAAGGTCTCTGTTTGCGTTTCTGCCGCAGAGAAAACATGCAGCTGCCTGATTGGAGAGAGGCAAAGGCAGGCTGTGTTCCCAGTCGGGGCACGAGGAAAAGTGGGGGTGCCTGGAGAGCCCCAAGGTCTTTTCAAAAATTATTTATTTATTTATGAGTTTATTTGAGAAGGAGGAACACAAAGAAGATCCTGGCTGCCGTGGGGAACGGCCCCCTCTGACTCAGTAACTGGTCCAAGAATCTGGGGTGTGTCTGGGGAAAGACTACCCTGCTTCGGGGAACAGGTGGGGCAGAGGCTATAAATGAACACATGTGCTAAGTCCCACAAGAGGAAGGGAACAACCAAAGCAAACACAAGCCTCCCATGCAAGTCAAGTTTCCAGTGCATCCACCTCTGCTTCCGGGGACTCAGAGGACAAGGCAGCCCAGAGGCTCCCAGAGTCTCCAACATCAAAGGCCACAGAAACTTACAACAACGACAACAAAAGGGAATGACCTCGGCTTGGCAGCTGCTTGCTGAATAAGGACATTAATAAAACAACCACCATTGACTGCGATCCCCATTATATCAGAAAAGGAAGGACATGTTAATGACCTCAAAGCTAGAAAAGACTAAGACATGATCTCTTCAATGAAATAAATTAGCTTTAGGAAAAAGTCACTACATCCTCCTGATTTTTAAGATTTATTTATTTGAGAGGCAGAGGCAGAGAGAGAGAGAGAGAGAGAGAGAGAGAGAGAGAGATTTTCCATCTGCTGGTTCACTCCCCAAATGACTACAACGGCCAGGGCTGAGACGATCCATACCCACTCCCTCCTGATTTTTTTTTCTTACTAAATTTCTGTCCCCATCAGCACTGGTCTCCAGGAGCATGAAGTGGAAAGTTCATGGTTGGGGCTGGTGCATAGCATAGTGCAGTGCTGGCATCCCATATGGGCTGCAGTTTGAGTCCCAACTGATGCTCTTCAGATCCAGCTCCCTGCTAATGTGCCTGGGAAAGCAGAGGAAGCCAGGCCCTTGGGCCACTGAACACAACCAGAGGAAGCTCCTGGCTCCTGGCTTTGGATCGGCCCAGCTCCAGCCATTGTGGCCATTTGGGGAGTGAACCAGCAGATGGAAAATCTCTCTCTCTCTCTCTCTGTTCCTTCGAGATAAATAAATATTTAAAAAAAAAAAGAAGAAGGAGAAGGAGGAGGAGGAGGAGAAGCAGCAGCAGCCGCCGCCGCCGCCATCACCAGTGCTGTGGCATAGTGGGTAAAGCACTGTCTCCAGTGCCAGCATCCCATATGGGTGCTGGTTCAAGTCCTGCTGCTCTACTTCTGATCTAGCTCTCTGCTTTGGCATGGACAAGCAGTTGAAGATGGCTCAAGTTCTTGGGCCCCTGCACCTGGGTGGGAGACCCAGTGCAGCTCCTGCCATTGCGGACAATTGGGGAATGAACCAGTGGATGGAAGACCTCTCTGCCTCTCTTTCTCTGTGTAACTCTGACTTCCAAATAAACAAATAAATCAGACTTCCAAATAAACAAATAAATCAGGAAGGAAGGAAGGAAGGAAGGAAGGAAGGAAGGAAGGAAGGAAGGAAGGAAGGAAGAGAGAGAGAGAGAAAGATAGATTCATGACTGGCAGAATCAGAGAGATAGGTTCCAATTGCAACTGGCACTTTGCAAAGTATTCTGGTTATCTACCTACTACTGGGTAACAAGCTACCCTAAAGGGAGCACTCCTGGATTCTGTGGGTCAGGAATTGGGACAAAGGTGGGTT
This sequence comes from Oryctolagus cuniculus, assembly GCF_051225735.1. Lineage (NCBI taxonomy): Eukaryota > Metazoa > Chordata > Mammalia > Lagomorpha > Leporidae > Oryctolagus > Oryctolagus cuniculus. The sequence goes on from NC_142868.1 coordinate 121,559,253, forward strand.
TACTCTGAGACAGCCAGGCAGACTCTGATAGCCAGGGGTGACTTTAATGTCTGGGATCTGGAATCATCCTAAGGCCTTGTCCCTCAGTGATCTGGTGCCTGGGCTGGGGTGACCACAAGGTTGGGCTCAGCTGGGGTTGTCATCTGAGCAGCTACGTGCAAGCCTCCCTTGGGCTTGTTCAGAGCCTGGTGACCTCAGGGAGCTCACCCTTTCCTTATGCGCCTGGTGGTTCAGCCCTTTAAGAATGAGCACTGTGGCACAGCGGGTTAAGCAGCTGCCATCTGCAGTGCCTGCATCCCATATGGGCACTGGTTCATGTCCTGGCTGCTCCACTTCTGATCCAGCTCCCTGCTAATGTGCCTGGGAAAACAGCAGCAGATGGCCCAAGTCCTTGGGCCCCTGCACCCTCGTGGGAGACCCGGATGAAGATCCTGGCTCCTGGCTCTGGTCTGGCTCAACCCTGGCTATTGTGGCCACTTGGGGAGTAACCAGAGGGTATAAGATCTCTCTCTCTCTCTCTCTCTCTCTCTCTCTCTGTGTGTGTGTGTGTGTGTGTCTCCTTTTCTCTCTGTAACTCTTTCAAATAAATAAATATTTAAAAAAAAAAAAAAAAGAATGAGTAGTACCTAGGGTGGAAACTACCTTGCCTTCTAGGAGCTAAGTCTTGGCAGTCAAATGGAGTTACTGCTTCTGCAAAATGTTGGTTGAAGCGGTCACATCCTCACCCAGATTCAACAGAATGGAACATGGACACCACATTTTGATGGAGGCAAGCCAAGTAATTTGCAGCCATTAAAAAAAAATTCACTGTATTAACATTGTTTCATCTGTAGTTACAACAGCACAGGTGTGTATCATTATCTTGATTTGAGGGATGAAGAAAAGGAGGCTCACCATGGCCAAGAAATTGACATCCAACCAGTAAAGCACTGAGCTTAACACCTCCCTGGCTGCCTATCCCTGCGCCCTCGGCTTTGCAACGAGAAGCTTGAAGTCTAGAGGCCACGCCCCTCCTCCAGCAGGTGAAAGGGCTGGTGCTGCTCAAGGGGCGGCGAGGGCCCTGCCATCCCCCTGCACCCATCTACTCCCATCGGCCAGCTTGGCAGGTCTGCTGGCTCTGCCGCCTGTTCCTGGGCTCCCACGTGCCTTGTAGGATCAGCGTCGGGTTTTGCCTCTTTCGAGTTTTTAATGGTCTGTTTACCTTCAAGCATTTCCTTATTGTCACCCTGCCTTTAGCAGGCCAGCTTGACTGTGTGGGTTCCCATCCCCAGCATGGGCGTTGGCACACACGGGTCTGTGCTGGCCTGGCCTGTAGCCAGGGGGATTTGGATAACCTGAGACACTCAGCAACTGTGAGACACGTATGATAAGAGCTAGCAGTGACAGCTGGGCCGGTCCTCCCTGAGGCCTCTGGGGAGGGAACCTGGCCAGCAGCCAAGAGCACCACAGGGCAGCACATTTATTTCTCAAAACTACGTTGCAAGTGCCATAAACTCATCCTGTGCCACGGCAGGTGTGTAATAGGGATACTCACAAAACACAGGGAGAGCAGACATGAAGCCAGACCCCAGTCTCTAGAACCAGGGATACAATGCTGCCGCCATCTTCCTTCCCCTCTCATGTTTCTGTTTATCAGCTTCCGTTCTTCCTAATGCTGGGGAGCTTCTTCCGCACAAAGAGGAAAACAAGGGCAACCGCTTCTGAGCCGTGCTTCTCCCATGAGAGAAATTATTACATTTCCCTGATTCCAGGTTGAAAAATCTCAGAGAAGTGCTCCCATTGGCTTATGTGAGTCAGGTGCACTCCCCTGGACCGATCAGTGATGGCCAGGGAGGAAGTGTCAATCACCTGGACCTGGCATTTGGATCTTAGCCTCCTGTATCTGGGTCATTCTCCATGAATCAAGCAGCTACCCCATGTCCACCTGATATGTCTACCACAGTACGACATGAAAATCCAGACAGCCTGGGGCAGTGTTTGAGCTCTCTCTGTGGGCTGTCTTGAGTTATTCCCACTTTCCAACCCACTAGCCAGAGCTGCCAAAATGCCTGCTTACTCAGCTCCAAACTGTGGAGAGGAAATTGCTGTCCTGTTCACAAAGCTGGTCTGTGAGCAGCTGTTTGGTTGTTCTGACCACCTCATTCTCCTAGCTGAGAACCAAGAATAGCCCTATAGATGATGGTACTGAGGATGTTACAGTCTGCTGGGTCCAGAGAGGCCCTGATAGAACCTGGGGACAAGGAGATGCCAGCTCTAGGTGATGATGGAGCCCAGCTCTAGGAGATGATGGAGCTCAGATCTAGAAAATGATTGTGCCCAGCTCTGGGAGATGATGGAGCCCAGCTCTGGGAGATGATGGAGTCCAGCTCTGGGAGATGATGGAGCTCTTTAGATGAATGTGGGTCAAGCAGATCTGGTGAATTTCAGCGATTTCTTGGCCAGGGCCAGGGCCCAAGGCTATACTTGTTCTTTCTTTCCTTTCCTAATCATAGCTTTGAGACTGATCCTGCACCATAGATGCCTTGGTGCTGGTTTTCCTGGGTGCAGCTAGAAACCCGATGGCTACAGTCTGAAGCTTGTCTTTCTTGGTCTGAACGTTGGCACCAGTCCCCTCTCATTATAGTTTTCTACTTCTGCATTCTCCATTTTCTTTTCTTTTCTATATGCTCACCCACTCTGTTTTTCCACCCTATCCTTTCCTTCTTCCTCTCAATCTTCAACCCTTTTTTTCGAAAGCTGCCAATGGTCTCCAAAGCAGTTACTTTTCTCTAAAGGTTCCCTAAACTTGGAGGTGAGGATTGACGGGTCTGCTGGCATCACATCAGCACTGGTTTGAGACCCAGCTGCTCCACTTCTGATCCCACTCCCTGCTAATGCACCTGGGAAAGCAGCGGAAGGTAACCAAGTACTTGGGCCCCTGCACCCACATGGAAGACTTGGAAGAAGCTCTTGGCTACTGGCTGTGGACTGGCCCAGCCCTAGCTATTGTGGCCAATTTAGTGAACCAGTGGGCGGATGATCTCTCTCTCTGTTTATCCCTTTCTTTCTGTAACTCTGCCTTTCAAGTAAATAAAAAATAAAGCTTTAAAAATAAAAATTAAAAAATAAAATTCACTCATAGATTTCAACATTTTTTGCACCAAAATGACTCATCATTTAATTCTATTTTTCTTTTTAATTAATTAATTTTTTTATTCAAAAGAAAGAGAAACAGTGAAGAGTTAGAGGCAGACAGAAATCTGCCATCTCTGGTTCACTTCCCTGTAACAGCTGGGGCTGGGCCAGGCCAAAGCCAGGTGCATCGCGCTGATCCGAAGCCAGGAGCCAGGTGCTTCTCTTGGTCTCCCATGAGGGTGCAGGGCCCAAGCACTTGGGCCATCCTCCATTGCACTCCCAGGCCATAGCAGATAGCTGGCCTGGAAGAGGGGAAACCGAGACAGAATCCGGCGCCCTGACAGGGACTAGAACCTGTTGTGCCGGCACCACAGGTAGAGGATTAGCCTAGTGAGCTGTGGCACCGGCTATACTCCTTCCTTCTTAATATCAGAACCCGAAAGAAATGTGCTCAGGGGAGGTGGCCCAGGACCTGTGCAAGGACCATGAAGGTGCCCAGCCTGGCCCATTACGTTCATTTCCCCTTGCCAGGGATTGTCTAGGCAGTGGCTGTTCGGCCCTGTTCTGGTCTCTGAAATGTAAGGGCAAGACTGTAGGGGGTGGGTGGGGGGAGCTTCTGATAGGTGCCTCCTCCCTGTTACCGCGGCGACGGGCTCCTGCATTTTCCTCATGGCCTTTGCCATGGCTATGTGAGGACACACTGTCTGATGCTACTGCATCCCTCGCTTAGCCACCAGAAGGGGAGAGCAGAGCAGAAGACCCAGGGAAATGATACCATTGAGCTGTTAAACCCACAGCCTCCACCTGCATTTTTTTTAAAGATTTATTTATTTATTTGAAAGTAAGAGTTACATAGAGAGAGGAGAGGCAGAGAGAGAGAGAGATCTTCCATCTGCTGGTTCACTCCCCAGATGGCTGCAACAGCCACGGCTGGGCCAGGCTGAAGCCAGGAGCCAGGAGCTTCTTCCAGGTCTCCCACATGGGTGGCAGGGGCCCTAGCACTTGGGCCATCTTTTGCTACGTTTCCCAGGCCGTTATCAGGGAGCTGGATTGGAAGTGGAACAGCCGGGATTTGCATCAGTGCCCGTATGGGATGCCTTTGACGCAGACACTGGCTTAACCTGCTATGCCATGATGCTGGCTCCCCCGGCTGCACTTCTTATGAGAGAAACATAAACTCCTCTTGTGGGGTTGACTGTGCTCCTATCCACAGCTGAAGAGAAGCTAATGGACCCCCTGAACAGGATGCTTCCCGCCACTGATAATGGAATCAGAATGGAAAATAATCTGATAAGACTCAGGCTCTTGCTTCAAATTAAAAAGAGAAAATGGAATATGAATAAACATAAAGTTTCGGCCTTAGGAATAAAATGAATTGTTTTATGAAGATAAAATATAAATAAATATGGATTTTAAAATTCTGTATGACAAAAACTCCACAGATAAAAGCCAAATTGGAGACTGGGAAAATTGTAACATACATAATAGATAAAAGGTTGCTATCCTTATGCAAAAATCTCTTGCAAAGCAATAAGAAAAGGCAAAAAAAAAAAAAACCCAACAAAAACAGATGAACAAAAAAACCCAACGCACAATAATGGAAAAAATGTCAAGGAGTAAGAAAAGGCAATTGCTAAAAGAAGAAACCCAATGATCAACAGGCTGAATTCAGCCTCCCCAACACAGTAGGAGGTGTAAGTTAAATGCAACAGAATATGGCGGGGCTTAAAGACCTCTAGAACTTGGAAGATGGGGCCCCAAAACTGTGTCAAAATTAAGTATGAATTTTGGAGGGAATTAGGAACCATAAAAGCTGACAAATTTTTAAAATCTGAAGAGAATTATGATGTCACTAAAACCAATAAAACAATAGATACTTTTATCAGTTGTGCAACATTACGTTACAACATCCTTTCCCTGCATTTTCTGGCTGCGTATTCTTTCTTCAGCTCTTCATTTGAAAACAATGCTTTTATTACTGTTTTCTGAGAGAATAGAAATGTGACTCAATATTTGTCCCAGCACGGGTGACTGAAACATGTACTTTGTACTTAGTATTTAGAGTTGGGATTCATAAAACATAGGACTCTAAGATTTACTTGAGCTTTGTAAAATTGCTACAGATTTGTACGTTAAAACACCACTTAGAGGGCCAGTGCTGTGGTAGTGGGTAAAGCTGTTGCCTGCAGTGCTGGCATCCCATAGGAGTGCAGGTTCAAGTCTTGGCTGCTCCACTTCCAATCCAGCTCTGTGCTGTGGCCTGGGAAAGCAGTAGAAGATGGCCCAAGTCCTTTGGGCCTCTGCACCCACGTGGGAGACCCAGAAGAAGCTCCTGGCTCCTGGCTCCTGGCTTCAGATTGGCCCAGTTCTGGCTGTTGCAGCCAACTGGGGAATGAACCAGTGGATGGAAGACCTCTCTCTCTGCCTCTGCCATTTTAACTAAAATAAATATATTTTTAAAAAAAGAAAAAGAAGGGGGAAAAGGCCACTTAGGATGCCCACATGCCAGGGCAGGTGGCATAGCAAGCAAACCCTCCATCTACAGCATTAGCATCCCATAAGCGCACTGGTTCAAATCCTGGTTGCTCCACTTCCAATTCCAATCCAGCTCTCTGCTAATGCACCTGGGAAGGCAGCATAAGATGGCCAAAGTGCTAGGACCCCTGTACCTACATAGGAAACCTGGAAGAAGCTCCTGGTTCCTGACTTCGGATCAGTCCAGTTCAGCCATTGAAGTCATTTGGGGAGTGAACCAGCAGATGGAAGACTCTCTCTCTCTCTCCTCCTAACTCTGCCTCTCAAATAAATAAGTAAATCTTTAAAAAAAAAAGGGGGGGGGAGGGGCATCTCATATTAAAAAAACAAAAAAGACGCCCACATGTCATGGCAGAATGCCATATTTGAGTCCTCGGTACACTGCTTTCTATGCAGCTTCCTGTTAATGGTTACCTGGGAGACAGCAGATGTTACTAAAGTAGTTAAATCCCTAGCACCCACATGAGAGATCTGAATTGAGTTCTTGGCTCCTGGCTTTGGTCAGGCCCAGCCCTGGTTATTGTAACATTTGGGGAGTGAATCAGTAAATGGAATAGCTCTCTTTGTCTGTCTCTACCACTGTTTCTGTTTCAAATAAAAAAGAAAAAAAAAGTTTTTAAATGGCTGCCTTAACAGATTTTAACTAAAATGCTTTTTACCTTTGCATGTTATCAAGATATATAATCATACAAATATGTTGCTAGGGTCCTACCTGATGCCTTGATTAGATGCCCTGAAATGTAAGTTTTATTTTCACAGTAAATCATGTCTGGATAAAGCTGTACATTATGTTGAATTTCCGTGTCATTGTCAATGTTTCAGGCACAAATTTATTTGCATTAAACGTTACTTTCGTGGCCTGGAACAGCCTAGCACGATGAGGTTCCCTCCAGCTGTGGGTCACATCACTTTATATATTTACCCTAGAGTGTTAGAAGTGCTCAGGACCCTGTTGTACAAAAGACGTGGCTGTGTGAACGCAGGGCTCACGCACAAGGGTGGCAGTGCTCACTCTGTGAGAGCCCTGCGGGGGTTGAGCCCCCTGGGCAAGAGCAGACCCACAGCAGCTGTTCATCAGCACCCACAGGCAGCTCCCCGGGAGGGGGTGAAGGACAAGGACCTGGGTTATTCCTTCTCCCTCGCCCTCCGTTCCCGCCACCTCCCTTAGTGCACAGAGTTTAATGAAATCAGTCAGCAACTGCATGGGGAGACCTTACTAGACCACATGAAACCTAGCTGATTTTCAAAACCTGAAGCAAACATTTCGGGGATGTAATTCAGAATTATGCATCAAAATGCCTCAAAAATGTTCATGCCTTTAAAAAAATTTCTAGGAAATTGCTCTAACAAAATAATCATGGATATATAAAAGATGTACAAATGTTAGGTTTTTACTCGATAAAAATCGGGAGGAATCTATATGTCCAGTGCGAATATAAATGAATTATACTGTTTTTTACATAATGAACTACAACACGCTGCTTAAAATGCCAATGTAGGGGCCCGCATTGTGGGGCAGCAGGTTGAACCCCTGCCTCTGACACCGCTACCATGTCAGCACTGGTTCAAACCCCAGGGCTGCTCCCGTTTAGATCCGGCTCCCTGCTAGTGTGCCTGAGAAAGCAGCAGAAGATAGTTCAAGTGCCTGGGCCCAGCCACTCATGTGGGAATTCCAGACTCCTGCCCCTGGCCTGGCCCAGTCCTGCCTGTTGTGGCCATCTGGGGAGTGGACCAGCAGATGGAAGACCTCTCTCTCTGTCTGCAACTCTGCCTCTAGTAAATAAATAAATCTTTTTTAAAAAATGGCAATGCAAAGAAATATGCAAGACCTACTTGAAGAAAAAACACTTAAATATTATTGAGAACACAAAACAACTTTTAAATAAATGGAAACGAATGTCCTGCTCTTGGACAGGGAGATAATGCTATAACGCTGGTAATTTCACTAAGTTAATCTACAAATTAAAGTTCATCCCAATTAACAATCAAACATTTTTGAAATGAGATTATATGAGTGTACATTCTTGCAGAAGTATAAAAGGCAAGGATAACCAGAAATGTTCTGGTTATCGGGAAGGAACTCTCCCTGCTAAGTAGTAAAATATGAAGAACTGCACTCAATAACTCTGCTTGGTAGTAACTCCGGAGTAGAGGCACAGAAAAGAGCCCAGCAGGAGACCCTCACAGAACAGGGGACACAGGATAAGAGGGAGGACGCCTATCACATGGAGGGAGAAGATGCTGGCTTGTTCAACAAACGGTGTTAGGACAAACAGTTAAATCACACACGGAAATGAACTCCAGGTGGGCTGTATATAAAATGTAGGGAACTAAGTTTATGGGGTCCAGGAGGTGACAAAGAGGGTTAAGCTGCCGTCTGCAGTGTCGACATCCCATATGGGCACCAGTTTGAGTCCCAGCTGCTCCTCTGCCAATCCAGCTCCCTGCTAATGCACCTGAGAAAACATCGGAGGATGGCCCAAGTGCTTGGGTCCCTGCACCCCTGTGGGAGACCCAGATGGAATTCCAGTCTCCTGGCTTCAGCCTGGCCCAGCCCTGGCTGGTGTGGCCATTTCAGGCGTGAAGCAGGTAGAAGATCTCCCGCTCTCTTTCTCTTTCTATAATTCTGCCTTGCAAATAAATAAACTTTAAAAAGTCTTTAAAAAACAGAAGCTAAATTTATGAAATTAAAATTAAAACCAAAAGGCAGAAAATTCAGGGAGGTTTTCTTTTACATATTTCAAAAATTTAAAAAAATACACATGTAATTTTTTAAAGATTTATTTATTTATTTGAAAGTCAGTGTTACACAGAGAGAGGAGAGGCAGAGAGAGAGAGAGAGAGAGACAGAGGTCTTCCATCCGATGGTTCACTCCCCAGTTGGCCGCAATGGCTGGAGCTGCGCTGATTCGAAGCCAGGAGCCAGGAGCCAGGAGCTTCTTCTGGGTCTCCCACATGGGTGCAGGGGTCCAAGGACTTGGGCCATCTTCTACTGCTATCCCAGGCCATAGCAGAGAGCTGGATAGGAAGTGGAGCAGCCGGGACTCGAACCGGCGTCCCTATGGGATGCTGGCGCTTCAGGCCAGGGCGTTAACCCACTGCACCACAGCACCGGCCCCACACATGTAATTTTAGTATAAGCAAAGTACAAACCTCACAAGCCATAACTCTACATCAAGATACCTACACAAAATTTTGAACACTTTGAAAAGAAAAATGAACAATTTCCAAAGGAAAAATGACAACCTGGGAGAAACATTTCAATGTGGATGACAGACAAAAGGCTTATTTCTCAACATATAAAATTTTCAAAATACATCAATAAGAAAGACTGATTAAAAAACATGGCTATCTACAAACATAAAGCTTCTTTTTTTTTTTTTTAAAGATTTATTCATTTACTTGAAAGAGTTACACAGAGAAAGAAGAAGAGGCAGAGAGAGAGAGAGAAAGAAGAGAGAGGTCTCCTATCTGCAGATTCACTCTCCAGTTGGCCACAATGGCTGGATCTGCGCCAATCTGAAGCCATGAGCCAGGATCTTCCTTTGTGTCTACCACGGGGGTGCAGGGGCCCAAGGATTTGGGCCATCCTCTACTGCTTTCCCAGGCCATAGTAGAGAGCTTGATTGGAATAGGAGCAGCCAGGACTTGAACCGGCGCTCATATGGGATGCCAGCACTGCAGGTGGCGGCTTTATCCACTACGAAACTGTGCCAGCCCTCAACCATGAAGCTTTATAAAACATATCATGGAAAAATATTTCTTCTTTTTTTTTTCTTAACTTTACTGATGTATAACTTCTATGCAACCAAACCTGCCATTTTAAAAAAGATTTATTTATTTGAAAGGCAGAGTTATGGAGAGCAGGGAGGGACGGAGATGCAGCTCAGTTGACAATAGCTAATACATGGAATCAACCCAGATGTCCATCACCTGAAGACTGGACAAAGAAATTATGGTATATGTACACTGTGGAACACTACACAGTAATAAAAAAAAGTGAAATCCTGTCATTTGCAAATAAATGGATGCAACTGGAAACCATTATACTTAGTGAAATAAGTCAGTGTCAAAAAGACAAACACCATGTGTTCTCCCTGATCTATGATAACTAATAGAGCACCTAAAAGGAAATCTATAGAAGTGAAGTTGATACTTTGAGATGCAATAATTTTGAACAGCTCTTGTCTTGACTGTTGAAGAACTGTGGGTTGTTTTTTTTTTTATACTATTCGTTGAACTCTTTACTTAGTGTAGGGTTAATCTTATGGAATATAAGGTTAACTGAAAATATATCTTTGTAAAAAATAAGAATGGGAATGGGAGAATGAGGAGGAAGAAGGCTGAAAGAGCTGGAGGGAGAGAAGGTAGGGTGAGAAGAATCACTATGTTCCTAAATTTGTATATACGAAATGTATGAAGTTTGTATATTTTATTTTTAAAGATTTAATTATTTATTTAAAAGTCAGAGTTACACAGAGAGAGAAGAAGAGGCAGAGAGAGGGGTCTTCCATCTGCTGGTTTACTCCCCACTTGGCCACAATGGCCAGACCTGAGCTGATCTGAAGCCAGGAGCCGGGAGCTTCTTCTGGGTCTCCTATGTGGGTGCAGGGGCCTAACGACCTGGGCCATCTTTTACTGCTTTCCCAGGCCATAGCAGAGAGCTGGATTGAAAGTGGAGCAGCCAGGACTTGAACCAGCACCCATATGGGCTGCCGGCACTTGCAGGCGGCAGCTTTACCTGCTACGCCACAGTGCTGGCCCTATAAAGTTTGTATATTTTAAATAAAAATTTCTAGGTTAAAAGAGGTGGAGGGGGTAGATATCTTCCATCCACTAGTTTATTCCCCAAATGGCTACAAGAGCCAGGGTCGGGCCAGGCTGAAGCAAGGAGCCAGGAGCTTCATCTAGGTCTCCACATGGGTGCAGGGGCCCAAACACTCGAACCAGTGCCTGTATGGGATGCTGGCATAGCAGGTGGCAGCTTAACCCATTATGCCACAGCACTGGCCTCCCCTGATTGTATATGTTTAACTTTAGTTTTTAAAGACTTGCTTGTTTATTTATTTGAAAGGTAGAGTGACAGAGAAAGAGGGAGAGACAGTGATCTTCCATTCATTGGCTCACTCTCCAAATGCCTACAACAGCCAGGACTGGGACAGGCCGAAGCTACGAACCCCATCCAGGTCTCCCACATGGGTGGCTGGGGCCCAAGCATTTAGGCTATCATTTCTTGCCTTCCCAGGTACATCACCACGAAGCTGGATCAGAAACGGAGCAGCTGAGACTTGAACCAGCACTCTGATGTGGGTGTTATAAGCAGTGGGGATTATCTGCTGCACCACAACACCAGCCCCTGTATATGCTTGAATTTAAAAGAAACTGCCAGACCATTTTCTGTGGTTCCTAAGGCTGGCGTGTTCATCTTCCCAAAAAATAGAGAGGCTTTATCCCAAGAGAAAAGGAAAGAGAACAAGGAAAACACACACACACACAAACACACACACACTCTTGCTTTGAAATATGGGAAACCATTTTTTCAAAGTGGTTGTACAATTTGATATTCCCACTAGCAGTGTACAAGAGTTCCTGTTGCTCTAATCCTGGCCAGGACACGGTATGGGCATGTGTTTTTCATTTTGGCCATTCTTACGTTTGTGTAATGATGTCTTACTGTGGCTTCAACTTTTGATTCTCTAGTGATCAATGGTGGTAGGCATCTTTTCATGTACTTTTAGTTTTGCCATTTGTATTTTTCCCTTTGGTGGAATATCTGTTCAAATAGTATATAATTCATGGTCCTTGTCTTCTTATTCCATCACTTCTTACCCTATCTGATTGGTTTTTATCTACTTCTGAGCAATGTTCTCTGCATGCCTGATAATTTCTGTTTGCATGTTGGACTCTGGGAATCTCACCTTCCTGGGTGTGAGATTTTGTACTTTTTGTTTTAAAGAGTGTTGGAATTTTTTTTTTCACTTGAGCATGGTAAAATTACTTGGGATCCACTGGCACTGTGGCTCACTAGGCTAATCCTCTACCTGTGGCCCTGGCACTCTGGGTTCTAGTCCCAGTTGGGGCGCTGGATTCTGTCCCGGTTGCTCCTCTTCCAGTCCAGCTCTCTGCTGTGGCCTAGGAAGGCATTGGAGGATGGCCCAAGTGCTGGGCCCTGCACCCGCATGGGAGACCAGGAGGAAGCACCTGGCTCCTGGCTTCCGATCAGCACAGCGTGCTGGCCATAGCGGCCATTTGAGGGGTGAACCAATGGAAGGAAGACCTTTCTTACTGTCTCTCTCTCTCACTGTCTAACTCTGCCTGTCAAAAAAAAAATTAAAAAAAAAATTACTTGGGATCAGCTTGATCCTCTGGTGGCTTGCTTTAAGCTTTACTAAGGCAGGACCATATCAGTGTATAGCTTAGAGCTAATTTATCCCCACTACGAAGCTGATGCCTTCGGAGGACTCTGTCCAGTGCTTTGTGTATAAAGGTCTCTCTCTATCTCAGCTGCTACATAGGCTAACAACTCCAGACCCGACTGAGTGCCAAGAATGGTTTGGCCCACTGCCTCCTGTGAATTCTCCCTTTGCCTTATGGAATTTCACCTCATGTACACTCAGAAAAATATTGAGCTAAAGATAGGCTATAGTCAGAATTACTTATTCCTCTAAAATTCATGTCTTGGAATTGAAACTCCAAGGTGACAGTATTAAGTGGTGGGACAAGGCTGGGCATTTGACACGGCAGTTAAGCTTGCTGCCCGGGATGCCTGCATCCCATGTCGGAGTGCTGCTTTGAGTCCCAAGTCACGTGCTTCTGATCCAGCTTCTTGCTAATGTGCGCCTTGGGGAGCGGCAGATGATGGCTCAAGCCTCTGCCACCAACATGGGGACCTAGGCCTTGCCTAGCTCCGGCTATTATTATATGCATTTTGGGAATGAAGATTCTCTCTCTCTCTCTCTCTCTCTCTCACACACACACACACACACACACACACGCACGCACACTCACTCTGCATTTCAAATAAAGTGAAAATAAATAACTTAAAAAAAAAGAGGTTGGGCACACTGGGAGACGGTCAGGCCACGGGCTGGAGGGAGAGAGTGGCGCCTTTTCACCTTCCATCCCTGCCACTGTGTGAGGACCCAGTGTTTCCCCTGTGGAGATGCGGCAAGCAGGTGCCACTGGGCAGAAATATGGCGGTGCCTTGACCTGGACTTCCTAGCCTCCGGAACAGTGTGAAAATAATTTCTACCCTTTGTAAGTTACTCACTTTCCAGTGTTTTGCTCTAGCGGCAGGAAGGAACTAAGGTAAGACTTCGGGTGGCCCCTCTCTCTCTTCCAAGGCTGTGCTCCACAAATGCCAGCCACCTCAGCTTTGCCCAGCTCTGAGCTCTGTCTCCTGAATCCGGTGAAATTTTCCGGCTGTCTGAGTTCTCCATCTCTCCTGCCATTGTCTAGAAACTGCCTTGGGCAATAAAACTCACCTCATTCATTGCTCTTCTCCCGGTTGGTTCCCACAGTCCTGTGCTGTCAGGCCCATACTTGAAACCACTCATATTTGTTTTCTCATTTTCTGGTTGTGTACAAGGGCAGGACATTTTCCATGGCAGTTAATACCCCATGGATAAAAACAGAAGTCTCTTTTATCCTCTTTTCAGTTTTAAAAAATTGTGGTGGAGAACTTTGGCTCAGTTTAAGTCTGGTGATCACCTGTGCACCAATCATCCGAGTGCTGAAGACGTACGAGAAAAACCGCACTTTCAAAAGCTGGAAAACGGGGAGAATCATTATGCCTGATTAAAAACTGGCAAGTTCTCTCCCAGAAGGAAGGGCACGTGTGGCGGCAGGAGCAGATGAGGGGCATCTACTGTATTGACCCAATAGAGCTCTCAGAGCTCCATTATCTAGAAGACTGAGTTCACTCCCTGGTCCCACGGTCACAGGGTCAAGGACAAACTGGATGCAGGGATACAGTGTGTGTAACAGTTACACTGAAATAAATAGAAAGTAACAAAAAACGCAAGCCTCTTCTCTCCCCTCCTCTGCCCAGGAAGTCCTGCTCTGTGAAACAAATATTTTCCCACCCCTGGAGTGAGATGTAGGGTTGGTCCTACTACTTTGCTGATTCTCTTCAGAAAACAAAAATACCTCCAGCCATCTTAACCCCATGAGCAGCGCTTTCTTTCAATCATTTAAACGTCTACTTCTGGTGTTTAATTTAGCACTTAAAATGCCTCTTGGGGCCGGCGCCACGGCTCACTAGGCTAATCCTCCGCCTGCAGCACCAGCACACTGGGTTCTAGTCCCAGTCAGGGTGCCGGATTCTGTCCCGGTTGCTCCTCTTCCAGGCCAGCTCTCTGCTGTGGCCCGGGAGTGCAGTGGAGGATGGCCCAAGTGCTTGGGCCCTGCACCCCATGGGAGACCAGGAGAAGCACCTGGCTCCTGCCTTCAGATCGGCACAGCTCCGGCCGTTGAGGCCACTTGGGGGGTGAACCAATGGCAAAGGAAGACCTTTCTCTCTGTCTCTCTCACTGTCCACTCTGCCTGTCCAAAAAAAAAAAAAAAAAAAAAAGCCTCTTGGGACACCTGCATCCCACATCATAGAATTCAAGACCGAATTCTAGCTTTGCTTCCAATCCCAGCTTCCCACCAACGAGTACCCCGGGAGGCAGCAGATAATGGTTCAAGTACTTGGGTCCCTGCCACCCACGTGGGAGATCTGGATTCAAGTCCCAGTTCCTGGCTTTGGTCTCTCCCAGCCCTGGCTGTTGCAGGCTTTTTGGGGGAGGCAGCAGATGGAAGATTTGCCTGTCAGCCAATCTCTTTCAAATAAAAAAATAAACAAATGAACACATAAATGTCTGCTTCTGAGCTATAATCAAACCTGAGGCTTCTATGTATAGGTAAAGCTCACCCATGTGGGGTGTGCTTCCGAGGGAAACAGCATGTGGTCAGCTTCTCCTCTATTTTCCCATAAAAGGATCTGTTTGAACCACAATATTCCGCATGTAACTCCCTCAAGGGCTCCCCGCATTTTCTGACCTCCTCCAGAAGATCTGGAGGAGAGCCCTGATGGAAGACGGTGGGGGGGGGGTCCTCAAAGGACTTCTCTATAAAACCATCCTGACTTGGCTTTGTGATCTGTCCACCTAGAAGTGCACCAGGCTTTTCCCATGAAGCACGGTTTCCACATTACCCCGAGTGAGGAGTGGTGCAGCCAGACAGAGCTCAGGGGAGAGAACAAGGAGGGAGCTGCCCTGGAAGGCACAGTGGACCATGCAGCACCACCCACAGGGAACACCGGGTGGGTCGCCAGGCAGAGGGCCAGAGGGGGACCGAGGTTTCTGAGGGTAGGAGAGGACGAAGCAGGCAAGCAGACTTGTTTGTTTGTTTGTTTGTTTTGGACAGGCAGAGTGGACAGTGAGAGAAAGGTCTTCCTTTGCCATTGGTTCACCCTCCAATGGCTGCCGCGGATGGCGCACCGTGCTGATCAGATGGCAGGAGCCAGGTGCTTATCCTGGTCTCCCATGCGGGTGCAGGGCCCAAGCACTTGGGCCATCCTCCACTGCACTCCCGGGCCACAGCAGAGAGCTGGCCTGGAAGAGGGGCAACCGGGACAGAATCCGGTGCCCCGACCGGGACTAGAACCCGGTGTGCCGGCGCCGCAAGGCGGAGGATTAGCCTAGTGAGCCGCGGTGCCGGCCATGGCAAGCAGACTTGTAACCAGTTAATTTGAGAGGTCACAGTGGGCTCCAGGGCACAGGGCCGTCTCTGGTTGTCTGGTACGTGGCCCTGGAGCAACTGGCGTGTGTGTGTACAGTGACCAGATCTGTGACAGCCCCATAGAGGAAACAGCTGCTCCAGAAGTGCCTCAAAACCGGGTTAATGCAGCATTAAGGGGGCTGGGGCTGCTTACAAAGCCAGCGTCCCTAAGCAGAGCACCATGAGCTGCTCTGCTTCCGATCCAGCTCCCTGCCAGTGTGCCTGGGAAAGCAGCTGAGGATGTCCCAAGTCCTTAGACCCCTGCACCCACACAGGAGACAGACCTGGGCTCCTGGCTTCAGCCTGGACCAGCCCTAACCAATGCAGCTATTTGAGAAATGAATCAGTGGATGAAAGCTTGATTCTTTCTCTCTCCCTCCCACATTGGAAGATACTGGTTCTCAGCACTTCTTGTCAAGGTCTAAAAAAGAAGGTCACCTTGCCTCCGGAACAGGTCCTCTCCAACAGGGTTCCTTAAAATAAGGCTCCAAACTAGCTCTCTGCGGTGCCTCTCACGCTAACCTGACTTACACCCGAGCAACAGCAAAAGAGAGCTGGCCACCGAGAGTGCCGAGGACCAAAGCCCTTGCAGGGTGGGCCAAGCAGAAGCAGAGCCAAGGAGCAGAGCACAGAGGTTTTCCAATGTAACCGAATCAAAGGTTATGCAAGCTCAGCTATTGGGGTGAGTCCCAGGAAGCACTGGGCTGGGGTGCAGAATTTAGGGAGGCATTATAATATATGCTAATGATGCATTAAACATGTTTCCTGCGATGTCGTAGCAAATACATTAAAATGTTTATGTCTGGTGCACAACTTCCCTTTAGTCCGAGGCTCCTAATGGCTCAGCAGGGCCCTACTGCTTCTGATTCTCCTCCTAGCCGGACTGAACCCCTGGCGCTTCCACCGAGGATGCTGGAGCAGTCCTTGAGCTGAGCCCTGAAAGTGTTGAATCGAACCACGGCAGGAGGGGAGGCACGGAGTGCGCGGACAGGGGAGAGGAAATCGCACACATTGAGTCCAACATACCCGGAGTGGACATGGCTTGAGGGATGCCTGGGGAATGGTGGTTGCTTTGAGGTTGTAGGCAAGGGATCAGGTCTTAAGAATTGTCATTGGGGAGACACGTGCTCACATTTGATTCTTATGCAGATAATGCAGTGTGAATGGCGGAATGGCAGGTCAGAATAAGGGTAAGTCAAGCCCCTTATGAGGTTTGCGCATTACCTAGTGAGGCTAAGACCCCATCCAGACAAGCATAGAGATATTCCCAAGGTCAGCGTCGGGACCTCAAGTGCCCCCAACATAGCAGCGAGGGTGGGGCCGCACCTGCCTTCCCACAGGCCCTGCCAACGCGGCCACTGCAGGGTTCCACCCGAGCGCGGTGCACCAGGGCGCACGGAGCCCCCGCCCGAATCCCGCCAGGGGCCAAGGAGAGCTGGGCGGGGCGGGTCCCGCGGTGCCCTGACCCGTTCGCCGCCCAATCGCCGCGGGCCGACCGAGCCCCGGGGGGCTGGGGCCGCCGCCGCCGCGTGAACGTGCCGCGGCTGCGCCGACGCGCGAGCGCCGGGCAGGGCGGCGGGCGCGCTCAGTCTGGCGGCAGCGGCCGTGCGCGGACAGACGTGCCGGGAGCGCCGCACCGCCCGCGCCTCCCGCAGCCCAGCCGCTTCGCTCCGCCCGGGCCGCGCCCGCTCGCCCGCCATGGTGTCATGGATCATCTCCAGGCTGGTGGTGTAAGTGGCCTTCGTCCGCGCGCGGCCCCCTCCCCTCCTTCCCCGCCCCCGGCCCGGGGCTGCGCGCCCCTGCAGCGCCCGGCCCCAGGCTCTCGGGCTATTAATACCCGGCGGCCGCTAAATTTAGCAGGTACAGTAGCTGCCCAGGACGCCTGCGAGCTGGCGGGACGCGCGCGCGGCTGCAGCCTCCGGGGCGCCGGAGCCCGGCGGGCGGGGCGGCGAGGCCCGGGGCGCATGGGGCGCCCCGGCCGCTTTGTTCCCCGCGCGGGTGGGATTTGCAGAGGCTCCGCGTGGGCGCGCCGCGGGGACACGTGTAGCACTGCTTTGGGAGAGATGTCGGGGTCGCGCGCCGCCGCCGCGCTATTGTCAGGTGAAGGAGACCCGGCGGCGCTGAGCGGCCGCGGCGCTGCCCGGAGGGGTCAGCGCCGGGACGGGCGTAGGGAGGGCGGGGCTGCCCGTGGGGCCGAAAAATACTCCTTTTTAGGTTTGTCAGATCCGCAGCGGCCACAGCAGGTGGGACGTCGGCGGGCGTGTAGGATTCTGGGAGCGGGGCACCTGGGGTCCCCCGGGGCACGATGGCTTTTGCAGGGCGTTGGAGAGGCAGGGACGAGCATCTCCAGGAATGTAGGGGAAATTTCCAAGTGACAGCCACCCCGGGCGGTGGCGTCGCCGCCTTGCCTGGCCTTGCAGGAGAGCAGAGTCATCTGGGGCGAGGCCTGTGTGGAATCACTGGGGGGTGGGGGGAGTGGGCGTGGGGCTCTTTTCTCCCTGAAGCGCCTGGGCCGTCAGCAGACACTGGAAGGGCCCCTTCCCTCGTGGATCTCTCGGCTTTTGGGGACGGACGTGGCTCTTTCCCCTCTGCAGCTGGGTCAGGGCGGGTCTGACACCTGGCGAAGGCGGCGCGCTGCCGTGGGTGTGGGGAGGCCGAGGTGGGGCGCGTCTCTCGGGCTTTCTCTTTGTCTGGGAAACGACCATCGCGTTTGGACACCTCTCCCATCGCCTCCCCTTCTTTACTGATTTTCAAAGAGGCCGTCAGGGGCAGCCTTCCGAAGTCATTCTCAGCATTGTCCCGAGGGTTTTGCTTCCAGTGCCTGTGGGCCCCCGCCCCCCAAGTCATTCCGTGATGGCCTCTCCACAGCTGGCACCGCTGCAGGGGGCTGTGTCCTGTACCTCGAGGTGGCATATGAGCTGTGTGGGAGTTTTTCGTGGGCAGGGCTGGCACGAACAATGCCGGGAAGCTGTCCCCCCCCCCCCGCCCCGCCCTGCCCTGCCTCATCCCTGACCAAAGCCCATCTTACCTCTCAGAGGTGGTTTCCCTCAAATGTCCCCATGATCCTCACATTTGCCAGCAGCGGGGGTGGGGCAGGGGAGGGGCCGTTGGTTGGCCTGGCTGGTGGACTCTTTGTGGGTCCCACTGCACTGGGAGTGAGGGCTTCTGGTTCAGGGTCATGTGGTCATCGCCTCTCCCTCTGCCCAAGAGAGGGTGCAGAGGAGAGGCAGGTGTCTGGGAGGAGCCTTGGGGCCATGCTGTGAATTATTGAAGGAACCCCACCCAGCAGAGCTGAACTCACATGACCCTGAGAAGTGCCCCTCAGGCCAGCCCAGGACCCTCGGCCCCCAGGGAGAGTTGGTGGGATTTGGGGCTGTTGGTCCCACTGTCAACTCTAAAGGGTGTGGGCAGCTGCCCCTCTCCCTGCAGTCTCTAGTTCCTTGGGTAAACCCAACATACATGCTGAATCATTAGCAATGTGTGTTCCGTGTAAGCAACACGTGTTCATTACAGGACAATCAGAACTACAGATCAGCCGGCTGAAAATCATCTACATGATCACAGCACACGGAGACAACAAATGATCAGTTCGGGGCGGGAGGGAGTATATTTTAAAAGAAATTTTCCCTAATGCGTGTCTGTCATATAGTTTTATTTCAGACTGAGGACATTATCAGTTCAGCCCAATCCCACATGCTCAGAGGAATGTCTTACTAAGGAGTCAGAAAATCCTGGCTTCCAATCCCAGTGCTCGCTCGCTGTCTTGGGAGCAGATTCCCCTCCTGTCTGGGATCACAGCCGGTCCTGGGTCACAGGCTGATGAAGTGCAGGGTGCTGTTGCAGAGAGTCCCATGACGCGTGATGCATAAATGCCCAGGCACCGCCAAGGCCACTGCCACTGCCTCAGTGGGGCCTGCCTACCGCCCCTCCCTGGAAGGGGCTCTCGGGCTTAATCTCCTGTGTTCAGACTGGCTTTTGTGAGGGCCCCCCGCCCTTTTTGTTTCGTACATTAGGTGTTCTAGATGAAACCGAATTCGGGACATATGTGGGTTTTACTGATCACAGAAACCACAGGTCCAGTCCCCCACCCCCACCCCCAATCTGCAAAGCTGCAGAGGGAATGTGCCCTGGCCAAGGACACGAGGTGAATGGGTGAAGAGAATGGGCCTTGGGGGTCTGGTCCAGTGCCTTTCCCACCTTCACACACCCCTATGGTGTGTGAAGCTCCCAAGCCCCTCTGGTATGGGAGCAGTCTGACGTTTGTCCGTAAGCCCTGTTTCCTGTAAGTAATCTCACCAAGGATTTGTAAGCCTCTGTCACATAAAGACATTTAAGGAAGATCTGTCACTGTGCTCTGAGGATGGAGAGGGAGTGTCTTCCTGTCTTTGTGGCTCCAGCCATCCATCCAGGCATTAAGATGAGCTGATGGCATCCAGGGACAGCCAGCCGGCTATCTGTGCCGCTACTTGGCCGTGAGTGTTTTTGAGGGCAGCAGCTGGGGCTTGTTTCCCTCTCCAACCTTACCCGCCCCCACCCTCCCCGCCCCAAGGCTCTTTTTAGAAGTGCTGGGCACCTGAGCGCAGTCAAGGTTGGTTTTGTTGAAGGAGATCACAGGCCCCGGGGATTTGCAAGGAAGCCTGCCAGTGCTGTTCCCTGGAGATAGAGGTCTTTGGGCATCAGGACAGGTTGGGGCACACTGGTCAAGGCTCTCAAATGAGGCCCAGTCTGAGATGCCGTTTTCTTGTCATGTGTCACCCTGCTGACTCCCTTGCCTTGGCCTGGGAAGAATTGGGAAAGATATTCAGTGTGGTGGCAGGGTTGATCCCATTAGACCCTGCATGATGTCTGCATGGGGCATGGGGTTCTTTTAGGACTTGCCCGCCTCCCTCTTCCAAAATAGCTCTTTTTCTTTGCAAGCAACCACAGGCTTAGGCACGAATGAGTCTCAGACTAGGGAGAATGTGCTCTTGTGTACAATGCAGACACGGCTCCGTGACTTCTTGCAGAATGTGCCATTTGGAGCTTTTATGCCAAGGAGCAAGAGTGACGTCATTATCTCTGGACAGAACTTTGGCCAAGGTCCAGCATGTTGGCTGAATGATTTATTTATTTATTTGAAAGACAGAGTTACAGAGAGGCAGACAGAGGTCTTCCATATGCTGGTTCATTCCCAAATGGCTGCAACAGCCAGAGCTGGCTGATCCGAAGCCAGGAACCAGGAGCTTCCTCCCTGTCTCCCATGTGGGTGCAGGGGCCCAAGGACTTGGGCCATCTTCTACTGCTTTCCCAGGCCACAGCAGAGAGCTGGATCGGAAGTGGAGCAGCCAGGACTCGAACCAGCGCCCATATGAGATGTCGGCACTGCAGGCAGCAGCTTTACCCTCTGTGCCATAATGCCGGCCCCAAAATGTTAGTTTTTAAAACCTGCATGATGCTGATCAAGACTAGGTCTTCATTTGGTGGCTGGAGGCCTGGCTGAGTCCCGGGACTAGTATTTGGAGCGTGACGTCTCTTTGTCTTGGGTCAGGGATGTAAAAGGAGAGGAGACTGGAAGGAATGTGGATTGTCCTCAAGTTGTTCCCCAACTGTTGCAAAACAAATGGAAAAGAAAAAGAGAAAAAATCATAAATCCTTAAACACAAGCTTGTCTTTCTTTGGGGCCTGCTTTTAACAAATGGAATGCAAGAAAATGACCCAGTTAATAGAGGGTTCAGGTTGGTGGAGGATTTGTTTCCTGGCACTGAAATGTGGTGTCGTGTAGAAGCTGGGAGAAATGTTTCAGTTGAACCGTGAGAGGAAAGATATTGGACTGGAAGGCAGCAGACTTTGGCCCCAGATCCACTGTCAGAGTCCTAAGGAAACTCATGCCCACCCATCCACCCCGGGGTCCTAGCACCCTGTCCCAGAGACAGGCGGTTGGCCAGCATCATGTTGGAGGCCCTAATAGCTCCAAGAGTTGGGGAGCCTGGAGGACGCTCCCTCCCCAGCTGGCCTGTATGCACCACGTTTATTTATCCCCAAGGAGGTGAAAAACACCAACTTATATCTCGCTGCTGTTCAGGTGCCTCCTCTCTTTGTTTATTGATGGCGCCTGCCTGCTGGGAAGCAGCTGATGCACCCTTCTCCCCACCGCGTCTTATTTGAGGTTCGCTGACAAGCGGAGGTTCTACCTGGTTATTACCACGTCAGCCTATCTTCTTAGCTGTCGTCTTTGGAGCTTGTGTTGTTTGGGAGGAGGAGAAGCCCTGGGAAATGGAAAGGCAGCGACAGTTGGCCTCTTTGGCCTCCTTTTTCTTGTTGTACACGCGGTGTGTGTGTCCGCCCAGGGGAGTTCTAGAGGCTGAAGGAGGAGACTTGGCCATGCAGGAGCCACAGCACCTGGCATCTCTGGGGTTTCACTGCCAAGAAGAAGCCACACGCATGCCCAGCTGGTTCCCAGCATCCTAAGCGCCACTCCCACCCCATCCTAAGCCTTGAGAGCTTTTCCCAGCACCAACGAGACCCAGGGGGTTTCCATTTGGGCTGGACGGATGTTTTCCTCTCCCTTCTGGGCCTTGGGAAGGCCCGAGGGATTGGAAGACGGGTAGATGTATACATACCATTCATTGTGAACCCTCAGGTCCTCACACAGAAGCACTGTATTTTCCCCTCAGAGTTTGTTAGTCACACCCAGGAGCTTTCCCAGGAACACAGAGAAAAAGGAAATGCGATCTTCCCTGGGTGTGCATAGGGGTTCGATCCAGGATCCAGAATCCACAGATGCTGCAGTCCCTTATATGACATGGCATGGTGGGGCCGGGTGTTGGATGCAGTGGGTTAAACCACTGCTTGTAACACTGGCATCCCAAATGCGAGTGCCAACTTGAGTCCTAGTACCTCTGCTTCTGATCTAGCTTCCTGCTGATTCTTCCTGGGAGGCAGTCGATGGGGGCCCAGGTGTTTGCACCCCTGCCACACCAATGGGGTGCCAGGATGGGCTCCTGGTTTCAGTGTGGCCCAGCCCTAGTTCTTGCAGGTATCTGGGGAGTGAACCAGGGGTTGCATGATCCCTCTCTCTCTTGCTCTGCCTTTTAAGTTTATGAAAATAAATTTTAAATAAATTAAAAAACAAAATGGTATTGTATTTGCATATAACCTTTGCATGTCCTCCTGGATATTTCAATCATTTCTCAAGGATACCTAAGACAATACCTAAGTCAATGCAAATACCATGTGGGTAGTTGCTAAGCTGTATTGTTTAGGGAATAATGGCAGGGAAAAAAGTGTGTACATGTTTGGTTAAGATGCAGGGTGTTTTTCAAATATTTTTAAATCTGCACATGCAGAACCCATGGACATGGAGGGCCAGCAGTATAGATAAAAGACCAAATATCTGTCATACAGTGTGCCCCAGAAGGAATCTGGGGAGATTAGTTGGTATGGGCCTTCAAGCATGTGTGGGAACCTAGACCGGGGTAGCAAGTGAGTTTCACGTCTTAGGATCGGTCTGAGACTGCCTGGGACCCTGCCTAGAGGAGCATAGGGAGTGCCGTGAGTGATTCCCGCAGGGAAGGAAGATGGTAATGGCGTTCTCGCGTGTTCCTGATCAGAAAAGGCCAGCCCTGCTGTCCAGTTTATTAGATTAACACCACAGACAGCGTCCTTACCTGGGTCTACAGCCCCTCCCACATGCTGCCCCCGCCAGGCCTGGCCAGACACTGGGCAGCGCTAGGCCAGAGGTGCCTGCTGCTGCCAGCACAGGGAGCTGTCCAGCCCAGTGGCTGTCTGGTCCCCTCTTCCCCTTAGGATGGTCGTCGGGCACTGTATTTCCCCTTGCCTTTGCCTTTCCCCAAACAGCCCAGCTGCATTCTGCCTGAGTCATTCTCCTGTGGACTCATGCCTGCACATCTTTCAGCCTCCTTGCAGGGGACTATGGGTGGGACTTTGGGCAGCAAAGGAAGTTTCCCGTTCCTTTCTGGTAAGGTACCCTAGCCTGCCTGCTTCTGCCCAGCCACAGGAGTGGGCATGTGACCCAGGCCCAGGCACGTATTTCACTGGGCACAGGCAGCGGTTGAGAGCTAGGCACGTGACCCAAACTGAGCCACAGATCCCTCCCCAGGGTTTCTTGATTTGGACCTGAGGAAGGAAAACTGTGCCTGCAGGGACAGAGGTAGAAAGATGTAAAGGTGCGGCTGCCGGTGGCTCAACCCCAGGCACCTGGAGACGGCCCGTGTGGAGGATACAGCAAGGCAGAGGAGAGCAGAGATGAGACAAGGCAGAGAGAGTGGCTGGCACCAGCACTCTTGCTTCTGATTACTCAGGCCTCAGTTTCTGCAGCTCCTCCTTGGATGCCATGAGCTGCCCATATCCTAGAATGAAGGTGCTTGCATGCATTAAATATTTATGGTAAGGTTGGGATGGACTGGGTTATGGTGCAGTGACAACTCGAGACAGCAGAGGTTTGTCTCTTGGTTTGGGCTGTCTGCTCACTGTAATCACACCGAGGCCCAGCCCGACTCGGTCTCCTTGCCCTTGGGAGCTTTAGCAGTGCACAACAAGACGTCAGTGGGGAGAGAAACACAGACACGCACTGACTCTCAAGTGCCTCTGCCTGGACAGAGAGTGGCTCTGATTTCATTGGCCAAACCCCAGTTACACCCTTACCTGAAGACCTGTGATAGTCCTCCTGCCTGCCGTAAGAATCAATGAAGTCTAACCAGCTGGGCAGACCCGGAGTTGTCCTTGGTAGAAGATGGGATTTCTCCCCTCTTGCAACTGGGAGAATCCTAACACGCTCTGTCACCTCTTTACCTTGGGAATCTCTCCCTCTCTGCTTTTTTTTGTTTTTAAAAAAATTTATTTATTTATTTATTTGAAAGTTGGAGTTACACAGAGAAAGAAGGAGAGACAGAGAGAGAGAGAAGGGGAGGGGGGTGTCTTCCATTCGTTGGGTTACTCCCCAGATGGCTGCAATGGCTGGAGCTGTGCTGATCCAAAGCCAGGAGCCAGGAGCTTCTTCCGGGTCTCCCACATAGGTGCAGGGGAACCAAGGACTTGGACCATCTTCTATTGCTTTCCCAGGCCACAGCAGAGAGCTGGATCAGAAGTGGAGCAGCCAGGTCTTGAACTGATGCCCATGTGGGATGCCAGCACTAGAGGCAGTGGCTTTAACCGCTACACCACAGTGCCGGCCCCTCCCTCCCCACTTTAATTCCTTGCTCTTTATTCTGTTTGTAAGTCAAGAAAGGAGGTCTTAAGTGTGAGGAGAAATGAGCAACTATGGGGAACTGATGTCAGTCTCTGGATAAAGCCCTGGAGGGTGCCCTGTGATTTCCATCACATTCTCCGTGTAGGTCTCCATCCACCTTCCTCCTAGGAGGCTCGCCAGGCTCCTTAACTGAAGAGGATTTCTGCCCTCTGGGTCCCTGAGTGGCAATGTCCTTGGTACCTAATGGTAGGGTACTTCACAAGTTTACTTCCACTTTAGGATCATGCCTGTTTCTTTGTCTCCTTCACAGTTTTTCATGTGCAGTAGGTGCCTAATAAGTGCATGTGGGACCATGAATGAGTTAAGACCCCACTCCTCAAGGTGTGGTTCGTATACCAGGAGCGTCAGCATCATCGGAGTAGTACATAATGCAGAGTCCCAGGCCCTACCCAAGACCGAGTGATTGCATTTATTTATTTTTATTTGAGAGGCAGACAGACTAAAAGAGACTATAAAAATCTCTCATCTACTGGTTTACTCCCCAAATGCTCACAATGCTGGGGCTAGGCAAGGCCAAAGCTGGGAGCCAAGAGCTCAATCCGGGTCTCCCACATGGGTGATAGAGACCCAAGCACTTGAACCCTCACTGCTGCCTCCCAGGGTGCACCTTAGCAGAAACTGGAATGGGAGTGGAGCCAAGATGCAAACCTAGGCACTCTGATACGGGATGCAGGCATCCCAACCAGTAGCTTAACCATTAGGACATAAACTATCCCTGAATCTCTGTTGTTTTTTTTTTTTTTTTTTAAGTATTTATTTTTATTTGAAAGGCAGAGAGAGAACCTTCTATCTGCTGACTCACTCCTCAAATCCCTGGTGTATCCAGGGCAGGGCCAGGCCAAAGGTGGGAACCTGGAACTCGATCCAGGTCTCAACCCAGATACTTGGGCCTTCGTCTGCTGCCTCCCAGGTGCACGTTCCCAGGAAGCCAGAATCAGAAGTGGAGTCAGGAGCTGAACCCTGTCACTCCAGTGTGGGGTGCCAGCCTCGCAAGCTGTGTTTTAACTGATGTGCCAGATGCCGGCCTCTGAATCTGCATTGTAACAAGAACTTGACAGGTGCTTAGTCAGGAGACGGGGCACTATCATTGTCCCAGTGGAACTGAAAGAAATGGACTTGCCTAAGGCTCCCACCACTGACCGTAGAGCTGGGATTCGATCCCAGGCCATCCTGTTGTGCTAGACTGTGGCTCATCTTTTCTGGCTCTGAGAGGTTCCAACCCTGAGCTGTTATGAATTCAAGAGGGTGTAATTAGACTCTGCCACCCAACACCCAGTGGAGAGCCTTTCCCAGAGTGGCTGTTTAATTGTGATCTGTGCAAAATTTAATTTTCTCACAATGGGGCTTTAGACCACCAAGGTAATGGCTGTTTGAATACTGGGCTCCATGGGTTGTGCTGCTCAGAAGAGAGTGGGATCCAGCTGCCTTCAGAAAGGGGCTGCTGATGTGGGGACTCCCAGGAACACACGAGGTGAGAACGCCTGGCCCGTGCGTCCCTGCCGAGGCAGTGGCAGTATCCAGTGGAATCTGTGAACCCTTGGGCCACGGCCCAGGGCACTGTGGAGTCCAGTCTATCAGCAAAGCCCTGTAAAGCTGTCCCTTCAAAATGCTGCCCTGTGCACTGCCACCACCTGCTCCGGCTCGGAATTCCTGCTTGCCTACGGTGATTCAGAGCCCCCAGCAGTTTCTCTGCCTCTATTCCTGTCCTTCCTGTATGGACTGAAAATGTCAGATAGGTCACCTCTGTCCCCTGCTGCTTAAAAACTCTCCAGGGACCATCTTTGTGGTGCAGTGGGTTAAGTCTCTGTTCGCAGTACTGGCATTCCATATCTGAGCACCAGTTTGAGTCCTGGCTGCTCTGCTTCCCATCCGGGTCCCTGCTAATGTGCCTAGGAAGGCAGTGGATAATGATCCAGGTACATGGGTTCCCCGCACCCACGTGGGAGACGTGGATAGAGTTCCTGGATGTCGTGGTCATTTGGGGAGTGAACCCATGGATGAAAGACTTCTCTCTATCATTATGCCTTTCAAATAAAAAATCTTAAACTGTCCAAAGCCCTCTCATCCCACTAGGAGTACGATTCAGATTCTACCATTCTCAATGAGGCCATTTCTTTTCAGTTTCACAGGGAAGATGATAGTGCCATGTCTCCTGACTCAGCACTTGTCAGGTTCTTGTTAAATGCAGTTTCAGAGGCTGGCATTTGGCATATTGGTTAAGACATGGCTTGGGGCCTAACACTATGGTGTAGAAGGTTAAGCCTCTGCCTGCAGTGCTGGCATCCTCTATGGGTGCAGGTTCTAGTGCAGGCTGCTCCACTTTCGATCCAGCTCCCTGCTAATTCACCTGGAAAAGCAGTGGAGGATGGCCCAAGCACTTGTACACCTGCACCCATGTGGGAGACCCGGATGAAGCTCCTAGGTACTGGCTTCAGCCTGGCCCAGCCCTGGCTGTTGGAACCATCTGGAAAGTAAACCATCTCCCTCTCCTTCTCTCCCCCTCTCTCCCTCTCCCCCTCTCCCCCTCTCCCTCTCTCCCCCTCTCCTCCTCTCCCCATCTCCCCCTCTCCCCCTCCCTCTCCCTCTCCTTCTTCCTCCCTCTATCTCCTTCTCTCTCTGTATTTCTGCATTTCAAATAAATACATAAATCTTAAAAAAATAAAAGACCCTGGCATCCTGTACTGGGGCGACTGGGTTCAGCCTGCTCACACTCCTGCCCACCTTGTGCTGCTTTCCCTTGGCACTCACTCCAATCTGCTGGCTGTTCCTGGGGGAGTGATAGGCTTGTCCCACCCAGTGGCCTTCCATGCTGTTCTCTCTGTGCCCAGGGTGCTCCCCAGATCATCCAGCCGCTCCCACCTTTCCTCTTCAGTCCTCGGGGAGCCCTTTTATGACCCAGCCCTCCCATCACGCCCCAGCCCCTTACCACTCCCTGACATGGCACTTGTAATTCTTTCATTGTCTTGCTCTGGGTCTCTCTCTGCAGTAGGATTTTCCTCCATGACTTGAAAGACTAGGTCTTATTCTCAGCTGTTTTCCCAGTGCCTAGAGCAGATCGAAGCACATAGTAGGTGTTCAAAAAACATCTACTGAAGCAATGATTCAGTATTTCCTTTGGAGCATGGAAGATCATTTCTTTTTTTCTTTTCTTTTCTTTTTTTTTTTTTTTTTGACAGGCAGAGTGGATAGCGAGAGAGACAGAGAGAAAGGTCTTCCTTTTGCCGTTGGTTCACCCTCCAATGGCCGCTGCAGCCAGCGCACCACACTGATCCGATGGCAGGAGCCAGGTGCTTCTCCTGGTCTCCCATGGGGTGCAGGGCCCAAGCACTTGGGCCATCCTCCACTGCACTCCCTGGCCACAGCAGAGAGCTGGCCTGGAAGAGGGGCAACCGGGACAGAATCCGGCGCCCCGACCGGGACTAGAACCCGGTGTGCCGGTGCCGCTAAGTGGAGGATTCATTTCTTAAACCTCAGTTTTGTAGAACCTTGGTTTGTGATGGTGACAAAATGAGTTCAGCCTCACTCTTCCCATCTGTAAATTGAAAGGCTGGATTTCTGTTTCTGGAAATACGGAAAACTAAACAGTCTGAAAACCTTCCTGATATAAACCTGAATCTTTAAAACATTCTAAAAATTTTGGATAAAATATGACAGCAGTTCCCTTGAAAGCATAGTTGAACTTTTCAGTAAGGAAGAAAATTTGCCAGGAGACAAAATAAGGAGGGAAACATTTTGCACAGTGTGTGAGCTAGTGCCATAGCAGCCACTTAACAGACTACCTGGAAGTTTAGCTTAAAACAACACCTGGTTTGTTACCCTTGGGGAATATGGCAGGAATTTATTCCACTTTCTCAGAGAGCCTCTGTACATGTCCTACAGCATTAATCCCAAACCCATACATTCACACTTCAAAATTGCAAACTGTGCAAGGGAACAACCCACACACGCAGGGATTAATGGGATTAATACACACTACAGCCTGCGAGGCTGGACCTCCAACAACAAAGAAATGCCATTTATTTCTTAATAGCATATATTATCTGTATAATGATGGTACCAGTTAGAGACCTTAGAATATGTATTTTTGAAATAAAAAAAAGAAGAAGAAGCCCAAGTCCTTGGGCACCTGCACCTATGTGGGAGACCCAGAAGAAGCTCCTGGATCCTGGCTTTGGATTGGCACAGCTCTGGCCATTAAGGCTATCTGGGGAATGAACCAGTAGATGGAAGACCTTTCTCTCTGCCTCTCCTTCTCTTTCTGTGTAACTCTTTTTTTTTTATTTTTATTTTTATTTTTATTTTTTTTTATTTTTGACAGGCAGAGTGGACAGTGAGAGAGAGAGAGACAGAGAGAAAGGTCTTCCTTTGCCGTTGGTTCACCCTCCAATGGCCGCCGTGGCCAGCGCGCTGCGGCAGGCGCACTGCGCTGATCTGAAGGCAGGAGCCAGGTGCTTCTCCTGGTCTCCCATGGGGTGCAGGGCCCAAGCACTTGGGCCATCCTCCACTGCACTCCCGGGCCACAGCAGAGAGCTGGCCTGGAAGAGGGGCAACCGGGACAGAATCCGGCGCCCCGACTGGGACTAGAACCCAGTGTGCCGGCGCCGCAAGGCGGAGGATTAGCCTATTGAGCCACGGCACCGGCCTCTGTGTAACTCTTTCAAATAAATAAATAAATCTTAAAAAAGGGAAAGAATTGAAAGAAAACAACTGACTCTAGGGGATGGAGACAGACCCATTTAAAAAGTTCTTGGGGTTGACATTGTAGCATAGTGGGTAAAGCCACTGCCTGAAAGGCTGGCGTTCTATTTGGGTACCAGTTCAAGTACCCACTGCTCCACTTCCAATCCAGTTCCCTGCTAATGGCCTGAGAAAAACAGCAGAAGATGGCCCAAGTGCTAGGGCCCCTGCCACCCACGGGGGAGACCCAGCAGAAGCTCCTGGCTTTGGCCTGGCCCAGCCCCAATCATTATAGCCATTTGGAGAGGGAACCAGAGGATGGAAAATTCTCTTTCTCTGTCTCTCTCTCTCTAACTCTGCCTTTCAAATAATTTTTTTTTAATTTTAAAAAAAAAAGCTCTTTTGCAATTGAAAAGCAAAGCTTTGAAATTAAAAACCCAGTGGAGAGGTTAATGGTGAGGCCTGAATGCTGAAGGGTGGTGTTCTTCACTTCACATCCTAGAGCTGCGGGGATCTTAGGGCTCCCAGGCTTGTGTTTGACAGACAAGGAAATGGGGACTGGCAGGGTTCGGAGATTTGCCAAGATCACAGCCTGATGGGCTCAGCCAGGCTTTTGAGGCCAGGACTCTGCTTTCTGAAAATGTTTCCATGTGGAAAAAAGAAGTCTGTTCAATGTGGCTGGAGGATTGGACTAGGACCAGCGTGTGGCCAGGAGGGAAGTTTTTGGCTTGGTTGAAGGAAGAGGTTTCCAGTCGCTGGTGCTCACGGTGCACTGGGCAGCTTGCTAGGCAGGGAGCTCCTGGCTTCACCCCTAAGTCCTTCCAAACCTTAAAGCCCTGACTTTGACATTTCCCCTTACAGTGGTGGAGGAGTTACTGGAAAGATTTTCATAGATTAGGGCTTCCATTCTTTTTATTTAAAGATTGATTTATTTTATTTGAAAGCATTGCAGAGAGGGAGGGGGGGAGGGAGGAGAGAGGGGGAGAGAGAGAGAGAATCTTCCATCCACTGGTGCACTCCCCAAATGGCTGCAAGAGCCGGGGCTGGGACAGGCCAAAACCAGGGGCCGGGAGCTTCTTCCAGGTCCCGCACATGGGTGCAGCAGCCCAGGGATTTGGGCCATCTTCCACTGCTTTCTCAGGCCTTGCAGGGAGCAGGATTGGAAGTGGAGCAGCCTGGACTCAAACCAGCGCTCATGTGGGATGCTGGCATTGAAGGTAGCAGCTTTACCCACTACATCACAACGCCGGCCCGGACTTCGATTCTTACTCAAGATTGATTGACCAACCCATTGCTTTTTACTCATTGATTTTCTATCCATTTTTTGAACAGTTGTGTCATGCCAGGAACTCTGCAGAGTGCCAGGGATATAAAGACGAATGAATTTTGATCTCAGCTGTGAGAACCTTATGAGGATATACCATTGGTCAGTGGGAAAGTGGGACTAGGCAGTGTCCCGCCTGCCTGGCCAGGCACTGCCCACTGGGTGGGTGTTTTGTGGGTGTGTGAATGACTCGTCTGACTTTGGTTGGAAACTGTGGGGTGGAGCCTTTTCAGCAGGGAAAGTGTGTATGTGTCATTAGAAAGATTAAACCATTGCTGCATCTCTCTACCCTCGGGGCGCACTGTGACACAGCATGGCGAACACAATATGGGACAAAGAGGTGAGTGAGGCCGAGTGTCTTTGCCCACATTAGATGTCTGTGATAGATTCCAATAGTCACCAAGTTGGTAGTTTAAAATGACAGAAGTTTATTCTGTCACATTTATGGAGGCCAGAGTTCTGAAATGAGTCTTGGGTGGCTAAAGTCGAGATCTTGCCAGGGCTGGGTTGTTTGGGGACCTTGGGCCAGGGTGGAGGGATGTGGGGAGGAGCGGAGCCTTCATCCCTTGCTTCTGCCAGTTTCCAGGGCCTTCCTCAACCTGTGGCCATGTCATTCCTGTCTCCACTTCTGTGGTCACGTTGCCTTCTCTGCCCTCGTAGCATCCACTGCCTTCCTCCCACAAGGACACTTGTCATTACATTTAGGGCTCCTGTAAATAATCCAGGATAATCTCCCCAGCTCAGAACTCTTGCCTCCAAGGGTGGCATTCAGAGTTCCAGGGCCTGGGACCTGGATGGTTTCGGGAGGCGTGGGGTAGCTGCCCATACCCAAGGTCCCTGGCCCTGCCACTGCGGAGCTGGGGGGCACCTGCAGAACAGCCTGAGGAAGGGCAGGCACAGAAGGGAGCACTCAGGTGTCCTCACGTCTCATTTTGTCTCAGTTTCCTGGCTCTCTTTGATTTATAGAAGTTAATTTGTGACTCAATGGGGCAGACGGTTTATGAAGAAAACATATTTAGGAGATAATGGAGAGCAACACAGTGAATATCCCCAAACTCATCGCGCAGCTCAGGCCCTGGAATGTCACCTTCATTGTGTGAATACACCAGTTACCCTCTGAGCTCCTGATGGCCATCCGGTTGTTTCTAGATTGTTCTTTCTCTCACTCTTGGGAAGAGTGCTGCAGTGATCACGCTCGCGGTGTTTCCGGGTGCACCTGTGCACGTTTCTTTAGGACTGGAGTGGCTGAGGCTGAGGATGTCAGCACCCTCCACTTGACCAGATGACATAAATTAAGCTTCCGTGGACGAATGGGTCTTTTTTTTTCCTGTTCTGTGGATCAGCTTGTCTGACTCCGCATCAGTACTGCACTTCTTAATTACCAGAGCTTAGTGGAAAGTCTTCCTGGCTGACCTGACAAGTGCCCCCTCCCTCGAGTGTTTCCTCGTACGTTGTTTTCCAGAACGGCTTCCCTTCGGTAGTGGATACGGTTTTAATTGTGCTCTGTGTCTTTACCGTTACTTGATATTGTCACACTTTGGAAGTTGTGCCAGTCTGGTGGGTATCGAGTGGAATCTCATTATGGGTTTCATTTGCATTTCCCTGAATACTAACAAGGTTGAGCATCTTTTCATGTGTGTGTTGGCCATTCACGTTCTGTCTCCTGTGACGAGCCTGAAGCCTTGCCAGTTTTGCTCTTGTCCTTATCTTATTGATCTGTAGGCATTCTTGAAATATTCTGGTTGCCAGTCTTCTGTCATTTATGTGTTACAAATGCTTCTCTCAGTCCGTGGTTGAGTTTTTCACTTCCTTTATGGTGTACTTTAAAGAACAGAAGTTCTTACCATTAAATGCAAGAGAATATAAATTTTCTCACTTGCAGATTATGCATTTTATGTCTTAGGAAAGCATTCTCTCCTTGAAATAATGAACATATTCTGTATTGTTCTTAGCAGCTTCATGTTTTGCTATTTGCGTTGAATGTCTTAATCCATTTTGAGTTGATTTTTTGCGTGCAATGTG
Organism: Oryctolagus cuniculus; assembly: GCF_051225735.1. NCBI lineage: Eukaryota > Metazoa > Chordata > Mammalia > Lagomorpha > Leporidae > Oryctolagus > Oryctolagus cuniculus. The sequence continues at coordinate 121,591,934 of NC_142868.1, forward strand.
AAACAACAGTTCAAAAAAATTTTTTTTTCTCCTTGTGAGAAACCGATGGTTCATCCTTACTCCTTAGCTCTGGAGTGCCCCACCATGTCATTGATTGAGTTTCTAGAATGTGTAGTTTTGTTTCTTGGCTGTTTTTTCCCCACATGATTTTTTAAAAAATTTCAGAATAATTTTAAATTTACAAAATAAAAATTGTGAGGAAATAATACGAAGTGTTTCCATATACCCCACTCCATTTCCCTGTTAACATCTCATGCTAGTATCTCTGTCACAATAAATAAATAAATAAATAAATAAACAAACAAACAAACTATATAACATGTAATTATAATGTAATAAATTTAAATAATAAACAAACAAACCATACCCAGCCGCCCCTATATTTGAAATTCAAACTTGGACACCTCCCAGCCTCTTAGTGATCAGCATTCTGTGTGTTCTAATTTAGGTGCATGTGTTTTGTTTTGTTTTGTTTTAGCTCCCACACGTAGGGAGAACGTGAGGTGTTTGCCTTTCTGCATCTGGCTTATTTCACTCTACGTGATGTCCTCTAGTTCCGTCCATTTTGCTACAAATCACAGAATTTCATTCTTTTTATACAGCAGAATAGCATTCCATTATGCATATTGACCACGTTTTCTTTATCTGTTCGTTTTATGTTGGACTCTTTGGTTTGATCCATATTTTGGCTATTGGCAACAGTGCTTCCATAAACAGGGTGAAGCCGGTATCTCCTTGATACAGTGAGTTCATGTCTCGTGGGTATATGCCCAGTAGTGAGATTGCTGGATCATATGGCAGTTCTATTTCTAGTTTTTAAAGAAATCACCATATATATAATTTTCATTGTAGAGGTGACAATTTTCTGGCTAAATTTATTCCTAAATATCCGATAATTTTTTTGTAGCTATTGTGAATGGGATTTCTTCTCTGATTTTGCTTCAGCAAAATCATTGTTGATATATAAAAATGCTCTTTGTGTATGTTCATTTTTTTTAAAGATTATTTATTTATTTATTTGAGAGGTAGAGTTACAGACAGTGAGAGGGAGAGACAGAGAGAGAGGTCTTCCTTCCGTTGGTTCACTCCCCAACTGGCTGCAACAGCCGGCTCTGTGCTGATCCGAAGCCAGGAGCCAGGTGCCTCCTCCTGGTCTCCCATGTGGGTGCAGGGGGCCCAAGATCTTGGGCCATCCTCCACTGCTTTCTCAGGTCACAGCAGAGACCTGGACCAGAAGAGGAGCAGCCGGGACTAGAACCGGTGCCCATATGGGATGCCAGTGCCGCAGGCAGAGGATTAACCCATTGCGCCACGGGTGCCGGCCCCATGTATGTTCATTTTGTAGCCTGTGAGTTGACTGAATTGGTTTATCAATTTGAATAGCTTCTTGGTGGAGTAGTTTGGGTTTTCCATGTACAATTTCACGTCACCTGCAAACATGGGTATTTTTACTTCTCCTTTCTAATTTCAATGCCCATTCTTTCCTCCTTCTCCTTGTTTGCTCTTGCTAATACTTCTGATCCTGTTTTGAATGAAAGTCCTTGTCATGTTCCAGATTTGACAGGACATGCTTTCAGCTTTTCCCGCTCAGTATAGTGTTTGTCATACATGGCCTTTATAATTTTAGGTCTGTTCCTTCTATGCCTAATTTGTGGAGGTTTTTTTTTTTTTTAAATCGTGAAGGGATACTGCATTTTTCATGATGCCTCTGCATCTACTGAGAGGACGTGGGTTTTTGTTCTTTATTCTGTTCATGGGATTTATGTTTATTGATTTTCCGAAGCTGAACCACTCTTGCATCTCAGGAATAAATCCCATGTAATTGTGACGTATGATTTTTTTTAAAAAAGATTTATTTATTTATTCAAAAGGCAGAGTTAGAGGGAGAGAGACTTTCCACCCACTGGTTCACTCCCCAAAGTAGCTGAAACCACCAGCATGAAGCCAGGAGCCTGGAACTCCCACGCGCATAGCAGGTGCCTTAAGCCACTGTGCTACAACACCGGCCCCATTACATGTAACTTTTTTTACTTAATGTTGGGTTCCTTTTGCTAATATTTAGTTGAGAATTTTTGCATCTATGTTCATGAAATATATTGGTCTGTCGTCTTCTTTTTGTGTTATGTTTTGGTTGTGTTGAGTTTGGTTTTGGTATCAGAGTGGTGCTAGCCTTATTAACAGAGTTTGGCAGAGTTCCATCATTTCCAGTATTTTGGAAATAGTTTGACAAGTGTTGGAATCAGTTTCTCTTCAAATATTTTGTAGAATTCAGTAGTAAATCCATCGGGTTCTGGGCTGATTTTTTTTTTAATCAAAATTTATTTATTTGAGAGGCAGACTTAGAGTGAGAGGGAGCGAGCGAGAGAAAGAGGTCTTCCATCCCCAAATGGTCCACATTTGGGTTTACTCCCCAAGTAGCCACACAGTTGGAGCTGGGCTGATTTGAAGCCAGGAACCAGGAGATTCTTTTGGGTCTCCCATGCGGGTGTAAGGGCCCAAGGACTTGGGCCATCTTTCCCAGGGCACAGCAGAGAGCTGGATTGGAAGTGGAACAGCCAGGACTTGAACTGGAGCCCATCTGGGATGCCGGCACTGCAGGTAGCGGCTTTACCCGCTATGCCACAGCACTGGCCCGTAGCATATAGTTGTTAATAGTAGTTTTTTGTTTTTTAAAAGATTTTAAAATTTATTTTGAAAGAGTTACAGTAAGAGAGGGACACCACACACACACACACACACACACACACACGTTTGTTGGGATTTTGAGTGGCAGAACAACACTGAGTGTTCCAATGTATAAATGTGGTGTCTACCTCTGTTTTTTTTTTATTAATATTGGGAATTTATTAATAAGCATGCAGTGATATCATATGGCACCTTGTCGCTCCCCCTCTTCGTGGAGGAACGACACAGGACCCTGCGCTGTTCTTTCGTCTGCTCGGCCCTCCCCGGGTTTGCTGCTGGTTCTTCCCGGGTTGGCTACTATCCCTTCCACCTCCGTGGAAGGGCAGTTCCCCCTGGCCGCATTCCCCACTTCCGCAGGGGAGCGGCACACCGCCGGCCGGGTCTCTCGGGGGCTGCACGGGTGTTCCTTCAGCTAGATGTTCCCCATAGATGTTCCCAGTGCATGCCGTTTCTCTCCTCCTTTATAGTCCTCCTCCGCCAATCCCAACTCGGCTGAGTACGCTGCTCTCCAATCAGGAGCAAGTCCTACAGTTAATTGGTTGAACTGGAGGCAGCTGTGCGGAAGCTGTTTACTTCTCTCCCAGCGCCATATTGTGGGAGAGCAGATGCATAGAATAAGTCCTAATTCCAGTAACAGTCTAGTCCGAGCTGCTCCCCACACACCTCATATTCTGATATCGGGAGGACCATGTTAGACTCCATTTATGCTCACTCCAAGTCTTCCTTCTGTGTCACTTCTCTCTGGTACCTGCTATTTTCAACAAGAGCCCTCCCCTTCCAGCGCCGATGTGTGGACTCGGAGCCCTGAGCGTCCCAAGTCTCCCCGCTGTTGTCTGTGTGGCATGCACTCCCCTTGGAGCACTGGCGCGCAGACCCTGGGGCTTCTGCGGCTCGGTCCCGCGACTTGGCTTCCGCGCGGTGGGCGACCTTGTTCTCCCAGTAGGTCCTCCGATTCACGGCTGCTCCATCCAGAAGGGTTTCCCCTGCAATTTTTTTTTTGGTTCTTTTTTCTGCGGCTACTGTAACTCCCCTTTTATTAAACTAAATTTTCCCGGACTATCGGTGCGCGCCCTCACTATTCCGCCATCTTGGCTCCGCCCCCCCTCTGTTTATTTACATCATCTTCAATTACTCTCAATAGAGTTTTTATAATTTTTGCTGTAAACGCCATGCACATCATTTGTTAGGTTTATTCCCAGTTGTTTAATATTTGTTAATGGTAGAGTGTTTAGTATCTTAATAACATATTCATTTAACAGTTGTTTTGTAGACGAATGCAACCTTGCTAAATGGAAGATTCTTTGGGTCTCCTGATGAATGATGAGGTCATCTGGGCCTAGTGCAATTTTGTGTCTTTCTAGCTGTTTCTCCTGTTTTCCTTATTACTGCCCTAGTTAGGATCGCTAATGAGTGCCGGCGTAAAGTGATGAAGGCAGACACTCTTGCCTCGTTTCTGATTTGAAACAGAATGCTTCAGCGTTTCCCCATAAAGTGTTGTTTGCTGTAGGGTTTTCAGAAATATACTTTATTATTCCAAAATGATAGTTTGTGAAGAATTTTTATAGTGGATGATATCGTATTATATCTAATGATTCCATTGAGGTAATATGCATTTGGGTCTTTGGTCTATGTGCTAAATTATATTAATTAATTTTACCATTGAATTAACTTTGTCTTCCTGGATGAACTCAATTTGGCTATTAGGTGGCTTTTTTATTGTGGGTTTTTTGTTTGTTTGTTTGTTTGTTTTATATTTTATTTACCTGAAAGGCAGAGTTACAGAGACTAAGTGAGAGAGAGAGAGAGAGAGATCTTCCATCTGCTAGTTTATTCCTCAGGTGACTACAATGGCTGGGGCTGGGCCATGCTGAAGCCAGGAGCCTGGAACCCCATCCAGGTCTCCCGTGTATGTGTGACAAAGGCCATTTACCACTGTCTTCCCAGGCACATTAGCAGGGGGCTGAATAGGAAGTGGAGAGCTGGGACTCGAACTGTTGCTCTGACAAGGGAAGCCGGCATTGCAGGTGGCTTTATCCGCTACACCACGACGCCAGCCCCCATTTAGTTTTTCTTTTATAAGCTATTTTTTTATGGTTTTGGCTTTATTATCCTTGTCTGGTTTTGATATAAAGATTGTATGCACCTGATAAGCGACATTGGAGGTGTGTCATTTTTTTCTGTACTTTGGAATAGTTTGCCAAGTATTGGATTTCTTTCTTGAGTGGTTAGTAGAACTTGTCAGTAAAATCATCAGGGCCAAGCACCTTTTCTACATGTAGATTTGAAACTCCTGGTTTAATTTAGTTAATGGTTCTGGGTTTCCTCTGGGTCAGTAGTTTAAAGCCTAATTCATTTCAGCAATCTTTCAAATGTATTGGCAGCAGTACTGCCTCTGCACCCCGTCCTGTTTCTCCTCTCCTAGCGCTGTCACTTGACATCTGTTACATTCTCATTCCCATCGCTCTTCATTTCTTGCTTCTGACTTCCTTTCTGTCCCTGATGCATTATGGGTAATTTTCTGCATGTCCTTCTTCTCAGCCATACCTAATCAGCCGTGGGTTTTTTAATTTTGATGATTATATTTTAGAAATTCTGCTTCCATACCAGCCGCATTTAATGATGTCAGTTTCTTCTAGGCATTTTAAATTCACTTTGACTCCTTTAAACACATCCCGTATATTTGTATTTATTTTGAGTCTGATAATTCTAGCATTTCAACCAGTTTTGAAGGATGGTTCAGCCCTCTGGGTGCCCTTAGCTCTCCATCAAGGTGCAGAGTGTGCTTTGCAGCCTGGTTTTGTTTTTTGTTTTTTGTTTTTTTTTTTGTTATGTTTTGTTTTGTTTTTCTTTCACTGAGAGCTTGTATTCCTTAGAACTTTATCTTAGGAATTCTTTTAGGTCTTGATTAAAGACTTGTTCCTCCAACAAAGATTTGCATTTCTTTTGCTGGGTGTCAGGGTACTGCTGACACTGAGCCACTGTAAAGTAAAATCTTAAGCTTATTTTTTTTTTTTTTTTTTTTTAGCTTGGGTACACATTTGGGCAGCAAACTTAGGTGAGGGAGGGTTAGTGGCTACAGATGCTTGGGGGAGTATCCTGTTCTCTTCACTTGCTGTCACGGCTGAGACATGGGCAAGCTCATGTCCAGGGCACCCTTTTTGTGATAGTATAGCTTTTTGGAATCTGTATTGCCTTTTTTTTTTTTTTTAATTTATTTGACAGGCAGAGTTAGTGAGAGAGAGAGAGAGGCAGAGAAAGATCTTCTTTCCGATGGTTCACTTGCCAAATGGCCACTACGGCTGGAACTGTGCCGATCTGAAGCCAGGAGCCAGGTGCTTCCTCCTGGTCTCCCATGCAGGTGCAGGGGCCCAAGCACTTGGGCCATCCTCCACTGCCTTCCCGGGCCACAGCAGAGAGCTGGACTGGAAGAGGAGCAGCCGGGACTAGAACCCGGTACCCATATGGGATGCTGGCGCCGCAGGTGGAGGATTAACCAAGTGAGCCACGGCGCCGGCCCCTATATTGTTTTCTTAAAGTTGCTGTAAAAAAAAAAAAAAAATGCCACAGACTGAGTGGCTTAAAAAGACAGAACTTTATTCTCTCATGATTCCAGAGGTCAGGAGTCCCAAGCCAGTGTGTTGACGCTGAGTGCTCTCTCTGAAGGTTCTAGAAAACAGCCTTTCCCGAGCCTTCCTCCTCTCTTCCCTGGTGGTTGGCAGTCCATTCTCTTCCTTGTCTGGTAGCTGTGTCGCTGCAGCCAGCGCCTCTGCTGTCGTATGGTCTTCCCCTGGGGCTGTGTCTTCTCTTCCTATAAGGACACCAGCCATGTTGGATTAGGGACCATTGTAATGGCCTCATCTTAACTTGATGACATCCACAAAGACCCTATTTCCAAGAAATCTCACGTTCACATTCACAAGAGCTGGGGGTGGGGGAGTGGTTAGGACTTTGCCATATCTTTTTGTAGGCGACAGCTCAATCATAAGAGGCTCTAAGCTCTGTAGTGGGACGCCCCGGGCCACCGTCTCTCAGAATGAGGTCCAGGACCCCCAGCATCGCGTCCCCTGGGGATTTATTACAACAGTGAATTCTCGGGTCTCCAGAGCTGTGGGATGAGAATCCCGGAGGGTGGACACAGCATCCTGTGGATAAGTAAGCTCTCAGATCTTCTTAGGCAGGCACTGCCTTAGAGTGGTCTCCTGTGCTTGTTCTACCAAGCCCTGGAATCAGAACGTCAGTGCTTCGGTTCAGCAGGAACCCATCACTTACTTTTCTGGGGCTCCCCTTTGAACGTGGTTTTGGCTTCTCAGGTATCCTTACATTGATAGAGTATATCGATAGGTTCTTTACAAATTATTTATATTGATTACTTTTAAAAGTTTTGAAATAGTTCTATCTTACAGGAAAGTTGAAAGAAATACCAAGATCACCTGTAGGATTCTTTTTTTTTTTTTTTTTTATTTGAAAGAGTCACAGAGAGACGCAGAGACAGAGAGATAGAGGTCTTTCATCTGCTGGTTCACTCCCCAAATGGTCGCGATGGCTGGAGTTGTACCAATCCAAAGCCGGGAGCCAGGAGCTTCTTCTGGGTCTCCCACATGGGTGCAGGGGCTCAAGGACTTGGGCCACTTCTACTGCTTTCCCAGGCCACAGCAGAGAGCTGGATCAGAAGTGGAGCAGCTGGGACTTGAACAAGCACCCATATGGGATGTTGGCACTGCAGGCTGGGGTTTTAACACTCTGCAGCACAGCACCGGCCCCACCTGTAGGATTCTTGTGTTGCATGCCCACTCAGTATTTTTCTATGTTCACACCTGTCCCTCTGGCCTCTCATCTAGAGTCAGCTGCAGGCTCTGTCACTTTGCTCCAGACACTTAGCTTGTCACCCAAGGACAAGATGGTTCTCCTACACCAGTGGTTCTCAGACTTGGTGGGCTCAGAACCCCCTCATACTCTCAAAAAATGGAGCACCCCTAATTTTTGTTTGTGTGGCTTATATATTTCTGTAGTTGCTGTCATGTTAAAAACTAAAATGGAAACATTTTGAAACAGGTGTTTATTAATTAAAAATAAAAATATTACATATTCAAATAAATAGCACTTTTTATGACAAAAATTACATTTTCCGGAACAAAACAAATGGCAAGAAGAGGGAATTGTGCATTTTTGCCAGTCTCCTTCATGTCAAGGTTAATTGCAATGTGTGTAGAATCTGAAACCTTATTAACAAAGGTTAATCTGTTTTATGCTTTGAGTGGGCTTTTTTTTTTTTTAAGCCATGCATGATTCTGTAACATTGTATTAATTTACTGAGTTAAATTCAGATCTTCTAAATGTGGATATATTTTATATTACAATAGCCAAAAATCAAATTCATTAATTTCACCATTGATCCCATCCTGGAACCTTTTATTTATTGGGACACTGGTCAAGTTCATGATGGTGGATGCACATGTTCTGAAACTGTAATTTTTGCCTGCAATCTCAAATTTTGTCCTCAGCAACCAGCACTGTTTATTTTTCTTGAAGTAGCAGGCTCCTTTGTCCACTTTCTAGAAACGCTTGCCAGATCCTCATGTGTGAGTACCCGTAGTTGGTCAGGCATTTAAGTGGTGTTCACTGAGAAAGGGGGGAATTAAACACCCGACCCACTGACTTTAGTGTTCTCTTCAGAACAGTCACCATGCTCTGGTATGCAACAGACATGCTTGATGTGTAGTTCTCATTCATCAAAGAATATTAAAAATATGCGCAATGGTCAAGATCCAATAAAAGTGGTGGTTTTTATTGCATCATCAGTGGCGTTCTTTTCCGGCTGTGTCATGGTAAAGAATGCAGTGACTGCTGGTGGATTTGGTGCCGCTGCTCTGGTTCGTGCACAGGACCAGCTGCAGTGTTTACCCTTTGTTGTTTTTGCACCATCAGTGCAAACTCAACGCATTGAAGATGGCAAATATCTTAGTATTACTGTTGAAATTATTGTGATCTCATGAGCTGTCTGAAAGGGTCCCAGGAACCCCCTGAGATAGTCTTGGGGTCCTTTGGGAGTCTGCAGATTACTCTTTAAGAATCATTCACTGTTTAGTACAATTTAAAAAAAAAACAAAACCATTAACACACCTCAGAGAATCAACTCTAATTCCACAGCTTCATCCAGCATGTGCTCCTTACTTAAATCAACCCCTAAACTTTTATTTATTTTATTTACTTGAGAGGCAGAAAGAGAGAAGGAGAAATGTTGCATCTACTGGTTTCCTCCCCAGATGCAAATAATGGCTGGGGCTAAGCCAGGAACCGGGAACTCAGTCTGGAGCCTCCCACACTGGGGACAGGGATCCAGATGCATTAGCAGGAAGCGGGATCCAACGCAGAAAAGCCAGGACTTGAACTGGCACTCTGACGTGGGATATGGGTGTCCTAAGTGGTATTTAACTTGCTCACCACAACACCTACCCAAAATGTTGCTTTTAAGCCCTGTATTGGTGTTTTTTCCCTTGTTTCTATTTGGAGTTTCACACATTGGCTTGGATAGTTAGGTTTTTTGACCAGCCTAGCACAGTCCCTCTGATTTCCTAGAGTGCAGGCAGGCTGTGATGCCGAATGTTTCTGGATTTGGTAGACTTGTCCTCATGATTAGACTCGAGTCCAGCAGTTGTGGCAAGAATGCCTCATAGATGATGAGGTGCACCTTGCACGGTCACTGTGGCCAGGAAGGCAGAGCGTCAAGCACCTCACAATTGGTGATGCTGTATTTGACTGCTTGGTAAAAGACATACAATTTCTTTCAATCCAGGATTTTTCGTGGTTTTCAGTGGGAGAGTAAATCAGTGTATCTTGTCTGATGCTGTCGGAAGTCATGGTAATCTTTTGATTCTTCGATTTTGAGGTGTGTACGTCTGTCGGAATCCTCTGGTTCCCTAAATGTGAAAAGGGCGGTTCCTGCTGGCTTATTGGAGTGGAGCTGGTTTTGGGTGAGGTTTGATCCAGCAGCTCAAGCGTGGCATCAGAACAGCAGGTTCTCTGGTCTCTCCTCTGCACCGCATGCTGCCAGCCGCATGTTAAGGCTGACTCTGCTTGTAGACACGAGATTGCCAGCCGCTTCTGCCGGCTGGATTCCCTCGCTTGTCTCCAGCAGGAAGAGCTCGAGTCTGAGAGAGCATCTCCATGGGAGACAAGAAAACTTCCACATCTTGCTTTCCTGATTTTGGTCACGTGCCTGTTGCTGATCCAGCCCCTCTGGCCGGGGGATGGAATGTGCTGACTGTCTTAAGCCATCCAGAGCCCACCTTGCACCATGTCTGGGGTTATTGGTTAGTTTCTCCTAGCACAGGGCTGTGTGGGGCTGGCAAGAGGACCCTGAGAGCATTTGGATCCCAATACCGAGATGAGAGTCACCGGGATTGACTGCAGTATCCTCCAAGGAAGGCTTTAGTTCCGCAATAACAGCAAGCACCTACTGTGTGACTGCTAACACATCATGCTGTTCCTCATGCACTCGGCAGGTGCACTCACTGATGTGGGCTGTAGTGAGCTGCTGGTTCTGGCTGTTGCCCACCGAGGCAGGTGGCAATGTTTGCCATCATGGCTTGAGGCTCTGTGATGTCATTAATACAAGGTGGCCTTTACTGTCTCTCCCAGATGATGAAACCCTGCCCCAGGCTACACAGCAAGTCGGTGGTGGTAACAGATGCAGACATGATGGGGCCAGCAGCATGGGCAGGGCTGGGCAGGGCTCAGGGGTGTAGTTCAGGTCCCGGCTCTTCTCCTAGTGAGCTGTGTTCCCGGGCTATGGAACTGTTCACGTCACCCCCAGCATCTTCATTTCTTTTTTTTTTTTTTTTTTTTTTTTTTTTGACAGGCAGAGTAGACAGAGAGACAGAGAGAAAGGTCTTCCTTTGCCGTTGGTTCACCCTCCAATGGCCGCCGCGGCTGGCGCACCACGCTGATCCGATGGCAGGAGCCAGGTGCTTATCCTGGTCTCCCATGGGGTGCAGGGCCCAAGCACTTGGGCCATCCTCCACTGCACTCCTGGGCCACAGCAGAGAGCTGGCCTGGAAGAGGGGCAACCGGGACAGAATCCGGCGCCCCGACCGGGACTAGAACCCGGTATGCCAGCGCCGCAGGCGGAGGATTAGCCTAGTGAGCCGCGGCACCAGCCATCTTCATTTCTAGAAGGGCCAACTGTTCTGAGCTAGGTGGACTTTCTTGGATCCTCTCCAGGGTCTCAGTGACTTTGCAGGGACTTTGAGGTTTATTGGTGAGGAGCTGTTGAGGACAAGGCCAAGAGGGAAAGAGGCAGGACCCTTAGGAAGTAAGTCCCATGAACCCAGGGGAAGAAGAGCAGGTGGGGAGTGCAGGCTGGGTGCTGGTGAGTCATGAGGGCGTGTGCCTGCCCACACCCAAGAGAACAGAGCTGCTGCAGAGACTCTTGCCCATCCTCCCTTGTAATACTTGAGCCCTGTTGCTGGATTTCCTGTCCTGGCCAGCACGGCACCCCCACCTGCCAGCCTGCTCAGCCCACCAGGGCCTACGTCCTATCAGGAGAGCTGGGATCTAGATGCTGTGGTCAGCCTGGGCCAGCCCAGCCCTGCAGTGTTCCTGCAGGCATGACAGGCTCAGCGCTCCCACCTGGCAGCTCATCAGGCTTCAGGAGCTCTGGGTGGAGACGCGGGGTGCCCTGCAGGGCATGGGCACACTCCCAGGCTGACATGAATGCTTCGGAAGCCAAGCTGAGGTCAGATGTGGTTGTAGCATGCCTGGCACTGGCAGGTAGCGTGGGGCTGGGGCAGTCACTTGGAATGGGGGCTCTGATCCCGGGAGAATTTGGAGTAGCTGGACTTTGCCAGTCCCTGCGGGTCAGTCTTAACTTTACATCTGTGGTTGGATTCAAGGTCACGCATGTGGTGGCTCCTGGGCAGAAACCACTTTTGGGATGCTTGTTTGGCTTGCAGTGTTTTAGACTTGAATTCACCACCATTGGCATTCAAAATGGAGAGCTGTGGCACCCACATCCAAATTTCTTCCCTCGAAGAACCAGAAGATCTGGTGCTGCAGGGTGGCTGTCCCTGGGGCGCACACTCCCCGTTCCATGCAGCCCCTGTCCGGCCCCATTTACTGCAGGCTGCTGGTAGCTCCTGCTTCTTATCTTACATCTGGGCTATTCCATCACCAGCCTGGCTTTTGCGTCTCTATTTCCAGAGCCACCCAGGGAGGCAGGCATTTGTATCCCTGTTTAGCCAAAGCGGTAACAAGGGCTCAGGCTGGTCGTGTAGGAAAACGGGCATGGCCTGATTCTATCTGGGCTCTGCCCTTTCATGGCTCTGTGACCGTGATGAGTCACTTGCACAGTCTCCATGCCAGTCTTTGCATTCATGAAATGGAAGGGTTGGGGGTCACACAATACATTGCTCAGCGTGAGAACTGGGCAGCATCCAGAGAAACCAGGAGAGAAGGAGAGGGCGTGGCTCAACAGCACGGCTTGGAGAGGTAGAGTGGTTGTTAAAAGGACTTCTGATCCCTGTGTTAATCTCTTTGCTTTTCTGTGATATAACACACACACACACACACACACACACTCTCTCTCCCTCTCTCCCAGAACTTCCAGAAACATTGTCTCTCCACACTCAGGACAAGAGTGAAGGTGGAGGAGCTGAATGTCCCGTGGCGTTCCCACCTGCACTGACATGAGTCTCTCTGAGTAAACATTGGCAGTGTGCTGCCCCGTGCCAGAGGGACACAGGGTTTGCACCTTGTTCCCCCACCCTAAAGGCAAAACTTAGAGCCTTTTCCCACAGTAAAAACAAGCACTTGTGCTGACATACATCTGCACTGCCTATCAGATGTTGCATGGGCAGTTTGCATTCATGGTTTCATTTAGTTCTGACGATAGCCCCATGCAGTAGCTAGTAGTATTTCCATTTAACAGGTGAGCAAACTGAGGTTTAGAATTGTTAAGGAATTTGCCCAGCTCTTTAACCTTAGAGCCAGGAATCAAATTTGAATCGTCCCATTCTACAGCCCCTGTGTTATCTTTGCTGCCTGCCCTGTCCGCATGCAGGGTGGGTTACAATGCAGGGCAGAGTCCTGGAAGCAGAGAAGAGTCCTGGCAACGCAGAAGCACCGTGGGCAGGATTGGCTGGTCCGCTCGGAAGAGGAGTGAACGGCCATGCAAATGCACTTTGGATTCCACTGTAGGGAGGGAGGCAAGGGCCAGGCATCGTGAGGTTGGCTGTAAGAGTGAGAATGTGCCAGCTGTGTTTGAAGGGCCAGGCTGGCTTGAGTTGAGAATCAGTGGAGTGAAGGGAATAGATTTTGAATTAAAATACAGGCCTTTGCTTCTAGCCATGGACAAGCCAGTGAAGGTTTTCAACTGTGGGAGCAATAGGAAAGCAGTGTCTCTCCATCAGGTTTGAAGTGACAGGCTGAAGCCGAGACTTGGCAGGGGGGTGAAAAGAGAGGGCTGATGGGGGACTCAGCAGAGCAGGAGCAGTTGACAGGACTTGAACCGCACCTGTGTGAATTGGAAAGAATTCGGGGAGTCATCCAGTCTCATCTCTACCTGGAGTGGGGACGCCTCCTCTGGTGACAGCAGTGCCTGGAGCCAGTGCCGGAGAGTGGAACAGGCTCTCACGTGGCAGTGTGCTTCTGAGGCCAGCACATGTGGATGGGAGTAACGCAGTGTCTGCATGGGATTGAACTGTGCCCTCCCCCACCAATATCCACATCCGCCCAGAACCTCAGAACGTGACCCTATTTGGAATGAGGGTGTTTGCAAATGTAATCAAGTTGGGATGAGTTCTTACTGGATTAGGGTTGGCCGTGCTCCAGGGACCGGTGTCCTTATAAGAAGAAGGAGCTCTGGACGCAGACGGAGACCCACAGGAAAACATCACGTGATCCCTGGGGCAGCTCCGAGTGATGCCTTTACAAGCCACGGAAGGCTGAGGATCGCTGGCTGCCCTGAGGACTTGGGAAAAGGCAGGGAGGGCCCCTCCCATGGAGCTTCCAGAGGGAGTGTGGCCACGCTGACACCTTGATTTCAGACTTCCGGCCTCCAGAGAATAAGTCTGCTGTTTAAGCGGCCAGGTTTGTGGTACTTGTGTCAGCAGCCCTAAGTACCTGGAAAAGCCCATAGGCAAGAGGCAGCAAGGGCAGCCAGGCCCGATCTGTCCTCACAGAACTGGTGCACGCTCCAGCTACTTGTCTGTTTCCTCTCTAGTGCTCACAATCACTGGGCTCCCGGATCTGGACTACAGTATTGCTGGTTAGGACAGAAACAATGCAGTCCTAGCTGGCCTTCTCTTCCCTGCTCCCGTGATTGTCCCTGCATAGCTTGAACTAACTTTCTTTCTTTTTTTAAATTTATATATTTATTTGAAAGACAAAGTTACAGAGAGGCAGAGACAGAGCTCTTCCATCCACTGGTTCACTCCCTAAATGGCTGCAGCAGCCAGAGCTGTGCTGATCCGAAGCCAGGAGCTTCTTCCAAGTCTCCCACGTGGGTGCAGGGGCCCAAGGACTTGAGCCATCCTCTACTGCTTTCCCAGGTGCATTAGCAGGGAGCTGGATCAGAAATGGAGCAGCCAGGACTCGAACTAGCACCCATATGGAGTGCTGGCACTGCAAGCAGTGACTTTGCCCACGCCCCAGCACTGGACCCCACACCTTGAACTTTCAAGATATGACTTGAGTTGATACTGCCCTTCTCCTTGGTGCCATCTTACCCCTTGAACCTCCTGCACCCAGCTGTAGCCTATGGCCACTCCCAAGAGAGACTTCACCACCAGACTGCAAAGAAATCGGAGTCAGTGTTGTGGCATAGCAGGTTAAGCTGCCACCTGCTATGCAGGCATCACATATGGGGACTGGTTTGAGTCCCAGCTGCTCCACTTCTGATCCAGCTCCCTGTTAATGGCCTGGATAGGCAGCAGAGGATGGCCCAAGTGTTTGGAACCCTGACACCCACATGGGAGACCTGGATGAGGCTGTGGCTCTTGGCTTTAGCCTGGCCCAGCCCAGGCCATTGAGACCATCTGGGGAGTGAACCAGCAGATGGAAGATTCTCTCTCTTTCTGTAATTCTGACTTTCAAAATAAATACATCTTTTTAAAAAATGGGAAAGGAATCACGAGGCATGTGTTCTTCGTTTGGACAGCTCTCTAATCCACACGGGAGAACACAGGTCCACACCTCCCGACTCCTCCTCTTCACAGCTCCTGCTCTCTGGGTAACTGTTGGGTTGGCCTGCTCAGACTGCCATCACAAAGCACCACAGCCCAGGTGGCTGAGACATCAGAAATCACCGTGGCCAGTTCTGAGGCTGGCTGTCCAGCGCAGTCAGGTTCTGGCGAGGGCTGCCTTCCTGGCTTGCAGGCAGCTGCAAGTGAGGACTTGCCGAGTCCTACTTGGTGGGAAGAGAGAGTGTAGGAGCTCTCTGCTGTCTCTTTCACTGGGAGCACCAATCCCACCATCAGATCCCGAGTCTGCCCTGGGATGCTGTAACAAAATACCTGGGGCTGGGGAATTAGCAAGTAAAGAGGTTGATTCCTGGTGGCTGAGGGTCCTAAGAGCATGATGCCGGCATCCTGGTGAGGGCCCGCTGCCTGCACCACAGCACGGCAGAGCCATGGCGAGGGCATCAGCCGTGGGCAGAAGGGCGTAGGGACAATAAGGAAGTGGGAGAGATGCAGGGAAGGTGCCAGGCTTGCTCAGGACAACCCATCCTCATGGACTCCAGCAAAATCAGGAACCCATTCCCTCAAGAATAGCATGGATCCCCCTTAAAGACCTAAACCCCTGCCCCTAGGTCCCACCTCTCTAAGGTTCCAACACCTCTCAACATCACCACACTGGGAACCAAGCTTCTAGCATGTGAGCCTTCAGTTGACAAACCACATCCAAACCACAGCAGGGCCCCGCCCCACACAACCTCATCTCACCCAAATTTTCTCCTAAAGGACCCATCCCCAAATACCAGCCTATTAGGGTTAGAACTCCAAAATATGAACTTGGGGGCTGGTGCTGGCATAGCAGGTAAGGCCACCACTTGCAGTAACAGCATCCCACGTGGGCACCGGTTTGGGACCTGGCTGTTCCACTTGCAATCCAGCTCTCTGCTACAGCCTGGGAAAGCAGTGGAAGATGCCCCAAGTCCTTGGGCCCCTGCACCCACGTGGGAGACCCGGAAGAAGGTCCTGGCTCCTGGCTTTGGATCAGCTCAGCTCCAGCCATTGTAGCCATTTGGAGAGTGAACCACTGGATGGAAGACCATTCCCTCTGACTCTCCACCTCTCTGTAACTCTGCCTATCAAATAAATAAATAAATCTTTTTTAAAAATTAAATAAATAAATAAAAGCTGGATTCAACTTTTAAGAAAAAAAAATATGAATTTGGAGGGGAACACAATTCATACCACTGGCAGTTGGCTACCTCTGAATCATCCATCTGTGTTCCCTGGAGAGGGAAATCATGATTGGGTCAGCTTGGGTCAGGGGTCCACCTCTGCTCAAATCAGCCATGGCTCACTGCGAGGGGGTGGGGGGGTCGGCCACACAAACACGGCTGCCAGGCCTGTCTGTACTTGGCCACCAGAATGCAGAGCCACCAAGAACCCAGCCAAGAAGGACTGGCTCCTCTCTGTCAGTGTTTCCCGCAAAGCTGAGCTCTCCTTGGGGATGGGGCAGTGTCTGACCTATTCGCGGTCGCTTCCCACCACATCCCCCAGCGCACAGCCGATGCTCAGTGACTGCTGCTGCTTTTCTGGTAAAGGAGGCTGGACTTGCTCAGAGCAGGGCAGGGAAGCTGTGCGCCACGGACATAAACTGACACATCGCCACCGTCCCGGAGCCAGGGTACGCTCTCCACCCTGAAGTCCAGATCTCGCCCCTGCAGGTCAGCTTGCTTTTTTATAGTGTTTCTCTGACCAGGAACAATGAACAAAGCGCAGAGAGAGAAAAGGCAACCAAAGACAGGCTGACCGCCTTCAAGAAGCTGAGACGGGTGCCCAGGAGGCAAGACACAAACACTGGGGAAGCTAAAGAGCAAACTTCGGAGTTAAGGAGCGCACAGACGTCTGAGAACAGCTGTGCAGGGTGCTGCCCCCTACCTGGTGTTAGCGGTGTGTACTTGGAGGCTGTAGAACAAGGACTCCACCTTAGTCTAGAATGGTCTAGGGAAGAAAAGGTGCGTATTAAACCCTCTGGAACACAGTAGGCCAGACTGGATGGCACCAAAATGAGCGTCCTCTGAGGCTCTAGCCACTGCCACCTGACATGGGCACATCTCGGTCTGCCGTCTTAGGAGGTTCTTCCGTGCCTCGTGCAAGATGACCTTGCTGAGACCCAGCACCCCCCTCACTGCCAGATGGGCCTGAATGCTAAGGTGAAGTGACTTTCACACTCCAGCTAGGAGCACCGCTGCATTTCCCATGGTATTGTGCTTGTACTAGTGTTTTATTTATGAAATGCATTCAAAATAAAACTGATGGAGAGCCCTGAGTAGGGGAGAGTTAGGTTTAAATGTGTCAGTCAGGTAAGATGGTGAAACTAATGCACGAAACAAGGAAGTTGCTACTTATAAATCCCCAGGAGGTAGGGGCTGCCAGTGAGAGACCCCCAGGAAACCTGGAGTTGCCAGGAGGCTTAACCAGTACGTGGTGGGTAGGGTGACAGAGAGGGCCTTTGGGGTGATAGCTGTGTGAAGGCCCCGGGCATCCCCATGGGGGGCTGGGTTGGCTGATTTAGAGAAACATGTAGAAAGGGGGAACTTCTGGTGTTGACCTTTAGGTTTTATCATGGGCAGCAGCTGTAGGACCACTTGGCTTTGGGGTCAGTGGGGTGGGGACCACATGGGCCGGATCACAAGTCACCACACAGAGAGGAGAGATTTTAACCAGGCCAAAGGTGACGGGGTACAGCTGGGTTTCAGATAACACGGCAGGTCTAAAAATGGATGCCGAGGCAGCAAGGCTGTTAGATGAAGTTAGGACAATGTGGAAAGTGGGTCAGTGGAGGAGGAGGAGTGACAGGGACGTCCGGGGAATGCCGAGGTGGCAGAAACACTGCCTGGCTCCCCAGGACTCTTCCCCCCACTCATTCTAGACCCTTACAAGGCCCAGCTGCCCTGGGGTCCTGGGCTGTGCAGGTCCCCACAAATTCTCTGTGTGATGCCAGCTTGAATGAATTCTTTTTTTTTTTTTTTTTTTTTTTGACAGGCAGAGTGGACAGAGAGAGAGAGAGAGACAGAGAGAAAGGTCTTCCTTTACTGTTGGTTCACCCTCCAATGGCCGCCGCGGCCGGCGCACCGCGCTTATCCGAAGCCAGGAGCCAGGTGCTTCTCCTGGTCTCCGATGCAGGTGCAGGGCCCAAGGACTTGGGCCATCCTCCACTGCACTCCCTGGCCACAGCAGAGAGCTGGCCTGGAAGAGGGGCAACCGGGACAGAATCCGGCGCCCCGACCAGGACTAGAACCTGGTGTGCTGGCGCCGCTAGGTGGAGGATTAGCCTAGTGAACCGCGGCGCCGGCTTGAATGAATTCTGTTACAACCAGAGACCCTCTACCAAGACCCTTCCCGTGTGTAGGAAGGAGGACCAGAGTGGGGAGGCTACGTGCCTAGCTTGGGAACGGTGCTCAAGCTGCGGTCCAGGTCCTCAGATCACTTCTCTGTCCTTCCAGGCTGTCACAGTGAGCTCCCGAGGGCAGACCTGGGGGATCCTGACAGCGCAGGAGTGATGCCCTTATTCCTTTACAGCCAACCCTTAAAACGCCATCCGCATTCTAGCTTATTTGAAAGGGCCCTGCAGCGTCACAGGTATTCGTCACTTTTTTCTGTCATCCTGTCAAGTGGCATAGCCAGGCCATCGCCACTTGCCTGCAGGCTTTGAATCTCACATCTAGAAGATTCTCAGGCATGTGCACTGGCAGACAACCAAATCTTCCCATTCCCTGCTGCTTTCCCTGAGTTGGTCTCCCTTCGTGCTTGTAATCTGACCATATTTATATCTCGAGAACAGGTGACTTTCTGTGAGCTGAATGATAGGGAATGCCCAACACTCGTGCCCTGTATGGCTTCTGTATTTATTTTAAGATGTGTTTTTAAAATGAGCTCATTAATTGGAGAATATGTAAAAATAGAATAAGAAAGTTGTCACCGGTTCCCCCATCGCCCCACAACTGCCAATAACGTTACAGAGAATCTCACTGCTAGTTTGCTACCTGGGAACTTAATTTGTGAAAGTACCTAGTTGTATTGTGCATATTGGAGCGGACAGCACAGCCAGGGCAAGTAGGGTCTGTTCAGGGTGCACTGGTGTCATCCTTGCTAGTGTGAACTGTGGGAGAAAAGCGGCTGTTTGCCTCTGATGGTGACTGTGCTAACAGAGCACTCTGGCTGGAGTGCCCGTGTGTGCTGATGGTGAGAGAGCAGTGCTTTGGAGAGGGGCTTGCAGGTGCAGAGAGGACTGAAGCGTTGCTTTTGTCTTTCCGGGGTGGGTAACCTTAAAGTCCTCCCCGACCCTGCCAAGGGAACGACAGAGTGTTAGCTTCCACGCCTGATGGAAGGGGGGCACAGTGGCTCCGGGTGGGGGGAGCGGCACCTCCCTTTCAGCCATCGCAGACTCACTTTCGTCTGCCTAATGCTGGGGTGGATTTGGGTACATTCGTCTTTCTCGGCGTGCAGTCCCGGGATTGGTTGCTAATGGATTTACGGGAAGAGTCCTTTGTTTTGTGGGAATGTTTATGAGTCCTGGGGGACACGGAGCTCGTGGGGGAGTGGGTCTTTACCCAGCTCTGGCTCGCAGGATCCTTGCACAGCCTCAGCTGCAAAGTGCCTCTCTGACCTCTTCTCTGGATTCAAGCCACTCATCCATCCATCCGTGTTTACTGCAGACCTACTGCTCTGTGCTGGGATGTAGACTTCTTCCTATTTCATGTTTTCAGTCGCCAGCCTGGCCACCCTCCTCTTCTTCCTCCTCCCCTGCAGGTGCTCTGGGGTGTGAGAGCCCCACTCAGCCTAGGCTCTGCCTGACCCGGCTGCACTGAGCCCCTGGGGGCCGCAGACCCACCATGTGCTCTTACAATGCTGGGGTCTCTTCATGCCATTCTCCCTTCCCTGCGCAGTGCCTGCTACCCCCGCCTCCCTTCCCGGTCCATCTTTCAAGATCTGCTGGAACAGCTCTCGCATGCAGAAGCTGTGGTTTATAAGCTCAGGCTTGGCCCTAGAGTGTTCACCGTGTGTGGTGTGGTGTGTTCTCTGTGGTACCAAGACAGGGTAGGTGGAGGAGCGAGGGCTTCTCTGGTCTGCAGGCTGAAGAAGAAAAGGAAAGGATAAGGAAGAAAATAAAAATCACTCGTGATTCTGTTCCCCAGAGGTTTATTTTGGAGGTGCCCTTAAGACTTACTCAGTGCAGAATGTTTGTGTGGCTGAAGTTAATGTGTATCTTGCTTTTCCACTTAACAGTAATATATTAACTTTCTCTTGTTGCCTGCAAAGTTCTAAGATAAGACGTTAGAGACTTTTCATGTGGTATTTCCAGTTCCCCTTTATTGTTAGACACTTATATTCAATTTTTGGCATGAGGACGCCTTGGAACATATTTATACCTTAATCTCTGTTTGCCTCTGATAGTTTCTTTTGGATGGAGTCCCAGGAATACAGTTACTGGGTCAGAAGATAGCAACACTGTTAAGCTTTCAGAAGTACTGGGGACCTGCCTCCCGGGGAGATTGTGCCAGCCTCTGCTCCCATCTGCAGTTTTTGATGATTGGGTGTGTGCATTCTTTAAAAAAAAATGTAGGCAACAACTCCAAGCACCAAAGGCCTCCTAACTGAGTGTCATTTCAACATGGAGGAAACGGCAGCTTTTCTTGAGATAGGAGTGTGGAGAGGGACCTGTCACACTGCAGAGCTGGCCTTCAGTGACAAAGGCCGGCGTTATCAGCCCAGCTGCCCTTTTC
This sequence comes from Oryctolagus cuniculus, assembly GCF_051225735.1. NCBI lineage: Eukaryota > Metazoa > Chordata > Mammalia > Lagomorpha > Leporidae > Oryctolagus > Oryctolagus cuniculus. The sequence continues at coordinate 121,612,572 of NC_142868.1, forward strand.
CAGGCAGGACTTTGGGAGTCAGGAGCCACCCAAGGAGCAGGGAGGGGACCAGCCGCATGCTGATGGCTCTCAGGCACAGAGCTCCGGGCAGCAACCTGTCAATCACCCGGCCATTAGCAGGGAAGCTCTGCATCCATTAATGAGGAACTCAATGTCCATTAATGAGGAGCTCAAGCTTCAGGAAGCTGGGCTGGCTTTATAGAGCCTGCAGGGAATGAAAGAGAAAGGGAGGGTGGCCGGAGCACTCATCGCTGTCACCATCTGCACGGGGCTGCTGGCCACTTAACCCAGAGCCAGTGTGGCTTCTGCAGGATTAGGCACTTGCCTGACGGTGGGGGGGAGGACTTGCAGCCTGTTGGATGTGCAGATCTGTTGCGGTATCGGGTATACTGTTGCTTATTTGGGCTGACACTGAGATCTATGGAATTGATGCTGTTTAGAGGCTACTTGAAAAAAGAAAAACAAGTCCTAATCAAGTGTTTATTTTCCAACTGATTACACGGTACAGATGATCTCTTATAAATTATGTTTCAAAATTGACACAGTGTTTAGTACATCTCAAAATGAATTAAGGAGTTTAATACACACAGGATGTGAGGTGGGAAACCACCAGCTGATGAGTATCATTATGCTGGTCCCTTTTATTTTTTTAAGATTTATTTATTTATTTGAAAGTCAGAGTTACACAGAGGGAGAAAGAGAGGCAGAGAGAGAGAGGTCTTCCATCTGCTGGTTCACTCCCCAATTAGCCGTAATGGCCAGAGCTGTGCTGATCCGAAGCCAGGAGCCAGGAGCCTCTTCCAGGTCTCCCATATGGGTGCAGGGGCCTAAACACTTGGGCCATCTTCTACTGCTTTCCCAGGCCATAGCAGAAAGCTGGATTGGAATGGAGCAGCTGGGACTTGAACCAGTGCCCATATGGGATGCCAGCACTGCAGGCAGCAGCTTTACCCGCTATGCCACAGCACCAACTCCATGCTGGTCCCTTTAAAACTTTCTTGCTTTATTTAATCCTTAAGATGAGAGTTGATATTTCTTCCCATTATTTTGTTTTTGTATGGGGAATTTAGGGCAGGTCAATATTTTTATCAAAGCCACGAAGCTGGTCGGTAGTAGGGATGTGGTGAGAATCTGTATCTGTGTGGCTCTGACCCCCAGGCCGTGCACAGTGTTCAGGGTGGTGGTTGACCCCTGGTGTGGCAGGACCTGGGAGGAAGGCCCTGCAAGACGGCTGCCACGTGTGCTCCTAGGGAAGGGACGGCCATGTGCCCTCCGGCAGCCTCTTGTGGTTTCTGCTCTGAGAAACACTGAGAGCCGGCTCCAAGGAGGCGCTTCCGAGAGCGTGGGGCTGGGAGGCTGGACAGCTCCCACCTTCTCTGGCCCCAGCTCTTCCCTGTGGGTGCTTGTGTGAGCTGGGGGGGCGGGGGGATGGGACTCCTTCCACAGACAGACAACTTGGGTGCTCGTTTGCTTGACTCACAGCTGCCTACCGCACCATTCGATTCCTGCTTCTGTCGCAGCTCAGGACTTGGGCCCTCACCCAGGGTGCCCTCGTAATTTGGGCGTGTGCACCGTGCATGGTCTGCCACCAGAGGGGACATGGTCAGCCCCAGCGGACATGAGCTTGGGTTGGAGAGGAGGAAATTAAGAAGGCCTGAGGTTTTAGGCATCACTGTCAGGGGCAGGATTGTGTTTGGAGCTCTTCCTTTTTTTTTTTTTTTTTTTTTTTTTTTTTGCTTTTGTTTGCATGACCTGAGATAGGTAAAACCAACTGGACTTAGCCCAAGCCGAGAGGGGACTCCTTCATTGCAGAGAGGGGGGGCTTGCAGCTGGACTGTATGCAGTACCAGGACCGGCTAGAAGCTGTTGGGAAGCCCGCTGTTCTCAGTCCTCCCCCTGCCCCAGTGTCCGGCCTCACTTCTGTGCGTCTCCAGCCATCTGCTTCATTTCCTGTGGTGCGTGTGAGGCTGTTGTTATCTCTGGCTCCTACTTGTCACGTGTGTAGGGCCACATCGAGCTGTCCACAGCGGCAGTCCCTATGCCTGGGCTTGCATCCTTTATAGCTTTCTCAAGGCTCTCAGTTCCAATGCCAGTTCCCGGGAGGCAGACCTGACTGTCCGAGGCCAGGGACAGGTCATGTAGCAGGAGCCTGGCTGCTGCGGCCCATCCCAGTTCTGAGGGGAGGAATGAGAACCGACACCCTGTCGGTGGGGAACAGAAAGTAGAGCAGCTTGGGATGAGGAGGTAGAACTTCAATTGGACCAAGGAGGGACAGCTCCCAGGTCAGTAGAATAAAGAGAGCTTCTTAGAGTGGTCCACAGTAGACCAGACCGCCTTGGGTGCTAGTGAGTTCCCATGTGGGCAGAGTCAGAAACAGCATCCTACATGGGTTCCAGGCACCTGCTGGGGTAGACCAGATGGCCTTCAAGGTCCCTGTACCCATGTCAGTCTATCTTTGTGCAGATTCTCCATACCTAGAAGGAAGATTGGAGGCATGTAAGGAAGTCCTTTACTGGTATTTTTGTATGGGAGAGGTATATCCAGTACACTAGTATTTAACTACAGTTATTGCTAAGTAGTAAATTGGTGAATGTTTTGATTTTTGCTATATGTTTTTCTGTATATAAACTTTTTTCTAGAAGCATAAGCAGTTTTCGTTAACAGTAAGCAGATCAGACCCAGCGGTTTAAGTTTAACTACCAGTGTTTGTTGAGAGGCCACTCTGGATGGTACTGTGGCTTGTTTAACGTGGTCTTTCCTTGTAAGAAGCCTGTAGCCTAAAGAGGAGGGGCTGACAAAGCACACGGAGAGCAAGCTGGAAAGAGGCCGTGGGAAGTGCCAACAGAACACTGCACAGTGTGTAAAAGCTCCCGCCTGTGACAGGGCCCTCCTTCCAAGGACTCAGAGAAGGGTTTCACAAGAAGAGTGACCCTGGACCTGCCTATGCGTGGAACAGTGGTTCTCACGCAGGGGCTGTTTGCTGCCAGGGGACACTTGGCAACATCTAGAGATGTTTTTTGGTTGTCGTATCTGGGGTGGAGGAAATGCTAGTGGCATCTAGTGAGCCGAGCCCAGGAATGCTACCGGAAATCCTGCAACGCTCACAAGGAAGAATCATCTGGCCCCACCTGCCAGTGGTGCCAGTGTGTTAGCACGCGTAGGCAGAGGGTGGGGGCAGAGCACTGTGGGCCGAGGAATAGCGGCAGCCAGCACGGAGGCAGGAACACGGGTGGACAGAGCAGGTAGTGAAAGGCACGTGGGGCTGGCGGGTGGCCGCTGCCTCGCGGCAGAGGTCTTTGGTGCCAAGGTAAGCGGTTGAGACATTTTCCTGTGGGCAGAAAGGAGCCGTGGAAGTTTTCTGAGCGGTGGAATTGCTCCACTGAGAGCAGTGTGGGCTCTGATCACCCCAGGGTTGCCTCGTTGCTTGCTGGTGCGTGCAGCCACAGGGATTAAACACGAGTGCACTTTCCTGTTTTCCTCCCCATCGATCCACCCTTTGTTCCACCAGGAAAGCTCTGTCAGCACCCGGCCTTGCTGACCCAGGATTCCCATCTGCTGGTGACAAAGGGATATAGCAAAAAAAAAAAAAAAAAAAAAAAAAAAAAAGTCCCCTTTGACCATTCTGTCTGTTCCCTGCTGCGATTTCCAGGAATGTGCCTCGGCGCGGGGTGGTGACCGTCACGGTTCTCATGGCCTTGCAGCAGCTTTCCTTTGCCTCAGCAGTGTGTGGCGTCTGCCAGCACCCTCACACTATCTCAGGATGCAGGGTGGGGGGTCCAGGGGCCAGTGTGTGCTCAGCCGCATCCACGCAGTGGGAGCCGCCAAGCTGAGGTCAGGGCTGGCCCTGGGTCAGGCTGTGGTCACGGGACCTGGGCTGGGTGGGAGGGTGTCCCAGAATTCAACACGGTGCTTTTCTCGGTTGTTCACTGCAGGCTCACCAGCGGTGGAAAGTGCTGGAAACTCACTGGACTGCAGGCTAAGAATCCCTTATTCAAAATGCTTGGGTCAGAAATCTTTTTTTTTATTTATTTAAATATATATATATATAATGAGCTGTCTTGGGGATGGGATCCAAGTCTAAACACAGAATTCATTTATGCTTCATTTACATCTTAAACACATAGCCTAGAGTGACTTTATACAGTATTTTTAGTGTACCTGTGCTTTGACTGCAACCCATCACAGGAAGTTGGCTGTAAAATTTTCCACTTGTGGTGACATGCCTGTACTCATGCGGTTTGTAATTTGGATTAGGGATGTTCAGCCTGTGGTAGGCGCAGGGTGACTGTTTCCTGAATGAGAGAAGGACACTGAGGCCCAGCAGGGAGGGTGGTGACCCAAGATCACCAGCCCAGCTAGGATCAGGGTTGGGGACTCTTCCTTGAGCCACATCTCCCCTTCCTCCCTCCCTCCCTCCCTCCCTCCCTCCCTTCTTTCTTTCTTTCTTAAAATATTTATTTATTTATGTATTTGAAAGGCAGAGTTACAGAGAGAGAGAGAGAGAGAGAGAGAGAGAGGTCTTCCATCTGCTAGTTCATTCCCCAAATGGCTGCAACGGCCGGTGCTGGGCCATTCTGGAGCCAGGAGCTTCTTCCGGGTCTCCCATGCAGGTGCAGGGACCCAAGGACTTGGGCCATCTTCTACTGCTTTCCCAGGTCATACAGACAGCTGGATAGGAAAAGAAGCAGCAGGGTCTCGAACTGGCACCTGTATTGGATGCTGGCACTGCAGGCTGCTGCTTTACCTGCTGTGCCACAGTGCTGGCTCCTCTTTCTTTGCAAAGTTTATTTATTTATTTGAAAGAGTTACCTAGAGAGAGAGGGAGAGATGGAGATCATTCATCTGCTGGTTCACTCTCCAAATGGCCACAACAGCCAGGGCCAGGACAGGCCAAAGCCAGGAGCCAGGAGCTTCTTCCAGGTTCCCTACATAGGTGCAGGGGCCCAAGCACATGAGCCATCCTCTGCTGCTTTCCCAGTTGCACGCTCATCTGAAGTGGAACAGCCTGGACCTGAACCCATGCCCTTATGGGATGCCAGCGTTGCAGGTGGAGGCTTAACCCACTCCACCGCAGGGCCAGCCTTGGCAAGCTAATTTTTAACTTAATAATGTTGTATGGCCCATGAATGACATTATAAATATCCAAATGGCCCATGCCAGAAGAAGGATCCCAAACCCCTGATACAGCAAGGCCTCCTTGGCCCAAATGCTGTTAGGGAAAGGGAAACAGCTTGTTGGTTGTTTCTCTGTTTTGGGAGGGACCCAGGCTGGACTTCAGGTGTCCCCTAAAGCCTCTGCCAGGGACGAGCCATTTCTCTGGGACCAGCGAATCAGGGCTGGGGTGCTTTTATGATTCCACCGAGGCAGTGATGCCCCTGCCCGTGCCCGCAAAAAAAAACCCTCGTGGGAGATGCTGTCTCTTCCCCCGCCTTGACCTCTGGGGGAGAGTCTGTCCTGCAGGCAGTGGCTGTCCTTACTCGGCCAGCTCAAGGACATTTCTGGGTCTTACACACACACACACACACACACACACACACATACGGGCTTGCCCCAGCCCCAGCCTGGGGCTGGTCAGGTGACTCCCCAGTGGCTCCTGTGTCAGCCCTCCCGGTGGTAAGGTAGGACACCATTGTCCACGTTCCTTTCCCCAGAGCCTCTCGTCAACCCCTGGAAAAACCACTTCTCAGATCTCTGCAACATTTGCATTTTCAAATTGTTTCCTGGTGTACTCTCCCATTTGTCCCTCCCTCCAGCACCTATAGGGTGCACCCCATTTTGCAGGAGAAATAAAATAAATGGGTCTCCTGGGTACTTGCCCAAGGACCCACATGTGGTGAGCAGCGCAGCACAGGAAGGCATCAGGCTTCCAAGTTCCAAGGTTTCTGAGGCCATGCCTCCTTCGGGCAGAAAAAGCCTCAGACTGTTGTGAGCCTGTCAGGAGACGCCACACACAATGGGCCATCAGCAAAGGGCACCAGGTCATGTGTACGTGTGTAGCACACATGCCATGGGAGGTGCTGAACAAGTGGGGTAGGTCCACAACACAGCGGGTGGTTGTGTTTCCTCACTCTGCCGTTTGCTGTCCCAAGTCATTGGCAGAACCCGAGTCGTGCTGTAGTTGGCCTGAGCCTTGCTAAGTGAGCTTATGTATTAGAGTCTTATTTTAAATAAACCAATACTCATGGTGACTTAAAAAGATTTCCTCTGCAAAGCTGAGGATTTGGCGTTGGCAGTACAAATCACATGGACCAAAATACTCTCCTGATTAATCCAAAGAGTTGAGACTTTGTGGTTTAGTACCCAAGCTTTGAAGTCTCACCTTCTCAGTCCTGCCACAGCCTTGCTGTGTGATCTTAGCACAATAATGAACTGCTCTGATCCTCGTTTCTGTGGTCCAGGAAGAGGAGATTAAGATCCTGTGTACATGCAAATGCCTGTAAATGGCTTCAAGCCATGCCTAGCACACAGCTAACCGGGGTTACTCTGTGGTATCTACAGCCAGCTCCTAAATGGGAAGCTTGCCTGCTTGGTGCTGGTTCGTTGGATTCTAGGATATCTCTCCATCCCAGTGGCAGGGGTCCAAGCACGTGGGCCTTCTGCTGCTGCTTTCCCTGGCCCAGTAGCAGGGAGCTGGATCAGAGGTGGAACACCCGGGACTTGAACTGTCACCCTTGTGAGATGCCTGCTGCCGACTTACCCCACAGCACCACAACACCAGCTCCAGTGCATATTGTTTTCATTCTGAAACAGGTAACTCGAGCCCCATCCTCAAAGCCAACTCTTTCTGTTACCGTCCTGGGATTTTTTTTTTTTTTTTTTTTTTGCTCCTTAATGACCCAGTTTCATCTACTCTCATCAGGTCTGCAGGAGCCAAGGGCACAGTTGTTACAGGGTAGTTCTCATTCTGTAGGTGGTGAGAGGCATATCCTTATTTTCCTAACAGAGCAAGCTGCCGGCTACAGTTTCACATTTGAATTATTACGTAGTATTCCACCATGCATTTTACAGCAAGGACTGTCCCCCAGAGCATTGAAAATGGAAAATTAGCGTTCAGACCAGGGCCCCTGCCACACCCGCAGCCCTACAGAGCTCCTGTTGCACACGGTGCCTGCAGCCCTTGGAGTTGAGCAGCCGGCAGAGTGGGAGTCTGGCTGCAGGCTTTTCTCCTGCTGGGTGGCTCCTTGCCCCCTGTTCATGCTTCCCTGGTCTGGCCAGCTCGGACGCAAGGTTCAAGACAACTTGCAGCCAGAACCAGTGTTCTGTAGCTGTCGGTCCCTGACTGTCCTATACTTGCCCGTGATTAAGGCATGCAATGGGGGGTTGATGCTGGTGTGTAGCGAATTAAGCCACCTCCTGTGACATGGCATCTGTGTGAGCACTGGTTTGAGTCCTGGATGCTCCACTTCCAACTCAACTCCCTGCTAGTGCATCTGGGAAAGCAGCGGAGGATGGACGGCCCAAGTGCTTGGGCCCCTGCGCCCCACAACAGGAGTCCTGAATGGAGCTCCTGGCTTCTGCTTTGGCCTGGCCCAGCCCTGGCCACTGCAGCCATTTGGGGAGTGAACTAACAGATGGACGATATCTCTCTCTCTTTTTTTTTTTTTTTTTTTTTTTTGACAGGCATAGTGGACAGTGAGAGAGAGAGAGAGACAGAGAGAAAGGTCTTCCTTTGCTGTTGGCTCACCCTCCAATGGCCGCCGTGGCCGGTGCGCTGTGGCCGGTGCACTGCGCTGATCTGAGGCAGGAGCCAGGTACTTATCCTGGTCTCCCATGGGGTGCAGGGCCCAAGGACTTGGGCCATCCTCCACTGCACTCCCGGGCCACAGCAGAGAGCTGGCCTGGAAGAGGGGCAACCGGGACAGAATCCGACACCCCGACCGGGACTAGAACCTGGTGTGCCGGCGCCACAAGGAGGAGGATTAGCCTAGTGAGCCGCAGCACCAGCCGATATCTCTCTTTCTCTCTGCTTTTCAAGTAAATAAATTAATCTTCAAATAATAATAATTAAAAAAAAATGTGTGCTGAAAATTCTCTCAAGACTTAAATTTTGCTTACTGGAGGAAAACTGGCTGTTTCCCAGCTTGCTTTGTTTTTTTGGGGGTTTTATGATGCCTGATCCAGGCGGCATGTGGGACTGAGGCAAACATCCACTGCTTCAGACAGACTGTTCTTCCATGAGCAGGAGAGACACTCTCAGGTCCGGGTGCACTTGGCTTTCCCATGACTGCTCGCTTCCCTGCAGGTTAGGTGGCAACAGGGCTTTCCTGAGCTGGCCTGAGCCCTTCTTCTGGCAAGCCTGCCTGGAATTGTGCGGATTTCTTATGAGCCACACAATTATTCCTAAGGAAGCCACCTCTGATCCCTGCTGAAACGAATCTGGGTATAAAATCATATAGTATATAGAATATCGATATCAGGAATATGTCTAATACTGTAACTTTTTAAAGATTTAGTTATTTATTTTCAAGGTCATGCAGAGAGAGAAGGAGAGACAGGGAGAGAGAGAGAGAGAGAGAGAGAATCTTCCACCTACTAGTTCACTCCCTAGGTAACTGCAACTGCCAGGGCTGGACCAGGCTGATGCCAGGAGCCAGGAGCTTCATCCGGGTCTCTCACGTGGGTGCAGGGGCCCAAGGACTTGGATCATCTTCTGCTTTTCTCAGGCCATTAGCAGGGATCTGGATCAGAAGCGGAGCACTGGTACTGATGTGGGATGACGGTGCCACAGGAGTCTTGACCCGCTACGCAACACCGGCCCTGTAGCTTCTGAATAGAACCTCACACCCAGCAGACTTTCCCTTTCGAGCAGAGCTGTTTAAAAATATTTTTGTGTTGCTTGTTAATCTGTACTCATATCTATTTACAGTGAGTTGGGTAAATTGAGATGAGTCTAAAATTGGCAAATTTAATTTTGTTGGAAAATTTAAGTGAATAAATAGTGTTGTACTATGAAACAGAACAGATGTAATTTGAAAAATTATATATTCTAGTTTTTTTTAATTTATTTGAAAGGCAGAGTTACAGAGAGAACCAGAGGTCTTCCATCTCCTGGTTCACTCTGCAAATGGCTGCAACAGCCAGAGCTGGGCTGATCCGAAGCCAAGAGCCAGGAGCTTCTTCAGGGTCTCCCACGTAAGTGCAGGGACCCAAGCACTTGGGCCATCTTCCACTGCTTTCCCAGGTGCATTAACAAGGAACTGGATTGGAAGCAGAGCAGCTAGGACTTGAACCAGTGTCCATATAGGATGCCAGCACCGCAGGCCAAGGCTTAACCCACTACACTACAGCACCGGCCCCAGTAGTCTAGTTTTTAAAAAGACTTTATGTTTTAAACAAATTTTTAAAAAGATGTGTTTATTTATTTGAAAGGCAGAGTGACAGAGAGAGAGGGAGAGACAGAGGGAGATCTTCCATCTTCTCATTTGCTCCCTGGATGGTGACAATGACCAGGACTCGGCCAGGCTGAAGCTAAGAGCTTCATCCACGTGTGTGGCAGGGGTCTAAGTACCTGGGTCATCTTTGCTGCTTTCCCAGGCACCTAGCAGGGAGCTGATTCAGAAGCATAGCAGCCAGGATTCTGATACGGGATGCAGGCACCACAAGCAGGAATTCACCTGCTGGGCCATAATACCAGCCCCTGAATATTCTATTTTCTTCCAAATCTGTTAGAATGAATCTTTTATGAATGGAATGAGCTAGTGGCTGATACTAAGTTAAATGCTATGCTTATAAAATGTTCAAGTATGGAGAATTTTGAATGAATGTTTACCTAAAGTTTTTTTAATTTGTAACTGTCATGAATTCATTTTGTTTCAATTTAATTATGATAAAAACACTATATAAATTTACCATCTTTACTATGAAGTGTACTGTTCAATAGTGTATATTCAAACTTGGGGGCAGCCAGTCTCCAGGACTTTCTTCATGTTGTGTAATTGAAAATTGAAATGCTGGGGCCATTGTTGTGACGTAGCAGGTACAGCTTCAGCCTGCGATGCAGCTATCCCACGTGGGTGCCAATTCGAGTCCCAGGTGCTCTACTTCCCACCCAGCTCTGTGCTAATGTGCCTGGGAAAGCAGTGGACGACGGCCCAAGTGATTGGGCCCCTGCACCCACATGGAGGCCCAGAAAAAGCTCCTGGCTTTAGCCTGGCTCAGCTCTGGCCATTGCAGCCATCTGGGGAATGAACCAGCAGATAGAAGATTGATCTCTCTCTCTCTCTCTCTCAACTCTGCCTTTCAAATAAGTACAAAAGTAAGTAATCTTAAACAACAATTCAAATTCTGTACCGATTAAACAATGCCTTAGCTCTCCTTGCCACCAGCCCCTGGCAGCTGCCATTGTGCTGCCTGTTTCTGCTAAGTAATAGATGTATGAAATGAAAGCACACAGTGTTTGTCTTTCTGTGCCCGGCTGATTTCACTTAGCACCCTGCCCTCCAAGTGCCTGCATGCTGCACCATGTGTCAGAATTTCATTCCTTTCTAAGGCCACATAGTTAAGATGCACATTAATACACACACACACACACACAATGGTAGCTTTGGGAGTCTGTGGGAAAAATGGAATTTATTTATTTTTTAAATCAACTTTTAAAAAAATATTTGAGAGGTAGAATTAGAGACAGAAGGAGGGAGAAACAGAGAAAGAGGTCTTCCATCCACTGGTTCACTCCCTAACTGGCCACATGGTCAGGGCTTGGCCAATCCAAAGCCAGGAGCTTCTTCCAGGTCTCCCACATGGGTGCAGGGGCCCAAGGACTTGCACCATCTTCTGTTGCTTTCCAGGCCATAGCAGAGAGCCAGATCACAAGTGGAGCAATCGGTACTCAAACCAGCACCCATATGGGTTTCTAGCACCACAGGTGGTGGCTTTTATCCACTACACCACAGCGCCAGCCCTGGAAAAATGGAATTTAAAGATAAGATAATTTTGGTGCAAAACTTTGAAATCTGTGCAATTTTTTTCATAATACAGATTTTCTAGAAACTTTTTGAAGATCCTTGATATGCATGCATTTCCAAATTGGTGCTCCAAAATAAGTCTTTTTAAATTTCATTTTCCATGTACTTTCTGAAAGACCTTTGTATACCCATATACATAAATATCTTTTTTTAAAGATTTATTTATTTTATTTGAAAGAGTTACAGAAAGAGAAGAAGAGGCAGAGAGAGAGAGGTCTTCCATCCACTGGTTCACTCTCCAACTGGCCGCAATGGCTGGAGATGCGTCGATCCAAAGCCAGGAGCCAGGAGCTTCTTCCGGGTCTCCCACGTGGGTGCAGGGGCCCAAGGACTTGGGCCATCTTCTACTGCTTTCCCCCACCATAGCATAGAGCTGGATCAGAAGTGGAGCAGCCGGGACTCGAACCAGCACCCATATGGGACGCCGGCACTGCAGGCAGCAGCTTTACCTGGTACACCATAGTGCCGGCCCCCATAAATATCTTAATCACGTGTTGTTTTGCCGTTCATCTGTCATTGAACACCTGGGGTGCTCCCATCTCTTGGCTGTTGAGAATAACACTGCTATGAACATGGGAGTGCCAGTATCTCTTAGAGACAGAGCCGTGGTTAAAGCTCAGCTCTGCTCTGCTGACTTGGCTGATTTTAACAGATGAGGAAAGGCCAGCCTAGTTTGACAGGGTTTGTTCACATGGAATCATAGAATTTTTTTGTTTCTATTTTTTTTTTTAAGATTTTAAAAAATTTATTTGAAAGAGTTACAGGGGCTGGGAAGATTGAAAGGGGGCGGGGTGGGGGATAAATCTTCTTCCTAATCCTTCACTCTCCAAATGGCCACACTGGCTGGAGCTGGCCAGGAGGAAGCTAGGAGCTTCCTTAGGTCTGTCACATGGGATGCACTCGGGCCATCCTCTCTTTCCCAAGCACACAAGCAAGGAGCTGGATCGGAAGTGGAGCAGCCAGGACAGGGAGTCGGTGCCCATATGGATGCTGGCGTCACAGGCGGCGGCTATACCCATTGCCCGAGAGTCCTAGGGTTGTGAGCACCACAGATGTAGACTCAGGAGATGGGCCAGGGGATCGGAGACCCTGGACTCATTTCTACACAGCTGTGTCTGACTGACGGAGGCTGAGCTGCAGGCCCACACCCCCGCTGCCAAGGTGGCCACCAAAGTGAGCCTCCACCGTTGTCCGCTTCAGGGTCCATAGGGTGAAAACCTCCCTACATGGGGTGATGGAGGTCATTGCCACGCCGGGAGCCAGAAGAATGGCAGGTGTCTGTCACACCGGGTTACCAGCATCAGGAATTGTCACATCCTACCGTGTCACAGCTTGGTGCAGTGAAGTGGCCGTGTGTGCTGGGGGTGATGAACGGGTCGTCAGGCCCGCCAAACGCCTGGTGTGGTCGCTGCAACCTTGGAAACCCTGCAAGGCCGCCCCTGCAGGTGCTCTTCCCTGCTTTCCTGCCTTTCTCGGGGATCCCCCATGAGTCCTTGGGGCCTCCTTCTTCCTTTCTTGATCCGTTCTGGTACTCGTGTTCCAGTTTCTTGGGGCCTGAAGTCTCTACAACTGCTGGGGGTGGGGTGCAGAGGCTTTTTCAGAAAACATCTTGATAATTTTGATAAAAGCGTTGCTGGGAAGGCTTCCAGGGGCCATGCTATTGAGGAGCCCTGGAGTGCAACCCTTATTAGCTTTCACTGTCAATCTGCTTATTCGTGTTCTCTCTCTTCCCCACCTCCTCTCCCTCCCTCCCGCTCTCCCCCCTACTCCTCCCATTTTAAAACTTAGGATGTAATTTGCATAGACTGAACTTCATTCCTTTTACTGTGTAATCCTGTGAGGTGTGCACAGAGAACAGGTTTGTCTCCTCCAAAACTCCCCCGACGCCCCTTGCCGTGCACACGCGCCTCCCACCCAGCCTCTGACTACTCTCTGCACTGTTGCCCTTGTCACAAGGTTCTGACAGTGGACCAGGGAGCCTTTTGAGCCCAGCTGTCTTCATTTGGCCTGATGCATTTGAGTTTCATCTGTGTGCTTGTACGCCTCACCGGTTCTGTGCCCAGCACTGGAGATGCTGAGAGCGGGCCTGCCGGCTCCTGCCCTCAGAACTCGTGTGCTCGGGGGCATCACCAGATGCCTTTCCCTCCCCGCTGAGCACACACAGCTTTGCCCGGCCACACATCTTGCTTCAATAAACCAGGCCCCTGAGCCACATTGTGGTTTCCCCAAAAATAAAACCTCTGACCTCCTTGAAGAATCAAGTTGGATTGGGAAGAGCAAGGAGTTAGAAGCAGTCTGGCTGTTTGGTTCTGCTTACCCACTTAGCAACCCTGTGGCCTTGTGTTGGCCTCAGAATCCAGCACAGAATTGGGACTGAGTAAAAGTCTGGCGGATGAATGAATGAATGAGTTTATTTTTAAAAAGATTTATTTATTTGAAAGGCAGAGATAGAGAAGAATCTTCCATCCGCTAGTTCATTCCCCAAATGACCACAACAGCCGGGGCTGGGCCAGGCTGAAGCCAGCAGCAGCCAGGAGCTCCATCTGGGTTTCCCATGCGGGTGGCAGGAACTCAAGTCCTTGGAGCCATCGCTTGCTGCTTCCCAGCGCATTAGCAGGGAGCTGGATCAGAAGCAGAGGAACCAGGACTTGAACCAGTACTCCCACGTGTGACGAGTCGGGCCTTAATCTGCCGGGCCGCAACACTTGACCCAAGTGAATGAATTCAACGGCCTTTCGTTGTGGGTCCCTTTTGTGTAAGAGATAGCAGTATCCACTTTACCTGATGGCAGTGGGGCTCAATGCCTGGCACCATGGCCAGTGGGCATCAGGAAAGGCCTGTCCTGTTCCCAGTGCCTCCCGAAGAGCTCTGTGATTCCCTCCCCCAGACAGCCACCTGCACATCGTGCAGACCTCAAACTGGGCTGGGCCCTGACACTGGGTGACCCCAGCACTGCTGTGTGGGAGCCACGATGGGGCATTGACTGAGCAAGGTCCCCAGAAAACCCACAGTTACTGTTAACCTACCCTGGGAAGCCCAGCTCACGCCTCTGTCCCCTCGCACAGTGCACACAGGAAGTCCCATCTCTCCTTAGGGGAGGCTGTAGAGGAAGCCCACCGTGACCCTGTAGCATGGGACCCTCTGAGTGGGGGTCCGGTCTCCAGCCTCAGATCCAGGGAGGGGGCATGACTGGAAGACAGGGGGCCACAGGGCTATCTGGACTCAGCAGTCCTGACCACAATGATTGTTGACTGGCGGCTGCCTTCCCTGCCGGGGAACCCAGGGCATACAGTAGGTGCTCAACAAAGACTTAAAGCTGGGGTGACAAAATGGTCTGTGCTGGAGAGAACTGGCATCTGAAGCTCCCTGTTTCTGGAAGGGAATGGGAGTAGTATTTGTCTTTTGTCTGTGATACGTCTGGGATGCTGTCTTCTCCAGTCTTGTTGCATCTGCCCAGTGGCTGTCGACAGTAGGTGTTTTTGGTCAAGACACTGAAAAACACCCCAATTCAGAGAAGCCAGGAGACGCTACAGTCCCCCAACCCCCGCTCGCCGGCAGAGCTGGCTTCACAGCCAGGTCTGACGTCACAGCCCGGCCTCCTCCCACCACAGCTGTGTTTCTTAAGAATAGAAGTCTCTACGATTTAGACTTAATAAAGACACAATCAGAAGATGCCGACCGACACTTGAGCAGAACTTGAGTGGGCTGGATTGTGGGGCTTCGCAGACTGAATTGGAAATTGGCAGAACGTGTGTTCCTGCCTGCATTAGGCCTTTCTGCTTTGTGTTTTTCCTAATTGGGTTTGGGAACGTGTCCGTAATGCAATTGAAGTCGTCGTTATGATAGCACGCCTTACACACGGCTCTGAATAAGCAACAGATCCTGCTGTCTGTGCTCAGAGAGGCACGGGTGGGGGGGGGGGGGGCTGGGGAATGTTCATGGACTTGGAGACGGGAGGCCAGAGTTTGAATCTGGTTGGAGAGGCTAGGGCATTGGATGATAGGGAAAATTACCCCTGTCATCATGGGAGGGGGGAGTTTGGGGGGGAGGCACCAACCAGATAAGCCAGAAGTGGATGGGATGCCTGTGAGGGGGTTGCCCTTGGAGGAGTGGCTGTGTGCGAGTCGTTCCACGTCTGCCAAGAGGAGCCAGAGAGAGGCCAGCAGGGCCCCATGTGGCTCCTGTCTGCTCTGCCGAGGTCAGATCAGCCGGCAGGAGAGAGACCCTGGAGTGAACAGTTTAAGTGCTTGGAAGCCCATAATTATCCTGTCACCTGGGATCAGGAAGTGCGTAAGGCGGGGCCAGGGTGGAATTCTGAAGGAAGGAGGCTGCAGCCTCCCTGCCCCTCTCCTAGTCCTCATCCATCCATTCGTTCAGAAACCGGATCACTGAATCAGGAGGGCAGTGTATCCCAGCACTGCACAGCTGGGCACCAGGGTCGGGCAGACCTGGGTTCAAGTGTGGCCTCTTCCCCTAATTGTGAAACTCAGTTTCCTTGCCTGTATTAGGAGGAAAGCAGTGATGCATGGAAGTCACGGTGATAACCCTTGTAGAGAGGTTTGCATAAGTTACAGTAAATAAACAGTAGCTTATACATTGTAATAATAGGGTTGCAATGGAGCTGTTTTCCTGTCTTTTCCCTCAAGCCTATTGGAAACTTGGGGTGTGTAGGCATAGGCCCAAGGGTCCGGGCCTGTGGCAACCAAAGCCCAGATGACCTGCTGTGCCGTGGGACCTGGAGCTGTGCACACTGCCTGTGCACAACTCTGCCCAGCCTACGCTTCTGCATACCCAGAAGTCGTGAGTGAGGATGCCCCTGTGACTGGGAGTTCTCAGGGCTTCTAGAACCAGGTCCACAGCGTCTGCGAAGCCGTCCTTCCAGGTAGAGGATTGTGGGCCTTGGAGCTGCCTCGTGGTTCTGTGAATCCTTGTTTTGTCCCCCATGGACTCTCTGACTTCAGGAAGGTCCTGGTTGTCTCGGAGCGCAAGGCTGATGCCCAGGGCTGCCTTCTCTGCTTTTGGAGATACACACATAACCATACACAGCTCAGGAGTGCTAATTCCTCCAAATGTGTGTTTAGTGTAAAATTTATTGAGGTGAAATTAGTTTGAGTTTTTTGAATGTGAGTTTGAATTCTAGGTCTTGACAGACATAAAGGTATGGGTTAGCTCCAGCATCCCCCCAAACTTCTTTTTTTTTTCAATTGAAGCTTTTTATTATTACTATTAAGATTTACTTATTTATTTGAGAGAGTTACAGACTTCTGAGAGATAGAGAGAAAGGGCTTCATCCACTGGTTTACTCCCCAGATGCCTGCAATGGCCAGAGCTGGGCCAGTCCAAAGCCAGGAGCCAGGAGCTTCTTTGGGGTCTCCCATGTGAGTACAAGGACCCAAGCACTTGGGCCATTTTCCACTGCTTTTCCAGGCTATCAGCAGGGTGCTGGATGAGAATTGGAGCAGCCGAGACACGAATTGGCACCCATGTGGGATGCGCAGGTAGAAGTTTAACCTACACCACAGTGCCAGCCCCCAAACTTCTTTATACTCCCCTGTAGTCAGCCTCTCTCACCAGCCCTAGCCCACCACCACAGATCTGGCTTTTGTCCATAGAAGTTTCTCCTTTCCAGAATAGCATAGTACAGGCTGCTTTTTGCATTTGCTTCCCTCATTTACTGTAATGCATTTGAGACTCCAGATGGTTTTGATTGTAGCCAGTGGTTATGAGACCAGAATAGAAAAGCAATAGCACTCCTGTCCACTACTAGTAATAACCAGTAGAAAATCTAACGTAAAAAAAAAATGACTATCACCAAAAATCCTGACATGCTTAGGAATAAATAAGACAAAATATGCACAAGATCTTTGTGGAGAAATTTACAATATATCATGCAGAGATAGTAAAGAAGACATGAAGAAATGGAAAAACCATGCTCATAAAGAGAAAATCTGATGTCATAAAGATAGTGATTCTTCCCAAGTGAATTCTGTAAATTCAGTGCAATGTTAAGCAAATTCATGGAACTTAACAGGCATCATGAACTTCATCTAGAAAAACAAAGGTCCAAGAATAGCCAGGACAATTTGGAAGAATATCAAGAGTTACTGTAAAGTTATGGTTATTAACATTATAACTGTTTTTTTTTAATTTGTTTACTTATTGAAAGGTGGAGTTGCAGAGAGAGATCTTTCACTTGCTGGTTTACTCCCCAAATGGCTGCAACAGCCAAGGCTATACTAGGCCAAAATCAGGATCCGAGAACTCTATCCAGGACTCTCACGTGGGTGGCAGGGACCCAAGGACTTGGACCATCCTCTGCTGCCTTCCCAGGTGGTTAGTAAGGAACTGACTTGAAAGTGGAGGATCTGGGACTTGAACTAGTGCATGTATGGGATGCCAGCCTTGCAGGCAGTGGCTTACCCCGCTGTGCCACAGTGCCAGCTCCTATCATGGCTGTTATTAAGACACTGTGGTATAGGTGCATAGGTGCACAGTGTATCAGTGGACTAGAATGAGGGGTTGAAAATAATACCCACACATGTCAGAAAACTTTATATGTGATGGCATAGTGCTGCAAACGGATCAGGAAGTGTTCCTGGGGCAGTTGGGACCCATACAGAAAAGCGTAACAATAAATCCTAACACCATATGTGAAGGTAAATTCCAGAGGAATGAAAATCTAGGGGTGAAAAAGCAAAAGTTTGAAACTTATATAAGAAAATATATGACTAGGATTTCCTCAGTAAGATATAAAAACCAAGCTATAAAAGATTGATGTCTGTCCATGTAAAATTTAAAACTTCTGTACAAGGAGAGATACCACAAATAGATATAAAACAGCTAATCTGGGAAAGATGCTTGCAGGGCATATGTCCAGGAAAGGATTTACACCTGGAATTCATGCGGAATTCCTAAAAGTCAGAAAGAGAACCAGCGAAGGGGTGTTAGAGGCCAGTGAAGCCCCTACGTGGTCATTAGGCATAGAAAGTTGCTTGATTTCACTTGTAATTGGGGAAATACAAATTAAACACAGGATACCATTTCACACCCATCAGACTGGGAAAAATTGTAAAATCTGGCAGTAGAGTGAGGCAAGAATGGGTGCATCGGAGCTTGTCTGTGCTGCAGGAGGAGTGTAGACTGACTGGCACCAGCATTCAGGTGGAGGGTGCTAACCCTTTGACCTGTCAGTCTCAAGTTCTACCTGTTCCCCAGAGGCAGGTTCTCATGTGCCAAGGAGACAGCACTGCTCCTAACAGGGAAAAATATTATCAACAGGATGGATAAATACCTGGTGTAGTATTCATGTAGTAAAATGTTATACACTGGATAAAAATGGCTTGGAGGGGGACCAGTGCTGTGGCACAGAAGTAAAGCCACCGCCTGTGATGCCAGCATCCCGTGTGGGCTCTGGTTCAAGTCCTGGCTGCTCCACTTCCTATCCAGCCCCCTGCTAATGCATCTGGGAAACCAGCGGAAGATGGCTCAAGTCCTCGGGACCCTGCACCCAGGTGGGAGACTCAGATGAAGCTCCTGGCTTCAGCCTGGCCCAGCCCAGTTGTTGAGGCCATCTGGGGAGTGAACTAGCATATGGAAGATCGATTGATCGATCAATCGATCGATCTGTGTGTGTGTGTGTGTGTCTCCTCTCTCTCCTTCAAATAATCTTAAAAAAAAAAAAAAAAAAAAAAAAGGAGGCCAGCAATATGGCGTAGCAGGTTAAGCTGCCACCTGCAGGCACCCACATCCCATGTAGGCACTGGTTTCAGTCCTGGCTGCTCCGCTTCCAATCCAGCTCCCTGCTTATGGCCTGGGAAAGCAGTGGAAGATGGAGGAGAGAAGGGCAAAGACAGGAGACAGGGGGCAGGTGGTCACATGGAGCTGGGCCAACAGGGGTGAGGGCGTCAGGGTGATAGAGAGGGTGGGGAGAAGGGAGGGTGGGTGCCGAGTAGGAGGCCTTAGGTACAGTGTGGGGCTCCCTAGACAGAGGCGGCAGCACAGACAGCCAAGGGGCAGTGACGAAGGCAGGCTGTGTCGTCAGGGCTCCCAGGTCCAATCCCAGCTCTGCTACTTGAGCAAGTGAGCGGTGCTGCTAAGCCTCAGTGTCTCAGTCTGTAAAGTGGGCGAGTAAGAATTCTCAGGCCATGTGGTGTGGGAGGACCCGTCGGGAGAGCAGGTGCACCAGTGCCAGGCCTGCGTGAGCACCCGGGGATGCTATTTTCAATTTATTTGTAGTACTCGTACTTAAGGGCTGCCCCAGATGTTAGAAGGATGAAGAGGATTCTGAGGGAGGAGTGACCATGGACTTCACAGAAGTGGCTTTTTGGGATGGGTCTTAAAGGACTAAGGGCACCTTCTCGGGCCGATCAGGCTGAGATCCAGGCAGAGGAAAGAGCAGCCGGAGTCACAGATTGTGAGGGAGCGGGGTTTCTGGAGGCCAGCTGCTGGCTCTGATGGCAAGGCTGGGGGATTAGGAGGCTGGAGGCTGGGGAGGAAGCAGGTGGGGCAGTGGAGGAGGCCTTGCCGGGAGGCGTGGTCCCTCGGAGCCCGGGGGCCGCCTCACTTGTCATTTCTCTTCTCCTGAACAGATTAAGAGGAACTGGCTGTTGAAATCCCTTCCCCAGGCAGTGTAATGCTAAGTGCTGTGAAACTTTCAGATCTGCCTGGCCTGGGTCCCTGTGCGATTAAACCGGGGCCAGGCAGGGGTTGCTGGCTCCAGCTCACGTCAAGAGAGTCCAGTAGACTGAGCCTCCTCCCAGCCTGGGCGCCCCTCAAGGCCAGCTCTGTGACCACTCAGCGTCACAGCTCACTGGAGCTCAGAGGAGTCGCTTGGCCGCGAGGTCGGTCTTCCGCCACTCACATGCTGCCCCCGGGCAGGGGCTGGAAACCATCCTGGCAGACAGACATGAGAGCCAGGGCATCTGTGTCCAAGGAGTAGCATGTTTTCCCTGGAGCCGGTGGCTGAATCAGTGGTGCCGCCCAGGCCTCAGCCCCAGGGTCACGAGAGTTCCCTGATGGTGCCGACTCTGGCGTCACCCCTCTCTGAAGCATCACGCAGTGGACACATCCTTATTGATCACTTCCTACTGTGCCGGGCACAGGGCCTGCGGTTATGAATGGGCCGACGCCCAGTCCCGGCTTTGTGGCGCTGACAGAGCTGTGGGGGTGACAGATGCCGAGCAGCCCATCCAACTGGGATGGACAAGGGCTAAGAAACTGCAGGGAGCTTGGCGACGTAGGCCAAAGAGAGGAAGCTCGTGTTAGGAGGCTGCCGCGGTCAGGAGAGGCCTCCCAGCGGAAGTGCATCTCCCCAGATAGGCAAGAATGCTCGGGGGTGGGGCGAGGCAGCACGGTGGGCAAGGGACTCTGGGGAGACCTTCCTCAGCCAGGTGGCCTGAGACCAAACCCAGGGAGCCTCGCCTGCTGTCTTTGGACAGTCTTTCGCCTGCCCTATCTCATTCCCTTCCTTTCCGGCTGCTCTTTTGTCACCTGTACTGCCTTATCTTGCTACTCACCCAGGTCACTGTGACCTCCATGGTGGTGGACAGTGGCAGCAGAGGGGACCAAGCTGGTTTGGCTCCAGCCCCCGCCTTACCCCTTGGTGGTCATGGGACCTTGGACAGGCAGGTGGCTGACTGCCTCGTGCATTGGGGTCCCCTCTGTGAAAGGGGTCCCTGGACCCACGGGGGTTAGGGTCTGTAAATGCTTAGTTCAGGGCCTGCATGAGTCAGGAGTGTACACACTGCTCTGCCCTGCAGTGTCAGAACCTGAGTTCCTTCTCGTTTTCCAGGGAAACCTGGTGAATGGGAAGGAAATGCCCGAGTGTCGCCCAGCTCCAGCGCCTGTGGGGAAGCTGACCCCTGCTTGGTAAAATTACATCGGCACTTGTGCTGTCTTTTGTAACCAGGCAGGACCGTGGAGGCTCTGTGCGGGTGTCACCCGAGACGCTGGCTCCTATGGGGCCCACTGGGCCAAGGGTGCTCCATCCCTGGCAGCTTGCACCGGAGTCAGCACCTGGGGTGACCTCATAGGTTAAACCTCTCCATCTCTGACATGCTGTCCATTCATTCATTTAAAACTATCCGTTAAGGACTGGCTAGGTAGAAGGTGCTGGAGACACACATGGAGCAAAAGAAATCTATCCCTTGCCATCAAGGCACTTAGAATCCACTGGGGAGGTGGCTGCCACCAAACCATCACACAGGCAACGCCCTGATCCATGCATCCCATGGCACAGGTGTGGTGGGGGAGATTTATCTAGTTCGGGGGGCTCAGAGAAGGCTTCTGGGAGGAAGTTGTGCTGGAGCTGGGCTCTGAGGGGTGAACAGACATTAACCATGGAAGGGAAGGGAAGATTCCAGAAGAAGAGAGCAGCATGTGCAAAGGTGAAGTGGAGAGTGAGAAGGCAGGTAGAGCTATGCAGATCCTTAGGCGGGGCTGAAGGTCAAGTTGTTTAATGGGCCCAGTGAGAGCTGAGGATGTGCGGTTTTTCTTCTCCACAAGAGAATGAGCAGCGGGTTCACAAGGGTGTGTGTCGGTGGAAGGAGGAGTTGGGCCCATTGGATTTACAGTTCATGAAGTTCGTTCTGAGAGGCAGTGTTGTGGTGTAGCGGGTAAAACTGCTGCCTGCCTGCAACACCGGCATCCCAAACGGTGCTGGTTCCAGTCCCGGCTGCTCCACTTCTGATCTAGCTTCCTGCAGATGCACCTAGAAAAAGCAGCGGGAGATGGCCCAAGTGCTTGGGCCCCTGCACCCACCTGGGAGACCCAGAAGACACTTCTGGGTTCAGTCTGGCCCAGCCCTGGTCAATGCAGCCATTCGGGGAGTGAAATAGCAGATGGAAGATTTCTCTCTGTCTCTCTAACTCTGATTTTCAAATAAATTTTTTAAAGTTTTTTTATTTATTTGAGAGGCAGTGTTACAGACAGAGAGAGGGAGAGACAGAGAGAGAAAGGTCTTCCCAGACACATTAGGAGGGAGCTGGATTGGAAGTAGAGCAGCCAGGACTCGAACTGGTGCCCATATGGGATGCTGGCATGGTAGCAGCTTTACCCACTATGCCACAGTGCTGGCCCCTTGAAGGAACTTAAAAAAAACTATTTGAAAAGCAGAGACACAGAGACAGACAGGTGAATATTTTCCACCTACTGGTTTACTCCCCCAAATGCCCACAACAGCTGGAGTTGGATCAGGCCAAAGTCAGGAGCCCAGAACTCCATTCAGGTCTTCCACATGGATGGCAGGAACCCAAGCACTGGGGTCTGCTGCCTCCTAGGGTGCACATTAGCAGGAAGCTGCAATCATAAGTGGACCAAGGCACTCGGGCTGCCCGAGTGGCATCTTAACGGCTGTGCCAAACACCACACCTGACCGAACTTTTGGGGGAAGAAGTTTTTGGTGTAAAAGAGCAGACTCAGACAGAGACTGGCAGCAGGAGGGGAGAGTGGCCTTAGTTTCAGGGGTCCTGGCTGCTCAGCTTGGCTGACCCTCTCCGCACTTTGGCTTCCATGAGTCCAAGCCACCCCGGCAGGTTGCCAAACCACAGGCTGAAGGATGATAGTGTGGGCTGTGGCCGGAGGTGGAGGTTCCCAAGGGCACCCTGGCTGTGAGCCGAGAACCTTAAGGGTGTTCGTGAAAGTGGCTGGGGTCTCCCCGGCTGCAGCATTTCCTGTGGCTTGGAGGGGTGCCCCTGGCATGGAAGACGGGCATCAGGATTGTCGCTCCCCCTCTTCGTGGAGGAGCAACACAGGACCCTGCGCTGTTCTTTCGTCTGCTCGGCCCTCCCCGGGTTTGCTGCTGGTTCTTCCCGGGTTGGCTACTATCCCTTCCACCTCCGTGGAAGGGCAGTTCCCCCTGGCCACATTCCCCACTTCCGCAGGGGAGCGGCACACCGCCGGCCGGCTTTCTTCGGGGGCTGCACAGGTGTTCCTTCAGCTAGATGTTCCCCATAGATGTTCCTGGTGCATGCCGTCTCTCTCCTCCTTTATAGTCCTCTTCCGCCAATCCCAACTCGGCTGCCCACACGCCAAGTACGCTGCTCTCCAATCAGGAGCAAGTCCTACAGTTAATTGGTTGAACTGGAGGCAGCTGTGCGGAAGCTGTTTACTTCTCTCCCAGCGCCATATTGTGGGAGAGCAGATGCATAGAATAAGTCTTAATTCCAGTAACAGTCTAGTCCGGATTGCTCCCCACAGATCCCCCTTTCTTTTTATTTTTTGGCGTTGATACACGCCTGTCTTCGGTGTCCCACGGCACACACTCTGCTCTACTTGCTAGAGTTGCCACAGGCTCTTACAAGTCCTATCAATCAGGAAAACCGAATCCGGGTCCTCTCTTCGCCGTGTTGTGAGGAGGTTTTTAGGCGCTGATGCGTGCCTGTGTTCGGTGCCCTGCAGCGCATGCTCTGCTCTGCCTGCAGGGGACTTACAAGACCTATCAGGCAAACCGAATCCAAGCCTTCTCATTGCCTTATTGTGGGGGAGACTTATTAGTGTTGGTTCGTGCCTGTCTTCGGTGACCTGCAGCTCATACTCTGGTCGAGCTTTGCTGGCGCTTACCGCCTTAAATCAGGCAGACCGAATCCAAGCCTCCTAATTGCGGTATTGTGGGGAAGCTTTACTGATGTTAATTCGTGCCTGTCTTCGGTGACCTGCGGCTAGCCGCCCAGGTGCTCATCGCCTCACTAATCGGGCAGACCGAATCCAAGCCTTCTAATTGGCATGTTGAGGGGAGGCCTTATTTTTCTCTATTTCTCTATCTCCGGGCATTCCTACCTCTCCCATTTCACTTCTATCTTCCAGCATTCCCATTTCTCTTTTACTTCACTTCCAAACTTCTGTTTCTCTTATCCCCGCAGCTTCCCGGCACCTCGCCGCTTCAGCCCGCGCGCCTCTCTCATCTGCGCAGCTTCCCGGCTTTGCGAGGCTCGGTTTCGCGCGCTCCGCGGGCTCCACGCTTAACCCTTTCGCGTCTGAACCACGGCCTACGCCAGCGTTCCCTATCTATTCACGCCCCGTGCTCTCTCTGCACGCGGCGGCTTCCGCGAGTAACACAGCGTAGCTTGCGTCTCCACCACTAGCATTCAATCCAAGTTCCCCGGGCTAGCCTGGCGAATTCAACCCAGCGTACGTCTCCGCCCCACGGTTTGGCTTCCCGTCCTCTGCTCCCCGGGCTAACCAGACGGATCCCAACCTGGCTCACGTTTCAGCTTCTGGCTTCAACTTTTCGCCCCCTATTCCCGGGCTAACTTGAGAATCCCAAAGTGGCTTTCGTGTCCGCCTCGGCCTGCCCCCCCGCGGCTTCAATTTCCCTAACACTTTTCTCTACCCGGTATGTTTCCCCAAGCTTTCCTCCAACGATATTCCTCCCTCATTTCTCCTGGCCTCTCCCCACAGTCCGCGTCCGAGTCTGTTTGTTCTAGCTTTCACTTTCGCTTTCGACCTTAGAAATTTCTCCCAGCTTCCCCCCGTAGTCCGTATCCGAGTCTATGCCTAGGCTTTCAATAGCTTCTTCCGGCTCCTTTTTTGTCCGGCTTTTCCCTAGGCTGTTTGCTAGTCTCTCTCTCCGGTAATTTCCCTAGGCTCTTTGCTAGTTTCTCTCTCCGATATTTTCCCTAGTTCTTCCCGTTTCTTCCCGTTTCTTCCCTCCTAAGTTTCATATCCGTCCTAGGTTTCCTATCCGAGCTAGGTTTCCTATCCGAGTCACGGCACCATTATGTCGCTCCCCCTCTTCGTGGAGGAGCAACACAGGACCCTGCGCTGTTCTTTCGTCTGCTCGGCCCTCCCCGGGTTTGCTGCTGGTTCTTCCCGGGTTGGCTACTATCCCTTCCACCTCCGTGGAAGGGCAGTTCCCCCTGGCCACATTCCCCACTTCCGCAGGGGAGCGGCACACCGCCGGCCGGCTTTCTTCGGGGGCTGCACAGGTGTTCCTTCAGCTAGATGTTCCCCATAGATGTTCCTGGTGCATGCCGTCTCTCTCCTCCTTTATAGTCCTCTTCCGCCAATCCCAACTCGGCTGCCCACACGCCAAGTACGCTGCTCTCCAATCAGGAGCAAGTCCTACAGTTAATTGGTTGAACTGGAGGCAGCTGTGCGGAAGCTGTTTACTTCTCTCCCAGCGCCATATTGTGGGAGAGCAGATGCATAGAATAAGTCTTAATTCCAGTAACAGTCTAGTCCGGATTGCTCCCCACAAGGATGAATGCACATCACATCTCTCTTTCTCTGTTTCTCTCTCTCCTCCAGGCTTATATTTGGCACCCTTTACCCTGCATATTATTCCTACAAGGCTGTGAAATCAAAGGACATTAAAGAATATGTAAGTAGCACTGTTTATCTTGGCAGGGGTGGTGATGCGGTGAGGGAGGGGTGGCTGGGCACAAAGTGATGGGAGGAGGGGACACCCTCCTTGCTTTGGACACCAGGAGCGGACAGCAGGGTCCCTCATCTCTCTTCTCGTGAGACTTCCCCAGTAGCCCCTCCCGTCTCGCCACCTCCAGTGACAAGGTGAGGAGAGAGAGAGGAAACAGCTCCTGGAGTCAGAGACCCTGGCTCCCACTACATGCTGTGAGTGACTTGACATGGCTCAGCCTTGGTTTCCTTGACTGAGAAATGCTCTGGAGACCGTATAAAGCACCAGAACGAGGGTACATCCCAGCCTCAAGGGCAAGTGCACAGGTCCAAGAGCCCAGCAGACCTGGCTCGAGCTCCTGGCTGTGCACCTCTGGTCCCATTCCGGGTCTGTGGATCCAGCACCCATTACTCAAGCCGCATAAGCTGTCTGAGGGCAGTGCCGGTCATCATCCTGTACCTGCTTGCTGTAACACTATGCTGAGGGCTGAGCATGTGAGAAGGGGACCCAGAGCACTTGCTGGTTGAAGGACTGTATTAGTTACTGTTGAATGGTGTATCAGCCCTGGACACATTGGCATTCACCCTCAATTGACAAAGACCTGGAGTGGGTGGTGGGGGAAGGGGAATCCCTTCCCATGTGGGATACACACCCAGCTCAAGGTGCAAATGATGTGGGTTTTGGCCTCAAGAGACTAAGATGGACCATCTTGGCAATGCCATTTGATTGGTGCAATGCTGGACAATGGATGGGTGACCACAATCCTTCTTCCTCTTTCATTTTTTAAAAAATTGCTTTTGAACATTTAAAAAGTTTTTGTTTGAAAGACAGAGACAGAGACAAACACACTTGAAGAGAAATCTCCTATTTGCTGGTCAGGCCTGGGCCAGACTGAAGCCATGAGCCTGGAACTAAATCTGAGTCCCCTATCCACTGCTGCCTCCCAGGGTCGGCAGTAGCAGGAACCTGGAATTGGAAGCAGAGCTGGGACTTGAACCCAAGTACTCTCATGTGGGATATGGGAATCCCGAGTGGTGTCTTAACTTCTGTGCCAAATGCCACACCCCCCACCCCCAGCCATGAGTCACTTGGCAAGTTTGCCACAGTAAAGGGGAATTCAAAGTGAGCTTGGAAAGTCATTGTTTCCTTTCTTGGACTTCCCAGGAAGTGTCTGTGATAAAGCCGCAACCTCCAGGTCAGCTCCAGCCAGGATTCACTCCCCGCTTTCCCAGTACCACTTGCCTGGGCTTGTGCATTGCTGCTCCTAGGCTGGGGCTGGGCCGGGGGGCGGGGGCATTCTGGAGACCAGGTCCTGCCATGTGAGAAGCAATCTCAGCGTGTGCGTTATAAATAGCTGCTAGGTTGCAAGCATAGAACCTCCTGGTTCTCAAATGCCTTGGCACAGGGTAACGCATCGGGTAGCCTCTCGCAGCGCTGCTGCTCCCGGCCCCTTCCTGCCTGAGGCACTGGAAGCCGTGCCAGGGAATGAGGCCTTCCTGGGGTCACCGCGGTACAAGGTCTGAGCCTCTGATTTGCGAGGGCCGCAATTCAATTCTGCCGGCTCATCCGGGAGAGATCAAACCCTGGGAAATGGTTTTGCTCTGATGAAACTCACAGGAGCCTGGTTTCTGAGTACAATGGCAATTCATTAATTTGCAGTGAAAACTCTCACGGACCAGCGGAGCAGCTGTCTGTGTTGGCTGGGGAGCACATGCTTTTCCCGGGAGGGAGAGCTTGAGAGTTAAGAATAGAAGGTTCTGGCTAAAAAATCTAGCAGAAGAATGGAGCTGAGTAGGATCGGGGGAGAGCTGCTGCCTTTCTTTATGCCAGGACGCACTCAAGTATGCATGCACACACTCAAGTTTCTTTTTGGCTGACAAACCCATTTACCCGAGAGAGAGGCCTGAACTGTAGTCTCTTCCCTCCCCACCCAGCTCCACGCGCACGGGTTGGTGGCTGTGTCCTTTCACCATTAGCCCCCATGTAATCTTTCAAGCCAGGTATCCCTCCTGCTTCTCTGTTGTACCCTCTTCACCGGGCTTCTCATCATTTTCCCTAGCGTGTTGCAATAGCCCCCCGTGTTTGTTATTTGATTGCTGCACGGATTGCCATGAACTCAGTGGCTTGAAACAACACGCAATTATTTCTGGAGGTCACAGGTCTGGCAGGTGCTGCTGGGCTGGTTTCCCCATGGTGGCCCTGGGGAAAGCGTGGCCTTGCCCTTTCCAGCTCCTGGAGGCTGCCCCGGGTCCTTGGCAGGCAGCCCTTCCACCTCCCGAGCCAGCAGCCTTGCAGCTCTGACTGTGGTTCGTGCACAGCTGGGAAAGTTTCTCCACTTTGGAGGATTTGTGTGATTACACTGGGCCACTTGGATAATCCAGGAGAATCCCCCACATCGGAAGGTCCTTAACCCCATTGACCCTGTAAAGTCCAATTTGCCAAATGGGGATTAGGACGTGGACATCTCTGGGGAGCCATTATCTTGCTTACTACGCCTCCCAGTGGGTTCCACCGCCTCCCGCCCCTCATTTCCCACTGTCTTACACATAACACCCAGGAGCCTTTAAAAATGGGACCATTTATTGCCCTGCCCCTGGATCCCTCAGTGCCTGCTGCTCACCGCCTCCCACAGTGTCTCACTCCCTCTTGATCCCACTCCTTCCTGCTATGCCGCCACCTATCTGCAGGCTTCCAGGGCTGCAGGCCTCAGAACCTACGCTGGGCCTGGGGTGCAGCACGGCCAGCATCACTTGGAAGCTTGCTGGAAATAAGAATTGGTGTGTTTAGCAAGAGCCACGCTTTGTGCCGTTCGAAGCTTCTTAGCGTCTTTCCAAATTTACTACACGAGTCAAGGTTTTTGGATGAAAACATGGAAAGGAATTAAAAGGAGATCATAGATTTAACTGGAACACTGGATACTCAGAAACGCAGGAGGATCAGAGAAGGTGGTGGCGGTAAGAGCCGAGCTCACGCCGCAGGGAGGATCTCGTTAGGACGCTCCTGCCAGTGTCACCATCGTGGACGCTGGCCGCCAGCTACCTGCGCCTTTAGAATACTCCCTGGAGATTCTAAGCCCTCCATGGGCACATCGGATTTTTCCAAGCCTAGAGAGCAGGCCGTGTCTCCCTCAAAGACGCTCAAGTCGAGAGATTCCCCTAACTTTCAGGGCTTTGGAAGCTGGGTAATCAGGGGACAAAAATAGCCATTACAGGTGCCTCTGGGCTGGTCAACACCTGCATCCACCCAGTCCCTATACCTGTATTTTGGGCTTGCAGCCAGCCTCCCAACAAGAATTCTGTAGAGCTCACGCACTTGTCTAGCCCAGGTTCCTTTAGTCCAGTGGATGTCCCGCGCCGCTCAGCAGTTTCCTCTTCCGGTTTTGACAGGATCCAGCCTTAGTGCTCCAGGGCCTGACCCATCCAGGGCACCAGCAGCTGCCCGGCCCCATCGTCTGACCAGGGAAGAGAGAGCACATTAGAGTATAGTGAGTTAAAATATTTACACTTCAGGGACCGGCACCATGGCTCACTTGGCTAATCCTCCGCCTGCGGTGCTGGCATCCCATATGGGCACTGGGTTCTAGTCCCAGTTGCTCCTCTTCCAGTCCAGCTCTGTGCTATGGCCCAGGAGGGCAGTGAAGGATGGCCCAAGTGCTTGGGCCCCTGCACTCACATGGGAGACCGGGAAGAAGCACCTGGCTCCTGGCTTTGCATCGGCACAGTGTCGGCTATAGCGGCCATTTGGGGAGTGAACCAAAGGAAGGAAGACCTTTCTCTCTGTCTCTCTTTCTCACTGTCTACAACTCTACCTGTCAAATAAATAAAAATAACATATATTTTTAAAATATTTAAAAATAAAAATATTTACACATCACACAGAGAGAAAGTAAATAAGCAGAGAGGCTACAGTCCATGTTCAGACAACTCGCCGTGTGTTTCTCACCGGCATTTATGTCTTTTGCTAAGAGAATATTTTTTCAAGGGGCAGCTCATGACTTTTGAGGTGGGTGTTTGGCCCACATTCCATATTGGAGTGCCTGCATTTGAGTCCTGGCTCCACTCCTGGCTCTAGCTTCCTGCTCATGCACCCTGCAAGGCAACAGGTGATGGGTGATTCCAGCCCTTGAGCCGCTGCCACTCATGTGGGAGGCCAGACCTGGATCAAGCTTCCAGCTCCTGGTCTGGCCTGGCCCTGCCCCAGCTGTTGTGGGCATTTGGGGAATAAGCCAGTAGGCAGGAGCTCTCTCTGTGTCTGTCTCTCTGTTTCTCAAATAAAATTAATTAATTTAAAAAATCATGACTCACACAAATATAAAATCAGCACATCCGCATTAATGAATGCGGGAACCAGTAAGGTGCTGAACAGTTCAAAGGAGACTCTAAAAAATGTGAGAGATGATGGATATGTTAATTTAGCTTGCTTTAATCATTTCACAATGTACATGTACCAAAATATCATATTGGGGGTGAGCATTTGGCCTCGTGATTCAGACACTCACATCCGTATCGGAGTGCCTGGGGTTGATAACCTGGCTCTACTCCCAACTTCAGCTTCCTGCTGATTCTTACCCTGGGAGGCAGCAGTGATGACCCAAGCAGTAGGATTTCTGCCATCCACGTAGGAGACTGGATTGAATTCCCAGCTTCCTGCTTCAGCTCCAGCTAAGGACTATCATAGACATTTGGGGAATGGACCAGTGGTTGGGATCTCTCCATGCCAACTCCCCCCGCCACCCATCTCTCTTTCTCTCTCTCATATCTCTTGCTCTCTTACCCCTCCCTCACTGCCTCTTTTTTTTTTTTTTTTTTTTGGACAGGCAGAGTGGATAGTAAGAGAGAGAGATGGAGAGAAAGGTCTTCCTTTTTGGCGTTGGTTCACCCTCCAATGGCCGCTGCGGCCAGCGCACTGCGCTGCTCCGAAGGCAGGAGCCAGGTACTTATCCTGGTCTCCCATGGGGTGCAGGGCCCAAGGACATGGGCCATCCTCCACTGCACTCCCGGGCCACAGCAGAGAGCTGGCCTGGAAGAGGGGCAACCGGGACAGAATCCGACGCCCCGACCGGGACTAGAATCTGGTGTGCCGGCACCGCAAGGCGGAGAATTAGCCTGTTGAGCCGTGGCGCCAGCCCCCTCACTGCCTCTTTTTTAAATATTTTATTTATTTATTTGAGAGGTAGAGTTACAGTAAGAGAGAGAGTCTTTCATTCGCTGGTTCACTCCCCAATTGGCCGCAATGGCTAGAGCTGGGCCGATCCTAAGCCAGGAGCCAGCAGCTCCTTCCAGGACTCCCACACTGGTGCAGGGGCCCAAGGACTTGGGCCATCTTCTGCTTTCCCAGGCCATAGCAGGGAGCTGGATTGGAGGAGGAACAGCTGGGACTAGAACCAGCACCCATATGGGATGCCAGTGCCACAGGTGGAGGATTTAACCTACTGTGCCACAATGCCGCCCTCCACTGCCTTTTAAGTAAATAAATAGAAATTTAAAAAACATGAATACCATAAATATATACAATTTTTAATGTCAATTATACCTGGACAAAAAGAAAAAGAATTCAAAGAACAGGCAATTAGGAATGTTGAATCGTTAGTAGATTTAGAACTGATTTCTTGGGGATGTGGTGAGTTCATAATTGTCTCTCTACCAGACAAAATTCATTTGCATCTCTATTGATGAAACTATTTGCATTGTCATCTTTGAGAACTGCAAGGCAAGGCAGGGTAAGCCGGCTAGGACTGGAGTGTGATTAATTCCAGCAGGCTGCCCGTGCCTCTGGAGTCTGGTACTTTGCCCTCTGGTGATTAGGGAGCTCCTTAAAGGGACAGAGTGTGAATTTGTTGCTTTGAATGTGAGAGGCATGCTGAGCAAGTCTGTTGCTGTCTTTAAGAAATGGTTCTCTCTAGCCTTGGGGGCCACAGATGCCAGACCATTGAGAATGTAGAAAATGGGGTAGACGTTGTGGTGCAGTGAGTTAAACTGACGCCCACATCTCATATAATATGAGTGCCAGTTTGAGTCCCAGCTGCCCCACTTCCAACCTGGCCTCTTGCTAAGGGTCCTGGGAGGCAGCAGGTAATGGCTCAAGTACTTGGGTCTCTGCACCCGTATGAGAGACTTGGATGGAGCTCCTGGCTTTGGGCTATTCCAACCTTGGCTATTGTGGACATCTAGAGAGTGAACCAGTGAACCAGTGGATGGAAGACCTCTCTCTCTCTCCTTCTCTCTCTCTTCCTCCCTCCCTCCCCCCATCTCTTCCCCTCTCCTCCTTTCCTCCTCTCTCCCTCTCTGTCTGTCTCATCTCTGTCTCTCTTTCAAGTAGATGATAATAAAAAATTTTAAAAACCAGAAAATAGGAAGATGTGATAGAGCTGAGGACAGTACAGATGCATCGCTTGCCGGTGCTGGTCCTGCCAGGCCTAGTGCGCTGCTTACGGCTCTGCCCGCATGACTGTCTCCCCTCCCCACACTGTGGACCACCCTGACCAGGTCTGCTCGCTACCCTCCACTCTGGAGCCTCCTGCTGTGGCTGAGGGTCACAGCTCCCCTCCTGTCTCCTCACCCCTGGGTCCGGAGGAATTCCCCGGGCATCCTGGTCACTTTCCATCCCACAGTTGCCCCGGACATGACCCCTCAAAGCCGTCATAGCCCCCCTCCTCCCAGGAAGGCCCACTCGGTCTCTCCATCCCCTGTCTTGCACAAAGGTATGGATTGAGTTCCTTGCATCTTGGAAAAAATCATTATCCTTTGATTTTTGTGAGGCACAATGCAGAAAACCATTTCCTGCCGATTTTAGATGAATATGGTTTCCATCTCTGAGTCACCAGCAGGTCAGGGCCGATGAGTCATTCTCGGATCCTGCTCTCTGCAGCGGAGCGTTTTAAAGTGAAGCAGGCGTGATGGAATCTTCTTCAACCCCCTCAGCCGTGACCCCCTTCTCTGGCCACAGCCCCGCCTCCCCGCTGTGTGTCAGTCTTGCCTTGCAGGCATCCGCTGGGCATCCTGCTGAGTGGTGGTCTCCTGGGCCCTGGGCTGCCCTCAGCTACACAGAGCACAGCCTTTACTCCCTAAATTGGCTCTGTCTTTACTTTCTTGTTGGCTTTGTTACCGGAGCCAGCTGGATCAGAGGTCCGTCTCCATACAAGAGATGTATTTCAGACATGAGACAGAGAGTAGCAGTAAGCAAGGAAGCAAAGTTTAATGAAAGGGGTACACCTGACCAGCCAGGCGGCATCTCAGCAAAGAACTGAGAACCCAGTCTGCATTCAGAGTGGAGTCTTTATGGACATGAGCCCTCCGCTTCTCCTCTTCGGGGACATTGCTGGGCGTGGAGCAGCGCTGCTGGGGCACCTGAGAGTCCTCTGGCCCAGGGCAGGGAAGGCTCCCCGAAGCTGCCCCTGGCGGAGGGCTGGGATCTTCCTAACAAGGTTGTCAGACATGGGCAAGGCTTGATGCCCGGATGCTGGTCTGCTTCCAAAGCCTGCTTCTATGTTTCTTCCCTCATTCAGCTGCACAAAATCCCTTGCCCGCCCCCTTTTTAAAAAGATTGACTTACTTGAGTACAAGGAGCCCAAGCACTTGGAACATCTTCTACTGCCTTTCCAGGCCCATAAGCAGGGAACTGGGTTGCAAGTGGAACAGCCAGGACTGGAACTGGTGCCCATATGGGATGCTTACATCGCAGGTGGCAGCTTAAGCCCCTATGCCACAGTGCTGGCCCCCGACTTCCCATTTTTGTCCATCAGCCCCTCCCACACACATGGGCTAACATCTAACTTCCCATCTGCCGGTATGAGTGGCCCCACCATTGTCAGGCACTCGCTTCCACAGGTGGCTTTCCTCCCATGCGTGCCCAGCTGTCTGCCCTGTAGGTGCCCACGGGGGACATCTGTGGCCTCTCAGACTGTCTAATTCTGTCTCCTTCTCAGAAAGCCATCAGGACTGTACTCCGCAGAGTCTCTTCCTTCCCAGCCGTTTGGAATCCATCCGCCCTTTCCCACTCACAATGCCCACATTCCAGCCCTGTCACTCACAACATGTGGTTCAGTGCTTGCCACCTGCCCAGCACCATGTGGGGGTGCGAGGGGTGGAAGAAAGTGCAGGAGGAACCCCCTCAGGGAGCTCACATTCTGGTAGGACAAGCAGAGGAATGAGCAGGTACTTTTCAAAGCAGTATGGCAAGCGTGTGTGGCAGGGGAGGAGAAACAGAAGGGAAGGGTACTGACCTGAGCTACGGGTACTTCCTAGAGGGAGCGACGTTTAGGCTGGGGTCCCAGGGCTGTGATCTGGAGACTAATGGGGACTCTGTGTTCAGGGAAATGAAGGAGGTTTGTTATAGCTGGAGTGGAAAATGGGAGAGGGTGGGTGGGGAGGAGAGCTTTTTTTATTTTATTTTATTTTATTTTGTTTTGTTTATTTGAGAGGTAGAGTTTACAGAGAGAGAGAGATCTTCCATCCGCTGGTTCACTCCCCAAATGGCTGCAATGGCTGGAGCTGTGCCGATCCAAAGCCAGGAGCCAGGAGCTTCTTCTGGGTCTCCCACATGGGTGCAGGGGCCCAAGGACTTGGGCCATCTTCCATTGCTTTCCCAGGCCACAACAGAAACCTTGATCCGAAGAGGAGCAGCCGGGACATGAACCAGTGGCCATATGGGATGCAGGCACTGCTGACAGAGGCGTAGCCCACAGTGCTGGCTCCAGAGGGGAACTTTTGACGGAGATAATTACAGCCAGTTCATGCAAGCTTTGTAAGCCAGTTTAAGGAACTTGGGCTCTATCTGAACAACCATGAGGAACCATTGAATACTTTAAGCTAGGAAAGAGAATCAACCAATTTGGATTTAAGAAGATCTTGGGGCTGGCGCTGTGGCTCAGTGGGTTAAAGCCCCAGCCTGCAGCGCTGGCATCCCATTTGGGCGCTGGTTCGAGTCCTGGCTGCTCCACTTCTGATCCAGCTCTCTCCTATGGCCTGGGAAAGCAGTAGAAGATGGTCCAAGTGCTTGGGCCCCTGCACGCATGTGGGAGACCCAGAAGAAGCTCCTGGCTCCTGGCTTCAGATCAGCTCGGTGCTGGCCATTGTGGTCATTTGGGAAGTGAACCAGCAGATGATCTCTCTGTCTCACACTCTCTCTCACTCTCTCTCACACTCTACCTCTCTCTATCTTTCAAATAAATAAAATGAATCTTAAACAAAAAAAGATCTTGACTGGAATATGGAGGACCGATTAGGAAGGGGTCCGAGTTCCAAGAAGCAGCATAAGGGTGCAGCTGTATTCCAGACGGAAGATGTGGTGGCCTGGGATAAGGGACTGGCAGGGGGGACGGAGGAAAGAAGAAAGATTCAAGAGAAATCAGAGGGTGCAGGCAACAGAACTTGATGGTTGGGTGCTCGTGGCAGGGGAGGAATGGGGCCCTGGTCTAGGATTAGAAGAGGATTGGAACAGGCAGCACAGTTGTGGTGTTGGGGGAGCTTTCACATCCTGCTGAAGGAACCAAGCCAGTCATGTAAAAACCTGAAAAGGGTCCCTGGTGTTCCCTGGAAGAGTGGCACAGAGTGCGATCCTCAGGAGGGCAGCTCTGGTGTGGCAGCGAGGTACCGCCCCGAGCGAGAGTGGCTGCTCACGGAGAAGTTTGTGGCTAAGGATTCTATCAAGAAAAGAGATTTTAAAAAAATTGCTATTGTCATTGTCCTTTGTTTTCCTTGAAAATATTCAAGCCTGGTGTTAGGTTTTATGTCCGTCTTGAGTTAATTTCTGTGACAGGTGGAAGCGAAGTGCTCAGATGCCTCTTCCACGGTTGCTGTTATGTGTGGCTGTCCATTGCTTCCGACATCACTCGTGGTAAAGACTGTCTTTTCTCTGTTGAATTCCCTTCGTGCCTTTGTCCAAGATCGGAAGACTGTTTCTGTATGGGTCTATTTCTGGGCTTTATGCTCTGTTCCATTGATCTGTTGTCTATTCTTTCCCCAATACCACATCAGCTTTGTATCACTCTAATGAAATTCCTGTGACAGGCCAACTTGATAAAGGAAGAGGGTTTATTTTGGAAGTAATAGCCCAAGATCAGGCAGGCCCCACTGGCCCAGCCTCTGGGTATGGTGTTCCTGCTGGCAGACTCCTGAGATGGCGAGAGACAGAGGCACGCATGTCTGTCTGTCCGTCATGCTTGTCTGTCTGTCCATCTCCTGAAAAGCCACCAAGATTCATCTTGAATCCTCCACATCGACAGCCTGATCCAAGCTGATCACGTCTCAAAAGCTGTCTCCCAAGCACCGTGATTGGATTAAGTTGCTGCCCTCTTAGACTTTATAGACTAAGCCCCTGAGTCCAAGGAGATAAATATTCAAACCACAGCACACATGATCTTTATTATGGTGGCTTTATAGGAAGTCTTGAAGTCAGGTAGTGTTAGTCTTCTGTTTTTGTTCTTCAATATTAGGTTAGCTATTCTGGGTCTTTTGGTTTCTATATAAACTTCACAATCATTTTACAGGTATACATAAAGTAACTTGTTGAGATATTGACTGGGATTGCCTTGAATTTGTAGATCAAGTTGAGAAGGACTTACATCCTCACAATATTGGTTTTTGCTAACCATGGAAGTTAAATATCCATGTTTATTTAGATCTTCTTTGATTTATTTCATAAGAGTTTTGTAGTTTTCCATATGTAGATTTTTTAAAAAAAGATTTTATTTGTTATTTGAGAGGTAGAGTTACAGACAGTGAGAGAGAGAACAGAAAGGTTTTCCATCCACTGGTTCATTTCCCAGATGGTCGCAACGGCCGGAGCTGGGCTGATCCGAAGCCAGGAGCTTCTTCTGGCTCCCACATGAGTGAGGGGCCCAAGCACTTGGGCCATCTTCTGTTGCTTTCCCAGTCCATAGCAGAGAGCTGGATCAGAAGGGGAGCAGCTGGGACTCGAATCAGTGCCCATATGGGATGCCAGCTCTGCAGGCAGAGGATTAACCTACTGCGCCACAGTGCTGGCCCCCTGCATGTAGACTTTTAACCTACCTTATTAGATGTGTTCCCAAGTAATTCACCCTTCAGGAGTGCTAATGAAGTAGTATTTTTTAAAAAGAATCTATTTGTTTATTTGAAAGAGAGAAAAAGAGATCCCCCATCTGCTGGTTCACTCTTCAAATGGCTGTAATGGCCAGGGCTGGGCCAGGCTGAAGCCAGGAGCCAGGAGCTTCTTCTGGTTCTTCCACGTGCATGCAGGGGCCCAAGCACTTAGGCCATCCTCTGCTGCTTTCCCAGGCCATTAGCAGGGAGCTGGATCAGAAGTGGAGCAGCTGGGACAGGAACTGGCATCCGTATGAGATGCTACTGTTTCAGGGGTGGCTTTGCCTGCTGTGTCACAATGCTGGCCAGGCCAAAGCCAGGAGCCAGGAGATTCCTCTGGGTCTCCCACACAGGTACAGGGGCCCAAGCACTTGGGTCATCCTCCCCTGCTTTCCCAGGCGCATTAGCAGAGCGCTGGATTGGAAGTGGAGCAGCTGGGACTAGAACTGGTGCCCATATGGGATACCAGCACTGCAGGCAGAGGCTTAGCTTTCTATACCACAGTGCTGGCCCCAGTAGTAGTATTTTTTAAATTTCATCTTCTAATTGTTCATTGCTGACATATAGGAGAACAATAGACTTTTATTAACCTTTTATCCTGCAACCTTGCTGTCATCACTTATTAGTTCCAGGAGGGATTTTTTTGTCTATTCTTTGGGATTTTGGTGAAGAATGATGAAAACGCTGTTTCCTAAGCCTGTGTACCTTTTCTTTTGTTTCCTATTTTATTGAATTAGCTGGGAATTGTGTTATGATGTAGAAGTGTCAGCAGAGAATGTCTGTCTCATTCCTGATCCTAGGAGGAAAGCATGTATTTTCTCACTGTTAGGTATGATGCTAGTGGGAGGGATTTTTATAGGATTTTCTTTATCAAAGTGAATCGTTTCCCCTCCATGAGTGTTCCTACTTTGCCAAGAATTATTTATTTTTTAATCACAGATGGCTATTGGATTTGTTCATGATTGATTCACTTTCTTTAATAAATATGGACCTTTGCCATATTTTAAATTGGGTTATTTGTCCTTTTATTATTGGGTTGTAAGTGTTCTTTCTCTATTTGGATTTAAATACCTTATCAGAGACATGATTTGCTAATGTTTTCTGCCCCTTTGTGGGTTGTCTTTTTAACACTTTCTTGATTGTGTTCTTTGGGATATAAACGTTTTCAATTTAAAAAAAAAAAAGAGAGGCCGGTGCCGCGGCTCACTAAGCTAATCCTCCTCCTGCGGCGCCAGCACACCGGGTTCTAGTCCCAGTCAGGGCGCCAGATTCTGTCCCGGTTGCCCCTCTTCCAGGCCAGCTCTCTGCTGTGGCCAGGGAGTGCAGTGGAGGATGGCCCAAGTGCTTGGGCCCTGTACCCGCATGGGAGACCAGGAGAAGCACCTGGCTCCTGGCTTCGGATCAGCGCGGTGCGCTGGCTGCAGCGGCCATTGGAGGGTGAACCAATGGCAAAGGAAGACCTTTCTCTCTGTCTCTCTCTCTCACTGTCCACTCTGCCTGTCAAAAAAAAAAAAAAAAAAAAAAAAAAAAAAAGAAAGAGAGAGCAGTGGGGAGAAAGAGAGAGATCTTCCATCCACTGCTTTACTTTCCAAATGGCCTCAATGGCCAGACTGGGCCAGGCCAAAGCCAGGAGCCCAGGAGCTTCTTCCAGTTCTCCCACATGGGTAGCAGAGGCTCAAGCACTTGGCCATCTTCTGCTTTTCCTAGGCCATTAGCAGGGAGCCAGATCAGAAATCGAGCAGCTGAGACACAGACCAGCACCCATATGGAATGCCAGCATTGCAGGCAACAGCTTTACCTGCTACATCACAATGCTGCCCCAATTAAAAAAAAATTTATTAGAAAGTCAGGTTAGGCCGGCGCCGTGGCTCAATAGGCTAATCCTCCACCTTGCGGCGCCGGCACACCGGGTTCTAGTCCCGGTCGGGGAGCCGGATTCTGTCCCGGTTGCCCCTCTTCCAGGCCAGCTCTCTGCTATGGCCAGGGAGTGCAGTGGAGGATGGCCCAGGTGCTTGGGCCCTGCACCCCATGGGAGACCAGGAAAAGCACCTGGCTCCTGGCTCCTGCCATCGATCAGCACGGTGCGCCGGCTGCAGCGGCGGCCATTGGAGGGTGAACCAACGGCAAAGGAAGACCTTTCTCTCTGTCTCTCTCTCTCTCACTGTCCACTCTGCCTGTCAAAAAAAAAAAAAAAAAAAGTCAGGTTACAGAGAGAAAGAGAGAGAGAGAAGCAGAGACAGAGAGGGGAAGAGAGAGAGAGATCTTCCATCTGCTGGTTCACTCCCCAAATGGCCACAGTGGCCAGGGCTGGACCAGGCTGAAGCCAGTAGCCAAGAGCTTCTTCCAGGTCTCCCACATAGGTGGCAGGGAGACCATCTGGGCATCCTTCGCTGCTCTTCCAGGCTGTTAGCAGGGAGCTGGATCAGAAATGGAGCAGCTGGGACTCAAGCTGGCTCCTACGCAGGGTGCTGGTGTCTTGGCAGCTGCTTAACTCACTATACCACATCGCCATACCCAGAAGTTTTTAATTTTGATAAATCTAATTTATCTTTGTTTTCTTTGTTGCTTATGCTTTTGGTGTCATATCTAAGAAACTACTGCCTAATCCAAGGTCAAAAACTTTTACTCCTATGTTTTCTGCTAAGTATTTTGTAGTTTGGGCATTTTATTTAGGTCCCTGATCTATTTTGAGTTAATATTCTAAAACGGAGTGAGTTAAAAGTCCAACTTCATCTTTTGCATGTGGATAGCCAGTCACTGCAACACACACACACACACACACTTTTTAAAAGTCCTTGTTTGCTAATTCTAGCATTTAGGTAAACTGTGGACCTGTTTCCACCAACTGGTTTTTCTTATAACCAAGCATTATATTTCCTTATTCCTTTAGCTTTTTATTATATACTGGATTTGGTGTATGATGCATTGCCAAAACTCCAGCTTTGTGTTGCCTTCTTGTGAATAGTGTTGAGTTTTCTTCTGGGGAGAGTCGAATTTGGCTGCTGTCCCCTGAGCCTGGGGCAGCCTGGTCTTGTGTTGGGGCAAGCATTTCAGTGTTGCCCTTAGTCCTAGAGCGTTTCTCTTGGTGCTGGGACATAATTTTTATTTCTAAGTGGTAGCCCTTCTTATGTCTTACTGGAAATTCTGGAAGCTTCCCAAACCTCTCTATAAATTGGCAGGAATTGGCCTTTAAACTCTGTTCTGTTACAGCAGGGCAGAAGCTCAGTATCTCGACTCCTTCTGCTTTCATTTAAAAAAATACACTTTTGGTTTGGAGTCTTGATTCTGTGCAGTTCAGAAGTGAGCCAAGGACATAAATGGAATTTACATGTGGATTCTTTAGGGCGGACCCTTTTGTGGCTTCCCTCTCTCTCGTATTCTTGCTCTCCACTTCCAGCATCTCTGGCAGACCCAAACTGCATTCTCCGGTTGCTTAGGCAGAGAAGACTGGATTTCTGCCCAGTGGGGGTGCAGACGGAGTGTTGTCCTGAGCCCGCATCAACCTGGACCCGCTGTGTGGTTCCCTGGCTACAGAAGCTGATTCCCTTCCTGTCTCTGCCTGCCTTTTGTTAGTCCCCAGGGTCTTCAAACGGGTGTTTTTAAACTATTTCCTTCAAAGTGTATTACTACCGTCAGCAGGTGGGTTGGTCTCATCTAGACTGCTCTGCCATTACAGGCAGCTGGGACCAGTAGACTAAGGAACTTGGACTTTGTTCTGCGCGCTGGGAGGTTTTAAATGGGGAAGTCGCCTGGTGAGGTCCTACGTTGGGGAGATTTGTATGGGGATGGCTTGTAGGGCGGGTTAGTGAGGGAAAGTCAGGACACGTGGGTCGCTGCCCAATGGAAACAGAAAAGGAGAGACCTAAAGAAAGATCCGGTTTCTGGGAAGGGCCCTGTGACCGTGCCCTGAGGAAGGGCTCCCAAGTAACCAGTGAAGATGACCACTGCTCCATCCCGGAGTCTGGCCTGGGTCAGGTTCATTGTCTGCGGAGAGGCTTTCCACACTTCCTCGTCCTCACCCGATGCTGGTCCTGGAAAAGTGACCTGGCCGACTCCTGGGCCCACCTAAGTGCTATGGAAGGCCACCCGGGCTTAGTTTGACCTTGAGCCTGGGGGACGTCTTGGACTGGACTCGAGTTGGGGAAGGGCAGGGTGAGTCCACGCTGAATGCAGGCTGCTCTGCCTGGACCTGTTCTTGCTATCTGTCCTTGGCCTTGTCTGCTAGCTGTGTTGCTTTCTCTTCCCACAGGTCAAGTGGATGATGTATTGGATTATATTTGCACTTTTCACCACAGCAGAGACGTTTACAGACATCTTCCTCTGTTGGTAAGTGCCCCAGGATTTGAGACATTTCAAGAGATCGTTTTGCATGTGTTGGGAAAGAGGTGGGAAAGGGCTGAAGCCTCAAACAGTAGCTCAGGCCACAGATGCCAGTGCAGGAATGTGAATTGGAGCACTTTTGAAAAAAAATTTTTTTTTTTTGACAGGCAGAGTGGACAGTGAGAGAGAGAGAGAGAGAGAGAGAGAGAGAGAGGTCTTCCTTTTGCTGTTGGTTCACCCTCCAATGGCCGCCACGGCTGGCGCGCTGCGGCCGGCGCACCGCGCTGATCCGAAGCCAGGAGCCAGGTGCTTCTCCTGGTCTCCCATGGGGTGCAGGGCCTAAGCACTTGGGCCATCCTCCACTGCCCTCCCGGGCCACAGCAGAGAGCTGGCCTGGAAGAGGGGCAACCGGGACAGAATCCGGCACCTCGACTGGGACTAGAACCCGGTGTGCCGGCGCCACAAGGCGGAGGGTTAGCCTATTGAGCCGCGGCACCGGCCGAAAATGTTTTGAAAGGCTCAGTAACACAAAGAGAGAAAGAGAAAGGTAGGAAGATCTTCCATCAGCTGGTTTATTCCCCAACTGGCCTCAGGGGCCTGGGACTGGGCCAGGCTGAAGCCAGGAGCCAGGAACTTCATCCGGGTCTCCCACCCACGTACTCAGCCATCCTCTGCCGTCTTCCCAGGCGCATTAGCAGGGAGCTGGAACGGAAGCTGGGACTCAGACAGGCACTCTGATAGGAGATGCCGGCATTGCAAGTGCAGCCTAACTTGCTGTGCCACAATGCTGGCCCCTAACTGAAGCTTTGTTAATAAATTATCTAGTCTATGAAAGTTGTTCTTTCTGTTAGTATGTATTGAATGACCTTGTAAGAGCAGGTGTTGTCCCAGGCACTGGGGATATCGTGATGGATAAGATACCATTCCTCAATTAGTGTGCTTCGCAAAGAAGCATTCATTTATTAGAAAGAAAAATGGAAGGAACAAAAGAAGCAATATGCAGATGTGTGCGGTAAAATCGAGGTTTCCTTCCCACACATTTCACTAACCACTACTCACAGCTGTGTATCCTCTTTAAAAAGCTGTTTTTGTGTACATAATTTAAATTTTTTTTTAATTTATTTATTTCAAACACAGGGAGATGGAGACAGACCATTAGCTAGTTCACTCCTCAAATACCCAATGCAGCCTGGCTTAGGCCAGGCCAAGTCCGGGAGCCCAGAACTGAATCCAGTTTCCACCTGGTGGCAGGGATGCAAGTGCTTGAGCCATTGGTTACCTGCTGCTATGCAAGGTGTGTGTTAGCAGGAAGCTGGAGTCAGAAGCGGAGACTGAAACCCGGTAACTCCAGTGGGGGTGTGAGCTTCCCAAGCAACGTCTTAGCTGCCGCACCAGATGCCCCCCCCATTCTCTTTTTAATGATGCTGTTATAATATACTTAACGGTCCTCTCTTGCTTATTAAGTTTATCTTGGAAATACTTTCATATGAACGTAAATACTTGGATAGCTATCTATTTTTTAAATGGTCATGTAGTATTTCATCATATTGATGGAACATAATTTATGTAACTAAAGTCCTTTTCATAGATATTTAAGTTGTTTCCCATTTTTTTTTCTCTTAAAAATACTGCAGGTATTTCTAGCAATGGAGAAATTTAAAAACATAGCTGAGTTTTTATGGATATATCGTCTTGGGTGAAGAAGTCTGTGAATAATATATTCTATAGTATGCTGTTTATGTTTAAAGAACAGGAGGGGGCAGGTGTTTGGCCTGGTAGTTAAGATAGTAATGAGAACACCCATGTCCCACGTTGCAGTACCTGGCCTCAGTTCCCAGCTCCACGTCATGACTCCAGCTCCCTGCTAATGCAGACACTGGGAGGCAGTGCTGATGGCTCAGGAAGTTGGGCTCCTGCACCCATATGGGAGACCTGGACTGAGTTCCCAGCTTCAGCCCCCTAGGCCATTGTGGAAATTTGGAGAGTGACCCAGCAGACGAGAACTCTTTCTCTCTCTCTTCTAAAAAAAAAAACTCTAAAGGCTGTGAATTTGTGCACTTGCAAATGTATATTAAAAGGTTATTTATTTATTAATGAAGGTTATTTATTTTCTTGTTCTCTAAAAGATTTATTTGTTTCAAAAAGTTACAGAGAAAGGGGGATAGACAGAGATCCTCCATCCACTGGTTTACTTTCCAAATGGCTGCAATGGCCAGGGCTGGGCCAGACCAAAACCAGGAACCAGGTAGCTTCTTCTAGGTCTCCCATTTGGGTGCAGGGTCCCAAGACTTGGGCCACCTTCCCCTGCTTTTCCCAGGCAATTAGCAGGGAGCTGGATCTAAAGAGGAGCAGC
Source organism: Oryctolagus cuniculus (assembly GCF_051225735.1). NCBI lineage: Eukaryota > Metazoa > Chordata > Mammalia > Lagomorpha > Leporidae > Oryctolagus > Oryctolagus cuniculus. The sequence continues at coordinate 121,655,619 of NC_142868.1, forward strand.
CAGGACACGAACCAGCACCTGTATGGGATGCCAGCACCATAGGCGGCAGCTTCACCTGCTATGCCACAGCCCCAGCTCCAGCCAAAATTATTTCTTTTTTTTTTTTTAATAGTTTTTTTTTTTTTTTTTTTGACAGGCAGAGTGGACAGTGAGAGAGAGAGACCAAAATTATTTCTACAACTTGGGATCATGGGGTTGGTTTTGCATTGGGTCTGCTGTGTGAATAAATTTTGCCATCTCAGAAAAATAATAAATATATTTCCATTTTGGAAGAAATTATTCTTACCCTAAAAGGACCAATATGAACTTGCCCATGGAATGTCCTAGGTCCAGGGACAGACCTGACCACTGCTTCTGTGAGTACTGTTGTAGTCAATGTCCTGAATTACCTTAGTTTGTAGCTAAGGCTGACTTTCCCCTCCAATGGGAGAGATCACCATCTCAGCCATCGTTGCCTCAAGCTGTAGGGAAGGAATCCAGGTTTCCTAATTCCATGAATTTGTGCCTCTTTGCCCTGCACTGTATCTAGGTAACACAGCATACTGCTAATGGCACTCAGTTTCCTTGAAAAAGTGCAGAACTCTTCCAAGCCACCTCCTCTCCCCCAGAGACCCCAGAGGAGTGCAGCCCTCTTGTGCAGAGCTACAGCACGAAGGCTCGTGTCTGATTCACAGAGATGAGGGCCGTGGGCCTGGCCCAGTCGCCATGGTGTAGTCAGTTAAACAGCATGGCCAGGCCACTCTGTACCATGCAGCCTTACCTCTGTGATGATGCCCTGCCTGTCCTCCTGGCCTCCTCACAGCACCAGGGGACAGTACTGGGCTCACCACCTCTTCCCAGGGTTCTCAGCATTTCAGCCTCGCTGCATTTTACGGGGTGGAAATCCTGTCCGATGATGCTCCTCCCTGTCGTGGACAGCACTGATGCTAGGTCTGTTTTGAGCACAGACACAGGTCTGGATAAAAGCCCTCTCTCTTCCTGACCTGCGTGGGGACCTCCCTGCTCCCTCATTTGGCCCTCCTGGCTGGAGGTGGCCAGGTAGTTCATGAGCAGGCCATGAGCGGTCTCTTGCCTTTCTCTGGTGGCCCTAGCTCTGCTTCTGCAGGGGAGGGGCTGCTCAGGAACCTTCTCTGCCTGCTTCAGCCTTCCACTGCCCGGCCACGCCCCCAGCCGGCCCCCAGCGATGAGGAGTCGGGGGCTTCTCAGGGGGAGTCAGACCCCTGGGGAATGTCAGAGCCCAGGTGCCCTTCAAGGACACCAGCTTAGCAGCTCTGAGCTAATACTAATAATAGTAAAAGCTCCTGTCCTAAAATGATCCTGGCTTCCGGGAAGCATCTTTGACTGTTGTTCCCTTCCGGGAATGGAGCTGACCCATTGCACTCATGCTTCTCCATCGCTCGCTCTTCACTTCCCTGCCCCCCTCTTCCCACCGCCTCCTGAGAGCAGTTTCCTGTTTGTGGTTAACTTTTTAATGTCCTGATGAAAACAGTAATTTCATGGATGGTCACGGAGCAAGATAGGAGGGAGGCTTGTTTCATTACTTGTCGAGGTGATCTCATTTTTTTTTTTTTAATTTTTTGACAGGCAGAGTGGACAGTGAGAGAGAGAGAGACAGAGAGAAAGGTCTTCCTTTGCTGTTGGTTCACCCTCCAATAGCCACTGCGGCCGGCGCGCTGCGGCCAGTGCACCGTGCTGATCCGATGGCAGGAGCCAGGTGCTTCTCCTGGTCTCCCATGGGATGCAGGGCCCAAGCACCTGCACCATCCTCCACTGCACTCCCTGGCCACAGCAGAGAGCTGGCCTGGAAGAGGGGCAACCGGGACAGAATCTGGTGCCCTGACCGGGACTAGAACCCCGTGTGCCAGTGCCGCAAGGCGGAGGATTAGCCTAGTGAGCCGCGGCACCGGCCGGTGATCTCATTTTGTTTTTCAAAAATTATAAAATGATACGTGCTCATGGAAAAAATAAGCTTGCAAAAGTGCACTAAACAGTCCATCTCCTCCCCCAGACCCACAGTCGCACCCTCAGAGGGCCCACTGTTCCAAGTCACTCCTGTTCTCATCTAGAAGTGCTCTAGGCACATTCCCTGCGTGTACTCTGGGCAGTGCTATGCCTGGCTCAGCCCTCTTAGACTTCACCACCCCTCCACAGTGGGCAGGGGTTGCCTTGGGAGGGAGGCGAGACTGTGCCTGTGCAGTGGGAGCCACTGTGGAGGAAATGGGGGTGTTTCTGTGGACCACCGCTCCCCACCCGCCTGCATGCGTTTCAGTGCCCAAGACTTCAGGCCCGTGCCTGGGGAGGCTCTGGCTTTACCTGGGCATCAGGACATCTTTACTGTACTTTGGGCATCCAAGGCTGTCCCATCCCATCTTTATTGCAACCACTGCACTTTGCCCTTGGCACAGGAAAGCAACCCCAGACAATACGAAAAATGGATGGGTGTGGCATCATTTGAGAAAACTTTATTTATAAAAACAGACAGGCTGGGTTTGGCCCATGAGCCATGGGTTTTTGGGACCAGTGATCCATTCTAGCAAGCAACAGAGACTAACTTAAGAAAAAGGAAAGGGGCCGGCGCTGCGGCTCACTAGGCTAATCCTCCACCTAGCGGCGCCGGCACACCAGGTTCTAGTCACGGTCGGGGCGCCGGATTCTGTCCCGGTTGTCCCTCTTCCAGGCCAGCTCTCTGCTGTGGCCCAGGAAGGCAGTGGAGGATGGCCCAAGTGCTTGGGCCCTGCACCCCATGGGAGAGCAGGAGCAACACCTGGCTCCTGCCTTCGGATCAGCGCGGTGCGCCGGCCGCAGCGCGCCAGCCGTGGTGGCCATTGGAGGGTGAATGAACAGCAAAAGGAAGACCTTTCTCTGTCTCTCTCACTATCCACTCTGCTTGTCAAAAAAGAAAGAAAGAAAGAAAGAAAGAGAGAGAGAGGGAGGGAGGGAGGGAGGGAGGGAGGGAGGGAGGGAGGCTGGCTGTGTTAGGAGATGCTTAAAATAAGTCAGGGAATGGAAACAAAATCTGAAAAACTAAGACTAAATCCCTAAAGGGAGGAGCCAGTGTCGTCAGGGACCAAGCGCTGAAGCTTAAGGGCCTGCTCCTAGCCCTGCCAGTTTTGTTTCGAAGCGCCACTTTTGCCCCTGCTGTGGGCCTCCCAGTTCCAAATTTCAGTCTCTTGTGATGTAGAGATTACTTGGAACTCAGTAGTAAGTACTGCTGTTGGCAAGTGCTCCTGGTTGTCTTCGCTTAGTACTTGGCTGTTACCTAGAGATCTTTTGGTACGAGCGCGTGGTCCAGAAGTTACCCTGCTACGCATCATTGTAGAACCTGCTGTGTGCTAGTTCTGTGCAGGTGCTGGGTGGCTCCGGCAGGGCCAGCCCCTCTCTGCAGCCTCCAGGAGAGAAAGCCATGTGGGACATTGCCAGCCCTGGGGTGGTCCAGGGCTTGAGTCCAACTGTCTCTCTTCTTCCATCCCATACTTTCATTCTGTCCTAAAGAAGGTGATCTGTGCCTCTTCCTGTTCTCTCTTTGTTTATATTGGGGGTTAGGAGCTTGCTCGGTCTTTTTTTTTTTTTTTTTTTTTTTTAAAGATTTACTTATTTATTTGAGAGGTAGAGTTAACATTTAGTGAGAGGGAGAAACAGAGAGAAAGGTCTCCTTCCATTGGTTCACTCTCCAAATGGTCATAATGGCCAGAGCCGCACCGATCCAAAGCCAGGAGCTAGAAGCCAGGAGCTTCTTCTCAGTCTCCCACGTGGGTGCAGGGGCCCAAGGACTTGGGCCATCTTCTACTGCTTTCCCAGGCCACAGCAGAGAGCTGGATTGGAAGAGGAGCAGCCGGGACCAGAACAGGTGCCCGTATGGGATGTCGGCACCACAGGTGGAAGATTAACTCACTGCGCCATGGTGCCAGCCCCGGAGCCTGCTTTTTAAAAAATTATTTATTTATGGGTCTGGTGCTGTGGTGTAGTGGGCTAAACCTCTGCCTGCTGTGTTGGCATCCTATATGAGTGCCAGTTTGAGTCCCTGCTGCTTCTCTTCAGACCCAGCTCCCTGCTAATGGCCTGGGAAAGCAATGAACAATGGCCAAAGTCCTTGGGCCTCTGCACCTGCATGGGAGAGCGGCTCCTGGCTTTGGATCAGCCCAGCTGTGGCCATTACAGCCATTTGGGGAGAGAATCAGCGGCTGGAAGATCTGGCGCTCTCTGTCTCTCTCTCTCTGTAACTGCCATTCAAATGAATAAATAAATCTTAAAACAGGCAAACCAAAAAAAAATATTGTATAAAGACACATCCTACCAGCCCTAATCTCATAGCCTAGGACAAGCTCTTATAGTTTGCTATACACCGTGAGGGCGTGGACATGGGCACTGAGGTCCTCTTCCTCTTCCTCGCACAGAGGTACAACTTCCATCTATAGATAAAGAGAACACACAAACTCTACTTCTCGAGGCAGATGTCTGGCTGAGTGGCTAAGTGGCATCCCAGATTAGAGTGCCCAGGATCAAGTCCAGGCACTTCCACTTCTGACCCAGCTTCCTGCTAATGTGCCCCCTGGGAATCAGCAGGTGGTAGCTTAAGTACTTGGGTCTCTGCCAGCTGTGTGGGAGACTCTGAGTTCCCTGCTCCTGGCTTCAGCCTGGTCTAGCCCTCACTGTATTGGGCATTTGGGGTCTGGCCCAGTGAATGGAAGATCTGTCTGTCGGTTTCTGCCTCTCTCTCTCTACCTTTCAGATAAAATGAAATTAGCTTTAAAAAAAGAATTATGCCTCTGGGTAATTATGCTAACAGTACATTTGCATGTGTGTGTAAAGAAGCATACACAGGAAGTTCACTTGCAGCTCTGCTGTGCAGTAACCATGACAAATATCCATTCCTGGGGGTCCTGGGGCGATGCTTAGACCCCGTATGCAGACATTAAGGTTGAAGCAGCTTCTAGATACTGGTGTGAGTTAATCCCCACGGTGTGCTGTTAATTGTGTGGCGTGTGTGTGTTTGTGTGTGTGTGTGTGTGCAAGTGTGAGGCAAGGTATGGGAGGGGTCTTTCAGATGCTCCTGTATACAAAGGGTAGTTAAGGGAATCCTTTACATGCAGTCAGGGGACCCACAATGATGTTTCATTCTGTGACAAAATACAAGTGTGACAGTTGTCCCATGAGACTTTGTCACCTGGTGACAGCATTAGCCTTCGCTTGGGCGTTTGGGGGCATGGATTCTGTGGTGTCCTCACAGTGGTGCAGTGGCCTGGTGGTGCCTTTCTCAGCGTGCCCCCCTGCCTGAGTGGTGCCTGACTGCACTTACGTGACTGTGTGTGCCCAGCCCACATCCACCCCTGGAAGCCGATAATGCTTTTGCTTTTGAAAAAGGGGCTAGGGGTTGAGGAGGGGTGGAAGGAGACTCTGCTGTGCGCTCTGGACTTTTAGAATATTTTAATGGTGCACGCACGACCTATTTTTAAAAACTCCCTCTTCTACATGTAGATAAAAGAGCTGCAGTGTGACAGATGCCCTTGGGATGATCTGTGTGTCTTGTGTTGGTGCCCAAGCTTGCCAGACTCATTTGCTTTTCCCTCGGGGCTGGCAAAGGCTTGTTTGCAAAACAAAGGTTCCTCCGTTATTAATCACCAGAGTGTTCAGATGTGGGAGAATCGCGCCTCCGTTCCGTCAGCCCCTCTCCTCTGTGGCTGAGAAACATTAAACAACCTTGCCATGAAATGCCCGCTCGTTGCTAAGGAATATTTGGGAAGAGGCTGCCAAGGCGGAAAGCAAAAGGCCAGGAGACTTTGATGAGAGGCGGAGGAGGTGGAGCCGTGGGAGCTACAGTCCCCCCACCCCCCAAGACGAAGGAAGGGCTGAAATTGTTCTCTTTTGTTTGGGGTTCCCTTCTCTGGGGAGGCTGCCTGATCTCTCCAACTAGCACAGGCATCTTCTGCATGGCATCCTGTTGTAAGGATGCCCAGGCTTGGTGTTAGAGAGCCGTGCTGAGACCTGCAGACTGGAAAGTGACTGTCGCAAAGAAAGAAGTCTGGGAGACACTCAGAGCTCTAGAAATGGGAAACAGGGCACAGTGCGCCCAGCAGGCCACCCGGGGAAACTCAGAGCCACTTGCAGGCAGAGTGAGGAAACTGGGCAAGAGCTTTCCCCAGGAGGAATGGGCGAGGCAGGTGAGCAGCTTGGGGTGGGCTGGTTTGAATGACATCAGTGGACTCTCTCTGGTTGTCTGCACCTTGGTCCTGGTGGCTGGCTGCCAGGAGCATGCGATGCCAGCAGAGGAAGTGAGTGGAGTGTGCATTCGGAAGGTGTACTTGCAAGTGAGCTGTTTATTGTCTCTGGGAACTGGCTCACCTTGGAAGAAGCAGCCCTCCCATGGTCAGCAAGGGCCCAAATTGTCATGCATCAGAATACAGAAAATATAAAGACACGGTTAATGGTTCATATACCACAGAACTGCCAAATATGGTTGTGCAGGTTGTTCACAGCACAAGGTATCTGGCTTGAAGGAGGTGAGTGGGGTTGAGATCTAGACCAATTGTGCATGCCAGTGTGCCCACAGAACTGCATCTGGTCAAAGGGGCTGGCTGGCTCTTTCTAATGTGTTCAGAGGCACCATGTGAGCTAGCAGAGGCCCATGGTGGCACTTGTCTCAGATGGCTGTTCTGTATTATTTGTAGGTCTTGTATCCATCTCGTTGGTGTTTCTGGATGTTCCCAGAGGACAGGGATGAGGTCTTCTTTGCTCGCCATTGTCTCCCCAGAGCTCGGCACCAGCTGGCACATATGGGTGCTGGATGTGTGTTTGTGGGGTAAATAAATGAATGGGCTGGCAGGTGTGCAAGGTTTCACGCACCACAGTTGTGTGCACCTGTCCCCCAGGCTCTTCTCACACTTGGCATCCAAAGGATCAAATCTGCCCACCCCGACTTGAGTAGCGGAGTACATTCTCCTTCCCGGTAAGCACTGGGCTCCTGGATGTGCCTCTCTGGGCCAAGAAGGCAGCTAAGAAGCAAGTGCGTTCTATCCTCAGTCTTGAGATTGTCAGTAACTCCTCCTAGTGCCTGTGTCTTCTTGGCCACGAGTGAAGAGTGATTGACTCATTGGATATATGGGTGAGAACCTGGTCTTCTAAGGCGACTGGTGCAGCCCCAGCACCAACCTAGATGAACATTGCCATGCAGGAGGTATCTGTTATTGCCAGGCAGGATCTCAGGGTGATTGCTGGACAGAACCTGGTCCCTGGTTTGCTTTGACAATAAAAGAAAACACAAGAGGCAAATGTTGGGCACGGTGGTTAAGACACTGCTGGGTGCTCCCATTACCAGAATGTATGGGTTCAAGTCCCTGCTCTACCTCCGATTCCAACTTCCTGCTAATCCATACTCTGAGAGGCAGCAGGTGAAGGGTCAAGTACTTGGGTCCCTGCTGCCCTCATGGGAGACCTGGATTGAGCTCTGGGCTCCTGGCTTCAGCCTGGCCCAGCCTTGGTTGTTGCAGGCATTTGGGGAGTGAGCCAGAGGATGGAAGTCTCTCTCTGTCTCTCTGCCTTTCAAATAAAAACAAAGAATAGATAGAAAGAGAATGAAGGGAAGGGAAAAAAAGGAAAGCCTGCTTTCAAGGAGAGGCCTGAGGGTTATGTGGTGTGTGTGCACACGTGTCTAGTGGAGGAAGGAAGAGCTTGGGGACCTTGCATCCTGGGGGTCCAGAGGCCTGCAGGCCACCCACCAGGTCTCCTCATTCACAGGCCCTGGGCAGAGCTGCTCAGAACCTAACGGAATGTGTGTTTTGTTGTCTCTGCAGGTTTCCATTCTATTATGAACTAAAAATAGCATTTGTAGCCTGGCTGCTGTCTCCCTACACAAAGGGCTCCAGCCTCCTCTACAGGAAGTTTGTGCATCCCACACTGTCGTCAAAGGAAAAGGTAATCCCTGCCTGCTGCTTTGCCTCTCACTCCTTCCTGCAAGTGAAAAGTGAAAAGGAGAAGTTGATAAGTAAAAAGGATGGAGGATCTTACAGCAAGAGACCTCTCAGTTAACTCTTTGTCTGCCCCAACTTTTACAGCTATGATTTTACATAGACTATTTAAAATTTTTACATAGAACAGTCTTTTTAAAATACTTTAAGGGACCGGTGCTATAGGGTAGCAGATAAAGCCACTGCCTGCAGTGCCAGTATCCCCATATGGGCTCTGGTTCAAGACCTGGCTGCTCCACTTCTGATCCAGCTCTCTGCTATGGCCTAGAAAAGCAGTATGAGATGGCCCAAGTCCTTGGGTCCCTGCACCCATGTGGGAGACCAAGAAGAAGCTCCTGGGTCCTGGCTTCAGATGGGCACAGCTCCAGCCATTACAGCCAATTGGGGAGTGAACCAGTAGATAGAGGACCTCTCTCTGCCTCTCCTTCTTTCTCTGTGTGACTCTGATTTTCCAATAAATAAATAAATCTTTAAAAATAAAATACCTTAAAAACTTAACATAGATAAAGTATTGATATTCCTAGACCTTAAATGTGTTGACACGTAAGACATGTCTAGTGTGTCTTCGTAATGACCCAGGATGCTAGAACTGTTTCCAGGAGCCAGCTCTGTTGTGTGGCAGGTACAGCCTCTGCTTGTGATGCCAACGTCCCCTACCAGAGCACCGGTTCAAGTTCTGTCTGCTCTGCGTCTCTGATCCAACTCCCTGCTAGTACACCTGGGAAAGCAGTGGAAGATGGCCCAAGTGGCTGGGTCCCTGCCACCAACATAGGAGACCCATTTGGAGTTCCAGGCTCCTAGATTTGACCTGGTCCAGCCCCAGCCGTTGTGGCCATTTGGGAGGTTAACCAGCAGATGGAAGATCTTTCTCTGTCTTTTAAAAAATAAAAAAGAATTGTTGCTATAATGCTAGATATTTAGGTTATCTCTTTCTTTAATAAAAAAGATTTATTCTATTTTATTTGAAAGACAGAGTGACAAAGAGGGAGGGAGGGAAGGAGAAAGAGAGAGCGAGTGAGAGTGAGATCTTTCCCACCTGCTGGGCACAACAGCTGGGTCTGGGCCAAGCCCAAACCAGGAGCCTAGAACTTTATCAGGTTCTCACATGTAGGTGGGCCCTTTTGCTGCTTTCCCAGGTACATTAGCAGGCAACTGAATTGGAAGCAGAGCAGCCAGGACTTGAACCAGTGCTCTGATAGGGGATGCACAGCCTAACCCGCTGCACCACAATGCTGGCCCCACATTATTTTTTCATGTTGTAGATAACTCTGTAGTGAATACAATCAAGCAAGGAGTTTAGTTCCTTCTGTCGCTCCCCCTCTTCGTGGAGGAACGACACAGGACCCTGCGCTGTCCTTTTGTCTGCTCGGCCCTCCCCGGGTTTGCTGCTGGTTCTTCCCGGGTTGGCTACTGTCCCTTCCACCTCCGTGGAAGGGCAGTTCCCCCTGGCCACATTCCCCACTTCCGCAGGGGAGCGGCACACCGCCGGCCGGCTCTCTCGGGGGCTGCACAGGTGTTCCTTCAGATGTTCCCCTTAGATGTTCCTGGTGCGTGCCGTCTCTCTCCTCCTTTATAGTCCTCCTCTGCCAATCCCAACTCGGCTGCCCACATGCCGAGTACGCTGCTCTCCTCCAATCAGGAGCAAGTCCTACAGTTTATTGGCTGAACTGGAGGCAGCTGTGTAGAAGCTGTTTTCTTCTCTCCCAGCGCCATATTGTGGGAGAGCAGGTGCATAGAATAAGTCTTAATTCCAGTAACAGTCTAGTCCGAGCTGCTCCCCACAGATCCCCCTTTCTTTTTATTTTTTGGCGTTGATACGCGCCTGTCTTCGGTGTCCCGCGGCACACACTCTGCTCTACTTGCTAGAGTTGCCACAGGTTCTTACAAGTCCTATCAATCAGGCAAACCGAATCCGGGTCCTCTCTTCGCCATGTTGTGAGGAGGTTTTTAGGCGCTGATGCGTGCCTGTGTTCGGTGCCCTGCAGCACATGCTCTACTCTGCTAGAACTGCCTGCAGGTGCTTACAAAACCTATCAGGCAAACCGAATCCAAGCCTTCTCAGCGCCATATTGTGGGGAGGCTTATTGGTGTTGATTCGTGCCTATCTTCGGTGACCTGCAGCTCATACTCTGGTCGAGCCGCCTGTTGGTGCTTACCGCCCTAATCAGGCAGACCGAATCCAAGCCTTCTCATTGCCATGTTGTGGGGTGACTTATTGGTGTTGATAACGTGCCTGTTTTCGGTGACCTGCGGCGCATAAGCTGCTAGCCGCCCGCAGGTGCTCACCGCCTCACTAATCAGGCAGACCGAATCCAAGCCTTCTAATTGCAGTATTGTGGGGAGGCCTTTCTATTTCTCTACTTCTCTATCTCTGGGCATTCCTATTTCTCCCATTTTACTTCTATCTTCCAGTATTCCTATTTCTCTCATTTTACTTCTAAACTTCTGTTTCTCTTATCCCCACGGCTTCCCGGCGCCCGCCCCGAGGCCGCCTCTCGGTGGCTTTCCGGCTCTGAGCCGCTTCAGCCCGCGCCTCTCTCATCTGCGCGGCTCGGCTTTGCGCGCACACTCCGCGGTTATGCACTAGCCCCGCGTTCCCTATCTACTTGAGCCCCGCACGCTCTGTCTGCGCGTGGCAGCCTCCGCGAGTCACACAGCGTAGCTTGCGTCTCCGCCATTAGCATTCAATCCAAGTTCCCCGGGCTAGCCTGGCGAATTCAACCCAGCTCACGTCTCCGCCCCACGATCTGGCTTCCCGTCCTTTGCTCCCCGGGCTAATCAGACGGATCCCAATCCGGCTTACATTTCCGCTTCTGGTTTCAACTTTTCGCCCCCTATTCCCGGGCTAACTTGAGAATCCCAAAATGGCTTTCGTCTCCGCCTCGGCCTGCCCCCCGCGGCTTCAATTTCCCTAACATTTTTCTCTACCCGGTATGTTTCCCCAAACTTTCCTCCAACAATACTCCTCCCTCATTTCTCCTGGCCTCTCCCCACAGTCCGCATCCGAGTCTGTTTGTTCTAGGTTTCACTTTCGCTTTCGACCTTAGAGATTTCTCCCAGCTTCCCCCCGTAGTCCGTATCCGAGTCTATGCCTAGGCTTTCAATAGCTTCTTCCGGCACCTTTTTCGTCCGGCTTTTCCCTAGGCTGTTTGCTAGTCTCTCTCTCTGGTATTTTCCCATTTCTTCCCGTTTCTTCCCTCCTAAGTTTCCTATCCGTCCTAGGTTTCCTATCCGAGTCACGGCACCATTATGTCGCTCCCCCTCTTCGTGGAGGAGCGACACTGAACCCTGCCTAGGCTTCATATCCGAGTCACGGCACCATTATGTCGCTCCCCCTCTTCGTGGAGGAACGACACAGGACCCTGCGCTGTCCTTTCGTCTGCTCGGCCCTCCCCGGGTTTGCTGCTGGTTCTTCCCGGGTTGGCTACTGTCCCTTCCACCTCCGTGGAAGGGCAGTTCCCCCTGGCCACATTCCCCACTTCCACAGGGGAGCGGCACACCGCCGGCCGGCTCTCTCGGGGGCTGCACAGGTGTTCCTTCAGATGTTCCCCTTAGATGTTCCTGGTGCGTGCCGTCTCTCTCCTCCTTTATAGTCCTCCTCTGCCAATCCCAACTCGGCTGCCCACACGCCGAGTACGCTGCTCTCCTCCAATCAGGAGCAAGTCCTACAGTTTATTGGTTGAACTGGAGGCAGCTGTGTAGAAGCTGTTTTCTTCTCTCCCAGCGCCATATTGTGGGAGAGCAGGTGCATAGAATAAGTCTTAATTCCAGTAACAGTCTAGTCCGAGCTGCTCCCCACACCTTCCTTCAAGCATCTTAGAATAAATTCTCAAAAATGACGTGACTGGGCCAAAAGATTCCGACACCGCGTCATTCATTACTTTCTGAACTGATTGTGTAGTAGGATTCTTCAACACCAAATAGGAGCGCTGGGGGTGTCTTGGCAGATTCATTTCTCTTGCTTCTGAAAGTTTGGACTTCTAGAGGAAGGCTTTGGAAGAGCAGGCTACTGTAGACATTTCTGGGCCAGCGCCACGGCTCACTTGGCTAATCCTCCGCCTGCAGCGCTGGCACCCTGGGTTCTAGTCCCGGTTGCTCCTCTTCCAGTCCAGCTCTCTGCTGTGGCCCAGGAAGGCAGTGGAGGCCAGGAAGGCAGTGGAGGATGGCCCAAGTGCTCGGGTCCTGCACCAGCATGGGAGACCAGGAGGAAGCACCTGGCTCCTGGCTTCGGATCAGCACAGCATGCCAGCCATAGCAGTCATTTTGGGGGGTGAACCAATGGAAGGAAGACCTTTCTCTCTGTCTCTCTCTCACTGTCTAACTCTACCTGTCAAAAAAAAAAAAGGCATTTCTGAAAATCCTGGTAGGAACCAGGACCACAGCACTTCCTGTCTCCCAAGGGTAGGATTTGTTTTGACCTGGCTGTCAAATCCCTTCTCTTACTACTTCCTCAAATGTTAGGCCTCTCTGAGTCCCCCCATGTCATTCCCGTTGAAGTCAAGGTGACTCCTTCGAGCTGGGTGGTGGGGTGAGGCTGTCACAATGAGGGGGCTTGCTCCTGCGACTTCCTAAGGAAGCCTTCTAAATAGGGAATCCAGCAGGGGCTTGCTGACCCCTGCCAACACACCTCAAAGCAAAGGAAACCCACTAAGGTGCTGGACTTCAAACAAGACAGAGGCCCAATGTCATTGTCCTGCTGAACTTGAAATGAGCCACTGTGGTGATAAAACAATCGGCAGCCTCAGAACATGGAAACAAAAAGAGTAAACCAGAGTCAATATAAATCCAACTAATAACGTTATTTGGTCCCTGAAGGAGACCTCAGTCTATTTTCTGCCTCACCTTGACCTCGTTTTATGACACTGTATGACTACTAATTTCTACTTCTGTTTCAGTGTCCATAAAGTGACTTCCCTTATCACCAAATTAGCACCCATTTCCTTCTGCCTCCTGATCCCTGCCATCAGTAGACATGTCGGGGTAATATTTGGTTACAGAACCAAACAACTGGAATAACAGCATCTTAGGATTGCATGGGTCCAGGCCCTTCAAGATAAAGAAGCTGACAATTTATCACTTAATTTTTTTAAGATTTTATTTTTATTTATTTGAAAGGCAGAGTTACAAAGAGAGAGAGAGAAGACATCTTCCATCCTTTGGTTCACTCCTCAAATGGCTACAACAGCTAGAACTGGGCTGATGCAAAGCTAGGAGCCAGGAGCTTCTTCCGGGTCTCCCACATGGATGCAGGGGCCTAAGGACTTGGGCCATCTTCCACTGCTTTCCCAGACCATAGCAGAGAGCTGGATTAGAAGTGGAGCAGCGGGGACACAAACTGGTGCCCATATGGGATGCTGGCTCTGCACGTGGAGGCCGTCCCAACACTTTATCACTTATTGAAAGTACCCTCTGTGTTCCATAGTTTACTGGGATTGCCTCATTTGATCCTCACCCTGCTCAGTGAGTGAGGTGTTGTCACCATCCTCATTTTTCAGAAGACAAAGCTATGTGTGGAGAAGTGAAGTGCTTGCCAAAGTCTGACGGTTCCTGGCAGGTCCAAGGTTAGAAAAGTCTTGGCATCCTCTTTGCCCCTGGTTTTCTGAGTGTTATAAAGAGCAGCTGTGGGTGTCAAGGCTCAACATGCATATGAGGAGCCCCCAAAGATCTCCCTGGAAGGCTTGAGGGCTACAGAAAACCAACCCAGGGTATCGCTGCAGGAGTAAGTTTCCCACTCCACTGTGTCTCTTCTGTTCTCCCACACAGCTGCCAAGTGTCCCCAGTGAGAATCCGCGGTGGGGCAGGCTGCTGTGCCCAGCGCTCATGAGAGAGGAGAGAGGACAGAGATGCATCTGAACCTGGTTTTTCTTTTGACAGGAGATCGACGATTGCCTGGTTCAAGCAAAAGACCGAAGTTACGATGCCCTTGTGCACTTTGGGAAGCGGGGCTTGAACGTGGCCGCCACAGCGGCCGTGATGGCTGCTTCTAAGGTACTGTGCTGGGCCCCGACCGCTGGCGCTGGGCGGGGTCTCACTCCCTCCCATCTGCCCTGTTTGTGTAGCTCCCACAGAACAGGCTGAGGACCCATCGGGCGCACCTTGTGTTTTTGGGGCCCCTTTGGAACTCTGAAATGGTGAATCTTGTCACTGAGAATCTGTGCACAGGCACAGTCGCCCCCACTCACATCCCAGACACGTGCTCCATCACGACTTCCCTGAGCCCCTGAAACTCCCCGGAGAGCCAAGGTCGGGAATCTCTGACTTCCTTGGGAGAAAGGGAAGAAGGAAGTGGAGGGAGAGGAGTGCCTCTCTGCAGTTTCCCAGGGTGTAAACTCAAAGTGGACTGGTCGAGAGACCACCTGAGCAAGTGGGTGGTCTCCTTGCCCATGGCCCCGTGGATCAAGGGGAGGGGTCCCGGAGTGAGCTGAGTTGTCCCAGCATGCAGTTGGGTGAGCTGTGTAGCAGCAATGACTAAGCTGGAGCGGTTGAACTGAACTGCTCCTGGGGGTGTTGTGATACAAACATTGCTGCTTTCTCTTTCCTACCCAGCCCTTTCTGGGAGCACCCCGCGTTCCCTGTCTCCTGTCACTCTCTTGGTCATTGGTCAGTTTCTCATTATGTCTTCAGACCTGAAAATTCAACAGGTCACACATTTCCTCCCAGAGTCAAGTCAGCAGATCGCCCTAGGTTCCCAGGGACAACCCTTTCCCCGAAATCCCGATGTGGAATAGGGGTCTGTTCCGGCGGGGGGTGGAGACAAGGCAGCTACACAAGTACTGAGGGGCAATGCAAGGGCTGGGAGGTGGGTTGTCTTAGCACAGGAAGGGTTCACATCCTGGGTGGTGCTGTGAGGGTCTGGGGCCCCTTGGTGCAGGCCTTGGTGCTTCATGGGCCCCGAGTAGACAGCAGCATGGAGGATGCCGAAAGTCAGGTGGGTCAGGGGACTGAGCTTGCTTTCTGTGCGTGAACCAGAGAGGGCTCTTCTGGGAGGAGGACTCGGTATGCAGGGACAAGCACCTTCCACTGAAGTCAAGGAGTTCTGCAGGGAGCTGAGGGAGAGGAACAAGGACTAGCTCCTTCTCTAATGCACACTTAGTGAGTGGGCCCCGGTCCTGCAGCTGGCATCGTGAGGGCCCTGCATGGCAGGGTGCTGGATGGAGTGAAGGGAATTCCACTTTGGTACCCCAAGGAGATCCTTTAGGGTTTATGAAGAGCAGTGAATTCTAAGAACCTTCCATTTGAGATGCAACCCTTTGATGCTTTTATTTTTAAGCTGAATTCAGAATCACCAAATTCTTAGTTCATCGGGCCAACATAAAGCTTCAGGAACCCTCTCTCTAGCTCATCCCCTCTGCTCTGAGCCTTGGTTCGGTCGGTGAGTGTGATGAGTGTAGGCAGGTGTATGTGTCACAGTGGCTCTTCAGCCACGTGTGAGTAAATTGGATTCTGATGGAACTCCCATGGGGCCACAGGTTTTCAGGTTGACCTCCAACTGGAGCAGCCTCTGTCCCGGTACCTGGTTAGCTTGTCACTGCCCACCTCTCTGAGTGCCTGTGACTCCTCCAGCCAGGCACCCTGAAAAATACCTCAAACCGGAGGCAGATAGAAGCAACTGTTCATTAGTTCTTGCTAGCTGGGCAGGAGGAATGGGGGGGGGGGGTGTCTGCTTTCTGTTGAATTTGGTCTCATATGGGAAACTTTTCTGCTTTTTCTCTAAATATGAACATCGAGAGAGACCATATCTTTTCTTCCAAAAATAATTCCCTCTATTTCTGGAACAGATACGTACTTTTAAAAACAACCAAAAAAGATGACGAAGAAGTAATATCTAAAAATCCAATCCAACTGGCGTGTGCGCTGGTGGTTTCCGTAGCAACTGTGGCTTGCGCAGGTGGTGGGGGGTGTGACTCACCCGGGTGTCCAAATCTGGCTGCGATGCCCACAGCACCCAGGAAGCTCTGCTTACTGTTTTTCAGTAATTCCTCTGGAGTGCTGGATCAGGATATCAGGCCGTGGGCCATGCCTGACTATTTTTACCAAGCTTCCAAGATGAGTTTTAGGCAGCCGGCTCTGCCCAGGTCACTATCAGCGCTCCGTCCAGAGCCTTCGGAGCAGAGACGATTAGGATTAGAAGGGTGAGCTTCTGAGCCACTGCTGCGGTGCAGGTTTAGCTCCTTGCAAGCATTAACTGTGTGTGTGTGTGTGTTCGGGGGATGGGGGTGTCAGGAAATGTTGATTTCCCCCACACCTGATGCCAGTTGAGGAACACAGTCATATGCCAATTAATGACAGCTGTGTTCGGAGAGATGCGTCATTAGGTGGTTTCACTGTTGTGCGATCGATCACAGAGTGTACTCATGGAAGCATCGTGGCATGGTCTGCCACATGCCTGGGCCAGGTAGCATCCGCCATGGTCGTGTGCACAGTCCGTCTCTGACCAACGCATCCTCCTGTGGCCACTGGCTGCCATGGTTCTTGCCGCTCTGTTGTGTGTGCCAGAGTCCAGCACAGTGCTGTTCACCTAGCCGAGCCCTTAGCGCCTTGTTGATGACCCCAGGGGGCTAGCTGGAGCGCTTGCCTGGAAAAGGACACTCTGCCCAGTCACCTGTGCCAGGGGTGACCATGTAGTTTATTGTTCAAACCAGGACACGTCTGAGCATGAAAGAGGGGCAGTGATAATGACCCTGTCCCAAGCCTGTGGAGATTTCTGATTGCCCTACCCATGGCTTCATTTTCAGTCTCTTAGACCTGCCTGTCTTGGCCCGGAAAGAAAACCTCAGCTCACTAATCAGTTCTCACTCAGTATCTACTGCATTTAGTTGAGGGGATGAGAGAGAGGGTGTGATGGGGGTGGAAGGCACTGTCTTTGTTCTGACGACTGAGTGGAGGCTCCATCAGGGGACAGACCAAAGAGCCACCCCCCACTTTCTGTTTTCTCTCCTTGGATACTTCCAGGGAGAAACTGAGAATGAAAGATCTTTAACTGTACTTTCATTCTTTTTGGAAAAAAAATGATTTGTTTGTTTTTTTTAGCAAGCAGAGTGACAGAGAATGAGAGAGAAAAAAAAAATCTTCTATTCTCTGGTTCACTCCACAAATGCCCAGAACAGCCAGGATTGGGCCAGGCTGAAGCCTGGAGCTCCTGGCAGGTCTCCCACAAGTACCTGGGCCATCTGCTGCTGCCTCCCAGGATGTACTGGCAGGAAACAGGATCAGAAGTGTAGAGTAGCTAGGACTTGAACCAGGCACTCTGAAGTGAGGTACAGGCATCTCAAGCGGTGGCCTAACCCACTGCACCACAGCGCCTGCCCCCTTTAAATGTTTTTACAAACACTTTTTAAGGGGCTCTGGTGTGGCGCAGCATGTTAAGCAGCTGCTTGTGAGACCGGCATCCCAGGAGCCCTGGCTGCTCCACTTCCTATCCAGCTCCCTTGCTGATGCCCAGGGAAGAAGAAGAGGATGGGCCAAGTGCTTGGGCCCAGACTGAGCTCCAGGCCCAGCCCAGACATTGTGGCCATTTCGGGAGCGAACCAGTGGATAGTTCTCTTTCTCTGTCTCTCCATTTCTGTCACTCTGCCTTTCAAGTAAATTAAATAAAATAAACCTTAGAAGTTTCAAAAAATTTTATATTTGAGGAGGAGGAGAGAGAGTGAAAGCAAGAAAGTGAGAGAGACATTTGCAGTATGCTGGTTTACTCCCAAATGCCCAGGAGTCTGGAACTTAATCCAGATCTCCCATGTGGGTGACGGGGACCCAACTATTTGAACCATCATCTTTTCTTCCCAGGGTGCACCTTAGCAGGAAGTTGGAATCAGGAGCAGAGCTAGGACTTGAACCCAGGCACTCCAGTATGGGGTATGGGCATCCTGAGCAGTGTTTCAGCCATTCCATGAAGTGCTTGCCTCTTAATCGCTTTTAAAAAATATTTTACAAGGGCTAGTGTTGTGGCTAGGGTTAGGCCACCACTTCCAATCCAGCATCCCTGCTGATGTGCCTGGAAAAGCAGCAGAAGATGGCCCAAGTACCTGGGCTCCTGCCACCCATGTGGGAGACCCAGAAGAAGCTCCTGGTTCCTGACTTCTGCATGGCCCAGCCCTGACTGTTGTAGCCATTTGGGGAGTGAATCAGCAGGTGGAAGATCTCTCTATTTCTACCTCTCACTATATATAACTCTGCCTTTCAAATAAATAAAAATTTTTAAAAAATTTTTATTAACAATAATTGTATACATATTTATAGGCTACAGTGGACATTTCAGCACATGTATACAGTGTGTTCTGATTACATCAGGGTACTCAAAGTTTCCCCTTCTTTGACTTCGCTTTGTGATCGGAGCCTTGGACCTCTTCTGTTTGCTCACGAAAGGTGGTTCTGAACTGTAGTCACCCACTACATTGTGTAACACTAGGAACTTATTCCTTCTCTCTGCCCCTACCTGGTAACTTTTATCCAAACTCTCACTATCCCTCCTACGCCTCCCAGCGTCTAGTAATCACTTCTCTGTGTTCAGATTTGGGTTTGTTTGTGTGGGGAGCAACTGGGAGCAACTCGGACTAGACTAAGTTACTGGAATTAAGACTTATTCTATGCATCTGCTTTCCCACAATATGGCGCTGAGAAGGGAAACAGCTTCTACACAGCTGCCTCCAGTTCAACCAATAAACTGTGGGACCTGCTCCTGATTGGAGGAGAGCAGCGTACTCGGCGTGTGGGTAGCAGAGTTGGGATTGGTGGAAGAGCACTATAAAGGAGGAGAGAGACGGCATGCACCAGGAACATCTAAGGGGAACACCTGAGGAACATCTGAGCAGCCCCCGAGAGAGCCGACTGGCGGTGTGCCGCTCCCCTGCAGAAGTGGGGAAGGTGGCAGGGGGAACCGCCCTTCCACGGAGGTGGAAGGGTCGGTAGCCAACCCGGGAAGAACCAGCAGCAAACCCGGGGAGGGCCGAGCAGACAAAAGAACAGCGCAGGGTCCTGTGTCGTTCCTCCACGAAGACGGGGAGCGACAGTTTGTTTGTTTGTTTTAGCACCACACATAAGGGAGAACATGTGGTATTTGTCCTTCTGTGTCCGGCATATTTCACTCAGCAGGATGTACTCCAGTTCCATCCATTTAACTGCAACTCAATTAATCTTTTTAAAAATAATGTTGAGCCCTGAGCCCTTTCTCTAATAAAGTTAACATTTGCAGTGTTTTTTTCTTGAATCATCACAAAGTATGTAGAAACTTTGTAAGTCATATCACTACATACATATAGAACTTATTAATGAAAATCCTGATATTTTGCCTTTGAACTGGAAACACTAAGAAAATTAAACATGGGAGATTAATTCACAGAATGATGAGCCCCATCCCACCCCATTCTCCCCAGGGACTGACCGGTCCCCAGGGAGGGCTGACGTGAGGTTTCCTCCAGTGAGAGCCGCTGTCTGCTGCCCAGGTTGCTTCTCCAGCACCTTCTGTCTGAGCATCCCTAGCTCTTGGCTGCCTGCTAGCTCTCTCTGAGCCTGTAATTCCGCACGCAGGGAAGACAGAGCCCAGGTCTTTTTATAACCGAATGGGACAGCTCTCTCTTTTTAAAAATAATGTTCTAGGAATTCATTTGTTAAGCAAAGCACATTCTCACATGAAAAACAAATCATAGGGAGAAGAGCCCACTGAGTAAAAGCTTTATACTAGGGAGGGCTCCGGGCCTGCTTCTCCCCCCTTGAAATTGGAACCGTCTGGGGCCGGGAACCACACGCTAGGCCCCTTCCACTGCCCAGATCTGGTAACCTCGCTTTTCACTTGTCTTGGAATTTGCAAAATCACGTTGCTTTTGTTCTGCCAGAGATCCTGTCCCCAGACCAATTCTAATCGTATCAATACTAGTATCAAAGTCACCTATTTATGTATTTATTTGAAAGGCAGAATTACAGGGAGAGGGAGACAGGGAGAGGTCTTCCATCTGCTGGTTCGCTCCCCAGCTGGCCACAACAGCCAGGGCTGGGCTTTGCCAAATCCAGGAGCCAGGTACTTCATCCAGGTCTCCTTGGCGGGTGGCAGGGGCCCAGGTACTTGAACCATCTCCTACTTTCCCAGGTGTATTAGCAGGGAGCTAGACTGGAAATGGAGCACCTGGGACTCGAACTGTTACTCGGATGAGATGCTGGTGTCGTGGACAGTTCTTTACCTGCTTTGCCACGGTGCCGGGCCCTGCAGCAGCATTTTATCCAAGCAGGAGGTTTAGATTAAGGATGTTACATGGAGCAGAGAGAGAGAATAAGAGAGAGAGGACTGGGGCCAGCGCTATGGCTCACTTGGTTGATTCTCCACCTGCAGCACTGGCATCCCATATGGGAGCCAGGTTCTAGTCCTGGTTGCTCCTCTTCCAGTCCAGTTCTCTGCTGTGGCCTGGGAGGGCAGCAGAGGCTGGCCCAGGTGCTTGGGACCCTGCACCTGCATGGGAGACTGGGAGGAAGTACCCGGCACCTGGCTTCGGATCGGCACAGTGCCGGCTGTAGTGACCACTGGGGAGTGAACCAACGGAAGGAAGACCTTTCTCTCTGTCTCTCTCTCACTGCCTATAACTCTCTGTCTCTCTCTCACTGTCTAACTCTGACTGCCAAATAAATAAGGGGGGGGGGGAGTACTTGTTTATTTGCAAGAAAGAGAAAGAGAGCTCTTCCATCAGTGTCTCACTACTCTCTCCCCCCTCCCATGCCCCAAACAGCCAGGGCTGGGCCAGGTCGAAGCCAGGAACCAGGAACTCCATCCAGATCTCCTGCATGGGTGGCAGGGACTCAGGTATTGAGTCTCCATCTGCTGCCTCCCAGGACGCATTAGCCTGAGGCTGGATCTGAAGTGGAGTACGAGGGACTTGAACCAGGCACTCTGATATGGGATGTGGGCATCCCAAGTTGTGGTTTAACCTGCTGTACTGCAAGGCCAGCCCCAGCAGAGGTTGGTTGGTTTGTTTGTTTGTTTGTTTGTTTGTTTTTGTTTAGTGCAAAATTGAATAGGAAAATGATCATTCACTTCTCAGTGGATCATTCTTACTCTCCCGATGCTAGGGCTGCAACTAAGACTTGGTTACCCTCTAGTGGCTGTTGGCCATCATTGCAGGCAAAGTGCCTGAGTTTTGAAGGGCAAAAAAGGTTGAAAGTTAAAAAGCAAAGTGGGATCATGTTGTGAAAACAGGGCACGAAGAAATGAGGAGAGGGATGGAAGAGAGAAGAGAGGTGGAAGAAATGAGAACTACTGGGGCCAGTGTTTTGGCATAGCAGGTAAAGGACCTGCGTCACTAGCATCCCGTATGGGCACCAGTTCAAGTCCCAGCTGCTCCACTTCTGATCCAGCTTCCTGCTAATGTGCCTGGGAAAGCAATGGAAGATGGTCCCCAAGTGCTTGGACCTCTGCATCCACATGGGAGACCCAGATGAAGCTCCTGGCTTCAGCCTGGCCCAGCCCTGGCCTTTGCAGCCGTTTGGGGAGTGAACCAGCAGATGAAGACCTGTGTCTATGTCTGTCTGTCTGTCTCTCTCTCTCTCTCTCTAACTCTGCCATTCAAATAAGTAAATAAGCCTTTAGAAATTAAAGAAAAGGAACAAAAGCAAAAAAGAGGTACAGCATGGGTGCTGCTCCAGGAAGGGCAAAGCAACCACTCTCTCCCCTCTCCAGCTCCCTGTGTCTCCTCTGGCCGCAGAATCCATGGGGCCGAGGGCTCCAGGAAGCCCGTGCTTTTCTTTTCTCTTCACCCCCAGACCTCCACCCCCTGGCCACTGAGCTGGCTAACCTCAAGTTAGCCTTCCTTCTGCTTAAGCTGAGGACTGTTAGGGACAGGGTATGCCCCCGACTCCCTGGCTCCTCTCCGGCAGCTGATCCCTGCGCCTCGCCTTGCATGACGTGTATCAATGACACCAGGCAGCGTGCTGGCCAGGCGGGTTCACCACACGCGCCGCCGTCACTCAGTGCCCAGGCCTCCACTGGCACGCTCCGTCCCCACACTCCTCCCTGCAGGTGCTCAGGTAGATGCACACAAGCAAGAGCCCTACCCACAGTCAGCTGGAGGGCAGGGCCAGGGGTCCACACGCTGTCCCTGGTGTGGTGATGCTCAGCTGTCGCTGCCCCTCTTCATGGAGGAACGACACTAAACCCTGCCTAGGCTTCCTATCCGAGTCACGGCACCATTATGTCGCTCCCCCTCTTCGTGGGGGAACGACACAGGACCCTGCGCTGTTCTTTCGTCTGCTCGGCCCTCCCCGGGTTTGCTGCTGGTTCTTCCCGGGTTGGCTACCGTCCCTTCCACCTCTGTGGAAGGGCAGTTCCCCCTGCCACATTCCCCACTTCCGCGGGGGAGCGGCACACCGCCGGCCGGCTCTCTCGGGGGCTGCACAGGTGTTCCCCTTAGATGTTCCTGGTGCATGTTGTCTCCTCCTTTATAGTCCTCCTCCACCAATCCCAACTCTGCTACCCACAAGCAGAGTACGCTGCTCTCCTCCAATCAGGAGCAGCTCCTACAGCTTGTCAAGTTGGTGAGAGGCAGCTGGGTAGAAGCTGTTTGCTCCTCTCCCAGCGCCATATTGTGGGAAAGCAGATGCATAGAATAAGTCTTAATTCCAGTAACTTAGTCTAGTCCGAGTTGCTCCCCACACTCAGCCCCCCTGTTCCATGCCTCCCCGTGTAGCCCAGTGCATCAAGGCCACAGTGAGGAGATGCCTGCCCACCCTCCTGGCCTCAGAGCAGACCCGGCGGAACCTGGAAGGGTCCGAGAAGACAGTGTGGGGAGAGGGGGTCATGTGCTGCTGCTGGCTGTGGGGACCCAGCAGCGTCCTGTTCACCTCTTGCCCGCTGCTGCCCGTCCACACCCTTGCTGCCTCCTCCTGACCCTCTCTCCCTCAGAGCTGGGGCTTGTCCCTGCCACACCGCCCCTGTTCTTCCCCCAGCGCTGTATCACCTGTCACTCACCTGATGCTCCTGGTCTGATTTGGTGTTTCTGTCCTGGGCTCAAGCTCAGCGTTTGAGGTTCTCTGCTGGGCATTCCGCTCACTCTGGATCTGTATCACCTCCATGTCCCACCTTTTGGACAACATCCTCTTGGGCTCCAAGTCCCAGCCATTTGATGACACCCTCCCCCTACCTTCCCCTCACTGGCTCTTCCAGTCCTGCCCTTCTAACATCCACCCCCTCCCTCCTGCCAAGCCTTCTTTCTTGCTCCTTCCCTTCCGGCTTGGACTGGTGCAGTAGCCACTCGGGTGGTCAGCAGCTCCTCTCCCTGGCTGCCTGAGCTTGCTCCCAGCCTTCCAGTCTGGTCCCCTTACCCTCCCAGGTCTTCTGCTGCTACACCCTCAGCACCACTTTCTTGTACTGTTCGAGAAGTAGCCATTTCTAGAGTTTTCTCTTTCCCGTCTCTGCCTTTGGTCCTTCATCTGCCTGTGTCTTTGATCCTTCAAGGTCAAACACTGCTTCCTGGAATGAACTCTCCTCTCCCTCTCCCAGTTAGAACTGGTCTCCCTCTTGCTCCTGCAGTAGCATTCTGTGATGGTCCTTTCTAGAATGGTTTGCATCCCTAGTGGGTGCCCAGTACATTGTACATACTCCTAGTTATATAGATATTCATAGTTGCCACTGCCAGCGGTAGCAGTCACCTGATCCTTCTGCTCATCTGTCCCTTGATCTCGGACCTGGGCTGTGACCCTCCCCTCACCGTAAAGAAGAACAAAACCACAGATCAGACACTGGCCTTGGGAAGCATTCTCCCTGTAGACTGACCTGGAGAGGGACCGGGTTCTTGCTCTTCTCCCACCGCGTGGGCGCTGCTGTCTTCCTGAGCCGCTCACTCTCCCACGCTGGGCTCCCGGTTCCTCCCGCTCCTCGCCTGACTTCCCATGCGACTGCATCCCCTTCTTATGCAGCCCTGAGGGGTGTGGGTCCCTGGGTGGGTAGGCAGCTCAGACCAGGAGCTTCCAGGGCATGAAGGACCCATAGATGTTGAGCGGCTTGTCCAAGGTCACACAGCTGTTGGTGCCAAGCTGGCGTCGCAGCAAAGGGCCCTGGAGCCCAGTATAGTGTTCCTTACCTCACTGCAGGGACCACGCTCCCACGTGGCTGACACTCCCTGGCCACGCTCCAATGTAGATAATACCACCAGGCCTGGAGGACCAGTGGCTGGGAACCTGAGATCACAGCCCAGGAGCCTCCTGAGATGGTCTCCCTGCTCCTCTGATTGGTTTATATACAGAGGGCAGCTCGACAGTGCAACCTTGTCTTGGCTCAGAGTCAAGGCCGGGGTGGCACCTGAATGCAAGGAAAAAAAAAAAAAACAACATTGGATCATGAATGCCTTTGTAAGATACCGTTTCCTTCAAGCCTCTTCCTGGGTGATGGCGGGATCTCTGTAGGTCCAGTGCAGCTGTAGCCCCCATCTCTGAGCAGTGGGCCAGGTCGGTCCTGTGCACCTGCTCATCGTGTGTGCACTCCCATCTTGTGTGCCCCCCATCTCCCTTCTTTCAGGAGAAGAGAACTCTCTGTTGCCACCTGCAAGACTCCCAGCTGAGGCCATCCACCCACCGTGACCTCCACATGCAAGGGCAGGCGACACTTGCTGTGCATGGAGGGCCCTTCCTGGAGGCCCTGGAACCCCATCGCCCCTGGGGAATGCCTGACTCAGATGTCCAGGCCTGCTCTGCTTTGCAGAGGCCCACACACCCGTTCTCTGTCGTGACTCAGCACCGCCCACCTCGCCTCCCACAGCTTCAAGGGCCACCTCCCAGCCAGCCGTCCCCTTGCCAGCTAGCCTTTGGGTTTGCCACACTGTCTCTCACCAGGGGCACTTGCCAGGAGGAAAGCTGGAAAGTGAACTCTGCATTTCTGACCGCCCTGAGCCCAGCTGCACACTGAGGGTAACATGGGGAGAGCAGACCCCCGAGGACCAGCTGTCAGCGTGCCACACAGTCTGTCTAGAATGTTCTCGCCGTGCAGATGGCTCACTACTTGAGGACCTTCAGTATTGTCAAAGACCAGATATAAGCCTGGTTTTTTCAGGCTTACCTCCCATTATTCACCGGCTCCAAAGCGTCTTCTCGGGGTGGCCCACTCAGTTTGCCAGGTGTACCAAGAGCTCCCACTCTCACACCCCGGCTCGCACCACTCGCCTGCCGGCAGTAAGCACCCCTCCTCTCCCTTGCTCAGGTTCAGCCTCCGTGGAGGTGCGTCTGGCAGGCCTGTCTCCCTGCCCTGTCTGTCCCCCATTCTGTCGTCCTTGTCATTTGCTGCCTTGTACGCACTGGGGTCTGGACCCCCTCGCTAGGCTGTGAGCTCCTGGAAGCCGGACCCTCAGCAGAACTCCACACGGAGTGGTGTGGATCCTCCACGAGGGTCTGTTGTGTGTGAGGGAGGGAGGGGGTGGGGAAGAGGCGAGGACAGCACAATTCCTTTCAACCCCGTTTTGTCAACTGGGAGCCCATGGCGCTTTTTTTCCCCTTTCCCATTCTATCAGGTGGCTCGACTCTTTCATTTTGTCTCCTCTTTGGACCACAGAGAAGGGCAGGTAACCCGGCTGAGAGGTGTGACTAACTCCAAACTGATCCAGGAGCCCCCTCTGCCCACCAGCACGTGGTCTGGATCAGAGGCAGGTGTCTCTCCTGCGTTGACACCTGTGTGTGTATGCGTGTGTGCATCCGCGCCCGGCACACAGAGCCGGCCCTACCTCCTCCTCCTCCCGGAGCCTCTCTGTGTGTTCCTGTGGTAGCATCTAACATGTGATTAACTTATTTGGATTTTTTTTTTGCCCTTTGTTTGATGCCTGGAGAATGAATTGAACTTGATGACTGATGCTATTGTGGCAGAAATTCTATCTCATTCTCTCCATTTGTTTGTTAATCTGGTTCTGTGTTGCAAGCAGGGCCTTGGGCTTCCTGCAGCATGTTGGCGAGGAGTCTGCTTGGCCTTGGTGGGGAGCATGTGTCACTATGAGGTGAACTGTCAGGGGTGTGGCGCGCCGTGGGGTCCAGAAGGAAATACTAACTCTGTGAATTACCAGCGTGAGCCGGGGTCCTGTTCCTGGCTTTGGTACCAATTGCCTGACTCACTAAAACCTTTTGCCTTGATTCTCATTGTCGCCAGTAGGAGGCATCTGATGTTGTGGGAAGTGAGAGCGGCTCAGACAGTGGGAGGCTCGGCTCCCCTGTGACGTGGGGTGTCCCTGTGGAGGAGGACCTCGTCCAGGGCTTCGGTCACTCAGTCTCTGGAGAAGCCACACCTTCCTTCCCACTTCCTTTTTTTTTGTTTCTTTGTTTTTTTAAGATAGATTTATTTAAAAGAATGACAGAGACAGAGAGAAAGAGATCTTCCATCACATGGCTACAATAGCTGGGTCTGGGCCAGGCTGAGGCCAGGAGCCGGGAACTCCATCCTGGTCTCCCACAAGGGGCCCAAGGTCTTGGGCCATCTTCCACTGCCCTCCCAGGTGTGCTAACAGGGAGCTGGATTGGGAGTGGAGCAGCCGGGGTGCACACAGCATTCCGATGTGGGATGCTGGTGTCACAACAGCAGCTCCGCCCGCTGTGCTGTGATCCCGGCCGCCTCTGTTCTCTTTGTTGCTGTTGTGTTTAATTCTCCTGTCATTTTCTGTGTCCAGATGACATTTGTCAGCGTCACACAAGTCCTATATTCTCAAAGTGGTGTGGCCTTCAGAGAGTGCTGTGGGGGTTACTGAGAATTACGTTGTACTGATTTCTCAGAGGTAATGCATGTTCCCGGTACAGACTTTAGAGAGGACGGAAGAGGGTGTGCAGTGAGCAGGTCTCCCTCCTACCCTGCCCTCCGCTGACCCGCTGGCTGCCCAAGAAATCCTGCAGCCTTTCAGCAGGCGCTTTCTAAGGTGGACAGGAACTCAGGGTCCCCTTCGCAGACAAAGCTGCCGTGACCTCGGCTAGGATGGGACGAAGAGGCAGCAGCCCTCAGTGGTTAGAGATGCTGAGAAACGTAGCTGCCACCTGGGCCCCAGCTTCGCCCTCCACGTGGTCTCAGGGCAGTTCCAGTGGGGTTCCTCTGGGGGACTCTGCCTCCCCACATGCACACCCTCTGTCCTGTGTACCTGGCAGGCCATGCACACTCCTTGTGGATACCTCTCAGCGCCCTGTTCAACAGGACACTCCTCGGGGCTGGGATCCCGGGGGTGAGGACTCACTGCTGTGCACTGCACCCAGGCAGCCGCTCAATAAATGCTATGTGTTTGTGCATTCAACTCCTTGACCCCTGATGCGTACCAGGTGCCAAAGCTGCGGCAGTCAGGAGGGGCGGCAGACCAACAGGCAGCGCCGGTAGTCAGCTAAAACTGTGAGGAGCACAACAAAGAATAGGGTACGTGGAGGGCATGTTACAGGAGTCGGAACGGTTGGCGGGAGTGTCCCCCGAAAGGGCAGCCATGTGTCATTGACTCTAAAATGCTGTGGCTGCAGAGACATCATTGTCTAATGTCCCACTAAGAAAGCAAATACTGCCAGTTAGGACACAAAGCTTTTCCACTTTAGAAGGTTTGTTTCTTCTTACTGAAAAAACTGCTTTTGACTTACTTATAGTTCTATTATGTGCATCACTTTTATTTATTTATTTATTAAAGATTTATTTATTTACTTGAAAGTCAGAGTTACACAGAGAGCAAAGGCAGAGAGAGAGAGAGAGGGAGGGAGAAAGGGAGGGAGGGGTCTTCTATCCACTGGTTCACTCCCCAGTTGGCTGCAACAGCTGGAGCTGTGCCAGGAAGCCAAGAGCCAGGAGCTTCCTTTGGGTCTCCCATGCTGGTGCAGGGGCGCGAGGACTTAGGCCATCTTCCACTGCTTTCCCAGGCCACAGCAGAGAGCTGGATCAGAAGTGGAGCAGCTGAGACTCAAACCAGCACGGCACCCATGTGGGATGCCGGCATTGCAGGTGGTGGCTTTACCCACTACACCTCAGTGCCAGCTCCATGTGCATCACTTTTATACAGTATTCTTAAAAATATTTATTTTAGATTTATTTATTAATTAAAAAGTCTGAGTTATGGGGATGGGGAGGAGGGAGGAGACCTATGTTCCATCTGCTGGTTCACTCCCCATATGGTCACAATGGTTAGCGCTAGGCCAGGCCCAAGCCAGGAGCCAGGAGCTTCTTCCAGGTCTCCCACATGAGTAGCAGGAGCCCAAGCACTTGGGCCATCTTGAGCTGCTTTCCCAGACCTTTAGGAGGAATTAGCAGGATGCTGGATCAGAAGTGGAGCAGGGGCCCATGCTGTGGCGTAGCAGGTAAAGCCGCCGCCTGCAGTGCTAGCATCCCATATGGGCGCCAGTTCAAGACCCGGCTGTTCCACTTCCAATCCAGCTCTCTGCTATGGCCTGGGAAAGCAGTAGAAGATGGCCCAAGTCCTTGGGCCCCTGCACCCACATGGGAGACTTAAAAGGGGCTCCTGGCTTCTGGCTTTGGATGGGTGCAGCTCCAGCGATTGCAGCCATTTGAGGAGCAAACCAGTGGATGAAAGAGTTCTCTGCTTCTGCCTCTCTGTAACTCTGCCTTTCAAATAAATAAATAAATAAATAAATCTTTAAAAAAAAAAAAAAGAAGAAGAAGAAGAAGAAGAAGCGGAGCAGCCAGGATTGAACCAGCGCCCATGTGGGATGCTGGTGTCACAGGCAGCAGCTTACTCCCCGCTCCATAGTGCTGACCTCTATTTTTCATAATATTTATTTATTTCATTTGCTTGAAAGGCAGAGCATCAGAGACAAACAAGGAGTGGGGTTGGGGGGAGAGGAACAGAGAGATCTTCCATCTACTGGTTTACTCCCCAAATGCCTGTAGCAGCCAGGGTTGGACCAGGCCAAAGCTAGGGACCTGTACATCCATCTGGGTCTCCTGTGTGGATGGCGAGGGGCCCAAGCACTTGAGCCATCATCTGCTGCCTCCAAGGGTATGTTAGGATGAGCTGGGCAGCCCAGATTGTGGCTTAACCCACTGCACCATCTGACCCTGGATAATCTTTTTTTTTTAAGATTTTATTTTATTTGTTTGAAAGTCAGAATTGCTGGGAAAGAGGGAGAAACAGGAAGAGAGAGAAAGGTCTTCCATCCCAAGCACTTGTGCCATCTTTCGGCGCTTTCCCAGGCCATTAGCAGGGAGCTGAATCAGAAGTGGAGCAGCCGGGATTCCAACTGGTGCCCATCGGGGATGCAGGCACCACAGGCAGAGGCTTAGCCTACTGCGCCACAGTGCTGGCCCCTATGCATGGATTTTAAAAAATGTTTCACATCCAAATAAATTCATCTGTAACCCCATCTTCCGTGAACTTTTGCAAGTCCCCTCATCTAAGTACAATAAGTTGGTCTAAGTCTTCCTGCACTCACTTTGGCTTCCTCATCTGCAGAGCTGCTCGGCACCCCTCCTCTCCTCGTCTGCATACGACCACCATGTGTCATTCCTGGGCGCTCCCAGTGTGTCCACGTATGACCACCATGTGTCGTTCCCTGGTCCTCCCAGTGTGTCCACGTATGACCACCAAGTGTCATTCCCGGGCCCTCCAGTGTGTCCACATATGACCACCATATGTCATTCCCTGGTCCTTCCAGCGTGTCCACATATGACCACCACGTGTCGTCCCCTGGCCCTCCCAGTATGTCCACGTATGACTACCATGTGTCATTCCCGGGCCCTCCCAGTGCATCCACATACGACCACCACGTGTCATTCCCGGGCCCTCCCAGTGTGTCCACGTATGACTACCACGTGTCGTCCCCTGGTCCTCCCAGCGTGTCCACGTATGACCACCACATGTCATTCCTGGGCCCTCCAGTGTGTCCACGTATGACCACCCCATGTCACCCCCAGGTCCTCCCAGCGCGTCCACATATGACCACCACGTGTCGTCCCCTGGCCCTCCCAGTGTGTCCACATACGACCACCACGTGTTGTCCCCGGGCCCTCCCATTGTGCCCACATATGACTACCATGTGTCATTCCCTGGTCCTCCCAGCGTGTCCACGTATGACTGGCACGTGTCATCCCCTGGTCCTCCCAGCACGTCCATGTATGACCACCCCATGTCATTCCCGGGTCCTCCCAGCACATCCACATATGACTGCCACGTGTCATTCCCAGGTCCTTCCAGCGAGTTGATGACGGAAGCTGCCGTTTGCGGGCTTCTTATTCCTTCCACTGAATCCCGTTCTGCCAGTTCTGATGCTGCCACCTCCTTGGTCATACCAAAAGGCGTCTGTGGCATCTGGTTTTGACAACCAGGACCTGTATCCCTTCCTCAAGAGGTTCTTCTGTGAGCAGGACCCACCCCAGGCTCAGGGCTGAGAAGAGACGCACCTCAGAGCTTCTGGAAATGATTGACAGCAAGTCTGGGAGTCAAGGCGCTGAGTGGGAGACTGACCATGGGATGTCAGGGCCAGGCAGGCGCCTCACACTCACAGGCAGAGAGCAGAGAGCAGGGCTCAGGCCATTCTCCTCCTGCACACCAGGAAGGGAAGATACTTTTCCCAGCAGTCTCCCAGCCAACTTCTACCTACATCCCCCTGGCCAGGGGATGCATCATCAGGCTGTCATCTGTAGCCATGGAATATACTTTTTCTCACCATTTCAAGAATGTCCTGTGGTCAGTCAACTAGCAGTGTATCCCACTGTGGTCAAACATATTTAGGAGACATGGAGTTAGAGGACCCAAAACACTGCAGGACCGTGCAACACTTTGAGCACAGTGACATGGCTCCCCGAATTACGCGTTTCAAAAATTAGGGAATCCAAATTTCTCTTCCCCGGGTCGGGAACCCAGGGTTGCAGAATACCAGTGAACAAGTCTTGGTGGTTCCCAGGAGACGGTGGTCCAGCTACCACAGTGCAGGTGCTCCAGGGCAGGCCCGAGGTGGCAGGGATGATGGACGGGGGTGAGATTCTCAGCAGAGGCTGAGCAGAGCTGAGAGGGTTGCGGGTGAGCGGGACGTAGTGACTTCCGCCATCTCAAATGGTTATGACAGGTAAGGGCTAATTTGTTGTCAAGACCCGTGTAGCCTGGCCACCATGACTGCCCGTGACACAGGACTGGGTTGGAGCTGAGCTATTATTATCTCCTGACCTCTGCCACTTCCAGCCTTCATGACACCAGCGACATTAGAGCTAGACCGGCCAGGTTCTAGGAGTGAAGTTGAGCACTTGACCAAAACAAGTGCGGAGGCTGCTTACTGCGGCTGTCGCTCAGATGTGTCGCTGAGCATCTGCAAGAACGGGTAGGCTCTGTTAACCAAGTTCGTCCCTGATCGTCCGTTGGGGCTTGGAGTCACATGGGCCCCCCTGAGTCTTTGGTCAGAAGTGACTTTTCTCTCTTTGATTTCACCAGAGACTTGCGTGTCTCAGGAAGCCACATCAGCATCATTGTCACTGACATTTCTAAATAGTCGCTGTGCAGTGGTCTGTGATGGGGGTGTCAGAGGCATAAACTCATTGGATCCTTGCTACTGCTGGGGGTTGCTCTTCTGCAGAGGCGGGCACTGAGCTGCAGAGAGGTGACCCACACATCAAATGTTAGGACAGGAATTTGAATCCAAGTCTGACTTGAGAACTGTGGCTCTTAATTGTCAAGTTTTTGTGGCTTCTGATCTGGCACCTCTGCGTTGTGTGTACATACGACTTTTTACATTTCATCAGAGCTTGAGCTAGGTGTTTGGTATTTCCTAATAGCGCAGTGTCTCTCCCATAGGAAACACACATAAATGGGTAGGTAGGGGGGTGATGAAAGTGTAGACCAGTGAGTGGCTTGCCCACATTGAACTCCTCAGCTGTAATGGCCAGAATATGTTCTCACTTTTTTTCAGAGTCACTTTTTGTTCTTTAGTTATTAAGTTGCTTCTCAAGTCTTGATGCCATAGAAAATATTTCTGAGTACAACAACTGTGGGTCCTTGGCTGTTAGGTTTGGAGCAGGTGTAGAACAGGTGGCTGCTCCAGCCTCCGCTGTCTTGGGGGAAAAAAGAAAACAAAACCCAGCTGGTAACTTCTAGAATGTGAGGGCTGTGCCCATGCCCGGCGTTGTTCTAGAGCAGGGTCTCGGGCAGCCAGGGTCATTTCTGTCTTTCCACCTGCGGTGACCTGCAGGCACTTCTCGGCCCACATTTGTCATTCTCACTGTGTGCATTTGGTTATTTGATTTTCTTTCTGTTCTTGTTAGTTTCCTGGAGCCGTGGGCTTTATGTCTTTGGTAGGTTGGGAACTCATCTGGCTCTTGTTTTCACACATCTTTGATTCTTCTAAGTTGTCTGCAAACCTCTCTGGTTTGCCCCTCCTCTTTTGTAAACTCCTTGTTTGCATTTACCCTTTTGTCTCGTCTGGATCTTTCACTACAGTGAATTGCTATGCCTGTGGCTCCGTTTTCATTTATTATAATTATTTATTATTATTATTATTATGTGAAAAGAAGCAAAACAAAACCCCAGACCCATCTCCCATGTCTGAAAGCCTCTTCCCCAGCAGTTGGGTGCCTGCCTGTGCCGTCAGCACCACCACCTGCCCCGAGTGCCCCCTCACTGGCTGCTCAGGTTCCTGCTGACTCGTTGGTTCCAACGTGTTTGTTGTGCCCCAGCATCCCCAGGTCCTCTAGACCATCGGAGCACTCTCCTTCATTACCAAGTAAAGGCCGTCTCCTCCCGACCTCCCGTGCCCATGGCTTTGCCTGGTGCTCACTCACCTGTCACTGCTTACTCAGAATTGCAGCCCCGTTCCTGTAAGCCCAGTCTCCAACCAGCCCCTGCTGCACCCCCAAGGCACCCATACGGCCTTGCCGCCATCCCCAGCCCTCAACACTCTCCTTTCCACACTCAGGGAGGGCCTTGTCTTAAGTTGAGCACATTCGTCTTGCTTACCTGGATCAAAGAGCAGTTCCCCCTCGCCCGAGATGAATTCTGTGGCTCCCTCCGAGTGTGAAATGGCGCGGTCCCCAGGTTTTTGTTCATTTTGTAATAAAGTTTTCCTTCCTGACTTATTGCCTTTTGGGTATCGTATGAAGCATCAGTGCCCCAGAAGTGAAGGTGCTGTATAAGCAGTAACATACAGATGGATAAAAGAAATGGCCGGTGTCCTATGTCTCTGAGAATACAGGTTGCATTTTCTTGCCTTTGAAAGGAGTAAGGACCAAGCATGTGCATGGTAGGCTTTGGTTTTTCAGCCAGATGCTGGTGTAGTGGGAATTGAGGAGGACATAGTCCTGCCTGGACTTTTATTTCTGCAAGCAAGCAAGAGAAGCAGCCGGCGACCTCTGGAGAGGGATGGCCATTGCCTTGGCCCTGGGTCTGCCTGAGGCTCTAGCTCGTCCTGGGGGCAGCTGAAGGAGCCCCAGGAGCAGTTGCTGCGCCCCCGGGAGGCCTCGGAGCGTCCCGGGGCTTGAGCCTCATCCAGCCGTGCACTTGCCCCCCACAGAGGTGTTCTGTGTCTTTCCCCCTTGTCTTTCCCCCAGTGCTCCCTCTGGGCCCATCTCGTGCCTGAATCCCCCCCACACACATACACCTCCCCACTGCGAACCTGTGGGCCAGGCCCCTAACGTGTGTCCTCCTATGTTGTGTCCAGGGACAGGGGGCCTTATCCGAGAGACTCCGGAGCTTCAGCATGCAGGACCTCACCACCATCAGGGGCGACGGTGCCCCGGCTCCCTCGGGACCCCCTCCACCAGGGCCCGGGAGGGCCAGTGGCAAGCACGGCCAGCCCAAGATGTCCCGGAGTGCTTCCGAGAGCGCTGGCAGCTCAGGTAGGTGTCGCTTCACTTCCCCTTTCCCACCCCTTTGCTCTTGGTCTCCTCGAAAGACATCTGGTCTACCATGCAGCAGGCAATGTGGCCCCAGCCCCATGGACCTGCCACCATCAGAGATGTCCATCGCACCAGGCCAGGCCAGGGCAGGAAGCCAAAGGGTCCGACCTCCTCCTCCCGATGGCCTGGGGAATTGACCGTGATTGCTGGTGGTGCCTGGGCCTGCCCTAAAGACAACACATGCATCTGGACCTGGGCCTTGGGAGCTGTCGTTGTCCTCCTCTCTGACCCCACTCCCTCGGGGACTTACCTGTCTGTGCTCCACCCAGGGCTCACAGCTGCCATGGGTCCTCTTTCCTACCTGCACATTTCCTGTCCCCTCTGACACTCCACCTTCTCCTCCTCATCCCCTACCCTCCGTCCAACCACACACACCTCCTGCCCTGCACACCCAGGGCCAGTCCAGCTCTGAGGTTCAATTCCAGCACTGGCCACGGCCTCTGGACACCTCACCCCTCTCTCCTTTGCCCATGTCTGCGTGTCAGATGCCCACGGTGAGACTGACCTGGGGACTTCATTAAACTTGCAGAGTTTGGGCCAACCTGCCAGAGGCCTTAGTGGGTGCAGGATGAGCCCCAGGCGCGTGGTTGGGAGCTCCTGGCTTCTGATCTATCTGTGTGGGTTTCAGGCTCCCAGAGGGTAGGGGCGTGGAATCCAGGGCTGGGAACTGGGCCCGGACTTGTGGTTTCCTCAACTTGTCCCTTGCAGAGGTGACAGGGACCTTGGCTTGGGAGCTGAGCGTGGCTGCCGCTAGCAAAGGCCAATGGCTGGGGACAGGGGAACGGTCCCCATGGTGGGAGAGGTGGGTATTGGACCACTAGTTTGTAATCTGCGGCCTCATTGTGTGCCTGGTGGCAGCCAACCATTATACAACTGGGGGCAATTAGACCATCCCAGCCCTGACAGCATGCTGGGACGTGCAGCCTGCCTGGGAGCCCTAGGTACAAACTCACTCTGGGGGTCTCAGGCACGAATGGAAAAGGGTGAACCCTGTGGCTGCTGTGGGGATGCGGATGCACACTCAAAGCCAGGCTCTGCCCTAGGATGCCCACCAGTACCCCCCCACACACACACACACCTCCACCTGCGCCTGGATGTCCACTTTGCCTTTCCACAGCGTTTGGAGATTTTGGCTTTTCTGTTAGATTTTTTTTTTTTTAAACATAAAGATTTATTTATTTTAAAGGCAGAGTAACAGGGAGGGAGAGACAGATTTTCCATCTGCTGGTTCACACTTCAAATACCTGCAACAGCCAGGATTGGACCAGGTCTAAGCTGGGAACTTTCCCACACGGCTGGGCAGGGACCCAAGTACTTGAGCCATCGTCCACTGCCTCCCCAGGTGCATTAGAGGGAGCTGGATTGCAGGTGGAGCAGACAGGACTTGAACTGGTGCTCTGGTAGGGGGTGCGGGTGTCCTAGGAGGGGCCTAGCCCACTGCCGTGGCAGGACGCCCACCCTGGAAGATGTGTTAACCCTGTCACTGCTGGCAGGCAGCAGAGCAGGGTTGGGAGGTAGAGGCTTGAGTTGTAAGGGTGAGTGACACCTCAGGGAGTGGTTGTCTCTGGGGGCACCCCTCTCCCAGGACCTTCAAGTGGGACCCCCAGAGGCTGGGCAGCATCCACTCAGCATAACCCTCCGATTGTAGCAGGGGAGAGGCACAGGCTCAGGCCAGGGCACTGTCACAGGGTCACCCACGACGGGGGCGGGCCACAGCGGATCACGGCCTCCTCACACCCAGGCCAGTGCCCAGGCCTCCCTGCGCGGGGCACGCAGTCACGGCTCTGGAACGAGAGTGTAAAATGGAATAGGAAATATCTCCATCCTCAATCTGCTCAGTGGTTACGGCAAAGGAAAACTCCCAGTTGGAAGGAAAAAAAGGCCCCACTTCTGCGAGGCCCAGAAGGCAGAGCGGGCACCACAGGGCTGCCGTGGCCAGGGGCAGCGCCTCCCAGCGGTGGGACCCTGGCTCACTGTTCACCTTCTCCGTGCTGCAGACTCCTTGTTCCCATGCACTCGTGTCAGGCTGTGAGGGTTCACAGGGACCAGACCGAATGAGAGTGCACGGGGCCCCGCCTGGCGCTGGACCACTTCAGCAGCCACAGTTCCTGTTCTTGGTGTGAATGTTCTCACTGGAGGGAGCACCTCTACTGCCGTGCGTGTACTGGGGAGGCCCAAGTTAAGCGGCCAGACCCTAGACTGGGGTCCTTGCTGTGGCTGGGAGGTGGCCCTGTAGTCCAGTCCCTCTGAGTCCAACCTGCCAATACAGAGGTGAGCCAAGTGGAGGAGACAGGCTCAGGAGGTCGTGCACTGGGCCAGAGTGCCACAGGGCTGGAATCCAGGCTCCTGCCCAGACCTCCCCGTGCTGGGTTCTTGGGGCAGCCTCAAGACTGGGAATGCGAGATGTTTAGCAGCGTCTAAATGACGTCCGGAGCATCCCCTGGCCCTTAACATCTTCCTGGCCCAGTGCAAAGGACAGAAGGGTTTGGGATGATTTGTTTAGACTCTGGCTAAACTTTTGCACAGCAGGTGACATCCCCTGCCCGCCTCAAGGGACAGTGGGGAGCCCTCAGCAGCCGGGGTCAGGCACCAGCCATGAGAACAGCTATGTTGCAACATACCCCGGCCCCCCGACACTGCCCGGCCCCTCACGCCTGTGCCCTCGGAGGGCCGAGAGGGAGGTGCTGGCCCTGGGAGGGCGCTCACCACAGCTGCTCTGGGGCCTCAAACAGAAGCCAGCTCAGGGAGAAAGGCAAGTGAGAGAGCCCAGGTCCTGGCCGTAGGGCAGGAGCTCCTGGGTCAGAGACTCTGGGGGCTGTTGTACCCCCAAGTCGAGAGTTGGGGTGCCTGTGAGGAAGCTAGCAAAGGAAGCCCAGCCATCCAAGGGTGCTGTGCTCGTCCCAGCTCAACCTCCTGTGAGAGCCACAGACACCAGGCCTGGTCAGGTGAGGGAAGGGACCCTGGTGGAGGGGTGGACCCTGGGCTGCCATTCTGGCTAGGAGTCCCTAGGCCTGTGCACACACGGCAGAGGCAACACAGCGAGGCAGACGTCACTGAGCGAACACCACCCTGGGCCACCCCTGCTCCGTCCTCAGCCTCAGAGCCACGCTCGGGGCGCTGCCCGAGGCGGTCGCCAGTAGACAATTCGACCATGGCACGAGAGGCAGACCCCATTCCATCCAGCTTGCCCCTTTGGAATAAAAGGGAGAGCAGTTATCTCTGTTCAGCCCCTACATCTTGGGGTTGTGAGGAAAGAAGCCCTGGACAGGTGGCAGGTGTTGGGGACACCGTGGGAGGAGGCCAGGTCAAGGGTGGTGGCTGCACCCCATGGACTTTCCTGTGCAGTCACTGGGAGCAGCAGGCTGAGGGGATGCCCAGATGAATCTCGCAAACCCAGTACCCAGTGCAAACAGCACAGAAGAGAGTGTGATGTGTAACCGTTTATGTAGAACAAAATCAGAGTCTTACAAGCAGAACAGGTTTAATCCAAAAGATTAACTGAATGCTAAAATGTTAGAATTGTCGCTCCGGGAAGAAGGAGACTGTGAGTGGCGTATGGGATATGCTGTGAACTGAGATGGAGACCCACTCAACCCCTGCGTCTTTTTTTAAAATAACATTTATTTATTTTCGTCTACTTGAAAAGCAGACACAGAGAAAGAGATAGATACCTTCCATCTGGCTGGTTCACTCCCCCAAATGCCTGCAACAGCCAGGGCTCAGCCAGGCCAAAGCCAGGAGCCAGAATGCCATCCAGGTGTCCCACGTGAGTGGCAGGGGTCCGGTTACTGAGTCCTCATCTGCTGCCTCCCAGGTGCATCAGCAGGAAGCTGGATCGGAAGTGGAGTGGCCAGGACTTGAACTGGCTCTCCGATATGGGATGCAGGCGTCCCAGGCAGCAGCTCACCCGGCTGTGCCACAGCATCGCCCCTTGAGGAAGGGAAGGCCACGGCAGCATGGGAGGACGGGAGGAGGGAGCACAGACTACTTGAGTGGTTGCTTTGTTCTGCGAACTCCTGGTAGGCAGACATGTGCTCTGTGCTTTCCTCTGTAACTACCCCTGCCCAGTGGCCTGGCGCCGTGTGGTGCGAGGACATGGGGTCTAGGCACTGGACGGGGAAGGATGGGTCTTTCCCTGTGGCTTTCAGCACCCGGGATGGAGCTGGGCAGTGTACCTGACCCGCCCCTCCCCCACCTGGAGCTTTCCTCCAGGGGGAGGGGCGGGTCAGGTACACTGGGAGGTAGATAATGAACGCCTAGCATTGCACACCAGCAGGGGGAGAGTGCGGAAGCAATCCTGGCCTTCCATGGGCTCAAGGTCACTCTGTGTATTCAGTGAGCACCTGCTGTCTGCCAAAGCCCAGACCTGCACCAGGACCACTGTGGCACCAAGACACGGCAGCCAGTTAGGCCCTCAGCCAGCTGCCCAGGCACAGTACTGAGGGGTTCAGAGGTCAACCAGAGCAGGTCCCTGGAGAACTTCCGAACCACAAGGAGTAGAGAGGAGGCGGCTCTGGCAGGATGGTGGGAGTTACTTCCCAGAGGAGACTTTGATGTGAGCATTGGCCCAGCACCCGAGAAATGATCCCCCTCCCTGCCCTGGTGTCTCTGCAGAGACCCAGAGTCCTCGAAACCCCTTATTGAAAACACTGGGGTGCCCACACCTGTCCAGGGCCTCCCCGTTTACCTGGGGCTGGTTCCTGTCTGGTGGGGGCTGTCACTGACGGCGCCTGCCCCGTTCCCACAGTGTGCACCTGCTGCTCCACCTGCAGGACCTGGAAAGGTAAGTAGGCAGCCAGCCTGTGGCCAGTGTGCTGGACTCACGCCTTGGGACGAGGCTCTAACCCTAAGCTGGACCTGACCCTGGGGCTCCCTTTCAGCTGCATGCTTGGGGGCGGGCCAGGAGGTTAGCTCCCTGAAACAGCAGGCACACAACCTCAGAACTTCGGTGGCCTGTGGAGGTAGGACAGCTTCACTGAGTGACAAGGCCCCTCAGTCAAGACACTGGCCAGGTGGAGCCCCCCAAAGGCTTGACTGAGCCCCAAGGATCCATTTCCAAGATGGATTTCTGTGGCTGCTGGCCGGAGGCCTCAGTTCCTCACCACATGGGCCTCCCTGGGGCTGCTTGAGAGTCCTTACAACATGGCAGGTGGCTTGGCCCGGAGCAAGTGGTCCGAGGGGGCAGGGCAGGCAGGAAGCCGCAGGGCCATTGAAGTGGTACCTGCCTTACTCTGCTGGAAGCGAGTCACCAAGGGCAGCCCACCCGGAAGGCAGGAGAACCAATCCCTGCCTCCTAAGGGGGGAGTATTGAGGAACGCGCGGAGACATTTTCCACCCCCAGCAGGGCCGGGCTTCCTTGTGCTCTGAGCCAGGTGGACACGGGAACTCACTAAGAGCCTTCGATGCTTCTGGTCCTGGTGCAGCCAAGGGAGCCCAGGTCCTGCTTTGTCACTTACTGGCTGTGCGACTTTGCGTGAATCGCCTAACCTTGCCGAATTTCCTCTTCCTAAAGTGGAGACGAAGACCCCTGCTTTCCCACCTCTCCACACCGTTGTGAAATGCTAGGAAAGGGCTTTTTGCAGTTTTATTGTTGTAGCCTGGAGCAGTCGGGAGACCTTGGGGAGAACAGATCTCCCAGCGCCACTTGGAGATGCCTGTTGCTGCCCTCCGACTGCGCGGGGGTAGCTTGGTGCATGAGGCCACCATGCTGGCCTTGCTGTTCTCATGGCCTGCCCAACCTTAACCAGACATCAGGGAGTAGCCAGGGGCCCAGGGTAGTCCTTTCACCCTGCCTGGCTCCCTGTGGAGGAGCTGCCTTTGGCCCAGAAGACAAGAGAGGCCCCACCTGGCCTGCAGCTGCTGGCCGGTGGGAGGGGATGGAGGAAGGAAGGCGCGCACCATGGCCGTAACCACCTGTGCTCTCGGCCCCGGTGCCGCTGAAGCATGCACATCGCTCCCACATGGCTGGAGAGTGGAGGACATGAAATGGCATTCAATGCAGTCTTCTGTTTTCCCTCCATCCCTTTAGTTTGTGTTTGTGGTTGTTTTTTTGTTTTTTTTTTTTTTTTTTTTTTTGACAGGCAGAGTGGACAGTGAAAGAGAGAGACAGAGAGAAAGGTCTTCCTTTACCGTTGGTTCACCCTCCAATGGCCGCCGCGGCCAGCGCACCGCGCTGATCCAAAGGCAGGAGCCAGGTGCTTCTCCTGGTCTCCCATGGGGTACAGGGCCCAAGGACCTGGGCCATCCTCCACTGCACTCCCGGGCCACAGCAGAGAGCTGGCCTGGAAGAGGGGCAACCGGGACAGAATCCGGCACCCCGACCGGGACTAGAACCC
Source organism: Oryctolagus cuniculus (assembly GCF_051225735.1). Classification (NCBI taxonomy): domain Eukaryota; kingdom Metazoa; phylum Chordata; class Mammalia; order Lagomorpha; family Leporidae; genus Oryctolagus; species Oryctolagus cuniculus. The sequence goes on from NC_142868.1 coordinate 121,695,713, forward strand.
GGTGTGCCGGCGCCGCAAGGCGGAGGATTAGCCTAGTGAGCCGCGGCGCTGGCCTCCTTTAGTTTTTATTTCAAAGGCAGAGAGACAGAGCCTGACAGAGATCTTACACCTGCTGGTTCGCTGCCCAAATGCCCACAGGAGCTGGGGGTGAACCAGGCCAAAGCAGTAGCTTGGAACTCAGTCCAGGTCCTGCCCCGGGCGGTAGAGACCCAGGTACGTGAGCAATCACCTGATGCCTCTGAGGAAGCTGGAACCAGAAGCAAAGCCAGGTCTCGAACCCAGGCATTCCGATATGGGATGCAGGGGGTCCAGGTGGCATCTTTAACTGCTGCAGCAAATGCTCGCCCCAAGTGCTAAGCTTCTTAAGGTCTGCCAGAGACCGGGGCAGGGTTTGGAAGCCATAGGGGAAGCCAAGGTGAACGAGTAGGGGGCACTGGTGGTGCCCTACCCCAGCTCCACTGACCGGTGTGAGGCCCATGTCAGAAATACAGGGACTGACGCAACCCTTGCCGGAACCAAGCACTTGGACTTGGGCCTCGTGGACATGCTAGAGCGAGAGAAGCAGCCACGCAGTGCCCGTGGCCCCAGGCCGCCGTGGCTGTTGCTGTCGTCCCTTTGTGATTTTAACCGCAGGGTTAAATTCCATGGGCCATGCCCAAAGCATGCTGTCCCTCAGGGAACCGGCAGAGCCCAGCCGCCTTCCCCTCCATCCTCTCCTCCCAGCCCTCGCCTGCCGTGACACCCGTGGTCTCGCTCAGAGGCTGCCTTGCCAGTGCAGTATGCAGCGGTGATTGGCGGCTGCTTGTGCGAGGATCCAGCTGGGGTCGGGGGCAGTTCTGGCTCCTCATCCTAGGGGGACAGAAGTCGTTAGGGAGCTGGCAGTGGGTGGGGGCTGGCCGGGGCCCTCCAGCTGGCCTGGCCCTGACCGCCTTCCGCCCCTGCCTCTCCGAGGGCCCAGTGCACACCGGGTACCCTTGCGTGTTCCCTGCCTCTCGCCGAGGCCTGCTCTCAGGGAATCGTCTGATCAGCCGCCTCCCCCTTCCCACTGTGCCCTTGGGAAGAGCTCTGTGCTCCTTCCAGCTCTGCGTGGCTGGAGTGTGAAGTGGGGGCAGCTTTCCTTGCCCCGGGGGCCCGAGGCCAACTCCCACACAGCAGTGCTGTGAGGGAGCATGACAGCTGGGGTAGGGAATGTCCCGGACACTTTCCTCCTGGTCCCTGAAATGACGGCCTGAGGCAGAGGCTGCTCAAGCGAGACACCGGGCAGGTTCAGGTCACTGTTAGGGACGGACAGAGCCCAAGGATCCCTGCACAGAGAAAGAGACGTTCCTGGCGTTTCCAATCCGGGAACATGTAGTGAGAACGCAGGGTAGGGGGAAGGAAAGACCGGCATCCTGGAGGCCCAGGGCGGGGACAGTGCGACAGAGCAGCGCGGCCCCCAGGAGCAGCGGATGGCAGGTGCAGCCCCTGTTCTAGCAGCTTCCAGAGTGTTCTCTCTCCCCACCTCTGCCCCCTTCCTGCCCCTGTCAATGGACTCCCTCTTGTTCCCTGCATGCCTCTGCCTCTGTGTGCTTCTACAATTCCCACCCCCACGCCCCCACCACCCTCCCTCCCTCCCCTCCTTTCCCATACCCCTCGGACGCCCTATGGAACTGACCTACAGATCACTGCCTTAGCCAGTCATGGAGGTGCCTCCGGCGTTTCTTAAAAATCAAGTGTGTGGGGCGCGATTTCATCCTTTAGTGCAGAGAGAGAGAGATTGATAGAGAATGGATGTGGATGAACCGCCTTTTCTCGAGGGTGTCCCCGGGCAGCTGCTCCGACTCCGGCGGGAGGAGGAGCTGTCCGAGGTTGAGAGCACAAGGAGTGGGGGTGCGCGTGTGCCCCTTTCCTAACAGGCTCTTCTCTTCTCTCTCCTTGGTGGCCGCTGGGGACGCGGATGTAAGTGTTCCCGACGGGCGCGCCCTTCTTCCGAAGCATCTGCTGCCTTCCGTTAACGCTGCAGCTAACACGTGTGCAGTGTGGGCTGTGTTTGCTAACCCCAGGGCACGTGTCTCTGTGCAGTGGCACGGGGCGGCCCAGGGCTCTGCTCTGGCCTCTGAACCGTTCGGAGACTCAGCCAGTTTCCCAGTCCCTGCCCTCCCCACAGAGGGAGGAGGGAGACCCCCAGCCCAGCCCGCTGTAGCCTTGTTGATCAGAAGTGCCAGCCCTCGCCGTGGAAGGCGGCAGGGACCCACCCTCCCCTAGTGGCCCCCCAGCCTCAGGCACCCACCCTGGTGGCAGCTCTGTGTGGGCTCCAGGCCTCGGTTTGGAACCTTGTATGGCGTGGGTCCTGACCTTGCGTCAGAGCACCGAGGTGTGGATAGCGATGCCCTTTAGGGGTGCAGCCAGGGGAGGGACCTCTTGGCTGGCAAATTCTGTGTCGGTCTCTAGGGACAGGAAGAGTGAGGTGCACGGCAGTGTTTCCCCGGTGCCGCCCCCACTGGAGCTGTGTTCTGCGGGGTTGTCCCCCCACCCCTCCCCGGTGTATACTCCTCCCTGTTCCGGAAATGGCTGTGGGACTACATAGGCTGTGTAGAATCAGAGTGAGAAAAGTGGAGCTTGGAGAAGAAAGCAGGAATCGGGGGTGAGGTTTCAAGGCGTGCCCTCAAGTGTGGATTGGCGAGGACCCTGGGCTGGCTCGCAGCCCCTGCAAAGAGGGAGATGCAGTTAGGTAAGAGGTGCCGGGTCCACCGGGACTCAGCGGCCCAGCTCCCAGGAGTGAGGCCGGGCATTAACGATGGCCCTCAGGGGACCAGGAGGGCACTGCTGTTTCCTGCAGGTCCTCTCTGCAGCTCCCCTCCAAGGAGCCTCTGGCCCCCAGGCACCCACACTGGCCTCCCTTGCTCCGGGTCTCAGCTCAGCCCAGCACTGGTGTTCTCCTTCCATTCTGGTGTCTGGGCTCCGCCCTGGCCGTGGATCCTGGAGGACGGGGAGGTCCCTGCTTCTCAGCCATGTCGCCCTCACTTAGGATGCAGTGGAGAACATGCCCACGGCCGCCTGAGATGGCCGCTGTGGTTCTGGTAGCCTGTGAGTTCATTCATCAGCCTCGGCGCATGCAGGCTGGCCGAGAGACCTGACTTGTTGGTTACTCCAGGATCTCAGGGCGACTCGGGGCTGACTTCTGACAGGAAAAGCCCTACTATGGCTTTAGAGGGCATAGCACGTGCGTGTGCAGAGGCCCAGCCTCAGGCCAGTGTCGCACCCCTCCCGGGATGCGGGTTCCCGCTTGGCAGAGCTGGTCAAGCTGCTTCTGCAGCTCCTGCCTTGGTCTGAGAGCTTTTAGTGCAGGAAGTCCTGTGCCTTATACCTCCTGTCCAGGGGGAATTTCTGGATGATGATGGGTTTCAGGGCTATGACTTGGGATGAGCGATGTGAGCTCAGGAGTCCCCTTGGTTTGGCTGATGAGTTAGCCACTGTGCCCCGGCCCTAGGCCAGCTGCTCAGACAGGTGTGCGTAGCAGGGAGGACCAGCTTCCAGTCAGGCCTGACACAGGAGCCCGGGCATGCTGCACAAGCATTCTGGGTAATCGCGGAGGGCTCCTGGAGTTGCAGATTCTTGTGTTCAGCATGGTCCCGATAACCCAGCTGTTTGGATAGGGAAAGAGCTGGGGAACAACCTAAACCTGGGGTAAACAGGCTGACACATGGAGCAAAAAAAGAACAAAAAAAAATCAAAGGAATGTTCAGGATCTGAGGCCCTTAATAAGGCACAGTCTAAGCAAATCCCTCTAAGCCTACAATTCCATTTGAAAAGCTTGCTCCAGGCAGCTGTGTGCTCCTGCTGCCCCCTGCTGGCCAACTGGGGGCACAGCAGCAGCCCCTGGTAAAGCTCGAGACTACGGTTCAGCGGTTTTTACTCCGCTCCTGGTGCTGTTTCAGTCTAGCCAGACCCTTTTGACAGCGATGGCACATTTGGTGGCTGCATACATTTTTAGGAGCAGGAGCAGGTGTTCCTGGAAGTGCCCTGGTGTCTTTCTGCAGACATCAATGGCTGGAGCTGACGAGCTGAGGCCCTGTAGCTCTATTGGCCATCTATCTAAGAGGCATGTCTGTGTCTGTGCATGTCAGATAAGCCGGGTACGGGCAGAAAACGTCCTCCTGGCCGGATGACATGGAGTGCACGTTAGCATTTAATACTTGAGAAATACTGTGCCTTCAGCAGCGGTCATCCATTCAGGGGCTTTTCCTGTGCATTGTTCAAGGCCGACTGTGTTGTCGTTTTTGGTGGGGGAGGGGAGGCTACTGTCAGCTCCTCCTTGCTGGGACCCTCTGCTTCTCTAGGACTGGCCCTAGGAAATGAAACCCTACAAAGCTTTGCTGACCGCTGTCCCTTAAAGCTTCCTGGCATTTTACACGCTGTCTCTTAAAGAACACCCAGAGCTGGATCTGCAGGTGCAGTGCACTGCCGATGGCTGGTGAGAACACTGTCGAAACTGTGCTTCTCTCTTGAAAATGCAGCCCTGCCCTCTCTACAGGGTCTTTCCCCAGGTTGCTCTGCTATGGAATCAGGCCTGCGCCACACGGCTCACCAGGTCTGCTCCCATGCTTCGTTCTTCCCCGAGGGTCATGACACAGCCCGACCGAGTAGCTCGTCCCTCGATTCTGAGCGGGTGACTCTTTTTGGGCATAAGGTCAGGGGAACTTCACAGTCCCCGGGGTCCTGCAAGGAGGACACTGGGGCCTCAGCTGTGCTAACCAGGCCTGGCTCGTGTGCTGTGTGCCTAACCCCGCCCTTGCTAGCTCCTTTCAACACTGATCCTCCTGTGCTGTGCTCTGTCTCTTCTGTGTAGATTATAAATGGACATTAAGTGGTTGAGGGAGACGTGAATGAGGGTGGTGTGAAGGCATGGGACCCCCACCAGGTCCAAAATCCATTGGCATTTTCTGACGAGGAGGAGGAAGACCTGCTGGATTTCATGTACAAGTATAAGGCGCCTCGAAGGACGGAATTGCCCCTGGAGGTACACGGTGTCTGGGGCTGCGGGCTGGAGCATGCGTTTGGCACCCGCATGTCTGCAGTGGAGAGATCGTCCATCAGGCGGGCAGGACACGTCCCTGGGTGGTGGCCAGCTACCTGCCAGGGGGAGAAGATCCTACTAATTTTATTTAGGAATAAGAGAGGCAGCCAAGAAACTAAGACTTCTTTGGTTTTATTTTCAAATATTAACAATTACTAACCTGGTATGCAAACAGAGTGTTCTGGGGGGGGAGAAAAAACTGAGTTGACTCGACAAGCCTGTATAAATAAGACATCTGCATCTCTAAGACACAGCACAGTGGCCGTCCATATAGTGTCATTAGAAGGGTACAGCCCTTTCAAGTTATCAGAGCCAACACACTGGGCCCATGTGCTACTGCCAACTGCACATGGGAGTGGCGATGGGGCAGCAGGAGGCTGAGCCTGAAGATGCTCAGGCCTTGCTCCGTGGCAGTAGGGAACCACCTGCTACAGGCTCAAGGGCAAGGCCAGAAGAATCAGGGGTCCCAGGGCTTCCCTCTCTGCCCCTCTGGTTTGTTCCATTCCCCACCTGCTGAGTCCTGGGGCCTGAGGCAGGTTGGGACATCCCCTGATACACACTACCCTCTGAGACTCATCCAAGGAGATGTATTGAAATGTTCCCTACACAGGCACAGTGGCCTAGCCTTCCCACTCACACTGGGACGGTAGTTATGGCCACCTCCGTGTGCAGGAGTTCGTCTGATTGCTTTGCAAGGTAAGGCGCGTGGGGGCCAATGCTGACGTTACTGTTGGAGCCCACCTGGGCACAACAGCCTGGCAGCCTCCTGATGGGAGAGGAGCCCAGCCTAAAACATCCTAGGGCCCAGGGGTTTGCTTAAACATCTTGCAAAGAGGTGGGTTATGAAAAAGGAGAGGTTGCACCAGTGTACTTCCGCCCAAGTCCAGGCGACCAGCTGCATCCCGAGGATGCTTGTTCTCTGTGCTCCCTCCCTTCTCTGCGGAGGCAGTCACCAGGAAATGGCGGGGAGCCTGACCCAGGTCCGCCCTCAGAAGCTCAGAGTCTGGCGGGAGACAGTGAGTGGAGCGCTCTGCTGTGGGGTGGGAACGCCTTGGGAGAGCAAAGGCCGAGTGACAAAGCCTGGCTGTCAGTGCACGGTGGGAGAGGGGCCTAGGAAAACCTGTGCAGAAGAGACTTGCGCTGTGTCCTCAGGACTAGAAATGTGCCACACGAGGGAGGGAAGGGCTTCCGGCGAGCAGACAGGCAGGTGTGAACATGCGGGGACAGAGAGGTTCTGTGCACTTCCAGGGAGATGGCCAGACACGGCCGGCCGAGGGTAGGCTAGGGCCAGCGTGTGCACAGCTGCAGTCCTACGCTGGTTTCCCCCTTTCTTTCACTGTGCTCTGTGACTCTCCCAGGAGGGGGTCCCTGAGAGCCATCCCTGGGGGAGAGGAGTTAACCCTTCACACTTCTGGGCGGTGCTTGCCTTTGCCATGTGGTCGGTGGTGCACTGACGTGTTTCACATTCAGAAGCGGGAATTTGAAGCACAGAGCGAGAAACGCGAGGCTGCCTCCCAGCGGAAGTAACAGAAGCCGGGGAGAGATGGGGAGGCGTTTCTGCAGGCTGAGTCACTGGAGATCACTTTGTTCCCAGGGTGGGAACAAGAGGCATCATCCCTCCCCACAGCCACTCACCTGAGAACTCGGGGGAATTAGGAGGGCGGGCAGGCGGCCGCGGGAGGTGGCATTGGCCTTCCCTGCCGTGGCTTAGCTCCAGGGGGATGCTGGGATCAGGCTCGAGGGCTGAGAGAGAGGCCCCAGCCCCTGCCAGCAGCCTCGCAAGTGTGCCTTTGGCAAGGGGAGCAAGCTGTGTTCACACACACGCCTCCAGGCGCCGTCCCCACGAGACCGCACGTTCCTGTCCCATTGAGGGCTGCTCCTCTGTTCTCTCTGCCAGGCACCGCCTAGAATTCTTCGATCTCGCTTCAGGAAGAAAAGTACCTCATCCTCGGCCACTGAAACCACGTGAGTGAGAGGAGCCAACGGCACCGGAGCCACAGAACGTTTCTTCTCTGCCTTAAGAGCTACTCACTAACAACCGAAATCCGCAAGCTGGGTGTGCTTTGAGTGTGCAGCCTCGCAGCCGTGGCCTTTCTCTCTCCCCCAGCCCCCGTTAACGAGTTCTGTTCCTTTTGTCGCTGTCCTTCTCCTTGGTTCGCGGGGGAGAGGCTGAAGGGAAGGGGTGGGGGTGACCTGTGAGGTCCCTGAGGTTGGTGGTTGCCCACGACTGGCTCGCCACGGCACCCAGCGGTGTGTTTTCAGAAAGGCGGCACCACCCTGACGCTGCTGAGATGTACATGTGTAATTTATCTGTTGCCTACTTAGTTTTTAGTCCTGTACATGCAAACCAAGCAATTTTTTTTAAAAAAATCTTTTTTTTTGTTCTTGGTACTAATACTTGGGACTATGATGTACATATTTATGGCTTTTTGCTTAACATAATGGACTTGCAAGGGCTGCCAGAGGTTCTGATATGTGAGAAAACTGCAAAAACAGACATGTAAAAAGAAAAAAGAATTGATTCAAGAAAATGTCTCAGATGTGCTTGTGAAGCTTCCAAACGTAACTCCAGCAAGACATCCCTCTCCCTGCCCTTCAGAGCTGGCTCGTCGGTAGGCCGGAGAGGCTGGGAGAGGAGACGAGGGAGGATGTTCTGGCAACAGAGATGGGTGTGGCGAGAGGTCAGAGTAGCTTCATGGGATTAGAGTCCCAGGAAGTTCGTCTTGGGAGTTTCTGAATCCTCCCAGGGAATCTATCCTTGCCTTCAGCAATGGCTCAACTCTGGCAAAATTTCGTAGGGATGGGGACCCCCAGAGCTGCCGAGAGGAATACTGGAGTGTCTCCCAAGTGCGTAGTGAATGGCCATTTCTCCTTCACAGTGACCAGAGCCGCAGCTGATTGCCTCAGGCGCAAGAGCTTAAAACCTGAGCACCTTGTTTTAGAGCACATTAGGCAACAACAAAATCCTAGAACTCTGCTGTTTCAGATAAGCTGTAAAGTACACCCACGGCACGTGTGCAACAGTCCAAACAGTGGTTCTAGCAGCGCTTTAGAGTCTGAGACCTTTATGGGTAAGACCTGGTAGCTCACATCCGGGTAGCTGTCCGTCACTCCTGGCCTGTGTAGAACATGGTTATGTGTGTGTGTATGTGTGTGGGGGTGGGGCGGGGGTTGACGCTCACGGCCCTATAGGTGTTAAGGAATGTTTTACACAAGGCCGGACTGCTCAGTAGAGGACTGAAGTCTGAGAGGAAAAGAAGAATCTGGTTGGAATAGCACCGTGCTCTCCCCGCGAAAGCTGAGCTGAACCACAGGACCAGCGCACCTGTGCTTAGAGTTGGTGTGTTCTTTCAGTGTAACGCATGCAGTGGCCGCAGCCCAGTTACTCGTAGCGTGTGGACCGTGTGTTGGTAGACATGCCTTGAGGACTAGAGAATCCGTGTTGTAGACCACACGGAACCTACTGTCAACCCAGCTAAACTGTCAGCCCACAGGCCCACCTAAACACCGCCCCCTTACGCAGCCACGAAAACACGCTTCGGCGGCCTTGGCTGACGGCACATTAGCTGGATCTTAGCCACCCAGAAATTGTTTGACCTGATTGTTGCCAGATGTACATACTGAAATCCCTTCTTCCTACAGTTCCTCTGTTGGTGACTTTGCATTTTACAAAAAGACTTAGGAAAATAATCCAAAAGCCAGCTGGAGGCTGAGACGGCTAACGGACACTGTCAGTCCCTTGCCTGCGCCCCACACCCACCGATGCCTAAACCCGTTAGGAAAGGCAGGCATCACGGAATCACTCCAGAAGGAAGCAGGTTCTTTCAGATGTGTTTGCTTGTTACTTGGAGCTAGGATGGACAGAAATGAGTGCAAAAAAGCTTAAGTTAAGCAGCTTTTTAGCAACTTTCGTTTTGCCAAGATACTTAAATGCCTTTAGCAGCAGAATTTAAAATCCGATAGTGAACAAGCTCTGTTGTCACCATTTTACAATGGCAAGTTATAACCAGTACAGGCTATCAAGTTTGCACTCAACTATGCCAAAAAAAAAAAAAAAAAGTTTGAAGCACTCTACTTTTCAGACATGCTGTATTATTCTCATTCAAGATTAAATATAAAGGTCTCCAAACTGCTGTCTTAATGTACATGTACCGTTTTCTTCCTGCAAGTGTTGACTAGAGAGTTGGTTTCTTTCTTAAAGACACTCACTGTACAACTGAGAGCAGCTGTCATATTTCTGGCAAAATGTGTTTACTGATCCAACAGGCTGTATACTTGTGTGTGAACTGACATAAAATGTGAATGCCTATCAGTGTACATGTAGTGCTGTGGTGTTGTCTGAAGGGTAGAACTGAATGTCTTTAACTTACTGACTTATTACACACAGGCTGTTTACAGAAGGCTAGCTGGAAAGTCTGTAAATTGCCATGTCATAACTTTTAGGTAACTGCCATTGAACACCTGTTCCGTGTCTGGGGAGGGGCCATGTGGTCTTGTGCTTATAACCTGGAGGGTTCGGCCACAACCCCTCCTGGCTGTGCGTGAATAGCATGCTCGTTTTGCTGGCCTCCGACACGTGTGCTGTCCGTGGGGAGCCGTCCATGTGTCTGTGGTGAGTGCTTGTCAACCATGACTGTCACTGAGCCTTCCCGGGTCCTCCGCCCTGCACGGTGTTTGAAGCGGCAGGGGACGCGCGGCATCCTGTCGGCGCGCACAGAGCTGACTCTGGACCGTGCTGTGCGCTAGTTCCCCTGTAGAGCGATCTGTGATGGAACAGTATACCGGACTGTGCATCAAAGGGATGAAAACTACAGTATTCCAAAGGTTGAAGTTCTGCTGTTTTGTTACAATGCCTGATAAACATCTTGAATAAAGTCTTAACATTTTTCTTTTAAAGAAACATCTTGGTAATGTTGGGCTTATGAGGAAAGGAAATTTTGTTTGTAATGTGGAAGCTAGCAAGGATTGAAAGCTGAGCGCTCAGCCGCGAACTGGCCTGGTGACTTGGCCTGTGACTACTGCACAGGATTTTGGGAAGAAGGAACGTTAAATGACATGAATGTTTTTAAAACTGGTTGCTCACACAAATACAAAACTTGGAAGTACCACTGTTTGTCTCACATTTTTAAAGATCCTCACTGGCAACTGGGCAACAGAACAGCTAGCTGGTGGACAGTTGTAGTCCATGGTTTTCCTTGTTTCTTCATCTACAAATGAGGAAGGGCCTGGACAGGTCAGAACAGGTCGAGGTACATGGGCAGGGCCACTGTGGGTGGTAGGGATGCCCATAACCCTACGTTACCCCTCGCCTTTAAGATATGAACAGGCAGGAGTCAGCATTGTGGCACAGTACAGCTAGGCTGCTACCTGCAATGCCAGCATCCCATACAGAAGTGACAGTTCGAGTCCTGGCTATTCCACTTCTGATCCAGCTCTCTGCAAGTATGCCTGCGAAAGCAGTGGACCATGTGGGAGACCCAGATGGATTTCTGGGCTCCTGGATTCAGCCTGGACCAGTCCCAGCCACTGAGGCCATTTGAGGAGTGAATCAGCAAATGGAAGATTTTGAACTTATGGAAGTCCTCTCATAGTGCTACACCAGTCATTTCTTGAGTTGGCTGTGAATTTCCCTGAGGACTGAGGGGAAGCCATAGAAGACTAAAGGAAATGCACAGGCTCTTAAGGAGTTGAGATTGTGGCTGTGAACTTCGCTGTCCTTTGGGGTATTTAGTTAAACCTCACGAAGCTTCAGTTTCCTCAAATCTAAACCAGGGATTAGCAGTATCTCCTTTGCATGGCAGGTAAAAGGATGAGCAGCTTTTTTTTTTTTTTTTTTTTTTTTTATTTATTTATTTTTTTGACAGGCAGAGTGGACAGTGAGAGAGAGAGACAGAGAGAAAGGTCTTCCTTTGCCGTTGGTTCACCCTCCAATGGCCGCCGCGGCCGGCGCGCTGCAGCCGGCGCACCGCGCTGATCCGATGGCAGGAGCCAGGAGCCAGGTGCTTTTCCTGGTCTCCCATGGGGTGCAGGGCCCAAGCACCTGGGCCATCCTCCACTGCACTCCCTGGCCACAGCAGAGGGCTGGCCTGGAAGAGGGGCAACCGGGACAGAATCCGGCGCCCTGACTGGGACTAGAACCCGGTGTGCCGGCGCCGCTAGGCGGAGGATTAGCCTAGTGAGCCGCAGCGCCGGCCTAGGATGAGCAGCTTTATAGATTATTTTGTGGAAACGCTGGGACATGGTAGGTGTTCAGTAAGCTTAATTATACACAGACCTGAATGAATAAATAACGATATGCTAACTTGACTATCATTTAGGTGCTCTTTAATGAAAGATATTTCACTATCAAACTATAAAGTCAGTGTTGACAGTAAGTCCTCTTAGCCGCAGAACAAAACTGTATGTATGAAATTCCCTTTGCCCGAAATTGTGTGTCTGTGAGCTGTTCCACAGTCCACCTGTGGACCCGGAGGCCCTGTCGCCAGTCCGCTTCTCAAGCCCTCCCTTCTCTGGCTGAGAGGAGGAACCAAGGTGTGCTGAGGCCCCTTGAACAGACCCTTGTGGCCCACATTTGCATTAGAGAAGTCCTGGGGGCTGGTGGGACATCTCCTCTGTCCCACCATGTGCACGCACCAGGTCGCCCCACTATCCAAGGTGGGCCAGAGGGCAGGAGCCAGACAGCAAAGACGTGGGAGCCTGGATTGCAAGTGACTGGCTTCTGCCATCTCAGAAGTGCAAAAATGAAAACTCATTAAAACAGAATGCCACTCCATGTTTCAGGCACTTACATCACCTCCAAATGTATGTTCTTTATTAATTGGTTCCAAACATAGACACACACTTTGCCTTCTGGTTTTAGAACATTCTATTATTATTCCATTTCCTTTTAATAAGCATACATTAATTTCAAGGATGCCCCCCTAATAAAAGAGGCTATTTGCCTTATCATCAAATACCCTAGTAAAGGGTTCAAACATTCCAGCTGAAGATGGTTTTCAACCAGGAGAGTGCCCTGTTGTTTGTAAATGCTTCCCAGATGCTTCTGACGGGGGTGCTGATAGCCAACACCCTTCTCTGCCCCTCTTCAAGATGCTTCACTCTTGCATCGTTTCCAAAATGACTGACATTTTTTTCCCTGTAGTTTCTACAATGGCTGGGAAAAGATTATTTTTACAAATGAAAATACCAGGCCGGCGCCACGGCTCAATAGGCTAATCCTCCGCCTTGCAGCACCGGCACACCAGGTTCTAGTCCCGGTCGGGGCGCCGGATTCTGTCCCGGTTGCCCCTCTTCCAGGCCAGCTCTCTGCTGTAGCCAGGGAGTGCAGTGGAGGATGGCCCAAGTGCTTGGGCCCTGCACCCCATGGGAGACCAGGAGAAGCACCTGGCTCCTGCCATCGGATCAGCGCAGTGCGCCGGCCGCGGCGGCCACTGGAGGGTGAACCAACGGCAAAGGAAGACCTTTCTCTCTGTCTCTCTTTCTCACTGTCCACTCTGCCTGTCAAAAAAAAAAAAAAAAAAAAAACCAAGTCTCAAGTGCTAAACTATTAATACAGTAGCTTTCAAAGCCTGGGTGAACAGTGCTTGTCTTGTACTGCTTCCTGAGTTTCATGAGCAGGTGTACTGGCTGAAAGGCTATTTCATTTACCCTTCTATGGGAAAAAAAAAAAAAAAAAAAAAAAAAAAAAACCCTGTTCCAATGAATGAAACAAGAACTGCCGGAGAGGACAGTGAAGCCAGTATAGCAGACACAAAGTGTGCTGTTACCCCATGCTCACCTGAGTGAAAATGCTCATTTTGTTCCGTGTGAGTCTGCTAACAATGAAATCAGCCGAGGGGGAGGAGGGCTGCAGGACTGCCAGTCCCCACACTGGATGCTGACACCAAGGAGACCTGGTATGAAAAGGTAAGCTGGCCCAGGTAGGGCCCCTCTGTAGCTGGAGACCAGAAATAGGAGCTGAGGGAACTGAGGGAAGAGGAGCTACATGTAAGCAACAGCTGTGAATTAGAGGTGGCAGTGAGGGGGCAATGGAGTCACACCCACGGCAGAGCCCAAGCCTGAACAGTCCCTGAAGATCATTATCCAGTTTCAGAGGCTTGGGGGCTGTTTCTCAGTGGGACCTGGGGCTGGGGTGGTGGTTCCTGAGTTCTCAGGCCTATATCCTTAAAATAACATCCTACTTCTAGCCAAACTTGTTACCTTTGGAGTATTACCTCACTTGAGATTTTTTGCAACAAAATAAGCCTAATTGAACAATTAGGTAAGCCACTACTATATGTTAAAAGTAACACACAAGAGGCTGGCGCCGCGGCTCACTAGGCTAATCCTCCGCCTTGCGGCGCCAGCACACCAGGTTCTAGTCCCGGTCGGGGCGCCGGATTCTGTCCCGGTTGCCCCTCTTCCAGGCCAGCTCTCTGCTGTGGCCAGGGAGTGCAGTGGAGGATAGCCCAAGTGGTTGGGCCCTGCACCTCATGGGAGACCAGGATAAGTACCTGGCTCCTGCCATTGGATCAGCGCGGTGCGCGGCAGCCATTGGAGGGTGAACCAACGGCAAAGGAAGACCTTTCTTTCTGTCTCTCTCTCTCACTGTCCACTCTGCCTGTCAAAAAAAATTAAAAAAAAAAAAAAAAGTAACACACAAGAACCCGTGCTGTGGCATAGCGGGTAAAGCTGCCATCTGCAGTGCCGGCAACCCATACGGGCCCCAGTTCAAATCCCAGCTACTCCAGTTCTCTGCTATGGCCTGGGAAAGCAGTAAAAGATGGCCCAATCCTTGGGCCCCTGTGCCTGTATGGGAGACCCAGATGAAGCTCCAGGCTCCTGGCTGTTGTGGCCATTTGGGAGTGAACCAGCAAATGGAAGACTTCTCTTTCTCTGCAACTCTGCCTTTCAAATAAATAAGTCTACACACACACACACACACACACACACACAATTAGACTTCTAATTCTCTATCAAATCTGGGAATGTTTAATTTATTCAGTCTTAAAACTCTCAGAAGTTTAATACTGGTATTTGATGTTTACACAATAATTTGTTTTTAAGAAAGTCAAGTTTTATACTTCTTTATTTTTGCAGAGACATAATATATGCAGATATACACAGGCAATGCCTGGGGAGCCGTGCCATTTCTGACCTACACTTTCAGGTTTGTGCGATCGTGGTACCTCTGATAGGGATCATCGGCATACCAGTTCCGCCTCTTCCAGAAAGACGTGGTCATTTTATCTAAGAGTTTACTCTGGGTTTTATTGCAGAACACAAATTCCCTCAAGCGTCTTTTTCTTGCAGTGGTCTTTTTCCATAATTTCTTCTTATAACCAGACTGTTGAATAGCACAACAAAGGGGTTAACAATTACTTTATGTCATGTAGGAGACAACTGACGAGTGCACAGCCTGTTTTACAGGCCCATTGGGAACAAAGGCTGCTGTGTTTCAGAAAAATTCTCAAGGGTGAGTAGAGAAAACATGAGCAGCTTGAAAAGAAAATATTAACAACATTTTGGAAAATATTTAGAATAATATCACAGAAAATAAAGCTCAATAAATCTGTGTGCTGGTGAAACACAAAATAATAGCATATAATTATTAACAGCCAACTTCACATGCATTTTCTTATCTCTGTAACACTCTTCAATACCAACAGAATATGTTGTCACTTTACAGATTAAAAGCACAATTCCTGATTAAGAAGGAGCAGACTGAGGTGCAAGAACTCGGAGTTCTCAGCCACATATTTACTCTGTCCTGATCAGGAGGGTACTGGGTACTGGTTAGTTAGTGGGACTGAGTATTACAAGGGCTGAGAGGTACAGCTTTCAAGTATTACTGCTTCATTTATTCTTTTCACACACTAAGGACCAATGTTTATAGGAAGCACTTTTAGAGAACAATGACTACAGTACAACTATTACTGTGCAGTGAAGGGACGGTTTACCCATATTTTTAACCTAAAACTTCCATATACAGAATATTTTCCATGCATTAATTTTAAAGAAGCTATTATTAAAGAAATAGAAAATTCAATTGTATGTAGAAGCTATAGTCATAACTAAAGCTACACAGTAAGTTACAGAGGAGGCCGGACTAGAAACCCTGGGTCCTTGCCAGTCGAGGACTCTTTATGGCATCAACCAAGGCTCTCAGCTGACAAGCTGCCTTGGGTTTCTGACGTGTCTTGTCATCGTGATCAGCACACTCAAAAGTACAGTGATGCTGAGAACTAAGGAAAGGTGTTTAAGAGTTCAGAGGCTTGCTACTGACTGCTTACAATTTTAAGTTCAAGATTCAAACTAAAGTCTTCTTATTTGAGTAAGAATTGTCTCGTCTGCAGGCCAAACTAAATCCCTGTGTTGACTTACAGACCCCTAATCTGCCACCTTGCCCAACACCGCCAGTATCTTTTAAAGATCACTCTGTGCAGGGTCAGGTGTTGCAACACTGCCTGTGATGCTTTTTGCATCCCTCATCAGACTGCTGGTTCAAGGTCCAGCTCCTCCACTTCTGGCCCAGTTGCCTGCTAGCGCACCTGGGAGGCAGTAAACAATGGCCTAAGGGCATGGGTTCCTGCCACCCATGGGGAAGATTCAAATGGAGTTCCTAGTTACTGACTTTGGCCTGGCCCAACTTCGGCTGTTGTGGGCATCTGGGGAGCAAACAAACAGATAGAAGACCCCCCCCCCCCTTCTCATTGCCTTTCAAATAAACAACAAAAACAGATTACTTTGTGCAATGGAGCCACTATGAAAATTTTTTGGACAGTTCTAAGTTCAAAACTGGAAGGAAGGAATAAACAACAAATATTAGGGACACCCAGATGAAACTATGCCACAGAAAATACTCTACATTAGTGAAAGTTAACCAGTTTGTTTGTTTTTCTCTTAAAATGAGGAACCAGGCCATTCTGCACACACTGTATTCCTTGGGGCTCTAAGCTGAGGCTAGATACTATGACTAGAGAGTTTGATCAGGCTTTTTACAACAACATGAAGGTTCCAGAGCCCAACAAGGGGGATATGGGAAGGAAGGCAAAGAAAACCACCCATTTCATCTTACTTAGGGACAGATGAGGACCTGGAAATAACTGGAGGGAAATGTTTCCAAGGGAAAAATTCACAAACTCAGAACTTCAGCTACTGATGGGTTACATGTACTTCTGTTAACTGGTGTAGAAAAATAAACCAGGGCAAGCATTTGGCCTAGCAGTTACGACACTGCTGGGGACACAGGCATCCTCTGTTGGAGTGCCTGGGTTTGAGTCCCAGCTCCGTTCCTGATTCCAGCTTCCTGCTGGTGCCCGCTCTGGAAGGCAGTAGATGATGGCTCAAACAGTTACGATTCTGCCACCCATGGAGACCCAGATTAAGTCCCTGGCTCCTGGTTTCATTATGGACATTTGGGAAATGGACTAGTGGATGAGATCTGTATCTCTCAAATAAAAAAAACTAACACAGTGCTGTTTCCATGGAGAAATATGCCAAGAGTACCAATGAACCTACTAATCTACAAATTTGACTGTTTATAAGATAAATGTCAATCCTTTCGACCTTTCAGATACTGAAAGTCCTACCAACTATTTTATCTTTATAAGGAACCAAATTTTGATGTTTAAAGAATTAAATTAACCTCCAGGTATAAGAGGAAATTAGGATTTAAGCAGCTATTAAAGGTTAAGACGGGTTTGTGAAACTCTGGCCTTAAGTTGGCTTTCTAATTATCAGCTCTTCTGTTTCCTTGAATAAAGATATGAATGAAAAAAAAAGCCCAATTATGCTCAAGATATGATGTGGCAGAGGAAGGAACAGTAATATTTCAGAGTCCCCATAGAGGTTGGAGTCATAGGCCAGAGTAATTATCGGAACTCTGTCTGTGATAGTTCCAGTCATATATACCAATAGAGAGGAAAACCTGTAAACCGAGGGGAAAAAAAAACCGCCATGTCGGGTTAATGTTCTAAAACAAAGATAAAGCTGCCTAGGGGCCAGCCATGGTGGTGTAGTAGACAGAGCCATTCTGATCCAGCTCCCTGCTAATGGCCTGGGAAAGCAGCAGAGCATGGTCCAAGTGCTTAGGGCCTAGCACCCATGTGAGAGACCTAGAAGAAGCTCCTGGCTCCTGGCTTTGGCCTTGCCCAGCCCAGGCTGTTGTGGCCATCTGGGGAGTTAACCAGCAGATGGAAGACCTCTCTCTCTGTCTCTGTAACTCTGCTTTTCAAATGAATTAAAAAAAAAAAAAAAAAAAAAAAAAGATTAAGCAACTCAGAGAATCCAATCCAAGGTAGGCTGAAATGTTCTCAGACCCCTCCGCCCCCCTGATCTGAGCCATGTGCCCAAGTCTGCAACGCTGTTAACAGGCTTCAGCAGGTTATTAAACTTACAGGCTTCAAAGGACTTCTGCTGGTCACTAGATAGGCCAGACACGTTAGAACACTGGCAGTGAAGCTGTGCTCCAGTGAAGATTTTTGCATTCTGAATGTTCTGTTGCTTTATGAATGCTTCCATGTTTTCTTCACATGGATTCACTTACACACAGATGCCTGCCAAGCTGGTACTTTGGCAAAGCACCGTAACAACCAATGGTAAGAAGGGAAGGATATGTCATTGAACGGGCTCACTGGATTCACTGCAATCTTCATTTCAATCTCCTACTCACAATCCTTTTACAATCAAGAAATAGTGTGAAGACTCACCTTTCTCCTTAGCCAAAGGCC
The DNA here is from genome assembly GCF_051225735.1 of Oryctolagus cuniculus. Classification (NCBI taxonomy): domain Eukaryota; kingdom Metazoa; phylum Chordata; class Mammalia; order Lagomorpha; family Leporidae; genus Oryctolagus; species Oryctolagus cuniculus. The sequence goes on from NC_142868.1 coordinate 121,713,479, forward strand.
AGAATGAAGTCTAAGAAACCTGTAGATGACAGCTTTCACAGTTTTTCTCTTGCCTTTTCGTGAACTGAAGTATGTGACGGTCCTGACTGGCTGCTTCAGGACACTTGGAAGCAAGGGAGCCGCTCTAAAAAACATTTAAAAAAAATTCAACTCAGCAGTTAAAGACTGATTAAATGATAAAACTGGGACCGACACTGTGACATAGTGGGTAAAGCCACTGCCCACAGCATCCCATATGTGTGCCAGTTTGAGATCTGGCTGCTCCACTTCTGATCCAGCTTCCTGCTAATGCGCCTAGGAGAGCAGCCGAAGATAGCCCAGGTACTTGGGCCCCTATACCCATGTGGAAGACCTGGAGGAAGCTCCTGGCTCCTGGCTTTGGCCAGGCCCAGCCCTGACTGTCGTGGCCATTTGGGGAGTGTACCAGAAGATGAAAGATCTCTCTTTCTAACTCTGCCTTTCAAATAAATAAATAATAATCTTTTAAAAATGATAAAATCTTTTTCTATACTTAAAAATGAATGCCTGGTTCAAGTCCTGAACCAGGACTGTGCTTCCAATCCATCTTCCTGCTAATGCACCTGGGAGGCTGCGGAATATAGTCCAAATAATTGGGTTCCTGGCACCCACATGAGACCCAGATAGAGTTTCTTGGCTCCTGGTTTTGGCCTGTCTACTCTCAGCTGTTGTGGTCATTTATGGAGTAAATCAACAGGCTGAAGATCTTTCTCCCTATCATCCTTCATTTCAAATAAATAAGTCAATCTAAAACAGCAACAATAATGAGTGAAGTTGCTCCACTGGAATGGAGCTGAATTTGTTTATTTTTATTTATTTTTTTAAATTATTGGGGCCTGGTGTTGTGTAACAGGTAGAGCTGCTGCCTGAGATGCTGGCATCCTACATGAGCACTGGTTCACATACCGGCTCCTCCACTTCCAATCCAGCTCCCTGTTAATGGCCTGGGAAAAACAGTAGATGATGACCCAAGTGTTTGGGTTCCTGTCACCCACATGGAAGACCCAGAGCAAGCTCCTGGCTTCGGCCTGACCCAGTGCTGGCTGTTGTGGCAATCTCGGGAATGAACCAGAAAATGGAAGATATCTCTGTCTCTCCCTCTCTCTGTAACTCTTTCAAAATAAATGAGTCTTGAAAAGACATCTGTTTATTTCAAAAGCAGAGTGGCAAAGAGGGAGAGATCTTCCATCTGTTCACTCCCCAAATGACCACAAAGCCAGAAGTAGCCAGGAACTGCATTCTGGCCTCCCACATGGGTGGCAGGAAACTAAGTACCTGGACCATCTCCCTCTGCCTTCCCAGGTGCATTAGTAGGAAGCTGGATCAGAAGTGGAGCAACTGAACTTGAATTGGCATTCCAAAAGGGATGTTAGTGTTGCTGTAGCAAAATGCTGGTCCTGGGAACTGAATTTTAATATATAATATTACTTCAAATGACTCCTGACACTAAGCATAAACAGAATAGCAAGCATCACCAACTTGGAAACCTTCTAAAATCTACCCTTCAATATCTAGAAAAGAATTTATCCCATTATGTTTTAATCACCTGATGATTTATCAGTCTGCCCACCAAATGATAAACTCTTTGAGGACTTCAATTTTGTGTCCTTGGTGCCAACTTAGTATTTGCTGACTGAATGAGCACCACACACAGCCCACCTTTAAAAGCTTGCCATCCAGGCTGGCGCCATGGCTCACTTTGCTAATCCTCCGCCTGCGGCACCAGTACCCCGGGTTCTAGTCCCAGTTGGGACGCCAGATTCTGTCCTGGTTGCTCCTCTTTCAGTCCAGCTCTCTGCTGTGGCCCGGGTGTGCAGTGGAGGATGGCCCAAGTCCTTGGGCCCTGCACCCGTATGGGAAACCAGGAAGGGGCACCTGGCTCCTGGCCTTGGATCGGCGCAGTGCACCAGCCATAGTGGCCATTTGAGGGGTGAACCAACGGAAGGAAGACCTATCTGTCTGTCTCTCTCACTGTCTAACTCTGCCTGTCAAAAAAAAAAAAAAAAAAAAAAAAGCTTGCCATCCAGGAAATCATACAGACAACATCACAAGTGTGCTCTGCTTGGCAGTTTCTGCTGTTGGCATGTAGCTATATGGATGTCAATCATTCTCTCATTTAATCAGGCAAAGTCTGTATAATAATCCACAGGCAGCAAAGAATATCATCTACTTCTAAGATGTCTTGTAGGTATGAATGCTTTGGAAATATTGGCTAGATATCATGTTTACTGAAATAAACTACCTGTTAGGAATGGTTGTAGAATGCCCACAAGGAAGGTTTCTGACAGATGTGGTAAGTCTGGGAGCAGAGGAAACAACCGGTGCCTGAATATGACTGAAATGTCTGGTGGACAGTGCAGAAATAAGACAGGCATTCTTGGTACAGTTTCGATAGGCTGGAGCTGCCAACGTATTCAGGGGCCTTAATACTCCTGTAAAGAAAGAAGCATATATATTTAATATGTTACTCCAAAATAAACATCCATATATTTAAAAGTATGGATCAAAGCAACCAAGCATTATAAATAATGTAACCTGAGCATCAGACTCATGGTGTTTTTTTTTTTTTTTTTAACCAATTTTATTGAACTATAACTTCCATACCTTGTTAAATAAAATGTATAGGAGGCCATGGATTTGGACTGGGTACCTGCACTGGGTCCAACAGACAAACCCAAAATATAGCTTCATCACAGTGGGTGAGTTTTGGTTGGCTGCAGAAGACCCTGCAGCCAATTAACTAAGCTAAAACCAACTGACTGGCTAAATGTAATCAACTAAGTTGTTTTCTTTGACTCACTTCTATTTTTTCCATAAATGCTGTCAAATAACATTGTTAGTTGGAGTTCTCAGATCCTGCCTGCTCTGGTTCTGAGGGTTGCCCTATTGATGTTGTTCCTTTTGCTCAAATAAACCCTACTAAATTTAACTGGTCTAAGGAATTATTTTTTTAAGATTTATTTATTTGAAAGGTGGAGTTACAAGGAGGGAGAAGCAGAGGCAGAGGCAGAGAGACAGAAGTCTTCCATCCACTGGTTCATTCCCCAAATCGCTGCGACAGCCAGAGCTGAGCCAGACCAAAACCCGAGCTTCATTGGGATCTCTCCTGTGAGTGTAGGGACCCAAGCACTTAGGCCATATTCCACTGCTTTCCCAAGTACATCAGGAGAGATCTGGATTGAAGTGGAGCAGCTAGGACTTGAACTGGCACTCATATAGGATGTCGGCACTGCAGGAGGTGGCTTTACCCACTAGCGCCGGCCCCAGAATTTTCCTTTTAACACCGTAAAACCACGTAATTTAGATACACAATTCAGTGATTTTCAGAAAATTTAAAGCTGTCCAGCCATCATCATGATCCAGTGTGATGTGTCCTAGCTCTATGTTTAGTATTAGGGGACACGATATATAGAACATTAATACCTCCCCACCCCACCCACCCAATCTTACTCTCTGGGGAAACAACTCCCACAAGCACTGTAAAGGCAGCTAGGAGAAACAAAGCTTGAGTCCTTCCTGGAAAGACAATAGAGTGGCAAGAGAGGATTCATGGAGAGAATGGAAAGGGAGGGGAGAGGAGAGGAATGGAGGGGAGGGGAGGGGAGGGGAGGGGAGGGGAGGGGAGGCACGGCACTTGGATTCTCCTCTAGAAGATGAAGAGGCCCTTAGAGGAGGAGGAACACATTTCAGGCAGGATGAACAATCCAAGCAAAGACCTGACAGCTGACACAAACAGATATGCAGACTGGAGACCAGAAATGCCACAGAGGCTGCTCACTGCCTGCCCAACTGTAGCAGAGATGCTTGGAAAGAAGCAGTGGGACAAGAGGTGGGCAGATTCCTGAGGGCAGGGATGTAGGGACTGAATGCTGTTCTCTATCAATACCAGACAAGACTGAGACAGGATCACTAAATTAAGCCCTTCCTGACCTATGTTTCTATCTTCAGCTGCGAACCAATCAAGAGTAAGAGGCCTCCAGACCCCAATAGACAAAGACCCCTTACTGCCCTGTTAGGGACTTCCCCAACCTACATATTATGTTCAGAATAACCCAATGCAATTGACATGCGACCTTCCTAGAGTGATGGTATTGAGGGGCACCATCATTTTGAGCCTGTTGTGTGAAGAAGAAAACAAAACAAAACAGTGCCTGCAAAGAACACTGAGCTGGGTGCAAACTGAAGAGCCTGGGCCTGAGAAGGAACCCACATGCCTCCCTAACCTCATAAAAACACCTGTTCAGGGGCCGGCCCTGTGGCGTAGTGGGTAAAGCTGCCACCTGCAGTGCCAGCATCCCATATGGGCGCCAGTTTGAGTCCCAGTTACTCCACTTCCGATCTGGCTCTCTGCTATGGCCTAGGAAAGAAAGCCCTGTTCCCATGTGGAAGACCTCGAAGAAGCTCCTGGCTTTGGATTGGTGCAGCTCTGGCTGATGCAGCCATCTGGGAAGTGAACCAATGGATGGAAGACCTCTCTCTGCCTCTGCCTCTCTCTAACTCTGCCTTTCAAATAAATAAATAAATCTTTTTTTTTTTAATTTGACAGGTAGAGTTATAGACAGTGAGAGACAGAAAGAGAGAAAGAAAGGCCTTCCTTCTGTTGGTTCACTCCCCAGATGGCCGCTAAGGCCAGCACTGAGCCAATCCAAAGCCAGGAGCCAAGTGCTTCCTCCTGGTCTCCCATGCGGGTGCAGGGGCCCAAGCACTTGGGCCATCCTCCACTGCCCTCCCGAGCCACAGCAGAGAGCTGGACTGAAAGAGGGGCAACCGGGACTAGAACCCGGCGCCCATATGGGATGTCGGCGCTGCGGGCGGAGGATTAACCAAGTGAGCCACAGTGCCGGCCCCTAAATAAATCTTAAAAAAAAAAAAAAAAAAAAAAACCTGTTCAGCTCCTGCAGACAGCCAGTGGAAGAACCTCTTCACACCATGCCATCCCCCTTATGCTAGGAGATAAGATCTCAGTAAACCTTCTATGGGCTGCACACTGGCCTCTTGTTAATTTCTATTTGCAAGTGACCCAAAAAACCTCGGGTTGATAACAAATCCTTCTCACCTTAACTAGGCTAATAGTTCATGCCTGCAAATGAGAATTACTAATGGAGCTCCGACTCCATTACTGACTGAGTCTAATTAGTATGGGGTGCAAGGATATACATGCTGAAAAAGTTTCATGTGGGCAGGCATTTGGCCCGAAGGTTGGTACACCCTGTCTCATACTGGAGTGACTGGGTTCAATACTAGCTCGCGGCTCCTAACTCCAGCTTCCTAAGGATGCAGGCCCAGGGAGGTAGGAGTGATGGCTTAAAGTAATTGTGTTCCTGCCACCCACGTGGGAGACACAGATTATGTGTGTTCTCAGTTCAAGACATTGTAGGCATCTGGAGAGTGAAACACTGAATGGAAACTAACTTTGTGTCTCTGTTTCTCTCTGCCTCTCAAAGAAATGGAAAAGGAAACAGAACAAAAGAAAAAGTGTCTTAGGATTATGGAAGTGTCCTAAAACTGCAATGTGATGATGACTTCATGACATGCTAAATTTACTAAGACCCATAACACTGTATACATAAAATGGGTAATTTTATAGCATGTAAATTCATCCTCAATAAAGTTGGTTAAAAAAGAAACTCTACTTGGGGCAAGTACTTGGGTGCTGCTTGGGAAATCCACATCTCATATCTGAATGCTGGTTCCAGTTCCAGCTTCTCCACTTCCCATCCAGCTTCCAGCTAATGAGCAGCCCTGGGAGGCAGCAGGTGATTGCTCAAGTACTTGGGCCCCTGCTATCCACATGGGAGACCCAGATGGAATTTCAGGCTCCTGGTTTTGGTTTAGCGCAAACCTGGCTCTTGCAGCCATTTGCAGAGTCAATCAGCAGATGGAAGATCTCTCTCTGCCTCTCTCACTCTGCCTTTCAAATAAATCTTTAAAAAAAAAAAAAAAAAAAGGAACAACTATAAGTCAATGAGACAACCCAATAAATCAGTAAAAATATTTAAATGGGTATTTCATAAAATAAATCCAAAAGATTAATACACATGTGACTGACCACACTAAGGCTCATTAAGCATTAGAGAAAGGCATATTTAACCTTCAGAGAGATATCACTACACAGCCACCAGACTGACACACATTTAAGTCTGACAATACCAAGTACTCGTGAAAATGTGGACCCTCCACTACTGGGGTAACCAAAAATAAGCACACCATTCTGGAAAACAGTTTGGCAATGTCAGACAATACTGAATATATATATATATACACACACACACACACACACATGCTCTGATCCAGTAATTCCACAGCTAGTTACACACATGCGTGCACACACACACATACCCCCTCAGGACAATCAGCTTTGCTCATGACAGCCTCCAAACTGGAATCACCCAAATGCTCATCAATAGTAGAATGGAGATTTGTGGAGCAGTCACAGACCATTATATAGCAATGCCAAAGCACTCAGTTACATGCAAGATGAATGAACCTGAGAAAACAGAAGTCAGACACCAAAGCAGGGCGAGGAATGTCCAGCCTGAGGATCGTACATGGCCTGCAAAATCATCTATCTGGCCTTGCCAAGCCAATCGCAAGGAGGACCAAAATCCAATACATCTAGAGTAGGCTAATTTGTAAGTCGATAATTTTGTATGGCCCACAAATGAGGTTATAAATATCCAAATGGCTCTTGGCAAAAAAAAACATTTCCCTATCCCTACTAAAGAGGACATACTGCATGATTCCATTCACATAAAGTTCAATACCAGACAAAACTAAACAACATGTTACTGGGACACACACATTATAGATGCTAAAACTACCAACAGGCAAGGTAAATATTAGAATTAGATAATTATATATATAATTAGAATTAGAATCATGTTTACGTATGGAATTTTGACTGGGGAGATGTGGGGGTCTGGAGAAGGGAGTTTCTGGTAGTGCTTTGGAGCTTGGGTGATTCACAGGTCTACTGCAGCACTGTTGAACCATTCATGTATGTGACACACTTTCTTTGTATGTGTATTTTGCACATGTCCACACACACAACACTCGTAAAAAAGCTTTTCTCTAAGAGTTGGTAAATTTACACCATTACTTATTTTTCTTGTTCTCCCACCAGTTTTTATCCTAATTTAACGTTATTTTGCGTGAAAGTGGCTTACTGACCATTCTATCATATTTGAGTGATTTTTAACTTCTTGCAAGAAGTCCTGAGCATGAAGGCTCCCCTGACCTCTCACTCAAGGAATTTATGCCCACCTTCGTGCGGGGGGCTGTAGTTACAAAGGAATTAACCACAATCCCTGACTGTAAGGGGAAGGGGGTGGGGGCAGAGCAGAAAGGAGGCAGGATAGGAACTCACAGCCCAAACGAATTTATTCATGGAAAAACAAATTTGCAGCCACGGCAACACGCTAGCTATGTGCCAGGTATTACGCAGGACACTCTATTCACACAAAACTCAGCCAGTCCCCCTAGGACGTGGCATTAACCCCATTTTACCGCAGTGGAATCCGAAATTCTGAGAAATGAGTCAATCTCAAGGTCAGAGGTCGTGACGGCCGAGTCCTAGCCTGTGAATCAGGTAAGTTACATGGGACTTTTCGCGTGTCCCTTGCTTCCCTCTACCCCTGTCTCTCTGGTTTGTATTCTGAAGAATGGGAAATCCGAAAGAGGGCAAAGACAGAGGGCCAGCGGGCCAGCAGCAGTATGAGGCGGGACCTTGGTGCGTGGCTGCCCGCCACACAGCTCCCCGCTCCAGACAAGTCCGGAGTCCCTTCAGGCCTCACATAGTGACCTTATCCCCGTCCTTTCCATGCTTAACCTCCAGCCCAGACACCCACTCCAGTTCTCCGTTCTGGGAAGACGTTAATTAAAACACTGACCTGAAGCGGCTCTCAGTATACCGCCAAACGCGAGAGCCGCCATCTTGCCACACGACTACGGCGGCCGCAGTGGGTTCAAAAGGCCCAGAGCAAAAGCGAATAAAAGAAACGCAATCAGGGCGGAGTCAAGGAGAGGGGGAAAATAAAGGAACGCCTACAGTTTATAGGTCGGGTTCCTTCGCCGCGGTGAAACAGCCGCCTATAAAAATATCGCCACACATATAAGTAGGCGCTCAAAATTTTATTAACACGTGATTGAAAGATCTCTTTAAAAAAAATACAAGATATTTGTAGGAATTTCTTTTTGCTCTTTTTATGAAATTGAGAGAATAGTGGTTCGCTTCCAACGCTGGAGGACGTTAGGATAAATGAATGGGAAAAAGTTGTATTACAAAAAAATTGTTTTTGAAAAAATATTGCATGTCAACTCTGATCGAATAAGTGTGCCTATCCTAAGGATATTTACACACACGTACATTACACACAAATGTGCTTTTCAAAAATCGACACTCATTTGCCAACTCTCCCTGAATAATTCTACCGTCATTCTTTTATTCCTGAGAACTAGTGCTCCTACATGCTGTGAGGAAACTGGAGGCGGAAAGCCGCAGGACTTCCCTGCGGGGCGCGCCGCGGCGTTCGGCGTGGAACCGGCTCGCGTCCGGCGGTTTGCGCGCCGGGTTCGGAGAACGGCTTCCAGCGGGACCTCCGGGAGGCGGTTGGCAACCACCGCCAGGCAGAGGAGCTTGGCGAAACTGCGGTCTCCGCCATGCCCAAGAACAAAGGCAAAGGAGGTAAAAACAGGCGCCGGGGGAAGAATGAGAACGAATCTGAGAAACGGGAGCTGGTGTTCAAAGAAGATGGACAAGAGTATGCCCAGGTGGTCAAGATGCTGGGGAACGGACGCCTGGAGGCCATGTGCTTTGATGGCGTCAAGCGGTTATGCCATATTAGAGGGAAACTGAGGAAAAAGGTTTGGATAAATACCTCGGACGTTATATTGGTGGGTCTGCGAGACTATCAGGACAATAAAGCGGATGTGATTTTGAAGTACAACGCAGATGAAGCGAGAAGCCTGAAGGCGTACGGCGAGCTTCCGGAACACGCCAAAATCAACGAAACCGATACATTTGGGCCTGGAGATGATGATGAAATCCAGTTTGATGATATTGGAGATGATGATGAAGACACTGATGATATCTAAATCGAACTCAATGTTTTATATTCCAGGTTTTCTGAAGATGTTCTACAATTGGGAATTTGGGCCATCACTTGTTAAGAAGAATAGAACTTTATTTAGCACGAGTATACTTTGTTAAAGCAGGTTCACTTCTTTTCAGTGTTTCAATGTGTTTACTATATTTCTTTTAAAAATGATGCTGAGCGACCAGCATGTGATGTAGCTGGTAATGCCGCCTTCGGAACACTGACATCTCACATGGCCCCAGCTTTGTGTCCTGGCTGCCCCACTAACCATCCAGGCCCACGCTAACGGCCTGGGAAAAGCAGCAGAAGATGGCCCAAGTGCTTGGGCCCTTGCCACCCATGTGGGAGACCAGGATGAAGCTCGTGGCTCCTGGCTTCAGTATGGCGTAACCCTACCCACTGGGGCCCCTTGGGGAGTAAACCAGCAGATGGAAGACTCTCTCTCTCCCTCTGTAACTCTGCTTTTCACATCTTTTCTAAAAAAACTGATGCTGAATTATTTTAGGCAACGTGTTAGTATGTTAGTACTTTGTTCTTTAGATATACTAGAACTTAGAGGTAAAAGATTATATCTGCTGTTCAAAGAAGGAAGTGCCTTTTTTACCATGACAACTACATTTCCAGCAAATTGGTATTTTGAATCAATTGTTTGACCTAAAATCGTCATAGATTTTTCAGCTGTAGTTTAATCTGTTTAGTCTGTATACTCTTTCTGTATGTTCCAAGAACCCACATACTCTCTTGAAATTTTTTATATTTAAGTATGATAGAAATCCATATTTGGAGTCATGTCACCTTATTTTTTTATACTAACTTTGATCTACAATTCTTGTTACCATTTATGTTTTCATCCTTAAAAATAAGTACATTTCCATATTGCAGTTTTAAAACATGGATTAAAGTAGCAATTTTGAATTTATAAGATTAGTAGTTCCAGAAATGGAACATTAGATGATAACCAGTTACTTTAACACTGGAAATAGTGACATAACAATTGATACTATTTTTCTTTAACATGCATAGAAAAGTTGTCAAGACAGTTTTTGACAGTAAAATATATGGAGTAATTTTACTATACGAAAAAGTTTATGTTAAAAGGTGTCACTTTATAAGTCATCCACTGTAACACACAGTTTTGGGCTTTATAAACAACCAAATTTCTGTGTATAAACGGAAAACTTATTTCTTAATAAATTCTGTAAACCAAAACAAAACCAAAAAAACCTTTCTGGGGTGGACATTGTGGCCCAGAAGACTAAGGAACAGCTTGGGGCACCTGCATTCCATATCCAAATGCCAGATTGAGTCCTAACTACTCTGTTATTTTTCCTTTCTTTTAAAGATTTAATATTTATTTGAAAGAGTGATGGAGCGGGGTGGGGGGAGCGGAATCTCCTCCATCTGCTGTTTCACTCCTCAAATGGCAACAAGAGCTGGGGCTGGGCCAGGATATTCCCATCTCAAAATAATTTGTTTCTACACAACCCATTTTGTCATGCTAAGTAACATATACACAGATTCCAGAGGTTAGGAAAAGTAGACATCTTTGAAGGCCCATTATTCTGACTACCACACCAATTTATTTTAAATTAATTATAAATCCATTACACAGGGATGGGCATTGTGTTGACCTAGGTTAAGCTGTCACTTGGAATGCCTGCATCCCATATCTGATGGCCTGGTTTGAGTCCTGGTTACTCTGTGCTCCCAATTCAGCTTTCTGCTAATGTATCCTGGAGGATACATTATTTGGGTATGTGGTATTTGGGTTCCTGCCACCCATGCGGAAGGGTCAGATGGAATTCCTGGCTCCTGGCTTTGGCCTGGCCCAGCTGAGGTTGTTGTGGCCATTTAGGGGAATGAATCAGCACATGGAAGATCTTTCCCTCTCTTTCAAATCATTAATTATTTAAATAAACAAACCATTGCACGCTAACATTTTTATGAAAATCAGCTTCCAAAAAATAGTGAGAAAAGCAGCATTCTTTTACATTTTTGTAAATCTCTCTTTAAGATGTAGCGTAACAAAAAACTGGATTCTAAAATTTTTTTCGGCAATTTCTCATCTGTTGGGTAGCTTCTGTTAACACCCTATAGTCTATTATTAGGAGATAATGAGAGTAAAAAAGAAAATAGTGTTACTATGAAAAGTCATTTTATGGACCAGCCTTCGAAGCGTGTCATGCTTCCAGGGCCCCCTGGATAACATTTTAAGAACTTCTGAAATGTTTATACTTCATTGCCTGGGATTCAGAGTGATTTAGTGGTTGGTGAGCTTGTTGCCATCTTGGTCTCCCACTCTGATGACCACTTTGGGTCCAAAAGCCTCCATGTCGTCCGGAAAAGTTTGAGACATTCAAAAAAGGTTCTTTGAATCGGCAATGGGAGTTACTGAATGTTTTTGAACAGGTGAGTGATGTGATTTAAATTTCTGAGTTTAGGAGAGTCCCAATGTAACATTTTAAGGCAAAAAGTTCCTAACTTGTATGTGGAGGGTCAAGGATTTGGTTAAACGAGGGGCTAGGAAACAACAGAAATCACTTCTGAGGTTTAAGAACTCAGAGGTTGCTAATGATGCTCAGGCCCAAGAGGTGGCTGTGAGGTACATGGCTGGAGCAGAATGAAAGTATTTATTGGCATCAAGGTTCAAGGCCAAGGCTATCAACGGCATCACCCAGCTTGACAATAGTGGGTAGGGATGGGAGCCAGAAAACTCCAAGTCAATCGAAAATGGGAGACTGCTCTGGAGGCTGTTAGATGATGGTGGAATATTTTGAACTCCGTGGAATATTCTTAACAGTGCTTCTGCACTCATTCCTAGGTTGCTGCCAAAATTATTTCTCTAAAATAAAAACTTGAGAAGGCATTGTGGTTTAATCCGAAAGGCGCATAAGCTATGGGGGCAAAAAAAAAAAAATTATATCCCTTTCCTGCCATTAATCAGGTACATGAATGACCCGCACAACCCTCACAACAAGCAAAACCAGTGTTAGTTCAACCGGTCTGCAGCAAGCACGGTTTTCCTGTTGCCCAACGAAACAAGCGCGCAAACCGAGATGACTGCATTGTTTACGTAACTGTGGCCAAATCGATTTCTTCCTACGAAACAGCCAGCTGACAGAGCCAGTCCAGATGCTCGTTTTCCCCGTGGGAGCGAGGACCGAATTACCCACGCTCACCCCTGCTACAGTTCACCCAGTCGCCCTGGATCTGCGGGCTACGAAGGAGGAGCCTCGTGCGACCCGGAAGAAGAACCCACCCTTCCCGCCTCCTTTCCAGCAATTGTTTCCGCAGCCGGGGCGGGGCCTATTCGCCGGCGGCTCGAGCGAAGGGAGACGGGCGAGGGGAGCCGCGCGTGCGCAGTTGGTTTGACGGCCCTTCCGGTGCGTCTGGTGCGCCCGGCGCAGAAAAGTAGCACGGCCGAGGGCACGCACGGACGCACGCACGCCCTCTTTTGCTCGCGCCGCCGCGGCTGCTCCCGCGTACTCCCCCAGCGCCGTCCAGTCCGCCGAGATGCTGCGGGCTTGTCAGTTATCTGGCGTGACCGCCGCCGCCCAGGTGAGCGCGGGAGGGACCTCTCCGAGAGGGCGCGTGAGGAAGTTGACTCGGCTCAGCCTGCGGAGAACGGCGGGAGACGTTGGCGCTGCCTGGGCCCCAGGACGCGGGCGCGTCTCAGGGCCGCCCTGTGGGCGAGCCTCGCGGGCCGGGCCTCTGAGGCGGTTCCCCAGCGAGTTCTCCCGGCGGGGATGACTTGAGGGTAATTGCTGAAGCGGGCTGGGGTGTGAGAGGCAGCGGAGAGGCGCGGCCCGGGGGACATGTCCTCCAATCAGCCCCGCGCTGCCCCGCTCCAGGGCCAATCGTGGCTGCCGGCGACTTGGGTCGCCGGTTGGGCGCGTGATAGGTTTCCAATGGTGAAGGTCGAGCGGGAGAACTACAGTTCCCAGCAGAACGTCGCGTGGCCGGGTCTAATGAGGAGGGGCGTGGACTACTCGAGAGTCCTCGTTTTAGGGGTCAAGGTTGTAATTGTCCCGGGGGGGACTGCCTTCGTTTTCGAAGCGGAGAACACCTGTGAACTATTCGGACCCTAAACAGAAGCCGGAGATTTTCGTTTGCGGAGCTCAAACCCCTGGGAAGGAGGACAGGTGTCATGACCTTGCGCTCCCTTTTGAAATTAAAGCCCGGGGATCTGTGTGGCCAGGCACGGGGACAGCTGCGATTGACATTCCGAAAACCTAGACACCCAGTTCCCTTTGGTTTGGCATACTTGCCAAAGTAAGTTTCTAAAAATGAAAATGAAAATCGTACCTCTGTCGCTCATCATTTTCAGTTAATTGCTGTTTTGGCAGAACGTGTTGCAAAACAATGTAAGTGGTAATTGAACAAAATCCTTAGGCATGCTGGGAGTGTAGTGAGTTACAAGATCACACACATCAAACTTTTTTTTAAGTTTGCTTCTCTCATTAGTTTCCAGGGTAAAAGAAGCAATCTGTAAGTAGCAAATACCCGAAACTTAGCATCTGTCAAAGAACACATTGGTTATCTTACATTTTGATGAATGATCTGGGTTCCCTGCTCAGACACGCACAAGGCTGTAATCCAAGTGTGGCTGTGATGGTTTTCGTTTGGCCATCAGGATCTTCCAAGACCATGCATTTGTTGGTTGAATGTAGCCCATTGCAGTCAGCTGACGGCTGTTCTTATTTTCTTTCTAGCTCCTGCCTGCCACTGCGCTCAGCTTCTGGAGGTCGCTTGTAGTTCCAGGGGCCATTCATAGCAGGGGTGTGTGCTTTCTTGCAGGCTACCTCGAGGAGCTTGCCTCGCTGACTTCAGAATCTTCCTTCCCTGTGTTGAGCTGTAGACCCAGAGGTAGAAGCTTTCTGGGTAACCTCTCAGCTGGAGTCGACTTCTTGGATCCCAATTAGGACATAAGAATAAAACAAAACTCCGTAGTAAACTGTGAACCTTCTTCTAGCTCTCAAACCGGATTTCTTACGCTTCTGCGATTTCTGCCTTGCAGTTTCTACTAGTTTAGCCTCACTGTCTCCTCAGTGAGTTTGTACATTTGATATTGTTTTGTGAAACTCTGCATTTTTGGCTTCTGTCAGGTAATATTTTGGGTCCCATCTTGCCCTTCATTTCTCACCTTGTTTTCCTTTATTGAATCACCATCTTCCTTGTTCTTCTGAATATGTTCCCTCCCGTTCTGTATACACTCACTTAGGATTGCATCAGCTCTCAGAGTTTTAATCCCTAAACAGATGACTCTGCTTCTTTTCAGCTTTTTATTCATATTTCTAAATTCTTGTTTGATTTTAGAACCAAACTGTTCTGGAATATTCCTCCTGTCAATATCTTTTCCATTTCATTAAACTCCATCTTCTTAAATGTCTTCCAACTTTTACTATTTTTCTCCTAGAGTCAGTTCTTTATATATGGTGTTTACTAAAGGCTTCCAAAAAGCAAACGTGGGAGTAGGTGTTTGGCCTAGTGATTAAGATTCCCATGTCTCACATCTTAAGTGTTTCGGTTCCGTTCCTGACCCTGGCCCCTGACTCCAGTTCCCCACCAGTGGAGACCCTGGTAGGAATGGTGATAACTTAAGTATTGAATTCTTTTCACATAATGGGAGACCTGGGTTGAGTTCCTAATTCCTGGTCTGGCCCAGCCTCAGCCCAGCTATGATACCATTTTGGGGAGCTGTGTCTGTCCTTTGGTCTCTCTCTTTTACTGTGTGTATGTGTGTGTGAGAGAATAGGCGCACAGGCGTGTGTGCCTCAAAAACAGGCTGGTGCTGTGGTGTAGTAGGCTGAGCCTTCACATGTGGCACTGGCATCCATATGGACACCAGTTCATGTCCCAGCTGCTCCTCTTCCGATCCAGCTCCCTGTTTATGGCCTGGGAAAGCAGTAGAAGATGGCCCAAGTGCTTGGGCCCCTATACCCATGTGGGAGAGCCGGAAGAAGCTACTGGCTTTGGATCAGCCCAGGTTCAGCTGTTGCGGCCATTTAGGGAGTGAACCAGTGGATTGAAGTGCTTTCTGTCTGTATATAGCCTCTCAAATAAATAAATAAGATCTTAAAGGGCATTAGCATTGTAAAAACAAAACCAGACCCATGTATCTTTATCCAGACTATCCTCTACTCTTTGCACAGGCATTTAAAAATAAACAAAGATACAGTGTTCAGTGACATCCCAGTACATTCAGCATAAAATCTGAACCCCTTACCATACCCTCCAGTACCTTCATGATCTGACTCTTCATATCTCATCTTTCTGCTGTGCCTCACTCGTGCTAGAATGTCTGTCACTGCTTAGCTCACACCATTCATATATTTTCTCAAATGCCACCCCTTCAGAGAGCCCTTCCTTATCTAAACCAGACTTCTGACTGCTTCCTTGCTTCACTCTATCTTGTTTTACTTCATAGCTCTTAGCACTACCTTACATTATAATAGGCATTTATTGTGTTTCCCTGTTTGAAATAAAAGCTTTGGTGCAGGTTGCTAGCCCAGCAGTAAAGATACCCACACCCCATGTTGGAGTCAGAGTACCTGGGTTCATTACCCAGCTCTGTCTCCTGACTCTAGCTAACTGCTGGTGCAGACCCTGGGAGGCAGCAGTGATGGCTCAAGTAATTGGGCTCCTGCCACCCATCTGGAAGACATGGACTGAATTCCCAGCTCTTGGCTTAGGCCCAGTTCTGGCTGTTGTGGGTAATCAGGGGATGATCCAATGAATGGAGTTGTTCTTATGCATGTTTGTGTATGCTCTTGGACACACAGTCTCTTATTCTTTCTCAAGTAAAATGAAGTAAAAGTATATATCTATAAAAAATAAATAAAATGTAAGCACCAAGAGAGAAATGGGTCCATGAATGAAAGTGTTATATGAATTTTTCTTAGTATTGTTCATGGATGTGACCTCCCTGAAGATTCTGGAAGCTCTGATATGTCATAGTGTTCTCTAGAGAAACACAACCAATAGGATGTGCACATATAGACTCGTAGAAATGTTTGTTATAAGGATTTGGCTCATGCAGTCATGGGGGTTGCCAAGTTCAGAATCTGCAGAATTCACTGGCAGGCTTGAGGTCTAGGGGAGCCAGTGGTGCAGTTTCAGTCTACGGGCTGGTGGCCTGGAGACCAGCAGAGCAGACACAGTCCTAACACTATGAAGGCAGTCTGCTGGAGGATTCCCTCATGCTTTTTGTTCTGTTCAGGCCTTTAACTGACTAGATGAAACCACCCATATTATGGAGGAAGGTGTTTTACCCACAGTTCACCAATTTTTTTTTTTTTTAAGATTATTTGAAAGAGTTACACAGAGAAGGAGAGGCACAGAGAAAGAGAGATCTTTCATCCGCTGGTTCACTCCCCAATTGGCTGCAACAGCTGGAGCTGAGCCGATCTGAAGCCAGGAGCTTCTTCCAGGTCTCCCATGCGAGTGCAGGGGCCCATGGATGTGGGCCATCTTCCACTGCTTTCCCAGGCCATAGCAGAGAGCTGGATTGGAAGTGGAGCAGCTGGTGCCCACATGAGATGCCGGAACTGCAGGCAGCAGCTTTATCGCTATGCCACAGCGCCGGCCCCCAAAGGTCACCATTTCAATGTTAATCTCATGCAGAAGTATCCACCAAATTGGCAAATAAGTGCAACCATTACAGATGGTATCTACCTTTTCTTTTATGTCAGGGCTTAGTATCCTTGCATTCCCTACATATGGGTATTCAGTACAAATGTATTGTTCTTTCTTTTCTAGAAACATGTCTCAGAACTGGGGTCCTTTCTCAGTTTACTGTTCAGTCTTTTTTTTTTTTTTTTTTTTTTTTTGACAGGCAGAGTTAGAGACAGAGAAAGGTCTTTGTTCTGTTGGTTCACCCTCCAAATGACTGCTACAGCCAGTGTACTGCGCCGATCCGAAGCCAGGAGCCAGGTGCTTCCTCCTGGTCTCCCATGCGGGTTCAGGGCCCAAGTACTTGGGCCATCCTCCACTGCCTTCCTGGGCCACAACAGAGAGCTGGACTGGAAGAGGAGCAACCGGGACAGAATCCGGCACCCCAACTGGGACTAGAACCCGGGGTGCTAGCACCGCAGGCGGAGGATTAGCCAAGTGAGCTGTGGCACCAGCCACTGTTCAGTCTTAATTCCATTTTCCTGAGTCCCAGCGCTGTACCACCAGGCCCAACCTTTTTGATTTGGGTATTGAGTTTGAAGGGCCTAGCCTGTCAGCTTAATCTAGCCCTCTCAAGTTTATTTGCCTGTGCAAAGTTTTTTCTGCTTAGAACTTAAAAAGTTCTTGAGAGTCAACCAAACCAACTTAATTAAGATCAATTTTGATAGCCTAGTTAGAGTTGACTTTATTTTTTAAAGATTTATTTATTTGTAAGAGTTACAGAGGGAGGAAGAGACAGATATTCCATCTGCTGGTTCACTCCCCAGATGGCCACAACAGCCAGGGATGGGCGAGACTAAAGCCAGGAGCCTCATCTGGGTCCATTGGGCTGGTGGGGCTTTTCCCAGGCCATTTACCCAAAACAGAAATACAAATGGCAAAGAAGTCCATGGAAAAGATACCCAGTGTCCTTTGGCACAAAGAAAAGCAAATTCAAACCACAGTGAGATACTTGGTTCACACTCACTAGAATGGTTATAATAAAATCAGAATAGGGGCAGGCTTTTAG
Source organism: Oryctolagus cuniculus (assembly GCF_051225735.1). Classification (NCBI taxonomy): domain Eukaryota; kingdom Metazoa; phylum Chordata; class Mammalia; order Lagomorpha; family Leporidae; genus Oryctolagus; species Oryctolagus cuniculus. The sequence continues at coordinate 121,731,272 of NC_142868.1, forward strand.
CCTGGTGTTTATGATGCTAGGTGAGACACCTGGCTCCCACATTGGAGTACCTGGGTTAGATTCACAGATCTGCTCCTGACTCCAACTTTCTTCTAATGCAGACCCTGGGGATGGGGGCAGCAATTTTGGCACAAGTAATTGGGTTCCTGGCTCCCAGCTTTGGCCCCAGGCGTTTAGGGAGTGAATCAGTGGATGGGAGCACGCTCTCCAAAAAATAAATATTTTGTAAATAGAAAGAAACAAAATAGCAAGTATTGGTGAAGATATACAGAAGTTGGAGCCCTCATACAGTGTTAGAATGTAAAATGATGCAGCTACTATGAAAGACTAAGGGGTTGGTCCTTAATATAACCATAGAATTACCACAAGATCCTACAGTTGCTCCCCAAAAGGACCAAAATTGAGTTCAAACAAAAACTTGGAGGTGCCTGTTCATAGCAGCACTGTTTACAGTAGTTGAAAGGTAGAAGCAACCCAAATGTCTATCATTTGTGATGGTTTTGCAAAATAAGGCATACATCTCTGTAAAAAAAAAATTATATTTGACCATAGGGAGAAATTAAGTCTATGACACGTGTTACAGTGTGGATAAACCTTGAAAACAGTGAAGGAAGCTGTACACAAAAGGCAGTTGAGTATGTTGTGAGTCCATTTATACAACATATCCGGAATAGGCAAATTGCAATTGCATTTCAGTTTTAGTTCAGAAATCCAATTGCAGGGGCTGGTGTTGTGGCATAGAGGGTAAAGCCACCACCTGCAGTGCTGGCATCCCATGTGGGTGCGGGTTCGGGTCCCAGCTGCTCCACTTCTGATCCAGCTCCCTTCTAGTGTGCCTGGGAAAACAATGGAAGATGGACCCAGTGCTTGGGCCCCTGCTGGCTTCAGATCTGCTCAGCTCCAGCTGTTTGGGGAGTAGAGCAGTAGATGGAGGATCTGTCTGTGACTCTGCCTTTCAAATAGATAAATCTTAAAAAATTGCAGTGTATTGAAATTGATCAAAAATGTTTGTATCTCTACTTTCAAAAAGGTACTGTTATGATTAACTACTAACAAGTTATGTTGAACTTTATTGCCTCATCGAGTTCTGTTAGTTGCCTTGGCTCAGCTGGACAGTTCTTGTTCAGTGGCCCACAGAGGTTGTCATCAGACAGTGAGTAGCTGGGCTAGGGTCATCTCTAAGTCTTCTTTATTCATGTTCGACACTTGATGCTGATTGCAGCTGACACCTCAGTAGGGACTGTTGGCTGGAACATCTACTTGTGCCTCCTTTATGTGTCTGGGCCTTGTCCCAGTTTGGCAGCTGGGTTGCATGTGTAAGGAGAGACAGAGCCAGGCAGAAACTTCCTCTTTATGTCCTAGGCTCAGGTGGCGCAGAGTATCACTTTGCTGTCTAGTATACTAAGTGCCTGCCTTTGTTTAAAGGAAGGGTACATAGAACTCACTTTTTGATGGAGAAGTGGCAAGTTTCTGAAAGAACATGTGGCAAAGGAAAAGGCATTGCAGTCATTTTGGGAAAATATATTCAGTACTCTGGCTACAACTGACATCCCTCCCCTATACACGTATAATCATTCCTTAGTATCTACAGGAGATCGGTTCCAGAACCCCTGAGGATACCAAAATTCTCAGATGCTTAAATCTCTTATAAAATAAGTATTCCACAGATTAATTGTACATCTTCCTGTATACTTTAAATCATCTCTTGATTACTTGTAATACCTTATAACAATGTCAACACTGTCTAAATTGTTGATACACTATATTGTTTAGGAATAATAAGATAAGTCTAACACAGTACAGATGTGTGTTTTTCCCCAAGTATTTACAAATAGAGTTTTGTTGAATTCCATGAATACAGAGATATGACTGTACATTCCCAACCTTTCCCAAGATCCTTCATTATCTCATTGCATTATAATAACAGCATTAGGACCAGTATTTTGTCATCTAACCAGATCCTAATGCGGATGAGACATCGTGTATGTGGTCCCTAGGCTATGGCTCCGTAAGTACTGCTTCTTTTGATCAAAAGACTGTACCAGGGCAGATGTTGTGGCACAGCAGATTGGGCTACAGCTTGGGATGCCTGTATCCCATGTTGGAATGCCTGGGATCAGACTTCAACTCTGCTTACAACCCAGTTTCCTGTTGATGGACCTTGGGAGGGAGCAAATGATGGTTCAAGTGCTTGGGTTTTTGTGGGAGATCCAGATGGAGTTCCTGGCTCCTCACTTTGGCTTGACCAGCCCTGGCTGTTGCAGGCATTTGGAGGGTGAACTGGCAGATGAAGGATCTCCCTCTTGCTCTGCTCTCGCTCTGCCTTTCAAATAAATAAAAATAAATAAGTAAACTTAAAGACTGTGTATCAAAGAGACAAATTATCTGCTCCCTGTACATCAGAATATAATAATATAGGTACAGGATAACCATTCTAGATACTTTTGTTCAAAAAGGCAGAAACATGCATACATGTAAAAATTAAGTATGCCTGGACATATGTTGCTAATTCTTTGAATCAAGCTCAGTCCTGCTTGGGTGCGATTCTCTATAGCTTTTGGTTCTATCCTTGGGCTCCTGTTCCTATTCCTTGAATCATTCTTCCTCTTCCAGAAAATGTAGACTGTAGCTTATTTAGTTTCATAGCCTTCTATCCTTTTGTAGTTAGTGTCCAAAAGCCTCTCTTCATTGTTCTTTTTTCCCTGTTTAAATCTAAGTGGATGTGTTTTTCATCAATACGGTTTTCTTAACAACTTTGTGGTTTTCCTGTGAGTCTTGCTGAGGCTTTCTCCATTAGACAAATGCCACACACACACATCTTAAGACAAGCCTTTCATTTTTGGCTCCTTGTTAGGCTGCTGTGAGATAAGCCCTTAAATTCTGAGTAGCCTTACTGTTTTGACAGAAAGAATCTAGGAAGCATACCCTTAAGATTCTTAAAGGACCTTTATTCATGAAAAGTGGATGGGTGTTGTGGTACAGGTGGTTAAGCAGTTGTTTGGAACACCCACATCCTATATAGGAGTGCCAGTTCAAGTCCCGGATGCTCAGCTTCAGATCCAGCTCTCTGCTACTGTTCTTGGGAAGCAGCAGATGGTGGTTCATAAATTGATGGCTCAAATGTTAAGTTCCTGCTATGCATATGAGACCTAGATGGAGTTCCTGGCTGCTGGCTTTGGCTTTGCTCATCCCCTGCTCTTGGGGCTGTTTTGGGGGAGTTAACCTGTGGATGGAAGATCACTCTCTCCATCTATTACTCTGCCTTTCAAATAAATAAATAAACCTTAAAAAAATGGTTCTGTGAGAGGCACTTGAGATATTTCTGATTCTTAAAGGATCTTTGAGTCACACAGTTGAATTTGGTCTCTGTCTTGAACCCCTTCTCTACCTAAGATAGCTTTTACTGATAAAAGGCTGAAAATGAGAAAGTTATATTTTCAGAATCAAGTCCTGGCCTTCTATTTCCTTTAAACTTCCCTTGACAGTTAAATGAGTTTTTGTTTTCTAAGCTCATATTTATCCTTATTGTACTCAGCTAAGAGAAACCAGTTGATACTTTTGAACATTCTCCTTGGAACTCTTATGCTGAATCCATCAGTTAGCTCATTAGGTGTAACTTTAGTAACCTAATTTTCTGTTCTCCATACACAGATGGTAATTTAGGGAAATTTCTGTTACTTCATAACAAGGGTCCCTTTCCCTCTAGGCTTCAAAAACAATTTTTTTTCCTGCTTTCCTTAAGTCTTTACCAGCAGCCTGTATGAAACCCCTCAGGCTTGTGGTAACAGTGTCTTTATGGTCCTTCCTCTTCCACCACTCATGCCCAGGCCTCTACCCACCCCCACCAGTCCCAAAGTGGTTACTGTGTTATATGTCTTCTTACAGCAGTATGCTCCACTTTCAGGTTCAAACACTTATTTGGTTATTTGTAGCTGTAGAACAGACTACCCTAAACTTGGAGATATTAAATAGCATAATTATTTTGTTATATTACATAGCAAAAATTATATACTTTTATTTAAAAATAACAGATAAATAACTTACAATGTAAATACATTAAAAATTACCTCTTGATTCTTAGGGGTTCTGGGTTCTGTAGCAGGCTCTTGAGGTCTCCTGAGGTTGGAAGGTGGCAAAGATCTGGAAAAGTATGTGAGGAAGCAAACACAATCAGTTTTAGAAATATAGTCTACCTGCCGGCGCCGCGGCTCACTAGGCTAATCCTCCGCCTTGCGGCGCCGGCACACTGGGTTCTAGTCCCAGTCGGGGCGCTGGATTCTGTCCCGGTTGCCACTCTTCCAGGCCAGCTCTCTGCTGTGGCCAGGGAGTTCAGTGGAGGATGGCCCAAGTGCTTGGGCCCTGCACCCCATGGGAGACCAGGAGAAGCGCCTGGCTCTTGCCATTGGATCAGCGCGGTGCGCCGGCCGCAGCACACCAGCTGCGGTGGCCATTGGAGGGTGAACCAACAGCAAAGGAAGACCTTTCTCTCTGTCTCTCTCTCTCACTGTCCACTCTGCCTGTCAAAAAAAAAAAAAATATATATATATATATATATATATATAGTCTACCACAATTAGCAAAATATAAAAGCCACAGCTGACCAGTCACTACAGGATAACTGGATAAAAGGGCAAAGGGAAGAATTGTGTGTTTATCCTGCTTATCTTCTGTGAACTGTACTATTGCATAACCAAGTTATATAAGGGGAAGCATCTCCTTAGAAAATGTCACTCAATAAGTGAAAAATGATAGAATTTTATACCACTTTTTGCAGTTTCTAAAAAGTTAATGGATGCAGACATTATATGTCAGTGTAACTATTAATATCTCATAAACAGAGACAATTGCAAAAATACTTGTAGTTTTGCCAAAGGGAACAAACTGCTGTCTGAAGAAGTATTTGGATCCAGCTCGCAGGAAATATGGAGGATAAGAACAGGTTAAATTGGATCATTAGCAAAATTTAATCTATAAAGCCGGCGCCGTGGCTCAATAGGCTAATCCTCCACCTTGCGGCGCCGGCACACCGGGTTCTAGTCCCGGTCGGGGCGCCGGATTCTGTCCCGGTTGCCCCTCTTCCAGGCCAGCTCTCTGCTATGGCCAGGGAGTGCAGTGGAGGATGGCCCAGGTGCTTGGGCCCTGCACCCCATGGGAGACCAGGAAAAGCACCTGGATCCTGGCTCCTGCCATCGGATCAGCGCGGTGCGCCGGCTGCAGCGGCGGCCATTGGAGGGTGAACCAACGGCAAAGGAAGACCTTTCTCTCTCTGTCTCTCTCTCTCACTGTCCACTCTGCCTATCAAAAAAAAAAAAAAAAAAAAAAAAAAAAAAAAAAAAATAAAAATTTAATCTATAGAAAATTTTATAGGTCAAATAACCTAGATTCTTGATTGTTGGAAAACTCAGAAGAGAATAAGACAACATCAAATATTTATTGATAAGGCTAAACTGTGGTGTCTAAGGATTGATAAAGACCAAATTTTCTGACTATTAGAACTCTAGGATACCAAATACTACTTAGAATATGAAGGTAGGCTAATGAATGAGATGCTTAAGTTTTTAAAAATCAGCCATCGGGTGGGGGGGGGGTGTTGTGGCACAGTGGGTTAAGCCTCTGCTTCGGATGCCCACATTTTCTATCAGAATGCCTAGGATCATGTCCCGGCTCCTCTACTTCCCATCCAGCTTCCTGCCAATGTGCCTGGGAAGCTATAGATGATGGCTCGGTTGCCTGGGTTGCTGCCACCCACGTGGGAGACTGGATGGAGTTTTTGACTTCTGGTTTGGCCTCGCCCAGCCCTGGCTGTTGCAGGTATTTGGGGAGAGTGAAGTGGCAGATGGAAGATATTTCTGTGTTTGTTTGTGTCTGTCTATTTCTCTCTGTCTCAGGCTTCCTTTCAAATAAATCAATCTTGAAAAACCCACTATTAGATGAAAACTATTAATTTGCATCATTATAAAATAATTTCTGCATGACATAAACTACTATGACCAAAGATAAAGGGAGATCACAAACTCAACAGAAAACTTTACAAACAGGACAAAACGTAATAGACTCGTGGCTAATTTCTTTAAATATAGGAGGCTGGTGGTATGGTGTGCAACTGCTGCTTCCAGAGCCTGGGTTCTGGTCCCAGCTGCTCTACTTCCAGTCTAGCTTCCTGCTAATGGACCAGTTGGGTCAGCAGTTGTTGATGACCCGAGTTGAGCCCCTGCCACTTATGTAGAAGACCAGGATGGAGTCCTGGCTCCTGGCTTCAGCCTGGCCCAGCCCTGGCTTCTGCAGCCATCTGGGGAGTGAACCAGTCAATAGAAGATCTCTCTTTCTCTTTATGTCACTCTTCATTTCAAATAAATAAATTAATGAATTAAAAATATCTATAAATCACGCATGGACAAAGGCATATTAAAAAGATCAACCTAGTTTAAAAAGCGGACAAATGATACACTGACAAATCACAGAAAAGGCAATAAAAATATATATAAATCCAAATTTCCTAACAGGTAAGAGGAAAGAGAAGAAAAAAATATGGAAAGAGTATAATCATAATGAAGAGAATTGTGATTAAAATGACACTGAGACACTGTATCTTCACCCAGTGGATTGTCAGTGATAAAGAGATAACAGTGTGTTGGAAAGGTGTGGGAAAATTTATGCTATCATATTACTAGAGGGCAGTTTGGCTAATTTGACAGTATTTGTCATCATGGCAAATTTTACTTTTAAGAATACTTTTTAAAAATTGACTTGGGGCCGGCGTTGTGGTATAGGGAGTAGAGTCATTGCTTGCTACAACTGCATCCAATATGGTTGCTGGCTCGAGTCCCAGCTGCTGCACTTCTGATCCAGCCCCCTGTTAATGCCCTGGGAAAGCAGCAGAGGATGGTCCAAGTGCTTGGGCCCTCGCACCTATGTGTGAGACCTGGAAGAAGCTCCTGGCTCCTGGTTTCAGTCTGGGCCAGCTCTGAATCAGCAGATGGAAGATTTCTCTCTATCTGTAACTCTGCTTTTCAAGTCAATAAGATACAAAGAATTGACCTAAGATTGTCTTTTCAGTGTTACTCAGGCAGCATTATTTATGATAACAAAAATTTAGATGAGACTTCAGTGTCCATCAGTAGGAGGTAGTTGACAGTACATTAACTAGCATCCATAAATGGATCACTTGAGTTGTAAGATCCACTAGGAGGCTTTTCTTATTTTTTTTTAATTTTTAATTTTTTAATTTTTTAAAAAATTTATTTGACAGAGTTAGAGAGACAGAGAGAAAGGTCTTCCTTCCGTTGGTTCGCCCCCAAATGACCACTATGGCCAGAGTTATGCCGATCCTAAGCCAGGAGCCAGGTGCTTCCTCCTAGTCTCCTGGTCTCCTACGAGGATGCAGGCGCCTAAGCACTTGGGCCCTCCTCCACTGCCTTCCCGGGCCACAGCAGAGAGCTAGACTGGAAGAGGAACAACCTGGACTAGAACCCGGCGCCCATATGGGATGCCGGCGCCGCTGGTGGAGGATTAGCCAATTGAGCCATGGTGCTGGCCCTGGCTTTTCTTCTATTTTTAATAGGTTTTTCATACATTTATATACAATATCTAAAATATATATTTATATATTTATGTATTCTTTTTAAAAAATATTTATTTGAAAGAGTTACACAGAGAGAGAAGTCTTTAATCCGCTGGTTCATTCCCCAACTGGCTGCAAGGGCTGGAGCTGGGCCGATCCGAAGCCAGGAGCCAAGAGCTGCTTCCGGGTCTCCAACGCGGGTGCAGGAGCCCAAGGACTTGGGCCATCTTCCACTGCTTTCCCAGGCCATAGCAGAGAGCTGGATCAGAAGTGGAGCAGCCAGGTCTTGAACTGGCACCCATATGGGATGCCAGCATTTCAGGCAGCAGCTTTGCCCGCTACACCGCAGTGCCAGCCCCTAAAATATGTATTCTAGAATGAGCCTTAGTAAAGAACAGGGTGTATGTTTGGGGTGTCATTTGTAAAGATGGTAAAGGGCAGGAGAATGCACATTTGGGTAAATATGCATAGAATATCTCTGGTCAAACTGATGGCAGTAGTTGCTTATGAAGAGGGGAACTAGGTGGCTGGGAAACAAATTTGTGGAAGACTTCACTCTATACTTTGAAGTTTGATTTAAAATTTCAGATTTTAAATATAATACTAGGAACTTTAGTTATAGTGAAATATATTTTGCAAATATATATGGGTATATATATGGCTCACTTGAGTTGTAAGATCCACTAGGAGTCTTTTCTTAATTTTTTTAATTTTTAATTTTTTAATTTTTAAAAAAATTTTTTAAAAAAATTTATTTGACAGAGTTAGAGAGAGAGACGGAGAAAAGGTCTTCCTTCCATTGGTTCACCCCCCAAATGGCCACTATGGCTGGAGTTACGCCGATCTGAAGCCAGGAGCCAGGTGCTTCCTCCTGGTCTCCTACGAGGGTAGAGAGCTATGATAAAAGAAGAAACAGGGGTAAAGAAAAATGTTAAAAAGTACTGATGTGAATTTGGGTGTTCTCAAATTCTGTTAAAAGCAGTTTAAAGATGTTCAGAATTCTACACATTAATAATTGAATTTTTTTTGAAAAAATGATTTCATCTTTTTGAAAAAGTAGAGTCAGATCTTCCATTGTCTGGTTCACTCCCTAAATGCTCACAATAGCTGGGGCTGGGCCAGTCCAAAGCCAGGGTCCAGCAGCTCCATCCAGGTCTCCCATTTGGGTGGCAGGGACCCCAGACACTTGAGCCATCATCTGCTATCTCCCAGGAAGCTGGATCAGAAGCAGAATAGCCAGAGATACGAGCATCTCAAGGAGCAGCTTAATCCACTGCACCACAGTGCCTGCCTTGAAATATTTGTAAATACCAATTATGTCTGCTTTACATGTTTTAAAACATTTGGTTTATTTTTTGATTTTTCGAGTTAGATTAACATGAGTTAGATGTTTACCTCTACACTTTGGCAAATAGAATATAAATTGCACCTGTGATGCTAGAATAATTTCATATATCTTGTGATCATGGAATATGTTTTCTTAAAAGTAAAGATACTTAATTTTTTGTTAATTTAGTATGTATTTGAGAGAGAAAGAGAAAACCCTTGTATCCAGTGGTTCACTCCACAAATTTCTGCAATGACCAGGGCTTGATCAGGCTGAAGCCAGGAGACAAGAACTGAATCCATTTCTCCTATGTTGAGTGACATCCAAATTACTTGAGCCATTAACTGCTGGTTTCCAGGGTCTGCATTAGTAGGAAGCTGGAATCAGGAGCCCACACTGGAATCGGGCCAACATAATTGTGTTTTTTTAACTTTTATTTAATATAAATTTCGAAAATACAACTTTTGGATTTTTTCCCCCCATAACCACCCCCCACCTGCAAACCATCCCATCTCCTACTCCCTCTCCCATCCCATTCTTCATTAAGATTCATTTGTAATTATCTTTATATACAGAAGATCAACTTAGTATATACTAAGTAGAGATTTCAACAGATTGCACCCACACAGACAAAGTATAAAGTACTGTTTGAATATTAGCTTTACCATTAATTCCCATAGTATAACACATTAAGGACAGAGGTCCTACATGGGGAGTACGTGCACAGTGACTCCTGTTGTTAATTTAACAATTGACACTCTTATTTATGAAGTCAGTAATCACCCGAGGCTCTTGTCGTGAGTTGCCAAGGCTATGGAAGCCTCTTGAGTTCATAAACTCCGACCTTATTTAGACTAGGCCATAGAGTGGAAGTTCTCTCCTCCCTTCAGAGAAAGGTACCTCCTTCTTTGATGGCCTGTTCTTTCTGCTGGGATCTCGCTCACAGAGATCTTTCATTTAGTCATTTTTTTGCCACAGTGTCTTGGCTTTCCATGCCTGAGAAACTCTCATGGACCTTTTTTAGCCAGAGCTGAATTCCTTAAGGGCTGATTCTGAGGCCAGAGTGCTGTTTAGGGCATTTGCCATTCTATAAGAGACCGACATACTCTGATACAGGTGGTGGGCATCTTCTCTGCTAGGCCAAATGCCTGCTCCCTAAAATGTACTTTGAAAAGAAGGTTTGTGTTTTTCCAATGTTCCTTAGATACAGTTAGTTATGGAACCTGGTTAAAGCATTTTCCCTGTTATTGCAGCTTGATTTCTACTTGGTATAAAGAATATTTTGTTTATGGTTACAATAAGTTTGAAATTTCAAGTTGATAAGTTTTAAATGGTTTCAAGTTATCAGTACCTTCCCAAATAGTATTTAAGTGCTTGTTTGCTTAATTTAAAGGATCCATATATTATTATTAAGGAACATCTGCATTTGTATGTTTTAGTTGGATTAAAAAAAAGTCACAAAATATTGCCTTAAGTATGTTCTATGTATAATATAAGAATTGGGCTGATTATCTGGAGGTAAGTGTTCTGAACATTTACCACATCTGGTAATATTTTTTTTCTGTTGGCTTTTGGTTTAATGATACATATACTAGAATTAACCAAGAATGAACTTTGTAGATTTAGATGAATGCCTCTAGGAATTGACTGTCTACAAAGTTAGCTTAGAGGTGGGAACTTTGGGTTTTTGATAAGTTAAGCTGAGATTGGAACTTTTGCATGAATGGATGTGTATATAGCCTATAATGCTTTGTATTTAATTGGACTCTAATTTTTCAGATATCTAAATTAAGTAAAATAGACATTTTATACTGTTGTTTTTTTCTTGCTAGTTAAAGCATGTGGCAAATCCCAGTTGTATTTGAGCAATAGTTAGCATACATGGCACTTAAAAATATTGATTGGTCATAGTCTCATAATTCTTTTTAAAAAATATTACTAATAGGAGTCTTGGTGCAGGAAGCATCACTGTTTCATTTCTAAGAATATAAATGTCTCTTGACTTTGATTTCTGAAAATAAAATTTTTGTTTACTGAAGACATTTAAAATAAAGGTATTGTTTCTGCCTTACCAACTCTAAAAATGCCCCACATTTCTTAACTCTATCGGTTGCAATGTTTTTTTCTCCTTTAGAGTTGTCTCTGCGGGAAATTTGTCCTCCGTCCATTACGACCATGCCGAAGATACTCAACTTCAGGCAGTTCTGGGTATGTAGTATGTCTCGGCTTTTGACTGTGTGTGTGTGCGTGTGTATGTGTATGTGTGTTTTCCTGGAATATCGGAATAGCTGCCTAAAACCTTTTAATAAGAAGTATATACTCTAGAGTTTTGCTGTGGTATCTTTGGAGGGACCTTCTGGAGCACTGTTGTATTTCTGGGTGAAAAATTTTTATGATGCCTTTTGGTTTTTTGATAATCAGCATCCAGTGGAGATGCTGCCCCTTCCCATGTGCCATCTTCTGTTCCATGGCAAATAGATTTATATGCAGAACTCAGCATATTGTAGCTTGAAAAAGTGTTCTGTTTGATATTTTATGATCTTTTGTAAAGGATTAATTTTATTGTATTTACAATATATAATTAAGGGAGAGGAGCCTTAAAAGGTCATGGTAGTTTTTTTTTTTTTTTTTTTTGAGTTTAAAGGAAATTGCATAATTTGAATATCTAGAGTTTTAAGTGTTGAAGGATAGATTGCTTCATTCTTTCTCCCTTAGATACTGTATTCTAAAAAAATTTAGTTATCCCTATATGTTAGGAGTTTTTTGTTGCAGACTTGTTGAAAAATCAGAAAAATATGATGTGCTACTGTGGTAGTAAACTTGGCTGCTGTGATCTGGATCAGTGGTAGAGAAGTAGATGTTACAGATCAGAGTTCTTTGATTCTCCTAAGTTGGAGAATAGATACAGGAAAGCCAAGAAATATAAATGTGTTCCCCATTTCTTTGATATAGGTTGACTGCTGGCAAAATTGCTGGAGCTGGCCTTTTGTTTGTTGGTGGAGGTATTGGTGGCACTATTCTTTATGCAAAATGGGATTCCCATTTCCGAGAAAGTGTAGAGAAAACCATACCTTACTCAGACAAACTCTTTGAAATGGTTCTTGGTTCTGCACCTTACAGTATTCCACTGCCAAAGAAGCCGGTAAGAGGTTTGTTTGTTTGTTTAGCATTTCAGTTTATCCTATGTAAGGCTTTTAAAAGGAGGTTCTTTTCATCTTGAAAATATTTTGGAAAAACAAATTGTAAAGTTTTATTATAACTGTAATTCAGTACAGCCTGTCAGAGGTACTTCATTTCTGTTTAAATTGAACTGGTAGTAATCTATAAGGTGAGTGTTTATCCTTTTGGACATGCATAAGTGCATACCATGGGGAAAATAATTGTGCGATCCACAAGGGCAAATAGAGGAGCAGTATAGGAGGAAGTAACCCTGGTTGCCCTGTGGATCGAAGGGGAATCTGTCAGTCTACGTTGTTGCAGCCGTCAAGCTCTGACTTGACAGCCGTAGATGTCAAATGGTCATGACGCAGCCCACATGTTACGTTAGCAATGGCTTCTTTCAGAGCGTGAAACAGTCACTGAAGTTTCAGCTACATTTTGATTGGCTGACAGAAATATCTTTCATTGTTCATGAGGCTTTGTACATACTCTTCATTTTCACTCCTTTTTCTGCATCAGAATTAAACTTTTTTTTTTTTTTTTTTTTTTTTTTGACAGAGTGGACAGTGAGAGAGAGAGAGAAAGGGTCTTCCTTTGCCGTTGGTTCACCCTCCAATGGCCGCCGCGGCCGGCGCACTGCGCTGATCCGAAGCCAGGAGCCAGGTACTTCTCCTGGTCTCCCATGGGGTGCAGGGCCCAAGCACTTGGGCCATCCTCCACTGCACTCCCTGGTCACAGCAGAGAGCTGGCCTGGAAGAGGGGCAACCGGGACAGAATCCGGCGCCCCGACTGGGACTAGAACCCGGTGTGCTGGTGCCGCAAGGCGGAGGATTAGCCTAGTGAGCCGCGGTGCCGGCCAGAATTAAACATTTTTAAAACTCAACTATTTCTTCATTTAAACATAGCTTCTTGTAACAATTTATTAAAGAGTATGAATTTTGGGTTTTTGATATTGGGCAATTCTTCATGCGATGAGGCTAGACATGGCTAATCCATTCATTCAAAACTGGATGAGCTTCAATTCTCCAGTAGGTAGAATGATGTAGGACCAATTTTGTAACAAAGATGATATTTAGAAAATCAAGTGTTCCGTGGTTGCCTGCCTACCCCACACTTCAGCCATCCTTTTCTTTCTTTTTTTCGATCCATTGACTTTTATTACAAATGTACTTGATCACTTGGCTTCAAAAGTTTAAAATCAATACCCTAGTTTCTGTAGGCCAGTACACAGCAAACTTTTACAAATTAAATACCTAGAAATTTGACCAAAATAGTAAAATCTGATGAAAATTGTGAAAATCCTTAATCTCTTCAAAAGAGTATAGTCTTCCCAGTTCTATTATACAATATTAATAATATTCACCATTTTTAGACTAGGTAGCTAAATTACATTTTTCTATTAGCATAAGAAAACTCTTACTAATAGATATTATTTGTATATGATCCAGTTAAGTTTGTGAATGCCATCTGATTGCAATATAATCAACTATCTTTAATTGAATTCCAATTTATACTTATTTAAGAATTTGTATAGTTGGAAAGGGATACAGGTTATTCTACAACATAGGCTGTGATAGTGCTGTTTTTCAAGGCAATAAGTATTTGTGCCAAAATGAAATTATTTTCTTTAGTCAGGGGTTAAAATTACTAGCAGCTTTCTTCATTACCTGAAAAATCAAATTGGAATAGTTATCCATATCTAAATGTGAAGGCCTAAAAAAACATTGATATATTTTCCACTTTGAGTCAAATTTCAACCCCTGCACAAGATAACTAGAAAGTGAGACTTTCAAGTTTTTTTTCTTTAATTTCCCTGTTGGCTTTAGCTTCTTTTCTTTTTTAAAGATTTATTTATTTATTTGAAAGTCAGAGTTAGAGAGAGGAGAGGCAGAGAGAGAGGTCTTCCATCCGCTGGTTCATTCCCCAATTGGCTGCAATGGCCGGCCGGAGCTGTGCCTATCTGAAGCCAGGAGCCAGGAGCTTCCTCTAGGTCTCCCACGTGGGTGCAGGGGCCCAAGGACTTGGGCCATCCTCCACTGCTAACCCAGGCCACAGCAGAGAGCTGGATTGGAAGAAGAGCAGCCGGGACTGGAACCGGCGCCCATATGGGATGCCGGCACTGCAGGTGGCAGCTTTACCCGCTGTGTCGTAGTGCCAGCAGTTTATTGCTTTCATAAAATAAAACTGTGCATTTTATTTCAGAGTATCTGCTTTATTACCTGTATGATTATTTGTGTAGTAAGTGTTTTCTCAATACTTACTATGTAGACATTAAAACTTTTTTGATAGACATAGAATAAGACCTGTATGAATGGATACTAATGTTATATTCATAGATGGAACTTAATGTCAGAAAGATGTTATTTCTCTTATGTGTCTCATAAATATGTTTTTACGGTATGTGTACATAAACATACAAAGAAATAGGTAAAGAATTCTAATGACATTTTCTAGAGGGTGAGGTACCAGACCTCATGATTTTAAAGTTCATATGGCAGAATTCATGATGTACAAGACTAGCCAAGAAAATTTGGAAAAAGGATGGGAAAGGGTCAGAAAACATTTGCTTTCTACCTATTATGTTGCTTTAATCAAATCAGTTCTTGACAACAGGAATAGAAATTAGAGGAATAGCACAACTACTGGAAATAGATTTTAGAAATAGATTTTATTCATACACGTTTATTTTGAATGTGAATTGGTAGAACTGTATGTGAAATTGATCTGTTAATATCAAAAATATAGCACCTTGATCCAGCAGTTCCTTTTCCAAGAAATTATCTTGCAGATAACATACAACAGCACTTTTTATTTATTTGGATGTTCATTGATTCAGTGTTTGTGAGACAAAATAAACAACTGGAATGTTGAATGGTTGACTAAATTCTGAGATAGTCTCTTTTTTTTTTTTTTTTTTTTTTTTTAAGTTTTAAGCTTTTTATTCAGTGAGAGAAATGTATAGGAGAGTGAGGGCCCTATCTAAAAGAGAGAGGGAAATCTGGGTTCATACCAAGTACCAGGAGCCAGCCATGTGGAAGAGCATGGAGGGCCAGGAAGCATGGGGTGGGTGGCCTGAGGGCCATGCGCCCCAAAGGTGCAGGACAGCAAGGCCCGCAATGCACAGGGGTGGAGGGAGAGGTTTCAGGCCGGGGCTTCCTGAGCTAGCTGGAAGGGAAAGGAGCAATGAAGAGACCATGTAAAACCACTGATGTATGCAAGTATTGCTTTGCTTGTTTCAGTGAGCCTGTGTTTCCTAATTTAGGAATGATAATGTTTTATTAAAAATAAAAGGGATATATTTCTTGTAGTTTCCTGTGGGTAAGTAGTCATCTTAGGGATATCTGAGACATGCTGCCAGGTTCTGACAAAATGTGAGACATCACAGATGGTAAATAAAATATTTCTGTTACTCCTTAACTTTCTCTGGCACATCTCTGGAAGTCTTTTATGGATAGTACCTTAAATCTAAGGCAGGTAGTAACTGGAAAAGAGAAAAGCAAGCATTACTCACAAATTGATGTGTAATTGCATGAATCCTGGAGATTAAAGAAACAAAAACTGATTTTCATTTTTACTCAGATTCTGTAGTAAACTTTGTTTCTGACACTGTAATTTGATTTAGAAAGTAAATAGAAACACCTGCTTGTTGTATTTGTAAAAGAATCTTTAAGGGGAAGGGCATATGTATACTTTATTGTTTGTCCTAAAAGAACCTTTTGTTAGTACTAA
Organism: Oryctolagus cuniculus; assembly: GCF_051225735.1. Taxonomy (NCBI): domain Eukaryota; kingdom Metazoa; phylum Chordata; class Mammalia; order Lagomorpha; family Leporidae; genus Oryctolagus; species Oryctolagus cuniculus. The sequence continues at coordinate 121,747,048 of NC_142868.1, forward strand.
AATATGCATTAGTGATTTGGAATAGAATTTTTGAACTGCAAATTTTCTAGTAATGATGACTTTTCTTACTGTGATTAATAAAATGCTTTTGTTGTAAAGCACTCATAATTTCATATTAAAAGCCTGAAAGACTTGACCTTTGAAATATTATAAATTGTTGTGTGCTGTCTTTTAGAAACAGTATTATATGTAAATTTTTTTTTTTTCCCCTCAAGATTCAGTCTGGTCCACTAAAAATCTCCAGTGTATCAGAGGTAATGAAAGAATCTAAACAGCCCGCCTCACAACTTCAGAAACACAAAGGAGATACTCCAGCTTCAACAACAGGTACTTCTATCTAAAACCATTCTTTAAAAATTATGGGGAAATGAATTGTTTTGATGTATTTGTCAAGAGAAGGCCCCCGGGGAAGGACTCTTCTGGTCCCCAGCTCTCACAAGTCATTCTTGTGCTCAGTTTCAGAGTTGAACATAGCATTGAGCTTTATTATGAAGAACTGAGTGAGGAAACAGTATAGGTTGTCTGGCCTGAAACATATTTATCTTTTTTTCCCTCTGACTCCTAGACTTTTCGCCTCTTTGGGTTTTAAGATTTATTCTCCCCCACCCCCCACCTCTTTTATCTACCTCTTCAGCAGTTCTTTAAGTAATCAAAGTGTCTTTTTGTAGTTCCTGCAGATATATTTTATCTTTGGGTTTCCCAGTAAACCCACCCTAATTTACAACTTGCCTAACTCTAACATGTTCAACATGAATTCAGTCTCCTTGGCTTTCTCCATAGTGAAACTTGTCCTTGATTCAATCAGATGTTTGTTGGCAGATGGTTCACTTAGTGTTATGTGCAGTCTTCTAGGCACCATTGGGTATAGTAATCAACAAAATCATTTTAGAAACAAAAAACCTCTGCTAATATTTCTTGGTGGGATTAAGGGAAAGAGATCAAGTAAAATGTCAGTATGAGAAGGGGAGTATTGCAGTTTTAAATGGAGTGGGTGAGAAAAGCCTCACTTGGAAAGTGTTACTTGAGGAAAGGCTAGAAAGAGAGAAGGGAGTAAGTCATGTAAAAAGCTGGTGGGGAGGCATCCCAGGCAGAGAAGCTAGTGGAAAGAGGCTTATTCAAGTGAGAAGCAGATAACGCTGGAGTAGAGTGAGTGTGGGACGCACAGCAGCAAATCCTACCAGAGAGGGAGCAGAAGGCCTGTTGTGGCAGTCAGTACTTGAAGCAGTGCTAAGAGATTTCATTTCTGAGTGGTGTGAAGAGGTGTTGGAGGGTGCTAAGCCAGGAGGCTAATACTTGACTTGAATTTTTGTAAGATCACTCTGGCTGTTGTGAACCAAGAAGGGACTGAGGGCAGAAGCAGGGAAGCTAGTTAATGAGTTTTTAACTGAGACCTTCAATTTAAAAAAGGAAACTGCATCCATTGGTTCCTCCTCCCATTCCGTCCCTAGAATTACTTCTTTTTCTTTTCCATCAAAACTTGTCATTAAAGTTGCAAGCCCTTGATTTTTAAAACTCTCTATGAAGTGTTTCTATTAAATGACTTCTGCTCCTAATTTACTGCCATCACTGTGAACTTTTCTTCTTGTATTTGAGTGTCATCTTGTTCCTGATCAGATGTCTTCTTTCAGTATCTACTATTCTTCAGAGTAATTGAAATTATTCTTTGGTCCGGGCCAGTGCTGTGGCTCAGTGGGTTAACGCCCTGGCCTGAAGCGCTGGCATACCATATGGGCGCCGGTTCGAGTCCCGGCTGCTCCACTTCCGATCCAGCTCTCTGCTGTGGCCTGGGAAAGCCGTAGAAGATGGCCCAACTGCTTGGGCCCCTGCACCCACAAGGGAGACCCGGAAGAGGCTCCTGGCTCCTGGCTTCGGATCAGTGCAGCTCCGGCCGTTGCGGCCATCTGGGGAGTAAACCAGTGGCTCTCCTCTGTCTGTGTAACTCTGACTTTCAAATAAATAAATCTTTAATAAAAAGAACAATTACTTGTGACACATTTTAAAAAGAAATTATTCTTTGGTAAATTTTGCTTTCTTTTGTGACCCTTCTTTATTACAGACTCTTTTCCTTCATTATTCTCTTTCCATGTTACAGAAATCTGATGTCTACTTCCTACATGTTTTTTTTTTTTTAAAGATTTATTTATGGCCGGCGCCGCGGCTCACTAGCTAATCCTCCGCCTAGCGGCGCCGGCACACCAGGTTCTAGTCCCGGTTGGGGCGCCGGATTCTGTCCCGGTTGCCCCTCTTCCAGGCCAACTCTCTGCTGTGGCCAGGGAGTGCAGTGGAGGATGGCCCAGGTGCTTGGGCCCTGCACCCCATGGGAGACCAGGAAAAGCACCTGGCTCCTGGCTCCTGCCATCGGATCAGTGCAGTGCGCCGGCCGCAGCGGCCATTGGAGGGTGAACCAACGGCAAAGGAAGACCTTTCTCTCTGTCTCTCTCTCTCACTGTCCACTCTGCCTGTCAAAAAAAAAAAAAAAAAAAAAAAAAGATTTATTTATTTATTTGAAAGTCAGTTACACAGAGAGAAGAGGCAGAGAGAGAGAGAGAGAAAGAGAGGTCTTCTCATCTGCTGGTTCACTCCCCAGTTGGCTGCAACAATTGGAGCTGCGCTGATCCGAAGCCGGGAGCCAGGAGCTTCTTCTGGGTCTCCCACGGGTGCAGGGGCCCAAGGACTTGGGCCATCTTCTACCACTTTCCCAGGCCATAGCAGAGAGCTGGATGGGAAGTGGAGCAGCTGGGACTCAAACCCCAGGCCTATATGGGATGCTGGTGGCACTACAAGCGGCGGCTTTTCCCACAGTGCCGGCCCCATACTTCCTTACATGGTAAGGATTAGTACTGTTACTGGAAGTCTTGCCTGAGTGTAATGATAGTTAAAATGCAGATGAATGTTGACAAGACTTCTTTGTCTTAGTGCTTTTCCAACTATCATTCAATTTGTGTGAGTTTGTGTTTGCAGTGCATGGTGCCCCTGTTTGTATATTATTCAGATGTATGGCATTACATGCCTTTGTGTTTTTAAGGAGTCAGATGTAATGTGGGCAGTTCTAGCAGTCGATTATTACGTGTTTGCTCTATTAATCCAAAAAAATATAAATGCCACGAGTAACATATATTTATAGCACCTACAGAGGCAGCTCAAATTATTTCTGCAGCAGGTGATACGCCATCAGTCCCAGCCCCTGCAGTTCAGCATGAAGAACCAGTAAAAATTGATCGTCCTGAAATTACTGGAGGAAAACCCACACCTGTAACTTCAGGTAGTTTAATTATTTATATTTACTGTTTTATAGATAAAGGGCTCATGAGAATTACTTAATGCCTAGGCAACTCTTAGACATGATGTAAGTATACATTTCTACTGCTCTTAAGTTTTTAGACTGGTTCAAGAAATTTGTTAAAAGTCCTAATAACTCTTTGAAACCAAGAAGATTAAGAGTTGATCCCTTATGCATTTTGGAATCATTAAGAGTGATGCAGTTTTAGAATTCTCGCCAGAAAAATGCTCTGCATTGATGTAACTGACAAGTGTGAACGATGGTGTGAGCTGTGAAAATTGTGTGCTGAAATTTGATTTACTCTTATTTACTTTTGCTGCAAGAGGAAGCATCCTCATCTTCTGTAAGGGAACGCCCACCTGAAGAAGTTGCAGCTCGCCTTGCACAACAGGAAAAACAAGAACAAGTTGAGATTGAGTGTATGTAAATCCAACAGCTTCTCAAGTCCTTATCAACTCTCAGTTGCTCTCAAACCTCAGCACAAGTTTGTCGTCTGACAGTCGGGTTTCTTTTTCTTCAGTGGCATTGCTCTGTTCACCACTTTAATTTCATCCCTTGTGTTTTTCACATCCGAATTTCTTTTGTGCAGAGTACAAGGCTATTAGTATATAGTTGGTGAACATTCCAAGTAATCCATGATCTTTTTCCGTTTGTTATGGCTAGTGCTAAAGATTCTTTATGCTCTGTGGGGGGGTGTGTGTGTGTGTGTATCAGAAATTGTGTATGTTTCAGTGACTTGCCTAAGAGTCTTTTAGTTGGTAATGAATGTGTAAGTACCTCTGAAGGTCAGAACAGCTCACTTTCTGAATGAGCGCCCCTGCCTCTGGACTCGCCCTCCAGTACTGCACTTACCTGGCGGTGGTGGGAGGTGGGATCTTCTGTATGGCACTGTTTCTAGCGATAAGCAAGTATATCCCTTTTTGTTTCACTTTTATGTTAAGGCTTTTGATGGTTTTAAAAAGTAGATAGCTAAAAATGTATTTTTCCTTACTGAACAAAGCACATGGGACACAATTTATTGCACTGTGCGGCAGATATTAATGTCTGGGGAGATGTCGTGAGCTGTTGTTTTAGATTCATCTAGCAGCTATTTGCAGTTTTTGATCTTTCCTTGTTACTGTTTGTTCTGCCTTGACGGGCTCCTCCTTTGCTTCTACTGCATTGGTTCTGTCATACTCTGAGGAATCAAGATGTTAGGGTTATGTAAAAGAGTGGAAGAGACAGAATGATGAGGGGTTAGGACATGAGTTTGGCTACCTGAATTTGGGTTTTTGTCTTTTTTCATATTGTTCCGAGTTCTTGACTGTGTGACACATGATTGAGAATTGTTGAATAGTTGACTTTTAATAGGTGAAATATTTCTACATTTTCCACCTTCTTAATTTTTCCAGAATCCTCTACTGTTTCAAACTGAGTTTATTGTTTTTTGGTGTGTGTTTTTTTCTTCCTTTATACGTAAGCACCTTGAATTAAGGTATAAATATGAGATGGAAGTATCTGCTGTTTCATCTCCCTTTTTTCTTTGTCCAGTTCCTTTTGTCTTTGTGAGTGGAATGAAAGTTTCCATGATTTTGTTTGCCCCTCAGATTCCCCCAAACTTTATGTGTGCGTGTGTGTGCTTGTGCACATGTGGGTGTGTAATTTTTACCCAGGGTCAGATCACAGTGAGTAGACCTTTGAAGAGGGCTTGAAGGAGCAGGTAGCCTCTCAGCTGTCCACTTGTTGTGGCTCCTGTGAAATGGCTCACGACTGTATGCTCAGATGTCCATATTACCACAAGCCTGTTGTGGGAACCACATTACCATGTTTCCCTCTCTTGCCTCGTTATGCCGCCTGCTCTGTAGTCCACCTTCAGTCTCACATTGATTGTGTGGTTTTTCCTCATTGTTAGCTTTCTCCTCATTTCTTTGTTGCATAGGTATCACGTGTAGCACTCCAGGTTCTGTTTGTTCATCTCTAGCTTAGGCTTCTTTTTCTCAGAATCACCTTTTTTGTTGTTCCACCTAAGATACATTTTGGTCACCTCTGATATAAATTATTAAATTAGTTTTCTCATTGGCTTTCCTTAAGTGACCATTTTTTCATATTAATATGAAATAATGCCTTGCTTTACTTAAAAATTTTGTTTCAAAGTTTCTGTTTGACATTCTTGAGGCATCAGAAAAGTGATCTTAATAGGAGACAACATTGGTTTCTGCTGTTTCTGGAATCCTTTGTAGAAAAACACTGTCCATTCCAATCTGCCTTTGCTCTTTTCGTTTGCATGTTTTCTTGTTTGTCTATTCTTTTCCTTAAGGTCTTTGCTATGTACTACTTTGAAAGTAGTGCTTCTTGCTGAGGATGGAAATGCACACCTCTTTTTTCATGTGGTCTATGTAATTGTTATTTAAAATGAGAAAAACTGGTGATTATGCTGAATTTATATCTTCTATGCACCTATAACATGATTCTTCCATTTGAAATATGTTAGCTATCTTAACCAAGTTTTTCCCCTTAAACCTAAAATATTTTGTATTTTCAAAAACTTCACATATAAATAGAAGAAAAATAGTGTAATAATCCCCGATAGATCTTCATCCATTTTCCATTATTAATATTTTACCATACTGTTAGTGAAACTTTTATTTCCTAAATTTGAATACTCTGCATTTTTAAAAAACACTTTTGGGGAAATGAAATGGAGGACTCAGTAGGAGAGAAAGAAGTTGTTTAAAATAAAGACAGTTCTAAGAGGAAGGATTTGATTTTAACTTTTCTGTTTTTTTAAGCTCTAGCCAAGAGCCTAGAAGATGCTCTGAGCCAAACTGCTTCCATCACTCTGCAGGCCATTGCTGCCCAGAACGCTGCGGTCCAGGCCGTCAATGCACACTCCAGCATACTGAAGGCTGCCATGGATGATGTTGAGGTAAGCCAGGGACTGATTTCTTCCTCATGGGTATCGGCTTTCTCTCGCTGAGTGAAGACAGGCTAGAGTACTTGTCACTAAAAAACAAACTGAGAGAAGCCTTTAAATGTCTTTGTAAATGAATTCTATATATAAATGCTTTATCTCACCACGCTGATGTATTTTCAAGAATTCAGATTTGTCTTTGTACCTTAATAATGTTTGAATGTAATTGTTGCTTCCTTATTTTTTGCCCTAAAATCTAAAGCCATTTCTTTACATAGAAAACTTTGTATTTTGAGATACTTCTAGATTGACATAAGAAGTAATAGAGAAGCTATGTACTCCAAAACACTAGCTATTTGAGTGCTTATGCTTATTAACTTACATTGAGTGCTTCAAAGAATAAAATAATATTCACTTCTAAGCATAATACTGGGGATCAATACATTTCTTTACATTAAATTCAGTAGTTCAGGATATGTATCTCTATACAAAGTAATTTAAAGAGTAAAACAGGGGCCCGTGTTGTGGCAAACAGGTTACGCTGCCACCAGTAATGCTGGCATTGCATTTGGCCTACAGGTACTGGTTTGAGTCCTGGCTGCTCCACTTCTTCTTCTTCTTCTTCTTCTTTTTTTTTTTTTTTTTTTTTTTTTTTAATAAGATTTATTTATTTATTTGAAGACAGAGTTACAGAGAGGCAGAGAGAGAGAGAGGTCTTCCATCTGCTGGCTCACTACCTAGATGGCCGCAATGGCTGGAACTGTGCTGATACAAAACCAGGAGCCAGAAGCTTCCTTCGGGTCTCCCATGCAGTTGCAGGGCCCCAAGCACTTGGGCCATCTTCCACTGCTTTCCCAGACCATAGCAGAGAGCTGGATCAGAAGTGGAACAGGGGGGTCTCGAACATATGGGATGCTGGCACTGCCAGCGACAACTTCAGCTACTATGCCATAGCGCTGGCCCCTGCTCTACTTCTGATCCAGCTCCCAACTGATGCACCTGGGGAACAGTGGAAGCAGACCCAAGTGCTTGGGCCCCTACACCCACATGGAAGACCTGGAAGAAGCTCTGGACTCCTGGCATTGGCCTGGTACAGTGGCACACTACTATAGAATTCAACCTAAAGACATTCTTTACATCCCATATCACTTTGTATTCTGGAAGAAACCAGCGTTCTTCATCTCCTCAAAACTTTTCATGGAATCAGCATTTCTGTAGAAATCTGCATGTGCCTTCTTTCCTGGTTCCACCACAGCAGACTTGCACAGAGCTGCAGTGCTCGAGGAGATGTGCAGCAACTCCTGTGGTCGTCCTGTTGGGGTGATTTCAAACTCGGGTATTGAAACAATTCAGTTATTTTTTTCTAAGTCAATTATTCTTTGGTGATTTAGTATATACCTGTTCATCTCCAGGGTCCATAAGGTAATTTTGCTTCATACCCACATGTAATATATCCAGTTTATATGCACTTGGAAAAAGAAAAAGGAGACGAAAGATAATTTTCAATAGTTCATTTAAAATAATTTTAAATAGTTTAGACAATTCCCAATATTCTGATCAATGTTTATATGGTGCAAAATGAGGAGAGGACAAGGTGTTGTGACTTGTCTGCCATCTCATCCTGGAGTAGCCAGGACTTAAACCGGTGCCCATATGGGATGCTGGCACTGCAGTTGACAGCTTTACCTGCTACGCCACAGTGCCAGCCCCAAGTAAGTGCTCTTTTTAAACATGTATGCTTTGTACTTGTCCTTAAACTGAAGTTTTGGTAGCCAGACCTGCAATTCAGAAAATTTTAGGCAGCAACACTACATCAGAGAATGACTTAATCAACAGGTGATTCACTTAAAGCTATTATTTTTTTAAAGATTTATTTATTTAGTTGAACAGCAGAGATATAGAAAGGCAGAGAGAGAGAGAGGTGTCTTCCATCCCCTGGTTCACTCCCCAGATAGCTGCAGCAGCCAGAGCTGTGTGGATCCAAAGCCAGGATCCAGGAGCTTCTTCTGGATCTCCTACGTAGGTGCAAGGGCCCAAGTCTTCTACTGCTTTCCCAGGCCATAGCAGAGAGCTGGATTGAAGTTGGACAAGCGGAGATTCGAACCGGTGCCCATTTGGGATGCTGGCATGCTGTAGGGGGTGGCTTTACCCACTACGCCATAGTGCCAGCCCCCTCTATTATTATAAACCTTGTCTGGTTGATATTTTCTTTTGAGAATCTAATAAAACTCCTTGGAAAATAGTTGACTGGAACACTAATTTTTTTATTTGAGAGGCAGAGTTAGAGAGAAGGAGACATAGAGAAAGAGAGAGATCTTTCATCTGCTGGTGCACCCCTCCAAATGGTCAACTGGCCCAGGCTGAAACCGGGAGTGTCCTCTTAGTCTTCCACGTGGGTGGCGGGGACCCCAGGACTCCAGCCATCTTCCTCTGCTTTCCCAGGCACATTAGCGGGAAGCTGATTGGAAGTGGAGCGGCCAGGAACCAAACCAGTGCCCATATTGAATATGGCGTCGCAGACAGCAACTTAACCCACTACACCAGAGCCCCTTCCTCCTAACCTCCCTCCCCCTTTTTTTTCTTATTTAGGATTTTGTGGAAGGACAGTTGATGGGAAGTGATTCATGAACATCTTTGTGCCTGTGACTGCTAGATTGAGTTCCTATTCTGGAGAGATACTATCTAAGTTTTCTCTTTTGAATTTAATGTCTTGTATTTTGTGCTTAATCTTGTTGGCCTATCTGATGACAGTATTAGCAGTTGTTCACGTTTACTTAATTCGCATTTTGTGTTTAGATTGCAGGTGAGAAGAAGTCTGCCCAGTGGCGTACAGTGGAGGGAGCATTGAAGGAACGCAGAAAGGCAGTAGATGAAGCTGCTGATGCCCTTCTCAAAGCCAAGTAATTACTCATGGACTTTAACAAGTAATTAGGGCCTCTGGTGGCTCTCTGGGCTGGGTTTTCCTTGGATTATCTGGGGAAGATACTGTAAGAGGAGGCAGAGACCCTTTCCTCCTGCACCTGTGCTGCTTCTGAACTGGTACCAGGAAACAGGAAAACAATGAGGTGAAAATAAATTTGACAGAAACTTACATAAATGATCTTATATAAACGTCAGTTTTGCTTTGGATTATTGTTGAGGTGGTGAGATTCCTGAGAGTTTCATAATTTCTGTTTTGCTGGGCTGGTTTAAACAGTTCTGTCAGAATTTGGAAAATATGTCATGATCTCTTTGCCCTAATTACCTAAGAATTGACTATATATTGTCTTTTGCCACTTTAACCTTGATTCCTAGAAGTTAACTGAAACTAGGATCAAGTGAAAAACCCAAGTATAAGACCAACCTCTGATGATGGAGGGCTGCATTTGGACTAAAGGTTCTCATCAACAGTGTGTAGTAGTTATTTTTTATTTAAAATTTTGCTGTTTTATTTATTTTTGATAGAGCCTTCTAATGAAGCACACGCCTTTTAGATTATGCCCACATCACTAGACAGTGTATCAGGGCTCTGAGTTCTGTGTTTTGTGGTGGCTGGGCCACAGTCTGACCTTTGAAGCATTCTAAATTGTCATTCTAAATTGACGTATTTGCTCAGTGAGGTAGGTCTCTGGCCATCTCCCTGGCCTTTGCGTTCCTTCAGTTCTTTGTGATTGACAGGGACATCAGCCTAATCCCTGCCAGTCATTAAGTGTTCACTGTGTGCCATGCACTGTGCCAGGTTTTTCTCATGAATTACTTCTAACCCTGCACAAGGGCGTGCAGCAAGTGCAAGCGTGAACTGGGAGTTGAATCCAAGTCTGTCTTGTTCTGAAGCCTGGGTCTTCCAGAATACCACAGGACCTCTGTTCCTCACTCGAGTAAATCTAGCTTTTGACTGAGTGTTCTCGGTAGTTGACAAACGTTTCTGTTGTTGAGTATAAAAACCCACTGAGTAACTTTTTTCATTTTATACTTATTTCATGGATTTTTAACAGTTGCATGTGAAAAATCTCATCAAAATGTAGAGTTGGCAAGGAATTATTCTGAATCTTTATTTCATTGGTTTTCAGAGAAGAGTTAGAGAAAATGAAAAGTGTAATTGAAAATGCAAAGAAAAAAGAGGTTCCTGGGGCCAAAGTTCATATAACCACAGCAGAGGGGAGACTTCACAACATGATTGTGGATTTGGATAATGTGGTCAAAAAGGTGCGTGTGTCAGGTCCTTTTTTTTTTTTTTTTTTTTTTTTAAGATTTATTTATTTATTTGAAAGAGAGGCAGAGGCAGAGAGAGATCTTCCATCTGCTGGTTCACTCCCCAATTGGCCGCAATGGCTGGAGCTGGGCCAATACGAAGCCAGGAGCCAGGAGCTTCCTCCAGGTCTCCCATGCGGGTGCAGGGGCCCAAGGACTTGGGCCATCTTCTACTGCTTTCCCAGGCCACAGCAGAGAGCTGGATTGGAAGTGGAGCAGCCAGGATTTGTAGCAGTGGCCATATGGCATGGCAGCACTGCAGGTGGTGGCTTTTACCTGCTACGCCACAGCACCTGCCTCATGTCTTAGGTCTTAAGTTTCATGTTTAAATGGAATCCTTTATTCAGAAACTTTTCAGAATCCAAGTAAATAATGATTCCTATCATCTTTCCCCTTTTCTCCCTGCAAAGAATATTAGTTTTAGTTACTATTTTCAGAAACTTGCCTTGGACACCTAGGGGATTGTTCAGTATTGTTGAAAGTTTATACACTGTGGAAGATTTCTGGTCATGAATTACTGCCACTTTTGAAAATTTCCATGACCCACAGAAGGAAGGAAGGGGACACATAAAGACAAGCAAGGACCTACCCCTGGCACTTCAGTAATAATTAGAATTAAAGACATATGCTCCTTTCTCTGAGCTTCAGGTATCTACTTATGTATTGTTTACACATTTGTAACCACACGTGAAGGAATATCACTTCAGTTGCCTGGAATGTTTATGGTGTTGTTTGTTTTGTTCAGTTTAACCAGATATCGCTTTAATTGCTTAGGTCCAGGCAGCTCAGTCGGAAGCTAAGGTTGTGTCTCAGTACCATGAGCTGGTGGTCCAAGCCCGGGATGACTTCAGACGAGAACTAGACAGTATTACTCCAGAAGTGCTTCCTGGGTGGAAAGGAATGAGTAAGTACACCTGAAGTGTTGGCACTTTGCTTTTTTTGATTTGTAACAACTAATCAGCTAATCAGAGCTTGCTCCAGCTTCTACATGTAGTCCAAACTCTGGCATCCACATTTCACTTTACAATTTATTGTTCCATCTTTTTATTTCAACAACATCTATGACAGATGACATGCCTGTGGTTATAATTCTATTGTTTTAGCCATGGTGTGCATGACTGTTGTTTTTTTTTTTTTTTTTTTTTTTTTTTTTTTTTTTTTTTTTTGAGAAGTAGAGTTACAGACAGTGAGAGGGAGAGACAGAGAAAGGTCTCCCTTCCGTTGGTTCACTCCCCAAATGGCTGCAATGGCCGGAGCTGTGCCAAGCCGAAGCCAGGAGCCAGGTGCTTCTTCCTGGTCTCCCATGTGGCTGCAGGGGCCCAAAGACTTGGGCCATCCTCTGCTGCTTTCCCAGGCCACAGCAGAGAGCTGGATTGGAAGAGGAGCAGCCGAGACTAGAACCGGCACCCATATGGGATGCTGGTGCCACAGGCGGAGGATTAACATGCCCCATGGTGCCAGCCCCACTTTGACTGTATTTTAACATATATGTGTATATATATATATATATATGTATATATATGTATATATATATATCTAAAATTTAAAATTGCATTTTTATTTATTTATTTGAAAGGCAGAGCTACCGAGAGAGATCTTTTTAAAAATAATGTTAACAGTCTTTTTTCTTTTTAAAGATTTATTTATTTTACTTGAAAGTCACATTTACAGGAGGAGAGGCAGAGAGAGAGAGGTCCTCCATCCACTGGTTCACTCCCCAATTGGCCACGATGGCCAGAGCTGTGCCAGTCTGAAGTCAGGAGCCAGGAACTTCCTCCGGGTCTCCCACACGGGTGCAGGGGCCCAAGCAGTTGGGCCATCCTCCAGCACTATCCCAGGCCACAGCATAGAGCTGGATCAGAAGTGGAGCAGCTGGGACTCGAACCGGCACCCACATTGGATGCTGGCACTGCAGGCGGCGGCTTCACCCACTACACCATAGAACCGGCCCTGAGAGAGATCTTCCATCCACTGGTTCACTCTCCAAATGGCCACAACAGCCAGGGCTGCCAAGCCGAAGCCAGGAGCTCCAGCCAGTCTACCACCTGTGTGCAGGGGCCCAGGCACTTGGGCCACTTCCCACTGTTTTCACAGGCACATCACCAGGGAGCTAGATTGGGAATGGAGCAGCCAGGACTCAAACTGGTTCCCATATAGAATGACAGCTTTGCAGGTGGAGGCTTAACCTGCTACAACACAACACCAGCCCCAACTGTGGGTGTTTTGAAAGCATGTATAGGGGCTAGCGCTGTGGTGTAGCAGGTAAAGCTGCCATCTGCAGTGCCGGCATCCAATATGGGCCACGGTTCGAGTCTCAGTTGTTCCACTTCCCATCCAGCTCTCTGCTATGGCCTGGGAAAGCAGTAGAAGAAGGCCCCTGCACCCACATAGGAGACCCAGAAGAAGCTCCTGGTTCCTGCCTTCAGATTGGTACAGCTGTAGCCATTGCAGCCAGTTGGTGAGTGAACCAGCGGATGGATGATCTCTCTCTCTCTCTCTGCCTCTCCTCTTTGTGTAACTCTTTCATATAAATAAATCCTTTAAAAAAAGGCATGTATAATAAATTTCTTCAGGCACACTTTGTGACTTCTCTATGATAACACACTCTGTTGAAAATTCACCCAAGAACCCTGTAATGAAAAGGAAATCCTCTTGTGAAAGCTTACGCTACAGAGAATTCTGACAGTGAAATAGTTACGTGGTGTAATAGGAAAAATCACATTTTCCTAAAGTGCTGAGTGCTAAAAATCACAGAAATCCCAGTCATAGCAAAATTAAATTACTATTGGGAGCCGGTGCTGCGGCTCAATAGGCTAATCCTCCGCCTCGCGGCACCGGCACACTGGGTTCTAGTCCTGGTCGGGGCACCGGATTCCGTCTTGGTTGCCCCTCTTCCAGGCCAGCTCTCTGCTGTGGCCAGGGAGTGCAGTGGAGGATGGCCCAAGTCCTTGGGCCCTGCACCTCATGGGAGACCAGGATAAGTACCTGGCTCCTGCCATCGGATCAGTGTGGTGCGCTGGCTGCAGCGCAGCGGCCATTAGAGGGTGAACCAACGGCAAAGGAAGACCTTTCTCTCTGTCTCTCTCTCTCTCTCTCACTGTCCACTCTGCCTGTCCAAAAAAAATAAAAATAAAAATAAATAAATTACTCTTGGAATGCAAGTGTCTGTTAGAAGCTGAAATTGTATTTCTAGTGTTAATGGGCTGAAGGTTTCTGGGTTGCCTCATGGAACCATGGCTGGTCCGTGTGGCTGAGGTAGTAAAGACAAGTGCGGGACTTTCATCCACATTGTGGCCAACCAAGGAGATTTAATGGCAAGAAACAGAGTCAAGATTGTCAAAAAAAAAAAAAAAAAGCTCAGACATTTAGTTTTATTTCTTGTATTTTTGAGAGAAAGAGTGATCTTCTATCTGTTGATGGACTCTTCAGATGCCTTCCAACAGCCAGGGCTGGGCCAGGCTGAAGCCAGGAGCCCAGGACTCAATCTGGGTCTCCCATGCAAGTCACAAGGACCCAGTTACTTGAGACATCATTTGCTACTTCCCAGGGTGCACAGTAGCAGGAAACTGGATTAGAAGTGCAGGAACTAGGACTTGAACCAGGCACTCCAGTTTGGATGCAGGCATTCTCGGTGGTGACTTAACTGCTGTGCAGAACTCCTGCCTTGATAACTTAGATTTTTCTTTTTTAAATGTTTACTTATTTGGAAGTTGGAGTGACAGAGGGTGAGATCCATCTGTTGGTTTACTCCCCAGATGGCTACAATAGCCCTGTCTGGGCCAAGCTGAAATCAGGAGCCAGAAATTCCAACCTGATCTCTCACATGGATGGCAGGGGCTCAAGCACTTGGACTGTCTTCTGCTAACTTCCCTGGCATATTAGGAGGAAGCTGGATCAGAAGCAGAGTAGCTGCTTCATGAACTGTTACTCTGATATGGGATGCTAGCATTGGAAGTGGCACCTTAAACTTCTGCACCACAGTGCCAATCCCTAGAACACATACTGTGCCAAACTTGTTAGTACTGGTTTGTGTTACAAGTTATTTCACTCTTATTATTATTTCCCTAAACTATAAATGTACTGGTGCTATTCATTATGTTCAGTACGTTGTTTTTCATAGCTGGGCAACCGTGCCAAACATACAATAATAGCTAATGTTATAGAGCATTTTGTGCTGTGTAGTATATTATAAGGGCTTCACATATATTAACTGACCACAGTAGCTCCATAAGATAAGTCTTTCCATTATAGATTATACCCATTTCATAGATGAGAAAACTGAGACACAAAGAGGATAAGTAATTGTCCCAAGTTCAGGGTAGAGTTAGGACTTTATTTTTACCTATTAGCTACGCTGTTGTCTGCCTGGTTGACAAAAGCAGTGTTTGCACTGGCAGCGTGATTGTAGCGAGGAGGAAAAGTCAGCTTTATGACACTGAGGTCAGAGGAGGGAGGGCCTGAGGGCTGGGAAGATGCTTGAAAGCTGCTGGCGTAATCTGAGGGTGCAGTGATGTGGACCACTGAGGGTGTGTGCCGGCGGCACTGAAATGAAGAGCAGGAAGCAGCCATTCAGCAGTTGGTCTGCCGAAGTACTTTCTGGTCCAGCAGTGCAGCCCCCAAGTGTGTGCTCAGGGAGACTCGGAAAAGTGTGCATTGCTACCGCTGTTGGTAAAAGCAGAAAAACTGGGGACAGCTACGTGGGCCGCACCTGTGGCAGTGCAAGTCAGTGAACAAGTACCCATCTCTCAGACACAGATGTGAAGAGAAACAAAAATCCAGAAGCATAAATAGAACAGGAAGCCACTTACCAGAAGTTTAAGGACATGCAAAACAAAACCACGTATTGTTAAGGAGGCAGGGGGATGTTAGATGTGAAAACGTGTGTAGAAATGGTAAACTCCACATTCAGAGATCATCTACCTGTGGGGAACAGCTGGGGCAGCCTCTGGGAAGTTTCATCACAGAGTTGCTGGAGTTGTAAAACAGGATGTAGTTGTGGAATGTTGCTATTCCTAGGGCACATCTCCTTTACTGCTTATAGACGATGGTGCATATAGCTGTATTGATGTGCCCTGTGGGGACCGATGTTCTTTTACCTTTTCCAATTCCCAGTCTCTCCTGCAGCATTGGAATTGGTCCGTGTTCCTTTGGTTGAAGTCCAGATTAAGCACTGGACGTTTAGAACCATTTTGGATGACAGATACCTGTCTTGTTGAGTATAAAGATTATTAAGAAGCTCCTGCTGGGAAGCAGCAGTTGAGACTGGCTGTTAGCATTAAAGCAGCGTCCAGACTGTCTAAGATGTTATTTTTTTCTGTTAATCTCAAATCAAGTAGCTGTTGTTCTTAGTATAATATGTATGTATAGGTTTAATGTAAACTTAATAAGTTCACTGTTTTAAAAATGTCCAAACCAGGAAAAGATTAAGTATATGAAATATTGAGAGGCTTGGTAATAAGAACAGTCAGGGTGGTGATTTAGTGAATTCCTCTATCGATTAATGCAAATAGGAGGGATAAAAGAAACCTGTAGTTTCTCTTTAAAGATTTATTTATTATTTATTTGAAAGGCAGAGTTAGAGGTGGAGAGAGAGAGAGGTCTTCCATCTGCTGGTCTACTCCCCAGATGGCTGCAAGGGCCGGGGATGGGCAGATCCAAAGCCAGGATCCAGGAGCTTCTTCTGGATTTCCCACGTGGGTGCAAGGACCCCAAGGACTTAGGCCATCTTCTGCTGCTTTCCCAGGCCATAGCAGAGAGCTGGATCAGAAGTGGAGCAGCTGGGTCTTGAACCAGTGCTCGTATGGGATGCTGGCACCTTTACCCACTACCCACCAGCCCCTATAGTTTCTATTAAAAACAACTAAGTTTATTGCTTTGGTGAATGGAAATCAGTCCCTTAACACAAAGATACTTCCAGTACTAATGATTGTCTTGTTTTCTGAAATGTTAGAATTTACCTTGGTTTATTCTGTTTTATAGTCCCCTTCCATTATAGGAAATAAGCTCTGTTATTTTCATTCTAATAAATATGCTTTTCCTTGTTCTGGTTAATGATTCCTTTTTGTTTTCTTTGTCTCTTTTTTAATGATTAAAGTATTATGTACTTAAAAAAACCTGTTCTTTTCTTTTGTAGGTATTTCTGACCTAGGTGAGTAATAATATTTTTTTTAAATACTTATTTCATTTATTTGAAAGTCAGGAAGATGGGAGAGACAGAGGGACAGGTCTTCCATCTACTGGTTGACTCCCCAAGTGGCCCCAATGGCTGAGGCTGGGCCAGACTGCAGCCAGGAGCCTCTTCTAGGTCTCCAACATGTTGGCAGGGGCCCAGCCAAGCATCCACGACTGATGCAGGAAGCTTGCTCAGTCCAGTCTCATGTGGGTGACAGGAACCCAACTACTTGGGCATCCCTGCTTCCTCCCAGAGTTCGCATCAGCAGGAAGCTGGAGTCAGGCACAGAGCTGGGTATCGAACCCGGTACTCCAGTATGGGATGCAGGTGTCCTAACTGCTAGGCCAGTTGTTCAGTCCTCTTTTCCTGTACGGCAATTATTTTACAATCAGTTGAAGCAAATTACCTTGTAGTGATGTAGAATTTTGATGGAATCATTACCTTTTTCATGTGTGGTAATTCCGTTTTGTTTCAGCTGACAAGCTCTCTACTGATGATCTGAACGCCCTGATTGCTCATGCGCACCGTCGTATTGACCAGCTGAACAGAGAGCTGGCAGAACAGAAAGCCACAGAGAAGCAGCACATCGCATTAGCCTTGGAAAAACAGAAGTTGGAAGAGAAGCGGGCATTTGACTCTGCGGTGGCCAAAGCATTAGAACATCACAGAAGTGAGATACAAGCAGAACAGGAAAGAAAGGTAGAAGAAATGAGACTCACGAGTGTGAATATAACTTGATTAATAATCCTGGCAGTCACTGACTTTAAAATGCTAGATGTTAAACCAGTGGTTAAGAGTGACTCACTACTATAGTTTTAATCTGTGGTTATTTAAAAATTGTACCTGAGAAAACCTGTTTGGCACTGAAGGGATTCTTTTTTTCATATTAATTAAGCATTTCTAATGAATAAAAGATACTTTATTTAAAAAAATAATAATAAAATGTAAGTCATCCAGCCTGCCTTTAGAGCGGCACTTAGCTCCTTGTGCTCCTCATCTCGGGCAGGGTTGAGCTAGCTGAGTTCCTCGGTGTTGAGCAGATGCCCAAATGGACAGAAGCAGGAAGCTGCTGCAGCTTTCCCAGTGGAGCCGCTGTCCCTAAAACGGTGCTGAAAGACTCTTGGATTTTGAGTGCATTTTTCTCTACCAGTGTTAGGTGCTTGGTGATTAAAAGTGGATGAACCAGCTCCCTTTTATTTTATTTATTTTTTTTTTTAAGATTTATTTATTTGAAAGGCATAGTGAAAGGGAGGAGAGGCAGCTTCCATCCTCTGGTTCACTTCTCACATGTCCACAATGGCCAGGGCAGATTCAGGCTGAAGCCAGGAGCTGGGAACTCTATCCAGGTCTCCCAATTAGTTGTTAGAGGCAGAAATACTTGGACCATCTTCTGCTTTCTTAGGTGCATTTGCAGGAAGCTGGATCTGAAGCCCTGCAACTAGGATTTGAACCTGGGCTCCCATATGGGATGCTGGTCTCACAGCTGGTAACTTAACCCGCTGCACCACAATGCTGACCCTGGAATAGCTGTATTAGCCCTCTGAGAACCTGGGCACATCAGGTCGTAGGTGGTGACGGTGGGCCAGTTGGGAAGCTGGCTGTGTACTGATCCCACATTCTTGTTCTCTGACCAGCACGGTGCCTGCTTTCTCCCAGTGGCAGTTTTTCTTCGCTAGGCTGGCTTTACTGCCACCTTGCTACCTGCTCCTTGGCTTCCTTCTCTCAAATACTTCCTCCCTCTCAAAAATTGGTATACCTTTGACAATGATTCTCAAACCTGTTCATCTACATCTCCCCGTGGTGGTTCGTGGTGCCGTGGAATTGAAGTTTATCCATACCTGATACATTTATTTCTAGCTCTGACCTCTGACTTGTCTTCAGATTCCTATCCAACAATCTACTTGTTAACTCAGGCTGGAGTTTCAGTAGTCATTTCCAGCTCAACATGTTCAAAACAAACTTGATTCTCTCTAACCTGTCTCCCATGTCCTCAGCTCATTTCTCTCTAAATAAAGCACCATCTAGCCAGCTGTTCAAGATAAATCCTGCTTGGTTATTCCTCTATCAACTCTAATAGTCCTAACAGATCCCAAATCTGTCCACTTTTTCTTCATTCCCATTATGTTAGTCCAGGTTTTCATTCTACGTCTATTTATTTACACAGGCACGTCTTCCTCACATAACATAATCAGATGGGACCCTGCACTGCTGAGTATCCTTGACTGACTGCCCACTACGTTTCATGTAAAACCCATAGCAGTACCCAGAAGGCCTGTGATCTCACCTGCCTGCTGTGAGCCAGGCTCTTGGGCATGTCACTGCTGTTCTGTGCCTTGACCTTGTCCTTCACATAGGGAGTCTTGTACTTCCTCTCCCTGACACATTTTCCTGGCTCCTCTCTTTAAACTTTAGTTCAAGCTTAGCAGCTCCCTTCTCAGAAAGGTCTTTCCTATCACTTCAATTTTGTTCTTTTTTTTTTTTTTTTTTTTTTTTTTCTTTTTTCCTTAAAGATTTATTTAAGGAGGCCGGTGCTGAAGCCGCCGTTGGCAGGGCCGACATTCCATAGGGGTGCTGGTTCAGGTCTTGGATGCTTTACTGTGATCCAGCTCTGCTGTGGCCTGGGAAGCAGTGGAGGATGGCCCAAGTCCTTGGGCCTCTGGAACTCTATCTGAGAGACCCATGTGGTTGCAGGAGTCCAAACACTTGGGCTACCTTCCACTGCTTTCCCAAACTTATTAGCTGGGAGCAGGACTAGAAGTGGAGCAGCCAAGAATCAAATTGGCACCCACATCGGATGCCAGCTTCACAAGCAGCAGCTTAACCCCGCTGCACCACCATGCTGGCTCCTCGCTTCTAAAATAGAGCCTCTATTTTATTGTTTTAATTCTGTTTCCTTAATTTATAAGATATATTTATATATCTTACAGAAGACAGAACATCTTTTTTTTAAGATTTATTTGAAAGAGGTAGAGGCAGAGAGAGGAAGGGAGGGAGAAAGGGAGGAAGAGAGGGAGGGAGGGAGGGAGGGAGGTCTTTCATCTACTGGTTGACTCCGCAGATGACCGCAACCGCCAGAGCTGTGCCAGCCAGGAGCCAGGAGCTTCTCCCAGGTCTCCCACATGGGTGCAGGGGCTCATGGATTTGAGCCATCTTCCACTGTTTTCCCAGGCCATAGCTGGATGGGAAATGGAGCAGATGGGACTTGAACCGGTACCCATATGGGATGCTGGCACTGCAGGCAGCGGCTTTTCTCACTATGCCACAGCGCTGGCCTCCAGAACAATCTTCCATCTCATGGTTGATTCCTCAAATGCCCCAACAGCCAGGGCTGGGCAAGGCCCTGACCATGAGGCAGGAACTGCATCTGAATTTCCTATGTGGATGGCAGGGTTCCAAGTACTTGGGCTGCCTTCCATGCACATTAGCAGGGAGCTGTATCAGAAACAGAGGCTTGACTCCATCCTAGGCACTCTGAAATGGACGGGATATACTAAGTAGTGGCTTAACCTGTTGTGCCACAACATACAGCCCTGTATACATTAAATGTATGCAGAGGGCAGGAGGTTGGAAAAACATCACAATCTGAGTTTCCCTTTTTTGTTTACTTTTCAACTGTCTGCTTCTTCCATTTAAATGTATATACACTGCCTGACGGCAGAAGTTTGTCTCTGAACACTGTTGCTTCCATGCACATAGTAAGCACTGGTGCACACAGGGCTAGCATTCCATAAGTATTTATGCACTGAATAGAACCACTGATTCATAATGTTTCTGAGAAAAATAAGTTCTGAATTGTAGATAATCAGTTTTAAATGACTTGTAATAGGACCTTTGGCTGTTATGTAAGATACAATTGTCTTCATACTTCTGGTTTGATATGGCTCATGTTGAATCTAAATTCATGTTTAAAAAAAAAAGGTATTTTCAGAGTAGTTTTATTTGTGTAAAAGAAATTGTGTTAGTTAACTTGTCCAAGGTCAAAGAGATGGTTGTGGTGAAGCTAGATTTGATCCCAGTCTATGAGGTGGGTGTTTGTTTATTTTTTTTTTTTAAGTACAAGTTTTGGAATTAGTTTCATCTCAGGGGCATGTGAATCTGGAAATGCTCTTAGGTGGGAGGCAGCCTGGTAATGTGGAAGAAACACAAGTTTTGGAACCAGAGATAGCCATTTGAAATATATTTTTTTTAAGATCTACTTTATTTGAAAGGCAGAGTGATGGAGAGAAATAGATCCACTGGTTCAGTCCTCAAGTGGCCACAAAAGCCACACCAGGAACTGCATCCCGCTCTCCCACGTGGTGACAGGAGCTCAAGCACTTAGGCCACCTTCTGCTGCATTCCTTGTGCAGTAGCCAGGAACTGAAGTCGAAAGCAGAGCAGCTAGGACTGCCCCCTGGGCTCCCATATGAATGCCAGTGTTGCAGGTAGCAGCTCAATGCATGGCATGGCGACGCTAGCCCCAGAGATCGGATTTTTGCCGTAGCTGTGTAACCTGTTTGAGTTGTCTTCCTGTGTTCAGCTTTCCGGTTCAAACAAAAAGAATAAAGAAGTAGCTCACATGCCTAACACATTATAGAGTCCTGGACATGGAAGCTGACGTTCCTAGTCTTTCCCTTTTCCTACCTCGGAGCACTGAGAACTAATCACCCGTGTGTTTGGATTCACAGGTAGAGGAGGTGAGGGATGCCATGGAGAATGAGATGAGAACCCAGCTTCGCCGACAGGCAGCTGCCCACACTGACCACTTGCGAGATGTTCTTAGGGTTCAAGAGCAGGAACTGAAGAATGAATTCGAGCAGGTGAGGACCTGTTGTGACGCCTCACCTGGCTGGTGAGCCTCCTCCCCCACCCCCTGCGTGTTACTGAGTCCCTCCTTTCCTTTTGAGGTACTCTGAGGATGTCAAAGATTGGGGAAGGATTTCTTACGTTATGTGGCCTGGGTGGAATGCAGTGTTGTATCAGCACTGCTGCTACCTGTGTGTGCACAATCAGGTGTATTTTATGTGTATTTTCCAACCATTTGGAATCTTCATTAAGGAATATTGGTAAAGGGGAATTAACACATTTAACTCCTGTTTCCTCTCCTCAAACTCCTGTACATGATGTGCTAGTCAGATGTCATAATTGAGACTTCTCTGAGAGGTAAGTTTTGAAGTCACAGCAGATCATCAGGATAGCTTGCAGTCATAATTGGTATCTACTCATAATTGGTATCTTATAGTATTTTTTTTTTAAGTTTTATTTAAAAGAGTTACACAGAGAGGAAGAGATACATTTTCCATCTACTGGTTCACTCCTCAAATGGCTACAATGGCCAGGGCTGGGCCAGGCTGAAGCCAGGATTCAGGGGCTTCTTCCACATTGCCCACTTGGGTGGCTGGGGCCCGAGCACCTGCGCCATCCTCCACTGCTTTCCCAGGCCATCAGGGAGCTGCATTGGATGTGGAGCAGGCGGGCCTTGAACCTACACCCATATGGGATGTAGGCTTCGCAGGCAGCAGCTTTACCTGCTACAGCCCCTATCTTATTCTTTATTGCAAGAAGGGAATGAGGTTTTTAAAATAAGGAAATCTTTCAGAAAAGTAAAATTTATGCCAATTTGAAAAAGTATTTTACTATAAGCTATATTTTTCTTATTAAAATGAATGTATAACCATTTAGAGGGATTTGAATGTAATTAAATTATTTTGTTTGGATTTCAGTATAGGTAAAGCTGGTAGATTTTTTTTTTTTTTTTAAAGATTTATTTATTTGAAAGGCAGAGTTAGAGGTCTTCCACCTGCTGGTTCACTCCCCAGACGGCCGCGATAGCCAGAGCTGAGCCAGTCTGAAGCCAGGAGCTTCTTCTGGGTCTTCCACGTGGGTTCAGGGGCCCATGAGATGCTGGTGCTGCAGGCTGGGGCTTTAACCAGCTGTGCCACAGTGCCAACCCCCAAGATTTACTTCTGACTTCAGGAGTCTTCTCTCCTAGTCTGCCTCTTCTGATTGAGGTTCCCTCAGAAAATGGGTAGAGGATTACAAATCAAATAGGACGGGCATTCGGGAAATTTCAGAGACTTGACACAGTGCAGGTGTTTTGTGACGACCGTGTGACGTGTCAGAGGCCCCCTCAGCGGCAGCAGGCAGCAGCTGCAGAGGACGAGTGTCGCTGAGCTGACAGGCCAAGGAGCTGTCATGGTCTCTCTCTGTGCCGTGTTTTACTTCAGGACCTGTCCGAGAAACTCTCCGAACAAGAATTACAGTTTCGTCGTCTCAATCAAGAGCAAGTTGACAACTTTACTCTGGATATAAACACTGCCTATGCCAGACTGAGAGGGATCGAACAGGCTGTTCAGAGTGAGTGCAGTCTTCTCTCGCAGTGCTGCTCGGTGCTGCTGCGGCTTAGGGTGATTCCAAGGATAAGTACAAGGATAAGTGGAGTACTCGCGCTGATGCCAGTCACACGGAGACTCAAGTCATGAAATTTTATTCATTTCTTAGGAAACTGGCCCCAAATTTGTTAAGTATTGAATGTTAGAAGTTTTACTTCTTACATGACAAACAGAAGATCACCATTTGCAAGGCAGCTTGCCGCAGACACTCTGCTCGTGTCTCATGCGCTCTGGGTAGAGGTGTAGGTCAGTGCGGCCTGTGCTTGCCCTCCAGGGGCTGGGAGGTTATCTGGGGGGGTGGAGTAGTTATGAGGCCTACATGGGCCATCTTACAAGGGATGTATCCTGAAGTTGTTGACAAATTGGGTGTCCTCAGGTAGTTTTGGTTGCTTATAGTCAGATGGAGAGAAAAATGTGCCTTTTGTTGCTGCAGGTCATGCAGTTGCTGAGGAGGAAGCGAGGAAAGCCCACCAGCTCTGGCTCTCGGTGGAGGCACTGAAGTACAGCATGAAGACCTCGTCTGCAGACGCGCCCACTGTGCCGCTGGGCAGTGCTGTGGAGGCCCTCCGAGCCAGCTGTGCCGATAACGAATTTGCCCAGACTCTGACTGCAGCCATCCCTCCAGAGTCCCTGACTCGGGGAGTTTACAGTGAAGAGACCCTCAGGGCCCGTTTCTATACTGTGCAGAAGCTGGCGCGCAGGGTGGCAATGATTGATGAAACCAGAAATAGCTTGTACCAGTACTTCCTCTCCTACTTGCAGTCCCTGCTCTTATTTGCACCTCAGCAGCTGAAGCCGCCAGCGGAGCTGTACCCTGAGGACATAAACACATTTAAGTTACTGTCATATGCCTCCTATTGCATTGAGCATGGTGACCTGGAGTTGGCAGCCAAGTTTGTTAATCAGCTGAAAGGGGAATCCAGACGAGTGGCACAGGACTGGCTGAAGGAAGCTCGAATGACACTAGAAACGAAACAGATAGTGGAGATCTTGACAGCGTACGCCAGTGCCATAGGAATAGGAACCACTCAAGTGCAGCAGGAGTAAGGTCTAGGAGGCTTTGTAAAGTCTCATGTCCTAGGAGATCAGGGATGTATGAAGGGTTTGGACTGGTGGTCCCAGGGTCTAGGAACGAGCAGGTTGAGTGCAGGTCTGTGTTAACACCTGTTGCATTTATATTCCTTCCACTTGCTATCATGTCAGTGAACTCCAGGTGTCCTTTCTTCACAACTTGTGTGTCCTGTTATTCAGGTTTTATTGATCAGGCTTGTGAGCCAATCAAAGTAATGTTTGTGATCCCCACTACTATTGATTTTGCCCTTGGAGCAAACTGAATAAAGCAACGAGATGAAAACTGAGTACCTCCTCGCTTTTCAAAAAGTAGCACTTCTAGTTTGTGTGCAGAAGCAGCAACAGCAGATATAGGAACTTCTAGTCACAGGCCACTAGTTGGATTGAAGTCTTGGCTTTGGTGAATTGACTCCTGCTGGTCACACGTGAAGTGTGATGTGCATGCTAGTGTATTTGGGGTCTATCATTCAAGTGACTGAAAGGCACCAGAAACAGTATGCACGCCTAACTTCCAGTGTTGCCCACAGGACAAGCGTGTTTTATGTGTGTTTATTGTGCATACGCAAGAAACAATTTTACCTTAAGCAGTGTTCTGTTTACGGTTTTGTGACTTAATTTTTAAAAGGCTTTACAT
This sequence comes from Oryctolagus cuniculus, assembly GCF_051225735.1. NCBI lineage: Eukaryota > Metazoa > Chordata > Mammalia > Lagomorpha > Leporidae > Oryctolagus > Oryctolagus cuniculus. The sequence continues at coordinate 121,771,696 of NC_142868.1, forward strand.
GAAAATCCATTCAGTAGAACACAGATGGAAACACCGTAATGGACCTACCTTGTTGCTTCCTGGTGCTGCTGGTGAATGTCTTCGCCGAGGTAGTGAGCCTGGAATCTCAACAAGGGGACTGGCTAGTTCTGTGGTGTATTGGATCTGCATTGCCATAAAACCCAGGGAACTTCGAGTTCACCTTTCTAATTGTTAGAACAAGTGCCCCGTTTGATGAGTAATTTCCCACCTTTTATTTTTCACTCCCTAGAGGTCAGCACCTCTTTATATAGTCACATTCTTCAGCGTTAGTGTTTCTTATTCATGTCTCTGTGCAGCAACACGTGAAAACTGTTAAAGGGGAGGGTCAACTTGTATTTAGTTACATTTCTGCCGGCAAGTACAAGTCCCTGCATTAGGACAGCTCTCCCTGCAAGGCAGTGACATTCTTTGATTTTGGGATACACTGGTCCATCTCTGGCCTGGGTGGACATTAGTATTATTTAGGTTCCCTTCTAGAAGAACTTTTAATTCAACAAAATACATGTAGTTCCTCAAATTAGAACACATGCTCTGTGGAATTCACGTGTAGCGGCCCTGAAGGTAAGGCACTCTGGGTACCCAGCTGCGGGCAGTTCCGAACAGGACAGTCCTACATTTTCTTCCCTCTGGAAGGGCAAGAAATTGCAAAATATATTAAGTCAGAAAGCAAAACTTGCCTGTTTATTAGAGATTCTTGTGATGTCTATTTTACATAAGAATAAAATATTACAGATTGTAAGCTTTGTGTCTCAATGAAGATCTCTGGCTTTCAATTCTTTGTACATAGTTCCTTTAACAAGGCCCCTCACTCCCACTGTTTGTTAGGAAACAGGATGATTTTGGTAAGGGACTCTGCATGCTTGGCCTTGGTTTTCCTTCCTCGTGCCTAGAACAGTCTTCCTGAGATGCTGATTTCAGTGAAAAGGAGGGTGTGCTTTGAAACTTGAATTCTTAGCTCTACCTCAAGGAAGAATCCACATGTAGCCCTGAGTGTGTGAGGCAAGGCAGCTCCTTCAGCGGACCTTGCCTGCAGTCACAGTGCTGCCACGTCGGCTGATCACCTTCAGCTAAGCCATCCCATCTTGTCCTCACGTGCATCTCCTGAGTGCCTCCCGCCTGACTGGTGCCGATTCATCATCACAACATAAGTTTCCTGCTTTTGTATTAATAACATCAATCCTCTGCTCTCTAACAGGTTCTGGATAAAAGCAGTCTCAAAGTTCCCAATGGGCCGTCCCAGCACTTCTACAGTAACTTGCCTGAACTCGCTGCAGAACACATTATTTGTGTTGTCAGGCAGATTTTCTTCATCAGATCGACTGATCATCACCTCCCCAAACCACTGGTCTATGCCTCCCTTGGTTTCCTCCTCTTTAACACATACAGGGACCCTGAGGTTCACACAAGGCATGGCCAGAGAACAGGGGTCCTAGCAAGGAAGTGCCATGGTTTCACTGGCTTGTTTCATTGAGGGAGTTCTGGAGGGATGGTGAGGCAAGATCCAACTTGTGAGAACTTCCAACGTTGGTACTGGTGGCAGAACTTAGGCTGTCCTGGCATGAGTCCTGACGTGACCTTTACACCTGCTGGACAGTTTTTGTTTCTGAAAGCCACTTGCTTAATCCCCAGATGACAGGAACCACCAGAGCTGCACAGATAGGAAACCAGGTCTTCCAAGGACTTGGGCCATCTTCTACTGCTCTCCCGGGCCATAGCGGAGAGCTGGATTAGAAGTGGAGCAGCCGGGACTTGAACTGGCACCCATATGGCTGCAGGTGGCAGCCTCACCTGCTAGGCCACAGCGCCAGCCCCTGATGGTGTTAGTTTTTAAAAATGTTCCTGGGCTTGATCCTTAGTTGCCCTGAATCCTCTAGAAGGCTGACAGCCAGACGGATGCATGTGCATAGCATTTCTTTAGTAGGTTCCTTTATGGAACAGGCTGAAGACAGGCTCACTGCCTACACCATTTTGTTATTTTAAACATCAGATATACCCATTCCTCTGCTAAAATGCCATTCTGCCTTTAAAGGCTAGTGCTGACTTTATAAAACAAGCTCTCCTCATCCATGTTCCTAGTGTCTATCTCGCAACAGCATGTTCTGTTTCAGTGTTTTCCAAACACTTTGACCATAACCAACAGTAAAATATTCACAGCATTATCTGGCACTTTTTTTTTTTTTTAATTGTATAGTATTTTAGATTGTCAACTAGGTCAACCCCTGCCCCGGATCTAGGTTTGATCCTAAAGACGTTTAGGTCATTAGATGCTGTTGAGCCTTTTGCTGGAATGCTTTGATAAATAGCTATACAACAGTCCACTTTACTGTTACACGTCTGCCCAAAGAAAACCCGCTACTTTCCAATTTCTAACTGGTAAATGCTGACACAACACTGAATGAGCCTTTTCCCACACATGACGTGAACAGTGACACTTCTGAACTCCAGTATTAAAGCTTTCAAAACTTAGGCTAAGGGGCCGGCAGCTGCAGTGCTGACATCATATACAGGAACCTGTTCAAGTCCCAGCTGCTCCACTTCTGATCCTGCTCTCTGCTGTGGCCTGGGAAAGCAGTGGAAGATGGCCCCTGCACCCACCTGGGAGACCTGAAAGAAGCTCTTGGCTTCTGAGCAGAACAGCTCCAGCCATTGTGATAAACCAGTGGATGGAAGACCTCTCTCTCTGCCTAACATTTTTTTTTTAAAAAAGCAAAAAAACTTAGATTAAGAACTGACTTTGTAGGAGGAAACAGGAAGCCAACAGCTAGGTTTACAGAACTGATCCTGGGCTACAGGAAGGTAAATGGAGCTGGGAGCTCCATGTTACCTATCCATACAGCACGTCACCAACATCAGCCCAGGCAGGGAAAGATGAAGCTCATCTTCCCAAGTACCTTGGTAAATCTAGGAAGCAGGTTATGTGCAAGCAGCCTATGGTTGAAGCCCTTGTGAATTAAGAGTTGCCCTGCAAACCTTGAAAGGTCTTGGTGGGGTGGGTATTTGACAAAGCAATTGAGACATTGCTTGGGAAGTCTGCATGCCATCTCTGAGTGTCTTCAGATTTATTTGAGAGTCTCCATTACGAAGAGTGAGCTTCATCCACTGGTTCACTCCCCAGAAGGCCGCACCAGCAGGGTCTGGGATAGGCTGTAGCCAGGAGCTTCTTCTGGGGTCTCCCATGTGAGCAGCAGGGGTCCAAGCACTTGGGCCATCTTCTCATCTTCTGCTTTTCCCAGGCCATTAGGAGGGAGCTGGACTGGAAGTGGAGCTGCTGGGCCGGCATCGCAGGTGGCAGCTTTACCTGCTATAGCAAACACTGGCCCTGCTACCGCAATTCTAATTCCAGCTTCCTGCTGAATCTCAGCTATGTGTACAGGAGACCTGGCCTAGTCTGGCTGCTGCAGGCATTTAGGAAGTGAAGCAGATGTAAGATGTCACTCTACTTTTCAAGTAAGAAGTAAAATGTTCTTGCTGTCTTGCGATACTACTTTAATGTCTTAAGAAATGCTGGGAAGGGATTTAAAAAAAAAAAAAAATGTATTCAAAAGGCAGAGGGACATAGAAGAGATATAGATAGCATCCATCTGCTACTTCACTCCCCAAATGGCTGCAACAGCTATCACTGGGCCAGGCTGAAGCTACTGACTTCTTTTTGGTGTTCCACCAGGGTAGCATGGGATGCTAGAAGTTCTTGACTATAAGTCACAGCAATGCACAATCACGTATAGAAGACATTTTATTCTTTTGTCATGACAACGAATGTGTCAGCATACACACAAAAAGGGAGACAAACGCCTGGGTGTTACAGCAAGACTATACACATGTACATGAGTTACAATATTTATTTACAGACTTCATTTAGAAGCTTTAGTTCTGTAAGTGAAATGCCAGTATTCTGTTCATTCGATCCCAAGATGCACACTCACATCTAAATATTCCCCCAGTTGTACTACTACAAGGCAGTCTCATGGAAACCGTTCATCATCTCTAACAGCAAGGAAGGACATGCAGCAGATGAGGCCAACCATGGCTGAAGCCAGAGAAAGGGAACAGCACGCTGATGGAAGCCACTCCCAGTCCCAAAGGGGTGCAGGGCTTCTCCATGAGCCAGACACCTCCCCTCGTGTCTTGGTAACAATGAAAGTGGTAGTGTTGCTGCTTAATTATAGTGGCACGTGAAGAGCTGACAGACTGCTGCAAGTTTACGTCACGTAGCAAGTTCACAAGCTCTGTATCCTCCCCTCTTGGTTACCACTGTGGCCAGGAAGACTCCTACCGTCCTTTGCCTTCACTGCTGTCACTATCGCTGTCGCTGTCACTGTCACTGTCACTGCTCTGTGCAGTTAGGTTGCCCAGGGCTTCCCTGTAAGGAAAGAAACTGGAGTTACATTGCCACTCAGCAGCTGAGGTCCCTGGTGACTGACATGCACTTTCATAACCAATTCTGAGGTCAGGAAGGGACTGCAGCTGTGCTGAACTGTGTTTGGTAATAGAAAAGGACCCAACAATTTGACTTGTATAACAAATAAAGCCACTGAATCAATACATCTCACTATTCTTTGGTAATCATCAACTGAGACAAGATAAAAGCTGTATCCGTCTGGATGGCAGGTGGAGAAACGGTGAGCTCCCTCAGGGTTAAGAGGCAGGTAGTTACCACTTACTTCTGTTCCTGGGTGATTGCAAATTCAGTCGTTACTCTCTGGGTGAGGGCCTCACACACAGGTAAGCTGAAGGCAGACGCCAGCTTCACCACCTCAATGGCCTGGGCGGGGCTGCTGGAGGCTTTTGCACTGTCCATGAACTCAGCCAGCAAATCATTTCTGTGAAAGGACGACAAGACAGGACAGTCCCCAACTAGGCCCCTTAAGGCTAGATTGTGCTTATAAATCTTTAAGTTCAATAACAAAATTCTCAGAAGTAACTCTGACATGACGTCTAATTGTGAGAATGATAGTGAACACTCATTCAATAGGCCTTTACTGAGAAGCTACTCAGCTTGCCCCAGTGAGCTGCAGTCACCGAGCACTGGCTGAAGCTGCCTGCCTCAGGCTGCCTGGCTAGTGGGACGCTTAAGGTTTGCTTGCCTAACAGAAGAGTACTCATAGGCAGAGGCCGAGGTCAAGAAATCCCAACACAGTTAAAAGTTCAGGCCGGGCTGCTGCATCTACATGTATGTAGGTGGGGCCTGTTAATTTCAACTTACCTAGGGATCTTATTATGCTTCTTGAAAATTCCAAACATGTTCCTGTCAAAGATGAGATGAGAGCAAGGTTATGACCATTAACAGAAAGAGGATGCAACCAGATGACTGCAGCTCTTGTCCCGGGACCCCTTTCCTTCTAACTACACCGTGAGCTTCTAAACGTACACATCTGGAGGCTCTGCTGGCTCCAAGCCCTGTCCACACAGCACTCCACAGGTCCACTAGACAGGCTAGTAATGTAGAGAAGCACTGGTGCCTGGTTCCTTGTTAAGGACCCCCCTGTCCTCCACGGAGGACGTGCATCTGTGTAGCTGTGCCATCTGTTTCCCTCAGTACGGCCGAGGTTCAGGGGTTCTAAAATCCTGTTAGAAGTTCAGGCTCAGATTGCGGCAAGTCTCATGTAAGTGCTCCCCCTCACCCTGCCACGTGCAGGACAAAGGAGAAGCACGAACATTCAGCTCCCATGATTCAGCTGAGGTCCGTACCCCTGCGCCAATCATCACAGCCTGATTCACAGCAAGTGTGTGCCAATCTGCCAGAGCAGACAAATACATGCAAATGCCAGACGCGGCTGCCACCAGCAGCACAGGTGCTGGTGTGCATGGACTACACTTCAATCTTTCCTTTCTTTGGAAGAGCTACAGAGGCACCCCTTTTCCATTCTCTGCTTTACTTCTAAGTGCTAGTGACAACAGGCCAGACTAGGCCAGGAACCCACATTTTTATCTGAGACTCTACATAGCTAATTGAGCCATCATCTGCTACTTTCTAGGGTGTGCGTTGCAGGAAGCTGGACTGAGCAGAGCAGGCATTGCTCGACTCAGACTCAAACACCCTGATCGCAACATCAGCATCCCGAGTGGTGTTTTAACTGCCGCACCGAACGCGGCACCCAAGTACTCTTCGAAGACAGCTGAGGCAGAAAGTCGTCTTCATCTTTTCCTGGATATATTCAACAGCCACATTTTGAACTAATGTTTAATTGAAGTTACTTTATTGTTCAAGAAGCTATCTAGGCAGAACCCCCCACATCCAACTCACTGACTCTTTGATCATACTTATATATTCGACAAAAAATACAGTGGAACTAGGTATTTTTGACTATTCTCACAAGGTATCCTTTTGATGACTTCCCGTTTGGCAAAATGAATATTAATAAGGTCCCATTCAATTAAATTAAAACCAGTATGTGAATGAAGTACTGATAGAAACTACCAGAACACAGAAAACAAAGATGGGTTTTAGTCGAGGTCATTTTTAGTAAATGTGAACAAATGCCAAAAGTCCAAGTATTCAGTCCATGTTTAAAGCTGAAGAGTGCAGGTGCAAGGAGCACCTTAAATGACACTTTAACACTCCAAATGACCAAATCACTTTTTAAAGATATATTTCTTTGATCACTCTGTTCCATTTAAGTAGCCTGGAAAATGAGGCTGACAGCCTGACTTGCCTACGGATACACTAAGCTGAAAGGACAGAAATGCAAAGTCTCAGTCCTTCAAAACTATACCCTTGGGCCAGCGCTGTGGTGTAGCGGGTAAAGCTGCCGCCTACAGGGCTGTCATCCCATATGGATGCCGGTTCAAGTCCCAGCTGCTCCACTTCCGATCTAGATTCCTGCTAATGTGCCTGAGAAGGCCGCAGATGATGGCCTGTGCCCCTGCCACCCATTCAGAAGACCTTTTAGAATTCCTTGCTCCTGGCTTTGGCCTGGCCCAGAGTTGACTGTTCTGCTCCTTGGGGAGTGACCAGCAGATGAAAGTGCTCTCTCCCTCTCTGTTGCTCTCTACCTTTAATTTATTAAATAAAACAATCCTCATACATTTGAGAATGGCTGTTGATATACCTAACTTCCCCTCCAAACTAGAGAACCTCTTCTCACTGTCCTGGGTATATGTTTTACATGCAAACACAGATGCTTCTAATGTACACTGTATACTCACCAGGCTTCCTGAGTTCTTCCAGCCCTTAAATACAGAATAGCTATACAGTTGAGAGGACTGGCTGGCCAATTGGGAGCAGTCTGTCTGGCATCCTGGCTTTCATACGTGGATTTGATATCCGCGGCACAATCAGCAAACGCCACCTGAAGCTGAGAGGCTCTGAGAGTCAGCAGAACTGCCTTAAGTGCTGTGAGAGGATTTACATTCAGGAGATTACCAGAGGGCCATAAAATTCTGAGCAATCCATTGTAACATGCCACACAAGTAAGCAAGCAGAAAGACAAAGCAGACTCTCTTGTGGGATAAACAACTCGATTACCCACACCTTTCAACTTCAACCATGCGCCTTCCTTTCAGATGGAAAGTGTTAAGAAGCAAGCTGCTATTCATGTCAGAGCAGAGCAGCAGTTTCCATGCTGCCTGCTTGGACTGGAGCAGTGACAGTGACAGCAGGTTCGTTTAGGTGCACCAGAATGTACACTTGGGTTTGGATGGCAGAGCTCTCCATAATGATAGAAGAAACCATGGAAACTATCCTTAAAAGGGCCTCCCTGTTACAGGATACACTGTTAGCACACATCAACAAGAACAGTGACACTGCAGCCCTACCTCTGGTGGGTGCTTATCTCTTGCCATGAGCTCCAAGATCTCTTCTCTCAGTTCTTTGCGGAAAGTGTGACCATATTCTTTACTATCTTGACATGAAAAAGGAACGCGAGAGAGCCGTCACCATCAAGTAAAACCAATACCCTTTCTAGCTGACATCAGATCACTGTTAGCTGTAATTCTTAACGTTTTTGGTGGGTAAAAAACGTTGCTGATGGTAGCCATTCTAGCTTTATCCGAAGATTCCAGAAAACAAGCAGGGTGATTAATAGAAACAAAAGCTGACTGATAATATAGAATCACCTAGTTTTGAGTCAATTCATCCACACACAACAGACCAACACACATATCACAGTCATGGTTGCTAGTTAAGAAATGCAGTAATCAGGGTCTTTCATTAGCAACTGGACCGAAGTGAAACACCACTCGTACAGAGGCTCTGAGGTCATTCAGACTTCAGGCTAACCGTGTTTTTCTCTGGGTCATGTCACATAACAGCTGTGCAGAACTTAGCTAGTTCCTATGTCATGAAGGGTCTGACTTTAGTTTTTATTTCAGTTTTATTCATGTTATCCAGTATCAGCAAGTAACTGAAGCAGATCTAATCTATTCCACTTTAAAATGGAAACTTCCACCCCAACAAAGTTAACATGTTCAATAATCAAACGGTAGGACACTGAACTGAGATGGGCCTGGACACAAAGCTGATTACTTACCTTTCCAAATTTGAGGAATCAGTTCTAGTCGATTGGCCACATCCAATGCTTGGAGAAGATCTATCAATGTCTGAGAGCTGGGAAAGAAAACCTGATGAGAGAAATACAAATTTATTTTTTAAAGCAGCAATCAGGAAAGTTAAAAGTTCATCTACAATGGTAAGTGACATATACAAATCATCTTACAGAAGGTATCAGGTCCTTGTACCACTTCAAGGTGACATCGATTTGTTCCATTAGACAAAGCAAACTGAAAAACTTGGAACTGTGGAGAGAAAAAGTATGCTTAAAATAAAATCCCTATGTCTAACAACAAGAAAATAATTACTGAAATTCTGTTATATGACGATGTGTTAGAAAATTTCAAGTATTTATAAACAGTATCAAGTTCAATGGCCTACACGGGATCAGGTACTGACCTTTACAATGAATACCACTTGAACATCAACTAGTCATTATGACTGCTTCCTCCTCAGCAGTATCCGCTCCCAGTGAGCAGACACGGAACATATCCCATTAAAAGCATTCAGTGTGAATAAGGACTTTCTCACATAGAAGAAACAATTCTCACACTTCCACGAGCAGCTAACTCCTTAAGCTCAAGCTTTATCCTCCTACAAGCAAGCCCACTTTAAGGAGCCTCTCTGGGCTCCAGTGTCTTTACCATTACCAAAGCAAGCAGTTTTGGAACAAAGCCTTTAAAGACACATCCTCCTATAATTAAGAATATCAAATATTAAGAGGGCTGAGGAAAAAGATACTAGACTTTCAAACCTGGCAATCTCACCACTGCTGTAATTTCAGAATGCTCAATTAACGCATACTGTTAAATCACAGGTCGGCTCTCTGAAACTGGAGGTGAAATGTGGATTACACCAACACCCTCCCATTTGTAGTGAAGCAACAGCTTGAGTGTAGGCGCTCCACTTTAGAGCATCCCAGACTCCATCTTTTTTTTTTTTTTTTTTGACAGGCAGAGTGGACAGTGTGAGAGAGACAGAGAGAAAGGTCTTCCTTTTGCCGTTGGTTCACCCTCCAATGGCCACCGCGGCTGGTGCACCACGCTGATCCGATGACAGGAGCCAAGTACTTATCCTGGTCTCCCATGGGGTGCAGGGTCCAAGTACTTGGGCCATCCTCCACTGCACTCCCTGGCCACAGCAGAGAGCTGGCCTGGAAGAAGGGCAACCGGGACAGAATCTGGTGCTCTGACCGGGACTAGAACCCGGTGTGCCGGCGCCGCAAGGCGGAGGATTAGCCTAGTGAGCCGCAGCGCCGGCCCAGACTCCATCTTAAGAAAGCATCCCCCACCATTAAACTCTGGTCTGAAACTTTGATCTACACTCATCCACCTGGCAGAACAAAGAAATTCCCTAGCATGATTGCTCAAGCTTAAAACAGATAGGCTGCACCTGGATTAATGTTAAGATTGTAAGAATTGACATTGGTTATTTGTTTCATATGGGCCTTAGGTCCACTTGACCCTTATAACCACATATTCCCCCCTCCCTTCCTGTGGTTTTTGTCTCCCTGTTGCTTTCAGCCTCAGGGTCAAGAGTTAGGGCATGAGCTGCTTGCTCTCCATAGCCATCAAATCTTATCCATGTGTGGTGCTCCTCTCACTCACTCAGGCACAACAGTAGAATCTACTAATGAAAGCACAGGGATACATTTCATACACTTACTAATAGAAATTACGCCGATAATCGGGTCCAAGGAATTTCCGGTTATCTCCAGTGTTCAAAAGGCCATGTATTTCGTAAGCAAGTTCTAGATCTCTGAGCGATGAGCACTGAAAATGTGCAGACAAGGTATTAATATGATATCCTTTGAACTGAACAGCAGCTCACTGCATAAGAAAAAAGGATACGTGCATGTGAAAATACTTATGTTTATTCAAACTGGTGGTTAACAGCAAGTAAATTATAACACTGGGGAGAATTATTTCAGCTTAGCAACTATACCTATAGAAATTAAGCTTACGGAAGACACATGAAATGCTCACTAACCCAAACCCCAGGAAGTAACTCAGAAACAACCACAGCGTAGTTACAAGGTTTCCCTCTTGGGAAACACCGACTGTTGTCAACAATTACAATAGCATGTGCATAAACCAGTGCATGGCACCTCTCTCTGCTTTTAAAATAAATAAAAATGAATACACTGGGAATTTTAAAACATAGATAGCAAAGTTAAATAAGAACTTGTACTTACAACTCTCATGGCTGACTGAAAAAACAAATCTGAAAATCAAAGTTCACAAGAGCTTTGGTTACTATGGGTGAAATATATTTCAAGTGAGTAACATTAATACAAATACAAATCCTGCTACCATAACTAGTTAGTAAACAAGCTAAAACTCAAGTGCAGAGGATGTGTACAGCAATAGCCTGCAGACATTTTTGCTCACAGAATAACCAGTGCACCCCTGCCCATGTGTGCCGAGCCCTCAGCATTTACAGGAGAAAAAAACAAGCAGTTTCTGCACATACCATCATCCGGGTCCTTTGGAGAAAAGCTCTTTCCTGTTAATTCATTCATTATGTCATAGATGATGAAAGATGATTCTTTTGAGGAGTCTCATGTAGAACAAGCAAACAAATAGATTTCATCATGCGTTCACATTCTGTACCACCCCCAAACACACATCACCTAGCACAGATCTGTTTTCCTCTGCCTTGGCTCTAAGGCCTGCCAGAGCTCTACAGGGAGCAAACCCTTGTTCAAGGAGCTCCTCCAGCTGGAACAAAGCACGCCTCTGATCACTTGCTCCAGTTAAAGACACCACCCTTCCTTCACAGTCTCTTCCTAAGAAGAGTGCCTTCACTGGAGTGCAAGTAACCAAATAAAGAACACTCCTCACTGAATTAATACCCTTAGAAAAAGACCTTCACCACAATCACACCAAGGTGGAGTACAATTTTAGAGGACACTATTGGAGGAACTGTTTATCTGTTTCTATGATAAAGTCAGTTACCTGCTAATTTTCCTAAAAGGTTAGAACAAAACAAAACCAGGGGCTGGCACCGTGGCTCACTTGGTTAATCCTCCGCCTGCGGCGCCAGCACCCCATAGGGACACTGGGTTCTAGTCCTGGTTGCTCCTCTTCCAGTCCAGCTTTCTGCTGTGGCCTGGGAGGGCAGTGGAGGATGGCCCAAGTGCTTGGGCCCCTGCACCTGCATGGGAGACCAAGAGGAGGCACCTGGCTCCTGGCTTCGGATCATCACAACACCGGCTGTAGCGGCCATTTGGGGGGTGAACCAACGGAAGGAAGACCTTTCTCTGTCTCTCTCTTACTGACTCTGTCAAATAAAAAACAACAACAACAAAATCCCTAGCCTAATGCAAAGATGTGAGTTTTGTAAAATTAGCCAACAGAATCAAGCCCACTACAGGAAGGAATGATTGAATTGTCATTTCTGAACCTAGGAAACCCTTCCTCTTTCTCAGGCTGGGTACAAACAGAAGCAAAAAGTTTCTGCCTACGATGTGCCTTACAAACCTGGTACAAGACAATGGGCATAATTCATTTAATCATCACATCCTGATATCCCTCGGGTAGGTAAATAAATGGCAGAACTGAAATTACAACACAGATGTCCCAGGCTCTGAAGTTCACAGGAGGTGACAATGGAGTCCCAAGGTCCACCCAAAAAGCTTCAAAATGAGGTTAACTTCCCTCTGGAGCAGCATAGTTCCCCAACTTTCTGCAAAGTTGAAAATGCTCTATATCCACATCATTGAATATGGTAGTCCCCATAGTGTGGCCAAGTACAATGTGAAGAGAGGAATTTTGAATTTTAGTTTTCACTAAGTAGCTACATTTGGCTAGTGGGTACTGTGCTGGACAGTAAAGCTGTGGAGAGGAAAAGGATCTCCAACCTAAAATACTCCTGTCCATTCCTATCTGTGTACCCACACTGCTCATACACTTCACCAATCTTCTCCCCTCTAGCTCAAATCACAAGGTAGGTCATTATCCTCAAAAAAATCTTTTTGTTCAGGTCGTAGATTGCAATCTGTGAATTCTCTATTCTTCTCTCATACGCAGAAAATACAAATGAACACAAATTGCAAACAGACAAAACAAAGGAGCCAATCAATTTCCTACAAAAACCAATACAACGTAAGGCCATACATACCATGTTGATAAAACAGTTGAATAACATGGTGATATGTTGCAAGTGACGGTTCTCAGATTATCAGGTGGATAGAAAAAAAGAGAAAAAGTAAAAACACAGCTATAAAGAAACTGAGCGTACTAAAGCACACTGAAGTTAACATTAAAATAAAGAATGAATTTCTATTTTCCAGTTCATCTAATTAATGCAAAGGTGACAAAATCGAAGACTGCATCACTTTCGAAGTCTAAAAATCTACTACTACTAGGAGTCTCATTAAGAACAATAAAGCCTACTGAAGCAAATTGATTCCCAAAGCAACCTTTAATAAATAACTGAAAAATATGTAACATATTAGTAGACATTTGGATTCAAATATCTAAGTATTCTAGGAAAATGTCATGAAATTTAAAACTATCTAGCTGAAAGTAATCAATCATCTGCAAAATTGAATGGTCCATGAACAACCTAAAAGATTACAACATTATAGTCTGCTACAAAGAATATGAAGATGAAAACCACATATTAAGTATAGCAGTCCCTAGGTATCTGGGGGATCAGCTCCAGGACACCACTTCCCCATCCCAGATACCAAACCTGTACATGCTCAAGTCCCGTACATAAAGTGGCACAGCATTTGCTCCAATGTATGCACATCCATCTGAATACCTTGTCTCTGGATGAGTGATAATACCCAACCCCATATCAACAGTTGGCACACCTCATGGTTTAAGAAATGACAGTGAAAAAGTATGCACGTGATCCTTACAAACTGTTTTTCCTTGAATACATCTGAGGCTCACATGGAGGGCCGACTGTACATGTCTAAGAGGGCCAAGTGGTGGAAAGGAAGTTCCCAATGTATTTCAAAGACAGCAAAAGAAATTACAGATTTTCTCTGCTTACGTGGGCCTGAACCCTCTGGTCAGTCCAGTTTGTCTTTATTAAGGACCCCAAGATCTATGCTCACCGATTCCGATAGCTTTCATTTCACGTAAAGTTTGTAAGCCCAGCATTCTTCCAACTGCATAGAATCTTCGGAGAGATTTCAGAATGGTGTTGAAAGTCTGTAGATTGGGTTTCACATTCTGTGCAACCATTTGTTTCAGCAGCTCCTAGTTCCATCACAATCAAGAAGTTTGGTGTTTACTTTAAATGTGAGGGTAGATAATTTGTCTCATAACTGTTTCGCCAAAAAGAAGTTTGCTTTCTATCTATGTCTAACTAAATTATCTGTAGTTAATACCTATTATTGCCAAATCCGAAACAGTAATTCTGTTACAGAAGCTCAACGTCAAAATGTTTAACTATCTTCGGTCATCTACCTATTAAGTCTTCCAGAAAATACTATTAGTAGTAATATCACCACCACCACCTACTACTAATACACAACAAAAATGACCAATATGGTATAAAAACATGCTTCAGTTGTAAACTGTTATGCAACAATCAATCCAGTAATTTTAATTTGTCACCTAGCAGGAATTAAAAAAAAAAAAAATACAAGTTCACTTTAGTAGCAACAAAAACAAAAACCCTAAAATGACTACAAGTGACCCAGGTATTCCAGAATTCTAGCTGTATGCTCTGAGCCCAGTAATTCTTGCTTCTCACACATCAAGATACAGCCATTTAGAGGGTTGCTGAACACAGATAACACCTCTGCTTGCAGTGGCGGCTATTTACACGCTCAATGAATGCTGCACCTACCCTACATATTGCTAGTAGTGGATACTCAATGGCTAGCAGAGAAAAGCTAAGTGCTCCTCCTTACCAATATATTATTCCATTTGTCCTCAAATTTTTCATTTGCCACCAATGCTGTTGCTTCGATCAAAGCATTGAAAGTGTACACATCAGCTGTTTAAAAAAGAAAAATTTCATGTAGATTCTTGAGAGAAGGAAAGAAAAGGGGAGAAGAATGAAGGGGAATTCAAAACAAACTCACCATGGAGTCTGTTGTTTAATAACTCTGTGTACAAGTTTAATGCCTGCTTATGTGCTCGGTACTGAAAGACAGTAAGCAAAAAGTATGTATCACCAAATTTATTCATTCAAGGAAATATTCACATTATCTATTATCCTAGGGCCAGGCTCCTGTTATGCAGGCTATAGTGCAGGGCAGTGGTTGCTTACCCAGGGGATGTTGGGTAACACCCAGAGACGTTTTTAGTTGTCACAACTGAGGGAGGGGAACAGCGTATTACTCCCATCCAGTGGGATGAAGAAATGCAGCTGCTCATGTTACATCCTGATTTCACAGAAATTAAAGATAAAAATAAACATACCTTCACCATTCCTCGGATCATTGTACAGTAGGAATGTGCATTTTTCTCTGGCATTAGAGCAAAGATTCTCTCAGCATTGTTTTTTACTCTAGAAACAAGGCAGTAAATGTGAATCAGGAAAACAGCTACCACCATGAACTGAGTGCTTACAATGGGCATTGTGATGAGTGCTCAAATATGCAATTTAAAATGATTCATACCCTCCAGAAAAGGAGCTACAGTTTTCATTTTGAAAATGCAAACACATCAAAGCTCAAAAATGAAGTAATTCGAGCTTTGCATGAAATGACAGAAGCCAGACTGAAACAAGCAGTAAGTTCCAACAGCACTGCATGACAGGGACACGGTGAAGCTTTCCCACCCTCATTCAGCCCGCAGAGGGGATCACCAGTTCACCAATATGAGTAACTGTCACACTCTAGCAGACACACTGACCTCTACTCCCTGCTCTAAAACATAGCTTTCCTTCTCCCAACAAACATCCACACGAGACACTTATTTAGACACTACATTCAGTTAAATTCTCAAATGTGGTTAAACACTATTCACTTTGTTTGGAACGCCTCAATATTTCTGCCTGCTGGTCTTTTTTTTTTTTAATTTGATAGAGTTAGACAGTGAGAGACAGAGAAAGGTCTTCCTTCTGTTGGTTCATTCCCCAAATGGTCGCTACAGCCGGTGTTGTGATGATCCGAAGCCAGGAGCCAGGTGCCTCCTCTTGGTCTCCCATGCGGGTGCAGGGCCCAAGCACTTGGGCCATCCTCCACTGCCCTCTCAGGCCACAGCAGGGAGCTGGACTGGAAGAAGAGCCACCGGGACTAGAACCCAGCACCCATATGGGATGCAGGCGCCGCAGGCGGAGGATTAATCAAGTGAGCCATGGCGCCAGCCCACCGCTGGCCAGTCTTAATTTAACATTACACTCCAGTGGCTATTGTTTGTAGAAAACAAAAATACCCAAACTTTGAGAATTAGAAGTATTTATTCCAAGGTAGCACCACTGATGCAACCACCAAAGGCATCATACCATGTGATGCATCATACCATGTGATGGCGGAGTTAAATGGGGGTTCCCTGGCAGGGGGACCCAACAGACATCAACCTCTAAACAGACTCTTGTGCTACTGACTGAAGATGAAAGAGTTCATGAAAACAAACTATTTTTGAACATCACAGGATTACATCCTCTTCAGAAGAAGATGGCACACATTCCTCAACCTCTCAGAAACTGCAATATAAAGCTCTAACTGTGTGCACATACCTCCAAATAACTCCAAACTTCTTCCTAGGCTTCTCAGCATTTTCGTTTGTAGTCTCTTCCTGTTGAACCAAAATAAAAGTTAAAGTAAATGGCATGCATTCTCCCAATCACACTGCTCAAAATCAAGAAGGCAAAGGGGGAAAACCAGTAAACACCTATGCCTAGAATGTTCATTTGTCAAATGTAAACAAGCAATTCACTCATGAAAAGTAAAGATACCCTTAAAGCAACAGTGATGGGCTAGAAACAAGATGAATCCAATGCATGCATCTACAGAGGCTACATCCAGCCTGATCCAGAGAGTAGTGTTCATAATTATGAATAAAAGAAAATATGACACAGGAGTATAGTTAATGCCTAACTCTGATCTCAGCAGGCTGACTTAAAAAACAAACAATAACAAAAAAAAAACCTAAACCTACATCAATCTTTTATTTATAAACCAAATTCTGGGATGGGTATACAGAGAGAGACAGACTCAACTGGCAGTAAAATGGGGCTGCAGGGCTAGTTAGGCTAAAGCGTCAAAAGATGCTGTAGACAGGCATGACCACTACTCACCATTTACACATTTTTAAAAGACTTAATTTATTCTACTTCCACAGCTAATGAAGAAAACTCAGACAAATCTGTATCAACACAAAGAAAACCCTCATCCCACACCCAAGGAGAAATTTATTTTCTCATGCCAATGAAAAACAGTATATATAGTCTTCTAGCCTGTGCCACATTTATGACTTATCTTTACTTAACCAAAAAGATCCTATTATCTGTAAGTGTTGAGTTGAGAGACAGGACACAACTCAATCTATACACAGCTGTAGGCACAAAACTGTTCTAAATCTTCCAGCCTGCTGTGCTCCCACCTGTCCACACATACATGAAGTTCTGAGGCAGCTAAGGCTATCGAATCTCCTTAGCCATTACACATCACAGTGTCACTGTTAAGTGGCATGGAGTACAGACACTAACACTTCTGCTCAGTTTTACCTAAACAGGTGGCTGATGAAGACAAAATATTTCTAAGAAGGGAACCAGTGCTAAAATATTTACTTAAAGTATTCCTCTTGCAACACTTCCCCTTGGCCTCCTGCCTCAATTTTTATCAAGGCTACTGCACCACACTACCTTTCAGTACAAATCTCTTATGACTACTCTGACACGTGGTACAAGAACTTATCCTATTTTGAAAACGTATTAATTCCAAAACAAATGTTGACACAAGTTATTACCAATTCTTCTGACTGTTCTCTTTGTTGAAAATGAAAATCAACTGAGGGTTCTTGGTCACCATAATAACATAATAAATCCAAAAGACTATTAGTTGTTTCAAGAGACACAGTGGTTCCTGTGGATATAGAAAAACAACAAAAACAGTTTCAAACAACCAAAATAAAAAACTTGTTAGGTTCTAATTCCTTATTTTTCCTACTAGCTATAGCTTTCTCAGCTACATGTCATCATCCACCACTTTATCAACTGCTAAAAACACACTCAACAGGAACTAAGATGTGCAAATGATGCAGAAAGAGACAAAATGCATACTACCCGTGTGGTTTGACAGGTACAAGATGTCATCTCATGCTGTTTGGTGTTCTTTTTAAGAGTTTTATTTATTTCTCCGAAAGGCAGACAGATCAAATAACTGCCTCCATCTGCTGGTTCACTCTGCAAATGCCTCTAACAGGCTGTACTGAGCCATGCCAAAACCAGGAACCTGGAATACAATCCGGGGCTCCCACATGGGTGGAAGGGACCCCACTATGTGAGCCACCACCTACTTTCTACCTCCTAGAGTACCATTAGCAAGAAGCTGGATTAGAAGTGCAGCTGGAACATAAGCCCCATGACCCCAATCTAAGATGCAGGTGAATCAAGAAGTGACCTTTTTTTTTTTTTAAAGATTTTTATTTATTTATTTGAAAGGTAGAGTTATAGTGAGATGGCGAGACAGAGAAAGGTCCTCTCTCTGCTGGTTCACTCCCCATATGGCCGCAACGGCTGGAGCTGTGCCAATCTGAAGGCAGGAGCCAGGCCCTTCTTCCCGGTTTCCAATGCGGGTACAGGGGCCCAAGCAACTGTGCCATCCTCCACTGCTTTCCCAGGCACAGCAAGAGCTGGATTGGGAGAGTGGCAGCCAAGACCTGAACTGGTGCTAATATGGGATGCTGATGCCGCAGGCGGAGGATTAACCTACTGTGCCACGACACCGGTGCCTCAAGTAGTGACTTTTAAAACCTGTCCTTACCTCATGGTTTTAACTCACCTCCAAAATGTATCTTCTGCTTTTTTTTCTTTTCAAGATATATTTATTTGAAAGGTAGAGTTACAGACAGAAACACACACACACACACACACACACACACACACAGAAACACAGATATTCCATCTGCTGGTTCATTCCCCAGTTGGCTTCAACAGCCAAGGCTGGGCCAAACCAAAGCTAGGAGCTTCTTCTGGGGCTCCCACATGGGTGCAGGGGCCCAAACATGTCATCTTCCACTGCTTTTCCACATGCATTAGTAGGGAGCAAGGTCAGAAGTGGAACAGCCGAGACTCAAACTGACACCCATAATATGGATGCCGGTTCTGCAGATGGCGGCTATGCCACAATGCTAGGTCCCCCAAAGTATCTTCAAACCCTTCCACTTAGTCCTTCTGACTCCGATCCATGTGAACAAACGTAAGTGTGATCATTCCACATTGGTCCAATCCCTCACTGAAACTGCCTAAAAACACTAGAGCAACTGCCTATAGTTCAAAGCATTGTGCTCATATCAAGTTACTCATTAACAATGGCAACTAGCACACAGGAAGTAGAATAATGAGACACAAGTTATTATTTATCTAAGGTTTGTTTACTCATTTGAAAGGCAGAACAGCGGTGTGTGTGTTTGTGTGAGAGAATCTTCCATCCACTGGATCGCTCCCCAAAAGGTCCCAACAGCCAGGTCTAGACTGTGAATAATCTCGAATTCCATCATGGTCTCCCATGTACATGGTAGAGGCCAATGTACCTGGGCCATACTCCACTGTTTTCCCAGGCACATTAGGAGGGAGGTGGATTGGAAGAGAACTGTCAGGACTGGAATCAGCACCCCAGTATGGAACATCAGCATCAAAAGAATTTAACTTGCTACATTACAGCACCAGCTCTGCAACTTACTATTAAAAAAGTAATTTCATCTTTCAAAAAAAAAAAAAAATGCCCATCAGGAAATTTAAATGCCTAGAAATGAAAGCATGGCAGAGTACAGAGGGCATATATGTAGTATCTGGAAAAATGACTGAACAGTTTCCTTTTGCTATGGTTTGGATATGGTTTTAAGTGTCTTCCCTAGAGTCATGTTAGTGGAAGGTGGCAGAACCTTTAAGAGGTAGGGTCTAGTATTAAGTCCCTAGTTCCTGCTAGGGGCACTGCCCTTGGGTGAGTTTAAGGTAGTTCATCATAGAGACAAATAGCCAATATATCTTTAAGACAACTGACAATGGTTTAAGCTGAAGTTTGCAACATCAACATGCCATATTCATGTGCTAGTTCAAGTCCAGGCTACTCTGCTGCCAACTAGCTTCCTGCTAATGCGCCTGGCAAGGCAGTGGATGACAGCCAAATACTTGGGTTCCTGCTACCTCAAAATGTCTTGTAGAGGGTCTGGTGCTGTGGTGCAGCAGGCTAAGCCTCTGCCTCCAATGCCGGCATCCCATACGGGCATCTGAGTCCGGGCTGCTCCTCTTCCAATCCAGCTCTCTGCTACAGCCTGGGAAAGCAGTGGAAGATGGCCCAAGTGCCTGGGCCCCTGCGCCACGTGGGAGACCCAAAAGCAGCTCCTAGCTCCTGGCTTCGGATCGGCTCAGCTCCAACCACTGTGACTGTTTCTGGGAGTGAACCAGTGGATTGGAAGCTCTGTCTCTCTTTCCCTCTCAAATAAATAAAATGAAATCCTAAAAAAAAAAAAAAGTCTTATAGAATAAAATATGTGAAAAACCTAGGACTATCAGACACTTATTAGGGGCTTGACAGATTTTCTACAACCCTTTTCCTGGTGTGTTGCCCCATATGATTAACATCTAATGTGGGTCTGTGCTGAAGTTCTTAGCACTGAGGCTTGTTTCTGGTTTTACCTGTTGGTGGTATGGGTTTGTACTTAGACTTGTTCAGTAAATGATCTTTTAATAACAATGCATTAGTTCTGTAGGCTCAGGCATTGCAGGCATTTGGGGAATAAAACAGTAGATGGAAAATCTCAAACTCTAACTTTCACATAAAAAAGAAAAAATGCACAGCCATCAAGCAGACCAGAGACAGTAGTACTGGCAATTTTTACTCAAAACTATCTGGATCACAGATCTGCTTTACAGTTCATGTTCCCAGAGGCGCTTTAACTGAATTTGGTCACCTGCTTGTAAGAGTTGGTCAAACATGTCCACAGAAGCTTTGACTTTTCTGAGCTTGATTCTTTCCTTAAGAGCAGCTTCACTTACATCTTCAATTTGAGGTTCAAAATACTCAGGCATTAAACACTAGGAAAACAAGATGGCTGCAGTTACTACAAACAGGTAAAATGGGAGGGTAGCCAAGGACAAAATTTTAATTTTTTAGAAAAAATTTGCTTATTTATTTGAAAGGCAAAGTGACAGAAAGTGAGATAGAGAGAGCTTTTAGAGATTGGTTCACTTCCCAAATGGCTGTAATAGCCAGGTCTGGGCCAGATCAAAGCCAGGAGCCAGGAACTCCACCTGTTCTCCCACATGGATGGTAGGTGCCCAGTACATGGGATGTCTTTTGCTGCTTTCTCTGGCACATTAGCAGAAAACCAGAAGTAGAGTGGCTGGATTTTGAACCAGTATTCTGGTATGGGATGCTGGTATCTGCAAACAGCAGCCTAACCTGCTGTGCCACAACACTGGCTCCAAGACAAACTTTTTATCATCAAAACAGTGAAACAAAGCTTCACTGCTCCAATTAGTATTTCCAGAGCCAGATCTCATTTATTGTTTTCACATTAATATCTCTGTAGGGAATCATAACTGTAAATAAAAACACACAAAAAACCTATTTCACTATCTCCTAGCTTGGTAGGAATTTTAAAAGCACTCAAATATAAAACCATTCTTCCTCCTTTACTCCCAGTCTTGGTGTAAGGTGGCAGAGCGCTCCCACTTTCCATGGCAGAAACTTCTCCTGATGCTGCTTCTACTCCAAACATTCAATACCAAGAAGGTATGTATCTCAGTCAGTATTTTTTCAAGCACATTTTTAATAGTAGTACTAAGGTAGGAACTGAGACAGAGATGAATGACATTCTCTACCCTCAAAGTGCTCATGATAATGCAGAAGGCAGTTAAGGGAATCATTACAAAACAGTGTGAGTGGTGCTGTCCACCATGGAGAGGACCTTGGAAGGTTGCAAATAATAGAGGCCTGCAGCTCAACACAGAACACTAATTCTTAGTTGAAAATACAGAAGCTAGCGCTATGGCTTAATAGGTTAGGCCTCTGCCTGTGACACCAGCATTCTATACAAGTACCACTTCAAGTCATGGCTGCTCCACTTTTGATCCAGCTCCTTGTTAATGGCCTGGGAAAGCAATGAAAGATAGCCCAAGTGCTTGGGTCCCTATACCCATGTGGGAGACGCAGAAAAAGCTCCTGGCTCCTGAATGCCTGGCTCTGGCCATTGCAGCCATTTGGGAAGTGAAACAGTAGATGGAAGACCCTGCTTTCCTTGGGGCCACCGCCTGCAATACTGGCACCCCTTATGAGTGCCAGTTCAAGTCCCGGTTGCTTCACTTTTGATGCAGCTCTCTGCTGTGGCCTGGAAAAAATGCCCAAGTGCTTGAGCCCCTGAGCCCATGTGGGAGACCTGGAAGAAGCTCCTGGCTTCGGATTGGTGTAGCTCTGGCCATTGCGGCTAATTGGGAAGTGAACCAGCAAACTCTTTCAACTAAATAAAATCATATATATTTCACTTAAAAATTATAAAAATGTAAAAGAGAAAAGCCAGGATAACAAGTGTTTATTCCATCACTGCCACTATCGTAGTCCAGGATTTGAATATTTTTACCTACACAACTGCACTGTTTTCCCAATCTGTCACTAGATTATGGTATGAGAACAGGAGGGGTCGAGTTTTGGGAAACAGGAAGATGTGAAGTAAAAGGTGCAGCTTATAGATGGCAAGCGTGAACATAGTATTTCCACGAATACACTCAGGAGGGCAGAGGTGCCAGTGTCTGGGTCTCCAGTGAACCAACAGCACTAAGCACAAGGCTCATCACACATTCACTGCATGACCACAGAAGAGAGTGGTAAACAGTAGGTAGTTTTAAGTAGAGAGCTCTAGGCTGCATTTCCAAGAATGCCAAACAGAACATAAGGGTTACTGAAGGAAAGACATGGGTAATAAAAGAGAAAATGACTAAGAAAGACAGCAATGCTTAAGGAGTGGCTAGGGAGCTGGTGAAGGAAAACTACAAAGGAGCAGGCCCAAGTGAGGGTCCCAGAAGCCAAGTGGAGAAGATATTAAGATTCAGGGTAAATACATAGAAAAAAGAATTTTAAAATGTTGGTATTTTGAGCACAGGTAACTCCATACATTAAAAGGCTTTTTCAATCAAATTACTACTTAAACAACAGTTATGAAAGCTTGATTTAGCTTACATTTATTTAATGTTATGTAAGAAGCCAACTTTCCTTACCGGTATATGAGGTTCAGCTATGTCCTTCTGAAAATACTTGGGATATGAATTAATAATAAATTTTGCTGCACTTTCTCCAGACTTCTTTGCCAATAAAAATGAACGCTATATAAAAAAATTGATACAAACTGCTATTTATATGTAATTAAGAGATCAAAGTTATACCCTCAGAACTATTCTCCCCTCACAAATAAGTTAACAATACATGAAATCCCAATTAAATTACACTATACCACATAGCTACCTTTCCTATTGAGAGTTAAACTGAGTGGTTCATTCCATCGTGAAAAACCCGTAAGCATTGAAAACAAAGCTAAAAAGTTTCCACATTACCTCAATCTAATCAAGGAATAAAAAAAAACCCTACCAATTTAGCTATTAGTTTTTATAAACTCTTCAAAGGCTCTTGTAACTTAATTATAGATGTAATCTTAGACACAAGCCAGTAAGATCAAAAGAAAAACAAAAAAACTTAGAAAAGTTACATGAAACTACTCACTCCTTCCAAAGAGGATGTTGGTATGAGGTAAGGATCATCTTGAAATGAATAAGGGACAGCTGTAGGGTCCTGTGGAAAAGACAAGTAACTATTCTCAGCTAGATTTTTATTATGATGACTTTGTAAGTTTTGGTGATAACAAAAAATTCTATTAAGTTTTAATTATATATATAACATACATGCAAAATATGCACCTATGTATTCATCTATTCAGACACATATATACACACGGAACATACAATATTGTACTCTCAGCTCTGCAAGGGTTGCCAGTAACTGCAAAACCAAAAGCAAGTAATGGCTCCAACCCCATAGCTGTTACTTAGGATTTGCATCTACCATCACTGGGTACTACTGCTATACTGCTCTAGATAAGGATCCTGGAAATTAACAAGGCCCAGCACCACCTTTTTGGAACAGAATTTTCTTCAAAGCACTGTCATTATCCATCCATGCCCAACTTTATCCAAAAGTCTGCTCCAAAGGGTCTCCAGGGGGTGTGAACAGCAGCAGCTTCTCCTATGACCTGCTGTCCAAGGTTCCGTTTTCCTTCAAATAGTTCATTAATTCCCAAGCAAAATCAACTCTCCTGCTCCACGAATGGCCACCCCTTAGAAATGCTCCCAAATTATTTCCTCTGTTCCTCTCTGTTCCAACCTGGACCTTTGTTTTATGGTAAAAACTCACCAAATTTCCTAAGTCTATTCTGATTGTGCCCTTGATGCCTTATCTCACTCGCCTGGACTTTCTTTGGGGGACCAGATAGCTTTTTAAATTCTTTTTTGTCCTCATTTTCTGCTCTACCCCAACCAATCATTAACTCTTCGAAGTCCTTCCTAGTCCTCCTCTCTTGGAACTATGCAAGGATTGTGTCTGAATTCTACACTCAGAAATGCACTTGGTAGGTATCATAAACATATTCTCAAATATATGTGTGTGTGTGTCTATACACACACAAACATGGTGGCTGAATAAATGAGTGACTTTCTTGGATTTTAAAGGCCAAGATCAGATAAGCCAGACAATTCTATAGCTTTAACTTGAAGGTGGCCTACGCTGCTTTCATTAAACTCTGAGACAACGCCAGAGGCCTGTTTCTCTTACATTTCAGGTATCTATGTATAAGATGCCTGTGTCCCATGTTGTTTGTTCATGCTCCACTCCCCGCCTGTTCCTGACTCTAGCTTCCCTTCAATGCAGAACCTGGGAGTCAGTGGTGATGGCTCAAGTACTTGGTTCCTGTTACCCTCATGAGAGACATGAACAGTGTTCCTGGATCCAGGCTGCTTAGTTCAACCCTGGCCATTGTACACATTTGGGGAGTGAATCTATGGATGAATGTGGTGTCTGCCCTACCCCCCCCCCCCCAATTTTTAAAAAGCCCTTTCTCAGAAATCAGTAGGGTATGCTTCAGTGTATATTTGGCCCAGTAACCCCTAATTTCAACATCTACAATACAAGAACAATTCAATGTATTTGTGATAATTTGACAGTCAGTATTTGGAGATATTTGGCAGGAAAAAAGATTTCAGAGACATTTTCCCCTAGAGTTAAAATTAGTAGTTTCTAACTAATGAAAAACACAATCAATCAAAAAGAAGTTCCATATCTGATACATTTACTTATCAGTTTCTTTTCCCTTTTTTTTTTTTGGACAGGCAGAATGAATGGACAGTGAGACAGACAGAGAAAGGTCTTCCTTTGCCGTTGGTTCACCCTCCAATGGCCGCCGCGGCCGGCGCAACGCGCTGATCTGATGGCTGGAGCCAGGTGCTTTTCCTGGTCTCCCATGTAGATGCAGGGCCCAAGGACTTGGGCCATCCTCCACTGCACTCCCTGGCCACAGCAGAGAACTGGCCTGGAAGAGGGGCAACCAGGACAGAATCTGGCACCGCGACCGGGACTAGAACCCGGGGTGCCGGCATCGCAAGGCAGAGGATTAGCCTAATGAGCCGCGGCACCGGCCCTTACCAGTTTCTGACTGCAAACTTTATTCTTGAATTGTCAAAGAGCAAATTACTGACACATTAAATCTAAGATAGTTGTAGCAGCTATCATACTGCCCTAAACCCTTTGATCTATATTTCACTCATTTAATTCTCACCACAACCACTTCACAGATCAGGAAACAGAGAAGTGTCAAGAGATAAAGTTGTAAAGCCTACTGTTAGGCTATTACAGCTCTGGGCTACAGGATCTACCTTCTCTGTATGGCCAGTGTGCAGGCACAGTCTTTCAAAGCTGTGTGGAGATCACTTGCCACAGGTACCCCAAACTCTTGCTGATGAAACATCACTAGAACAGTATCCTCAACAGCCCCATGTCATTTTAAAAGCCCTGGTTTCCTCACTTGTCAAATGACAGGACTGGATTAGATGACTTCAAAAAACTTGCTAGACCCACAACAGTTTATTCTAAACAGTGAAGAGGTAGGAGCATTAGATGTCTTATTACTGGGCAATTTAAAAAGCTAAAAACCATACTTACCCTGTTTACCGTGGATGCAAGCGCCTGAAGAACAGCCACTTTATCCCTAGGAGTAAGAAACACAAGTGAGCGCTTCTCTGCGCGCTTCATATCAAGAATGAACAGTGTCTGCTCGGAGACTGGCCAACAGCGCCGTTAAGAGGTCTCACCTAGAGCTGCTTTTTCTCCTGATCATTGGAGAACAAATTGGAAGATAAGCAAACAGTCTAGTTGTTTGTCTGAAGGCAGGTAATACATGCTCCTCGCTTTGCTTTGCTTGTCCTCTCTGCCTGATCCCCAGTATCATCACCCAGGGTTAGTGATCTCTACCCTCACTTCATAAACTACATTGCTTACTTCCTCCCATTCACTTTCTACGCATTTTCTCCCCACCCTTATGGACCACTCTTGCCTTTACTAACTAAATTAATGGCGCTCTATCTTTTTTTAAAGCTAGTGAGGGAGTGACTCAGAGCTGGTTTTTTAAATATAATCATTTATTTACCTGAAGGGCAGAGGGAGGGATCTTCTATCTGGTGGTTCACTCACCAAATGCCAAAGCAGCCACGGCTGCACCAGCACAAAGCCCGGAGCCTACTGTCACTCCCCCTCTTCATGGAGGAACGACACAGGACCCTGCGCTGTTCTTTTGTCTGCTCGGCCCTCCCCGGGTTTGCTGCTGGTTCTTCCCGGGTTGGCTACCGTCCCTTCCACCTCCGTGGAAGGGCGGTTCCCCCTGCCACTTTCCCCACTTCCGTGGGGGAGCGGCACACCGCCGGCCGGCTCTCTCGGGGGCTGCACAGGTGTTCCTTCATTCAGATAGATGTTCCTCTTAGATGTTCCCGGTGCATGTTGTCTCTCTCCTCCTTTATATTCCTCTTCCACCAATCCCAACTCTGTACCCACATGCCGAGTACGCTGCTCTCCTCCAATCAGCAGCAGGTCCTGCTGTTTATTGGTTGAACTGGAGGCAGCTGTGTAGAAGCTGTTTACTCCTCTCCCAGCGCCATATTGTGGGAGAGCAGATGCATAGAATGTCTTAATTCCAGTAACTTCGTCTAGTCCCAGTTGCTCCCCACACCTCCACCTCCACTTGGGGCTCTTATGTGTGTGGCAGGGACCCCAGAACCTGAGCCTAGGTCCTGCTGCCTCCCAGGATGCTTAGTAGGAAGTTGGATCAGAAAGAAAATAGTCAGGATTAAGCTTGCATTCCAGTATGGAAAGCAAACATCTGAAGAAGCTTAAACCACTGTACCACCATGCGGGGCCCCAATGGGTGGCTCCTACTTCAATTACACATGAGACTAAATCACAAGCTCCACTCTAGACCTACTGCATCGGAGTGTCCAAGACACATCAGCCTGGCACATGCATCCTACTGAAATTCCAGATGGCTGTGATGCATACTCCCCTCCTCTCCCAACTTACAAGTCTCTAAACCATACACAACCCAATGAAAACAGCTACAGGTTACCTGCCCACTTTGCCTTTGGAATACAGACCTTCAATGAACTATCAGAAAAGGTTTCACTGCAGTAAATGAAAAGATAATTTGGTTTCAGATTTTTTTTTAAGATTTATTAATTCAATTTGAAAGGCAAAGTTAGAGAGATGCAGAGAGAGGTGTTTTCCATCCACTAATTCACTCCCCAGATGGATGCAACTGCACTCATCTGAAGCCAGGAGCTTCTCTGGGTCTCCCACCCAGGTGCAGGGGCTCAAGGACTTGGGTCGTCATCTACTGCTTTCCCAGGCTGTAGCAGAGAGCTGGATGGGAAGTGGAGCAGCCGGGATTCAAATTGGCACCCATATGGCACGCCGGTACTGCAGGCAGCAGCTTACCTGCTACGCCAAAGCACCTGCCCCTCAGATGCACTTTTAACCTTGTTAGATTTAATGTGCCTCATTTCCCAAAGGGAATTACAGAGATTAAACCCAAAGCATTTTTTTTCTAAACAAAGTTCAGCAAAACATTTATAAGAATATATCAGAATATATGGTGTTGTGCCATAGCAGGTTAAGCTGCCACCTGCAATGCCAGCATCCCATGAGTGCTGTGGTTCAAGTTCTGGCTACTCCACTTCTGATCCAGGTCCTTGCTAATATGCCTGGGAAAGCAGTTGAAGATAGCCCAAGTATTTTGACCCCTGGATCCACGTGGGAACCAGATGAGGCAGCCTGGCCCAGACCTAGCCATTGCAGCCACAAATAAAACATCAGAAAAACAAGAAGGGGTCTACATTGTGGTACAGCAGGTTAAGCTGCCTATATGGGCACCAGTTCAATTCCTGGCTGCTCTACTTCCAATCCAACTCTATGCTGATGTGCCTGAGAAAGCAGTGGAAAATGGTACAAGGGCTTGGGCCCTTGCACCCACACAGAAGATCCAGATGAAGTTCTGGCTCCTGGCTTCAGCCTGGCCCAGCCCTGGCCATTGTGGCCATTTGGGGAATGAACCAGCATGTGGAAGATCTCTCTTTCTCACCTTAATTCTTTCAAATAAATAACACACACACACACACACAAAAAAAAGGACATAGAGCTGGCCCTTCCTTTTCATTTATTTGTAAATTTATTTTAGGACCAGCACCATGGCATAGAAACCTTCCAGGACCACTGCTATGGTGCAGCGGGTTAATGCCCTAGTCTGCAGCGTCTGCATCCCACATGGGATGTGTCTGGGAAAGCAGTGGAGGATGGGCCTAGGGCCCCTGCACCCACATGTGAGACCTAGGAGAAGCTCCTGGTTCCAGACCAGCTTAGCTCTGGTTGTTGTGGCCATTTGGGAGAGTGAACCAGCAGATGGAAGACCTTTCTCTACCTCTCTCTGTAGCTTTTTTTTAAGATTTATTTTATTTATTTGAAAGACAGAGTTAGAGAGAGAGCTAGAGACAGAGAGAGGTCTTCCATCTGCTGGTTCACTCCCCAGATGGCTGCAATGGCTGGAGCTGCACCGATCCGTAACCAGGAGCCAGGAGAATCTTCTGGGTCTCCCACGTGGGTTCAGGTGCCCAAGGACTTCAGCCATCTTCTACTGCTTTCCCAGGCCACAACAGAGAGCTGGATGGGAAGAGGGGCAGCCAGGACTAGAACCAGCGCCCATTTGGGATTCCAGTGCTTCAGGGCGGAGCTTTAACATGCTGCACCACAGCGCCAGCCCATCTGTAGCTGTCTTTCAAATAAAATGAATCTTAATAAAAAGGTTAAGCCTTTGCCTGCAGTGTTGGCATCACATATGGGCACTGCTTTGAGCCCACTGCTCCACTTCCAATTCAGCTCCTTGCTAATAATGTACCTGGGAAAATAACAGAAGATGGCCCAAATACTTGGGCCCTTGCACCTCTGTGGGAGACCAAGAAGACGCTCCTGGCTTCGGATTGGCCCAGCCTTGGGCACTGTGGCCATTTGGGAAGTGACCCAGCAGATGGAAGGTCTCCCTGTCTTTCCCCTCTCTCTGTGACTCTGGCTTTCAAATCAATCAATCAATCAATCAATCTTTACCCAAACAAATTTATTTTAAAAGTCATTGTTACACAGACAGAGGGAGAGACTTCATATCCTCTGCTTCACTCTCCAGATGGCTGCAATGGCCAATGCTGGGCCAGGCAGAAACTTCATCTGGGTCTTCCACCCCGATGGTTGCAGGGGCCCAAACACTTGGGCCACCCACCACTGTCCTTCCCAGGCCATTAGTCAGGGAGGTGGATCAGAAGTGGAGCAGCCAGGACATGAACTGGCACCCATATGGGATACTAGCATTGCCAGTGGTGGCTTCACCTGCTGTGCCATAACACTGGTCCCAGGAATATGCCTTTTAAACAAAATTCAAAAGGTGATTCCAATGCTAAGAAGATAATCCTACCCACTTAAGGTATACCTAAATTTTTATGCTTTCAACAAAAATTGCCTTGATTAGTGCATTACAGCCACTGTTGATTACACCATATTGTGTTCTCGCTAGTTGTATGTGTAAGGTCACATACATGTGATGAATGTTAAGCACAAATTACACATACAACTTAACCAGACTGTAGCACATCCTCCTAAGCATCCTCTCTTGTATTCCCTGTAGTATCTTCTTCAGGGATAGAGGTGCGATGGGTTGGTAAAGGACCTTGGACATGAATACCATCAGAGAAATGCCTAATTCTTAGATGCCCATATTTCTCCTTTTATCTTGGTTCTGACTCTCAGGGAAGAGAGAAATGAATCTGAATATATTTGTATAATGAAGTACTTGTAGTCATTAAAAACAGAGTATAAGCAGTTCTAACCTACACACATATCAACAGTTTATACAGAAGCAAATCAATTCTAAACTATAGGCATATAAATAGCTCATATGCAAAATAAGCATGATTACAAGCCCAAATTTAATATCTATCGACTACTAAAATCAGAATATATGAAACGTAACATTCAACATGCCATTTAATTCTTTAAGGCACGGGCTATCCTTTACTGCATGTTACCACGGCACAGACGGGTTAAGAACCTACCTGCCAGCAGTTAGACTGTCTGTAGTTTTGCTTCCTTTCTGCATATTACATTTATCCCATCCCTATTTTGGCGGCATTAACTATTTATTACTTTTGTACCTTAAGAAAGCCTTTCTTTCACAAGTCAGTCGAAGTCTTCAGGTCACACTCAAAATTCTAATGTGTGGCTTTTTTAGGGGTCTTTAAATGGATTAAATGTCATAGTACAAGCATTTCTGTGATGTTTTAATTCTTGCAGTCAGTGCTGAATAAATGAGATAAGAAAGTTAGCTCAAGGATCTACCTAGTGAATAAAAAAGCTAAATTTCGTATTTATTTGAACCTTGCTAGAGATTATAAACATACTAATTTTGTGTGGTCTCTGTAGCACATATGGGGAACTTGGGTGGGTATTGTGCCACTGTAGGCTAAGCTGCCTGGGTCGCCCACATTCCATACTGGAGTGCCTGGTATGAGTCCAGCTACTTTGTACCTCTAACCCAGCTTCCTGCTAATGTGCCAGGGAAGCAGTGGATGATTGTGGGGAGCAACTCGGACTAGACGAAGTTACTGGAATTAAGACTTATTCTATGCATCTGCTCTCCCACAATATGGCGCTGGGAGAGGAGTAAACAGCTTCTACACAGCTGCCTCTCACGAACTTGACAAGCTGCAGGAGCTGCTCCTGATTGGAGGAGAGCAGCGTACTCGGCGTGTGGGTAGCAGAGTTGGGATTGGTGGAAGAGGACTATAAAGGAGGAGAGAGACAACATGCACCGGGAACATCTAAGAGGAACATCTATCTGAATGAAGGAACACCTGTGCAGCCCCCGAGAGAGCCGGCCGGCGGTGTGCCGCTCCCCCACGGAAGTGGGGAAAGTGGCAGGGGGAACCGCCCTTCCACGGAGGTGGAAGGGACGGTAGCCAACCCGGGAAGAACCAGCAGCAAACCCGGGGAGGGCCGAGCAGACAAAAGAACAGCGCAGGGTCCTGTGTCGTTCCTCCACGAAGAGGGGGAGCGACAGATGATGGCTCCACGTGGAAGACCAGACAGAATTCCTGGCTTCTGGTTTTTGCATGGCCTGGCCTGGGCTTTTGCAGGTACTTGGGGAGGTGAACAAGCAGACAGAAGATAAAGATCCCCATCATTCTGCTTTTCAAATAAATAAAACTTAAAAAAGTCTTAGTCCTCACTCACTCAGTGCTCTCCACCTCCCCAGCTGTTCCCCCTTCAAGCACACTCTCCTGTTGCTCTAATGTTACTAACATCTCACCTGGCCTTCCTGTTTGTTTCCCTCATTGTAAGCACTCAACCACGTGGAGAACAAACAGTGACTACGGAATACTCACCAAATTTTCTTTTTGGGAATGACCACTTCTTCAATCCCTAAATTTCAAAAATAGAATCTATCAATTTTCTAATACTACAACTACAACAGAATAAAATGTAATATAAAAATGAAATTATTCCAATGCATTTTTAATATACCTGTTGTATCAGTTTCTTCAATCTTTGAAAGAGTTGCACTTCCAGAGTAAAATCTGCAAAAAATAAAAATAGAAAACTAAGCTAAAAGCCCTAAAGCTAATAATCATCACCGCCACCTCTGCATCTTGAGTTCCAAATCTCCAATTATCATGAATCAAACTGACTGGATAACTCATGTCAGTGAATACCGAGAAGACACAACCTAAACAGTATGTCAATACCATTACAGAATGGATACAGAATATGGACACAAGATACGAATTAAAGTAGGCTGGATCCAGCACTCTGATACAGCAGGTTAAGCCTCTGCCTACATCCCATATGGGACCTGGTTCAACTTTCCAGCTGCTCTACTTTCTATCCAGCTACCTGCTAATGTACCTAGGAAAGCAGCAGAGGTTGGCCCAATTCCTTGGACTCCTACACCCACGTGGGAGACCAGGAAGAAGCTCCTGGCTCCTGACTTCAGCTTGGCCTTTGTAGCCATTTGGGTAGTGATATCTCTTTCTCTCCTTCTCATTCTGCCTTTTAGGTAAATAAATCTTAAAAAATAAATAAATAAAGCAGGTAACCTCATTACACAAAATCAGGAGGAAAATGAAATGTTTACCAGCACTTGAACAATCTAAGTAGCTGGTTTCAAATAGAAGGGAGTTTTAACTTTGGACCCTAAAACACGTTTAAGAGGAACAATTTGCTTTCAATGAACAGCACCTTTTATAAGGGCCCCTCCCTTGCTTAAAGCACGAGCCTTTCACTCTACTTCCTTCAACAACCAGGAATGTGCCAAATATATCAGACCTAATTTAGGCTTGGAATTGTAATTTTTAGTATTTTAGAGACCCAAGTATGAAATTATCCTTTACCTAAAATATAGCGTCATTAGCCCACCATTTTTAAATGCTCTGATTTTATTAAAATTAGTCAATATGCCAAACAGGGAATGTATTCAATAATACCTTGAGTATTATATTCTATTCCCTCCCTAACTGGTATTAATAGAATAAAGTATTAAGATGTGATTACAAAGGAAAACAGCTCCTCCATCACTATCTGGTTTCAAAAATAATTTTATAACAAGAATTTTTCTCTCTGCTAAATATTTGCAAAAGTAATTGACTCTCGGGTCCAGCTAATCATCTGCCTGCGGTGCCGGTTCTAGTCCTGGTTGCTCCTCTTCCAGTGCAGCTCTCTGCTGTGGCCCGGGAGTGCAGTGGCGGATGGGCCCCTGCACCGGCATGGGAGACCAGGAGGAAGCACTTGGCTCCTGGCTTCGGTTAGGCTTAGCTCGGGCAGTAGCGGCCATATGGGGGGATGAACCATCGGAGGGAAGACCTTTCTCTGTCTCTCTCCCTAACTCTGCTAAATAAAAAAAAAAAGTAATTGACTCTCAAATCATGCTACTTGTAACTCATGGAACTGGGACAGAGATTGGCCTTCTCGAAGAATTTTGCGGAAGACACGTGACTGACAGGCAAAGAAAACTGTAAAAGTTGGGCACTACAGCGAAGAGGAAGGGCCGCTGTAGGCTTCTGAAATACAAGGCAGGCTGCTGTCTCTTCCGAAGCAGCCTGAGAAGAGTAGAAATCAAATTCCTAGTGTAAGATACACAACTCACTTGCTCCTGGCAATGCTTCTGAAAGTTATCACTAGCCTCAGTCTAGTTGGAAAAATTCGTCTATCATCTAACGCAGCGTAGCAATCAATCTAAAATTAAGTTTTTCTCACGCTTCTTACTGTGTTATTGTCTGTTTCCACAATACCACTGTTTCTACTACGTGGAAAAAAAATGTAATAACAGGTGTTATATTTTCCAATCTGTAACGGCCACAGATCCAAAGGGCATGGAGGCAGATTTCGACATTTCTCTTTTATGAAACCTGACAATATCTCTAGCGAAGACAAGACTACCTGTTATTTGGGAAGGTCTCATGAGTTCTCCCTGTCCATGCTGTTTGGGGTAAAACAAGTAAGGGCCGATTTTTTTTTCGGGGCGGGTGTTGGTGGTGCGTGGAACCGCTAACGCCGCACTCACTGGAATGTAAGCGTCACGAGAGCAGAGGCCTAGGTTTGCGGACAGGGTACTGCCAACAACCAACATATACCCCCTTATCGAACAAGGCGGTCCGAACTCCGCGAGTGTTTCAGGGCCCGGCTCCACGTGCCGGGCCTGCGGCTCACGCGGCTGTGTCAGCCCGCACGTGCCGACCCCTCCATCGTCCCTAGTTCCACAGCTCTCGAGAAACAAGACTGAGAGGACTCTTACGTCGGCCCTCAAGCTTGACTTACCTGCAACCAGGTGCCTTTTCACACAGCGCTACCCGCCGACCGCTCAGCGGTAGGCCGAGCCTGCTGCGGACTCCCAGCAAGCGAGCAGACGCCGCCACCGCCGCCATCTTTGGCGTCCTCGCGGAGCGTGTCGGGAAAGCCGTCGCCCTTCGAGATCGCGGGAGGGAGGTGGGCGGGAACAGCTCGCCTATTGGCCGAGGCGAAAACTATCTTGAAATGGGAGGTTGCACCCTCACGGTTTCCTTTATCAAGGAAGTAAAAAGCTCAATACGCCCAGTGGCCTCGAAAAGCTTTTCTGAAGCCATTACTTTAATGTCTTATAGAGCTCTGTTCTTAGAAAACATGAGAGCCGTGAATTATTCTCCGACCCCCACAACGAAAGTGGTCTCGTCCATATAAATATTCTAGCGAGCGCTTCCGGCGCGCAAGCCCACTTGGAATCACATGGTGGCTCCTGGGTTAGGGCTCATAGGTGTTCTCCAGGGGTGACTGGAATCTCTTGGTGCTGGAACTCACAGTAGACCTAGAAGATGTTAGGCTCCAAGAACGTGCCCTGGCGCCGGCTACAGGGCATTTCCTTCGGGATGTATTCGGCTGAAGAGCTCAAGTAAGCAGTTGGTGGGACGCGTGCAAAGCGAGGCGCTAAGGTCGGCGCCGTGAACTACTGTTCCCACAAGGCCTCGCGCCCGGCTTAACCTAGAAGTCGCTGGTGGTCGGGCGCGGGTCCTGCTGGGCTTCGTAGTTCCGGGGCCGGCGTGCGCCGCCAGGGAAGCGGTGGGGCTGGCGGAAGTTTTCTGGGGGTCTTGTTGTTAATTAACAAGGTTTTGTAGGGCTATGATGATGTCCTTGACGCAGTTAGCGCGTAGTCTCCTCTTGGCTGAAAATGATTATCCTTTAAGTCTCAGTTTAGGCGAGAACTTCTGTTTGCCAGGACTCCGGCATGCTTAGGTTCTGTAATTACAAAATCATTAATTACAAAATCATGAGATTTCTCCTTAGTTTTTATTTTGATCGTGAGGGCATTCCACGGTTTCTTCCACGCCTTCTTGAAACTTTCTTCTCTTCCAAAATCTCCTGTTTTCAGGCTCTCCATTTCTGTGACAAGTACTTCTTCCTCACTCCCTTCATCCATCCATCTGCCAACTCACAAATATTTAGTGAGCCGCCAGTTTTTGCCAGGCACTAAGCTGAACAGTAGTAAAAAGGTCTGTTCTTTTTCATTAGTGAAAATTTGATATTCCTCGGGATTCTGTCCCAGTCGTGTTACTTTTCTCGTCCTCAGCGTTGTTCTAGACAATCTCAGCACTTCCAGAATTGATACTCTCAAAGTCAAATCTCCAGCACAAAACTCTTTTCGTAATTTCCAGATGCATTTATTTGACTGCCAACCTTATTTGAATTTCACAGAGGTCTTAAACTTGCATCAAAAATTCAACATGCACTCCCCCCACCAAAGGAACTTTAGGAACTTACCCTTGCACAAATGGTCACCAGAAACCAGGAAATAATTCTGTGTCTCCAATTTATTT
This sequence comes from Oryctolagus cuniculus, assembly GCF_051225735.1. Taxonomy (NCBI): domain Eukaryota; kingdom Metazoa; phylum Chordata; class Mammalia; order Lagomorpha; family Leporidae; genus Oryctolagus; species Oryctolagus cuniculus. The sequence continues at coordinate 121,807,304 of NC_142868.1, forward strand.
ACTGTGCTCCTGCCTTGTGTCACCTTCAGATCTGTTCTGCACCCTTCATTTTGTCCTTTTTTCCACTGCCTTTGATCAGACCCTTCTCTCATGTCTGAACTGTCATTTCTTCTACCTCCTGCTCCTTTCACCTGTCCAGTCCATCCTCACGCTGCTGTCAAAGTTTGTCTCGAAAATAACACTGTAATTGTGCTGCTGTCATCCTTGAAACTGTACCGAGAGTCTCCTTTTCCCTTCGGTAAAGAACATTTTTTTTTTTTTTTTTTTTTTTGAGAGGCAGAGTGGACAGTGAGAGAGAGACAGAGAGAAAGGTCTTCCTTTGCCGTTGGTTCACCCTCCAATGGCCGCCGCGGCCGGCGCACCACGCTGATCCAATGGCAGGAGCCAGGTACTTCTCCTGGTCTCCCATGGGGTGCAGGGCCCAAGCACCTGGGCCATCCTCCACTGCACTCCCTGGCCACAGCAGAGAGCTGGCCTGGAAGAGGGGCAACCGGGACTAGAACCCGGTGTGCCGGCGCTGCAAGGCAGAGGATTAGCCTAGTGAGCCGCGGCGCCGGCCGGTAAAGAACATTTTTACCATAGTCTGCACCGTCTCACCCATGATCAGGCCAACGCTGATTTTAGCTATAACATCATCCCTTCTCTACCAAACCACGTACCCCTTGCCATCTTGTTTCAACAGCCTGGCCTTTCTTCAGCTGTTTTCCCTGAGTGCAATGTCCTTTTTCTTTTTTCTTTTCGAAATTAATTCCTTTATTTCCATTGAGTTGAAAGGCAGAGTGAGAGACAGAGAGATCTTTTATTTGCTGGTTCACCCCACCCCAAATACCAACAATACCCAGAGTTGGGCTAAGCCAAAGTGAGGAGCCACCCACTCCATCCGGGTCTCCCACGTGGGTGGCAAGGAACAGAGTACTTGAACCATCCATCATCCACTGCTTCCCCAGCACACTAGCAGGAAGCTGGATCTTAAGTGGAGGCAGAACTCAATCCCAGGCCCTCCAGTATGGAATATGATCATCCCAAGTAGCCATGTAACACACTTGCTGCAACACCTACCTGGTGCAGTGTCCATTCTGCCAAGGGACCTACCTCCCTCTGTCACCCACCCAGCACTCTCCTGAAGGCTCAGTTCAACATCCCTCATTTTCTGAGGCCGTTAAACACCCAGTGCAGTTGTCTATCATTAGTCATTTTTTGTACTTGCATTTTCCTTCCTCCACTAGCCTTGAACTTCCTGTGTGTCTCAAGTCATGTTAAATAACTGAATTCATAGACTTCTGAATTATAGCTTTGCCATCCTTGCGAACAGTGTGCTAGTCCAAAATTTTAAATATATCATCACCAGCAGTACAATTTCATCCAAAAGCAAAAGTGTTTTAGTTGATTGAATTTTTCAAAAGGTAGTTGTTTAATTTTCCGACAGGGAACAGCATGAGCAAATATATCCCCATCACTACCATTATAGCTCTATTTGTGGCTAGGGCTGAGAGATGTCAAGAATTCCGTTATCTGTCAGCGTGCTTTCCAGTTCAGTTGGAGGAAAGCCATTCTGGTTCCTGCTGCCTCCCTGACTTTTATCCCTGCCCTCCTTGCACATGCTCTCCTCAGGATCTTTGCCCTCCCTGCTTTTCCTACTACAAAGCCCTCTGCCTAAGCGACTGCTGGGCTCGCTCCCTGCTCTCTTCAGGCCTTTTCCATCCGCCTTCTTAGAAGGGACTTCTCAGACCACTCACCCACCCTGTCATCCTTCCCTTTCCCGGCAGTTTTTCTCCACCACACTTTCTACAGATTGCATACTTCATTTGTTTTGGGTCTTACCTGTTTTCGTTCCTCCAACAGAACATAAGGTCCTAAGCGTTGGGATTCTTGTGTGTTTCCCCAGCAATTAAATTGTATTTGGCACATGGAAAGTGCTCAACGGACATTTGTTGAGTGCATGGATAGATGGATAGAGGAGTTATTTTCTCAGCACTTGGTGCTTTCAGTCCTTACTACGACCATTTGTGATTGCACCTACAGTCGCAGGAAAGGAAATGAAGGCTGAGAGAGAGTGAAATTTCTCTTTAGGAAATGGCAAATCCGTCCTCAAACTCTGCCCCAGTGGAATCTTTACTGGTTGCTCCTCTCCATTCTGCTCCCGCAAGGATAAAAGAGACTTTCTCCTCAGAGAGAGGAGATTTGTTCCAGGCATTGTGTTTTATGTGTTATCTTCCAGTCATCCTGATAGAGCTGCTGCAGTACCCAGATTGTAGGTGAGAAAAAAGTTAAGTAGTTATCAAAGGACAAGATTAACTGTGAGAAATGCAAACCTTGGAATGGGAGAAAATATTTGTAAATCATAAATCTGGTAAATAATTGATATCCAGAATACCTAGTGAGATCCTACAACGCAACAACAAAAGCACCTGTTTTAAAAATGGGCAAAGGACTTCAATAGACATTTCTCCAGCGCTGTCCCAACAGCCAATAAGCGCATGAAAAGATGTTCAGCATTACTAATCATTAGGAAAATGCACTTCAAAACCACAGTGAGTTACTTCCTCAGATCCCTTAGGAGAACAGCCCACGGTGAGTGTTTGCGTAGTGGTTAAGATGCTGCTTGGCGATGCCTGCATCCCATCTCAGAGTGCCTGAATCAAATCCCTGCCCCTCTCCTCATGTCAGCTGCCTGCTAACGCACATTCTAGGAGGCAGCAGGTGATGGCTCAAGTACTGCTACCCATGTGGGAAACCCAGATTAAATTCCTGACTTCTGGCTGTGGCCTGGCTCAGCATCAGCTTTTATAGGCACTTTTGAGGTAAACCAGCAGATGGGAGATTGCTCTCTGTCTCTCTGCCTTCCAGATAAATTAAATAAATAAATAAAACCAAATTAAAAAGCAAAAGTAGAAAATAAACAGTGTTGATGAGGATGTGGAGAAAGTGGAACCCTGTGCACTGTTGGTGGGAACATACCATGTTGCACCGACTGTGGGAAACAGTATGGGAGCGCCTCAAAAAATTAAAAATACAATTGCCGTATGATCCAATAATTCTACTTCTGGATGTATACCCAAAGAATTGAAAGTAGGGTCTCAAAGCGATACTTGTATGCCAATGTTCATAGCAACAGTATTTACAATAGCCCAAAAAGGGGGAGACCCCAAGTGTCTTATTGATAAATGGCAGTTGATAAGCAAAATGTGGTGTGTATACACAATGCAGTATTATTCAGCCCATAAAAAAGGAAGGAAATTTTGGCACAGCCTACAATGTAAATGAACCTTGAGGACATTTTGCTAAGTAAAATAAGCCATTCACAAAAGGACAGGTACTGTTTGGGTCCACTTAGGTAAAGCACCTTGTGTAGGCAGATCAGTTGAAGCAAAGTAAAATGGGAGTTGATAGGAGAGAGAGAATGTGAATTCTTGTATAATGGGTATAGAGTTTCAGTTTCAGCAAGAAGAAAATTTTGGAAATGGACAGTGGTGTTGATAGCATATTGTAAATATTCTTACTACCACTCAACTATACTCTTCAAAATGATGACAACAGTAAGTTCTAAGCTGAGATCAAAAAAGAAGCTAAGTAGTTTGTTCAGTGTTTCCCAGTGCAGGGTTGCAGATGCACTCCAGGTTTGTGGAAATAGCCCACCCACTCAACATTGGCTTAATAGAGTTTCTTACTGGCAGCAAGGGGTCCACATTGACCAGAGCCACAGCAACAGGTGTGTCTTCCAGTTGGCCTTGGCCATTAGGGCGACACTGGCCATATAACATAGGGTCCTTCAGATCTGAGCAGCTTAGTTCCTGCTGGGTCATCATCACTTTATACCCAGAACGTGAGTCCCCACTTGCTGAGGTCTTTATTCTCTTTGTGCTTCATTAGAGGGAGTGTGTACATCAGAAGGGGGCTTTCGTCCCCAGCTGGGCCCTGCTGTCAGTTTTCCTCTAGGGTGTGAGGATGGGATAATTTATTTATTTTTTAATTAAAACCATCTTTCTTAGATTGATTTATTTGAAAGGCACAGTGGCAGAGAGAAAGAGACAAAGAGAGATCTTCATCTGCTGGTTCGCTCCCCCAAACAGCCACAACAGTTGGGGCTGGGCAAGGCTGAGCCAGGAGCCGAGTACTCCATCTGCATCTCCTCCTTGGTTAGCAGGACCTCAAGCACTTGGGTCATTCTCTGCTGCTTTCCCAGGTGCATTAAGAGGGAGCTGGATTGGGAGTAGAGCAGCCAGGACTTGAACTGGCGCCCTGATATGGGGTGCCAGTGTCACAGATGATGGCTTAACCTGCTGTGTCACAACATTGGCCCCTGGGATTATTTGTTGTTTATTTTATAGATCAGGAAAGAAAACATTTAAAAAGCAGCGTTGGCTTTGTAAAAGTAGTTATTTGAATGTCCTGTGGGAGTCTTTACATTGAATATGAAATATGATGAAATCTTTTGTAAATCAAGTTCTGGGTCTCAGAGGTTTGAATATTTGTTTTCTTGAATTTAGACACCTGATTGCTCTGAGCCTCAGTTTCCCCTCCTGAAAAACACATATAGTGATGCCCATCTCAGATTAGAGTTAAGACCAGGATTACTTAATGTTGCTGCTTTTTTCCCCGAAGATTTGTTTATTTATTTGAAAGAGATCTTCTATCCACTGGCTCACTCCCCAAATGTCCGCAATGGCCAAAGCTGGGCCAATCCAAAGCCAGGAGCCAGGATCTTCTGGGTTTCTCACACCAGTGCAGGGGCTCAAGTACTTGGGCCATCTTCTGTTGCTTTGGAACTAGATTGGAAGTGGAACAGCTGGGACTCGAACTGTAGCCCATACGGAATGCTGGCACTGCAGGTGGCAGCTTAATCTTCTATACCACAGTGCCAGCCCTGATCTATTGAATTTTGAGTCCTACCTGTGGTTACCTTGGCAAGGCCAGACCAAATGCTGTTCTGGGCCTTCTATGGCCTGTGGGCCGGACGTTCTCTACCCCTGACCTACAGCTTTCGGCATGTAGCGGGTGCTTACTCCTCTTTATAAACAATCCACCAATGCATTTTGCACACCTTTTACACTGTCTAATTCATTTAGCACCTGTTATGTGCTGGCTGTGTTTCAAGTGTGGGGTATAGTGGTAGGCATGGCGGTCAGAGGTTCTGCCCTCTGGAGCTGACAGCATAACCTCTTGACTACAGGTTTGTGAATGCCAACAAAGACATGTCAGGAAAGTCGGTAACTTGAGTTTGACCTTTGTCATTCTTTATGTCTCCAGGAAATTAAGTGTGAAATCTATTACAAATCCTCGCTATGTGGACAGCCTGGGGAACCCCTCGGCCAATGGCCTGTACGATTTAGCCTTGGGCCCTGCAGATTCCAAAGAAGTATGTGCCACTTGCGTGCAGGACTTCAACAACTGCTCCGGGCACCTGGGCCACATTGAGCTGCCCCTCACTGTGTACAACCCGCTCCTCTTCGACGTAAGTACTGCCCGGGGCACGTGGGTCCCAGGGCTGTTGGTGGGGCTTGGGAGTGCTGCCCTCTCCCCATGAGAGGTTGAACTCCAGGCATCTGTGGTTCATGTGTTCTTTAGAGTGGTTTATAACCCTGAGGAGCTGAAGCTAAGGCTTCACCTTGCCCAGTAGCCACAACTACTGGGTTCCAGTTTGAGAAAAGCTGCCCTTTGGTCCCAGTTGAGAAAAGCTGCAGCTTGATTGTGTTCTTGTGGGAGGAAGCGTGTGCTCAGACTCCTCCCCTGAAGCTTCTGTGTAGGGGCTTTAAAGCTAGTGGTGCCTCCCTGCTGGCTGATGGTTCAGCACTCTCAAGGCCTCCCCGAGCCCTGCAGTAGACCTGTAGGCCCCTGCTTGGTGGCAGAAGCAGAGCTCCAGCAAGCCCCATGGTCGGATCAGAATGAAGCCCCTGTCCAGGGCCCTCCTTTTCTATACCAGCAAGCCTAGCCTCCAGGAGCTACACACACGATGGTTTATGTCTGTTAATATATTAAGGGAAGGGCCGGCGCCGCGGCTCACTAGGCTAATCCTCCGCCTTGCGGCGCCGGCACACCGGGTTCTAGTCCCGGTAGGGGCACCGGATTCTGTCCCGGTTGCCCCTCTTCCAGGCCAGCCCTCTGCTGTGGCCAGGGAGTGCAGTGGAGGATGGCCCAGGTGCTTGGGCCCTGCACCCCATGGGAGACCAGGAGAAGCACCTGGCTCCTGGCTCCTGCCATCGGATCAGCGCGGTGCGCCGGCCGCAGCGTGCCGGCCGCGGCGGCCATTGGAGGGTGAACCAATGGCAAAGGAAGACCTTTCTCTCTGTCTCTCTCTCTCACTGTCCACTCTGCCTGTCAAAAAAATAAATAAATAAATAAATAAAATAAAATAAAAAAATATATTAAGGGAAGAGAATTGTCTTATTTAAATACTTGGAATAAAGAAAAGTAACCTCCTACCTCAGACCATACACCCACACTAAATTCCTAATTTTGTGGATTAAAATGCAGCCATAAAAGAAAATACAGGGGAAAATGTAAACTTAGGGTCACAAAGGCCCTTATAAACGTCTTAGGTGACTCGGACTACTTGAGGGAGGAGAGGATGTCGCACAGGAGTACGCCGGAGGTCCCCAGGGTTACCGTGTCTCTCTCCTAGCCTCTTTGTTTTTCTTCCCTCTCCAGAAACTCTACCTGCTGCTCCGGGGCTCTTGTTTAAACTGCCACATGCTGACTTGTCCCCGGGCCGTGATCCACCTCTTGTTCTGCCAGCTGAGGGTTCTGGAAGTCGGGGCCCTGCAAGCCGTCTTCGAGCTCGAGCGGATTCTGAACAGGGTAGGTGTGTAACGGCGGCCGTGGACGTGAGGGGAAGCAGAGTGGCGGAGACAGGAGGTGCCTGCGTGCTGTCCCTCACTGCCGCCCTCGTGGTCCCCAGAATGCTTGAAGCATCCTCACCAAAGGCCAGCGGCCAGGTGAAGCAGTCAAGGGACTGAAGAGTGGCGGTGGGAACAGCGGTGAATTTTGTCTGTGGTGGGCTTTCTTTCTCTCCCCTCCATCTACCCAGGACTTACGCACTGCTTTTCCTTATCACGTCTCTGGTTTGTTTTCCATGAAACAGACTTTTTGAAGATGAAAGACCATTTATTGTCTGATGATAATTTCCTCATGAGGATCATGTTTGTGCAAGAATACAGTCTATGTGATATTGAATACTTCATATTGCTGCATTATAGGAGGCTCGTGATGACAAGTTGTTCCCTTATTGGTAGTTCTAAATCGGGTTATTTTTGGATAAGGTGGTGATCACCATTTCTGTTGTAAATTTTGTAATTTACTGCAGATTTCTGGTGCTATTGTAAATACTTTATTTAAAATTTCATTTCCTATTTGTTGATGTGTCAGAATATTATTGGTTGTAGGTGAAGCAGCCTGGCAAAACTCTCATTAATTCTAATACATTATCTGTATACACTTGCAGATTGTCGGCACAGTCATGTCACCCTGCAAATGCAGTCATGCCTCAGCATCCAGAGGGAGTTAGTTCAAGGTTCCCCCAGGGGTACAACAATCCAGGGCTGCTGAAGTCCCTTACATAAAATAGGCGTGCATGTAGCCTACCCACATCCTGCTAAATACTTTAAATGATCTCTCAGTCACTTAATACAATACACCTAATACAATGTAAACACTGCGCAAATAATTGTTATGCTGTGTTGTTTAGGGAATATCAAGAAACTACGTCCAGCTGCACAGAGCATGAGCCACTGTGAGTTAAGTCCATGGATGTGGGACCTGTGGCTGCGGAGGGCCAGCCTTCAGGGCAGTTTTGTTCCTTTTCGGTCCTTCTTTGGATTATTTTGGTGACTAGGATCTGCAGTGCTGTGTTGAAGTGGAAATAGGCATGCTTGTATTGTTTCTCATCTTCCCTTCCCCTCTTCCTGACAACTTCAGTCCTAAAGACATCTGGGAGGCAGAACAAGTAGGAGTGCACAGAGCAGCAAGGCCCTGCATGGGTGTCTGCGCCCCAGCAGGGTGAGGGAAACATCCAGGAGTGGGGCTTCCCAGCACGGGCGCTCAGCTCAAGCAGCCCCATGTCAGATGCCAAAGGTCAAATAGTCAGCGGAGGAGATGCTGATCAGATGATAAATGACAGTCCCAATCAGGGGAGAGGCTGCCAGTGGGAGGAGGCCCGGGGTGAGGGCTGCGGGAGGACATGAGCCCAAACAGGGTCAGGAAGGCATCTGCAAGGAGATGGACTGGTGAGGGGTGTGAGCCCAGGCCAGGCAAGAGGGGGGCATACAGAGGAGGGGTGATAGCAGTCAGAGTGCGCATAAGGGAGAGGGACTGATTGAATAAGAATATAGGTTAAGGATAATCGGGGCTAGATTTCACACTATCAGGAAAAGGAATTACGATATATAAAAGAGAGAACCCCAGAATTAGTCTCGTAATGTTGAAATGGAATTTAAAACTTCTATGTGTATTGGCTGGAATTGTGGCATAGCAGGTAAGGCTGCCACCTGCGATGCCAGCATCCCACATCGGCACTGGTTCGAGTCCTGGCTGTTCCATTTCCAATCCAGTTTCCTGCCAATGGCCTGAGAAAAGCGGCAGAAGTTGGCCCAAATGCTTGGACCCCTGCCAGCCATGTGAAAGATCTGGATGAAGCTCCTGGCTTAGGCCGAGGCCAGCACTGGCTTTGCGGCTTCCAGGGGAGTGAACCAGCAGATGGAAGACTCCTCCCTCTGTCTCTCCCTTTCTACCTGTAACTCTTTCAAAATAAAAATGATTCTTTAAAAAAAAAAAAAAGGGCCCTCAAATATCAAGATACTGCCCATGTTCCGGAATCGCTCTCCTCTCCTTGGTTCTTGTGTACTTGTGTACAGTTTGTTATTGTGCTTAAAAACCTCCTTCTGGGAATAATTTGAGGCATAGGACAATGCTGCCTTCTTCTGAAGAGGATTCTTACTGCCTCAGCCATGGGCTTCAGAGCCCCCCATCCCAGGACGGTCACAATCCGCATCCCTTGGACTGCCCCCGTGATTGTACAGGGGCTGATAGTTCCTGAGGGTGGGTTCCTAGATTATGCTGGGGGGGGGGGGGGAGTATGGAGTGATAGTGTCCTATTAGACTCCCACACCATTTGAGGCCTTCAAAATGAAAAATGTAAAATTGCTGATTTGGAAAATGCACGCAGGCCAGGGCTGGCATGTCCCAGAGCTCCAGGGAGCCTCATGGCCATCCGTTGGTGTCTTCCTCAAGGGCACATACGTATACTGAACATTTTCCATGCAGATGTTTCCATGCACACATGTCCCCCATGCACTCCCTGACCCTGCTGGATCCCTGTTGTCCCTCCAGTTTGGTGTAGTTATTCCTTGCTGACCTGTCAGCTCTCCAAAGCTTTAAGGTTTTGATAAATGTTTTACCATTTCTTGGTTCTTTGCAATCTAGATTTTGTCCAACTAATCTAAGCTACCTTTATTGAAAGCAAGGGTGTTCTGTTGGATTTTCCAGCAGTAATCTTGCCTCACTATTTTGAAAATGCAGCTCAGCAGCCATGGTGTCTTTTTTTTTTCTCCCCTCAAAGTAACCTTCTGGAAGGACTGGCTCGAGGGATGCTGCACATCAGACAAATATTAACTTTATTGCAGTAACACGATTTTCCTCTTTGTTTTCCAGTTTCTGGAAGAAAATGCTGATCCTTCTGCCTTCGAAATTCAGGAAGAGTTAGAAAAGTACACAGCCGAAATAGTACAGAACAACCTGCTGGGGTCCCAGGGTGCGCATGTGAGTTATCGCTGTCTCTCTTTTCCCTTAATAATGTTTTTATCATAATTATCACATTTCCCTCGACACTGTCATTTACATGTGCTTTTGGCCTCCCAAGGTAGGCCAGGATCTGAATCCCAGCTCTGCTTAAGAGACCTGTGGCGGGCAAATTACATAAAATACTTGTCTCTGTAGTGTCTGTTTCCTCATCTTTAGTGCGTGTGTGTCTGGAGAACTGATGAGAGTTTAGGTGACATCTGTATGCTTAAGTGTAGCATACAGCCAGCGTCCACGCTGGCACGCTGGCCTGTTTGTCCTCCTCTTCTTTCTCCAACACTTTCTTGTACCACCCTCAGCCCTAGTGCATAGCTCCTGTGTAAGGATTGCTTTGTGCAGTGAATGAGTGAAGTAGATAATCAACTTACAGCATGAATCCTGGAGCCAGTGGAGCCCTTGCTCGGGTTTCACACCAGAGACAACTTATTTAATAGTCTGGGGCAGGGCCCGAAGCTCCCAGCTGGGCTCTGTCTGCAGCCAGACTCAGAACCACTCCTGGTGCCTTTCTGTGGATGCACCATCCTCAGAACCCTGAGGTCTGTCTGAGGGAGGCAGCAGGGCTGGTGCCCCTCCTGCATCAGAGAGATTGTTTTAAAAAAGTAAAGGAACTAGCATTCATTGGGCTCTTAGTGCACTGCGCTCCTGATTGGTTGTCCTGGTGACAGCTTTCTGAGGTGATGGCTGCACTTGTTCCCGTATTGCGAACGGAGGAACCGGTAAAGAGGTCCCTTAGTAACTGGCAGGGCTTGGCTGTATTTGCATTCTGTGGAAAACTTTAAGCGGCAGCAGCAGTTTCAAACTCTGGCTAGAAAATAAAAGCAGAGAAGCACAAAATTTGAATACCTATTGTATTCTCTTCAAAATCGCACTGCAAAGTTCTCTGACTGTTTTTAACAGGTGAAAAATGTGTGTGAGAGCCGGAGCAAACTCATTGCTTATTTCTGGAAGACACATATGACTGCCAAGCGATGTCCCCATTGCAAGTGAGTATTAGGGGCACCTGCCTTTCCCCATTCTCCAGGTGAGCAGGCTCTGGCCAGTCACCCACAGCTGTCACCGAATGTCTCATCGGGGTTTCTTTGCTCAATCACAACCTTCTTCATGTGCAGGACTGGGCGGTCAGTTGTCCGAAAGGAGCACAACAGCAAGTTGACGATCACGTATCCTGCCATTGTGCACAAGAAAGCTGGGCAACAGGACTCGGAGTCGCTGGGTAAGCAGGCTGGCTCTTAGCAGGTGCTTCTCAGCCATGTTCCCCATGGGTGGCTGTCTGATGTGTCCCAGACCTGGGCAACCCCTTGTTCTCATTGCCACGTGTTTCTTAACTGCGTATTTGTGGTCATCGGAGAGGGACGGCATCCAGGCCACTTAGGGATGTAAGTGAGTGCCCAGCCCAGGCCTGCAGCCAGGGGAGCTGGTGAGCAGAGCTACATTGTGAGGCAGAATCTGTGGTTGCCTCTTGGGCTCCAATGTTTTTACTGAAAGTTTTTTGGTGTTTTTTTGTTTTTCTAATTTGAAAGGCAGAGAAAGAAAGTGCACTCCAGTCTGCTGGTTCCCTCCCCAAATGCCCACAGTGGCCAGGCTAGGCTGGGGCCAAAGCCAGGGACCAGGAGCTCAATCTGGATTTCTCACATGGTGACAGGAACCCAATTAGTTGAGCCATCACCACTACCTCCCAGGGGCTGCACTGACAGAAAGTTGCAGTTAGGAGCTGGAGCCAGGAATTGAACCCATGTCCTGTGATGTGAGGTGCGGGTAGCTTAACTGCGAGGTTAAGCAGCTATCCCCCTGGAAGATTCCTGAGGAAGAGATTTTTCTGGCAAATATTTAGGAACATTGTATCGTAAAGCAAGTATGAATGTACTTGGGATAAAATGTAGGTGAACGATTTTTAAGAAAACCCACAAGAATTCCACAGAATGTTATTGTCTCCTTCAGGCTGCTCCTGGCTCTCCAGGCAGGTTTCTGTGGGTGGGGTCTTCTCAGCGCTGCTCAGCACACACCCTCTAGGGCACACTAGGGAGAATTTTGATAGACTGAGAACTCCTACTTTATTATTTTTGTATTTTTGGGTTTAGCCCACTTAAAAAAATATTTATTTAAAAGGCAGGGTTAGAGAGAGAGAGAAGTCCTTCATCTGCCAGTTCACTCCCCAAATGGCCACAAAGCCAAAGCCAGGAGTCTGCAACTCCATCTGGGTTTCCTACATGGGTGGCAGAGGCCTAAGCACTTGGGCCATCTTGCACTCCCTTCCCAGGCACTTTAACAGGGATCCGGATCAGAAGTGGAGCAGCCAGAACTTGAACCGATGCTCGAGTGGGCCTTGCAGGCAGTGGCTTATCCCACAGCACTACAATGCCCACCCTATAGTTATGAGCTTATTAGTTAAATATTTTTTGTTTTTTATTGTGAAGTGAGAAAGACTAAGGGATTCCATGTGATATCCCGAGACAGGTACCTGCTATATGTTATGTTTGTTTGTAGGTTTGTTTATTTGAAAGCAGAGTGAGAGAGAAATCTTCCATCTGCTGGTTCACTCTCCAAATGCTGCAACAGCTAGGACTGGGCCAGGCTGAAGCCAGGAGCCAGGAACTGTGTCCTGGTGTCCCACATGGGTGGCAGGGGCTAGGCACATTGGCAAGAAGCTGGATCAGAAGATAGAGTACCCAGGACTCAAACTGGTACTCCATCAAAGAATGCCAACATTGCAAGCAGTGGCTTAAACAGCTACACCTCAACACTGTCACTGTATTAGGTGTTTTACAGGTGTTAACTATAGAATATAGAGCTTTATATATATTTTGTTGTTGTATTAACAACATGCCAGGGGATAAAAGGTGCAACTTGATATTGACACTTGTTTCTGCTGCGTACTCTCACTAGCTCAGAGAAAGCTACTTCTTAGTTTCCAACTACATAAAGAGACAGTAACAAAACCTGTTGCCCAGAGCTGAGGGGATCTTCTGGGTTGAAGCCCATAGCAGATGATGTTACCAAACATTTTTTCCAGGGCTTGAGAGTATGGAATAGGCTGAGAAATGAGTCCCTCTCCTGGAGAGGTATGATGTGTCTTTTACGTTGAAGACTTTGGCAAGGCCTGGAGTAAATAGTGAACCTGTTTCTTATTTTTTTAATAAACCTTTAATTTTAGAATAATTTCAAACTTAAAGAATACCCAGCATAGTACAAAAAGTTCCCATGTACTCTTTACTCGGTTTGCCGTAGTGTAAAATCCTAGATGACCGTGACACGTTTATCAACACTAAGGATTTGAAATTGGTTCAGTACCATTAATGAAATTGTAGACGCTATCTAACTTTCATCAGTTTTTCCAAAAACATCCTTTTTATGTTCCCGGATCCCATCCAGGGTACCACAGTGCATTCAGAAAGCCTGTTTACTTTTGTTTAGTGATTGCTAGTTAACACCACAGTGTGAACTTTCTAATAGCCCTTTATACAATTTTTTTTTTTTTTTTTTTTTTTGACAGGCAGAGTGGACAGTGAGAGAGAGAGACAGAGAGAGAAAGGTCTTCCTTTTGCCGTTGGTTCACCCTCCAATGGCCGCCGCTGCAGCCGGCGCACCGCGCTGATCCGATGGCAGGAGCCAGGATCCAGGTGCTTTTCCTGGTCTCCCATGGGGTGCAGGGCCCAAGCACCTGGGCCATCCTCCACTGCACTCCCTGGCCACAGCAGAGGGGTGGCCTGGAAGAGGGGCAACCGGGACAGAATCCGGCGCCCCAACCGGGACTAGAACCCGGTGTGCCGGCGCCGCTAGGCGGAGGATTAGCCTAGTGAGCCGCGGCGCCGGCGCCCTTTATACAATTTTAACACCACTTGGGATGCCTTAGAAAATGTTTACAGATTGAAAAAAAAAAAAAAAGATGGTCTGAATTCTAGAAAAGAGCTGTTGGTTTGGGGCAGACATCCAGCAGTTAAGTAGCCTTTCAATGCCTTTGCCAAACCCACTCTTCTGAAATAACCTCGCACTGCAGCCCGAGAAGATGATGGTGCAGACAAAGTCTGTGCATTAGAAATAGGTGGGCAGTGATTTTTGATGACTCCAGGCCTGGGGTTTTAGTATTTAACATGTACTTAATTGGCACTCAGCATCATGCCTAGGGCCATGCTTGTGGTTGAGCACAGTGCCAAGGTGGAGACCAGCTACATAAACAGGCTGCAGGGACACATGTCAGTAACGCCAGGGAACAGGTGAGGTGGGGCAGTGGGCATTCTGACCGTGAGCCTTCTACTAAGAGGGAACCAAGAAGTAAGGCCTCGGCGGTCCCCATGTACTGGTGATCCCATGAGGAGTGCTTATGTAGCCTGCTGTGTGTGCATCGGTGAGTTCTGAGGCCCCATGAGGCACAATAGCATTTTAAGTGAAAATTCTTGCAGCCAAAACACTTTTCCATGTGCTGTGACACAATCTTTTCCAGATTTTTTGACGACTGACCCTTTTTTGAAAAAAGATAGATTTATTTATTTGAATGGCACAGCATTAGAAAGAGGGAGAGACAGAGAGATACCTTCCATCTGTTGGTTCACTTGCAAAATGGCCACAGTAATCAGGTGTGTGCCAGGCCAAACCTGGGATTTCACAGGTAACAAGGGCCTAAGCACTTGGACTGTCTTTCTCTGCCTTGCCAGGCACATTATTAGGAAGTGGGATCAGAAGCAGAGCATCTGGAATGCGAACGGGCACTCCAGTATGGGATTGGCTGCTCGAATCCAAGTAGCAGCTTAACCCACTGGGCCACCATGCCAGCCTCTGACCTGCTTTTTATGTGACACCTCTTTTTTTTTCTTTTTTTTTATAGAAAGCTTTTACTTAATAAATAGAACTTTCATAAGTACAACTTTTTGGATTATAGTGGTTCCCCACCCCCAAACTACTCCTACCTCCTACTCCTTCTCCCATTCCATTCTTCATTAAGATTCTTTTTTTTTTTTTTGACAGGCAGAGTGGACAGTGAGAGAGAGAGACAGAGAGAAAGGTCTTCCTTTTGCCGTTGGTTCACCCTCCAATGGCCGCCGCGGCCGGCACACCGCGCTGATCCGATGGCAGGAGCCAGGTGCTTTTCCTGGTCTCCCATGGGGTGCAGGGCCCAAGCACCTGGGCCATCCTCCACTGCACTCCCTGGCCACAGCAGAGAGCTGGCTTGGAAGAGGGGCAACCGGGACAGAATCCGGCGCCCCGACCGGGACTAGAACCTGGTATGCCGGCGCCGCTAGGCGGAGGATTAGCCTAGTGAGCCGCGGCGCCAGCCTAAGATTCATTTTTAATTATCTTTATATACAGAAGATCAACTTTATACTAAGTAAAGATTTCAGCAGCTTGTACCCACACAGACACACAAAGTATAAAGTACCGTTTGTGTCGCTCCCCCTCTTCGTGGAGGAACGACACTAAGCCCTGCCTAGGCTTCATATCCGAGTCACGGCACCATTATGTCGCTCCCCCTCTTCGTGGAGGAACGACACAGGACCCTGCGCTGTTCTTTTATCTGCTCGGCCCTCCCCGGGTTTGCTGCTGGTTCTTCCCGGGTTGGCTACCGTCCCTTCCACCTCCGTGGAAGGGCGGTTCCCCCTGGCCACTTTCCCCACTTCCGCAGGGGAGCAGCACACCGCCGGCCGGCTCTCTCGGGGGCTGCACAGGTGTTCCTTCAGATAGATGTTCCCCTTAGATGTTCCTGGTGCATGCCGTCTCTCTCCTCCTTTATAGTCCTCCTCTGCCAATCCCAACTCGGCTGCCCACACGCCAAGTACGCTGCTCTCCTCCAATCAGGAGCAAGTCCTACAGTTTATTGGCTGAACTGGAGGCAGCTGTGTAGAAGCTGTTTTCTCCTCTCCCAGCGCCATATTGTGGGAGAGCAGATGCATAGAATAAGTCTTAATTCCAGTAACTCAGTCCAGTCCGGGTTGCTCCCCACAGTTTGAAGACTGGTTTTACCATTAATTCTCGTAATATAACTCATTAAAGACAGAAGTCCTACATGGGGAGCAAGTGCACAGTGACTCCTGTTGTTGATTGAACTATTGACACTCTTTTATGATATCAGTGATCACCCAAGGCTCTTGTCATGAGCTGCCAAGGCTATGGAAGCCTCTTGAGTCCACAAACTCCAACATTATTTAGACCAGCCCATAATCAAAGTGAAAGTTCTCTCCTCCTTTCAGAGAAAGATACCTCCTTCTTTGATGGCCCCTTCTTTCCTCCAGGATCTCACTCACAGAGCTCTTTCATGTAGGTCATTTGCTTATATGGCACCTCTAAACACACATTCAAGGTGCTCTGAAAGTCCAGCTAGGGGCTTTGTTGTTGCAGGCTGCAGAAATGCCTTGTTAGGAGCAGGCACAGCCTATGTGAGGAAGTAGCTTCCTGTAGATTGTTCTGACCCTAAAAATCGCTTGACTGAACATCCCCAGTCCCCCTCATGGCGACTGAACTACCGTCGTGGGACAGGAAGTGGAGAGCTTCAATTAGAGCTTCATCAGCCCTTCAGCACCTGTGAAGTAGGAGAGAAAGTGCAGCTACTCACATCCAGGCATGCCCACACAACTGTTCTTGAGGTTATTAGAGTCTGTTTTCCCCCAATAAATAGACATAGCTTTCTTTTTTTTTTTTTTTTTTTTTTTGACAGGCAGAGTGGACATTGAGAGAGAGAGACAGAGAGAGACAGAGAGAAAGGTCTTCCTTTTTTCAATGGTTCACCCCCCAGTGGCCGCTACGGCCGGTGCACTGCACTGATCCAAAGCCAGGAGCCAGGTGCTTCTCCTGGTCTCCCATGTGGGTGCAGGGCCCAAGCACCTGGGCCATCCTCCACTGCACTCCTGGGCCGTAGCAGAGAGCTGGCCTGGAAGAGGGGCAACCGGGACAGAATCCTGTGCCCTGACTGGGACTAGAACCCAGGGTGCCGGTGCCACAGGTGGAGAATTAGCCTATTGAGCCACGGCGCCGGCCTAGACATAGCTTTCTAATGTGGTTTTCCTCAAGGTCAATGCTTCCTTCAGTTGTGTTCACTCACTGAAATGCTTTGCTTTCATGAGAGTACCAGAACTTGAAATGTGCAGACTCCTTGACCCATTAATTCTGCTCATATGACTTTATCCTAAGGAATTAGAATATCCACAGCATTGTTTAAATGATTTAGAATTGAGCGTGTTTGAAGTGCTTACCAATAGAGACCAGTTAAATAAATGATGATGCATCTATTAATTGTGATCCTAATTAGATTTGTGGAAAAACTTTCTGCAGATTGTAAAGAAACTAAATGGAGAATTGGAGGTGGAGTGAAGCTAGATATTACAAGTGTGAAAAAGGCAAAAACAGTGGGATTTTTACATAGATTTGGGATATTTTGTTTTTTTTTTTTTTTTTTTTTTAAAGTTAACACATATTTGTTTTTATTTATGGATAACTATCACATGAGTTATAAAGGCGAAAAAAGATGTCATAATGGAACTTGGATGGGTGTATACATGCCGTGGCTAAGAATAAACAGTGCTGCTACGTATTATGAATAGTGAGAACATCAGTATTAACCGAGAATTGTGATTATTTAAAAAGTATGCAGAACTCATTTAATCTGTGCTTTAGAAGTAACTGCACATAGTGTTAGAAGGAGAAAAGAATGGAAAAGAATAATACCACAGATACACCTGTGTCAAATTCAGAAAAAGCTGCATTCTGTAAAGTCAGTCAGCTATATTAAAAATGACACAAATCCGGGCCGGCGCTGCGGCTCACTAGGCTAATCCTCCACCTAGCGGCGCCGGCACACCGGGTTCTAGTCCCGGTCGGGGCGCCGGATTCTGTCCCGGTTGCCCCTCTTCCAGGCCAGCCCTCTGCTGTGGCCCGGGAGTGCAGTGGAGGATGGCCCAGGTGCTTGGGCCCTGCACCCCATGGGAGACCAGGAAAAGCACCTGGCTCCTGGCTCCTGCCATCGGATCAGCGCGGTGCGCCGGCCACATTGCGCTGGCCGCGGCGGCCATTGGAGGGTGAACCAACGGCAAAGGAAGACCTTTCTCTCTGTCTCTGTCTCTCTCACTGTCCACTCTGCCTGTCAAAAAAAAAAAAAAAATTAAAAAAAAAAATGACACAAATCCAAAACAAGGTGTATGTTATATAAAAAGGGACATTGTTAAGAGTTCCTTGCTGCATTACATCCATGGTTTAATCCACAAAATTCCCTTTTAATAATCATTTGGACAGAAGCATGCAAATAGCTTAAGAGTCTTTCCCAAGATTTGGGATATTTTGGACATCTATGCCAAACCAGTGACTAGCATCTGCTGTGTGCTGTACACGATGTCAAGTGTTAGGGACACAGATGAGGCACAGCTCCCGCCTTGAGAAGTAGATCAAAGTGGGGAATTGAGGGATGCCTAGTTTTAGTAAATGCATCCCCAAACAGGTTGAGTTTTGTGTCGCTCCCCCTCTTCGTGGAGGAACGACACAGGACCCTGCGCTGTTCTTTCTGTCTGCTCGGCCCTCCCCGGGTTTGCTGCTGGTTCTTCCCGGGTTGGCTACTATCCCTTCCACCTCCGTGGAAGGGCAGTTCCCCCTGGCCACATTCCCCACTTCCGCAGGGGAGTGGCACACCGCCGGCCGGCTTTCTCGGGGGCTGCACGGGTGTTCCTTCAGCTAGATGTTCCCCTTAGATGTTCCTGGTGCATGCCGTCTCTCTCCTCCTTTATAGTCCTCCTCCGCCAATCCCAACTCGGCTGCCCACACGCCGAGTACGCTGCTCTCCTCCAATCAGGAGCAAGTCCTACAGTTTATTAGTTGAACTGGAGGCAGCTGTGCGGAAGCTGTTTACTTCTCTCCCATCGCCATATTGTGGGAGAGCAGATGCATAGAATAAGTCTTAATTCCAGTAACTCAGTCTAGTCCGGTTTGCTCCCCACAGAGTTTTGCACCTAGAAGATCCATTACTTGTCTGTACTATTCTTCTGAGCGCCTGGGGCCTGATCTCCTGAATGGAATTCCCAAGTCTGATTTCCAAACTTAATCTGGGCATAACTGATTGACAGTCTCCCAGAATACCTTGTTTAGTCTGAATAGCCACACCCAATCTTCTTACATACTGGTATGATATTCGTACAAAGAAATCAATATCTGTTTACCCATAACAGTGTCTGCATTGATTTTCCCTGAAGTCTGCTCCTCAAAACCTTTCTGGTAAAAGCCCTGTGCATGAAGGTATTCATCATAGTGTTGCTTATAATATCAGAAAGTTGGAATCTCTCCAGACTTCTAACTGTGCGAGTGTAGCTAAGCAACTTAGCAAGCATCTTCAGTGGAGCATTGTGCAGCCTTCAGAAGTGGTGGTCAGGCAGGGGTGCGGACTGTGGCACGGCAGGTTAAGCCACCACTTGAGATGCCCACATCACAAATCAGAGTACTGGTTTCAGTACTGGCTGCTCTACTTTTGATCCAGCTTCCTGTGAGTACATACCAGGAGTCAGCAAATGATGCTCAGTGTTTGGGTCCCTCCCACACTTCTGGGAGACCCCGATGAAGTTCTGGGTCCAGACTTTGGCCTGGCCAGGCCCGGGCTCTTGCGGTCATTTGGGAAGTGAACCAGCACATAGAAGATTCTCTCTCTCTCTCTGTCTTGTCTTCTCTTTCCCTCTGCCTTTCATGTAGAAAAATAAATAAACATCTTAAATAATAAGTGGTGGTTGGTTAGGCAAAAGCTATGTAGCAACATGTAGAAATGCTCACCAGAGGATACTAAGTGAGTGAAATAATGTATAAAGGAAGTGCACACTGAAGATTACAGTTACATAAAATGCTTCTATAAAGGAAATGACTGGAAAAGAATATATAAAAGTGATCATCGTTATGCGAATATAATGGAGTAGTGACTAACATTTCTCTTTTGCTGTATATTGCTTTCATTACTTTAGAAATTATATGAAGGGGAGAAAAGCCAGAGCTGAAAATAAAACTGTGTAAAGATTGATTTTGGCAGTCAGTTGCAGGCTTTGCAGGGTGGGGACAGAGAATTGATAAATCTCATAGCCAGAGTACCTGTTACTGATTTATGTGGCTTTGATTCCCCTCCTCACCTCCAGGAATTGAGGAATCACAGATGGGAAAACGAGGGTACCTAACACCAAACAGTGCGCGAGAACATCTTTTTGCCATTTGGAAGAATGAAGGTACTGTACGAGCTAGAGGAATAGCCCTTTTCTTCTCTAGGCTTTCATTTCCTGGACTCGCTAACCCTCGTGTAGTATTTTTGTTTTTATAAAGTTGTGATTATTGTAGCTGTCTCCTGAAATTGATCCATAGGTTTGGGGCAGGCTTCAGTGTACGTTGACATTGAGGCCTCGTGGAGTCGAGGAGGTGAAACCTAGCACCAAGAACTTGCTGATTACTATAAATGAGCCTGACCTTAAATAAAAGCTGCAGGAGGGCCCAGCTTAAAAAGATTGTATTTCCTGAAGGGTCCCTGGAACTCACAGTATTTCAAATGCCCATAAAAAAAAAAAGGCCCCTTTAACAGTTTCTGTGGGAGTTCCTTCTATAAATCAAAAAATGAGCTTTTTTAAAAAGATGTTAATTTCTTCACATTTCAATTCCCTACAAAAAAAAAAGGGGGGGATTCTTTATTCCCTTTTGAGTGTATGACAGAGCTTTTGCAGTGGATCCAAGCCTTCTTGTCCATCCTCTGTGTGTTCTAGAATACTGACTGTAACCCCTGTGTAATATCAAAAAAAGCACTGGAGTTACTATGATCCTTTCTGTGGCGGCCTCTAGTACTTTTTATTCAGTTTCTCTTAGCATTTTTTTTAGGTCACCAGAAACTTAAGATACAGCCTTGACCAATAAAAGATCCCTTTTTGGCAGAACCCATGTGGAGGATGTGTTTTGTTTTGATTTTTTAAAAAATTTTCATTGGCTTAAAAGGCAGAGAGAATATCTTCCATCCCCTGGTTTACTCCCCAAATGCCTACCACAGCCAGGATTGGGCCAGGCCAAAGCTAGGAGCCCAGAACTCCATCCAGGTCTCTCACAGGAGTGGCAGGGACCAAAGCATCTGCACCGTGGTCTACTTCCTCCCAGGAGACATTAGTAGGAAGCCAGACTGGAAGCAGAGGAGCTGGGACTTGAACCAGCACTCCAATATGGGCTGCAGGCATCCCAAGGGCCACAACATCCATCCTCGTGTTTTAAGAAAGCTAACATTTTTTATTTTTCTTTTTTTTTTAATAAATTTTTAAAAAATTTATGTGTTTTTAATTTGAGAGGCAGAGAGAGAAAGCAGACGCTGCCATCTTTTGACTCACTGCCCAAGTACCCACAACCACCTGAGCTTGGCCAGGCCAAAACCAAGAGACAGAAACCCAATCCAAGTTTTCCCACATAGGTAGCAGGGACCCAGGTTATACACTAATAGGGAGCTAGAATCAGGAGCAGAGGTAGGATTCAAACCTAGGACCCCAGCATGGGAAGCGGGTGTCCCAACTGGCATCTCAGCTACTAGGCCAAATGCTTGTACCCAAGTCAGTTTTTATAAACACCAGAGTAGTAAGTATCTGATTAATTGTGTATCTTAGTAATCCAGGAAGATAATTAAAAATAGAGGAAGTTGTTTTTTTTCATTCCTGCTCAATTCAATCCTTGAGTTACGCAGTGTTGCCCCTGTGGTACTGTCTTTATACTGTTAGCTCATTGGCATACAAGCTGCCATACACACAAAGGCTGTTTTTTGTTTGTTTTTATGAGAAGAATGTGAACTCATTCTACATATTACCCTCTGTTTGTTTTTTTTTTTCTTCACTGGGGAATATTTTTGGGGTTGTCCTGTTGTACTTTTTTGGAGAGATTTAAATGATCTCTTTGGCCTATTTCAAACACAGGATTCTTTCTGAATTACCTCTTTTCTGGACTGGATGATGTTGGCACGGAGTCCGGATTCAACCCCGCTGTGTTCTTCCTGGATTTCATGGTTGTACCACCTTCAAGGTAATGCCCTCTCATCAACTGTCTACGCAGAAAAGACTGGCTGAGGAACTAAGTGACAACCCATGGGAGGGCCAAGGGCCCTGAGAAATAAATCAGCATTTCCTTCCACTTGCAGGAGGAGGAAGTATTCTCCTGTCTGGTTGTTGTGAATGCTAAAGGAATATTGTCTGTTTGCTTGTGGTGTTGTCTGTTGCCTACAGGTAGACGTGGGTGAGAGGCTGAAGGACACGGCCCTCACCTCGAGCTAAACATTTGTCGATTCTATCTGTCCCCTGCAGGTATCGCCCTGTCAATCGCCTGGGGGACCAGATGTTTACCAATGGCCAGACAGTGAATCTGCAGGCTGTCATGAAGGATGTAGTTCTGATCCGAAAGCTTCTGGCACTGATGGCGCAGGAGCAGAAGCTGCCATGTGAGGTGGCACTACCCGTCACAGAAGAGGTCAGTACCGCCTTGGTGCTGATGCTTTAGGCACACATGCTTGGGTCCGGCCCCCATGCAGTATGGATACAAATGTGGGTGCCGGCTGATGCCACTGGGATATCCTCTGCAGCTGGCAGCACCCCTAGTGGGAGTTGTGGGTTTGGATGAATTGGTTAAGGTCCAAGGTGTAGGCATGAGCGTGGGCATGGCAAAGTCTGGGCTGATACTAACACTGAGAGACCTTAGTTGAGTCACTTTAATTTCTAGGACTGGTCTCCACCTAGAGGTTTCACATCGAGGCTATTCTAGGCCTTTGTCGGCTTCTGGGTCATTTAGCTCCCCAGCTCTGGGCACTGGAAAGCAGTGTTGTAGAGTAGGAATTTTCCAGGGTAAGAGAGTCTCAGATCACATTGCCAGAGCTCCTTTGGTGTGACAAGCCTTGCACTAGGTCTTTACTGGATATAAAGATGAATTGAGTGCTCAGAAAGCTTGCTGAGGTCACTGGACTCCTCCCCAGCTCTAGGGTACTCGATACAAATAGGAAAGGACTCCTGTTAGCCAGAGACAGTCCTGCTGTCAGCCAGACCCATCACAAGGTGGCGCCACTGTCTCCTGAACATGGCTGCTCTTGTGTTACCCAGGCGTTCTCCTTGGAGCTTTCTCTGGCTTTGCTTAAGTTTTCTGATTAGCCTGTGTAGGTGTCCTTTGAAAAAAAATTCTCAGTGTAAGAGAAAGCTGCCCTCTGCAGGCCCTAGTCCCATCTACGATGCAAGGCCGTAGGATAACAGATCCAGTGATCAGAGCTGATGATTTTATTGTGGTGTTCATTGGAAATAGGGCAGCCCATCTGTCCAAAAAATAAAGGTTGAGTCTCAGTAGGAACAAACAGTATGTTCTCGGATCCAAAGTCACAGTTTCCCTCTGATGAGCGGGACGCTGCTGTTCTTCCCTCCCTCATTCCATTCCGATGGCGTTCCTCACCTGACACTGTGTTAGGCACTGGGGAGATGACAGGGAACTGGTGGCCCTGAGCCAGGGAAGCCCATCAGCAGTGACTTAGGCAGACAGGACCTGGGAAGGGACCCTGACGCTGCCTGCAGAATGGCATCCGTCTCCCCTGTAACTCAGATTCCTCTGTTCCTCTGGAACACACTTCAGCCCTGGTGGCTCTCATGACAGTCTAGGTTACTGGGTCTTCACCCACCCTCCCTGCCAGCCCACTACACTGCTCTATTTCTTTTGTCATCTGACCCTCACCGAAGGACATGGGATGGCCAGACGGTGTCAGTAGGCAGTGCTGTCAGGTAGCTAAGGCCTCTGTGTTTCTGTCACCTGAGCAAGTAGTGGAAGACAAGGAGGAGATGAGGCCAGGGGCACAGCTATTTCTAAGGATGGGTTAGTACTCCATT
Source organism: Oryctolagus cuniculus (assembly GCF_051225735.1). NCBI lineage: Eukaryota > Metazoa > Chordata > Mammalia > Lagomorpha > Leporidae > Oryctolagus > Oryctolagus cuniculus. The sequence continues at coordinate 121,830,904 of NC_142868.1, forward strand.
GAGACTTGGAGACTTACAACCATAACTTGACATTGCATGGTTGGGGACCCACATCTTGAGGACATACATATCATATGGCAAACAGTTTTTCTTTTAAGCAGTTTTTCCACTTGGTTTTCATAAGTGCTTTGGATTGGGTTTTCTAAAAACCATAAATAAAGCTGAAATTCTTGTGAAAATTGGTTAACTGGCAGGATAATAGAACTTTAGAAAAAAGGTATTGATGTCAGAAGGGCTTCTTAGGGACGAGCTATTAAGTGCCTGATAAAGGAGCCAGCTTCTACGTTTTCAGGTCGTTTTACTGCCAGAAAGACACAGGCTAGTAAATATGTAATGGGGCTTGTGTGTTATTAATGATACTTACTGGGTCAGCATGGTGGTATGGAGGGTTAAACTGCCACTTGACACTGGTGACCCATATCGGAGTGCTTTACTGATCCAGTTCCGATCCAGCTCCCTGCTAATGTGCATGGGAAGGCAACGGAAGTGTTTGGACCCATGCACCCATGTGGAAGACCAGGATGGAGTTCCTGGTTCCTGGTTCTTGGTTTCAGCTTGGCCAAGTCTGGGCTATTGAGCCATTAAGGGAGTGAACTATAGGATGGAAGATCTATCTGTCTCTGTCTGTCTCTCTTCTTTCATTCTGCCTTTCAAATAAATGAATGGATGGATGAATGGATTTTTTTAAAATAAACCAGACATACTTAACAAGATTGAGTTATTAGCACTTCTGCCACTGATATGTGAGGGCAAACTCCAAAGCTCATCATTTGTCACAGATAGGATCAAAAATACAAATAAAACCAAGCCAGATCTTTCGGAGTTTTTGTCATTCGTGCCTGTTTTCTTGGTCGTTTCTTCTCAGGATAAAGATACTTCAGTTGCTGTGGATCGATCCTTTTTAAGCGCACTTCCGGGCCAGTCCCTCACAGACAAACTTTACAACATTTGGATTCGCCTTCAGAGCCACGTCAATATCGTGTTTGACAGTGAGATGGATAAATTAATGATGGAAAAGTACCCCGGCATTAGACAGGTGAGCAGTAAGTTGGATTTTCACTGCTAACTGAAGAGAATGAACAGCAAAGCTGGTAGTATCGAAACAAACATAGTAATTGTACTTTAATTAATTTTTGTTTTTTCCATGTTTCCTCTGGACTTTTTTCTCCCTAAAGATTCTGGAGAAGAAGGAAGGCCTGTTCCGCAAGCACATGATGGGAAAGCGAGTGGACTACGCGGCTCGTTCAGTCATCTGCCCAGACATGTACATCAACACCAACGAAATCGGAATTCCCATGGTGTGTGGCACGCGAGGGAGGGGGAGAGGGCTCATTTGGTACTGGTGGGTGGCAGACAGGGAGTGCCACCGAGGGCCCTGGACAGGGTTTGCAGCAGCCTGTGGTTCCTGTGGTGGGAGTAGCTTCTGCTTTTTTCCTGAGTGGCCCATGTGGCTTTGACAAACTTGCAGTCGCTCCGTGCCAATCTTTCAGACATCTCCCCGCAAGGGAGACCCACACTCTGGGGCCCCAGGGAACTCATGGCAAGGCTTCCCGTATCTCTGCCCACATGCCTGCCTCCTGCCTGCCTTGGCGTAGTCTTTGAACTTGCCTTGTCAGATTGAACACATGACAGGTGAGGAAGAGGGCAAGGGGAACAGTAGTCCTGCCAGGGGTTGCATGAGAGAAGCCTTCGGTCACATGAGAGAAGAAGGGGAGAGAGCCCCCAAAGAGGAGGCGTGTGTTGCCCATCACCCCAGTTCCTTCTGGAGGAAACAACTCACCCCATTTCCCCATCAGTGTTGCCTTTGGGAGCCAGCTTCCTTTTCTCAGTTCTCTTCTAGTTCAAGCTGTGGTGCTCATTAGCAGCAACCCACTAATCAGCTTCCCTCATAATGGGCATGAGATCAGGTCTGTGGTGATGGTGTCCTGCCCTCCGTGGAGAGTTCTTGTTTCCTCGCACACCATGGCTGCCTCTCCCTCGGGGATGCTGGTCATGAGCAGAAGTGTTGTGATCTCTCTTGGGCTGATGAGGGCAAGACAAGCATCTGGGAAGGCTCCGTCCTTGCCTACTGCTTCCAAGTGCTGGGCCCAGCAGCAAGGAAAGGTGTTGCAAAGCCCAGGGGGACATTCCTGGGTCTCAGGGCTGGGAGGAAAGGCCCAGGGCCTGTTTGTTGCCCTTTCTGGGCAGCAGGCAGTGCCACCTCTGTTGGCTTTGGTGTCAGCACCTAGAGTGTCCCAGCCTTGGGAGAGACTTTTAGTCTCCTTTTTTGAACCAACATAGATTCTAGGCTTGGCTTTGTGGCTCTGGTAGCTTGTTCCCTGAGGAGGGACCCTGAAGTGACCCCTCTGCCCACCTCCAGCCTGCCTCAGGTCTCAGGGCCATGGTGGGAAGGACAGAGCAGGTCACACTGCCTCTCGGCCCCTTGTAGCATAGCCTGCCCTGCCCCTAGAGCCCTGTGAACGGGGAAGCGAGCTAAGCCTGGACAGTGAGCTGGAGACCCAGCAGTGGGCCCAGCAGACCAAAGTGTTCCTCATAAAGGTAAACCCAGGTTCCAGCAGGAGAGACAAGAGGAAACAAGTGCATCGGCACCGTGTCAGATGTGAAAGGTGGAGCAGGAGGGCTTGGGTAAAGGTGCAGCAGGTTAAGCTGATGTGTAGGACACCTGTACCCAGTTCAATTCCTGGCCACTCCACTTCTGATCCACCTCTCTACTAATGCAGTCCTAGGAGATGGTAGATGATGCATCCTTCCTTGCTATCCAATGTGGGAGACCTGGGTGGAGTTCTGGGTTCCTGGCTTTGGTTTGATCCAGCCTGGCTGTTGCAGGCATTTGGGGCATGAACCAGTGGATATAAACTTGCTCGTTCTTGTGTGCACTCTCCCCCCCGACCATTTTCTGTGAATAAATAAATAAATAAATAAATTTATATATTTTTTTACAGTAGAGCAGGCTGAGGGATAGGGAGCACAGGGGCAAGGGGGAGTAGGGGAAGCACCTTACTGAGTGCTACTGTGCAGAGGCCTGGAAAAATGTAGACAAGTTCCCTTATCTGGGGCTTTTCAGCCTCTTTGATGTATTGAAACATCAGAGGAGTTTATAATATTTAGTAGTTCAGAAACTCAATCAGGAAACTCATTTTTCTTTGGGAAGGAAGCTGTTTTTCTTTCTTTTTTGGGGGGGAGGGGGAGGTGGGCTTGTTTTTATTGGAGCATGTTGCAGACCTGGTACCAAATGGAACACACTGCATTTTATCATCTATCAGAAGTGCCACGTGGCTAGCAGGGGTTGTCAGCCCTGAGTTAAGACCTTCTGCGGCCGGCGCCGCAGCTCAATAGGCTAATCCTCCACCTAGTGGCACCGGCACACCGAGTTCTAGTCCCGGTAGGGGCGCCGGATTCTTTCCCGGTTGCCCCTCTTCCAGTCCAGCTCTCTGTATGGCCCGGGAAGGCAGTGGAGGATGGCCCAAGTGCTTGGGCCCTGCACCCCATGGGAGACCGGGAGAAGCATCTGGCTCCTGCCTTCAGATCAGCGCGGTGCACCGGCCGCAGCACGCCAGCTGTGGCGGCCATTGGAGGGTGAACCAACGGCAAAAGGAAGGAAGACCTTTCTCTCCGTCTCTCTCTCTCACTGTCCACTCTGCCTGTCAAAAAAAAAAAGACCTTCTGTCGCCACGTTTGGCTCTGGGAAGTTGTGTGATCAGTTGGTGATACGGCCTAGGATGAAGGAGGGCCCGGTGGGATTCGCCACCTTTCTCAAGTTTGTGTCCCGTGCTATGCTCCTTTCCTTGGAGACTCATTCGTTGGCAGATGGGGAAATGAAGTTTTAGAGTGGTTAAAAAAAAATTCTAATGCATCAACTGCAAGGCTTCAATTACTCTCTTCAGACTGACAGCTGGACAAGGAGGCCTGGTCTCCAGTCCCTGAGGGAGAGTCTGGCAAGACGGCTCCGGGGAGGAGGCCAGCGGGATGTGCTTTTCTCACTGGAGGGCTTTCTTGCCCCAGAAGCTCCTGCACATCGCTGTGGGGGGAAGTCACACAACCTGCGTCAGATCCTGAGGCCGTGTAACCTTCTTCTGCCCACTCTGAATTTCTACGTGTACTCCCTGTCTCTAGGTGTTTGCCACAAAACTGACCTACCCTCAGCCGGTGACTCCCTGGAACGTGCAGGAATTGAGGCAAGCAGTCATCAATGGCCCCAACGTGCACCCAGGGGCCTCCATGGTCATCAACGAGGATGGCAGTCGCACAGCCCTAAGTGCGACGGACGTGACCCAGCGAGAGGCTGTGGCCAAGCAGCTCCTGACACCAGCTACAGGGGCACCCAAGCCCCAGGGGACAAAAATCGTGAGTAGTGGGCTGATTAGGTCAGGAGCCCAGAGCTGGCTGACTCCCCTATAATGCTGACTGGAGCTGTGACTCCAATGGGTGCTGACCCAGGAAGGCTATTAAGTAATCCTACACCTTTAAGAAGCCAGGGGTGGTCCTCAGGTGGTTGGTGGCACTCACCTTGTCTTCCCAGCCAGAGTCTGTGCACTGGGGCATATGTACCCTGACTTCCAGCCTTCTTTGGCCATCTCACACTGTGCAGTGCAGTGCTGGGCACACAGCTGGTGTTGGGAAGTGTTCTTTCAGAACTCATTTGTGTTTCTGGGGCAGGGTAGTTTCTGGAACAGGGCTGCTCAAAGGCAGCCCTCTGGTGGAAGCAGCAGCTTGTCCAGAGGTGTGGGAAGCACAAACCAGGGCAGCGCTGGGGTATGGTACATTGAGTTTTCTGCCTGCGGCACCGGCATCCCATATGGACACCGGTTCAAGTCCCAGCTGCTGCTTTTCCGATCCAGCGCTCTGTTTATGGCCTAGGAAAGCAGTGGAAGATGGCCCTTACACCCACATGGGAGACCCGGCAGAAGCTCCTGGCTTCAGATCTGCCCAGCTCTGGCCTTTGCAGCCATTTGGGGAGTAAACCAGCAGATGGAAGACCTCTCTCTCTGTCTCTCCCTCTCTCTGTAACTCTGCCTCTCAAATAAGTAAATCAATCTTTTTTTTTTTTTTTAAAGGAAATGAAAACCTACCCTCACTGAATTAGAATTGAAACCTCTGGGATTGGGGCTAGGGGTTCTTCATGCTAAAGTTTTGGAACTGCTGTGTAGGAAGGAAGTGCTCTGGGCTGGGGGTAGCCGTAACGGACCAGTGTTGACTAACGCATCATTAGTGCACCATTGCTGCTCCCACCTATTGTGCTGTGTTGTGAGGCTCTTATCTGAGTTTCATCGGAAAGCAAATAAATGATCAGTCAGCATGGTTGCTGAGGCATCAGTTGGGTGGGTGACAGCATCTGTGTCCTTGTCCATTCTGGCTGGGAGGAGAGTAGCACATGACCCCCTCCCAGCAACAGCAGCACAGATAGTTTCAGTTTGGGTTGAACATGTGACTTACCAGAGTCAAGAGGTTACTGCATTTCCTAAACCATCCGTGCAGCTGGGAGCCCTCTCTTTGCCATCCGGCCAGTCTCTACCCCGGGGTCAACAGGCTCTTCTTGAGTAATGAGCCAAAGCTCTACGAAGTTTCCATCAGCCTTGGAGGAGTAGAGGAAGAGGAAGCACTCCTGGCCTCGTCACTGTGGCTGTTGCTTCTCTTTAGCATGCCACTGGGGATTGGCTTTGGGGCAGGGCAGCACGTGCAGACACAGATACAGTCACCTCTTTTGTTCTTCCCCAGAGCATTAAGTCTGATTTGTGTTGAGATTCGGGGGCTTATTTCTGCCTTTCTTCAGTACCTGGTATTAGTTGTGTGAGGATTGTAAGAGTATGCAAGGTCTAGTTCATGTACCTTTGGGTGAAAGCAGGTTAAAGAGGAAACAGTCTTGTAGTTTACCCAGGTCAAGCACGGGGAACAGTCCTACAGCAAGAAAATCTGAGAGAAGAACTGCAAGATGAGAGCTCAGGTAGGACTGAGGGCCCCTGTGTGCCATTGCCCTGCCAGTCACTGTGGCCGTGGCCCTTGCTCCCCATTTACAGCATGGCAAGGGCACCAGTGGTGAATGAGCGTATAGATGGATCCCGCACTACTGAGTGGTATGGCGGGCAACATAGGGGCCAGCGATGGGGACCAGCAACTTTGTGCACACGAGACGCTCAGAAGAAACAAGGTTGAAGGAAGCACGCAGGGCGAGTGGGCAGAGTTCAGAGTCATCACGAGGCGATTGTGAGTCAGGTAATGGAGCATCCCAGAGGGCTGCAGGCAGGACTGAGAGCAGGTGCTGGGGAGAGAGCCAGGGGTCCTGTACTGGCAGTAGGTTGGGCATGGGGCTGTAGAATAGAGAGGGAGCTGAGAACAGAAGTGTGGCTTTCAGTGCAGGACAATGGGAGTGCTGCAGGGGAGTTGCCTGTAGGCCCTGCTAAATCGGAAGGGGCTGTGGAGAATCCAGGGGCCCAGCTCATGTACAGAGTAGAAGCGTAAGACCTTGGAGGGCTATGGAGGTGAGACATGAAGCCATCGGAGCGCTGGCCTCTTTGAGCACAGAGCACAATGGAGAGAGAAGAGGGGACCCCGGACAGGCTCAAACATGGGAGGCACAGGACCAGGCTCACACATTTTGTGTCACTTATCTCTTGAATGTGGTTGTGGGGTGCTTCAGGGACGGATGAAGGTCACCTGGAGGGAGCCAGTGTTCAGAGCCTTTGTGAAGAGGAACCAAAGGCATTTGACCTTGTCTGGTTAAGAGCATGAGGCAAAGGCAGAGGGAACTTCCTGTGCCGCTCACTTAGGCGAGGGCATGGGGAAAGGGTCGTGATCAGCGGCTCTGGAGGCTGTGGCAGGCCTGGCCGCCGTGCGCGGTGGGGAGGCTGAATGAGAGTGGTCCGGTCACCCGTGTCACCTTGAGTTCAAATCCTTGGCAAACTCACGAGTCTTCACGTTGTCCCCGCTCTCTCCTCCGGGCTCACCTCTCCACTCATCCACCTTCGGCCTCTTTGCTCAGCTTGTCCCTGGCCGCTCTGGGCTCCTTCTCCCCTTTAGGCTTCCCAGATCCTCCTCCTCTGCCCGGAATGCTTTCCCCTCCCCCATACTTCCTGGCTGACTCCTGCTGCTCCTTCAGGTCTCAGCAGAGTCTCATTCCTCTAGGGTCTGGGAGTTGGTGCTGCAGCCTTTGTGGACCTATAACCTCTGGTTCACTTCTCCGTAGTGCACGTGGGAGTCCAGGGCAGGGTATGGATGAATGGGTGTGGCTGGGAACCCGTAAAACTTGATTTACAAAACCAGGCAGCTAGGTGGTGGAATGCAGTTCATCACTCCCAGAAACCTGCGTTAGGTGCCCCCGTGTGTTCCCCTACCTCCAGCGTCCACCTGCGTCTGTCCACCCTTCATCCCTGTGTGTGCCCCCAGATCTCTGCCCTTGAATTCCTTTGTCCTGTGAGTTCAAGGCAGGGGGTGTTCTGCTCACGATTTTCCCCAGCACCCAGTGCTTGGGACATCCCTGTGGAATGTGTGGATCCAGGTGGAGGCTTTGGAGACCCCAAGATACAAGGGCCAGATTAGACATGAGGACGCGGTTCTTACTTTGGGATAAGGGGTGGGCAAGGATGGCTAACTTCGTTTTCCAAAATCTTAATGAAGGTATGTACAACACGTAAACGTGTAATGAGATGCTTACTTTGCACAGCCTTGTCAGCATGTTGCACACGGGTGAGGACGGGGCCAAGGGGGCTGAGGGAGGAGGCAGAGTCCAGTCAGGGTGAAGCACAGTTAGGTGAGGAGGCGAAAGGATGTGTCCCCCTGTGGGGTGGGAAACCTCTGCTGTTTCCCCTGGGCCTCATAAGGAAAGGAGGAAGCGGCCAAGACTGCTAGGCTTGTTTTCCTGCCCAGCATCTGCCAGAGGGAGGCCTCTGGCCCCAAGCCTGCCTCTGGAAACCCTGACCCGGGCACTGGGGCACACTAATTTTCACTGCGGTGTTTATTTAGAGACAAGAGAAAGGAAGGGCCTGGGGTTTGGGTTGGCAAGGGGAGCACCCTGGGTTCCAGGGCTTCTGTTTGGATTGGCCAATGCCTGCCCGACTGGCCCACGTCCCGTCCCAGCTGCACCGAGTTTGCTTACGCTCGGGATGCCTCAAGTTTGCCAGACTCAGGTCATAGGCCCGGCCTGGGTTTTTGGTCGGAGCAGTTTCTCCCTTGAGAGGCTAAAGAAAGAAGATCTTGGGCTGTGTGACGTAGTCACGCGGGGCACCAGGGCAGATGTTCGTGGGAATCCTCGGAGTTCAGGTCTCCTTGGAAACATGCCACTAGGGAATGGGGAGGGCAGGATTCCAATTCTTTAGGGCACAAAAAGACTTAGCTGTGTGCTAGGTGCTTCCAGGCCTGCCTCGTAGATGCGAGGGCTTTGCTTCCTGCTTTCCTAAGGCAGAGGGAACTTTCAGCCACGCTGGAGGGGAATGGGGAGAGGATGATGGAGATGCCCTTTAAAAAAGATTTATGTGTTTATTTGAAAGAATTACAGAGAAAGAGAAGTTCCATCCACTGGTCCACGCCCCAAATGGCTGCAATGGCCGGGTCTGGGCCAGGCCAAAGCCAGGATCCAGGATCTTCTTCCGAGTATTCCGCATGGGTGCAGGGGCCCAAGCACTTGGGTAATCCTCTGATGCTTTTCCCAGGTGCATCAGCAGGGAGCTGGATAGGAAGTGGAGCAGACTCAAAGTGGCTCCCATGTGGGATGCCATCGTTGCAGGCAGTGGCTTAACCCACTGTTCCACAACTCCAGCCCCAGATTCCGGGGTCTTAACTGCTGTCTGCCCCTAGGCCAAGTGCCCAACCCTGAGTTGTTGTTGTTGTTGTTTTAAGATTAATTTATTTGAAAAGAACAGTTACAAAGAGAGATTAATCGATTGATCTTCTGTCCATGGGTTCACTCCCCAAATGGTTTCAGTGGCCAAAGCTGGGTCGATCTGCAGCCAGGAGCCAGGAGCTTCTTCTGGGTCCCCCACATGGGTACAGGGGCCCAAGGACTTGGGCCATCTTCCACTGCCTTCCCAGGTGCATTAGCAAAGACTGAAATCGGAGCCTATATAGGATGCCAGCACTGTAGGCGGTAGCTTTACCCGCTATGCCACAGCACTGGCCCCCATCCCTGAGTTTTAGATTGGGCTTTAGATTGCTGCACCTGATCACATTACACGCCACTGGGATTTTTTTTTTCTTCTACTACCTTATTGCTATCACTTCAGGACTTATATTTACACTCTGGGACATGTTCTGAGAAATGCAGTTAGGTAATTTTGTCATACAAATGTCATAGTGTTTACTTTCGCAAACTAAGATGGCAGTGACAACTTGCACCACCTACTATGTATAGTCTGTTGTTGACAGAGGCATGATGTGCTGTGTGACTGTATTTAACTTAGCCTTTTTCATCATTGCATAGTATTCCAGTCTAGATAAGCTAAGATGTGTGCCTCTTGAATGGGATAGAAGTCAGGCCCAGGCCAAGTTGAGGTGAACCTTGGAAGGGGCAGTGATGTTGCTGGAATTTCCACTGATCATCTACCTGGTCTCCACTCTGCCGTTAGGTGTGCCGGCACGTGAAGAATGGGGACATTCTCCTACTGAATCGGCAGCCCACCTTGCACAGACCCTCCATCCAGGCCCACCGCGCCCGCATCCTGCCTGAAGAGAAAGTCCTACGGCTCCACTATGCCAACTGTAAGGCCTACAATGCTGACTTTGATGGAGACGAGATGAATGCCCACTTCCCCCAGAGTGAGCTGGGCCGGGCCGAGGCCTGCGTCCTGGCCTGCACTGATCAGCAGTACCTTGTTCCCAAGGTAAGTCTGACCTTGAGGCCTTTCCATGGTCATCTCTGACATGGCGTGCCACCTTAAACCTGGGCCTCCCCCAGCTTCTGGGGTCGGTGGGCAGCTCCAATGCATGGGCACATAGGGTCCTGTTTTTTTCCCCAGGTGTTTTCAGTCTTCCAGTTGCTCCCAAGCAGGGAAAAACTTCTGTCTTGCTGTGTCTTTTTTTTTTTTTTTTTTTTTTTTTGACAGGCAGAGTGGACAGTGAGAGAGAGAAACAGAGAGAAACAGAGAGAAAGAGAAAGGTCTTCCTTTTGCTGTTGGTTCACCCTCCAATGGCTGCTGCGGCCAGTGCACTGTGGCCAGCACATCGCGCTGATCTGAAGCCAGGAGCCAGGTGCTTCTCCTGGTCTCCCATGCGGGTGCAGGGCCCAAGCCATTGGGCCATCCTCCACTGCACTCCCGGGCCATAGCAGAGAGCTGGACTGGAAGAGGGGCAATCGGGACAGAATCCGGCGCCCTAACTGGGACTAGAACCCGGTGTGCCGGCGCCACAGGCGGAGGATTAGCCTAGTGAGCCAAGGCGCCGGCCTTGCTGTGTCTTAAAATTGACTAAGTCAGAGAGAAAGTGTGATGGCCGTTCTAGAAAACCAAGTTCAATAGCTGCATAGTGTGTCTTGTCTTCCAGACTTATATTTGGAGTTTGCGACTTGCTAGCTCCTGACAATCATCCTCTCATCTCAGCTGTCATGGTTATCATGGTCTCCAGGTAACTTTGATCCTTTGGATTCTAGTAAGCTTGAGTTTTAAGAGACAGCTTAACCCAAGGACCCAGTTGAGATCCTCCTGCAGCCCCTGAAATTACCTCCTCTTTGAATCTCTTCCTTCTTTCTTTGATGTCGATCCTCAAGGGCAGCTCCATGTGGTCATGACTTTCCAGTGGGAAACGAAGGAAGGATGTAACTTCTTCCCACCTTGCCTGGCCAGCCAATTGATTCCATTAAGTGGCAGGATCTTGAGTCTGTGTGCTTATGGGAGGTAAAGAGCTAGGGTGCAGGCAAATAGATGGAGGAAGTTCTAGTCTCCTTTTAGCCCTCACCCTCCACTCAAACGTCTGAGGCCTGTGAAGTGCTAAGCCATTTGCATCCAGTGATTCACAGTTACACCTCAGTGACCACACACTTTGTCAGTGCCAGGCACTGTGCAAAGCACTTTAGAGGCTTCTTGTTTCAACTTCTCCTTCAGCCTTGGAGGTAGATGCTATAAAGTCCACATTTTATACCCAAAGAATTGCTATAGCTTACCCAGGGACACCCAGCTGATAAGTAAGAGGAAGGACAAGGAGCTCCCAGATCTTTGTGGGGTTTGTTCTACAGAGAATTCTATACGCAAGGAGCACAGGGCTGCTTGAAGATATCCAGTCCCAGGTAGCATCCTGTGCTCTTTGTGTCTTCAATCATGCCGTCAGCCATGTCCAGCCCCTGGCGGGTCAGGCACCTGGCTGGGAGCCCAGCATCCCAGGCTCTCCTGCCAGGTGCACCACGGTGGCTTCATGCATGGCCCAGTTGTTTAACTTCCCCTTCTTGCCCTCCTAAATTCCTTAACAAAGGAAGTAAAAGCAGAAAGAAGAAGTGAGGTCTCATATGGATCATTTGGAGCAGAGAAAAAAATAATTTTACTAATGAGGAAATTGGCTTTTTGTCTTCTCAGGTGAGTAGTATTATTAGCTTTAATAGTAGCAGCAGTAAAAACCATCGTTTTTGAGCAGGCCCTGGACCTCGGGTATTGCTCTAAACAGTTTGCAAGCATTCTCTTGCTTGGCTCTCACAACAGACTTGAGTGGTAGGTGTGACGTTCAGATGAAGATTTAAATGAGTCAGTGGCCAGTTAGTGATGAGGCCAGGACTCAAACCGACTCTAAAGCCTGTACGCTTAGCCACATGTGTTCTTAGTTCCTCTTGACATGTTGGGTGGGAGAGGGCACTTGACAGGAAGTGCCTCCTAGGGACTGCTCCAAATCTAGCAGCAGAATCAGGATCACCAGAGAGAACCCTACCAGGAGCGCAGGTGGATTTTGCTGGCAGAGTGACCTGTGAACATTGGCTCCGTGGGGAGTTGAGGCACTCCAGAGTCCTCAGATCGATGGGCCTGAATGTTCTCTGTTTGCTTTGGATTGCATGAGGTGCAAAGCAATATGAGGCTTCATGTTTGCATCACATCCTGCAAAGGGCAAGTCCCTTTACTTCCAAATGAGCCTTGTCACCCCTTCATAGAATGCAGTAAATAAGCTCATATCAATAATTTTTAAAAATTTTATTTGGTTTGAAGTTTTTATTTGAAAAGTGGAGTGACAGGCAGAGAAAAGATCCTCTATCTGCTGGTTCACTCCCCAGATGCCTCCAATGGCCAGGCCTGGTCCAGGCCAAGCTCCATCTGAGTCTCCCACATGGATGGCATAGACTCATGTACTTGAGCCAACACCTGCGGTCTCCCCTGGTGCACATCAGCAGAAAGCTGGATCGGAAGCACAGTAACAGGGATTTTAAACAGGCCCTCAGTGTGAGATAGGCATCCCAAGCCATTACTTAACTACTGTGCCAGATGCCTGCCCCTGATTTCTTAAAAATTAAACTTAGAGGGGATGGCCTCAGGTTCACTTCATTTTCAGTTTTTTTTTTTTTTTTTTTTTCCAAAGATTCATTTTAGGGGGCGGCACTGGTATCTCATATGGGGACCAGTTCGTATCCTGGCTGTTCCACTTGTGATCCGGCTTTCTGCTTGTGGCCTGGAAAGGCAGTAGAGGATGGCCCAAGTGCTTGAGCCCCTGTACCTGCCTGGGAGACCTAGAGCAAGTTCCTAGCACCTGCTTTCACGTTGACCCAGCTCTGGCTGTTGTGGCCATTTGAGGAGTGAACCAGCAGATGGAAGACCTTTCTCTCTGTCTGTAACTCTACTTCTCAAATAAATAAATAGAGGCTGGCACTGTGGCATAGTGGGTAAAGCTACCTACCACCTGTGGTGCCGGCATTCCCATATAGGTGCTGGTTTGAGTCCCGGTTGTTCCACTTCTGAATTGGCTCTCCGCTGTGGCCTGGGAAAGCAGTGAAAGACAGCCCTAGTCCTTGGGCCCCTGCAACCACGTGGGAGACCTGGAAGAAGCTCCTGGCTCCTAGCTTTGGATCAACGCAGCTCCAGCCATTGAGGCCATTTGGAGAGTGAACTAGTGGATGGAGGACTTCTCTCTCTCTCTCTCTCTCTCTCTGCCTCTCCTCTGTCTATTTAACTCTGACTTTCAAATACATGAATAAAATCTTTAAAAAAATAAATAATAAATAAAAATCTTAAAAAAGATTTATTTATTTGAAAGGCAGAGTTACAGAGAGAAAGAGAGAAACTTTATACTGGTCCATTCCCCAAATGGCTGCAAGGGCCAGGGCTGGGCCAAGCTGAAGCCAGGAGCCAGAAGCTTCATCTGGGTCTCCCATGTGGGCGCAGGGGCCCAGCTGTTTGGGCCATCTTCTGCTGAGCTTTAACAGAGAACTGGATCAGGTGTGGAGCAGCCGCGACTCGAACCGCCGCCCATATGGGATGCCGGCATTGCAGACGGCAGCTTGACCTGTAAGCCACAATGCCTGCCCTACATTTTCAGTTGATTTTTCTGTCAGAGGTAAAGAGCTTAGCACTCTTGATAAATTTTATTTAGTCCTTAGTATAAATGTTAAGAAGTGAAACCCTTATTTTTGCTAATGGCTATAAAAATGTCACATGATTTTGGCAGCAAGAGAACAAGGGTTGGCCTGGTTGAACTTGGGAAAGCATGTTTCTGAGGATCATTTTTATGGGTGTATCTTTATTCCCTTTGCTTCCCTATCTCTGTTTGTATTCTTGATTTCTATTCCTTTCCTAACCATATTTCTGGATTATTGGTTCCATGTACTAAGTAGAGTTCTGTGTTGTCTTCTTAACTAAAGCTTGAGATGAGTGGAACTTTAGCCATTTCTTTTCCAAGGAAATAACTAAACTTTTTGTTTCCATGTTTCTTTATCTATATTTTTCCTTCTGTTATAGGTAATGGGGGCCAATGCTTTTTAGAAAGTTTTTTAACAGGCTTGAGACATAGTTTCCTGACTTCTACAGTCAGCTGGAAAATTGGATACCCATATTCTCCAAGCATCCTGACCAAAGACATTAATTACATCGTCATTTTGCTGTGATGCTAAGTGGACTTGTATAACTGACAATTTTCTGGAGTTCTAATTCAGAGATGTTCTTTCTGATCCCAAGGGGGATTTAGGAGATTGAAAATTATAAGTAGACCCTTAGTAATTGCTTTAATCAGCATTCCAAGCTAGAATTCGTGTGATTATTGCCTGGAAAGCAGTTTAGCCATTAAAGTAATTTTCTAGTCATGGAAAAATCTTGACAGAAAGAAGAGAAGGCACTGAATGTATCACATAACTTGTAATTCAGTTCTTTAAAGGAAGAAAACAGAAGGAACGATCTTTAAGTGCCCCAAAGACTGTGGGATGAGTCAAATGTGGTATCTTTGTTTGGGACCCCTAACCCCCACCAAGTAAAATGAGACCATCTTTGGCACAGAGTGCAATGTACAATTTTTTATTTATGTTAGTAACTCAGAGCCTCCATAAGAAGGGCCAGCACTCCATCTGACCTTGTCTTACGTCTGTGGCTCCCTTTCAGCCCATCTGTAATAATTATTTTTGAGTTTACTTAGAGCCTGTCGCTGTAGTATTTAGACCATTTGACAAGGACCCTTTTTAGCCTTTGAATTAGTACATGTGGTTAAGTTCCTGGCCCTTCTCCCTAGCTGCATTTGTGAGTTCCTTGAACCTGAGTTATGAAACAGGCCCTAATAGTGGCTAGTTTCTAACAAGTAATCAAAGGAGAACAATCTCTGGATCCAAAGCTCAGGTTTTTCTCAAATTCCTGTAAGAATGGAAAAGTTTGCAAAACCTACTTCTTAAAGGTCATCAGTGAGCCTAGCTGTTTTTACTTTAGTGTACCTTACGTTGCCATGAACACAGACCAACGGAGAAGGTCCAGGAGACGGGATCAGAGAAGCTGTGAAAGTGTCAACTGAGATGAATGTACTCACCGAATCTGGGGCTCCTATAAAAGCCCTTGTTTTGACATCTGTAGATAACAGCCTTTATTAAGGGCCCACCATGAGCCATGGGCTACGTTGTGAGGAAATCCTAATAATGAACATTCTTCCACAGTCTTGTGGATCAAGGCCCTGTCACAGCCCTCTACGGAACCTGTGCCTGTACCCCAACCTGCCTGCGTTGGCTAGCTCCAAGTCACTCTCGGGCCCCTTAGGACCCATTCTGTGATTTTATCCACGATAGTTTAAAGTGCTTTGTGATAAATATATTTATGCAGTCATTTTGTTTACTGTCTAGCTCTTTCTCATACAGAACTGTGGCCGTTTGGTTCACTGGAGTAGGCCAAAGGTATCCCCAGTGCCTGGGCATACGGTAGTCTCTCAATAAATATTTATTGAATGGATGACTGATTTATAGGAGGACCAGGCCAGAAATGTGTGAAAAATACTAAAGCATAAAACCAAAGTATAAAAACAAGAACACAACTAACATTAACCAGACCAAATTTGTGCGTAAATGCCAAAAACATGCTGGAGTAACTAGAACCAGATGATACTAAGCAGAGAAAGTTTGGGAAGCTGGCTGAGTTGGAAGCAGTTTTCAGGATAGTGGGCCAGTGACAAAAGTGGAGACTGACAGGAAGCCCTGGCCGTGGGTTTGGGGAGGCGGTTTGCTCCTAAGCACAGGCCTAGTGAGGACATGGACAAGACAACACAGGGATACAGGGAAGACTATTGCTAGAAGTTGTCTTCTAAGCAGATGATTAGCAATTAAAGTTTTACTCAAAATTGATCTTTGCTCTTCTGTTTTTAATCTGTTTTGGTCTGTAGGATGGCCAGCCATTGGCAGGACTGATCCAGGATCACATGGTTTCAGGTGCAAACATGACGATTCGGGGTTGTTTTTTCACCCGGGAACAATATATGGAGCTGGTGTACCGAGGACTCACAGACAAAGTGGGGCGTGTGAAGCTCTTGCCTCCAGCCATTCTGAAACCCTTTCCACTGTGGACAGGAAAGCAGGTAATTGGAGAAAATACTCAGCGTATATTTAAAAGAAAAAGGAAAGAGAAAAGGCAGGTAACAGTTCTAATTTCCAGGAGGATCCACGCCAGAAACAGAGAAGGGGCTTATCAAGAAATAGTCTGATTTTTGGGGGGTACCTGTGTCTGGGTGCTTTCAAGGGAGTATCTATAAGGATTGGGCTGCATAACTTAGACTTGGTGTCCTCAGAATCCAGATATGATGATGATAAGTAGTGGTGGAAGCAGTAGTATTACCCACTGTGAAATGCCAAGCGTTTTCCTGAGTGTGTTAGATCCGTCACCCGTTCAGTCCTTTTACCACCACCCTGTGATTCAGACACCATGTTATCTCCCTTTAGCAAACAGTATTACTGAGACTCAGAGAAGTTTATATACATACCCAAGGCTATAGCAAGCAAAACTGGGATTCAGACCCAGGCCTTTCCAGCTCCCACAGCATCGCACTTTACTTCTTCTCAAAATAACTAAATAATAGTATACCTAGTGATCAAATAATGAGGTAGGGTAAAAGACATTCTCTACTGCTGGCCGGACCTCCCACGTTCAGCCTTGGGGATCAGCTTCTAATTGGCCATGTAGTCGTGGTTCTGTGGGCTTCAGTTGCTCATCCAAAAAAGGAGCTCATGTTACTGATCTCTTCTGGTTCTACCATTCTTTAAGTCTATGGACTTAGGTACTTCAGTGGTTTTCATTTGTTACGCCAACCTTACCATTCCTGGGATAAACCTTACTTGGTTCGCAATACGACTCTTTTTGTATGTTATTTCATTCAATTTATTTATTTATTTATTTATTTTTTGACAGGCAAAGTGGACAGTGAGAGAGAGAGACAGAGAGAAAGGTCTTCCTTTTGCCGTTGGTTCACCCTCCACTGGCCACCGCAGATGGTGCGCTGCTGCCGGCAGGAGCCAGGTGCTTCTCCTGGTCTCCCATGGGGTGCAGGGCCCAAGCACTTGGGCCATCCTCCACTGCACTCCCTGGCCACAGCAGAGAGCTGGCCTGGAAGAGGGGCAACCGGGACAGAATCCGGCACCCCTACCGGGACTAGAACCCATTGTGCCGGTGCCGCTAGGTGGAGGATTAGCCTATTGAGCCTCGGCGCCGGCCCATTCAATTTATTATAATTGTCTTTGCATCTGTGTTCATCAGGATATTGGCCTATTGGCCTATTGGTAGTTGTCTGATTTTGGTAACAAAGAGTAATGCTGGCCTCATACAATGCAATGAGTTGGGCAGAATTTGCTCTCCTTCAGTTTTCTGCCAGCATTCATGTAGTTTTGGTACTGTTTCTTCCTTAGATGTGTGGTAGAATTTGCCACTGATGGCATCTGTGCCTAGAGTTTCTTTGTGGGAGTTTTTAACTAAAATTTCCATTTCTGCAGTGGACTGCTGTGGTTTGAATGTGTCCCCTGAAGCTTAGGTGTTGGGAACTTTTCCCCAGTGTGACAGTATCAAGAGAAGGACCTGTAAGATGTGATTAGGCCATGTGGGTTCTCCATCCTGGGAGCAGGTTCCTTAAAAAGAAAAAGGATGAATTTGGCCCCTTGGTGCCTTTCACTCACCCCCTCTTTGTCCTTCTGCCATGGAATGATGCATCAGGAAACTCACCAGGTGCCAGCCCTTCCATCTTGGACTTCCTGCCTCTAGAACTATGAGGAGATAATCTAGGTTATTTTTGTGGAAACATCACAAAATGGACTAATTCATAGAGATAGGACTATTCAGGTTATGTGTTTCATGTTGAATGAGCTTTAGTAGTTTGTGTTTTTCATGGAATTTGTCTGTTTCATCTAAGTTGTTGAATTTACAGACATAAAATTGTTCATTGTATTCTTTACTGTTCTTTGCTAAAGTAGAAACTAGTGGTGTCACCTCTCTTATTTTGGACCTTTTCCTGATTGGTTTGTCTAGTAGAAGTTTATCAGTTTTTGGCTTTAATGACTTTCTTTATTGTTTTTGCTGTTTTATATTTTATTGATTTCATTCTTATTGCTTCCTTTCTTCTATTTACTTTGGGTTTATTTTGCTTTCTTTTTCCAGTTAATTAAGCCTGAAGCTGAAGTCATTGACTTGAAACCCTTTTTTATTTATTTTTAAAGATTTATTTATTTGAAAGGCAGAATTTCAGAGAGCAAGGGAAAGACAGAGAGGTGTTCCATCCTCTGGTTCACTCCCCAAATGGCCACAGTGGTGAGAACTGGGCTAGGCCAAAACCAGGAGCCAGAAGCTTTATCTGGGTCTCCCTTATGGATGTAGGAGCCCAAGCACTTGGGCCATCTTCTGCTCTCCCAAGTGCATTAGTAGGGAACTGGATTGGAAGTGGAACATGTGGGATACTGGCATCGCAGGCAGCGGCTTTACCCTCTATGCCACAATGCTGGCCCCAAGGCCCTTTTCATTAATACAGGCATTTTATGTATGAATTTCCTTCTGAGTTCTACTTAAGTGACATCCTGCAAATTATATGTTGCATTTTCATTTTCATCCTTTTTGAATACTTTCTAGTTTTCCTTTTTGATTATTTTTTTTCCAACATGAATTATTTGGAGATATATTGGTTAGTTTCCAGATATTTAGGAATTTTCCAGATATCCTGGTTGCTGATTTCCAGTTTAATTCCACTGTGTCTTAAATCCTTTTAAATTCATTGAGTTTTGCCTTATGGCTTGGAATGTGGTCTGTCTTGCTTAACAATCTACTCTACTGTATCCTTCCTTCACTGCCTCCTGTCAGTGTCTTGAAACTGTTGCATGGTCATCTGTGTTTTTATTGTTATTTCTAATGGGCGGGTAAATCAGGTCCTGTTAACCAGAAGTGGAAGTTGATTCAATGCAATAAGAGAGGGATTTTGCTGTTTAAAATTAAAACCTCTGAATCTAGATAATTTAGTTCAGGGATTGGTAAGCTTTTCCTGGTAAAGAACTAGATGGTAAATATTTTACATATTGTAGGCCACAGTCTCTGTTGCAGCTACTCAGCTGCACAGATGTGACATAAAAGGAGCCATGGACTGCAATCCAGCTTAACTTTATTTACAAAAACAGGTTGATAGGCCAGATTTAGCCTGTTGATTGTAGTTTGCCGAGCCTTGTTTAGTTAGCTATGTGTATTTTTCTACTTTTTTTCCTGTTTATATGTCTTTATTTTAAAAAGCATCCATTTCAGATTATCTTGGAAATCAATGGGTTGTAAATCTTATGTAATTAAGCGTACAAATTCCAATAATATTTTATATAAACATAAACAGTGTAGTCAAAATAGAGCCAAATAGTAGACAAAGAATAAATATCTAGAGCCACAAATATGTTCCTCCCTTTGATCCAGGGATCCAGCCAAAGGAAATAATCCAAAATGTGGGAAAAGCTGCTTGAAAGAAATAATCTGTTACATCATAGTTTATTATTATAGTAGAGAATTGGAAAAAGATAGATAACTCAACACTGGGACTAAGTAAATTATGGCAGATCCATTTGCTAGGATATTATGGAGCTGTTGTAAGGATGGTTTTGAAAGACCATGCAGCAGTCTGGAAATGCTATGACAGTGTTCAAGGAGAAAAACAGATCAAACAATTCTATGTGCATTCACAGTTACAAGCATTTTTTAAATGCATATGAGGATAAACTTGGCATTAAAAAGATCAAGATGATAGAATAGCTTTATTCATATTAAGGATCCTTTCTTTCTTGTTTTATTTGATATTTCTAAGCTGTGGTGATTACTGTATAACCAAGTAAAATTAGAAAATGGATCCCGCTTTTTTTTTTTTTTTTTTTTTTTTTTTTTGACAGGCAGAGTTAGACAGTCAGAGAGACAGAGAGAAAGGTCTTCCTTCCATTGGTTCACCCCCCCAAAATGGCTGCTACAGCTGGCGCTGCGCCTGTCTGAAGGCAGGAGCCAGGTGCTCCCTCCTAGTCTCCCATGCGGGTGCAGGGCCCAAGCACTTGGGCCATCCTCTACTGCCCTCTTGGGCCACACAGAGAGCTGGCCTGGAAGAGGAGCAACCGGGACAGAATCCGGTGCCCCAACCGGGACTAGAACCTGGTGTGCCGGCGCCGTAGGTGGAGGATTAGCCTAGTGAGCCGCGGCGCCGGCCCTGGACCCAGCTTTAACGTGTGTCACTGTTGAGACTTTTTCAGTGTTTCACAAAATTTTGGTACAGGCTGTTTCTCTTCAAATATGTAAAAAAGGGCAGGAGTGAGTCCATCACACAGGAATTTGGTGAGTGGCTCAGTCTGGTTCTGCAGAGAAGAGCCATGTTTAGAAGCAGGAACTTCAGCTTGGGAAGTTTGTACACTGCCCCAAAAAGCGAAGTCCTGTCCTGTTTCTCTAGGACCTTTCAGATACCTGTTGAGTGCTTTGCTTTTTTTTTGTGAATCAGAGGTCTTATCATTTGTTGACAGAGCATGCCCAAACAGAGTTTGCCCGTCCTTGCACAACTCTAGCGCCCAGCTTGCTGATGTTCGCAAGGTGAATACACCTTGGAAAACTCACCCAGACCAGAACGTAGGGTAGGTTGTCACCAGCACCCCCAGAACATCTCCCTCAGCCCCTCCCACCATCTGCCCCTCCCCGGAGGTGATCACTGTCCTGATTCCCATGTTAACACTGTAAGTTTTGTCTTTTCTTGAACTTTCTCTAAATGGGTCATGTGGTAAGTCATGCCTTTCTGTGAGTCACTCATGTGATCACATATGACATACATTAATCTGCTTTTACCACTTTAAAGTATCCGAGAGGAGCTTCTCGGGAAAGAAAAGGTATATTTCAGCTTATAGTTTCGAGGTTGCAGTTCAGGATGAGATGGCTCCATTGTTTAGTGGATCCTGGTCGTGGTGGCTGCAGAGAAATGATCACATGGTGAGTGAGAAAGCTGAGAGAGAAGCTGGGCTGACCTTGAATTCATATAATGAGCCATCTCATGAGAACCTCTCTTGAGTGCACACCCACAGTGACCTAAAGACCTCCCTGCCAGAGCAAGTCTCCATTTGAGTTCTGGGGAGACAGGGCCCATTCAATCCATAGCACAACAGTACTTAAGAAAGTTTGTGGAAAATGGCATTAAAAACTCAATATATCTTGGTGCAATAAAATTTTGAAATATGTGCATGAGTGGCGATCTTCAAAAAGCTCATGGAACATGTCTTATGAAAAAACTACATGAATTTCAAAGAATTTTTATGCCAAAATCAACTTTTAATTATTTTTTACAAGCTTTTTTTTTTTTTTTTTAAGATTTATTATTTATGTGGAAGGCAGAGTTACAGAGAGGCAAAGGCAGAAGGGGATGGGGGAGAGTCTTCCACCCACTGGTTCACTCCTCAAATGGCTGCAATGGCCAGAGCTGGGCCGATCCAAAGCCAGGAGCCTGGAGCTTCCTCTGGGTCCCCTACAAAGGTCCAGAGGCCCAAGGACTTGGACCTTCTTTTACTGCTTTCCCAGGCCATAGCAGAGAGCTGCCATAGCAGAGAGCTGGATTGGAAGTGGAGCAGCCAGGACTCGAACCAGTGCCCATATCGGATGCCGGCACTGCAGACCAGGGCTTTAACCTGCTGTGCCACAGCGCCAGCCCTCCCACAGCTCTTTGAAGTACCCTCATATAGCAGTAATTTGTTAGTTTTCATTTACAATATCTCACTAGATAAATATTCCATAGTTTAAGAGAATGTTGCAAATAACCACTAAACCTGCAGAATATGAGAAATGGTTTATGATCAGAAAGGAAATGAAACACTTCTAGAATGTTAGTACAGGAAGGGACCTCAGGTCATCTTGTCTCACTCCCTTGTTTGTTTGTTTTTTTTAATTGATACACAATTCATATTTAACATAAAATTTATCACTTTAAGGTGTATATTTCAGTGGTTTTTAGTACATCCACTGTATTGTACAACTATCATCGCTAATTCCGGAACATTTCCATCACCCCAAAAAGAAACTCTGCAACTATTAGCAGTCACTTTCAGTTCTCCTATCCCCTACCTACCACTTCTGTTTCTATGAATCTGCCTAATTTGTACATAATGATATCATAAGTGGTATCATACAATATATGGCCTTTTGTGACTCCCTTCTTTTACATGATGTAATTTATTTATTTGAGAGCAGGGAAAGAGCCCTCCCATCTTTACCATTCACTCCCCAAATGCCTGCACTGGCTGGGGCTGGGCCAGGCCAAAGCCCTGAACCAGGATCTCAATCCAAGGGTCAGGGACCCAACTACTTGAGCTGTCACCTGCTGCCCCCTCAAGATGTGCATTGTCAAGAAGCTGGAAGCAGAAGCAGAGCTAGGACTCGGACCCAGGCACTGGATACAGGCATCTTAGCTGCTAGACCATACACCCAACCCAACACATAATCTTTTTTAAGCATTTATTTATTCATTTATTTATTTGAAGGACAGAGTGATACAGAGAGAGAGAAACTGAGATCTTCTATTCACTAGTTCGCTCCCCAGATGGCTACAAAAGCTAGGTCTGGGCCAAGCCAAAACCAGGAGCCAGTAACTCCATCTTTGTCTCCCATGTAAGTGGTAGGGCCACCATCTGCTGATCCACTTGGGCCATCATCTGAAGATTTCCCAGGTACATTGACAGGAAGCTGGATCAGAAACAGAGTAGTAGGGACAAGAATTACTACTCCAGTATGGTTTGTAGGCACTGCAAGCTGCAGCTTAACCCCACTACTGTACAAAGCCAGCCCCCAATATATAACGTTTTCAAGACTCTTCTATATTGTAAGATTTAATATATAATGTTTTATTATAATATAATATTTTATTATAATATATAATGTTTTCAAGACTCTTCTAAATTGTAAGATTTAATTCCTTTTTAGGGCTGAATACTATTTGATTGTATGGCTATACCACATTTTGTTTATTTTCAGTTGATGGATGAATGGAAATTTTGGTTTGTCTCCCTTTTTTGGTTGTTAGAAATAAAGCTGTGGTGAACATGTGCATACTGGCATTTGTGTGCACATGTGTTTGCAGCTCTTATGGCTGTATAGCCAAGAGTAGAATTACTAGGTTATATTGTAATTCTGCATTTAAGTTTTTTGAAGAACTTTCCAGCTTTTTTTTCAAAGCAGTGACACTATTTTTTTTTATTTAGTAAATATAAATTTCCAAAGTACAGTTTATGGATTACAGTGGCTCTCCCCCCCCACCATAATTTCCCTCCCACTCGCGCCCCTCCCATCTCCCGCTCCCTCTCCCATTCCATTCACATCAAGATTAATTTTCAATTCTCTTTGTATACAGAAGATCGATTCAGTATATATTAAGTAAAGATTTCATCAGTTGGCACCCACACAGAAACACAAAGTGTAAAATACTGTTTCAGTACTAGTTATAGCATTACTTCACATCAGACAACACTTTAAGGACAGATCCCACATGAGAAGTAAGTACACAGTGACTCCTGTTGTTGACTTAACAATTTGACACTCTTGTTTATGGCGACAGTAATCTCCCTAGGCTCTAGTCATGAGTTGCCAAGGCTATGGAAGCCTTTGAGTTCGCCGACTTCTATCTTATTCCAACAGTCAAAGTGGAAGTTCTCTCCTCCCTTCAGAGAAAGGTACCTCCTTCTTTGATGACCCCGTTCTTTCCACTGGGATCTCACTCGCAGAGATCTTTCAGTTAGGTCTCCTTTTTTTTTTTTTTTTTTTTTCTCCCAGGGTGTCTTGGCTTTCCATGCCTAAAATACTCTCATGGGCTCTTCAGCCAGATCCGAATGCCTTAAGGGCTGATTCTGAGGCCAGAGTGCTATTTAGGACATCTGCCATTCTATGAGTCTGCTGTGTATCCCACTTCCCATGATGGATCGTTCTCTCCCTTTTTGATTCTATCAGTTAGTATTAGCAAACACTAGTCTTGTTTGTGTGATCCCTTTGACTCTTAGACCTATCGGTATAATCAATTGTGAACTGAAATTGATCACTTGGACTAGTGAGATGGCATTGCTACATGCCACCTTGATGGGATTGTATTGGAATCCCCTGGCACGTTTCTAACTCCACCATTTGGGGCAAGTCCGATTGAACATGAGTGACACTATGCCCGAGGGTTCCAGTGTCTCCACACTCTGCCTCACCCTTCTTTTCCATAGCCATCTTGGTGTGAAGTGGTATATTGTTCTGATTGTGATTCGCATTTCCCTAACAGCTAATGGTATTGAGCATTTTTTTACATGCTTCCTAGCCATGTGCAGTGTCTTCTTAGGAGAAAAGTCTATTACATGCCCTCTGTCCCTTTGTTGATTGTGTTGTCTTTTTGATTGCTGAGTTCTAAGAGTTCTTTGTATACAAGTATTCTGGTCATTAGACTTGTATCACATAAACAATTGTGAATGTTTTCTCCCACTCTGCACATTGTCTTTTCACTTTCTCATCATTTAGCATGCAGAAGCTTCTAATTTTTGATGCGATCCAGTTTATCTGCTTTTTCTGTTGTTGCTTTTGTTACCATATCTAACATCTGTTACTTAATCCAGGGCCATGCTGATGTACAGCTGTGTTTCCATTTGAGTTTCATTGCTTTAGCTCTTAAATTTAGGTCTTTGGTCCTCCTTTTTGAATTGTTGTTTGTTTATGTGGTAGGGGTCCAGATTCAATCTTAGATATGCAATTGTGTCAACATCACTCTTGGCAAGACTTTTTTTTTTTTTTTTAAGATTTATTTATTTATTTGAAAGGCAGAGTGATAGAGAGAGAGAAGGAGTGACAGAGAGAGAATTTCCATCTTTGGTTCACTCCCCAAATGGCCAAAATGGCCAGGGCTAGGCCAGGCCGAAGTCAGGGGCTCAAGGACTTAGGCCCTCTTCTGCTGCCTTTCCAGGTACATTAACAGAGAAATGGATCAGACGTGGAGCAGCCCAGACTTGAACTGGCACCCATATGAGATGCCAGTGCTGCTGGCAGTGGATTAACCAGCTATGCCACAGTACTGGCCCCTACAGGGCTTTTATTTTCCCATTGAATGTTCTTAACACCCCTTCCATAAGTCAGCTGCTTATCTTTAGGCTTCTCATTCTCTTCTGTGGATCAATGTATCTGTCTTCACACCAATGTCACACTGACCTGATTTCTGTTGCATTGCGGTAAGTTTTAAAACCTGAACTGTGGGCCGGCGCCGCGGCTCACTAGGCTAATCCTCCGCCTGCGGCACTGGCACTCCGAGTTCTAGTCCCAGTTGGGGTGCCGGTTCTGTCCCGGTTGCTCCTATTCCAGTCCAGCTCTCTGCTGTGGCCCGGGAAGGCAGTGGAGGATGGCCCAAGTGCCTGGGCCCTGCACCCGCATGGGATACCAGGAGGAAGCACCTGGCTCCTGGCTTCGGAACAGCACAGTGCGCGGCCGTAGTGGCCATTTGGGGGGTGAACCAACAGAAGGAAGACCTTTCTCTCTCTCTCTCTCTCTCTCTCTCTCTCTCTCTCACTGTCTAACTCTGCCTGTCAAGAAAAACAAACAAAAACAAAAAAACCTGAAGTGTGAGTCTTCCAACTTTGTTCTTTTTCAAGATTGTTTTGGCTCTTTGAGGTCCCTTACATTTCTGTGTGAGTTTTGGGATCAGTTCGTTTGTCTCTGTAAAAGTGGCAGTTAGGATTTTAATAGAATTCTGATAGCACTGAATCTGTAGATCAGTTAGGGAGAACTGCCATCTAAGCAACAGTGAGGCTTCAAATCCATGAAATCTTTCCATTTATTCTGTTCAGATATTAGTGAACAGTGTTATTATAGTTTTAGTATACACGTTTTACACTTCTTTGGTTAAATTTATTCCTGATCATTTTATTCTTTTGATGCTATTTTAAACGGATTTTTCCCTTAGTGTAATTTTTATATTATTCACTGCCAAAGTACAGCAGTCCTGCTGATTGACTTTTATGTGTTGATTTTGTATCCTTCAGCTTTGCTGAAGCCATTTACTAGCTCTAATAATCTTCTTGTGAACTCTTAAAGAATTTTCTTTGTATATGGTCATGACATCTGCAAAAAAAGGTAGTTTACTTCTTTCTCCTCAGTGTAGACGCCTTTTAATTCTTCTCTTGTCTGAGTGCCATGGCTAGAACCTCCAGTACATTGTTGAACGGAAATAGCGAGAGTAGACATTTTTGTCTTTTTTTCCATTTTAGCCAGAGTGTGCAGTCTTTTGTCACTGAGCTGTGGGTTTTTCCTAGGTGCCTCCCCATTTATTAGAATAATGACGTCCCCTTCTATTCCTAAGTCTGTATTTATATCATAATGTTTGGATACAAGAGTGTCTGTTGTCTTTAAAACCATCTTGACTGTGCCTGGCCAGTGGCCCCTGCTATGCGTGTGGCACTTTGAGGTGCACCTGTGGGAGGCATCCCCGGGAACTCTCACCTTCCTGCCCTGACTCCCTCGCCTGTCTGGCCTCCTGCAGAGCTGAGGTGCGGAGAGTGTGGGTCGTGGCCTTTTGCCCGTCTTCTGCCGGGACGATAGGGAGTATTGCCAGCTTCCTTCAGAAGCTTCCTTGCTGCAGCCGGTAGTGCCCTGCTCATGGCGCTTGTGTGTGGAAAGGCAGCCGCTCCCTTAACTGCCCTGTCCTCATCGCACTCAGGTACAGATGCTACTTCGTGGGGCGTGCCACAGCCACACAAAGGGCTGCCGATGCCAGCTGTTTCCTCCTAGCACTCTCCCCATCCCTGGCGCCTGTTACACAGACTGTCTACCCCACCCTGCTCCCCTGCGGAAATGTGCACATTTGGGCCTTCTGGAGCTGGCCCCTGACTGTCCCCAGGGACAGCTGGCTCCCCTCGGGCATTCTAGAGAGCAGCTGCTTGAGCTTCTCATGGCCTCCCATTAGCAACCACTTGTTGGTGGATGGCCCCTCTGATGGACCCAGCTGGGGCAGCAGAAGGGACTCCCTGGCCTTTCAGTAGCTATAATTAATTCCAGCCAAACACATTGATTTCTGTTCTTTAGCTCTGTAAAAAGCTAATTGCACGGAAGCCATTAGGTTCCTGAGCAGTTACCTCAACCACACGCCCTGTGATGCACCTCGGTACAGGAATGCAGGACACTCCGCTCCTCTCCCAGAATGTTTTAGTAAACACTTGTCCAGGATCAGCCCTTCCCACTCATGTTGCTCAGGAGGCCTCTCTCTTCTCTAAGGCATTTATTTCATCCCCAAGTCTAGACCAGGAATGTAGTTAAAACAAATGAACCAGGAGCCAGCGTGTGGTACAGCAGGTTAAGTTGCACCTTGGGATGCCAGCATCCCATATTAGTGTCGGTTCAAATCCCGGTTGCTCTGCTTCTTATCCAACTCCCTGCTAATGCTCCTGGGAAAGCAGCAGCAGTTGGCCCAAGTGCTTGGACCCCTGCCATCTCCCTGGGAGACCCCGAAGGAGTTCTTGGTGCCTACCTGAACCTGGCCCAGCCCCCAGCTGTTGCACCTATTTCTGGAGTGAACCAGCTGATGGAAGATATTTCTGTCCATCTATCTCTCCGTTGCTCTAACTTTCAAATAAATAAATAAATAAATACAAAGAGAGGGAGAGAAAAAATGATCCTGTAAAGTTAAATCAGAACCTGCTATGACCTGGATGCTTGTATTCCCTCCACTCCACCCCATTCATATGTTGAAATCTCAGTGCCAAGGTGATAGTATGTGAGGTGCCTAGGTTGGAGTGGGAGGAGTCCACAAGAGAGGCCCCAGGGAGCTCCCTGAAATAAAAACACAGGGCCTTCTCCAGACGCCAGATTCACCTTGATCTTAGAATTCCCAGTCTTCAAAACCATGAAAAATAAGTTTTTGTCACGTACAGGCCACACTGTCTGTGGTATTTTGTTTTGGTAGCCCAGGAGCATTCTGGAAAAGCACAGATGGAAGCCTCCACGTCATCTCCCCTGACGTCTGCACAGCCCCTTGCTCATCGAACCTTCTGGTGAAGGCGCTTCTGAGTGCTTTCCTACACTTACCCTCCCCTGCTGCACTCCAGTTCTCCTGCCCACTTTATTTTCCTCCAAACCACAGATCCCCCGAGAATGACGTCTCACAGCTGTTCCCAGTGCCTGGCACATACTAAGCACTTGACATGCCTGGTGAACTAATGAGTCTTGTCTGCAGTTCTGCAAATGAGCAACCCCAGGGCTGAGAGAGAGTAAGAATGTGCCCCCCACCCAGGGCGTGGCCGTGACCTCTGGAGCGTCCCTGCCCGGCCTGTCTCTGCGTTGGCTGCCTTAGGCCCCCTGTGGGAAGGCTGCTAAGCAGGAATGCTGTCCATTCTTAGTTTCTGCAGCGTCTCCTTCCTTGGTGCCCCAAGAAGGTCCAGACGGTTCTGCAGGGGGAAGTTCCTGACCAGGTGTGATCAGTGTCCATTTGGAGGGGCCTGAGTTAACAAAAGATGTCTCTGGGAAGAGTTTTGCAGCCGTGCCTCCCTCAGGGACTGGCTTGCTTCAGGCACTTGGGGCTCCCGTGGTCACCCCATCACTTGTCAGCCCTGCCAGTGCTTTACTTTTGTTCTTTACTACATATTCTTTACTACGTATTCTCTCCTTCCCTTGGCCTGACCAGGAATTTAATTCAGGTCTAGGGGGTTGTTCACTTTAGGAAGAACTATTTTAGGGATAAAGTTCCCAGTGAAGTTCTCACTGGCTTATTTTTGTTTCTACTCTGAAGTCATTTCAATAAAAACAGAAATCATCTGCCCCACAGAGGAGGCCCCCTCTGTGGTGCTGTACCCTGAGGAATTCCCCAACGGGAGTTTCTCAGCTTTTCTTCCTACAGTCAGCTTTGTGCTCTTTTTCTCTCCAGGTTGTTTCGACGCTGCTCATAAATATAATCCCAGAGGACCACATCCCACTGAACTTATCTGGGAAGGCAAAGATCAGCGGGAAAGCCTGGGTTAAGGAAACTCCTCGACCTGTTCCCAATTTTGACCCCAACTCGATGTGTGAGTCCCAGGTATGGCCAGCCGGCTGGATGCATTGGAGACTTCTAGCCCCAGGGTTAGACAGGGACCTACTCGCAGAAATAGGTGCAGTTCCTCAAAAGGGGAGGAGCTGTGCCCAAGTGGGTCTGAGCTTTTGTTTCGGCAAAAGTCAGGGTTGATCTGTAGCGTTTGAAACTCACAGCTGGTTTGGGAAGCTGCGAGTTTTCTTTAGCAGAAAGTGGGAGTTGATTTTGCAGGCCTTGGAAAAGCAGAGCACATATTTTCCTTCCAGACAATGGTATGACGCAAGATAACTGAACTGCTACAAGGTCACACGCATGGCAGCTCCAAGCTTGGGAACCGGGCCCAGGGTAGTGGAACCCAGGTGCTGTGAGGCTGCAGTGGAGCAGCCCACCCTGGAGGTTTCTAAGGCCTCTGTGTTCTCAGTGGGGGGCAGCCTCAGGTTCCCAGCTCGCAGGGTCTTAGTAAGTACCTGAGGCTGTAGCTGTGTTGTCCTCTGTTAGCAGGTGCTTGGCCTGTGCTTATTATGTAGCTTGAGATTCTTTTCATTAGCTGTAACCCAACTCTTTGAAAGTACACTTGCAGGCTTTAGAGGTTGTTAGAAAGGTTTTGTCCCTACTCCCCAGGTGCAAGGAGGGAGTACCTAGGCCCAGG
The DNA here is from genome assembly GCF_051225735.1 of Oryctolagus cuniculus. NCBI lineage: Eukaryota > Metazoa > Chordata > Mammalia > Lagomorpha > Leporidae > Oryctolagus > Oryctolagus cuniculus. The sequence goes on from NC_142868.1 coordinate 121,860,431, forward strand.
TCATAATTATGAAGTTGAAGCTCTAGGTGTTCTCATTTCTAGTCACAAGGTCTTTGTCAAGGGTACTCGCTCACTATGGGTGAATGGGGGGAGCAGGGGAACATATAAACATCCTGGTAAGAGAGAGATGCTTACAAAGGAAAGAATGAAAGCTGTTAGTCTGTGTGTGCTCACCTGCTTTATTTACAAGCTATAGCTATATTACCTTCATGTATACCCTGCTTGTTTCGATGAAGGATTGAAGGCAGGCCGCAGGAGAGGGACACACACAATGAGGTTAATGCATATCGAATCAAGGAGAATGGTATGCTTCCCCCGGAGGCGTCCCCTGCAACCCGGCCTCAGTGGCTTTTCCCTGCACAGGTGATCATCAAGGAAGGGGAGCTGCTCTGCGGAGTGCTGGACAAGGCACACTACGGGAGCTCTGCCTTCGGCCTGGTGCACTGCTGCTATGAGATCTACGGGGGCGAGACCAGCGGCAAGGTCCTCACCTGCCTGGCTCGCCTCTTTACCGCCTACCTGCAGCTCTACAGGGGCTTCACCTTGGGTGAGTTCCCTGGCCGCCCGGAGCAGTGGCCTGGCCCCGCCTCTGGGGACCACATGGCCACTGGGCTGTCACCCTTGGGAGGACTGCCATTGCTCCTTCTCCACGCACATCCTCACCTGCTGGCAGGCCTCACTCCCTCTTGGTGCTATGTGCCCCTCCCCACCCAGTAGGTGTTCCTTGCCCCTTAACAGCCTACAGTGACACCACCCCCCCCCCCCGCCCTTTTCCATTTGACCCTCTCCTAATCTCACCCTTTACAGTTTCTGGCCCTGAGACTGGTTTCTCACACTCATGCACACCCTCATTCTCTCCTGCAAGTGCCCTCCAGAATTCCCTGGGTCCTCCGCACTCCACACGGGGGTCTCCCCGTGGTCAGAAGTGCTGAAAACACCCCTCAGAGGCAGAACTGTTGGTCTGATTCTAAGACGGGCAGAGGGACCACTCTCTGAAAAATGAGCACTCGCTGTTTCAGCAAACCAGCTTTGATACAGAAAACAAGTGTGCCATTTGCTTCCATGCATGGAGCGGGACTGCCGGCAGGAGAGCTGCCCAAGGACCCAGCCATGGGCTGAGCTCATTCAGGCTGGTGCGGCTGTGCATACAGGGAGCAGAGTCCAGGCCTTCTGCAGTGGTCTCGGGAGGATGCCAGGAGGGGCTGCGTGTTGAGCTCATACCACGGCACTTGTCAGGACTGTCTAGTGGGTGATGCCAGTGATGGTGGTAGTAAAATCCTGTGTGCTTGCGGGCCTGCCACAGTCAGTCTGTTCCCTGGGCTGCAGTGGGGTCTGCATTACACGTGTCCTACTTTGTAACTATCTAATTTATTTAATTATTGGAAAATATTTCTTAAATACAGACCTAAAGAGAACTTACAGTCCCCCAACATCGTTTGCCAAAGAAAACTGCTAGTATCAGTTTGATGTGTGTCTTTCTAGACTTTCATATTATAGATATATTGAGAAAAAATGAAGTCCTTTACTGCATGCTGTTTGATCATCTGTCCCCTCCTCCCCCATCTCCAGATGTATTTAGAAATGTTCCCCAGGATCATAATATAAATCTACAGCCTCATGTCTGGCAGCTACAGATTATTCCACCAGTATAGATGTACTGTGGCTTATTCAACCAGTTCCTGTAATTAAACATTTAGGCTGTTTCCAGGTTTTCATTCCAGTATCATTGAGACAAGCACCCTTGAACAAACAGCTTGTATAGTCAGTTATTTTACCAAACTAAGGATTATAAATGACTGAGACCTTCCCCCCCCCCCCCCCCCCTAATTCTTGCACTGGGCCTGGGTGGCGGATGGAGGCGCCTGTGTCCAGGCCCTTGCACTTCCAGTTAGAAACCCGACCAGGAGCCTCACCCCCAGGGCAGTGGCAGACAGTGATGTGTGATGACTAAGAACTTCACACTCTTAAAATGTAAATGTTTCAAGCAGTTGGAATAAGCACAAGCAAAAGTTTGGGGAGGTTTAAAAATGAAACATAGAGGAAGATTCCACACCCAGCTCATGATGAGAACCAAACTTTACAAACAAGCCAAGCCTGCAGCTCTGCTTAAAAACAGAGGTTGGCCCCCTGAGCCCAAAGGGAGTCCAGATGCTGCAAGGCTGAGAGAGGAGAGGGAGAGAGAGAGCATGGCTGAGCTGGGAGTTGGGCTCCGAGGGGAGGACCGGCTGGAGAGGTTGAGTTCCCTCCAGCCCTTCTCAGCCAGGGCCTAGTGCAGGGCGCTGGCCGCAGGGGAGGGCCCACTTTTGTGGAATATCTCTTCCCCCTGTGCTCACACTGGTTCTTCAGAAGTCTTCTAGTTTCCAAGACGACACATTGGGATCTCCAGGAGTTTTAGCCCCGGCCTTTGAACAGTACAGCCAGCTGTGTTCTTCCCACTCAGGTCTTGGCTGAGGACTCGCGAGATCACGCGCAGAGGTGAAGTAGGAGGACATACTGTGCCCAGCAGGTGGAGTTCCTCAGCCTGTGAGCCAGGACGGGCCTTCCTGAAGTGACCCAGGCCCCAGCGTGTCTGTGCCTGGGCTCGATTGGCCTCTGGAACACACAGTTTCTGGGAGCCAACGCCAGGATGCTCTCCCTCTCTTGCCCTAAACTCAGCTTTTTATCCAGAATCCTTTACTTTTCCCTCTCCCATTCTTCCAACGCATACTTACTGAATGGAGTAGACAGGACAGCTGGTGGCTAGGAGCATAAGTTTGGAACACGGGCCTAGGTTTGCCTTCTACCTGTGCAACCTTGGGCAAGTAGCTCAACGCTGAGCGTTAGTTTTATTTTCTGTGAAATGGAGATTACAGTGTTAGGGGCCGTGGCTCAGCCCACCAGCTGCAGTAGCATTCTGTTAGTAATGATGTCATTTCATCAGCGTGGTTCAAGTGCTTCCTGTGTCTGCGACCCTGTGCCGACTGCCGTGCCATCGTCGAGTTGGCATTCCAGTGAGAAGTCAGGCCTGGTTCCCTCTGAGCTTGTCTGGTTCACTTCACAGGTGTGGAAGATATTTTGGTTAAGCCGAAGGCAGACGTCAGGAGACACAGGATCATTGAAGAATCCACCCAGTGTGGGTCCCGGGTAAGGAGGTGCTGAGGCCGTGCCTACTGCCGAGTGGAAGCCCGCCTCCTGGCTTGGCTGCAGCCCCCACCAGACATGTTCCTTTCGTCGTTCTAGGCCGTCAGGGCTGCACTCAACCTGCCAGAAGCCGCGTCGTGCGATGAGATCCGAGAGAAATGGCAGGATGCCCATCTGGGCAAGGACCAGAGGGACTTTAACATGATTGATCTGAAGTTCAAGGAGGAAGTGAACCATTACAGCAATGAGATTAACAAGGTTAGCCCAGCAGCGCATGCACTTATCCCCACCATTTTCAATGCTCATTTTTAAAAAATTACATTTGGGTTGTCACGTGGGGCCCTGCGGAGCGGTGTGGCTGTGGAGCAGTCTGATGCGGCGTGGGCTGGGCAGAAGCCGTCCCTTTCAGGAGCCTGAGCTCTCCTTCTCTCACCAGTTGGGGTCTGGAAAGGCTGTGATTAACACCGAAAGGGCATGCCGTGTGCTCTTTCACTCGTGATGTTTTTATCAGGGGGTCACAGCATTCAGTGGGAGGGAAGAAGGAAATCTTCCCTGTGGGCCTGCTGCAGGAGCAGGCTGTGGGGCCCAGGGTGGAGGTCTGGCTCCAGGTTGTGGCTCTGCCTCGTGCTTGCCTCGTGGCCCTGGGCTGGGGTCATCGCCAGCCTGTGCCTTGATGTCCAGACAGGAAGTAGAGACGTGTGGGGCTGCGCTCCGAGGCTTGCTGAGAGGGGCAGGAGCTAACGTGCCCAATGCCAAGGCAGCGACTGGCTGTTGAGAAAGGAAAGGGACATTTCTGCACAAGCCCTGACTCTTCTGCCCCAGAACTGAGACTCCCCGTCCTGTGACTGGGAGGAGCCAGCCTGGTCCTCTCCCTGCTTCCTGGGCCTTGGGGCTTAGTCTGAGGAGAAGGCAAGGCCAGCGCTCCAGGGAAGTCAGCATTGGTGGGGTCCTCTCGCCTGGCACTCAGCATCCCCTTAGGCTGCCAAGAAGACATACATCTTGCCAGAACAGGTGATGTCCTGGAGAGGTTTTGTTCAGAGGGAGCCTTCGCGGGGCTCCGCTTCCTGGGTTATAGAAATGGGGGTGGGGGAGTTGTCTTCAGCAGTGTCTCAGAATGGCTGCTTCGCCCTCCAGCTCTCCTGTTCCCAGCCAGGCTCTGCCCGCCCCATGTTAAGGTGCATGTCTGCAACCCCAGGCAGGGGCTTAAACAGACCCTGAGACCCTTCGCAGCCTCTCCCCAGGCTCACTCCCCACGGTCCCAGAGCCAAGGCGAGGCCCACACACCCTGCGGGGTAGCGTGCTGGTGAACTGGAGAGTGGTGTGGACATTGGTCATCTGCCGGCAGTGTGGGGGCCAGGCCAGGCTCTGCTGGGCCAGTTTGCAAGGGCGTCGCCTTACATGCTATTCTTACCCTGCTCCTTTTTAGAGACACAAACTGGATATGCAGGCTCTCAGCTTCTCATTTTCCTCCTCCTTTTTTGCTGCTCTGAGACCTTGGGGCTGGCTGAGTGTAGAAGTGCAGCACACGGCGGGGGGGGGGGGGGGGGGGGGGACTGGAACTCTCTGTAGAGGTTCTAGGGAAAAAAATTGATGGCAAGTGGGATTTGGCATTGATCTCTGGGAGGATATTCTGTTTTGGTGCTTGTGTGTCCTGGGCTTAACTTCTGAACCTAGCGGGGCCATCACTGACCGTTGTGTTGATTCCTCCTGCAGGCATGCATGCCTTTTGGCCTGCACAGACAGTTCCCCGAGAACAACTTGCAGATGATGGTGCAATCGGGAGCCAAAGGGTCGACTGTGAACACGATGCAGGTGTGAGCAGAGGTGGCTCAGCAGGCTCATGGGGGCCGGGGGGCTGCTGGCAGGCCACAGGTTTCAGGGTCGTTGGTGATTTCAAAAGGATCGACATTCTGTATAAAAGGTGGCAATACTGAAAACTGAAAAAGCATGTAGGAATCGCTGTGAAAGTAACCATTGTTAGCATGTCAGTGTTAGAGACAAATGTAAACATGAGTACATCTAGTGCATATTTATGAGGGCACTCAGAAAAGGCATGGAAAATAGAATTAAAATATGGCATCAATGTGAAAGACATGAAGTCTGTGCGTGTAACAGAGCTTCAGAAAGTTCATGAAAAATGCAAATAATGGAAAAACTGCATGGATTTCAATTTTTTTTAATGAACTTCATTTATTTTAATCTACTTAAAGAGTAACAGAGAGAGGGCCAGCAGGTAAAGCAGCTACCTTCAATGCCAGCATCCCATATGTGCACTGGTTTGTGTCCTAGCCGCTCCACTTCCGATCCAGCTCCCTGCTAAGGACCTGGGAAAGCAGTGGAAGACAGCCCAAGTATTTGAGCTCCTGCATCCATGTGTGAGACCCAGTTGAAGCTCTTTTGCTCCTGGATCCTGGCTCTGGCCTGGCCTTTGCAGCCATCTAGGGAGTGAACCAGCAGATGGAAGATTCTCTCTCTCTCTCTCTCTCTGTGTAGCTCTTTCAAATGAATAAATAAATCTCTAACAACAACAACAGAAAAAGAAATAGAGAATCTTCATCCAGTGATTCACTCTTCAAATACCCACAACAGCCAGGGCTGGGCTGAGCCAAAGCCAGAAGCCTGAAGCTCCATCCAGGTCTCCCACATGAGTGGCAGGGGCCCAAGCAATTGAGCAGTCATCTGCTGCCTCTCAGTATGCAATATCAAGAAGCTGGATTGGAAGCCAAAGTGCGGGGACTCAAACTGGCACTCCAAAATGGGATACTGGCATCCCAAGCAGCAACGTAATCTACTGTGCCACAACAGTGGGCAGGTTCACCTGATTGGACGGGTTCACCAAAACAAACTTTCCTTTTAATTCCATTTTTCCATGAACTTTTTGGTCTCTGCTTTGCCTTTCTTGAAGAGCAGACTGTCCCTTGTTGTCTGGCATGCACGGGGATCTCATGTCACCTTTGTGCCTCCTTCCCCCCAGATCTCATGCCTGCTGGGCCAGATCGAATTGGAAGGTCGGAGACCTCCGCTGATGGCATCTGGCAAGTCACTGCCCTGCTTCGAGCCTTACGAGTTCACCCCCAGAGCTGGCGGCTTTGTCACCGGGAGATTCCTCACTGGCATCAAGCCTCCCGTATGTATTTTGCTTTTCCCATTGACTTTTTCCTCCATCTCTAAGCTTAGTGGGAAGTGACCTGTGACGCCCACTGACTTAGCTGGAATGATCAAGTAATCAAGTGATAAATGCCAGGCCGTTTGCTACTTGCCCACTAGACCTGAGGGCCCATGAGACCTGGCGGTGTTGCGTTCACCGTTGTCACGTGAAAGCCTAGCACAGTGCTGGCACATGGTAGGTGCTCAGTGAATGTTTAAAAGATGGAGGAGGCTGGTCCCAGCTCCATCGTTTTCTGCTGTGCGGCCTCTCTGAACAGTTTCCACCTGCACATGAAGGCAATTAGAAAAAGGGTGCCACTTCCCAGCGTGTTCTCATTGCCAAAAGGAGAATCATGGAGAGCACAATTGCCCGTGCCCAGGTACCTCCCACAACTCCTTCAGGTCGGGGAATTGACTGGCTAGTTTTGCTTCATCAGTAACAGCAGCAAACTTCTCCTCTGAGAGAAGGGTTTCTCCTCATACTCGCCAGGAATGGCTTTCTGAATGTAGCACCTTTTGTCCTTGGCGTAGTGTGTCTCAGAGGGTGGCCCTGTGATCAGACGGCTGAGTGCAGGCTGTGAGAGCCACGGCTCCCGGCTGCTCCAGGGGTTGTTCATGGCCTCTGGCAAGGATCGCTGGGGAATCAGTGTAGATCAGAGTTGGTCAGGTTCTGACAGTGACTCCTTAGTAGATCAAGAAGTTATTGTAGTGAATAGAGTAGAGAGGTGAAGAAAACCAGAGTTTGTCCCACATGATAGGGAATGGCATAGTGCCATAAAGTTTGTATTTGAGCTGCATATCTTTATTATTATCTGACAGGTGGCAGGACGGAGATAGAGAAATTTTCCATCTGCTGGTTCACTGCCCAGAAGCCCACAATAGCCAGGGCTGGGCCAGGCCAAAGTCAGGAGCCTGGAACTCTGTCTGAATCTCCACATGGGTGGCAGAGACCCAAGTACTTGAGCCATCACCCTCTGCCTCCCAGTGTGCGCAATTGCAGGAGATAGAAATGGAAGCAAAGACTAGGCTTGAACCCAGCACTCCCACATGCAGTGCAGGCATCCCAAGAAACACTGACCCTGAGCCAGACACTTATTCCTGTTCCCTGTCTTTAGACTCATGTGAATATGTGTGTCTGTATTGGGCAAACACTGTGTACCTCTGTTAACACCACTGGAAGGACAGTGTGGGCTTGTCCAGGCAGTGGTGCTGTTTGGGAAATGGGGCATGGGGTAACATCCTGAGGCTGGCATGCCAGGATGCGTACTGACTCCTGTAGCTGGGAGCAGTTGCTCCTGACCCACTTGTCTGTCCTGTCTCAGGCAGGGAAGACAAAGAACCACAGGGGAGGGCAGAAGTCACTGGGGGCCATAGGAGCTGGCACAGCCCGGGTCCTGGGAGATCAGGGGAAGGCGCAGGAGGTGTTGCCCAGGCCCTGCAGGAAGCACACACGCTCGCTGCCGCCTCTGAGACCTGTCCCGCCCTCCCACAGGAGTTCTTCTTTCACTGCATGGCGGGGCGAGAGGGCCTGGTCGACACCGCTGTGAAAACCAGCCGCTCCGGCTATCTCCAAAGGTAAAAAGCACCCGGAAGTCTTGGCCCCTGGGGTGAGCCTCTGTCATCGTTCACTTTTAATTGACAATTCCTTGAGTGAAAAACATCTCTGGGTGGACTGAGATAAAGAAAGAAAAAATGAGTTACTCTTCCCTTTAGCAGGATAGGTGGAGCGTGAGCTCAGAAGCGCACGCAGGGGGCCCCTACACTCTGTGGCCCACCTTGTCCTGGGCAGGTGGACGGGATGGGGAAAGCTAAGGATGTAGGAAGAGGTCTCGGACAGTGGTGAGCTGGGTGCTGGGGGGAGGCCCAGCAGCCTGGGTCAGTGTGGGAGATTCCAGGCCTGGGGTCCCTGGCCGAGTCTAAAAGAGGTGTGACTGTCCCTCCTCTGTTCTCCGGGAGGAAAGGGAACAGCAGTCCCTATAACCAGCCTCACTGGGCAGGTCGGGGGAGGGGTTGGCATAAACCTGAAGAAGGCCAACTCCAGGGTGCCATCAGGACGGGGCAGAAGATCCCAGCATCCAGCCTGCCTCCCTTCAGACGATGTTTCTGTAATGGTTCCCCTTGAGCCCCAAGAACCTATGCTGTAGAAATGATGGTAGTGGGGTCCTTGGGGAGCCCCACGGACTCGCCAGTGAAGGGGCACACCCTCTCAGAGTCTGGCCTCCTGTTCCAGCTGCCTGTTTCCCAGTGCTGCGCACTTGGTTCCAGCACTCTCCCCCTCTGACTCCTAAGACATAGCCCCCGGGTGTTGGATGGATAGGAAAGGGTGGGTTTGGGGTAGACACACCTGGGTTGGGGGAGGCCTGTGAGGAGCCCAGCTGCAGGGCTACAGTGCCCTGGGGAGCTCAAATGCTCAGTGTGTCAGGGCCAGCTCTCCTTCTCTGTGGGCACAGGCCATGTGGCCAGTTCCCTGTGGGCAGGGGGTACACCTCCATCCCCCTCAAGTGGGTTATGAGTACATATGTAGTGTAGAAGAGACTAGAAAACAAATGGCCAAATTAGGTTTGGGAGATTCCATGTGGGTACAGGAGTTCCCAAGGCCCGTTGAAATCAGGTGGGCTGGAGGGGAGGGTGTTAGGGGTCCTGGTAGGAACAGAAGAGCAGCAGGTGTCGGAGCAGAGGCACGAACATCTGTGTGGTGCACCTGCCAGTGAGGAGCTGGTACAGGCTCATGAGCAGGCAGGGTACTAGGCAGGATTTCAGACAGCCTGGGTGGGAGAGGCCAGGATCATGGGTGACAGGCCGTCTCGAAGGTGGCAGTGGATAGTAGGAAGCAGATGTGGAGAAGGTGTGAGTGACTGGCTGAAGTGCAGCAGATGTTTCAGGCCTGCAGGGCCCCATGATGGCACAGGTGTGGGCAGCTACAGAGGAAAGAGGAAGTGGGTGGGCGTGAGGTGGCAGGAGCAGGACTTTCAAGTGGACATGTCAGCGAGCACTCAGAGGCAAGGCCAGAAGCCCAGTGGAAAGAAATGCAGTGAGGGCAGCTGCCCGAGCCTGGGAGGCCAGCGGAGCGGAGGGCTGAAGACCCCCAGGCCAATGGCAGAAGGGAAGCAGCTACGTGGTACCATCCTTTCCAGGCCCTGAGCCAGGCCAGCTCACAAAGAGCTCTGTCCTCAGAGCTGGGGGTGGGGGCAGGAGGTTAGGGGGAGATAGTGGCTTCTGGGAAATCCCCTCTTGAGTGGCAGGAGAAGAGACAAGCCTAGGGGCCACATTAAGGCAAAGGTTGAGAGAGGCAGCTGACCACCAGGAGAACCGAGGAGAAAGGCCGCTGGGTTGGGGAAATCACATCTGCATGTAGTTCTGATGCCCCTTGGGATCCTTGACCATCACTGGACTGAGAGTCTAAAAATGCCTGCCAGCTCCCTGCCTCACCCAACTTGTGGAGCTAAGGATGCTGGCTCAGGGAAGCTGCGCGTTGCACGAGTGAAGCGGCAGTAGTCCCAGCAGCGGGGGTAGGTGGCGGCCTGGTCTGGCAGTGGTAGCCACGCCTCTCAGCCTCACAGGCTGCAGCTTCCTCCAGAAGACTGTCAGGAAGCGCAGCCCCTGGCTGGTGAGGGTGCTGCAGCCCAAAGCCTGGGGCATTGGAGCCCGCTGTCTGGGAGTCTTGCTTGCCTGCAGAACAGCAGTCCCCTTTCTTCCCCACCACTGGCCCCAGCCCCTTCAGAGGCTGCCCTGGGAGGTCCAGGCCTGGCAGGTGCAGAGCTGATGGTCTCCTTGCAGGTGCATCATCAAGCACCTGGAAGGGCTGGTCGTCCAGTATGACCTGACGGTGCGCGACAGCGACGGCAGCGTGGTGCAGTTCCTGTACGGGGAGGACGGCCTGGACATCCCCAAGACGCAGTTCCTGCAGCCCAAGCAGTTCCCCTTCCTGGCCAGCAACTATGAGGTAGCATGCCAGACCCTCGGTGCCCATGCTCGGGACCTCCCACCCTGAAGTTAGAGACTTGTGGCCATTGAAGAGTAGAGCAGGAAGTGCCCCAAGCACTTGAGCCTCTCAAAGCCCCCTGTAGACTGTCATCACTCGAGCGGCAGAGGGCATGAGCACCTCTGGAACAGCACCTGTGCCGTGTGCTGGGCCCTAACCTGATGCATACAGCAAACACTGATTTCATCCTCACTGCAACCGAGCGCTGTAAATACCACTCTGCCCATTTCACAGCAGAGGCAACTGAGTGCCAGAGCTCAAACAGCCATCTGGGGAGAGGCGGATCCAGTGTTTGGACCCAGGCCCTTCTGGCGTGGTTTGTGATTGCAGGGCTTATTGCCATGGTAACGACAGCCAGCCATTTTGCAGATTGAGAAACAAACCAAGGTGACCTGTCCAAGGTCATCAAACTCATAGCAAAATTGAGGACTGTGCCCCAGTGCCGGGTCCTTTCCATTCTGGTGTGTGTCCCGGGGCCTTGGCTGTCACCCCTGCCTTGTCCTGTCTTCCCAGGACTTCCTCAGCTCCCAAGTTCAGTTTGCACAAAGCGAGGTCCCGTCAGAGGCATCACCAGGGCTCCGCCTGGGCTGCCTGGATCCCAGGACAATGTGTGACCTGGTCCTTCTGTCGCACTCTCATTTCTTTCTGTTTGTTCAGGTCATAACGAAATCGAAGCATCTCCATGAAGTTTTAGCCAAAGCAGATCCTAAGAAAGCTCTGCGCCACTTCCGAGCCATCAAAAAATGGCAAAGCAAGCATTCCGGCCCCCTGCTGAGGACCGGTGCCTTCCTGCGCTACTCTCAGAAAATCCAGGCGGCCGTGAAAGCCCAGAACCTCGAGGGCAAGAACCAGAACGGCCGCAGCCCGGAGACTCAGCAGGTGATGCAGAGGGGCTGGGTGTGAGGGCTCTTCCCTAACGTATGGGTTAATAGTGAAATCGGCTTTGCTCCCCATCAGGACACAGGGCACTCAACTGGCAATGGGAGGAGGGGACTTTTGCACAAGGAAGAGGGTGTGATTTGAGGTAACTTACGAGGGTTGGTGATTGGAGGCTGCTCACCACCCCAGATGTGAAGGAACAGGAAGTGGAGAGGGTGGCTTTGGGCAGAGGCCTCTGGACAGGAGCCCTGTTGGAGAAGGGTCCAGGACAAATGCCCGGCTTCACTCTCCTCCCTTCCCCTGTGCTGCCGGTGTTGCCCATCAGCTGAACCAACAGCCTGGGGCCGGAAACAGCCGAGCTCTTGAAGCACTCACTGGAGTAGCCTTGGGCGCACAGTGCATGTGAAGAGCCTGGATCCTGGGACGGACAGGTCCAGCACAGTCACCTGGCCTGTAACAACTGTCCAGGTGGGCCAAGGACAGTCCTGGCCTTGCATTTTGTCCCAGCAGCATCATTAATCTGAGTGTGAACAGTAGGTGGCATGGTCATTGCACTTGAGCGTGAATGGGCCAGGATGAAGAGCTGAGAGTCACACTCAGGCGGTGTGCCCCGGACACCTGAACTTTCTCCCTGTTCCGGACACCACGGTGGCTTTCTCACTGCAGCCAAGGTTCTGTCTTACTCTTTCCCCTGCTCTCACCTGCAGCCAGTGTTTCAATCTTCGGCCACTGATGTCCTGGGAGGAGCACTGGGTTCCTGCTGTCCTCCCGTGTAGCTGAGACCCACCCTTCTCTCCTTCCAGATGTTGCAGATGTGGTATGAGTTGGATGAGCAGAGCCGAAGGAAATACCAGAAGAAAGCAGCCCCTTGTCCTGACCCCAGCCTGTCAGTCTGGCGCCCAGACATCTACTTGGGGTCTGTGTCCGAAACATTTGAAAAAAAGGTTGATGACTACAGTCAGGAGTGGGCAGCTCAAGCAGAGACAAGTTATGAGAAATCGGAGCTTTCTCTGGACAGGTAATGCTATCAGTGTGTTGCGTGGCCTGTGCAGGGGTCGTATCTACCTTGCGGCTCCTTCCCTACCCTCTGCTGAAGAAGAAGATGGCCTCCTGGTCTGAGACACCAGCAGGAGAGGGGTGGGGAGAGGGGGCACCTTGCAAGCCCTGAGGACTGCAGGCCAGCTGCGAGCGAGTAGGCAGGAGTGGACACCTGTTCCTCATCAGGGCCAAGGCGGGGAAGAGGCTCTGCTGGGATGGAGGCTGGCAGCCGTGGCCTCTCTCTCTTGAGTTTGATGGGCGTGGCTGAGGGAAGTCAAGGAATCTGGTCCCCATTTAGCTTCTGCCAGTTCTAGGACTCAGGGCCAGGTGTGGTAGACAAAGAAAAGGGTGAACATGAGCCCAGAAATCTTCACCGCTTGGGGCTCAGGGTGGACGCAGGAGCAAATGTGACGGACACAGCAGGAGCTTCCAGAGCTTCGGCCAGCCCGCTGGGCTCTGTGCTGCATGATCTGAGGACAACCCAGGGTCACTGGTGGGAATTTAAAGATGAGAGGGATTCTGTGCCTTGGAAAAACAAGCCCAGAAAGAGGCAGAGGTTTGGGTTTGTGGGTTTTGTGGCGTCGCCAGTGTGTGGTGTCTGCTCCCGAGCCGCATCGCCCTGCCATCTCCAGGTTGAGGACCCTGCTGCAGCTGAAGTGGCAGCGCTCCCTGTGCGACCCGGGCGAGGCCGTGGGCCTGCTGGCTGCCCAGAGCATCGGAGAGCCCTCCACACAGATGACCCTGAACACTTTCCACTTTGCTGGCAGAGGCGAGATGAACGTCACGCTGGGCATTCCAAGGTGTGGGGCCCGGGGGTGGGGAGGGGGGTGTGGGCTGGAATCTGTCCTAGCCCTCTCCCAGTGGAGAGTGAGAGCTGGAGAGAGTGATGGGCTCTCGTCATTGTGGGGATCAGGCCTGGAATTTCTGGAGCCCAGCCGGTGTCTGTGACCTGTCAAGATCTCCATGGTTGCTCTGCCAATGTCTGCCTGCATCAGTCACCCAGGAGGCTTGTGCACTTGTTGTCAACAAGCCCATGCAGGGCCACCTGGTTGCCCAACTCCAGGGGTGTCAGTTGACATGACCTGTGTGACCCTGGCCCGTCAATAAATGTATGCACAGCGCAGGATGGTGGCTGAGGAGGAGTCGGGGAGCAGACCCACTTGCATCCAGTCGCTGGCCTTGCCACTTCCACTGGACCCTGCACAGGGCCCCCATGGAGTGCAAGAGGCTGAGACACATTGTCCAGTCTGGGGGGGGCGTTTCTCATTCACTCAGTGAGCACTCAGAAAGCACCTGCTGTATACAGAGCACAAGTGATTGGAAACAAGAGTCAGGCAGCCTTGCCCTTGTGTTGGCACTCTGTGGAAGAGACTGTACATACAGGGGGCCCGGGATTCTCTGGTCCAGCTTATTCCCCTGTGAGGTCTCATAGCCTCTGGCGGCTCTCAGAGAATGCTGACATCGTCAGAAGCGCCACACAAGCAGGGGAGCTATTCCCTCTCATGGTCACTGTGCCCTTGTTCTGTGACAGGCTGAGGGAGATTCTTATGGTGGCCAGCGCCAACATCAAGACGCCCATGATGAGCGTGCCGGTGCTCAACACCAAGAAAGCCCTGAAGAGAGTGAAAAGCCTGAAGAAGCAGCTCACCAGGGTGTGCTTAGGGGAGGTAACTGTCTCTCTGCTGCCTGGGCTGCAGCCGCGGTAGGGGCGCGTTCCTGTCTCCCCACCCCCACCGGCCATGAAGAGCAGACTTCGCTGACTGCTCAGAATGGCTCAGATCCCACCAGCAAGGGAGACGCTGTGTCTGCCAGGTGCTGAGCAGCCGTGAATCAAGACGCTGTTAAGATAGTCATTAGTTCTGCAGGATCCTCGCTTGCCTGGGATATAGAATGCTGCTTGGGCTAGCTTGGTAGCTTACCGGCCCCCCGGGAGCCCACTCCCAGCAGGCGCAGGCCCTTGTCTGGAGGTGACCTGGGAGCCATGGCTCTGTACCCTCCCCGCCCTGCCCCACCAAGGTATCCTTGCCAGCAGAGCTTACTGTGTTTGGGATTGAGGTCCAGCTGCTGTCCCTCCAAATCCTAAATCTCCTGTAACCCACTTGTGGTGCCCAGTCACCTGGCACCTGGACAAGTCCGTTTCTCTCTGTCCATCTGGTTCTAGGTATTGCAAAAAGTTGACGTCCAGGAGTCCTTCTGTATGGGAGAAAAACAGAACAAATTCCGGGTGTACGAGGTGCGGTTTCAGTTCCTGCCACACGCTTATTACCAGCAGGAGAAGTGCCTGCGACCTGACGACATCCTGCACTTCATGGAAACAAGGTCAGGGCTCAGGCCACATTCGTCATTGACCTTGACCCAGAGCACCCTCCTGGCCGTGAGACTCCTTAGTGGTTGGGTCAAGCTGCCCGAGTGAGGCCTTCAAGGAAAGCATCCAGGAGAATGGGCCCTTGCAGCCCCATCTGGAAACCTCAGCTCTCAAGTGGCTTGTGGGTGTGACTTTGTTAGCCACACCTCACTCCCTGAACCCATTTCCCCTCTCAGATTGATGAGGCAAGATGGTTGTTGTCCTGTAAGCATTAAGAGGTGCAAGTACATGTTCAGCAGAGGGAAGGGAGCCCCATTGCAGCACCACTGCTGCGTGTGGAATTAATCGATCAGATGGGATTCCAGGCAGCGTAACGTTCTTAATGTGTTTACATTGTGGTTATCTGAGCCATGTGCTGAGGGTGTGCTGCTCTTCAACCCCAGTCTGTAAGCAGGCTGACCTCCAGCTTCCTGCAGAGGGAGCTGGAATGGAGGGAGAGCACCTGGTTTCCCCCATGTGCAAGTGACTTGGGCATTTGAAGCCATCAGGCACAATGCTGGGTACATAGGAGCAGGAGGGAGTTTTTTGGGACTGAGGCAAGCTAGGAAGGACCAGCAGAGTCTTCAGACTCTGCCCTCCGTGGGGGTGGGCAAACTCAAGCAGCTGCAGGTGCCAGTGAAGCAGGTTGGGGCTGAACTTGTCCCGTGTCCAGGAACACGGGCCAGAGTGGCCAGGTCTTCCCCTTGAAGGGAAGAATGCAGCAAGCTTCCCTTCTTCTTTTCTTTCTTTGGTGGTTTGGTTGCTTGCATTTGCTTTTTTGAAAAAGAAGTCCTGTAACTTTTAAGCGTCATCACTAATTCGTAGGTTTTTGGAAGTGCAGTAAAAGCACAGTAGCTCCCATTGATTGGTGGGGTCCTGCTGTGGGTCCTGCCCACTACCTGTAGTCCAGAGCGGCTATCGAGTCTTCCTGCGCTGAGTGCTGCCCGTTCAGGAGAGAGACTGTGCTGTCCTGAGCCTTCCTCTACCCTCCTGCCTGAAGACCTGGGATGTGGCCTGGCTTCGGGAGTGGCTGGCTGAGCAGGTGGTATTTAGGGTGCTGGAAATGGGGATGGCTGAGCTTGGGTGTAACTCAGCCCTCTTGGACAGGCTAGGTGGATCCTGCATCAGTGGCAGTAATCCTGAACGAAGCAGTGGCTGCCTGGGCCTTCGGGAGCACCCATGTTGGTGCCCTCCTGGCTTGAGACGGTTTGTTCCATCAGGCTGACCTCCACGCTCTCTGGACAAAACGACCAGAAAGCAGGACAGGCACCGGCCTGCCTGCTCGGTAATTAACCGCCAGGAGTGTAGCTCCCTGGCGCAGTGGATATTTTTGCTGGCCCAGCAGCCCTTTTCTGAGACGTGAGAATTAGCATCACATGGCCTCTTGAGTGGCCGAAAGCGAGTGGACTTGATGGCCTGCCCGTTTCTCTTCACCTGTGACTCAGGCAAGGTGGCATAGGGCGCACGCCAGGCTGGGCTCAGTTCTTTCCACTCACATTACCTCGTGGGATTGCAAATAATAAGTCACCTTTCTACATTTCTCCTAGTGAATGACAACCCTGGCTTGTGCCGAGCAGCGAAGTGCTCGTTCAGTGCTTAGTTGTGCTTTGCTCGTGCACTTGAAAAAGCCGTGATGAACAAAACCATGTGCATGCAGCTTTCAGTGGAAGTGGTCTGGGCTCCTGCCGCGGGGAGGGCCTGAGGTCTCAGGCAAGGTACAAGAAGGCATTCTGTAGGATGCGGGTGTGGTTTGGACTCCTGTGGTCGGGCCCAGGCAGCCAAGCAGTCACGGGAAGGCCTCTGCCAACCCACAGGAAATACCAGGGGAGAGGGGGTGCATTTTGCAAGAGCAGCCCTCCTGCAAGAAGCCATTTCTCCTGCCCGCCTCCCCTCTCCACACTTCCCACCTCCCCCTAATCTCTGCCACTCCATCTTTGGATGTCATCTGCACTGGTGCCTTTCAGTCAAAGGACTTGTGAATTTCTGGAAGGTGGCCCAGGGAGGGGCAGGAAAAAGAGCACAGAGCTAGGCACTGGGGGCCTAAGTTCCAGCGGTTCTGCTCCTCGGCCGTGAAGTGACTAAGCTGGCAGCGTCTGCAGAGCCAGCCTCTGTGGACCCAACTTCCGATGGCAGGGGGTGGAGCTGCCGCCAGGCTCTTTAGGAAACAGCCCTGAGGGTCGTGTTCTCTGTGCTTAATTATTTCTGTGGAGTGGGAGGTTTCTCTACCCGGTCCCTTTCAGCTGCTACATTCTGATAAATAGCATGACCTTCAGCAAGCAGTCCCTGGGGCCAGCAGTGCCCTTCTGGCAGAATCACAGAGGGCATGTTGTTTGCAACCCCAGGAGAACTCGCTCACCGGCTGGCCACATGCCTGCCGCCTACTGACCTGGGGCGTGGGGGTTACCCTACTCTTTTGCCTTCTCCCATGTTCTTACCACTCCTGGTCACCAGAAGAGGCAAGCAAGGTGGAGAGGATTCCCAGTTGGGGGAACCAGGGAAGGCTCCTTGGAGGAGTTACATCTGCACTTACAGCCTCAGAGGGCGGGTACCACGCCAGCAGGTAGAGATGGGCCAGGGAGTTTGCTGATAGAGCCAAGAGCTTGAGCAAAGTCCTAAAGGGTGCACGGGGGTTGGGTCAGGGCCACAGTTGGGGTTGAGGCTGGTTGTCAGATTCTGGAGGGAGGAGCCTCAGAGTTGTGACATCACACTTGAGATAGACCAGGGGCACCTGATAAGACAGGGCAGTGGCCCCCGACCCCCAGCAGAGGGACATGCCTATGGCCCCTGCTCCAACTCATTCCATCTCTGCTTTGCGCCAGCATCGCCTCGTGTGGGAGGTGAGAGTGGCCCCCCATTACAGTTGAGATCAGGGCCTTCTTTCCCTTTTGGGCACAACAGGGACTTGAGCCTGAGCCTGTCCTGTCAGAAACATCTCTCCCAGCCCCTGTTGTCTGGCCCTCATGTCCCTGTTCCATGTCGAGTGAGCAGGCTCTTGCTAGATGGGTATATGAGGACCATTTTCTCTGCCAGTGGCAGAAATCTACAAAATCACGTACAGGTCTTGAAAGTTAAATAAATAAGTAACAAGGGAGAGTAATATTCTTATGGTTTTAATTAGCAGACTAGCTTGCTAGTTCCCATCCCTAGCTCACTGAATAGCATTAAAATGTTTGCTCCTGGAGGTGTACATAGTTGACCCACTGCCTTTTCATAATGAGACCCAAAGTCCCATGAGGGCCAGGAGCCTGTCTTATCATTGCTTGTCCTCAGAGGTAGCACGGATGGGCCCAGGGTAGGTGCTCAGACAGCGTGGGAGGGAAGGAAGAAGGTTTGCATGGTGGAGGGAGGCAGGGAGGAGTTAGGAGGGTGGGGGCTGAGTGTGCAGGGGGCTGGTACTTCCTACAGTTAACAGCAGTGGAATTTGGTGAGGAAGAGGCAGGAGACTGTGTGAGAAAGGCAGCAGGGAGCTGCATCAAACTGTTGGGTCTCCCACACTGAAATCCCTTTCTGGAGATGCCGCAGGTGGCAGGCAGGGGAAGGTCTTTGTTCCAGGCCAGATTCCCCTCTCCTCCAGGCAGTTCTTCTGTCCAGGTTATGAGACAGCTGCAACGGCAGCAACAGCCATTATTTAACGAATACCCACTCTGCTGGACCCTGGGAAAAGTGTCAGACATGGGATGCTTGTTCCCTTAAAACAAGATTGCATGGTGTATATAGATGGCGACACTTCCCAGATGAAGGGGTTAAAGCCCAGGGAGCTGTTCAAGCCACACACTGTGGAGTAGAGGAGCGCAGGCTCATGCCAGGCCCGCAGGAACAGGCGAGAGGCAAAAGAGGGCAGGTAGGAGAGGCTGCACCTCCACCTGGGGGCCAGTCCCCTTAGAAACTGCTCAGCCTCCTGCCCCTGCAGCCAGGTTTGCTGGAGACACTGGGACTAAAAGGGGCTGTCTGACTTTCTTCTTGTTTTAGGTTCTTTAAACTTCTGATGGAATCCATCAAAAAGAAGAATAGCAAAGCCTCAGCTTTCAGAAGCGTGAACACTCGGAGAGCGACACAGCGGGATCTAGATGACTCTGAGGAGTCGGGGAGGAATCGGGTGAGTGTCTGGGAGACCCACAGGCAGACCCAGGACTGGAAGCATGGAAGCCTCACCTAGTCTTCCCTCTTGGGAAGGCTCTGTTCTCGCTGCTTCCTACGCCCCGTCCTGGGGTTGGCCTGTCCCTCTACTCACTCTAACCTGTATGTCTGGCTCAGAGGCAGCCAAGAAGCAACATTCATTCTTGGGTGCAGTAGGCCAGGCAGGAAAGCTGCCAGCCGACAGGATGTGGTCTGGCCTGGCTCGGGGCTCAGGACATCTGTCCCCCTGCTGTTCGAGCCCCTCTGCGAGGTTTTCATCCTGAGGCAGGGCTCGAAGTAACGGAGGCTGCTGAGCCTTTGAAAGTTCTTCTTCTGGTTTCAAGCCAGATGAACTGAGCCCCACAGAGCCCAGGCAGGGGCCAGAGAGGTGTTTTAAAGTAGGGAGGTTGCGGTAGTAGGCTAAGCCTCTGCCTGCAGTGCCTGCGTCACATTTGGGCACCCGTTCAAGTCTCTGTTGCTCTACTTCCCATCCAGCTCCCTGCTAATGGCCTGGAAAAGCAGTGGCAGATGGCCCCAGTGCTTGGATCCCTGCAGCCACGTGGGAGACCAGGAAAAAGTTCCTGGCTCCTGGCTTTGGATCGGCCCAGCTCCGGCTGTTGTAGCCATTTGAGGAGTGAACCAGTGGATGGAAGACCTCTTTGTCTGTCTCTGTCTCTTTAAGTCTGCCTTTCAAATTAATTAATTAATTAAAAAAAAAAAAAAAAGCAGGAGGTTGTCCTCAGTGATGAAAAACGAGGGGGCAGGGAGGCAAGAGTCCAGGAATAATGATGCCACTTCTGTCAGGGGAGCCGGGCACAGGCCAGACCTGAGCAGCAACCCAGGCCGGTCCCTGAGTGCCTTCTGAGCCAGCAGTTGACAGGCAGCCGATGTGGAGAGCCTGTTGGGTGGGGCACATGTGGAGTGGGATCGCCCCATCTGACCCTGTGGTCTCACCTGTGTCACCTTTCTTTCTGAGGTCAGAGAAAATGCCAGGTCTCTCCCACCCTGTGAGCTCACTAATAGGCTAGCTCAAGCACAAACAAGCAGGAGACTAAGTCTTTGGAAGGCTGCCTGATCTTGATTCTTCATCTACCCAAGAGATGGTAAGAAACTAGGAGCTAGGGTCAGAAGGAGAAAACTCACCATTCTACCTAGACAACCTTTCCTCCTCATCCCCACCTACGACTGGGTTTGGTCAAAAATAGTTGGAACAATATTTTACCCCATTTTTTTGTGACCTGGACCCTGGGACTTTTATTCTTTTTAAATTGTTTTTAAGGTTATTTACGTATTTGAAAGGCAGAGTTAGTGAGACAGAGAGATCTTCCATCCACTAGTTCACTCCCCAAATGACCACAACAGCTGGAGCTGAGCCAGGTCAAAGCCAGGAGTCTGGAACTCCATCTGAGTCTCCCACGTGGGTGTCAGGGACCCAGGGACTTGGGCCATCTTCCACTGCTTTCCCAGGCACATTGGCAGGGACTTGGATTGGAAGTGGAGCAGCTGGGACTAAAACTGGTGCCCGTATGGGATGCTGGCATTGCAGACACAGCTTAACCTACTGTGCCATGAGGCAGGCCCCTATTCTTTTAAATATTTAAAATTAAATACTTTGCATATGAAGATGAAGACTGAAAGGAAGGAGCTTGGAATCTGGGACTACACGGAGCAGGTGGGGGATGGAAGGGTCCATCGGCCAGGTGGGTGGGTGGATGAACGATGGCTGGGTTTGCGGGTGAACAGGTGGAGTCGCCATCCCCTGAGCACTAGGTGTTGAGCTAATCCTCTCCTCCCTGTGCCCTGACCACAGGGAGAGCAGGAAGGTGATGAGGAAGAGGACGGGCACATCGTGGATGCTGAAGCTGAGGAGGGGGACGCGGACGCGTCTGACGCCAAACGCAGGAAGAAGCAGGAGGAGGAGGTGAGCGGGCAGTGGCGGGGAGGAAGGCGCTGTAGCCACACCTCTCCTTCACCAACACACCTCAGGCATATGGGCCACACTCTGTGTTCTGCCGGAGCCCACCGGACACCTGAAGCAACACCTGCCTGCCCGAACACCTCTGCACTTAACCAGTGGGGAAGGACATGGGCCAGGAGCTGTCCCAGGGCTGCCCTTTGCATCCGGCTGTCCCTGGGCTGGAATCAGACTTGAAGGAAGTCAGCTGCCTCTACAGTGACATATAACCCTAAGCCCACCCCGAAATCCAGTCCCCTACTTTCAGAATCAATGCAAGGGCAAAGGGCAGGTTAGGGGGTGCTGAGGAAATTTGCAGGTACAAGGCCTGAAGTGAGTGAACGAGCCAGAGCAGGCTGGGTGGGGTGTGAGGGGGCACAGCAGCACTAGGGGCGCCATTCCCTCAGGAGGGGCTGTGGGGAGGAAGGAGGAAGGCGGCCTGGCCAGAGCAGAAAGGCCAGGAGTGTGGATAGGTGGGGCCCCCAGGAGAGGCCAGGCACAGGCTTTGCCCGGGAGCTTGTTCCACAGGCAATAGCCAAGTAGTCACAGGTAACACAGCCGAGCTCCGTTTCCTGCTAGGTCGATTATGAGAGTGAAGAAGAGGAGGAGAAGGAGGCAGAAGAGAATGAAGACGAGGATGCGCAGGAGGAAGGGAATTTCCAGAGTGAAGGCGCCCACAAGGCACAGGAGCCAGACAACGATGAGGTGGGCTCCGGTGCTGAGGACGACTCGCCCCAGAAAACCCCCCACAGCCAGGAGCCCCGGGGAGCCGAGTCCGTGGAGCGCCGGGTGCAGGCCGTGCGAGAGGCCCACGCGTTCGTAGAGGACTACCAGTACGACACCGAGGAGAGCCTGTGGTGCCAGGTCTGTTTGCTCGCAGCCGGCCCCAAGGGGAGGGGGGGCGCGAGGCAGGGCCTGGGGACAGCTGTGGACCCTCTGCTGCAAAGTGCAGCCCCACAATGTCTCTTTCAGACTCCTGATGAGCTGGTTGTCTCTGATTGTTCCAAGGTAGTCAGTGAGTGGGCGGGACCTGCCAGGCCCTATTGGTATTTTAAATGCAGCCTCTCATCTACCCTCTGCACACCAAACAGGTCAGCATACATCACAATCCTTGTTCCAGCCAGCAGGAGCCCATCAGCTCCTACCACATGGGCCACATTCTCCAAGGAATTTCGTGGTTCCCTCAGTCTGGATGGTTTGGGTGCCTCGATACCCACTTACCCTGTGCCTCCCTTTGATCCAGTTCAGGGGTCCGCAGTTGATAATGCAGATTACGAGACTCACTGAGGGCCGTGCACTGCGTGCAGTGCGCGTGGAAAGGACACTGGAGCAGTGTGGCGTGGGCTAGGAGCCTGTGTCGTCGCCGCTGGCTGTGAAGGTGCAGCTCTCAGCCCCGACGCCCTCAGCCAGGGCCTTGCGCGGTCTCCTGGGAAGCTGGCCATGGGGAGGGGGTCTCCCCGGCTCAGCTCTTGCTCCTCCTGCAGGTGACCCTGAAGCTTCCTCTGATGAAGATTAACTTTGACATGAGCTCCCTGGTGGTGTCCTTGGCCCACAGCGCCGTGGTCTACACAACCAAGGGCATCACTCGGTGCCTCCTGAACGAAACGACCAACAGGAAGAATGAGAAGGAGCTCGTGCTAAGCACAGAAGGGATCAACCTGCCAGAGCTGTTCAAGTACGCAGAGGTACGCATGTTGTCCCAGAGCCAGCCCTGCAGCCAGGGGCTGGCCCTTCCAGAACCGCCCGTGCCGCTGGCCCAGGTTCCCAAACCAAGCGTGCGTGCCCTCACTCGCCTGGAGACACATGGTGCACGTTGGCCTCGTGAGGGTTTGCCGTGCAGAAACCTAGACGGTCCCAAACCCAGAGTTTGCCAAAGCAGAATAGGCCAGGGTGCTCTACCGTTGATCTAGTGAAGGGAGCCCTGGGAGCTGAGTGGCCCAGCCCCACACACTGCTCATGGCACTGCTGTCCCACTTGCTCCTTTTGCCTGAGCTGTAGCCCCAAGTTCTCCCACTGAACTCAGACTTCTGGGTCCTTCCCAGAGGCTCTCAGGCCCTGAGTGTGAGGGTTTTCCTCCAAGAATGCTGAGCAGCAGGGCCCTCCAGCCCACTCTTCCCTGGTCCACGCCAAACTGGCACAGCTCCTCATGCCTCATGCACTTCAACCCCGGGTCCTCTGCTGCCTGGGGCCCCTCACCACACAGAGCTTCTCCCTGGTGCTTCCCCAGGGGCTGAGCACGCGCGCACGCCCTGCTCAGAGTCGGCTGCCCATCTGCACGGGTGACTCATGTCATACCCGAGGCAGGCTGCCTGTCTCTGCTTGCTCCTGTGGCGCATGACTTGCTGGGCTGCAGCTCTGCCAGCCATGGGGTACGGCCACCCAGACAGCCCAGCTGGAGCCGCAGGCCCCTGGTGAAGCCCCACAGAGCCTCGTGGGGCTGACGTGTCGCCCTGAAGAGCTGCACAACGTGTCTCTGCAGGAGGAGCCCCCGTAATTTCCAGGGGAGTCATCTTGCTAGTAAGGAAAAACAGGGAGACCCTGTAGGGTCTAAAGTGCACCCAGGTCCTCTCAGGCCTCCTATAATGACAGCAAGACAGAGCCGGGGGCCCATGGCCTTTCCTCCCGCTCATCCTGGGCTGCCTCTGCACATTTCGTCATCGGCTCTGCTCAGACGGAAGGGAGCAGAAGGCCTGGCCCCTAAAGACGGCCCTCCCTGCCTCCCCGCAGATTCTGGATCTGCGCCGCCTCTATTCCAATGACATCCATGCCATGGCCAACACGTACGGCATCGAGGCCGCGCTCCGTGTGATCGAGAAGGAGATCAAGGACGTGTTTGCCGTGTACGGTAAGAAGACGACACACTGAGGGCCTGGCGCTGGCCGGAGCACCCAGCAGCCCGGGTGAGAGGGTCAGGGCTGAGTCCATCTGGCAGTGAGGCAGGAACTGGACATGGGGGAGCGAGTGTGCGATTGGGAGGCTCTGCAGGAGTCTGACACCGCAAAGATGGCAGCCCCATCTCTGTGACCCCCAGGGCTTCTCCCCTGCCAGCCCCTGTGAGGAAGCTACTGTTGGATGACTCGGCCCCCTCCTGCCTTCGGGATTTCTGCCCCCCGGTGAAAACAGTGTGGTTAGATTCTGAGTTCCAGTGCTGCTGGCTGGAAGTAGAAGCAGGATGCAGGGACCGTGGGGGGCTCTCCCAACAAGGGCTGAGGAGCTGGACTTGGGGGCGGCAGAGCTGGGGCAGGAAGCAGCCGCCTGGTGTCCCTCGTCACTCCTGCATGCGTTCCGACGCTGCTCGCTCGCTCACTTACAGGCATTGCGGTCGACCCTCGCCACCTCTCCCTGGTGGCCGACTACATGTGCTTCGAGGGTGTGTACAAGCCCCTGAATCGCTTCGGGATCCGGTCAAACTCCTCTCCTCTGCAGCAGATGACTTTCGAGACAAGCTTCCAGTTTCTGAAGCAGGCCACCATGATGGGTCAGTGCTGGCCGTGCCCAGGCCTTCCCACCGCGCGCCCTGCCCAGCCCCCGGGCTCCTCCCCACGGTGCCTCATATGGCAGTGCCGCCGTGGCAGCTGGGGGGGGGGCAGCAGATGGGTAATCTGCTTCCTGCAGCCTCAGCCTCAGACACGCAGAACCAGCCCATCCCACCGTGGTGTTGAACACCCCCCCCCCAAGTCCCTTCTCATCCCCCTCAACCATGTGACGTGCACCCTTGTGTCTCCCACAGGATCCCATGACGAGCTGAGGTCCCCTTCAGCCTGCCTTGTGGTCGGGAAGGTCGTCAAGGGCGGCACGGGCCTATTCGAACTCAAGCAGCCCCTGAGATAGCCACCGCCATGGCCCCGTCTGCTCGGCCTGCAGGACCCGGGTGTGGACGCCGCCAGCCTGGCCTCAGCTCCAGAGGACCAGGAGACATGAACCATGGGCACTTCCAAATGACAGGGCAGAGCACGGCAGTGACTGGGCTCCTCTGGCCTGGGCTGGCTTCCCCAGGAAGTGACGGCATTGCTCATCTCTGCCCCTCGTGTCTCAGGATTATTAACAAGGATCTCCAAGTCCCCTCCGAGGTGGCCGGGGCTTCCCCTGTGCTGCAAATTTTGTCTCTGTGGCAAAATCGCGAAGGCCTGGGGCTGTTCACCGGGAAGAAGAAAGGGAGCAATGCTTCACTGTTGGGGACCCCTCGCACCCCAGCGGAGGGAAGCAAGGCCTCATTGCTGTGAGCAGCCGGTGCTGGCAGCAGGCTTCCGGGGGCTCCTGATGAGGAGGATGGCACACAGCCTGCTGTCCTGCGGCCTGTTCGTCCCAACCGCATCTGTCCCTGGAGCAGAGTCCCCACCCAAGGCTTCTCTCCTGAGCTGCGTGTGTGATGGCACAACCCTCCACCTCCCCAGTTTCTGGCCCTGGGGCAGGGTCCTGGCCCTGCTGCCCTGTGCCTGAGCTTCCCTGCCCCTGGAGGCTCTTTCGAGGGGCCCCAGCAGCTCACTGCCACCCAGAAAACCCTGGGCACCACTGGGACCGCTGCGTGCCTGACTGCCCCTGGCTCTGCCCGCAGTTCAGTATCAAGGTCTGTGTTCCTCCCCATAAGCCCTACCCTGTGTGGGGTGGCCAGGGCTCCCTGCACCAGTTGCCCCGGCGTGGACAGAAAAGCAGAGAAGACTTGTACAGAGGCTCTGTGAAGCCAGAGGCTGCTGCTGTTTCTGTCTGATGTTACTCCTGCTCAGGCTTAGTGATAAACACTGCTGGAGCTAACTGCTGAGAGTCAGGACTTGGGTTTTGTTAGCTTTTTCCCCCTGGTTTGCAGTTTCTGCCATCCCGTTTCCCATGGTGGCTACACCATTTACTTTCCTACCAACAGTGCACGAGGACTCGGATTCCTCTCTCCTGGGTCTTTTTTCTTTTTTTTCTCCCACAATAGCCATCCTAATGGGTATGAAGCGGTACCTTGTGGTTTGATTGGGGCTGTGTTTTAATTGCGTGTTAGGGCCCTTACATAGCCTGCACCTGCCGAGACTCAGGAACCACTTGGCCATTGCTTACCAATCTTAATGTTTTTGAGTTTGCAATTGAGTTGGGTTCTCTGAGAGTCTGGAAACAGGAAAGTCTGGCCCTTAAAGTCTGCGCTTAGGTGGATTTATCCATCAGTGAGTCGCCCTCTTTGGAGAGGCAGTCCCATCCTGGAGGTAACAGGCTGGACCTACTGCCAGCCTCTCGATCCCGGTGCAATCTTACTTGAACCTCAGTCACCAGAACAGCTGCATTGAGCAACATCAGATGTTCCCGTGCCATCCACCACCACCCACTTTTTCCCAAGTCTGCTCAGAACAGGGGCTGTGCTTGAGCCCCTGCCACCCATAGGGGTGACATGGATGGGATTCTGGGCTCTGTTGCAGCCATTTGGGGAGTGAACCAGCAGATGGAAGGTCTCACTCTGACTCCCCCCTCTGTGTCACTCTGCCTTTCCGATAAATAAATCTTAAAAAAACAGAGGCTGTTAGTTCTGCAGATTGCAACCACCTGGGAAGCCTCCCAAAGGCTGGTTCCAGGGCCTCGCCCAGATGTTCTGATTAATTAACCGATTGATCTGGTTGTTGATTAAATCGGAGGAGTCATTAAAGCTCTCAGGAGAGTCGAGTGTGAAGTGGGAATCCACGGTCATGGTCACTTCCTATGTGGGGATTTCTCAGGTGGTGAGTCACCGGCCCTAGGTTTCTGCAGTAGGACTCTGAGCCGTGTGTGTGCACACCTGTGCGGCAAAGCTCTCATGGCGCCTCGTAGATTTGCAATTGCCAATTAATGAGCCTGAGTCTCTCTTCCTATATTTATTTTTTCATTTATTCTGACTTGCACTGCTGAGATTTGCCCGTTTTTCTATTAGGGTGTTTCTGTTGCGTGTATTGTTTTAGGTTTTAATTTTTTTTTTAATTGATTTTCCTTTTATTTGGAAACCAGAGGAATAGAGATAGCCCGTCTACTGGTTCACTTCCAAATGCACACAACAGCCAGGCCTGGGCCAGGCTGAAGCCAGGAGCCTGGAACTCAGGATCTCCCTCGTGGAAGTGCTTGAGTAATCTTGCCTCGCAAGGTACGCAAGAAAAGGAAGCTGCATCAGAACTGGAGTAGCCGGAACTCAAACAAGGTCTTCCAATAAGAGATGTGGGTGTGCCAAGCGGAACCGTTTTTTTTTTTTTTAAGATTTCATTTATTTGAGACACAGAATTACAGAAAAAGGGAAAAATGGAGAGGTCTTCCATCCCCTGGTTCACTCCCCAAATGGCTCCAATGGCTGGAGCTGAGCCGATCTGAAGCCAGGAGCTTCTGGTTCTCCCACGCAGGGGCAGGGGCCCAAGGACTTGAGGCATCTTCTACTGCTTTCCCAGGCAGAGACTGCTTTTCCCGTAGCAGAGAGCTTCATCAGAAGAGGAGTAGCCTGGGCATGAACCAACACCCACAGCGCCACTCCCAAGCAGCAACTTAACTTCTACACTAAACACCAGCCCCTGTTGTTGATTTTTATAAATCATTATTTGTTACAGATAACCTTTTATCATCTGCATTGAATAGAACAATCCCATCTTAGCTGTGGTTTCCCGTTCTGTGGCTTTAGTTACCCACAATCAACCAAGGAAACCTCCAACCAGCCGAAGGAACCTCCAAAAGTCTGAAAATATGGGGCTGAAAGATAAGTTTATTGGAGCCGGTGCTTTGTTGTAGTGGGTAAAGCTGCCACCTGCAGTGCTGGCATCCCATATGGGTGCTGGTTTGAGTCCCAGCTGCTCCACTTCCATCCAGCTCTCTGGTATGGCCTGGAAAGCAGCAGAAGATGGCCCAAGTGTTGGGCCCCTGCACCCACATGGGAGACCCGGAATAAGCTCCTGGTTACTAGCTTCTGGCTTCAGATCAGCTCAGTTCCTACTGTTGCAGCCATTTAGAGAGTGAACCAGCAGATGGAAGACCTCTCTCACTGCCTTTGCTTTTCTGTAACTCTGCCTTTCAAATAAATAAATAAATCTTTAAAAAAAAAAAGATAAACTTATTTTGGGGCAAAATATCTTTGAAATCCATGCATAATTTTTTCAGAGTTGACAATTCTCAGGAAGGTTTTGAATACCTCTCATGTGCCAGTGTGTCCAGATGTACCGGAGGGACCATGGTACAAGCCCCAGCAGTCAGGAACAAGATGGAGCCAGCTCTGCCCTTCTTCGTGGCTCCTGCTGGGCTCGGTTGCAAGAACAGATGCCCACCTTTGCCTGGAGCTTGCCACAGGCAGCTGCAGGCCCAAGTGTTTGACACCTGTTAATGTATCCAGTCCTCCCCAGATGCCAGTGAGGGGGATGTGGTTGCACAGTTGCTCCCTGCCTCTTACAGTAGCTTGCTCAAGGGCATCACCAGAGTTTGGGATCTTAGTCCCCTCCCTGTGCCCACCCCTTTGCTTGGACAGACCCAGAGGAAGGGAGTTCCATAGTCAGGGGCTGCCCTGTGTGGAGTGGGGTGTCAGATGCCTCTCTAGCCCAGGAGCACCCCCTGCCCCTGGGAGGCATAGACAGGACTGCTGGAGTGGGGGGGGGGGTGCTCTGGCTGTCGCCTGGTTGGGGAGCTGGAACCAATATAATGACCGGCAGTCACACCGAGGAACCGAGAACCCCAAATCCAGGTACAGGTGGAATCAGAAGAGTCTGAGAAAATACTGTGAGGACCGGAATGCAGGTGGGTTAACACAGAGGAATCTATAGACCAGGGGCCTCCGCGGTGGAGGGGACCTGGGTGTGAATCACGTGTGTGGCCCCACTTCACAGAGGACAAGGAGGGGGACGGATACCCTAGGGTTGGCGCAAATCCTGATGAGGGCGTCAGGTCTGGGAGTTCCCTAGAGCTCTCCCCAGGAAGCTTCCTGCTGCCACCATGAGTTGCTGAGTGGTGGACTTAGGGTGGCCAGCTTTGTCCCTGAAAGGGGCCCCTGAGGGGTGAGACCTGGGTCAGAGAGGGAGGGCAAGGGAGGCCACAGGAGTCCTTGGGGAGGGGGAGTCTCTGGGAAGGTGAACCCGAGGATCTTAGTGAGAGGCCCAGCCCTGCCTTGGAAGGCACCCTTGGGTGGCCAGCCAGAGTGCTCTTCCCACTCCAGCATTCTGCCCCTGGACAAAGCTTGGCCGGGCTTTGCCTGGGTTCTCACAGGGCCTGGTAGGCTACCCAGGCCCCTCACATGGAACACCATGTGGCCCCTGCACCTCCCACAAATAGGCTGCCTGACTCAGATGCCTCCATGTCTGGTCACACTGTAGGGCGGGGGCCTGGGTGGCCACCAACCCTCTGGCAGGCCCAGCTTTAGACTTTGGGGATTGGGGCGGGGGACTGTCTTTCATTCTCTGTCGTCCCAGTTGAAAGTGCTCCATGAGTCAGTCAGTGGAGAGTATGGCAGGGCTCAGGCCCACGAGACCAGAGCAGGAGCAGATTGTTACAGCTGCTTTGGACAGGGCAGGCGGTACCAGCTCCCAGCCTGGACGAGGGAGCAAGGCCTTCCTGAAACAGGTGCACAAGGGGTGTTGTCTCTTCACTCGTGGGCGGTATTTCACTCATCCCTGCTGGGAGAGAAGGGAGCAGAGCCCAGTGCTCAACCAGGGCCCGGCTTCTGGCGCATCTCCCAGGGCTGGAGGAAGGTCGGGAGAAGCCTGGGGTCATTTCTCCACCGCTTTGCCAGCGTCTTCCTGGAGGCCCGCCGAGCCCTGGTGTCCCTGCGAGGGACGTCCGGGAGAAGAGGAGCGCTTCCCTGGCCTGCCCTGGGCCATCAGAGGTGCCCTGGGAAGCAGACAGGGCTCTACCCACAAGGCCAGCCTGTTCCCTGACAAGGCCAGTCCTCCAAGAAGGACCCTGGGCTGCTCACCCCCCACCAGTCTTCTTACTCCCCCACAAAGCTGTTTAGTACTCAACTGCTCCATAAAAATTGAGCTTTTTCACATCTGTTTTCTGCCCATCATGGGTCTTCACTTGTGGGCGCCCAGGGCTGTGCAGCCTGCACGGGGATGAAGGCAGAGGCAGCTTTCTGAAATCTCACCCCGTGCTGGGCAGCCCTTCCGCCCACCCTGCCTTCCTTACAAACAAAACTGCACTTTCAACCAGGCTGCAATATGCCCATGCACAGTTGGCCTAAGCCGATCAAAGAAAAGCCAATTCCTTTGCTCTGGATTGGCCACTGACCTATGAATAGCTCCTGGGAAAAAACATTGTTCATAGCTGCAGGGGAAGGCCAGCTTTCTCCTCCCTTTCCTGCTGTGCGCGTCTCCTGCACGGTGTACAGCTGGGGCCATCTTGCTGCCCTTGAGCAGACCAGAGGTCAGCAGAGGGCCAACCAAGGGCCTTAGCATAGACGTTGTGTTGATTCTGCATAGTGCTTTAAAGCTACTATGTCCTCATTACTCAGCTGCACAAGGAAGACTTGTGCCTTTTACTATGTCCCTACATTTAAGGGCAACTGCATGGTCCTCTTCCAACCAGGAGAAGCACCTGGCTCCCGGCTTCGGACCAGCGCAGTGCACTGGCCGCAGCGGCCATTGGGGAGTGAACCAACAGAAAAGGAAGACCTTTCTCTCTGTCTCTCTCACTGGCCACTCTGCCTGTCAAAAATAAAAATAAAAAGTTATGTAAATGTGAGTGAGATCTATGAAGTCCAGGAAAGTCCAAAAGATCAAATACAATTTGTGACCTTATGTGAACAATTCGCTACAATATGCTATCTGGCATACGTTACTACAAGGTTGTAAGTCAAGAACCATTACCAGGAGAACTTTCACTACTTCAGGAAAGCCCTTTGCCCTTCTTAGTCAATAGACTTAGAGACTGAATTTTGTGATCAAAATTGGAAAAAAGGTATAGTTTTAATTTACAGTGTACAATAATGGGCATGTAAATATTTGCTGACTTTATCAACAAGTTGACCCAGGGTTTGTCTTCCTAAGGCACCTGTGTCAATAGGTTCCCTTCTGTTGAGGTCCTTCATTAACCATGGAGTGAGGCTTGCAGCCTTGAACTTGAATTAAACTTTTCTAGCCAGGGCTGAATTCAGGAATACGTGACTCATAATTTTCCGTTTCCACCAACTGCTGAGCCAACCTTGGCCTCTGTTATGTGATGGCATTAAACATCTTGCTCAGCCTAGCCATGTGGGTTTTCTGTTACTTACAGCCAAATGCATTCTTCACTACCACGGGGGCATCCCAGAAAGCACTTCCTGGGGACAAGTTTTCCCTGCTGGGTCTCCATCATAGATGCTCAGGCCCAATTCCCAGAAGATATGATTGATCCTTCCCTTGCCTCTGCCCTCCCAAGCTACTACCCACCTCCCAAATTATTTTGAATCAGTCCAGTTCTCTCTGTTCTTTGCTCATGGTGGTGTCCCAGTAGCTCTCTTTCTCATCTCTGCCACGGCCACTGCAGTAGGCTCCCAATTGGTATTGCTGCTTCTATACTCACCCTCCTTGAAGCAGCCAGAGTGAGCTGTGCAGAGTGATTTGGGTCCCCCAGCCTTAAAATAGCCCATGGTCTTCTTAGACACATGAGGAGCCTTTTTTTTTTTTTTTAAGATTTATTTATTCGTGTGAAAGGCAGAGTTACAAAGAGGCAGAGGCAGAGAGAGAGGTCTTCCATCTGCTGGTTCACTCCAGAAATGGAACCAACAGCCAGAGGTGGCTGATCCAAAGCCCGGAACCAGAAGCTTCTTCCAGGTCTCCCACACAGACGCAGGGGCCATCTTCTGCATTCCCAGGCCATAACAGAGAGCTGGATCAGAAGTGAAGAGCCGGAACTTGAACCAGCACCCATATGCGATACCAGCACTGCAGGAGTGGCTTTACCTTCCATGCCATAGTGCCGGCCCCAAGAGGAGCTTTTTAAGTACATAGCAGGTGTCTTAGTTTCCTATTACCGTATAACAAATGATTGCATGCTTAGCAACTTGAATGAACACACGTGTGTGTGTGTGTGTGTGTTTGACAGGCAGAGTGGACAGTGAGAGAGAGAGAGAGAGAGAAAAACGTCTTCCTTCCTTTGCCGTTGGTTCACCCTCCAGTGGCCGCTGTGGCCGGCGCACCATGCTGATCCGATGGCAGGAGCCAGGTGCTTCTCCTGGTCTCCCATGGGGTGCAGGGCCCAAGGACCTGGGCCATCCTCCACTGCACTCCCGGGCCACAGCAGAGAGCTGGCCTGGAAGAGGGGCAACCGGGACAGAATCCGGTGCCCCAACCGGGACTAGAACCTGGTGTGCCGGCACCGCAAGGCAGAGGATTAGCCTATTGAGCCACGGTGCTGGCCCACACGTGTGTTTGTAACCATCCAGTTTCTGTGGGTCAAGAGTCAAGACACAGTTAAACTGGGCCTCTACTCAGGGACCTGCTAGGCTGTACTCAAGTGCTGACTGGGGCCTTGGTCACACCTGTGGTTCGCCAGCTTTAAGCAGGTCCCTTGCAGTGGCTGCCCGCCATTCCCTGGCACCTGCACAGCACACAGCTTGCTCCCTCATCTTTGCTGTTTTTTTTGTTTGTTTGTTTGTTTGTTTTTGTCTCTGACATCCAGATGCACTTTTAAAAAAAAAATGTGGTAAAATACACACAACATAAAGTTGGCCATTTTAACCATTGTCAATTGCACCGTTATGGACATTAAGTACATTCCCATAGTTGCCCCCGTCCTGCTCCAGAGCTCTTCACATCGAAGAATGGAAGCTCTGCACCCAGTGAACGTGCACCCCCTTCCTCTAGCCACTGGCAGCCCCCATGCTAGTCTCTGCCTCCAGGAGTTTGGCTTCCCAAGGTACCTCACACGGAAGGTGGAGTCATACAAAACTGGTCCTTTTGTAACTGCGTTATAAGCCCTCTTTTTTTTTTTATTGTTTTTAAGATTTATTTATTTATTTATTTATTTGAGAGACAGAGTTAAAGACACAGGGAGAGACAGAGAGATAGGTCTTCCATCTGCTGGTTCATTCTCTAAATGGTTGCTACAGCTGGAACTAGACTGATCAAAAGCCAGGAGCTTCTTCCGGGTCTCCAACATGGGTGTAGGGGCCCAAGCACTTGAACTATCTTCCACTGCTTTCCCAGGTACATTAGCAGGGAACTGGATCAGAAGAGGAGCTGCCGGGACTCCAACCTGTGCCTAGATGGGATGCCAGTGTCACAGATGGTGGCTTAACCTGCAACACCACAATGCTGGCCAACACCTGTTGCTTCATTCTCATTCCATTGGCTCAGACTTAGTCACATGGCTACATTTTGCTGCAAGGGGGGCTGGGAAATGAAGTCTTCAGTTGGGTAGCCATAAGCATAGCTAAATCTCAGGACGAGCTCTTTTAATACAAGAAAGGAGAATAGAATAGATGATAGTCTCTCTACCCTCATGGTGGCAACTCTTCTTATTTTCCAATACACTTCCTCATCTCTCTTTTTTTTTTAAAGATTTATTTATTTATGTGAAAGTCAGAGTACAGAGAGACAGAGGCAGAGAGAGAGAGAGAGAGAGATCTTCCATCCACTAGTTCACTCCCCAATTGGCTGCAAAGGCTGGATCTGTGCCGATTGAAGCCAGGAGCCAGGAGCTTCTTCCAGGTCTCCCAAGCAGGTGCAGGGGCCCAAACACTTGGGCCATCTTCTACTGCTTTCCCAGGCCATGGCAGAGAGGTGGATCAGAAGTGGAGCAGCCAGGACTCGAACCAGAGCCCATATGGGATGCCAGCATTGCAGGCTGTGGCTTTACCAGCTACGCCACAGCACCGGCCCCCCTCATCTCTTAATCTCACTTAACCCCACAGGTTTTAAATGTTGGTTGGTCTTAGGAAATCAGTTTTTCATGCAAAGTCTGTGACTCACTTTGCAAGCATCTCTTGGATTTTCCCCACTTGACTATGCAAGAATACTTCAAAAAGTTGACAGGCACATGGAAGATAAATTTATTTCAGTGCAAAACCATTTTGAAATTCATGCAGAGCTTTTTCAATACACACATTTTCCACTAATTTTTGAAGCGCCTTCGTATTAGCAGGAGGTCTGGCGTCTCTTTTTTGAGGCTTGCCTTGTACTTTGCCCTCATCCTATGGTCCAAGAACCCCATACTGGCTGACTCATTCCAAAGGACCCAGTTCTGTTCCCAGCCACCAGGCTCAGAAACAGGGCTGGGCGTGGGAATTGTTCCTGTTAAATTGCCACCACGCTTTGTCTTAGTTGAAACTTAGTTCTGTCCCATATGATGCAGCTTTGTCCTTGCTACAGGGAAGCCCTTGTTCTGTGCATTCCCAGGAAAGCCCCAAGAGTTTCCTGTGCAGGAGCTCCAAGATTACCCTCCTAGACTCAACTCAGTAGAGGTTGGCTGTGCCTGGTGTTCAGGGGTTTACCGTGGGGATTCACCCCCATGCCCTGCCAGGAACAACCATTCCGCACTACCCTCTGGGCCCTGAGGATATCCGATGTCCTGAATAAGGTCTCTCCCAATCCATGAGGGTGCTCCTAATAAATTGGTGTTCAGCAAAGAAGCAGCTGGAGGTCTTGAATCTGCCGTCCTAGACCATTCTTGGGCCCCATCAGCCATCTCTGCATCTGAAGGTACTGGGAAGGATATCCACAGAGATGGGAAAGTTATGGGTAGTATTTTTTTTTTCTCTAAACATTCTTAGATGTCCCTCCTCAAGCCCCAGTGATGTACAGAAAGGAAGGTGAGATCCGGAGGTGAACCGGCCAAGGACACAGAGCCAGTCATCAACCAACAGACCCAGTGTCCGCCTCCCACCTCTGGCCACCCTGACTCCAACTTATCCGTGCTTCAGCCTCTGCTCTGGGGGGGTCCCACACCTCCCCCAGAAGGCTGCCTCTGGTCACTGGAAGCACTTCCTTCTGTTCCCAAGGTCACTGTCCTGATTCCCTCCTGGGAGAAGTCCTTCCTGGAGCTGGCTTAAGATGCTAGGGAACAGGCCGGCGCCGCAGCTCACTAGGCTAATCCTCTGCCTTGCGGCGCCGGGACACCGGGTTCTAGTCCCAGTCAGGGTGCTGGATTCTGTCCTGGTTGCCCCTCTTCCAGGCCAGCTCTCTGCTGTGGTCAGGGAGTGCAGTGGAGGATGGCCCAAGTACTTGGGTCCTGCACCCCATGGGAGACCAGGATAAGTACCTGGCTCCTGCCTTCGGATCAGGGCGGTGCGCTGGCCACAGCGCGGCGGCTATTGGAGGGTGAACCAACGGCAAAGGAAGACCTTTCTCTCTGTCTCTCCCACTGTCCACTCTGCCTGTAAAAAAAAAAAAAAAAAAAAAGTAAGACGAACAGGAGCCAAAGTGGAAAGGGGGAAAGGGACAGGAAAATCAAACATTCTGGTGAATTTGGGACTGAAAAATACAGGGAAGTCAAAAATTTAAAAATAGCCTCTGTTGGCCGGCGCCGCGGCTCACTAGGCTAATCCTCCGCCTTGCGGCGCTGGCACACCGGGTTCTAGTCGCGGTCGGGGCGCCGGATTCTGTCCCGGTTGCCCCTCTTCCAGGCCAGCTCTCTGCTGTGGCCAGGGAGTGCAGTGGAGGATGGCCCAGGTCCTTGGGCCCTGCACCCCATGGGAGACCAGGATAAGTACCTGGCTCCTGCCATCGGATCAGCGTGGTGCGCCGGCCGCAGCGCGCCGGCCACGGCGGCCATTGGAGGGTGAACCAACGGCAAAGGAAGACCTTTCTCTCTGTCTCTCTCTCTCACTGTCCACTCTGCCTGTCAAAAAAAAAAAAAAAAAAAAAAAAAAAGCCTCTGTTTATAACTTGTGTGATGTTGACTTTTTGTTTTTGATATTTAGTTTTTAAAAAGATTTATTTTATTACTTATTTGAAAGGCAAAGTTGCAGAAAGAGGGAGAGACAGAGAGCAATCTTCCATCTACTGGTTCGCTCCCAGGGCTGGGCCAAGCCAAAGCCAGCAACCTGGAACACCATTCAGGTTTCCATGTGGATGGCAGGAGTCCAGGCACTTGGGCCATCTTCTGCTGCCTTCCCAGGTGCATTAGCAGGGAGCTGGATTGGCAGTGGAGCAGCCAGGACTTGAACTGGCACTCTTACGGGATGCCGATGTTGCAGATGGTTGCTTTACCTGCTGCCCCACAACACTGGCCCTGTGATGCTGACTTTTGGAGAAACCCCATCCCAGGAAAGAGAGTGCGCCCTGGTCAGATTGATAGAATATTTTTAACTCTTTCATGTGCCCAGGAAAACAGAGAATTTCTTACAAAAGAATTCCATTTATGACTATTTTATTATTTTTCACTTTTAGCAGAGTTGTGGGTATTGTCTCTGTTCTGAATACCTTCTTTCTAATGTTTCTCTGAGATCTAGAGCTTGTAGCTCTTCATCTACTTCTTACATAACCAGAGTGGGAGGTGGGCTGAAGACAGAGCCGTCTTTTCCTCCCTTGACCGTACCACACCAAGTCCAAGAGCTAGCAGGTGAGAGCTGGCCGTTTGCAGTCACTGTTAAGTTCCTGGAGCATACAGAATGAAGGGGCCATTTATCTAAAGACGTGCACAAGCTGAAAGGAAGCCTACACGAAGTGGTGCAGCCTGTCCAGGAGAGTCACTGCAGAGGGCTGTCACCACTAAGCGTAAAGGAACAAGGGGAGAAAGTGGCTGTGAGGGGCCTCCGCCTGCAGTGCCGGCATCCCATATGGGCACTGGTTTGAGTCCCGGCTGCTCCACTTCTGATCCAACTCTCTGCTATGGCCTGGGAAAGCAGTGAAAGATGGACCAAGTCCTTGGGCCCCTGCACCCGTGTGGGAGACCTGGAAGAAGCTCCTGGCTTCTGGCTTCAGATCGGTGCAGCTCTGGCCATTGCGGCCATCTGGGGAGTGAACCAGCGAATGGAAGACCTCTTTCTCTCCCTCTCTCTCTCTCTCTCTGCTTCTCCTTCTCTGTGTAACTCTGACTTTCAAGTAAAATAAAATTGATCTTAAAAAAAAAAGTGGCTCTGAGGACCCAAGAGAAGCAGAGCTTTAGGAGGGCTTGCTGGAACACGGCATGACCCTCCCGAGAGGGTCAACCCACCCTGCAGCCAGTGCCATGCGGTTCTTGCCTTCCGCTGCCCTGTTTGCTGCTGGCATTACCCCCACCCCTGCCATGGACTGCACTCTGGCAGAACATGGAAAGGGAAGGTGCTGGGCAGACATGGGTCCTACAGGCAGGCCCCGGTCAGGGCCAGGTGGGGAGGGAAGCCAGGCAGTGGGGCTGGAGGTGTTCTGTGTCTACGTATCTCAATCTTTATTCCAAGTCCTCGCCCCCACAGAGGTAAGAAGTCAAAGCAGAGACATAAGTAAAATGCACAAGTGGGGCAGAATGTATTGAAGAGAGGGAGTGAGTATATGTTCCCACCTGAGTGTGGGCAACCCCTCCCGGGAGGGTGAACCCGAAAGCGTGGTCCAGGAGCAAGGAGCCAAAAAGGGCCGCTCCCCATTCCTACTCCCCGCTTTTGGAGGCAGGGGCTTGTGTCCTAATTAAAC